>NC_141697.1:1032430396-1034830396 GCF_964263255.1 Lissotriton vulgaris
CTGGCCGAGATAGAAGCTGCAATCGGCAAAATAGTACCCTCCAAAGCAGCAGGCCCAGACGTCCTGCCAGGTGATCTTTTTTTGGCTGAACCAGCCAACTCGGCATGTTACATCTTACTTCTAGCAAACGCAATAGCTAATGGTGCTCTGGTACCATAGTCGTTAAAGGCTGCAGAGGTGGTACCACTTTATAAAAAGAATGCTATGAATGACCCCTCTAATTATAGACCAATCAGCCTGATTGATGCGATGCAGAAGATCTTTGGGTGAGTCCTTCTGCATAGGATACAGGCATGGACCGAGGACGAAGCTATCTTCTCCCAGTACCAGGCTGGGTTCAGATCCAAGACTGGAATGATGGACTAGGTGTTCAGACTCATCTTTATCTACTGGAAGGTAGTGGTGATAGGCAAGGGCAGTCTTTACCTCACGTTTATCGACCTGAAGATTGCCTTTGACCTGCTCCTAAATCTAAGCTGTGGACAACACTTGAAGAGCTGGGTATTCCCCACCTGGTCCTCAAATTGTTGATCCGATTACATGAGGGCAACTATGCCCAGGTCAGATGGGGGCCACAAGGACAACTCACAGAGCGCATCACTGTTAACAGAGTAGTTCGACAGGGCTGCGTTCCAGCTCCGACCCTATTTTCCCTATATGTGAATGGGGTGATCAGCTTTCTCCAGGAGATTCCCTAAGACTCACCTACCCTGGGGGGAATCAAGGTACCAACCTTGCATGTTTGCAGACGATACCCTGCTGATGTCTAGTACACCAGCAGGCTTACAGTGTCTACTTAACAGATTCCAACTTTTTTGTGATAATCGGGAGTTGGTCATAAACAGTACGAAAACAAAATGGATGGCCTTTAACTGTCACAAGTCATACAGGGGCACCCTCAGAAAGGGCTGACACCTTCGACTACTTAGGTGTTAGACTTTCTGACAAAATGTCCTGCAAGCCTCACCTAGCAATGATGCTTCTTTGGATACATAAACGGGCAGCTGGAGTAATAGGAAAAGAACATCACCTCTAGCACACCAGGCCAGTAGCCCCTGCCCTCCAAGTCTACGATGCTAAGGCAGTTAACGCCGCTCTCTATGGAACAGAAATTTGGGGATTCGACAAACTTGATGACCACTGTATATCTGAGCACACATTTTTTAGAGACTTGGTGATGTTAGCCAAAAATGTCCCCCTTACTCCCCAAATGTTGGATATGGGTAGGCGGTCTATTGAAGATGTAGCACGATTGTGCCCACTGTTATTTTGGGCCCGCATTAGACAGACCCCAAAGCTCCTCCCTGACGCTGAAGCCTTCACGGAAATAGTTTGTTTGGATGCTGGCGGTAAGATAGGATGGATCTCAAATGTCATAAAAACGCTGACATCCATCGGCCTCCAAACTTATTGTGATAGCCAGGAACCTCTAGGGAGGGACAACCTCAAACGGCTTTGTTGGGAATGGGTAGGTCATCAGGAGAGTAGCAATTCTAATGTGGGCAGATTAACCCTTTCGATGCTGATGACGAGCTCAGCTCGTCATCACCCACGGGTGTCGTGTGCTGATGACGAGCTGAGCTCGTCATGGTGCCACTAAAATGGCATTTTCCAGCACAGGGGGGGGGAAACGCCCAGCAGCCATGTGGTTAACGAAGGAGTTTCTCATGCATAAACAAACTAGATACCTTGAGTCCTTTGTTGTTATAATCCAGGTACAGAGGGACAGGTAGTTGTATATACACTTCAGATATGGAACTCTCGCTGATTGTGAGGTGGCACTCCTACAATGA
The DNA here is from genome assembly GCF_964263255.1 of Lissotriton vulgaris. Lineage (NCBI taxonomy): Eukaryota > Metazoa > Chordata > Amphibia > Caudata > Salamandridae > Lissotriton > Lissotriton vulgaris. Next base: position 1,032,432,190 of record NC_141697.1, read on the forward strand.
GACCTCAAGAGGTTGTCCATGCTGTAACGTCCAGATATAAAGTGATGCACACCTACTGTTTGCCGGTCCAGCCTATAAAAACCAGCTGGCATAATAAAATTGATTTGTCAGCAAATAGGTACACTGGATTACCATACAGCCCAGCGCATCCTCCGGTCCGATCCCAGACCTGTCTTTGCTTGCTGCGTAGCAAAGATTCTTGGCCAGGCGTGGCTTTTTAGGTGGAAGGTCCTCTTGAGAGTAGCACAGCCAGAACTTGACTGAGGACACAACACACATGTGCAATAACCTTAAGTCCGCTTGGCCCACTCAGTAATCCTCTTCCATGCACAAGCACTTTATTATGTACTCTTAACACTATTTTCGGGCAAACTTATAATGCCCAGCATAATACTAAATGTCAACAACGTTTGGATGGTTTGGTAATTAAATGAAATGCTATCTGTTTTTAACTTGTTGTTATTGCATATCCCTATGTCCTATATTAACTGCATGTTTTTATTTGATGAATTTATGTTTTAACACTTGAATACAATAATTGTTTAATATGGCCAGGACTAATTAGACTATTATGTTGTATTGTCTGTTGATATGTTGTCCATGGCATTGAGCGATTGCGCTTTTACTGTTTAAAAGTAAATACAAAATTGTTAGCCTTTATGACATCACTTGTTGAAATAAAGCTTTGCAACTAAAATAAAATTTAAACCAATATTGCGTACAAAGAAACAATATTCTTTACAATTATAATCAGTGTTACGATGTTTATGTATTAACAACATTTTTCACACAATATTTATGTATCACAGTATTAAAAACATAGTATATTGTCCAAAAACCATTACATTATAATTAATAAAATAATGTAGGCAAAGGTTTTAAGAAAGCATGTTATAGTAGTCCGAAGTTACTTCCTACACACCTAAAAAAAAAGTTATTACAACAGAATTTGCCATAATTAGAATTGGGAGCTCTGACTATGCAAAATCAAGGAAAGACTATTTGTAATATTTGGCTTTAAAAAACACTTCAGGGTTTTTTACATTTTTAATGCAACAGAAAGTACTTGATCCCTTTATCTTTCATTTACATAGAAAAGACCTGACACAAGAAATTAAAAAATTGAGGTTAACTCTGAATCTTTTTCATGCTCGTCCAAGCGTGGGAAGAGACAGGTTTTCAAAAAAGGCACGTAACACAGCACAGCCCCCAAAGAGGCTGCGCTGCATTTCGTGATAGGGATGGAGCAGGAGAGCACCAAATCTACAGAGATATGTCTCTCTTCTACCCCTTTCCCCTTCCAAAGTGTAGCACGCATGCAAAGTCGGAAAAGAAAGGAGAAATTCAAACATTTCTCCTGTTAACGACTCCTGTGTTAACTTCTGATGCTTTCCTCTCTACAACTGTTTGTAGGTAGGGTTTTGTGTCCAAAGGCATGGGTGGTAACATCGTAATGTCCATGTACCACCCATGTAATGCCCCCTTGGAGCTAAGTAACAAAAAACAGTACTTTGTGCTGCTTTGAGTAGCTTTCAGGGTACATTCCAGCGCAAAACAAGTTTTGCACTGGAAAGAACTGGAAAGTAAATTAGGAAAACATTTGTAAATATACCCCTAAGTGTGTTACAATTAAAGAACGGGTATGCCTGCTGTGTTTTAGTTAGAAAGTGTACAGGCTGTGTTTTAGTTGGAAAGTGTACAAGCCAATATATATACATATATGTGTATGTGTATTTATATATAAATATATAGATTGATTGTTCGTGTTTATCGGATTTAAGAAGTTATTTTTTAAACCCCGTTTGCCCAAATATGATATGAAATCTCATATGTTAGCCAAAGGATTTTTAACGAATGCATACTTTTTTTTAGACATAACAAGTGCATCTAGAAGTTTTGTTTAAAGTGTGTTAAAATATTATTCTGTTTAACAAACTAAGGGCGAAATAAATGCAAATCTGAACCTGAGATTAAACTTGCAAACTTCCTGGGTTCTGAGGACATAATCTCATCAGACAGCGCTCTATTGATACACTAATCTACCATAGTGACTGCGCCATGTGGATATCAACCATCTCCACCTAATCATCTATGACCGATTACACTGCATTGCATTCTAGAGACACTACTTCCCAACAATCCGCTTTATTCTAGGGACCTGTAGACACCACATTACAATTTCTTCTACAAGCACAAGTATACAAAGCTCAACTTTATTCAATATACTGAAGTGCATCCAGTGGGCACTAATATATCAACCACATTACCTTCTAGGGGCCTCATTTATGAGGCCGTGCGTCACTTTTACGCCGCCGAAAGGGTCATAGAAGTGACGCAGTGAAATCTTTAAGAATTCATTGCGCCACTTCTAGGACACAAATGCGTCCTATCAGAAACCCGCCACCATGCATTTTTAACAATAAACTATGAAAAGGGATAAACACTTCTACTGCAAATAACCTGACCCTGACTGCTTGAATCCAGAAGGGATTGCTGAGAAGGGAAGCCTTTTTCTAATTAATCCATTGATGGAAGCTTGCCATAATAAACCTCAGCAACATGTTGAACAGAGGCTTTCGCACTTGTGTTCCTTCTCGTGTTGCTTTACGGCACCTTTCCCTATTCACCTGACACGATGTAATTGTTCTTTAAGAGAACACAACATAATGCAACAATTAAGTTGCATCGCCTCTACCTACACAAGTACTGCACAGTTTCTTTTGGAAGTACTATCCAGTGCTTTGTGAAAGGAGGAGTGCCGGTGCCCGGTGCTCTGCTCCGAAGCAGGTGCAATTAAACGTCAGTGTGCTGAATAATGAGTACACCCCCTGTCCCTTTTTCTCGGACTTGCATGTTCCTGCTTTCTGTTTGTGACATTTTTGTTGTCTTTTTCATCCCCAATCTTTCTGACCTCTGTGTTTTTGTCTCTCTTACACTCCCAAAACTAAGTGCCGGTGCCACCACCGGCTATCGCCGACTCAAATTAAGCACGGGTCCCGGTCAATTAAAGCATCTTTGAAATCCCATTTAACCAGATTAATGCTGAAAAATAACTGTTAATGAAAAAATAAACTTGACAGATGTCAGCAAGGTTCCATTGAATGCATAAAAGTGGCGGCTGGTGACATTTGAAGTGGTGAGGCGTAAAATTGTCATACTGCACCGCAGCAAGCGGTACTCTTACTATTGGGGTAATTTATTTGGGAAATTAAATATTGCAAAAAATCCGTGCTAGGCTCTATCAACGGGTAATCGCTGCTCTAACGTAAATCAAAGAGAGATCCTCGGACATGGAGTGGAACTTCGCTTCTGCACCAGCTGCTTGCTCTCTTTTCACAAAAACCCATGCAGCATAAAGAAATATGAGCTTTCTGTCTTATGGCCCTTTCAGTTATTCACCAATCAAATTACACTGTAACAGTCTAGAGCTTCAGAAAGTGCTGAATATAATCTGATTGGCAGCAGATATTAGAGGGCACCAAGCCATTTCACACCGCAAGTTAAACCAGTTTTATAAGCTGTCCTGAGAAGTCATGTGCTGGCTGTCATTGTCCAGTTCCAGGCGAGAAAGTGATCAAATCTCTCTGAAGAGCTCATCATATTCTTTTATTTCTAAATTCTGCCTAAGCCTCTACAATACACTCCTTCCAGCGTAAAAGATATAACGTTATTAATGAACTGAAGGATTTACTTGTGCATTGCATAATGACAGTAAATGTAAACATTAGATATTTCATTTGATTTCTTATGTTTTGTGTGACATATAGATAGAGTGAACCGTATATTTCCAAAATTCCTGATGGGTCTGCGCTTATAAAATAGAAAGAAGCCCAACAGTAGTCCCCCTGCACCTCTGCAAATATATCCATTATGGTGCCCCCGTGGCATCTTCTACAATATTATTCAGCCAGTGAACATGATTAGAGTCGGCAAGGGGCCAAGCATCCGTGGCCGGCAAACTCGCGGGAATGGGGCGCGGGTGGGAAATAAAAAAAAAAAAACACAACTTACCTTACTGCCAATTACAGAGAAGATAGATTGAGCAGTATATTGCCTAAATACTTGAGGGTTCTGCGCTTATAACTTTGAAAGAAGCTCAACAGTAGTCCCCCTGCACCTCTGCAAATCATACCATTATTATGTCCTTGTGGCTTCTTCTACAATATTATTCGGCCAGTGTACATGATTAGAGTCGGCAAGGAGCCAAGCATCCGCGGCCGGCATTCTCACGGGACGGGAGTGGGGAGTGGGTGGGAAATAAAAAAATAAAATTACAACATACCTTACAGTACTTCCGATTATCGAGCAGCCTCCACTCCTGGACAGTCATCACGGTACCGGTACAGTTGGTCTCGCATGTGTCCCGATTACTGATCAGCCTCCACTCCCGGCCAGTCATGGTGCAGCCGGTCCCTCATGTGTCCTGGCTGCAGGGACAGGAGAAAGAAAGCAGCAGCAGGAGGTCTCCCTCCTCTACCCAAGCCAATCACAACGCTGCAATGGCAGCGTTGTGATTGGTAAGGCGAGGTAGAGAGCACCACAGCCAGGCCATTATATCTGTGTAGGCTACATGCAGCAGCCTAAACAGAGAAAAATGGGGCGTGCACATGACTGCTTTATTCGGCACTTGGCCGACCAAACATTCAGTACCCACAACAGTGGGCAAAGCCACTCCCCCCCCCTTGCCCATGACCACGACTGCCCGCCCCCCCACAATCAGGCACTCCAGGCATTCTGCTTTCTCACAGTGCGAGACGCAGAAACATAAAATGGTAGTTTTTCCATTTTATGTTTCTGCCTTCTCGCGCGGTGCCCCTATGGGCGAGCAGCCACTGCATAAAAAGTTGGTTATTCATGTTGGGCCTGAAGGGTTTTTTGCTGCAGCCTTTTGGATTCCCCCAAGATGATTGAGACAAGCTAAAAACGTCTTTTTGGAATATTGATTTAGGAGCCAAACTTGCTTTAGCTACCCCAGGCAACCTGATAGACTCATTTTTGTTATTTAATTGTGTTCCGGATTATGAGCCATACCTGTATTTGGTCATTAAGCCTGCTGCACATGCACTTTGTGTAAAATGTAGATTAGTCATTCTGCTGTTGGCTTCTTTTACTTGCTACTGTACTAAAAAGGGAGAGACATCTAACCTGTGCCCATTGGGCTGTTGGGCAGTTGAGAATACTGAACATTGTTATTTTTCTGAAAGGTGTATGCAAAACAATGGTCATATTGGATTATTCCTCTTTGCAGGCTCCTTGGCTTCAGGGATCATCACACAGCTCTTACCAATACCAGTACTAGAGACTATGTTGTGTACTCAAGTACAAGTTACCTCTTGGCAATATGGTATTTCAGGTTAAATGCACTTATAAAAAAGTAATACATTTGCCACCTTGTGTAGCGTAAGGTTACCAGGACAAGCCTTGGATTTGGTTCCCTTGTTGCTTTATTTTTATGGGTTTTTAGTTGACTTCTTCGTTAGTCTTTTTTTTTCAACATAACTTTTTATTAAGATGAAGGTTTATACAACAAATGGCATACAATCTAGTACTCTTGGATATCACATTCAGTTTTGACCAATTGACATCGAAAGTCTTTTTAGCTATAGGACGTTCCTTTTTAACACATTGTTCATCTTACTTTTTTTGGATTTAAAAAAACACGATTAGATTTGCATTGGCGGATTGCGATCCTTAAAATTTGTTTGTAATTTTTATGACATATATATATAATTTTTTTAATTGATGAATATGTGTTTTTGTGTTCTTGATTAAATGTTATATCCTGTACCTTTTATGGTTCCACTGAGGCGAAATTAAGGAAATATGATGATCAACTCTGACTCAGATGTATTTATTACATGGGTGCATTTACAATGAAATATTTATAAACAATGCAAGGAAGAAACTGGACTAAACTTTCAGGAATATGAAGATGCACTCATCTCAAGACATTGCCACCCAGACACTTCAGCAATGGTAGATAATGTGTGAAACAACCACTCAGTTTCAAAAGAAACAACATTCCATGCAGATAAGGCTTCCTTTCAATCAATTGAAACGTGGGTTGACCTGTGTTGAGGGTTGCCTCTCCTGCCTCTGCTCCTGACGAGGAGGCGCCGTGACCTTGCTTGTTTCACTTGGGACGCGGCTCTTGGACCCGAGCTGCCACCGCCTGGACCAGGACCCGCCCTCCGCCCACACCGCTGCGGGACTGCGAGGCATTTCCAACACCTGAAGCCTCTTCCCGCAGCGCCCCCGCCCCCCGCCCGGTGCTCCAGCATAAACTTTCGCAGCACCCGCTGCGCGGGTGCTACTCAATTGAAACGTGGGCTGACCTGTGTTGAGGGTTGCCTCTCCTGCCTCTGCTCCTGACGAGGAGGCGCCGTGACCTTGCTTGTTTCACGTGGGACGCGGCTCTTGGACCCGAGCTGCCACCGCCAGGACCAGGACCCGCCCTCCGCCCACACCGCTGCGGGACTGCGAGGCATTTCCAACACCTGAAGCCTCTTCCCGCAGCGGCCCCGCCCCTCCCGTTTAGGAGGATACAAACAGCCTATCCGTCTCGCGCAGCGGGACGCGCCGGGACGTAGCTCGGGGCGAAGCCCGGGCAAAGGGCGGGCCCTCTGAGGCCCTCGTAGGCCAGAGTAGGCTGGGCTGGGCCTATCCCTTTACTTCTGCTGTACAGTGACCCGTGCCCTGTCATACGTTGGATATGTCGACAGAGGAGGAAACCCCCGGGAAGAAAGGAAGACTACGCAATGGGTCTTTGGATAATTACTTCCCCAAGGTGCGGAGTGAGGGTGAAAAGGACTCTATCTTAGCTGAGCGCAGGGCTGAGCGGCGTCGCTCAGTTGAGAGCATGAAACATAGACCCCTCACTGACAGTACCCCTCTTGTTTTGTCCCGGGGGGGAGGCTCACTAGACCTGAGTGGGGATAATGCTAGTCAAGAAGGTGTTCCCCTTTTGTTTCGTGACTTTGCATCCACACCTTGTTTGCCCTCGGACAACATTATAATTGTTTCCCCTACCCCTAGCCCCGGTCACTACCAAGCCTAGGAAACAGAAACCTAAGAACTTAGTTGCTGCCCAGATCCACCGTCCTCCACCTAGTAAAAAAAGGAGGAAACTAAGGGTGGCACTAGGTAAAGCTAAAATCCTGCATACTGATTTTGGTAAAGGGCCAAAAACCCTCAATCTAATTGAGACTACCCCAGCAGAGGGGCCGGATCCTTCGCCGGCAGTAGTACCACCATTGGTAAATAGCTCACCTGAAGCAACTGCACAGGTTGTGGTTCCTAACAGCAATGCTGGGGCTATAGCATCAGTTATTTCACCGCCCCCCACATTAATAGGGAACTTGGAGTTTTTGCTGAGATCTCTCCTTTTACCTATTAATGAGTCTATTAAAAAGGTTGAAATTAGACTGACCATACTGGAGACTGCTATAAACAGCATGGTTACCCTGACCAAAGCCCAGGGGAGTGGGGTGGCGCATCCCACACCTCCGGCCAGGTCTCCCATTACCACTGTTCCTAATACCCCAACTGCCCCGTCTCAGCCGGTCAAACACAATACACAGCCCCAGGGTAGGGTCGACCTTTCCTCCCAAAATCCACCGCCTCCTAAACAGCTAAACAAACCAAGAATAGAAACGGGTGGTGACCCCAAAAAACCAGTCTCAAAGGCCCCGACAAGTAATAACCAAAACGACCAAGGGGAAGGTAGATATACTAGAGTCCCACGGAAAAAGGTGCCACAAGTGGAGATTCCCCCAGAAGCAGTGCCCTTTGTGGTGGTCTTGACTGGGGTCCCCCCGTTAGCAGAAAATAAGAAGGAGGGATACGTTGATCTCAAAAATAAAATCATTCACTGGTTGAGGACATATAGGCCGATAGCTCCAAATATAGATGGGGATATAGTTCATGTTAGACAGATTAATTGGCTGGGGAGCAGAACTAAAGATATAGAGGGGGACCTAGTGGTGGTTAACTTTAGAGATCCCAGGGCAGTAGATTATATCTTAAATTGGCCACCTGGAAATGGGGAAACTCGTATCATCCCTCGGGCCTTAACGCATTTCTATCCCAGGTCAGAGGCCATTCCTCCTAAATATCCAAATAAGTTCCAACCCTACAGGCCACCCCCTATCTTGCCTTATAACAACAATTATCTTCAGTATGGGCAACACTTTGCCTTGGTGGCTGATCAGCATTCTGCCTGGTCCACGGTGCCCCATAGACACACGGTGAACCATGTCACCAGGATGGAACATTTAAGACCCTTTACCCCCTTGGACACTTACAATCGGTTTTCGCAGCTCTCTGGGCTGGAAGATTGCGATTGAAGTTCAGCGCCCAGGGGGGAGAGATGTGACCTCCCTGGTGAGGAGGCCCCAAGACCCCGTGGCAGTATAGACACAGGGCAAGTCAGTCCACCCCTATCTCACATTGCCATTTCTAACATCATTACTGAGGCTTCCCCGATAGCCGGGTCTATGGCCAGCATGGCTAACTGCCCTGCAAACCCTATTCCCCTGGTCCAGGAGGGGGGTAGCTGCATGACCATGGTGGATAATGAGGGTATGAATAAGGGGGTTTACACCAAAGTGCCCAAGGGTCGACGGGTAATAAACCTCCTATCTTGGAACGTTGCGGGGTTAAAAAGGAAGCTAGATATACCAGAATGGCACATATTCATCGAGAAGTTCGATGTTTGCCTGTTTCAGGAAACCTGGAGCCTATTACCCCTAAATAAATCAGGGTACACCACCCACTTTTTGCCAGCAGTAAGTAAAGGGAAGGGTAGACCGGCGGGAGGCCTCATGGTCTGGATTAAAATAGATCTAGACTGGGAGGTCACACGCCACAATCCGGAGTGTAGTGATATACTCCACCTCTCCTCTAGAGGAAACGCAGAGGTAAGTAGGCTTGATCTATTTAACGTTTATGCCAGAGGGACACCTGGGGACACCGCCTCTTCAATTTTAACAGCTCTGGATTCAGCCTTAGCTGACTGCCCTTCATCAGCAAAAATCATCGTGGGGGGTGATTTCAACTGTACGTTTGAACCCCTCCTCGGAGATGACCCCCTGGGTATTGAAGAGGAAGATGCAAAATGGTCTATCCCAACCCTATCCCTGTCCCCTATTAGAAAATGGTCAGCTAGGGCTATCCAAATCAATGCACTAACTAGGGACCATAAGTTAAGAGCCCTCAACGGCAGGACTATATCCGACCGGGCAGGTGCACTGACCTTCAATAGACTTACTGGGCCGTCCCGAATTGACTACATCCTAATGGATGTTAGTTTATGGGCAGACCTTATTGATATGGAGGTGCTCCCAAGTCAGGATAGCGACCATAATCCGCTGTGTTGTAAGTTTAATTGGGGCTTCTTTAAAGACAGGAGGGTGAACGCCCCCATAAATCCAACCAAAGAGATCATCCCATGCAATAACAACCGCAGATTGAAATGGGACAAGGCTAACCTGAAGGAGGACGACCTAGGGACCATTAAATCCCTGGTAGAGGGCCTGTACTCTGATCTGGAGGCCTGGGACTGTGAAAATCAGATTAGTATGTTTCCGCACTCTTCCCTTGACTCAGCTTACAAAGCTACAATAGAACACGTTAGTCCATTTTTGACCTTGAAAGGGAAAAGTCACAGAAAAACTATCACACCTCCCATCTCAAATAAACCTTGGTATACAGACCAGTGTAAGGGCAAAAGGAAAAATCTGACAAAAGCCCTGCTTTCTAGGGATCCTTTGCTGGTTAGAGCGGCCAGGAGGGACTACCTGAAAGCACTATCGCTGGCTAAACGTGAGTGGGAGGAACAGCATTGGCAAGACCTAGCCAATGCTGTGAGTAGAAGGAACCCGAACCTCTTTTGGGATCTGATCAACAGAGCCAGGCAGGGGAAATCACAACCATTAGCAGCTCACATAACCAGTCAGCAATGGTTTAATCACTTTTCATCCCTATATGGAGGTAATGAAGAGTCAAATAGCCCCGGGGCAGCTAGTTTTGGAGCTGGGGATACCTCAGGGGTGGATGACCTCCCATTCACGACCACCGAAGTAGTGATGGCGATTAGACATCTAACCCCCAAGAAGGCGGCCGGTCCGGATGGGATCCCTGGGGACCTGTTGATCGCGGAGCCGATGGCTTGGGCCAATTTAATCGCCACAATTATGAACTTGATTACAAGGGGACACCAGGTGCCAGATTCTTGGAAGGGGGCAGAGGTGGTTACATTGTTTAAGAAGGGGGCAAGAGATGATCCTGCGAACTACAGACCTATCAGCTTGATAGATATAATACAGAAAGTGGTCGGCAGGGTCATCATTTCAAGGGTAGGCGATTGGATGGAGGAGGCTAGTATTCTCTCCCACCTCCAAGCGGGCTTCAGAAGAAAGGTAGGCACGACCAGGTCTTTCGCTTTTTTGTTATCTATTGGAAGGCTGTTACCATCAAGAAAGGCAGTTTATACATGGCCTTCATAGATCTCAAGACGGCTTTCGACCTGGTCCCCCGGGCTAAATTATGGGAGAACCTAGGAGAGATGGGTTTTCCCAGTAGACTTCTGAGTCTCATCGTAAAGCTCCACTAGGGGAACTATGCGAGGGTCAGATGGGGATCCCAGGGACAGTTAACGGATAGGGTCCCTGTGAGGAGAGGAGTGCGCCAGGGCTGTGTCATGGCTCCGACCCTTTTCTCCCTATTCGTGAATGGAGTGGTGGACCATCTGAAAGGGGAAGAGTCGGATGCCCCATCCCTGGCGGGGGAAAGAATCCCCACTTTACTCTTCGCCGACGACACCTTATTGATCTCCAAATCCCCAGTGGGTCTGCAAAAACTCTTGAACCAATTTAGTTCCTTCTGTACTAATAGAGGTTTAACCATCAACACCTCGAAAACTAAACTGATGACACTCTCCCCCTCCAAAAGATTCAAAAATAACTTCTTGCTTAATGGGGCTCCACTGGAGTTGGTCGATTCATTTGACTATCTTGGTGTTCGGACAAATAGTCAAATGACCTGGAAGGACCACCTGGCCAAAATGTTACTCAGCCACCAAAGAGTATCTGGGGTGACTCTGAGGGAGCTCTGCGAGTCAAGTTGTAAACCTGTCTCCTCGGCCATGGCGATTTACGAGGGTCAAATCCTTCCGGCGGCATTATATGGCTCCGAGCTCTGGGGGTTCGAAAATGTTTCAGATCTCTCCACAGCGGAAAATAACTTTTTGAGGAAGGTGGTGGCTCTTCCCGCTTCCACCCCACTGGTCCCCCTGAGACTAGATTTGGGCAGAAGAGCCCTAAAGGATTTGGTGAGGCTACGCCCATTGCTCTTCTGGACCCGTTTAAGAAGAACTGAGGAGCTTGCAAAATACGCTGAAGGGCTGGATGATCTCCTTCTGTTGGACACTGGGAAAAAATAGGATGGCTGAATAATGTGAGAGACCTGGTTCTTAAATTAGGACTAAGGGATGCTTGGGAGTCCCAAACGCCGCCGCCCAAGGAAGTGATCAAAAAGCTATATTGGGACTGGGTACAGAGCGAAGCACTGAGTGTTTTGGATGGGGGCTCACTCACGGATCAATTTTTGCTAATTAAATGGGTGAAAAAACTGGAACCCTTCCTCGACCTGATAACTAAACCTCTAGATAGAGCGCTATATCTAAAATTGAGATATGGGACGCTCCCGGTGTATGACTTCACGTCGAGGTGGTCCAACTCTGGTGCCTCCTTGCGTTCATGCCCTGGCTGCGCAGCACCAAAGGAGACTGTGACCCACCTATTCTTTGCCTGCCCCGCCTATAAAGTGGCCCGGAAAATCTAACTGAAACCTGTATGTAGGGAGCTGGGGTTGAGGTGTTATAGCCAGGCATTACATGTACTTTCTACTGATTCATCATCCTCCATCATGATATGTGGGGTGGCAAAATTTTTGGGCAGTGCGTGGGTGACGCGTTCCCGGTTACTGAAATTGCATTCTAGGGTACCAACGGTCTGATGCATGTAACCGCTTGTAGTAAACTAGTGACTGTAGTGCTTTTTTTTCCCCTTATACGCCGTATCATTTTATAGTTTTAACCGGAGAATTGGAAATGTATTATGTATATGTATTCTTTTATGGTGATCAAATTTGCCGAATAAAGATATTTAACTCAACTCAATCAAATTTGCAAACTGAGACAGTGCAGGCTGGCCATGACCTCTTTGGAAGTGGCCAAGATTCTGAATATATTGCTTTGGATGATATGGAGCCCGTGATTGATTGAGAAGGCTGTCGACATGTGTGGCATAAAGTTGCCCATCAAATAGAAAACAGAGATGGAAGAGAATGACCAATATACAGGGAACACAAAAGGTAAAACATTACTGCAGATTTCACCCTGATGATCCGTCTGTAAAGTGTTCCTTTATAAACACAAGAAATGCATTTTGAGGAGCTACTTTTTCGTTATAGATCCACTTGAAGAAATGAACAGGGATGCTTATTCTCCACCATATTACTCATTGAATTCGGAGTTCCTGTAAATAAATGTACCATTTATAATGTTTTCTTTGTTACGTTGTTGGGGGTGAGTTGGACAAATGTGTCAAATGCCTTTCAAGGTTAGGTATTTCTCTGTGTTGAGTAGGTCAGGCCGTGTCTTTACGATTATTATTGTATTTTGGGCTGCACCTGACTTAAGACCCAGTTGCGGCCCGTGGAGGGAGTTCCATGGGGCGGAAAGGCGGGCGGGGTAAGGGCAGGGTGGGGGAATTAGTAAACACCAAAATATGGATGATTGCAGGTAAGTAAACGATTAAATGAATTTTGTTGAGAGTCCTGCATTGCAAACTGCAATGCAGCGCGTGCTACTAAATTCGTTTTATTGATTTAATTGTTTACTTACCTGGAATCATCCATATTCCGGTGTTTACTACCCCCCACCATGCCCCTCCCCCGCTCCGCCTTTCTGCCCCTTGGAACTCCCTCCATGGGCCCCAACTGTTGAGACCGTTGAAATGAATTTTTCTGCTGCGGACTCAGAAAATGTCCGGTGAATTTAACAGAGGCTGATTGGGAAAGACTCCTAGCATAATAATTTAATTTCGCTGATTTTTTGACTTGGTGGAAGGGTTTGTAGTTTAGGTTGGTTACTCAAGACAGATATGGTAGTATGATTAAAGAGTGCTGTCACTGTATGAAGCAATTCATGGAATGTTTTTAGTTTGTCTTTTGAGATGACATAGGCCAAAGATTTAAATTCTCCATTGAAGAGAGACACGTTTTTAAGAGAATAAGAAACAGCATGTCCCAGTGGGAATATCCCTTCTTTGTGAAACACATTCAATTAGAAATAAATTGACATGAAGCTGGGGTCACACTGGTTCCCTCTACAGTTCTTCACAAAATAAAAGTTGGCAAGCTATATTACTTGTTAATATTTAATTTAATTTTTGAGACCCACTGATGTAGAGAAACTAGTTAGCTAGTGAGCAAGGAAAATGTACTGCTTGTTCAGTTTATGCTGCATGTTAAATAAACAAATCATTCCTTATTGACCTCATCCGATAAGTAGTCATTTCTGTGTAATAACACATTATTTTATCACACTAACAGACTAATTGCGAGTTGGAAAACAATTATGGGAGGCTGCCAAAGTAATAGAAAATAGAAAAACTTTAGGCCTCACTTCAGGAAATTTTAAGGCAGTGGAAGCCACTAGACTTTTAGATAGGAAAATAAACATTAGAGTAGCACAAAAGGAATACAGAAACTGGCTTTAATCAAATCCAAAGAAACTATGGAAGGTTACAGGGACTCTATTCATTTCACTATAGGGATACGCACATTGAATACCTACTTCACACAGCTAGATAAGCATGTAATGCAGCACAATACAAATCTCTCCTAACATAATATAAGATAACATCGTTAATGAAGAACATAGCTATCTAGCCTACAGGTTTAGGCAAGGAAAACTCAAACATTTGTAACCTCTGACTTCCTACTTAAAGGGATAAAAGTGATTTGATACTTACTGCTTTTTTGCACAATTTTCATAATCTACATCAATATATTGAGCGTGAACTGCAGAAACAAGAAATCGATTTGGCTGGCATAGTTTGACACCCTAGCATGCCCATAAAATGGACAACTTTTAGTTGAAACTGCAACTGCCTGCACAAAAAAAACATTCACAAGAAATTGTGAATTGATTACCTGCAAGTTTAGGGGGCTTTTGATTTCCTTTCTGAGGTACATCCAAGCCACTAAATCCAAAGGTAATTCACTCTTGTCAGTAAAATGGGGAATGACCACAGAGGCCATGTTAATAAGGCCCTACTTAATCTGAATGCCAAGATTTACGTAAAAGTTTCTGTGCTGTGATGAAATGGTGCCCTACTTAATAAACACTGACCAGACTCGAATGAATGGACATAGCAGAGGTATATAAGTGTTAGAATGCTTACACAAGTCATAGTTCAGGCGCACCACCCTTGCTTTTTTATTTAGATGCAGAGACAGAATGTGACTAAATTGATAGATCAGGGTCATTCTTCACTGATGTGTTTTAACAATATATTTTTAAACTATATCTTGGTGATCCATGCTGAATCTAACATTGAAGGTTATTTGGCATTTTTTGCCTCATTAATTCATAACACCGAACTAGGAAAGGATGAGGTTTCTCCCCCTTGACCTTGTTGGGGCTGCTGCAAATGTGCTGATACATAATGAGGTAGATTGGGAGGTTTGAAATAACCACAACTGGGTATGAGACTGTCCTTTACACCAACATCACTAAGTGCATGACGCGAGACCCGAGACCACTATAGTTCCAATTTCGAAGGAGCTGGAAGACTTCCTGTGTGTCTCATGTCACAAGATCAGTGGTTCAAATTCATCCTATCTGACTATTACATAAAAAGATACATTATCCAAGACATTAGGGATGTGTTACATATAAGTTTAAAACTGGGAACCTAAAATATTGGTGGATAACTTCGTGCAAAGTTATTCTTTGTGGTACACATTAACTATCCTGCAACTAGTGGGCTTACTGTTAGACAAGCTGGATAGATAATCAGTTATTTAGGGGCAGAATTATCAACATCCAGATTTGCGAATCTCAAATAGCGATTTTTTAGAAATCGCTCTTTGAGATTTGCAAATTGGTATGTATGTAGAAATTCGCATTTTTTTTGCGTTTTCTTAAAATTCCTTAATTGTGATTAGCAAATTACGAATCACAATAAAGGAATAATTTCCCATTAATTTCTATGGGCCAGAGGCCCATAGGAATGAATTTGAAGTTATCATCAATTTGTGATTCGCAATTTGCGAATCGCAAATTGAGAATAATTTCAAGGGTGCAAGGGTGTCATGAGGACAAGCTGATGCACCCCTGAAATTCACATGTGTGCGCATATGGCGCACATACATGCCCTAAGGGCATGTATGTGCGCCACATGGCACCTTCACAAATGCAAAAAAGGGCTTTTGTGAAAGAAATCGCAAAATTACCACCAACTTCAAGTTGCGATTTCTTAATGAGAAGTCGCACAAATTGGGTGCTTCATACATTGCATTTAAGGAATCGCTAAATTTGGGATTCCTTAAATGCAATCACAAAATAAGGAATCGCAAATTTGCGATTCCTTATTTTGCACTCAAATTCGCTACATACATACCATTTAGCGAAAATGAGTTCGCAAACGCCGAAATTCTGCGAATTTTGGCATTTGCGAACCCATTTGAGCTTCATACATATGGCCCTTGAATCCCAGGTATTGTCAGGATTAATTATGGTAGAATAGATGTTATACCTCACCTTTTGTATATTCTAAGAACACTAACAATTAAGAATCCTAATAAGCCCAATGCTCAAATTCACAAAGAAATCTCGACTTTCATCTGGGCCTGTATGCCTCTGGCGGTGACAAAATACCCTATGGCCACAATGTAGAGCAGGTAGGATGATCAGGAAATTGCTAGCTATGTGATAGCCTCAAAAGTGGCTGCGGCCTTTAACTGGAGGGAACATAAAAGGACAAACAATACCTGTTTAATGATCAGACATGCTATGGTTCAGCAATAGGTAACTTGGCCTTGCCTTCTCTTAATGCCAGACAAAGATGCGGTCCTCTCAGCAAAGTAATTGAAAAACATTATGGCATAGGATGTAGGCCAAATTAAACCATAGTATCAGAAGAATTCATTATGACTGAAAACACCAAAGTCTTTTGATTTAATTGGCTAATAAGCAAAACGTGTTAGAACATTAATACAATTAGGTTACATTTTTACATATATATTAACATAAGGGTGGTCTTTTTTTACTTTTTGAGAAACAAGGACCTCTTTTCCAGTAATAATGAATGTTTTTTTGTTATGTCTTAATTTCTACACAGTTTTAGTGACACGTCAATGTCATTTATATGCACAAAAAGAACAAGAATTTTGGGCCAAACTTAAATATAAAGTCGTTGGGACTGATTTACTAGGCGTTTGCACCCCGGAAAAGGCATGCAAAGTCACACACACAAGCAGAAACTGTTACAAGGGAATTTACTTTCGAAAACAAAATGAAGTTTGCACTAGAAAGCTCTCTTTTTCTCAGGGCAAGTAGTGCTTAGTACTGCTTTGTGCAACATGTGTAAATGGGGTGTTACTTGGGTGCAACTTGAGTGGGTCAGCATAAGCCCCCTAGTTTTTGACGCAAAGACAGATCTAAGATAGCCAGACCAAGAGTTGTGTTAAAAAATAACACGATTATAGAAATGTTTTCATTTCTCCAACCATTTCCCATATTGCATGTGTGCTGCTCTATAGAGCACATATGCAATGTGCAGAATGTTTGAGAGTGTGTCAGGGTGATATGTTTGTACTGGAAGGGATTAAATCTCTATGAACAAACACTTGGTCTTGAAATTGATTAGGCATTAAATTAAGAACGTATTTTCTCAGGGTTGGAAACAGGCAAAGGTGGCATTTCGTACTTCCGGAAGCCGGCCTCTCTTAGGCAGCAGGTCATACTACTAATTAACAGAGTGAAGTTGCCCTCTTAACTCGTAATGCTACACTAAAGGGCTACATTGAATAGCTAAGCATTTAAAACACTGATGCAAAAAAAAAAGAAAACATTCAATGAACATACACATTCTGTCTAGTGATATTGATCCCAGTGTCAGGCCTCGTGATGGACAGTAGCCGAACACCTTCATGAAATATTACCGACCCGTTGCTATCTTTACCTCTGAGAACTGTGCTGCAGCCGTGGACTTTAAATACTGTTGAAATAATTCAAGTGGCCTGCTGCTGCAGCTTTTGTCTGTTTGTTGACATTCTTGCTGTGGGTGGTGTTTCCGTTAGATGTAGATGCATGATATTAGATACAAGTTATTTGGGCGCTGAAACCTGTCGCCAACTTCCTTAAAGGCTGGAAGAAGTGCGGTGAGGTGCTCTTTTATTTTTAACGTGGTGCTAAGGTTTTTGCCGCGATCCTTCCGCCTGTGGTCAGTATCCTGTGCAGTGCCTCCATGGCAACTCTTTGTTGTTGTCGCTCTCTCTCTCTACTGAGCCAATGCTCAGGTTGCAGGGAAATGGTAAATATATTCTGGGAGATGTGAAAGAAAAGATCCCAAGAACAGGTCACCTTTGAAACTGTGTAACACTTGCCCTCATGTACAATTCAGTAGATTTCTACACAAAAGTGTTCTCCATGTCCCTGGAAATGCTTGAAACAGTTTCAGTTCATTTTACCTACCATTGTGCTCAGAATTGTACTGTGTAAAAGTCTATTCTTTTGCCATGCTTACTTGAGGAGTCTTCACAGTACTTCATTGGCGCTGTTTTCCATTTGGTGCTTTATCATTCAGGAGTGCATTTAAAATTGACACCCATTGTCTCATTTCAACTCCGTAAGCATTCAATTGTCGTGGATACTATTGTTTCTGCTACGCTAAGGCGATCGTGGTTGGACACCTGCTTGCAGTGTTTGCATTAGAAACACATGCAAACATGTTTTCTTTGGGGTGGGGGATTTAATGCAACTCGCCTTAATTGTAGAGCTCAGGTTTTAGTATTTTATTTCCAATATAAAAGCATGTTATTGACTTTGTGGGTACATTGGCGATTGATTGGATGTTTAGAATGCTGATGAGATATGATCATGCCTAAAACATCTTTACAAGTTTTAGGCTAACAATGATTGCTTAATATACAATGTTTAAACGTGCTAGTAGTGTTACTTGATGGGAAAAATTACCGCACCTCATATACTGGTTAGTTATTTTCAATCAAGTCATGTGTGAGCAAAATCCGTAAACATATTATTGTATTTACAGAGGTGCTATCACAGTTCATACACCATACTACCAAGAGTGACAATTGTACTATAGAGATCTAATATACGTCCAATATATATTCAGTAGAACCTCGTTCAGCACCCTCATAGACAAGTAACCATAACCATCAAAGTCATGGATATATTAGAGACATGACTACAGTTATTCGAAATATCTCTCTTTGCGCAACAATAATTCAAAAAGTCATTAATCTCTTTTTTCAAGAATGTAGACAACACAAAAGTCTATTAACCTACGGAAACCTTGTTACGACTTTTACTTCCTCTAGATAGTCATGTTTGACTGCCTTCTCGGTGCTTCACCAGGGCTGTTGCCGACCCTGCTGGGGCCGATCCACGACCTTACTAAGCACCCCAATTGGTAGTAGCGAAGGGCGGTGTGTACAATGGGCAGGGACCTAATCAACACAAGCTTATGACCCGTACTTACTGGGAATTCCTCATTCGTGGGAAATAATTGCAATCCACAATCTGTTCTTTTCTTTGGATTTTTAACATTTGGTTCACAATCACCACGCATCCCATTCGTAGCAGGATTCAGGATACCATGTGAGCATCACTGTCATTGACTTAAGTAGTGATTATACTAGACTCGAAGTATGTTTTGGTGGTGAGTTTGAACAACCACTTCTACCAGTTAAACTGTATTTGTCTTATTTAGAGTTTGGTGGACAGAGTACTTGGTCAAAATCTGACTGATATCCCTACCATCATATTTCCAGTGCTATTAGCTACTTTTAATACAGTGACGTTTGAGTATCCCAAAGCATAACCCTAAATAAGACCCTGTGTTCTGGCTTGAGGTAAAGCATTAACTGTGGCATGAAGAATATTCAGTCCACTGATATCCAGAACCTTTGTGTTGTAGTGGCTGTAATTGAATCAAATGCTTGTGTGCACAGTTGACTTTCAGAATTTGTTCAAAGGGGAGTGACTGATCTACTTCCAAAGTAGCTGAAATATCTTCCACAGCCTTTGTTCTTGTATTCGAGGGACATGCCCTGCAATTTTACCAACTGAAATTTTGGTTAGAAGGTCTTTCCTCAGTATGTAATTGGTTTAGGAAGCCATTTGCAAAAGGTGCATTTCTTGGGAGAGCTAACCATCACCTCAAAATTTTGAAGTGCACACATTGCAACAGTGGTAAACTAAGTCATAGTCATTGTTGGAAATGGCCCTTTTTGCAGGGTTATCCCCAAACCTTTTGCTTCTACCTCCTTTATTTTTCCTGATCTGTGGTTGTTGGCAATAGGACTCTGGGCACTTTACCACTGCTAATCAGTGCTAAAGTGCATATGCTCCCTGTGTAAATTGTTATTGTAAATGGTTATCCGTGATTGGCATATTTGTATCACCAAGGAGTCTATAGTAAAGTGCACTGAGTGTGCCAGGGCTGGTGATTCAAATGCTACTAGTTGGCCTGCAGCACTGATTGTGCCACCCACATGAGTAGCCCTAAAATGGTGTCTCAGGCCTGCCACCGCAGTGCCTGTGTACAATCTGTGGACTTCCAGGTCAACCTGGCTTGTGTCCCCACTGACCAGGCCTAACCCTTCCCTTTGTGTACACATTGGACACCCCTATGGAAGGACAAAGGTACCCCCCTGGGAAGGGTGCAGTGTATGTGAAAGGTAGAGCATGTACTAGTGCAGGTGACATGCTCTGGTAGTGATTTACAGCCATTTTCGTTTTTCACTATTGTAAGGCCATATTGCCCATAGGCTATAATGGGGAATGCTGTGTACAGTGGTTACCTGCATATCTCCCCATAGGAGCAAGATAGGACGTAAAAGTCTGGTATCCCCGAACTCAAAATGTACTAACACATCTTTTAGGAAAGGTGGTTTTTAAATCCTGTGTTTGAGAACAGCACTTTTTAGAAAGTGGCTGTTCTCTTGTCTGACCTTTCTGTGTGCTTTGGCAGTTTGTGAATTGACTGTCTTGTTTGTGAGTGACAGGGCTGGGGGATTCCAGGAGACAGAATGAGTCCGCCCAGTGGTGAATAGAGAGATCTGCATCTAGATGGGAGGGAGGAGTTTCACCTGGGACCTGAATAGGACTGTGTCTGCCCCCCACAGTGCTGGCTCCACCCCCTGTGGTGCTTCTGATGTCTCTTCCCTGCACTGTGGAATGAGAGAAGGAATCATGTCAACAAAGTGCTCCAGGGCTGTGCTTTCCCTCCACAATGCTGGCTCCACCTCCTGCTGGGCGGCTGATGACCCTGTCCCTTTCTCTGAATAGAAAGGAGATGCCAGGAAAACAAAGTGCTCAAGGAACACCCAGAACTGGTTCAGACCAAGTTCAGAGCCCTCCTGCACAAAGGGAACAAAGCATTTAGGGGTATAAGTACGGGACCCCAGACTACAGAAAATTAGATCATCCTGGAATCTAGAAGGAACCTCTGCCAAGGAGTAAGCTGGAAGACTGAAGAAGGAAGACTGACATGCAGTTGCTTTGCTGCCAAGGAGAAGATAAGGACTTTGTTGTTGCTTTGTCCCCTTGCTTGAAGAGATCTCCAAAGGCCGGTTGTGAGCTGGCCACCTGTTAAGAAGTCCCAGGAACAAAAGGACTTCACCCCTAGGTTTTCCTGAACTCTGATGAGAGAGTTCTGCCCTTCCTGAGTGCTGAATCCGACTGAGGGGCATCTGGAAGTTGTGGCCTGCTGTTTGGAAAGCAGGAGAACAAGAAACCAAGACTATCCGCAAATGTTCACGCATCGCTCGCTTGTGGAGCTCATCCCCGTCAGTGCGAGGAAATTCCCGCTGCCGCGAACATCGAGATCGTCGCAGCGCATGTTGCCGCTGCAAGAACCGACGCATAATTTGCTTGCGGAACGCATCTCTCCGGTGCGGGAAAAGTGCCATTGCTGCGAGTATTGTCGCAGAGTCTGTCATTGCTGGGTGAGATCACCGCTTGCTTGCGGACCGCATCACGTCGCTGCGAGTATCATCGCAGAGTCATCGCATCGATGGGCCGCGAGAGGAGAAAATTGACTCTGCGCCACGCATCACCACCGCACCTGAGATCGTCGCCGTCCCGAAGATCGTCGCTTCGTGCCTTTGCAAGATTCTCCCCACGGAACCTACGCACCAGAATCCATCCAAGGTATCACCTCCCTCCCCATACAGACCGGATTCACCGCAACACGCCCGCTGCGTCCAGCTGGGCTGTCGCATCGCCTCCTCGGGGTCTCAGGAGTGACGCATCGCTTGTTTTCACAGCACCAGCTTCTGTTTTGGAACTTTGTCGCATCTAAAGGTACTGTTGGCTAAACATGACGCAACTGTGAACTATTCTAACGCAACTGTGGTTTATTTTGACGCAACCACTAAGTACTCTTTAAAAACTATATATATTAATTGTATGTTGGATTTTTCTCGTTTCGGTCTTTAGGTTAGTTTAAATACTTCTGTTTTTCTAAGCTGTTGTGGAGTCCATTTGTGGTGTTTTCACTGTGGTACTGTGAGTGTTGGTACAAATACTTTACATATTGCCTTTGATAAGCCTGTCTGCTCATGCCAAGCTACCAAGGGGGTGAGCAGGGGTTATCTAAAGAGTGTATCCTTCTTTCCATGACAGTGGTACCTACCCCTGGCAACTAGAGACCCCCAGTTCTAACAGTCATGAAGTAATTTGTAAATTTGTGCAAAATCTTTAACCACATCAATGCTTATGACATTCATCGTCAATGCTGACATTTTTAAAATCCCATTGTTCATGACGAGCTGAGCTCGTCATGAGTGTATGGAGGTGTACATCATGACGAGCTCAGCTCGTCATGAGCGTCCAAGGAGTTAACTGGATTGTTACTGGTTAATGTGCTCTACGAAGTTGACATGAAGCTATAGCAATCCCTTCAGGAAGCTCAGCAAACAATTTCAAGAAGCTGTAAGGATCTATTGTCTTTAGTAATTATTGAGTGATAGTTGCTCCGAAAGGTAATGCTAGAAAGCATTTGTGTGCATCAGGCAATTGTCATCTGGACAACATTAATATTTGATGAGGTGTATATATATATATCCCTGAATAAAGATCTTCTATTTGCTTCGTAACATCTCAGTTTGACTTGTGCCTGGTAAAAATCATTTCAACAAATGTGTTAATATTGGTTGACTGTGTTGAGCCATGTGCACTTCAATGTATTCTGCTATCTCCCTAAATTTACTCATGTTTGTATTTCCTAAACAGTGAACTGTGACAGCAATGGGCATAAGAAAAGGCCTCTCTCCAGTGATCCATTCCTTTCTCCCTACTCCAAAATGTCATTAATACAGAGTTGGGAGCAGTTTGATGGTAATGTAGAGGCTTATTTAAGGGAATGGTGGCACAGGGCAATGCAGCAAGTTACCATGCTGAGATGCCCTGCACCACAGGCAAAGGGCACGAATGCACCATATTTATCCAATATGGCACATTCCTGTCCTTTCCCCGCTATTTCAGCCATCTAGTACCAACGCAGACACCCTTGCACCATGGTGCAAGGATGCCTGTATAGTAGTCAGGATTGTTTTTTTGCAGGAAGGAGCACCTTCCTGTACAAAAACAATCCTTAGAGGTGTTTTCTAAGCATGGGCGAATTTTGCGAATCTCGCGTTTGCGAATTTTGCGGATTTGCGAACTCGCAATTCGCAAAATCCGCGAATTCTCGCGAATTTGCGGATTTTTTTTTTTTGTGTTCGCGCGGGTTTCTGCCAGTTCGCGAGGGTTTTGTACAATTTCGCAAATGCGAACTTACCTGTCGGGTCGCAAGTTTTGCGAACTTGTTGTTTCTACGTGTCCAGCCTGTTTGGGACACTCTTCTTCATCACTGCCACTCTCTGTCACCACTGCCACTCTCTGACTACTCATGCCACCCTCTGGCCCACCCATGCCACCCTCTGTTTCATCACAGCACCCTCTGGTTGTCCAGTCAGTGTACATTATTGTGGCAAAGCAAAGCACACCTTCCCTGCCTCAAGTGACCTGAATTAATTTGGGGCTGATTAATGTGTCACAGAATATTTTTTTAGCTGGCACCTGCTTCCTTAGTGCTTCCTGATTAGTGATCTTTTGCACTTGCTAAGTGCTTTCATTGTTGCAAAATTAGTTACAACACCTGCCCTGCCCCAACTGACAATAATGAATTAGGGGCTGATTAATGGATTTGAACTTCCAGCCTGGCTCCTGCTTGTCTCCCTTAGCTGTAATTCAGGACCTTTGTGGCATATGTGTAACTATTCTGAGGTTCAGAGCAGGGTCACATAATAGTTGCAAGTAGGCAACTGAACTCTGGAGGGGCCCCTCAGGAAGCACTACAGGAAATGGCTACTAATGATGAGCCTGAACTTTTGAACCTGGTAAGTAGTTTCAGTTTTGCTAAGATCGTATTTCTGCAATTTAGCGCTTATTCGCTGGGCGCGAAGTTGTACTGGGAAGCCGCGAACTCACGCGAACAGTGCGAGCAAGCCATAAAATCCACTGCTCGCGGATTTGCGGATTTTGCGGGAGATTCGCGAATCTCGCGAATTGCGAATTTACCGAAAATCCGCAAAATCCGCGAGCGAAACGGATTTTCCGCCCATGCTTAGTGTTTTCTCTTTAATGCGTGCTGCAGAATGCATTCCCCGGTTTTCAAGTCCTTGTAAATAGGGGACTGCGTCAAAACCATGGGCTTTGTGTGAGAACACCCACCGCAACACCCATGGAATGCCTCCAGTCAAAATTAATAATTTTGCACTTTACCAGAGCGCAAAATTAAGATTTGTTTTTCAATTACTACTTTTTCAGAATGCAGTTTTGTGGCACTTTTGACCACAAATATGAGTGAACTCAGCAGTAATTTGTGGTTGTAATTTCCTTTTGTAAGTTTGTCAGGAGAATCGTCCTACAAAAGTCAGACATTGGTGTATTACTAACCGACTATTTTATAACAGTAAGTAAAATGAAAAGCAGTTTTTACCTATAAAAAAGGAAATGAAGGTACCATTTTTATGAATATTCATGCATTTCGGTGGAATGGAGTTTCACCTTTTGTAGGCCTATTATATCATTAAAAGTATTGCTAATCTCTTTTCACAGGTAAGTATCTGAAAAATCCTCATTGATTTTTTCAGATTTTTGGGAAGAAAATCATCCAATTTTAATAGCAAATTTTAAACAAGTAATACCTTGCTCCATGTGTGGCACGATCTTTTGCATATACCTGGACTGGGGAGGAAGCTCAGGACCATAGAGGGGAACTCTGGCTTTGTGGATTCATTAGATGACGCAACTTCAAGGTACGGGCTTATGCCGCAATGCCTAACCCACATGTGCCCCTATCCCCGCACTTCTAAAATTCAGATAAAAACATTGGTCACATAGGGCCTGGGTTTGTGACCTTGCACTGGTCACACCAAATGTAATATTAGTGGATTTTGTTGGGTGGTTAACGCACTGGACTTGAGCAATAAGAATGCATTACCTCTTTTGTCTGACTATGGTCTACAATTGCATAGCCCAAACTAGGGGTGGGATTAACTCATGCAATCAGCTGTAGTGTAATTATGCAAAATTACACATAAATGACACAAGATTATGCAGAATTTTGTGAGAATCATAACCCAGCATTTAGTGATATTTACTTAGCTCAAAATTCACCCTCACATTCAAAATGGTCTTGATGAGACATTATACACTAATAAAAAAGCACTGAATTCAACAGAAAATGAACACCAGCCTCTTGCGCTTGCTAAAGCTGTTGATCCTGTGCTACTGCAGTGGGATTTGTGGTCTATATTACAAATAATGACACAAACTGTCATGGTAACGACATTTTAGGTAATTTTGTGTCAAATGCAAAATTAGCAGAATTATTCCAAGCGCAATTCAAATTTCTCCCAGACATAGTCTGGATATTCACCTGATTTTTTAAAAAGGAGACAAAGGGAAACCCTCTTGCTATAAACCAGCATCCCTTCTAGATTCACTAGCAGTGGCAGGAACTCTTTTTATTCTTTAAAAATTAATCTCGACTTCTGCTTTTATATTTTTGTGTTTTCGGACTTGATTTATCTATAAAATTATTGTCTATCTTTCTAAAGCCAAGCTACCAGCTAGAGGGGGAGAACAGGTTTGCTCTGAATAGGATTGTGGCTCCTGCTTGGACAGGGTGCATATCTCTGCCAACCTGAACCCAATTTCTTACATTGATGATCGTGGTAAGGCAGGACTTGTGTTTGTTGAATGCCATATAGTAACTCATTGTTCACTACTACTCTATACTAAAGACCAATTAAAGCCATTTCCATCCTCCCTAATTGGAGTTTTGATTTTTTTGCTAAACCATGTCTCTTTCTGGAGAAACAGGAGTGGCACCTGCAGTAATGGATTTTGAGCTTGCCAAGTTAGAGTCGTACACTGTGGCCCAGCTTAAATATATTTTCAAGGGGTTTTGAGTGGCCTCTAAAGGCTTCACTCGGAAGGTGGAGCTGCTGAAGGTTTTGGGAGCCCGTGGAGAGGCCTGTAATGCAAGGGCTGAAATCCCTGAGGAGGAGCAAGCAATTGGGAAGCAGGAGGTTGTGCTGATCATGGAGTCTGGTGTGGATCTGGGACTACCTGTGAAGGGGCCAACAACTTGCCTGAAGCAGATGTCGTTCCCAGAGCAGGGAGCAGTGTCTCTCAATTAATCTATCCCGAGAGGAGCTGGTAGACATGAGAGAGGAAAAAAGCTCAAACTGGAGCTTGCTAAGTTAGAACAGGAGCAGACACCTGCCCAGCTGGAGATAGAGCAGGCTCTCGCTGAGCGAAAACAAGATTTGGAACTGAAGAGACTGGCCATGGAAGAAAGAAAGATTGCCCATGAGCTGAGCCTCAGACAGCTAGACATTAGAGCCCTACAAATGGGGTCCAGCTGCAGTAATTCACTGGTGAGACAAGGATATGTATACCCAAAGGCTTGGTGCCAATTTATGTGGTTGGGGAAGACATAGATAAGTGGTTTGCAGCTTATGAAGTGGCCCTGAGAGTGCACAAGGTCCCAGAGGAGTCATGGGGTGGTAGGTTAAGGAGGTATATGCCCACAGTGGGGAGGGACACAGTCCTTACATTAAAGGTGGGGGACCAGACATGCTACACTGTGATGAAGGCCATCTTAGTCAGCAAGTTTGGACCGACCCCTGAAAAGAATAGGCAGCAGTACAGAGCCAGCCCGAAGATCTCATCACAGACATGGATAGATTTCTTAGTTTATGCTACCAAATAGCAAGGCACTGAAGCGCTGGTTGAGGGGCAGCAAGGCAGATTAATATTCAGGGCTGTACAACTTGATTTTGAAGGAGCACATGCTTGATATTTGTTTTCCAGAGCTGCGCCAACACCTTGTTGATGGTACGCATTCTAACCCCAAAACGCTTGCTGAGAAGGTGGACATCTGGTTAAGCACCAGAGTGTCCAGGAAGCTATCTGGAGGGACTCTCTAAAGGGTGGAGAGATAAAGAGGTGGGGAGATAAAGAGGAGTTCTCTCAAGGCCCCAAAACAACTCACAGGGGAAAGGTATCATTCCCAATCTGGCCACCAGAAGAAAATCTACCCTGACAAAAGTCACCACCCCAAACCTCCTAAGTGCTATGAATGCTTTGAGTATGTTATGTTATGTTATGTTATGTTAAAATGGGACTTTTATAGCGCAACGGCTACTCCAAAGGAGTGTCCCGGCGCTTTGAGCTCCTGACCAAGAAAAAGAGCAGGAAACATAACAATAACAGAGAGGGGCATCCGGAAGGGAAAAATTATCCAGCAAACAACCAAGTCTTCAGTATGGACACTACAAGGGGGATCCCAAGTTTCCAAAAAGCAGCACAACCTCCAACTGGAGGAAAGGTCGGCGGGGGTGAGATAGTGCTGGGGAGGAGTTTGTCACAGTTAATGGGGCCGGGAGTTTAGTGGGGTTACCCTAGTGTAACTGGGTGACAGTTAGAAGGTTCCTAAAATCCATGTGACATCAAATACTACAAAGTATAGGCAATGAGTTATCATCAATGGGCAAGGTGTTGAGACTCTGAGGGACACAGGTGCCAGCATGACTATTGTAAGGAGTCAGCTGGTGTCCCCAGAGTAGGTGATAACCAATGTATTCCAACTGGTTGTGGTGGCTGACAACAGAAAGGGTCTCTACCCAGTTGCCCATGTTCCATTTCAGTGGGGGAGGGGGGGTTCAGGCCTTCTGAAAGTTGCAGTGAGCCCTGCCATGCATGTGGACAGTTTGTTAGGTAATGACCTTAAGCACACTACCTGGGAATCAAATCAAGTTTGTTTGCATAGTTAGCTAAAACCTTTAAATACCAATATAATCAAATCAAATATGTTCCAAATGAAAAAGTGCAAAAACGGCTCAAAACAGCTTTAAAAACCATTTAAATGTTTAACATTAAACAATGCATTCTAAGTGTGTGCAAAATATCCTGTGATTAAAACACTAGTAGGCATAAAAAAACCATAACAAAATTAAGAGGAGTGCTAATAGTTTGTTCGGCCAATGGAGCGCCCATGCTTACTGATGTCAGGGAAGGTACTAATGCCTAAAGTAAACTTAAGTACTGGCCCAAATCAGGCCTAGGAATTTATTTTCACCTGGCCTTGAGGCTATGGAACTTATGGCCCGTAGTCAATTCACAAGTTAAAGCACTGGTGCGTTATGCAGGCCTAAAGGTGTGAATCGGGAACTCCAAATATGCGTAACAAAAGGGATTGAGTTTCAGCCCCTTTGAGCCCTTCTATGCGTACTCTGTCAGAGGGCGTCAGAGTTTGGTGAAAGAAGAGTAGGAGCAAGATCCCAGGAAGATTCCCCAGGATGTAGTGAGCTACCTGCTGGCCTTCAGAGCCAAATAGCTAAGTTATGGAAGCAAGCTTCGGACAACTTAGAAGCCAGTCAGGAAGTGATGAAGTAGTGGTACGACAAAAATCGTACCACTGTTGAATTGCAACCTGGGCAGAAAGTGTGGGTGATGGAAACTGGATTCCTGTTGCTTTGGTCTTAATTTATTTATACAATTATTTTTTTGTATTGCTATGTGTTGTCTTGCACAAATACTTTGCACATTGCCTTTTTAGCTAAGCCTGACAGCTTTGTGCCAACCTACCAGAGGGTGAGCACAGGTTATCTTTTAGTGTGTTTCTGACTTACTCCAATTAGGATGGTGGCTCCTGCTTAGACAGGGTGCATACCTCTTCCAACCGGAAACCCAATTTCTAACAGCGGCCAAATATTAAGCAATTCACTTGCCATTTATGGATCTCTCCACAGCCTTTGATCTAGTGAATCAATTGAAACAAAGGCATAGGATGTAGCCATGGGGGTGGCCCTACAAATTGTTTATTTTTTGCCATAGCTTCATTCTGTTACCTCTGCATGCATCTCAGGAGAATGCATCAACCCATTTAGGATTGGTAGAGGAGTCCATCAGGGATGTGTTTCCCCCCTTTCCTCTTTACTCTGTATATCAATGTACTGGGGGCCTATTTTAGGCTGGGAGGTTAGAACATGCTGGAAATATGCTCATGCCTAGTTCTGGAACTCCTTTATGCCAGTGACATGGTACTAATGGACTGCAGAAATTACTTCATATCTTTGCAACCTTTATGAAGAACTTGGATCAAAAACCAAAATTGCTAAATCTTATGTCATGGTGTGCGGGCAAGGTCTACTAAGAATAAATTACACTATATGATGTCACTCATATTCATAATGAAAACTTTCCAACAATAGAAGAGAACCCTTCAATTATGCCTTTGCATGGGATCCTTTAACAACAGTTAAAGTATCTATGGAAGCTGTGTTCAAAATGTGCAGTAAACTAGGATCCAAGCCATTTAGTAAAAAGCTGACAATCTACAACTCCAAATGTATTCCTACTATAACCTATCGAGATCTAATATTGGTTTTCTTAAGGGGATACAGATGGCTGACAAATCCTTCTTACAAAGATTATTGGCATTTATGAAAAGTGTACCATAATTTATCTGTCACGATTGACTTGGAATCTCCAAATTGGATGATACAATCGAACGCTGTCCGTTAATGGTGTGGCTATTGATATGGTTCAAAGAGGAGACTTCTTTTACCTACCTAATTGTTTCAGAATGTCTCTTCTTGGCCAATGAGCATTTTATGCCTTGAATTTAGTTTGTTAAAGAGGAGTTTGACTAGATAGGAAAGCCAGAATGTATTACTTCCACATGTAACGCCGACGTGGAGAAATCGGTTTTATGGGAAATCTCACAATTCTAGCAGAAGTAGCTAAAGCTTTAGTTAACTCATATGTGGCAGTTTGTACTTGCAATAGTATTGAGCCATATCTTGTCTCTATTTCTGATGTACATTACAAAACGTTTAATGTGTAATACATTACATATATTTTTAACCCTTACAGAGAAAGGGCTATAGCAGAACATGTTCTATTGCCCGGTCGCTCTTGTTGTAGTCTTTCTGTGAGCTTGCCTTGTTGCGCGGTTGCCCTTGTGACAATCATTCTGCGTAATGGACAATGCATTTTATGATGTTCTTTTATTATTATTTAGCATCTAGGAAGCCTTTTTGTTTACCTTTACATTCTTTTAAATTCAGATATTTTGTAGGCCTGCATATTTCTACTGATTGTATCTGTTTTTCAGTTGTTACATTTATTAATTATTCTTTTCAATAATTACTTATGTTATCAGGATTTCTTTTAAACATTTACATCTGTTTCAGACAGACCTGTCATGCACCACCACCAAGCATATTTCGGCGCTCAGACCGCCACAGGATTGCCAGCACCGCAGAAGTCGTAATATGACCCTTATTCCTTTACACAAATACTACTAAATTTTTATGGAGCTTCATTTGAAGAATGCACATGTTCCCATTCTTCCACCTCAGTCAATTACATTAGCTTTCCAATATCCTGCATTGTCATATGTTCTCTCCTAGCCTAATAAAGCAAAATTGTTCCTTCCTTATTTGCTCTCTTAAATTAATGTGCTACTTGCAATCATTTTAGTTCAAGCGCTTTTGTTAACAAGTTTAGTTTTCATGAGCACAAAATTAATCACTCATAGTTTTTTCAACTTCAATACAGAATGTAGTACATATACATATTTTGCCTCAATTAGTTTTTCTGGCAAGTTCTTCTAATTTTTTTCACACATGTCTTTTCAGCTTTACTTTATAAAAACTGTTGCGATTGGTGAGTCAAGTAGGTTTCCTGTGTCCTTTCTCATTATTTCTTAATTTTTTGAGGTGAAAACTCTGGTGGTTTCTGTGGAGTTTTGTTTGAGAATTCGAGAATGCATATTTATGTTACCTACACTGCATATGTGCAGTGAACCAGTGGTCGTTTCAATGGAAACATACATGAAATTGTTGGCGCTTTAAGTCAACAACAGACTTTCTCCTCAGAGTGAATGAAATTAATCATAGACAGTGGGCATAAGCTCTACATTCTACTAGTAAATGGTATATATTAGGTGATACGATTGACTCGTAGTTTGAAGAATCTCATTGTTTTGAAAGAATGTCTCTCATTTTTGAACTCTTGTTACTGAAAAATAAAGAAAAGTTGAAAGTTCGAAAGTTTCATGAACTGCTGTCAAAAACAAAACATTTTGTACATTAATCGAAACTGAAAACTGTGGTTCCTTTCCTGACACAGAGATGACAGCTAACTGCAGCCTTAATGTTCTCCGCCACCCCAGTAATCCGTCAAACACGAAATCAGGCGCTAAGTCAGTTCCCTGATAAGTTCTGAATAAGATTCAGTCAACTGTGGCATAATGTAACAAGTAGGTTCCATGCAAGGATGTGATGAAGTAGACGTAGCCGAGTAGTGTCTTTTAAGTAATTTATTGAGTCATGAGCAGCTGCCTGCTGCTCTGCCCATCTTCCAACTAACAACACTCACACCAGGGACCCAAGCATTTCACATGTGTCCATCACACCAACATTCCATACAGAACACTCACACTGGCTAGGAACAAGATTACAGGGGACATTATAAACATAACAAGAAGATACAAAGAATCGTTCGGAACAAATCGGGTTCTGCGATTCCGACTGATTACAATGCTTCCCAACATCGTTCCCTCGGATTCCCATTGATTTCAAAGTCTGTGTTCCGAACGAGAACACAGGCTCCCATTGACCAAAGGGGTTGTTGGGGAAAACCTTCCACCCTGTGCTTGGCACCCCATGCTGCCTGGCCACACTGTCCATGCAGGGGAAGGGGGACCCATGGGTACACCCACAGGGTTGATTCAGAGGGCCTTGGTTGAAGGAGAGCCTGCTATGGGCCCCCCAAATTAGATTCTGACAGCGGATTCCTCTCGGAACAACATTTTTGGAAAGGCTGTCTGAATCTGATATCCTATTTGCTCGGCTGGAATCGTCGTCCGCAGACCACTATGATTCGGCTCCAATCGACTCGATTCTTCCCAATACCTTTCGGAACCGAGTCGGACAGTCCGAACGCTTTCCAGCTATTGCAATCACTCATTGAGAAAAGTGCCCGGACCTTAGTGGTAAATATGGGTAGGACTAGTGGGAATGGCTGCACAAACAGGCATGCACCATTGAGTTTAGGGAGGAGTAAAGAAGAGTTAGGGAGGAGTAAGAAGGGGTTGTGGACATGCTCCGACCCACAAGAGTGTCAGCCAATTGCTATTTACAAAGTGCGGGCCTATTTATGATACAAATAAATGCAGTGCAGCTCAACAAGTCACCTTGTTGCATGCACTGCATGACAGGGAAAGGGTAGGACTGCGCTGTATTTCAATCATTCAATAAACTATTTGTAGAGCGCTGCTTGTCACCCGTGGGGGTATCCCGGTGCTTGGGGGGGAGCTGCTACTGGGAGTTGTCAGTCAAACATCCAGGTTTTTTGGCCATCGCTGAACTTCTGTAGGGTGGGTGCAGTCTGGAGGTGGAGTCATTCCAGGCTATGGCAGCTAGGTAGGAGAAGGTGCGGCCGCCACTTCTGATTTTGTGGAAGTGGGGCATCTGTGCGAGGGAGAGGGAGGTGGAGCATAGTTGTCTGCAGGGTTGGTGGAAGTTCAGTCTGTGGTTGAGGTAGGCTGGTATTTTATTGTGCAGGGCCTTGCAGGTGTAGGTCAGCATCTTTTTTGAATGGGAGCTAGTGGACCACTCTGAGGAGAGGGGTGATCCGGGATTTTCTCAGGAGATCAAGGATCAGTCTGGCTGTAGTGTTTTAGAAGGTTTGCAGTCTGCTCAGTAGTTGCAAGGTGATGCCCACTTAGAGGGAGTTTTCGTAGTCCAGGTGGCTGGTGATGAGGACTTGGGTGATGGTGCGTCTGGTGTTGATGGGGAGCCATTTCAATATTTTCCGCAGCATGCGGCTGGTGAGAAAGCTGCTCTAGTTCTGAAATAAGCCATTAATTGTGATATATTTAGTTAAATAAAAATATTTTTATCAAGTACAAATTAAAAAATATTTTCACCTAAAGTAAACAAAATGTTGTTGTTTGCTAATTATGCACTAAAAAGTATTAAAAGTGATTAACAGAATTATTCAAATATAGTTTAATCATATTGTAATAAAAACTAATGTTTCTTTAATTTATACGTTCTTAGGATGTTAAACAATTTATAATTCAAACAAATATGTTTTAGTTTTAGATCTTTTTAACAATAAATTATATTTCTTTATATTATTAATGTGTTTTTTTTTAAGTGAACATTATTTCCCATGTTTTTTTTTTACTTCTCTTCTTCTAATACTTTCTATGGAAGGAAGTTGGCTGTGTGGGGTGACGGACTTACTACTTCTTTTCAGTAGTAACTTACACTCATAAATATGTCTCCCTTCCATGTTTCGTAGCTGGTGAGATGTAAGTCTACACTTTACACTCTGATTTTATGAATAGCCAAAAGTAGTCAAGCTACTCAAAGTTTAAGATTAAATTACACTCATTAATTACTCACAAGTGTAAGTTACCTTAATGAATAGTCAGCAATATATATGACCACGTTACTCTTGCAATTTGTATTAAAATTATGTAAACTCCATATTTTTTGTGGTCGATGCTTTTAGCATTTTGTTCTATAATAGTTTTGTGGTCAATATTTCATAATAAAACGCTTTAGCGAAACCATTAGAGCAGCTGGGTCGAACTTCCAGGGTAGCTGGTTGAAGCAATGAGACTGGTGCATGACTGACTGAAAGAGTGTGTGAATTTGCTAGTTACTGAGCCTCGAGCAAAGATTATTTACCCGTATTCTCAAGAGTATGAGGGGCTAGGGAAGAAGGGTTTGTATTGGGAAAGTACATTTATGTGTTTGTATACTGGGGTACGACAAGAAGACTGAGTCTGTATTGGAAGAATTAGGGGTGATTGGGAGTGGGACAATTTTAATGTACACATTTTAAACAGTTTTATGTATTTATGAATGAGGCACAAGTGTCTAAATATTAATAAACTTGAACTGAACTAACTAGTTAATGAGTAAGAGGGTAATTGTTTGTTAACACTTCTATCACACACTATACAGAAGTTTGATCTTTCTGCTAAGTTATTTTAGGTGAATGCCTAGACTGTCAGAAGTATGAGGGTGCAAGATTACTCTATTGCTCTGCAGCATGGCCAGCACGACACCAGAAACCATGCACAAGCCTTATCTGTAGCCCAAACCCCTCTTTTCTAACCAATATGTCTAATTCCTTGCCACAACATAAAATACATCCTTTTTTCGAACCACTCTGTTCCATGTTCCTGCTGAGTTCATTAGAAGCTATGTTTTTAAGTAGAGCTTTCATTTATTCTGTTGTCCCACTGCCATTATTTTTTCTGAGTGCAGAAAAACTTTTATAATACATTTTTTTGACTCTTGCATTTTGCAAGTTGTTTTTTCAACTGATTTTAATAACACATGCACATACAAGAAGGCCTCGTGAATCACAGCAGCACATATAACTTGGCAAAAAGAGAAAAAATGTGCAGATAATGTTTTATTATTAGTTTTTTATGGTTTTGTGCATTTGGCAAGTTTTTTGCAATTGATTTTCATAACACATGCACATACAAGGAGACCTCGTGAATAACAGCAGCACATATAACATTGCAAAAAGGGAAAAAATGTCATCCTCTGCTCTGTTGATTCTTTAATGCCAGGGTTTTGGCTGTAATTACACAGTTTGTCACAACTAATAATGATACTACTTTTACACCTAATTATTTAAACTTGCACACAGCAGCATGGGAGGGATAACATAGCATTGAGCTGACTAATCCTCTCAATTCTTTTGTTATCGAAAGACCGAAATTGTCGAATTGACGGCATGGTTTGTGAGACCTCCTCCTGTAAGAGGATATCTGTTTGTAAAACAGCACAGAGAAAAAGATATACACAATGGAGCTGATTCACAAAGTTATGTTTTATGTGTAGATCTAATCATTTGTAGATCTACGCCTTCCCCTAAGTGTACCTCTCCACTTTTTTGCTTTTCCCATTTTCCAATTGGATATTTACAGTTAGAAGTACACTTATAAGTCTCCAACCCCTCTAATGATGGGGTGCAGCCTTCTACAAATGACTACATGACCATAACATTACTACGAGTAACTTTAAAACCATATTTTACCTTCTGATTATTTGGTGAAAGCACCCATTACAGGGTGGAGAAGTCTGCAGTCTAGGCGGAGACCTCTGAACAGAAGGGAATAGACAAACACTATACACATGAGCCTGCGGGGAATGAGATTTTGGTATCAATTTATGATCGAATTAATAATTTATCTCATTCGTTAATTTTGGACCGCTAGTATCTGTCGTTGAGTAAAAGACAACTCCCACATAGGTTTAGTTAAACCCCATTAACTGACGCCACTCTGAAGAACCACTTACAACTGATAAAGTTTTAAGGTTTTTATATAAAGTCAAATTTGAATGCGAATACAATCCTCTCAGGGTAAATCTCAAGTATACAAAATACAAAGTCAATTCCAAAATCAGCAATTTAAAGCTTCGATGTGAAGTGGTTCCTTTGCGTCATCTACAGAAAGAGAAAATAATCAAGTTAAATCTGTCCCTACTCTATACTAGGTGACATCCCTATTTCGCAAGTTCCTGGTACCCTAAAAAGGTGTCAGCAGTTTGACTTCCAAAGAAGTTCAAACTCTCTTAGCCTCTAAAGGTAACTTAAGTTTAAGAAGCAGTACCCTCTCTGCCTACCCATCCGCTCTTCTAAGGGTCCTCGGCCTACTGCTCCCTTGCGCTCTGATCTCTCTCAGCGCATCTGCTCAAGGCATCTACCCCTCTAACTTGCCTCTCGCCTTCGCCTTCGCTATCTTATCCCCGGGGTGCTGTCCCTAAAATACACAATCACAGTGTGGGTGGAACGCCCCTTGACGCCCACCACGGACTTTCCCCGATGATGTCAGTTTCTGGCTCTTTCCATTGCTTCATCTCTTTGCGTCGTCCGTTAGGTTGACCCTTCTCCTTAGATGTCATCTTCATCTTCTTGTTGGCGATTTTTAGTTGACACTTTCAGATCAAGAGTCAAATGAACTTAAACAAGACTTTAACATACAGCTATTTCTTTGACCTTACTAGATCCTGTGAATGGTCATTCAAAACAAAGCTCAAATTCCAATCGCCTCCTCTCCTGTTTAGGCAATAAACTTCGTTCGACATTTGTCACCTTAAATCTAACAAATGCTAGACTCTTCGGCTCGCACCTTCATGTGAAAACTATTCACGACTCCTGTGAGCCCACTAAATTACATACATTGGACTACACTCCTGCGAACCCTTGGTCAGTCGGGTTATAATCACAAATGACCTAAACTCTTCTAGCATTCCTACAAACTTCTTCTCCACAGTATAACTTTTAGCATACATTTATATATATAATCGTATTTACCAAATACTTCGTTCATGTGTGAATACATCTTACATAGAATACAATTTCGTAGAATATAAACCTTAATACATAGAATATAAATTACTCTCATTGGTTATCGTTGTGTGTATGCTTCTTGCCCATTTCTCCATGTTACATTTCTCGCCGTTTCTGCATTTAAAGCTACACACGTACATGAATTCTACTCTGCACGTTCTACTGTTCGTAGGCATTTCTACATTAGCCCACTACGTATACGAGCCTTCTAAATCTAATGCATGTTTAACGTGTAAATACATTTACGTTTCCTATACCATAATATCACTTTAATTGACTTTATGCTATAGTCATCAACTTCACATTACGATATGCATTTCATTCCTACGTTTATAACATATACGTCTAAATATGGCTACGATATACTTTATATTCAAATTGCGCTCTCTCAGTTCCCCCCTTTGATGACTTTTAGGAGTCATCACTAAAAGCAATTTGAATACAACCCTTTATACAGAACTAGTTACATCATTTCCTCTTTTCATCATTTCAAGTGCTCTCAAACTTTTATACTGTTGATCTTGTAAAGCAGCTAATCTCCTTTCTTGTTCTTTCATCGATCTTTGTAACCGGTTCGTCTTATACCATTTATATAGTTTCACAAATCCTAACAATGAGATTATGCAAATTAATACTATTAATACAGGTTTTAATATATACCATATAATACTTTTGCCAAGGTTAGCAAACCAACTCCCAACTTTTCCTACTCCATTACCTACTTTTTCCCAAACATTTATTTTTGTCAAATCTTCGATTTCTTGGTGAATCTGTGTAATGTTTCTTATAACCTTCTCAAGTGGTTTTGAATTATCAGGAATATAAGTACAACATTCCTGAACCTTCAAAGATTTACAAACTCCGCCTTCTTTTGCTAATATTACATCAAGAGCAAGTCGATTCTGAAGAACCATTGCTCTAATCGATTGCATCTCACCTTCTATTAGCATTAATGATCTTGCAGTACTTGCAGATAATCTATCTACGACTGTAGCTAGTCTCCTGATCTTAACATCGTTAAGTATTAAACCTAACATAGGAAACATCGCTCCAAATACGTCTCCTACTACTTCTGCATCTCCTACTTCCCTTTTCATTCTTGTCGAAGCCTTTCTTTCTATTATCGCTAAATCCTTTGCATGGTATATTTTGGGGAAGACAATTGCCAAGTAACATGAACCATACCAATTGTCAGGCAGTTTTACATAGGCATTTCTCCCACATACAAAATATACATTAGGAATAGCCTGCATCCCTTTCATAAAATCTTTCGTATAATACTCTAACTTAAAAGCATGCTCAAAATTCACTTCACCTACAAATTCACTCTCATAATATGTCTTGCTTCGAGTTAAACATAACTTTCCTTTCTGCGTTCTATCCAGTGCTATTGGACCATTACTACCTTTCTTTTTATGTGCCTTCTCTTCTTCGGTCCAATCAGTTTTCCACTGTCCTGACATTTTTAAAATTTTCTGCCTTCTGTATCGATCATCTACTTGTCCTATAAACTTCTTTTCTACCTCTGACACTTTGCAAGTCAGATTATTTCTGCGTGCATATGATGTATCTAACGTATCCCAAGGAAGAAAGAATTTGGCTAGTCTATCCTCCTTTTTGTAATAGTCCCACTTATTCATTTGCTTATAATTCGGAACTTCTGGCAGTACCGAATCATAATTTGAAAAGTAGTACTCGAATCCTTCTCTACCATAAAATATACTAAGCAGTAAGCTACATGTTATCCCATAAGTCAATGGGAGATGATGATATCGGATGCCCTCGTCTACAGAAGCCGGCAATTGCATACAAACGTAGCAATCTTTGGCCTCCATGGCATCGATATATTCGTATAATAGTTTAGCATATGCGTTTGACCTAAAGTTTCCCTGTGACTCATCTACATGTAATCTACGAACTTCATCTGCTAGTAACGCCTTTTCACGTATAACATTTCTCGCCTCCTTCTTTCCCTCCAGAGCAGGTTTCAAAGTCGTTACAACTTTTACATCTGCTATTTCTTTATCGGTTTCATGTCCTACTATGTATGATATTGTCACTACTGTAATTATGAGAAATATCACTATCGCTATAAGTGTACCTACTATACATCTAGCTTTTCTGTTTGGGTTGCCGTTCTCCATGTTGTCAAAACAGCGTGACTCTTTCCCTTGCGAAAAAGTTTATCAGTTCAGTCCTTAGCTTGCCTTGTTTTCTTCTCGGTTTGTAAAGTTCTTTTTATCAACAAAAGTCTCCTTTTCGCAACAGCGTCTCTTTATTTTTAACAACAGACAACCCTAACCCTTCTCCGTCCTCTAAATGTAAACCCTAATTTTATTCTTCTTTCCACTCGGCGCTAGGTTATCTTCTTCTTTATAACTTATATACAAAAGTCTTTTATACATCAACAATTATTCTCGTACCTGCAGCTCTTGCAACCAGTTCCAATAATTCAAAACGAATGACTTTGTCTTCTTCCTCTGATATTTGATGACCAAATGTTGGAAATTGTAATCTGTTCAACACTAAATCCTTAATCCGACTCAAGTATGGGGGTATGGGAAGTGTGAAAGTCAGTAACCCCTCAGTCTCGAGTCCAGGCGTCAACATCCATATCTCCACTGCCACAAATGGATCGAGATCGATTATTTTCACACTCTTCACTCTCCCAGATTTCTGTCCCCAAGACATCTGCTAGATAAGTCCACTCTGGGGTGGCGTACCTTCTGCAGGGCACACGTACCCTTCTCGACCTTCGTGGACTCTCAGTTCCTGAGTCAGTCGTTTCTTCCTCCTGATCCGATTCTTCAGCGATCGGGACAAGAGTCCTTTCTTGCTTTTCTTCCGAGCTTGGCCTTTTCTTTCTCTCCGGCCAACTGGCTTCTTCACTCCTTGTTCTTCTGCTCCTTGTTCTTGGACCAGTCTCTTGGTCACTCTCAGCTTGTTCGGTATCCGATTCAGTCTCCCAGTTACTTTCTTCTCCTGAGGCGACTTTGGTCTCGCTAGTGTCTTGACCTTCGTCGACTTGCTCCAACACAGGTTCAGCCTCTTCGATCACCTCCACAGCTTGGCTTTCCCCCTCTATGTCTTCTCCGCTTTCCGCCGGATTCTCATCCGAGAGAGGAGCTGTTTCTTCTAGAGATGTTGGCACTCTTCGAGTGTGTGAGGCATGTATCCAATTTGGCAGGCCTCCACACTTCACCGCTGTGTTCGTGACAAGTATGACTTGAAACGGTCCTCTCCAGCGCACGTCTAAGCAGTTCTTCCTGACATGCTTTTTCACCAGGACCCAGTCTCCAGGACTCAGGTCATGGCACAAGTCTTGTGCTGATGGAACCTCTGCAGCCTGGACCTGGAGGGACACAGAATTAATGGCATCAGATAGTCCCTTGCAGTAGTCCAAAATCAAGTCGTCTGTGATGTTCACTAGCGCTGCAGTTGGAACCGATGGCAATCTCATAGCTCTCCCCATTAGCACTTCATGTGGAGAGAGGCCTGTTTTCCTATCAGGTGTGCTACGTATGCTCATAAGAACCACTGGAAGTGCGTCTGGCCAACTCAGGGATGTCGATGAACAAACTTTAGCCAGTCTGGACTTGATTGTACTGTTGATTTGTTCTACAATCCCTGAAGCTTCGGGTCGATAGCTGCAGTGTAACTTCTGATCAATATTCAAAGCTGAGCACAACATCTTCACTATTTCGCTGTTGAAATGAGTTCCTCTGTCCGATTCCAAAGAGGATGGCACCCCAAACCTCGGTATTAACTCTCTAAGTAACAGTTTCGCTACTGTAAGTGTATCGCATCTACGTGTAGGGTAAGCCTCAACCCATCTAGAAAATATACAGACAATCACTAAAACGTATCTGAGTCTGTTACATGGAGGCATTTCTATAAAATCAAGCTGCATTCTATTGAAAGGCCCCCCAGACCTTCCTATGTGACTCAATGTAACTGGTGTTCTCTTTCCCACGTTTAGTTGCTGACAAATCGCGCATCGCTGACATACTGCTTCTGCCGCTACTCTAAACTTAGGATTAAACCACGTTTGTCTGAATACTCTCACCATTGCATCTCTTCCTATGTGTGCTGATCCATGCAATTTCCTTGCCATTGGACTAACAAGCTCATTTGGTAAAACTGCTCTCCCATCGGCAGAAACCCAAAAATTCATCTCGCTTTTCTCACAACCCGCTGTTTCCCAGCCCTTTTTCTCATCATCTGGTGCATTCTCCTGTGTGTCTAACAACATTGTCAATTCAGTTCTTTCTTGAATTCCCCCCACTTTCACATCAGTGTGAGAATATCCTTGTTCTGCACAATAACGTGCTACTTCATCAGCATAGCGATTGCCCTGCGACACAAAGTCTACGTTCTTCGTGTGCGCGGCACATTTGACAACGGCTATGGCTGACGGACCTTGCAATGCTTCTAACAAAAGTCTCACGAATTCTCCATTCCTAATGGGAGAACCCGAGGAGGTCATGTAACCTCTTTGAGACCATAACTGCCCATAATCATGAACTACCCCGAAACCATACTGGCTATCGGTGTATATGGTGACTCGAAGTTTGTCGCCTGCTAAGCAAGCACGAGTCAAAGCAACAATTTCAGCTACCTGTGCGGAGTGTACTCCTTCCAGGCAAGCGGCTTCTACAACTCTGGTAATCGTGCAAACTGCATAAGCTGCTCTCAGCTGACCGATATCGTCTCTTACGCATGAACCATCAACAAAGAAAATTTCATCAGGGTCAGTCAATGGCTCATCTACGATATCGGGTCTCGGTTTGGTGCATAGTTCAGTCACATCAAGGCAGTCATGATCTGTACAATTTTCATCTTCCACTTCATTCGGAAGTGGCATCAAGGTAGCAGGATTCAAGACGGAGCATCTTTTTAGGGTCACATTCTCGGCAGCCAGTATGACCTGCTCGTAGCGTGTGAGCCTACTATTCGTCAGATGCTGAGTCTTCGTCCTGGTCATTAACAATTCCACAGAATGCGGTACATACACCACTAACTGATGTCCCATCACCACGCTTTCCGATCTCTCAATGCTGACACCCGTTGCAGCTACGGATTTGAGACATCCGGGCAACGCTGCGGCTACTGGATCTAATGTAGCCGAAAAGTACGCCACTGGCCTACGCGCATCTCCGTGGATCTGAGCTAAAACCGCTAAAGCGCATCCCTCTCTTTCGCAGCAGTAAAGCAAAAATGGTTTTGTGTAATCAGGCATTCCTAGAGCCGGGGCACGACATAAGTCCTCCCTCAGCTGCAAAAACGCCATCAAACAGTCTTTGTCCCATGGTACCGGATCACTCACTCCTTTGTGCGTCAGTTGTAATAAAGGTTTTGCCTTCAGTGAAAAATTTGCTATCCACTGCCGACAATAACCAACCATGCCTAGAAACATTCTGACCTCTCTTTGTGTGGTAGGCGCGTTCATTTTCATAATCGCCTCTATTCTGTCTGGAGACACCTTCCGTTTCCCCTTTTCGATCCTGTGGCCCAAGTATTGCACTTCAGTCTTACAATATTGCAATTTACTTGGTGACACCTTGTGCCCGTTCTTGGCCAAGGGATTTAACAAGGTGATGGTGTCTTCTCTGCAAGCTTCCTCTGTTTCTGACGCAACTAGGAGGTCGTCTATGTACTGGACTAGAACTGAGTTCTTGGGCAGTACTAGACTTTCAAGATTTCTCTTTAAAAGCTGGTTAAAAATCGATGGGCTTTCTGTATACCCCTGAGGGATACGACACCATGTTAAAACGCGATCTTCCAGCTTAAAAGCGAAAAGATACTGGCTATCTTCATCTAAAGGAATCGAAAAGAAAGCCTGACACAAATCTATCACGGTGAACCATTCAGCTTGGAACGGTATCTGAAATAATATCACTGATGGATTCGGTACCACTGGACAACATGAGACAACGATATTATTAATCTTTCGAAGATCCTGCACTATTCTGTATTTTCCACTAGGCTTCTGTAAACCCATAATCGGTGAGTTACATGGACTACCCACGATCTCCTTCAGTATTCCCTGTTTAATCATGGATTCGATCACAGGCTTTATTCCTGCAATCGTCTCTGGTGTCAACTTGTACTGTGGTGTTCTTGGATATTCGGCATTGAGTCTTACCAAGATCTTTACTGGTTCTACTCCTTTGATCAATCCTATTTCTTCTCCAGTAAAATCCCACACTTCAGCTGACACTTTCTCCCTCAAGTCCTGTGGAAGTTCCTCCACTGTTAAGGTAGGATATAGTTCCACGCATTCCTG
This sequence comes from Lissotriton vulgaris, assembly GCF_964263255.1. Taxonomy (NCBI): domain Eukaryota; kingdom Metazoa; phylum Chordata; class Amphibia; order Caudata; family Salamandridae; genus Lissotriton; species Lissotriton vulgaris. Next base: position 1,032,474,747 of record NC_141697.1, read on the forward strand.
CGACTTCATGACTTTAAAATCAGCATCTTCATCGTTGGTCTGTACTTCTACTCCTTCAGGTGTGCAATGTATTGTGCAATTCAGTTTACACAACAGATCTCTTCCTAACAAACACACCGGGCTAGAATCACAGATCACAAACTGATGCTCGTCACTGTAATTCCCTATCTTTACTGACACTGGTTCTGTCAGAGGATTCGTCATCCTCTTGTTTGCGACTCCTACCACCTGAATCATTTCTCCTGATATCGGCAGACCTGGGACTACCGCTGATCTCAACGTGGATCGAGTGGCTCCCGTATCCACCAAAAAGGTTGTAGGACATCCAGCTACTTCAGCTTCTACGTATGGTCCTCTCTGATCTACTTCCAGGGCTGCTCCTAAAGTACAGTCTTCTTCCCTATTCACTCGTTGCCCTGTAAGAGGATCAACGTAGTAGCATTCTTCTCCTCCTACGAATAATGGCATTTGTCTGTAGGTTTTCCCTCCATTCGCAATTCGAGGCGGTTGAGGAAACGGGGCTCGAGGAGTCTGAGTCCCCCCTTTGATAAACTTTCCCTTCGGGACTGTTGCTCCCTTAACCACGTTGTTCTGTACCTCTTCCTCCTCCTGTTCTAATTCCCCTGTCTCAATATTGTAAGGACACTCGCGTCTCCAATGTCCCACCTCGTTACACTGATGACACCTGGTTGTCCTTTTCAGTGTTGCGATATCCATTCTCGGTCTCGGTCTTTCTTCCTCTTCTCTGCTCTGATTATTCTGTTTCTTTGCTTGCGCTCCTGTTCCCTGCTGTCGCTGTCCACCCTTTCCAGCTGCTTGCATCTGTACTAACATTAACTTTTCCTTGAGCTTCTTCGCCTTCGAGTCTATCTCATCGCTACAGTATCTTGCATACCTCAGAATTTCGTCTAAAGGTTTGTTCTGCCAACAGATCAAGTGCTGTTGAATCATTAGGCTTATGTCTGGTCTCAGTCCGAGAACAAACTTCGACACAAACTGTCCTATGTCCTTAGGATCCATTACGTCCAACCCACTATACTGTTTGAATGCTTTCAGTAACCTCTCATAGAACTCGTGAACTGTCTCTTTAGGCTCCTGAGTTGTTCGATCTATCTTAACCCAGTCTATGTCTTGCACCGGCACTTTCTCTTTCAGCCATGTTATTACCCTTTCGTATTTTTCCATGACTCTGTCTGATGGACCACCTGTCTGGGTATCTCTCTGAGGCTCACAAGTGGGCCATTCAATACTAAGTTTGCATGCCGTCCACAAATCTCCGGGTACCACGATATCGAACAATGTGTTCAAATCGATCCAGAGAACCTTAGAGATCTTCACGAATCTCTCTACCTGCTTGTACCACTCAACGGGATTTTCTCTAAGTTTCGGGAAGGAATTAGTGAATGCCGCTAAATCCCCCCTACTCCACGGTACATGCACGTAGTTTCCGTTCGCGATTTCTCGCAAAGGAAAAGCTTCCATTCGCATTAGGTCTGTATCCTGAGACTTCACAAGTGTACTCCGTCTGACAGATCCCTTCTTGGACCATCTTTCCTCCCATCTATCCAGATCTCTCCAAATTCTAATACACATGACCAATTCCCTTATGTGTACTCTCAGCCCAATCGTTCTGCGCTCATCTAAGTCTAGATCCGTGCAATTCAGCCTATGATTGGCCTGCAAAGCCTTAGTTCGTGATATGTCTATCATGTACTTGTCAGCCAGTTCAGATAACTTTTCATGAGCTGCTCTTGCCTTTCGAGTAACATCCTTGGATAAAAACAGTATCTCATCTGGAGCGTACAGCTCTAACCTCTCGATTGCCACTGTGCCGTCAATTATTTCATCTAAGTCTGATTTTAAACTCATTACATCTATGCGTCTCGCTTTTATTTCGGCTTTCAGTACGTCAGTCCTAGGTTGTTCTCTTGCATCCCTCTCTCCTCCACTATGCGCCCTACGCCTGAGCACAGGTGAGTTATGAGGAATCTTTCTTCCATCTCTTTGTTCCCACCTCTCTAAATCCCAAGCCTTTCCATCTTCCCTTGGGGTGTGGTGGAACAATACTCCATCCCTTAATCCTACACTCCGTCTTTTCGGTTCGGTTTCTCCGGATACAAGATAAGATCCTCCGTGCTGTTCTAAACCACTGTAACTCCCTTGCTGTCTGGTATCACTTAACAGACGATAAGGTCCTTCATGGCTCTCCATGCTCCCGCGATCTCTTTCGTGATCACCGGATGTATGGCGAGACGTTTCGCGACTCCCTAAATTCTCATGACTTCGTCCACTATCACCGGATGCATGTCGAGACGCTTCGGGACTCTCCATGTTTCCGTGATTCCAATGTTGCACATTTTCATCCGGAGTATGGTGTGTGCATCTGAAAGTGTTCCGGTATTCCTGCGTCCTTCGTTCTCCTTCACTAAAGGTGACGCGAGGCACTTCGCCACACCCTGCACTCCTGTCATCGCACATTTGCCTATTGCCACTAATGGTAGGGCAATTATCTCTTCTGCTTCCTTGACTCCCTCTCTCCCACTCTGGGCTGCTTTCGCCAGCTCCACAATGAGAGAGGACCTTGTTATCCTGGTCTCTCCATTCAGCTCCTGTTTCTAAACTTTTATTCCTAGCCTCCTCAGCAGTGTCCCATTCTTTCAGATATTCCCTTAATTCCTTATAGGATTTCGGTTTTGGTCCCCTCAAATCCATCGATCCTCTTTGACCCCCTTGTTCTATCCAGGGACCCGTTGCGGAATCTAATGGGGTACTCCGACTTACTGGTGCTAATCTCTGTCCTTGAGGATTCATCGCGTTATTCCTATTCTCCATCTCTGCCCTTTCCCTGTCCCATCGTGCCTGTTCCTCCTGCTGGACCCCCTCTGGGTTGTAGATTGACACAATAGGGCCTATGGTAACAGGTACTTGTAAAGCGTCTGGCATTTGGTACGACCTTGCACATTGCGTCTCTGGCACCTTCTGGACCACGAATCTTCCCACTACTCTCTGTTCGGAACTAGTTTGGGGTATTTCTTCACTCTTGTTGGAGTCCCACTCTGTTACTGGGATCGATTTATATTCTCCCCATCTAGCTCCTTCCCCTTGCTGTAATATGGGACTTGCGGATTCACCGCTATACGGAGGTGGTCTCTCTGTTAACAGCCTCTCTAACAGTTCTTCTTCCGTTTCGCTATCCTCGTCTTCCTCTTCTAGGGGTTTCTTTTCTCCCGTAGCTTCTATCATGGTGAACAGTTTGTCTGCTTCTATCTTTTGCACTCTCCACTTCTTAGCTTCCTCATCCCATTTAGCATCCTGTAATGCCTTTACTGATCGTCTCACTCTTTCTTGACGCCTCTTTACACCTTTTGCGTGTGCTGCTCTAAACCATGCACTAAGAGCTTCGAATTGTGTTGGCCTCGGTAGAGGTCTTGTTGCAAGCATTACCGCTTTCAATTGGTTCAACACGTCTAGCTTAAACGTTCCGAATCTCGGAAACGTCAATTCCTTTTCTCCTTCTGTTAGCCTATTCCACTCCGAAATCCATAATATCGAGTGTAAGCCTACATTTACTGCCATATGATAAGCTGGTGTGCCTTCTGGTGGAGCTTCTTCTCCGGCATATAAGTTTCTTCTATTCTTCCTAAAGATCTTTCTTAAACCCTTAAAGCACTTCATTTTGATCTACGATTTTCCCTTATTAATTCTCTTCCTTATTTACGTCCCGATGACAACCACCAATCCCGGTGCGACTCTCGCTAGTCAGCCTATCTCAACGCTGTTCTACGCCGACTGACCAATCTCAGCGCGACTCTACGCTGACGTCACTTGTTCCCTCTGCAGCAATTTCCTTCGTTTCTCAACTCGTCTCGCGATCTCACATGCGTTTCATTCATACGCCGAAAAATGACTACTTCCGTCCAAGCGATCACTTTTCTCTGACTGTACGGCCACAGTCTAACTGTAATTGCCACCTCAACTGGCGAGACGTCTTTCCTCGTACGGTCAGACGTTCACCTCAACTGATAGGTTACTTTCACACAGTAAACGTACGACCAGCATGCGTTTACTCATACACTCACTCAAACGCTCCCCCTATCATCGGTCTGCGGGCGATCAATGGTACCTCATGACCCCCATTAAATGGTAGACAAATTACTCTGGGTGTTCGATACACCCGAACCACTTAAGCCCTCTGGACATAAGATTTTATCCGGTTGCGCGCGCTCACAACCTTCCCTCAATCACACTACAGGCATTCAACTCCGCTTGACATTACAACACAGGAACAACATAAAACACCGCAATCTTACAACGCATGACCCTTATACTCACTCTCGACCGATTCTGCTGCTTTTCTCTCGACGCACCGTCAGCACCTTCTTCGGCAGGGATTCGTCTTCTGGTCGTCGATGACTAGGAACCTTGGGGTAAACTAAACCTGGCCTAGGTTGTCTTCCTCAAGAAGATAACCATCATACTCTGCTACCAACTGCGGGGAATGAGATTTTGGTATCAATTTATGATCGAATTAATAATTTATCTCATTCGTTAATTTTGGACCGCTAGTATCTGTCGTTGAGTAAAAGACAACTCCCACATAGGTTTAGTTAAACCCCATTAACTGACGCCACTCTGAAGAACCACTTACAACTGATAAAGTTTTAAGGTTTTTATATAAAGTCAAATTTGAATGCGAATACAATCCTCTCAGGGTAAATCTCAAGTATACAAAATACAAAGTCAATTCCAAAATCAGCAATTTAAAGCTTCGATGTGAAGTGGTTCCTTTGCGTCATCTACAGAAAGAGAAAATAATCAAGTTAAATCTGTCCCTACTCTATACTAGGTGACATCCCTATTTCGCAAGTTCCTGGTACCCTAAAAAGGTGTCAGCAGTTTGACTTCCAAAGAAGTTCAAACTCTCTTAGCCTCTAAAGGTAACTTAAGTTTAAGAAGCAGTACCCTCTCTGCCTACCCATCCGCTCTTCTAAGGGTCCTCGGCCTACTGCTCCCTTGCGCTCTGATCTCTCTCAGCGCATCTGCTCAAGGCATCTACCCCTCTAACTTGCCTCTCGCCTTCGCCTTCGCTATCTTATCCCCGGGGTGCTGTCCCTAAAATACACAATCACAGTGTGGGTGGAACGCCCCTTGACGCCCACCACGGACTTTCCCCGATGATGTCAGTTTCTGGCTCTTTCCATTGCTTCATCTCTTTGCGTCGTCCGTTAGGTTGACCCTTCTCCTTAGATGTCATCTTCATCTTCTTGTTGGCGATTTTTAGTTGACACTTTCAGATCAAGAGTCAAATGAACTTAAACAAGACTTTAACATACAGCTATTTCTTTGACCTTACTAGATCCTGTGAATGGTCATTCAAAACAAAGCTCAAATTCCAATCGCCTCCTCTCCTGTTTAGGCAATAAACTTCGTTCGACATTTGTCACCTTAAATCTAACAAATGCTAGACTCTTCGGCTCGCACCTTCATGTGAAAACTATTCACGACTCCTGTGAGCCCACTAAATTACATACATTGGACTACACTCCTGCGAACCCTTGGTCAGTCAGGTTATAATCACAAATGACCTAAACTCTTCTAGCATTCCTACAAACTTCTTCTCCACAGTATAACTTTTAGCATACATTTATATATATAATCGTATTTACCAAATACTTCGTTCATGCGTGAATACATCTTACATAGAATACAATTTCGTAGAATATAAACCTTAATACATAGAATATAAATTACTCTCATTGGTTATCGTTGTGTGTATGCTTCTTGCCCATTTCTCCATGTTACATTTCTCGCCGTTTCTGCATTTAAAGCTACACACGTACATGAATTCTACTCTGCACGTTCTACTGTTCGTAGGCATTTCTACATTAGCCCACTACGTATACGAGCCTTCTAAATCTAATGCATGTTTAACGTGTAAATACATTTACGTTTCCTATACCATAATATCACTTTAATTGACTTTATGCTATAGTCATCAACTTCACATTACGATATGCATTTCATTCCTACGTTTATAACATATACGTCTAAATATGGCTACGATATACTTTATATTCAAATTGCGCTCTCTCAAGCCAAATCACACACACCTTACACCTGTTCATCTATAAGCATAAATACAGCCCATATCCTAGGCTCTATCTGCCTCCACTAGAATATGTGACCCTCTCTTTACCAGAAACCACATCAAGCCTCTTGGATGCATACCACAATAATCAAGAGGAAATGGAACTTCACCATGCAGGAGACAATGTTTGTATTTAAATTTGTGGTCAAACACCACAGGCAGCTACATGATCTGTCTCCATAGAATCTCAGTGGTGCAGAGAAGGCAACCTTTCGGCAGGAGGTCATAGATTCTGTGAACACCTTTGGGGAGGAGGCATGCACATTTTGGAACATTAGGCGTGTCACTGTTCCCCGATTTTGCTGAACTACTCTGGGGATGAGCGCTTTTTTCAGTGGTAGCTGCTAAACTATGGAATTGTCTTCCTTTGACTCTTAGAGCAGAAAAGCCTTATTTAAATTTGGAAAACTTTTAAAAATCAGGTTGTGTGTGTAGATTTTTATGCTGGATGTGAGTGTACATTGAAAGGTGTTAACTTGGACATATTGTCAAAACACCCACGGATATATATATATATATATATTTGCCATTTACATTGTTTGTTGATTCTATGTGATGGCTAGACGATTCCCTGCTCACCAATTACCAGTATCCTCGGACATCTCTGCTATACACTACCTGTTGGTGCTCATTCCATTCAAATTCATACTAGGTCTTGTTCTGATTACCTATCAACTTCTAATTTGCTTTCATTATAATTAAACAGTGCACCAGCTTCTTTGTTAATCTGTGCATACAAATGGTACTTGCCAGACCTCTATGCCTTTTCAAACCAGTAATATTTGCCTTGCATTTGGTTATTGGAGATTGAATAGAGCAGTAAGATGAGTCTGACATAGCAACAACAGATCTTCAAAAGCTCACAGCTCTTGCCATGAGGTCTGTCTGTATCTAGAACACATCCAGCAAAGGAAAGTCTTCCTTCACTATCCTTGCACTATTCTGATTAGGTCCACCAAAAACAATGTCTAATTTCAGAACAAGCAACAGAACCATTAAACGTGTTACTCAGGTTTACTTGAGTAATAGGTAGACCAACAACACTCTAGGTTATTGGCTTACCGTCCATGCACAGGTACTAATGTATACTCTCAATAAGATCATGGTTTAGCATACTTTGATTTTGTACCTCTCACTCTTAGCTGCACGCAGGTGTTCTCACTTCTGCTTACATCTATTTTATACTCTCCTAATATGTTCCATTACATTCCCTCCTCTCCTCACACACATTGACCCTGTTCACTGTCCTGGCAATGCATCCTTTTTTTTTTAAACAAACTTTATTGGCATTTTCATTTCTTGCATCAGTTGGTGATTATACATTTTAAAGCTTTCAATATTCCTAGTATTTCAACGGTGTTGTCGGGCTGGGTTACATTGCCCACTTTACTCAGTATAATTGCATTAACTTATTGATTCCTTATGTGTCCTATGCTTATTAACGGTGGCTCCATGTTACCGTTTTATAGGCTAACACCCCCCAGCCCCCAACCCACCTCCCGCCCCTCCTCCCATCTGCTGTCGACTAGGAAACCTATGACTCTTTGAAGTGTGGGTGTCTGGTCAGGGTCACTTTCTATATTTTCTAGTGGTGTTGGGCCTTGTTCCTTCCCCCGGGTCCATTAGGTCACAGTGATGATTCCCCCCATGTTACTCAGGTTGCTTCTTCTCTATGAACTGATTGAGCTGGGCTGGCAGGATGAGACAGCCCCTGTGGTGTGCTAGGCGCTGATTCGTGCTTCTCATTCCTTATGTCAGCTAGTAGCACTCCTCAAGCCTGTGCCCTTTCCAATCGTCCTATTCCCCGTTTTGCATTCCTGAGAAGCATTCTATGTTCACAGCCTGCCCATTTTTCTCATTCACGCTTCCATTTTGGAGCTCTGGGGCTCCTCTGGGACTTCCATCCGGTGGTCAGTTCTCGCTATGCCAATACGAAGGCCAAGTACTGGACCCTTGCCGTTACTTTGGTCTTCGCTGTGTGTGGGAACAGGTTGAGCAGCACGTGGCTTGGTGTGCATGGTACTACCCTCCCTGTGATTTGTGCTGTTTCCCGGGTCACTTCCTGCCAATATGGTTCTTTGTGTGGGCAACTCCACATCATATGAATATATTCGGCACCCTTTTCTCCACAGCGTGGGCAGCCTGCGCCATCCCTGTGAAAGAACCGGTTAATTCTAACTGGGGTGAAGTAAGCCTGGTGTAAAGTGTCGAAGCTAATTAATTGGAAGCGTTCGTTACGGGAGACCTTAGTGGTCCTCTGGAGTGTATTTTCCCAGTCCTTATCTTCTAAGGGGTTACCCAGGTCGGTCTCCCACTTGTGCTTCATTTTCTCCAGCGGCTTCGTGGTGTCCCATCTAATGGCCCGGTAGAGGCATGAAACTGCTTTAATCACACCACCGGCCAGGCTAATGTACTCGCATGTTGAGTGTGTGGGTCTGGCATTGCATCCTTCTGTTATAAAAAAGTATAAAACGAACAACAATAATTCAGAAGGAAGAGGAACATGAAATAAAAGTGCCACGGAGAATAATAATGACATGGAAATGATCTGCAATACCAGGTTACACTTAGGACTTTCCATTAGGTTGAAACATGCTATTTTATAAGGCAGACAAGTGAATTACATTTGTTGTTCTATTTTTCCAATTTTGTAAGGAGGATACATTTCCAATTAGGCAGTCAACTCTGAGACTGAAACAATTTTGGATTACATGCAAACACTATGCCAAGGAGCTGTAGGTCATGTAGAAAAATCAGATTTTAAACAACTGTAACTTTCGTAGAGTTGTCTGATTAACTCTAAACCTGATATAGTCCCATAAGCTTTTACATACTGGACACTCGACAATCACAGTAAATTAACTGTAGAAATGTCATCTAAAAACAAAATCATATAACATGATTACCTAAATTGAAAATGAAATGTTTAGAAAAACCAGCACTGGCATGGTGCAAACAAATAAAATTAGCATGATAATATCCGAAACACTGTGTAGAAAATTGTGAGTACTAAGAGGATGTTACATAGGAAAGGATATTTATTGGGGTAGCACAACTTTGGAGATATTTAGAACTATCTGAAAAAAAACACTTGATACCTTACAAATGCAGTACAGTGTGTGGCACGAAACAAAATAGGCAACATATTAAAAGTGGACAAAATATGTAAATCGAGGGACAGATGTAAGGAGGCCTGTTATCAGGCAAGCACTGTTTTGGTGAATTTTGACCTGTTTACTATGATTGCATACAATGATTTCCATTATAAAGGCATAGTTCGCCATACCCTTTCAGTTCTTCTATCAAGGCCAATATGGATCTGCAATGATTGGGTGGTGAATTTTCAAACCTGTAATATTTTGAGAGTGCCATTTTATATGATCTTTTTCAAATAGATGGCGATGAAAAATGTAAAATTTACAAGGAAGTGAACTTTTCGAGTAGGTGCACGCAATAAACTGTGCAGTAAAACATGACTGAGATAATAAATCCGCATAGAAGCCCAAATTCCAGCAACTGCGATTATCAGGTCACTTTATTTTTGTCTTCTTACTGGAATTCTAAGATGATTGTGAGAGTTTAAAGTATTATTTTTGGAAAATAAAATATTAACATATCTATACGAAAATAGAAAGACATATTTAATGAAAAAGGATACAAAAGAACAACAAAGTCACATAAAGTCATGTGTTTTCAAGAAAATGTTAAGCACTTGTCACACATGTGTTTCGTATTCTGCGTGCACAGTACACCACACTGATAAATGGTTTTGTGAAAATAGGTCCGCCTTTCCGAGTTCCCTGATTTTCTCTCATGATGCAACACTTGTCATGTTCTTCTTGTAACCTATGCTATATTTTGCACTCCTCACTCAATTGGTCTTTGGGGTCTTGCCAGCTTAGCCAGAGTTGTTTAGTTCACCAAGGATGAGCAGACACGTTCCATGCTCCTGGTGGGGCGTCCAGCATCTACCCTTCTTCGACGCCTTTGGCTGAAATGCAGTTTTGATACTGAAAAATGATGCTTCCTTTTTTCTACTGTGTGACCCATGCCTGGTTCTCGAATGCAGTATATACATTGTGCAAGGGTATGCCTCAGTCCTTACTACTATATTGATGTGTTTCTCTCTGTCTTGGCCGTGATCATGTGTCGCTTAGTTGACTTGTCTCGTGTCTACCGCCTTCCATCACTGGAGTGTTGAGGTTTTTCTGGCAGCTTTGGAGCAGAACATTGATGCTCGATTGCACAAATGGCTTACTATGGTGCCCGTGTATTTATACTTCATAGAGCAATAACTGCTGTTATCTAACATGCAAAGCATTAGCTAAAAGGAAAATCTATCTGATCACATGAAATCAGTTATGGAAATTAATGGAGTCGGGTTTCCTGACACTCAGCATGACTGCATTTACCCTTTCTGGTATTGTATCATTTTCAGTGGCATAATTAATTATTGCTGAGCAAACTATTAATAGAAAACCATGTCAGATAGGCTTAAGAAACAACAACTCTCTGCTATCAAAACCGATTTACTTACATCAACAGCAGCAAAAAGAGATTCACTACGAAAACCATTGCCTATTTTATTCAGACGCTATTGAGAATTGTGTCAGTACAAGGAAAGAATAACTAATATTTATTGTGCTGTGAATTTGCTGGATATACTTTAAATGACGTTCAGAGTGAAAATGAGACACAATGCGTATTCTTCTGTTGACTGTAAGTTACATTTTAGAAGATTTTTCCTAAAAATTTGTAAAAGATTTTCAAAGGGGACACATTGATCGGATAATAAAGCTTCAATTTCAATCACGTTCCTTGCAAGTATTCATGGCATCAGTTGATATTGTTCATAAAGGATAGAAATATGAATAGAGTAGTAGCTTCTACACTAGTTATCAACAGAATATGCTTAGTGAGCAATACAGCAACTGTTAACATCATTAATATGTTTTGTGTCATACAAATGACTTGTCGGTACTACATTTCAAGGACTGTAACCCATCAGGTGAATAGTTCTGGGTCCTGTACTTCCTCGTTAGTAATGCTCTACTGAGCACTGTCTCACCCACCCAAACATATGCGCACATACACAAGCATTCACACACACAAACTGGCACTCAAACTTCACTACAGCACGTGTAAGTACAGGACTCAAAACACACAAGGTGATGGACGGAATGTTGCACATTGGCAAAACATTCACCCCCAGTCACGGATTTGGGTTTAATCCATCGTTATTTTGCTCAACACGCCACCCCAGTTCAAACATGGCCATATGCAAATCAGTCTTGACCCTGTGCCTCATGGGAACAGCCCAGCCCGAACTGTTTCTGGCTATCGGCCGTCATCAGCCAGGATAGCTTGACTCCAGTGGTGTAGTGAAGTCTGGGCATACCCTTCCCACATAGGGCGAACAGCAAAACACACAAGGTGATGGACGGAATGTTGCACATTGGCAAAAGATTCACCCCCAGTCACAGAGTGGGATGGGTATGCCCAGACGTGGGTCCTGTGCTCTCCATGCCACTGGAATCAAGCTATCCTGGCTGAAGAGGGGTGAAACCCCAAAACCGGTCCTAGGATGCTTGCTTCCAGTCCAGGGAGACCTCGCTTGGAAGTTCAGGCTGGACTGTTCCCATGAGACACAGGGTCAAGACTGATTTGCATATGGCTGGGTTCATACTGGAATGGCATGGTGAGCAAAAAAACGATGAATTAGGCCCAGATCTCTGTACTGGGGTGAATGTATGACATTGTTCTGCATTCTGCCCATCAACTGTTGTTTTTGCATAAGTACAGGACTCACACAAGTATGTTTGTCAGTTTGGAAATTGAAATAAGGAAAGAGTGATATGGTCTTATTTGAATTTCAAGACTCTTTGTAAGTTGCTTCTCACAGAAGATGTGGAAAAATGTTGATTAGCTTGGGTATTGAAGCTATCGTGTTACATCCGATCAAAAGGGGGTGAGTAATACATGATGAATGAATTTGGTGACTCGAGTCCATTCAAGGGTCCATTGTGGACCCCACAGCAGCCCCAGCATTGTTGGAACTCCAAATATCTGCTTAGGCAGGTAAAATGAGTATCGGACATTAAGATGAGACACCATCATAAATTATTTTATGAAACTGTATGTTTTGGTTATTTGATAGCTTTTACCACAACAACGCCATTCTATTTTGATTGTTTTCCTAGCAGATATCGCTGATTTATTCATCTCCTTGTTAAAATGCTTAAAACGTCTAGTGCAGAGGCCCTTGTTTTGTCTACCTGATCAAGGTTTCATGTCTTTGAACTGTTCTGTTACGCATTTTTAATTGTGGGTGCCTTGAAAAAGCCCCCAAACCTAATTGTTTTTTGATTCTTCATGTGTTTCGGTCTGACCTTCCAGATAAACACACAACTTGCAATAAAGTGCATTTAGGAGTGCCCACTTGACGAGTATATGAATAGACCAGAAGAAAGGTAGAACTCTATAATGGAGTACATTTAATACCTGTGAGAATAAACAAGCAATGACGTTACTGACTTTTTGAGTGGGCTGGTTAGCACGATGGAAGAAACCAAATTTATGCATTGGCAAAATCATATTTTTGCCAATTTCAGCTGTGGTGCTGCTAGATTTGAGTGCGGCGTTTGACACCGTCTCCCATGGGATCCTAGTTAGGAGGCTATGGGAGATAGGTGTCAGAGATGATGCTCTGGACTGGTTCGTGTCATTTCTATCTGACCGTTCCTTCCAGGTTCATGCTCCCCCGTACTCATCTGGCAGTTTTCCATTAGGCTGTGGTGTTCCACAGGGCTCTGCCCTCAGCCCCACGCTGTTTAATGTGTATGTCCGCCCCCTGGCCACATTGGCCAGGGAACGTAACATCGAACTAATATCTTATGCGGACGATACACAGCTGATCTTCACCTTCTCTAACAACATCGTGGGTGATCAAGCCAAATTCCAAGAGGATATCATGGCCATTTCCAGCTGGCTTACGGAGAACTGTTTGCAGTTAAATTCATCTAAGACTGAAGTCCTCCTGGTCGGCCCGGACACCCAAAAGTGGGACGAGTGGTGGTGGCCCCCTACATTGGGCTCACCGCCTATGCCCAAGAAGGAAGTTAAGAATCTGGGTGTGATCTTAGATGATGCTCTCACCCTGGATTCCCATGCGAAGAGGATAGCTGGTACTTGCTATGGCCGCCTGCGCTCTCTGAAACCTATTCTTGGCTTCTTTGAACCTTCCACCCGTCAGACAATTGTCCAGGCTATGGTCTTATCCCATCTGGACTATTGCAATGTATTAATGCTTGGGTCCAATCTGACAGTCATCAATAGACTACAGAAAGCTCAGAACGCGGCAGCTCGTACCCTGTTCGGCTTACCAAGACGTTGCCATACCTCTCAGGTTTTGCGAAGGCTCCATTGGCTGCCCGTAAAACAACGCATTCAATTTAAAACCTTGTGTGTTATGCATAGAATGTTACATTGTCTAGGTCCTAAAATCTTGCAAGGAATCTGTTCCTTCTATGTTCCACAGCGTGCACTCCGGTCTGCGGACCTCTTCCTTGCTTGTACCATCAAGATTCGGAGGTGCAGAGTTGGTGGACGCTCTTTTAGGTTTCGGGCCCCAAAACTCTGGAACTCTATTCCTTTAGGTGTACGTTCCATCACAAACCACCTACATTTTCGAAAACAAGTAAAAACTTGGCTGTTTTCTTCTATTTAGGGTTCCGCAGTGAATAGATATCCTGCCGCATTTCTCCGGCTGTTATGTGATTGGACCTGTCTGCAAGCGCTGGGATGCCTCGTTGCTGGGGTAGCCATGCGCTATATAAGAGTTACGTAACATAACATAACATAACATAACATATTTGAATGTTGGAAATGTGAAGATAATACTGATAGTGATTGATGGTGAGATGGCACTGAGCCAGGCTGAAGATATCATTATTAAATGGTGCAAGCATGACTTTGGAAGGTGAAAGAGTAATGTAAAGTAAAAATTAAAGTTGGGCAGCAACACCTTTCACTAGCGTTATACAGGTGGGTGCCATCCCAAAAAATCATATCAATTTCGGGTTGGTTCTGCTAAAGTACCTCAAACCCGAAAACATTTCGTACTTAGTGGTTGTAATGGATGAGCAGATGAAATGGGACCCTTTAAAACAAAGAAAGAGGAGAGACCTGGTACAGGTGAATGTGGGTATCATTTATTTTGCCTCAAAATTAGGAAAGAGACCTACTGCAGCTCTTCTAAAGATCTATCAGGCCAAGAGTGTTGCAGAAGCTTCTTATGGTAGCGAAATATGGGGGCACGCTACCACAGATGATTCACATGTAGCAGAGAATGCATTCCTGAAATGTTTGCTAGGCGTCCCACGTGGCACTTCTAGTTTAGTGGGACATGAAGAATTGGGGGTGCCTTACTTAAGTGACACTTTAGCCCTTCCCCCCTTAACCTTCTCGGTGGGAACATGGTTGAGTGAGGAATCATCATTGAGCCAACAGATCTTAAAAGAATGTATGACCCTTGACCATGCCCTCTGCATACCTTGGCTCAGCTACATCAAGAACCGTTTTTTATGGTTAGGAAGAACCGAATTGTATACTAACCCTGAATTGATAACTAAAAAGGATGTGGGGTTAATAAGGGAGTCTTTTAGCAGTTTAAGGGACTGAAGAGGGACGAACTGGACCTGAAGAAATCCAGTGTTCTCAAAATCATTATGTTGAAAACAACACTGTTAGCTGAGCCTTATCTTTTGGGGGTTTTAAGTATTTTTGAACAGTTTTTACTAACCAGGTTTCGTATGGATCCCTTTCACTTTTTGTTGGCTATTCCGAGGGGGTGTAGCAGAGGCCAAGTGCTAGCACCCTGTGGCTGTGACGATGAGTCTCCACAGGATCTGCTTCACTTCACATTATTTTGTAAATTTTATGAAGTCCCTCCAAAAACATTTATCGCCCCGATTTTAAAGAGGATGAATTTTACACAGGCCCGTCCAGCTCTTATTTATTTACAATTGTTGCATGATGAATGCATTTTCTTTGTTCTCAGTTACCTGATAATTGCTATGAAGGCTAGGTCCTGCCTTCATTAAATGTCAGCACTGGTCAGGGCCCATGTCACCCCAACGATAAACATACTCAAGAAAAGTCCCTGGAACTCACTGTTTTAACTGTCTAAAATTTTAATTGTGGGTCAAGAGTACATGTACCTAACTTTGTATCCTAGGTTCTGAATCAAGAAGGACTCTTGTGGAATGTGATTTAACTGTGATGAATTGGGTTATCTTGTTATGGTATTTTAGGTATCAATAACTTTTGATAGTGATGAATTGTGTTATCTTTTTATGATATTTTTATGTATCGATAAGTTTTATGGTTTTATATGCTGAAACCGAATAAAGTTGATTGACTGACTAACTGACTGACTAGCAGATACTCACATTATTTATAGTGTGAACCTGTGGTATTTTTTATTAAATAGATGTGGATACAGTTTCTACTATTGATGACTTTTAACCTCAAGCCTAATTTTTTAAGAGGGTGGCCTAGTCATCAGTGAGGCAACCTAATGGACTTGATACCCTTTTCTTCGAAAATATTTGTATTTCGGTTTACAATTAAAAGCAACACAGGAGGAGAGATATCAATTGCCTTCAGAAAAACTAAAGTACAGAATCAAGCGAACAGGAATTAAAAAATAATTATACTATACAGAGAAATTTCATTTCATCACATACAATATTATAAAATTCAGAAGGCTAAAATAAATACCCACAATTTCTAAAAGCCTCTTCAGGAATAACATCTAGTACATCAGAATCTTAAAGTGCATGGTGTACAGGGAGTTTATGGCCAATCTTGTGGATGAGCAAAGATCTCCAGATGCTTTATTTTAAAAAGCTGAGATGGGACCCATTTATTAACTGATACCGATACCTCAGTAAGAGCCTGCTCATTCAACTGATAAAGTCTCCAGTTGGGAATTGTGTCCAAAGATTACCTGCTATGTAATTCTAAAAAAGGTGCCCAGATCGAATTCCCCCCCATGTTGGCTTTTCTACCTCTTTTTACATTTCCATATTAAACATTGCTATCAGTCAGTCAAGCTATTTTTGACAGGCCGGGAGGATATTATGTAGTCAAGAAGAAGCAATACACAAATGGGTGGACCACTGCCATAGCGATAAATGTAAATCCCTGAGCTGGGCCAGGAACCACTTAGCCATGTAGCCCCAGCAGAATGAGTTGAAGTTTTAAAGCAACTTTCATTCTAAAGTAAGAGTCCAAAATTGTGGTGATATATTTCCAAAGTGGTTCCAGGCAGAGGCAACTACAAAGCATATGTATTTAATCAGCATCAGGAAATTCCCAGTGTGGGCATGTAATACCTGCCACCCCCCTCATCTAGTAATTTTACTGGGTATGTAATACAACAGTTCATTACTAGTCTTGTAGTGTTGTGCTTGAAGGTTGGCTGAGAGTAAGGTTGTGCAAGTTAACTCCATTGATTACAGGAATGAGCAATTTACAGTCCCCAGCTTATTCTGTCATTTTTCAGATGCTACATCTATTGTGAGGGCATTCAAATCTTTCTAAAATTGGCTGATAGTACAAAGATAACCCCAGATCAACTGATCCAATGGTTCTGTTTTCAGGACCCCACCCCGTTTCGAGTTAAAAAATCTTGAATTTGTAGATATTTAAAACAATCTTTCTGGGACTCTTTGAACCTATCCTGCAGCTCTTCAAATGAGATTTTTCCAACCTGGGTGTAGAGACCATCTAATCTCATAATTCCATATGCCGCCCAACCAACACTAGAGAGCCCTGGAAAATATCTGGAAGTGACAGGTGTCTTTGTAAAGGGTTATAATGGTTGAAACACCCTAACCCCAGCTTCTTACGTAGTAAGATCCACATCTTGTGAGCTTCATGTTGAATCTTGAACCAAACTTTCCTAAATTAGCTGGGAAACATATTCTGGCTTCTTTTCCAAGCAATAACTCATATATAAAGGAGGGATTCCACCTACCCCTCCATCAATCTCTTGATCCCTGAAGAGCGAGCACATCTATTGAAGAGCTGCTACCCAGATGCACTAGCTGTAAATATGTATATGAATTTGGATGGATCTGGTGCTCTGGATCAAGGGGTGAAAACTGAGAGGGAATCAGAGAAGGAACTGGGGGGACAGCAGCATGTTGACATTGCATCTCTTGCCACCGCTGACCTCCTTCAGTCAACTAAAATCTGTGAATGCCCCCTCAAGGTCATGTTGTACATGTTTCGACACAGATAGCATTGATCCCCAATATCTGACAGATAGAGTTTCTAAGTAACATGGAGGACTCCCTCGAATAAGGGGATACGTTGTTTTCACTCATGGATGGGCCAGATTCCTCCAATTCAAGCTTCTGTGAGCTGGGAAAAAACTTGCTGTCTGTAACATCAGGGGCCTCAGAGGCTAGTTCCAGTTGCCCATTTAATAAATCATGTAGTACTGTCAACAGGGAACCAAAATCGGCCCTGGCAAAGTGCTCGGCTACCCCCCCCCCCCCCCGGGGGTTGGGGGTGCGGTCGAGCTTTTTGTCAGGGCCGGTTTTTGGCCAATTTTGTTACAGGGCCGTTTTTCTTACATGACCCCTGGGGGCCATGTAACAAAAACAGCTCCCAGGGGCCCAAAACCGACCCCTACCCGTGTTGTGCACCGGGGGATTGCCCGGTGCCCGCTACAGCCAGTCCGGCCCTGACTGTCATGCAGAAGAAACTTTGTGGGAAAAAATCGAGAGGAAGAAATTCCAAAGAAGGGAGTGAAGGGCAAAATAAATCTCGAGTATCTGGAGCTTTTGAAATGGAACTACTCTGCTACAAGGCATATTTACCAGGAAGACATCATGTCACATAAGATCTCGCCATCTCGGGAAAATGATCACGTGATCCTTGTTATTGTAGGAGAGCACTCATTGGGTCTTATATATAACTCTACAAGGCAATCTTGACACCAAGAAACTTCAAGGAGCCATTAGGAAGGTTAAAAAGATCAGCGCTGAAATTGGGGATTACCTCAAAATACAGTATTTATGAGTTGGAAGGGGAGCAAATGATGGGTGGCTTGATAGTCATCACTCACGCCCTGTGGAGCCTGATTGCCTCTAGATGGTGGTGGGGGGGAGTTGGGGGGTGGGTGTGTTGGGGGTGTTTGGTTTGGGGACCTGTTTGCCAAAAGTGACAGTACTTCATGGGCTATCACTGCTTATAATGCTTGATATTCAGGAGCTTAGTGCAGCTGTAACTTTTTTGAAACAAGGAGTATGAGTAAGATAAGGATAGTATCCATTAACATTTGTAGGCTGAATGATAACTGTAAGAGGAGAAAGCTGGCCCAAGATTTAAAAATACTGCAGACAGATACACTCTGCTTACAGGAGACACACATAAAAAAATCAGGAAAACACTTGCTTGAAACTATAGACTTTAAACTGATCAGGTGTACAACTCAGGGGGTAAGAACCGGAGGGGTAGCTATTATGACATGGGGAAATATTTTCAGATTCAATTGCACGAAATCAGATAGGGAATGGCCATTTTACCCTGGGATTGGTGTCTTGATCAGTAGTTGATGGCACTTTGGCCAACTCCAGTAGTAATTTGTTGGGGCTTCAACTTTACTAGAAGAGGAGGATGGCTAGAGAAAGGGATACGCTTATACTCAGGTCAGAAGCCAAACGTTCCAGAGTCGCTGATCCATTTAGAGAATAACCATGGGCTTATTGGCTTTTGGAATATGCTTAAAGCGCCAGATACATTGTACACTTATTACTTTGCTCCACATAGCTCTCATGCTTGTTTGAACTATAACCTTCTAGACAGGTGTAAGATTAAAATATTCCCATGGGTCATGTCCGACCATAACCTGTTGGTATTGGAGTTAGCTGGGACAGGCCAGCGGTCTATGGTACGGAACTGGACCTTTGAAAGCGCATTGCTCCCTGTGATATTGAGGGGGCTCAAAATAAGGTTGCACTGGCTAGAGCAGTGATAACTGATATCTTGGGAAGGAAAGCTGCTGATAAATATATGACTTGGAAAAGGGAGTGCTATAAATATAGCAAGTGGTTGGAGGATCTGTTGATGGTCCATACCAGACAAAAATATACACAGTCTAAAATAAGGGAGATAAGGGACCCTCATGGAGGCCCAGCCTCCTACCCCAATGGGATTCAGGATGTATTATGGGGATTCTATGAGAGGTTATATGAAGAACAAAAGGAAGAAGATAATTCAGAAAAGGATAATACAATACGCTTCCTTAATTCAGTTTCCTTTGGGGGGCTTAGGGGTGAAATATGAGTTTGATTGTCTAACCTTTGCACCAGCATGGCACGTTCTCAAGAAGGCCGCTAAGCCAGTGGTCTTCCTCCTGCCATATTATGATCTTCCCTTGGGGCTGGTGGTGTGTGGGCGATGGAGTCATGGCAGGGGAGTGCTCTGCTCTGGAAGTTAGCCTGAAGCCAATGCCGGCCATACTGCGGTGCCTCCAGCCAGTCGGGCGCATTGTTTCCTTGCATTCTGTTGTGCAAGTGAAACAGTGTGAAACAGTGTGCACATCCAACCTGGAGGCACTGGAGGGCACTACATGAGAACCAGCTACATTACACATGGGCAAATTCATCCTCGAGCCATTACTTTGACTCATTTCTGCTGACCTTTGCATGGCAGTGTCCACGCCTGGAACAACTCAGAAAGGCAGATCATAATTAGGCTGGTGGTGAACTGAACGGGACCTCTTCCATGGGCCGCCTCTGCCTCCACTGTGGCAAAATTGTTGGTGTGGTGGCGGTGTTGTAGCAGTCTCACTGCACATATCGTAATCAGGCTGTCGGACCGCCAAGGAGGCAACGGTCGGACTAGCGAAAGCCTATGGTGGTCCACACCCGCCATCATCATGATCAGTCCTTTAGTGTGGAAGATCAGGACTTAATTGAAGCCCCAATTCTCACCGTAAATAATCCAAACCACTATAATGAACTTACCCTCAGGAAAAGCAGTAGGAGTGGATAAGATCCTTTTAGAGTTTAACAAAAGGAGATCTGCATTTAAAATTTTTGCAGATTCAAAAGGATCAGCCAGCTCCGGACTCATGGTCTCAAAGAACATTATTGTTTTTTCAAAAAAATGCAAACTACCTCAAGAACCAGGGTCATATAGGCTGATAACTGTTACTAACAGCAAAACAGAAATGTATTCTAAAATCTTAGCTTCACGCTTGAGTCAGGTTATAGGAATTATAGTCTCACCGGGACAGTATGGGTTTATACCCAGGAGGGGAACCACAGACCATATCTGCAACATCATTACACTTTTTGATATATCACCTTATCTAGGAATCCTATTGCCTTGATAGTATTAGATACAGAAAAGGCATTTGATATGGTTTCCTGGAAATATCTGTTGAGAATCATGGGTCAATTCAGAATAGGACCCAGGTATAACAAATCAATAAGAGCAGTGTATCAAAGACTGATCCCTAGACTGCAACTGATGAGTGGGCAGTTAGGAGAAATTCAAAGAGGCACTAGGCAGGGGTGTCCCTGTTCCCCTTTACTTTTTGTGTTTTATATCAATCCCTTGATCTGGAAACTAGCTTTGAACCCCCTGATAGTACCTATGCATTACTGGGGCTCGGATACTGAGGTGCTCGCCTACGTGGATGATGGGGCGATAGTCACCTCTAACCCTGCAATAGCTCTGATAAAAATTGAACGAGAGGCTCAGCCATTTGGGCAGTTTTCAGGCTACCTACTCAATTAAAGCAAAACCCAAATAGTACTAAACAGGTATTCACAACTTAGCAATGACAGGGAAGTCGAGAGTGCTGTGTACTTAGGAGTTACCATGATGGCAGAGTTAGGCCAACTGGTCAAACTCAATCTAGCCCCTTTCATCGAGAAGGCAATGGACAACCTAGGCCTGTCTATAGTGGGCCGCAACAATGTCATTAAAATGATATTTTTGCCGAAAGTGCTTTATCTGTGCAGGGCCGTTCCCCTTGAATTAAACAATTATTGTTTTAAAGCCATGAACAATATGATTACGTGCTTTATCTGGGTGCATTCTAAATCTAGAAGAATGCTTACATATTTGATTCTCCCAGAGATAGAGGTGGCTGGGTAGTACTGGATTTAAAACTCAAATGGACTTGATACCAAGCTAGCAAACATGTTTCAATGATTGTAATGATGATGAAGAGTCCCTGTCTAGCTTTCTTAAGTGGGTTTTCTCTTAGCCCTTTAATGTTGCAGTGACAGTGGATTTAGAATAATATAAATAATGGCTGCAAGTTGATATGTAGTATAAAAAGGTGGACCCATCTGATCACTGATTTACTTACTTTCAGTAACAGACATGTGTTGGATTCATAGTTTACTGTTTGATATATAAACACTTTGTATGACTTGACCTGATCATGCTTTTTAGCTGAATTCTTTTTGCTGTTTGAGGGACTCAAAGTTTTTTCATTCTATTTCTGTGATTCTCTTTTGATATATATATCGCAGAATGGAGATTACATTGGCAGGTTCAGTTTTGTGGGTTTCTCTTCCATTCCAGAAGTAGTGGGGAAAGGCTGTAAAATTGAAGGTTAGGAACCATCCTCATGAGCACACCCTGACTTACTGCAAAGCAAAGTACTCTGGAATAAGAAGTAGTTTGCCCAATAGCACCTTGAGTATGTAGTTGGATAGAATATTCAACTTGGCTACTGGCTACTCGCTATTAAATGAAACCTCTGAGCCATCTCAATATTAAGGATACGTTGTATATTTTTGATGAGAAAGGGCCCTATGGGGGTTTCTATGGGAAATTGAGGTCTTCGACCACCCTATACACATGTCCTCTTCCTTTGACCATTCTTTGCCACATTTGACAAGTTAGTGTTCTGAATTTGTTATTGAAAGACTGGGAAAATAAAAGCAATCTGTTAGACTTGACTGCTTTAGGGTGATCTTCCCCAAACCTTTTGCCTGCTTACCTCAACATTGAGCTGTATTCTTTCTGTTGGCCTTAGGACGCTGAGCACTTTACCACTGCTAACCAGTGCTAAAGTACATGCGTTTCTCCTCTATACATGGTTTCATTGTGTTATTCACAATTGGTATATTTAATGTATCTTTAAGTCCCTGATAGATTCCACTACCTGTGCCCAGGGCCTTTAAATTAAATGCTACTAGTGGGCCCCCAGCACTAATTGTGCCACCCACAAATAGTCTGTCATCCATGTCTCAGGCCTGACACTGCAAAGCCTGTGTGTGCAGTTTACTCTGCCATGTTGAATTGGAATTTAAAATCCCTTGCCAAGCCTTAAATGCCTTCTTGATTACATATGTCACCCCTAAGGTAGGCCATAGGTAGCACATAGGACAGGATGCTGTGTACGTAAAAGGTAGGACATGTACGGTTAAGTTTTACATGTCCTGGTAGTGAAAAACACACATATATAATACCAAAAGTAACTGTGGGTCTACAAGTGCAGTCTGCTATACTGTGTCTCATACTCAACTTTTACAAGAAGAAAAAGTGAACTACAGTAACTAAAGTACCACAGGATAACTCCACATTCTTGAAAATACCCATCAGTCACCGGTCTGTTCCGCCCTTTGCATCATTTGGGCCTCCTCACACAGAGGAACACAATCCTGTACCTACTTTAAATCTGTAAAAGTAGATGCCTCAGTGTGTATGGAGGTATGTTGCACTTTACTGATGTCCACAACATGGGCAGGAATCACAGGTTGCTCGATTTACAAGGAGGATGAGAACCTGTTAAAGGACTCCCTGGCTTACTACAAATATATTTAAAGTAAGGTTTCCACTCATTTTTATTCTCACTTCTCGTTTTGAGATCAAGAGTAGCGAAATTGGTCCTGAAGAAAGCAGCTGGACACCATTTTGGGTCCCGAGTCTGCAGAAACATGTTGACCATTTAGATCATAGTAGTTATTTGTTATCACCTACTATACTTCCGCACTGGTTTTTAATTTTGGAAACTCAGGAGATACTATATTAAAAAAAAATCTCTCCTAGTTCTCCAATTTTATACTTTCACATCACGTTTTTCTTTCGCACGCACTGCTTTCAGTCATCAGTCTTTTGAGTATCTGCAACATACCTCCGTACACACTGAGGCAAGGTAAATGAGGTAAATAGATTCAAAAGTCGAATCGCTCTAAAAATGGTTTGCGAGTCACTCGTTTGAGAAAAGTATGTGCCTTTCTACGATGGTCAACACTTTTTCAACATGACATATGTATGCTGTGCTTTGTTTTCATACACGTACATGGTTTATATCTGTGTTTAGCTTAACTCCACTATCCTTGTAAGCTTTTTTGAAACTTTTTTATATTGTATAGACAAAAAGTCCATGCAGGTTGACAGAGTCTGGCAGCAAGTCATTGAGCCTCATAATTCACAAATATCTGGGTTGCACATTTTCCACCAAGCCGTTTCTGATCACCACAAATTGATATTTCTGTGACTGGTAGAAGTGTATGCATTTTTTGTGTACCTGGCACTCTGTGCATTTTCCCTGTGCATAGAGGTATCGATTTATCTTTGAGAAGCAGTCCTTCTAGCCACACTGATAGAGGCATACGAGACTGCTTAACAAATGTCAGTGTGAGCTTTCGAAAATTAATGTAAGCAAGAGTCTAAAGTATCATCACTGGTGCATGACAGCAATACAGTTCTTGCAAGGGACCTTGATAAAAGGAATCTGACCAGGACAACTCACTAATCCAATAACTGATAAAGGAATGAGGTCACAAGATCTGCATTTCCATTCAATGACTTGTAAGACATCAAGAGGCACAGTGGAAAGCCGATGGCTAAAAATAACTCTGTGGTTACAATAGTGCAGGACAGACAGACAGGCATAGTAGAAAGACTATGAGCTATGACTGGAGAATGACAAGGTTGGCAGCAGCAACATTGCTGTCTGTTATCTAAAGGTGGTTGCATGTGAGATTGTGCAGCATGCAACCTTAACGGCGAATGATGAATGTATTATTACATTTGAGAGTTTTCATTTGTCTTGTATTTTATTCTAGCAAGGGAACAAGGACACTGAAAGGATTGTGAGAGCACGGAATATGAGAAGAAGATTGGTTCTGAGAATGCAAACATTCTTAGAAAGGGTGACATTTATCTCTGTGAATCTGAAACTCATGAAATTATGGGGTATTCTGATGGAGAAAACCTTTTGATTTGATTTTAGGAATTGAGGATTTAAGTGCATAGTTTACATCATAGGCTATTTTCTAATTTTTGAACTTGCTATGCTGCAATGACATATTTCATGAAAATAATAGACAGCGGCATTATGGAAAGATGTGTCTGCAGTTTGTGGGATCATTCACAGAGCGGCTTCAAGCACAGCAGAGAATAAGTTAAAAAAAAGTCTAGCTCATGAAAGACATGTAAAACAGTGGGAGACAGATTGTGCAGCTTGTAAAATTACATGTGTATTCGATGTCTGCATTTCACACATAGTTTACAGTGTCAAGAGTAAAAAAAATGTTAAGTTATTTATTTTGCGCAATGTGCATTGAAATGTCGTTGCTGGCGTTGCTAGTGTTATGTGTGATGAATTCTCTGAACTACAATATTTTCTTTTTTATAGGGTTGTTTGTCCACAGGATGCTTTCCCTAGGGTTTTGTGAGATGCTTACGAATTTTAATGTTAAGTTTGTGTGTCATCATCCTAATGTAGAACAAATGACAAGGGGACTCAATTCAGTTTCAAAAGGTGTATCAGTTTACCATTTAAGTGGTATTGTTGCTGATGTGGAGGGCAAATGTGGGCTCAAGTGTATGATTTCATGTATTGTGTGCACCAGCAGTTGTACTTCACCAACAAGTGTTGGGAGATCTGTTTTGAGTACTTTTAGAAACTTTTATGTGGATTTAATGTCTTACAATCGAACAAAGGCTTTGGCACCATTTGCCCACCAATTCAGCACTTTATCAAACTCCTAAATAAATGCATATAAAATTGTTGAACATGTGCTAATATTTCTTATTTAAGCGTTGTAGTTAATGTCAATTCATTTTTAATGTAGCATCAGAGGGTACACTGACAGAATATCGACACCTAAAATATCCCCATACCACAATATTTAGTTACATATATCCAAAAAAATATCAATGTCAAAACTATAGTTGTACAAAATATCGATTTTTATATATATAAATTAAAATACCAATAACATACAATCTAATAAAAAAATTCTATTATACATTAAAACATTATATTATTTAAACATCTTTAAACTTACATTTTCCACTTCAGACAGTGCAACAGTAGGAAAAGTGTTGGATAGTGTAGGGGTCAAAATTACAATTCCCACTCCAATGAGTGCAACAGTAGGGAAAGTGCTGGATAGCGGAATGGTAAAAATTACCATTCCCACTCCAGTGAGTGCAACAGTAGGGAAAGTGTTGGATACTGGAGGGGTAAACATTACTATTCCCACTCCAGTGAGTGCAACAGTAGGGAAAGTTTTGGATTTGGATTGTGGAGGGATAAAAATTACTATTCCCACTCCAGTGGGTGCAACAATAGGGAAAGTGTTAGATAGCGAAGGGGTAAAAACTACTATACTGACTGCAGTCAGTGCAACAGTAGGGAAAGTGCTGAATAGCGGAGGGGTAAAAATTACTATTCTCACTCCAGTCAGTGCAACAGTAGGGAAAGTGTTGGATAGTGGAGGGGTAACAATTACTATTCCCACTCTAGTGGGTGCACTAGTAGGGAAAGTTTTGGATAGCAGAGGGGTAACATTTACTATTCCCACTCAAGTTAGTTTAAAATTTAAAACAAACAAAATATCAACAATAGCGAAAAAATATTTAAAAAATCAAATAAATAAAAAATATTTAAATATGTTAAAGATTAAAATATAAATATATTTATTATAAAAAAACATATTATAATGTAAAATACATATGACAAATACCTACACATAATATACTAAATAAAATAAAAAACACATTTCAAACAAATATTTTTAATGAGAAATTATTTGAAACAACATCATTAATTACAACATAAATAGTTTTTTTTATCCTACCCTATGACACCACACAATTCACAACGCACATCTAAAACACTTTTTAAAGTACTTCCATAATTAACATTATTAATTATCAATTAAAGAAATATTATTAATTAAAAAGCAAATTAAAAAACATAAAAATTAATTAACTTCCCACACTTTACCCATATAATCCTCACATCCCACAGTTAAATCGAGCTGTAAAGAAATTAATTGCACAATTAAAATGTATTTTCAATTAAAAAACTAATAGTATTTAACAACAAATTATAAAGTAAATAACATGTATTTACTCCCCACACTTTACCCCTATAAAACCAAAACCCCCACAAAAAAATAAACAATTACCCTAATTAATTATGAATTAGTAATAATGATCAACTAATTATTAATTAAATAAACATAAATTAATTTCCATTGTTTACTCCTAAAAACCACACAGGCCACAGCTAAAATTAATTACACAATTTCCATGTTTAATTTTCAATTAATTAATATTAATTAACAACTAATTATTAATTACTTAAACATACATTACTTTCCACCTTTTACCCCTATAAACCATTACTTTCCACCTTTTACCCCTAAAAACCCCCCAACCCACACCTAAAATGAATTACATAATTTCAATAATTAATTTTAAATTAATATCAAGTAACAACAAATTATTAATTAATTAAACATAAATTACTTCTCACTATTTACCCCTATAAAACCCACAACCCACACCTAAAATAAATTACAACATTTCCATATTTATTCATAATTGCCACACTTTTGGCCATAAAATCATAGTTAAAATAGCAATTTAAAGTATAATAAAATACGAGTAATTGAAAGAGCATAAGAAAAAATCTGCATTCCGCGTTCTGGGCAGATTTTCCAAACATCAGCCAACTTGGAAGACAGGGCATATTTATTAAGAGGCTATTTCCCAAAAATGTTTTTGCTCCATTGTGAATTACAAGTTAAAATTGCGATGCACATGAGATAATGACAAGTAAACAGGAAAACAATGCATTTACTCAGCCAGCGTATTTGCCCCCAGTTGTCAACATAGGGATTGAGTGAAGCCGAAAGCATTAAGGGGCAATGATTTATATACATTCAATGCCAGCAAGTACTGATCAATAAAAATAATTCAATCGTCCTTACAACAGCCAAATAAATACAGTATGTATGAAAATGTCCATATTTATATTTCAATTAATGAATTAGTATTAATAAACAACTAATTATTTCTGTGAAAATAAATTATTTCCCACCCTTTACCCCTATACACCCCACAACCTGCACCTAAACAAATTGCACAATTACCTTAATTAATAACCTATTAATAAAAATCATATTAATTAACAAACAATAGTTAATAATAAATTACTTCCCACAATTAACACTATGAAATCTCAATTTAATATTACTAATTAGAAATAATCATTAATTTGTTATAATTAAATTACTTCCCACCCTATTTCCCTGTAAAGCCACAACCCACTACAGAACTAAATAAATCAAAATATAATTAAAATAGAAGTGATAACTACAAAAAATGTAACACATATAATAAAAACATAATCAATACTTATACAAAAAAAATCATATACATTTAAAATATATACTATCATACATTACACTAATTAAAAAATTAATATTTTAAACAGCTATATTCTTGCAGACTATATTAATGAATTCTATCTATACTACTATTATAAAGAGAGAACTTGCACCTTTTGGCCAGGTAAACTCGGGAACCACAGCACCAATATACACACCGATACATCTATGAAAATGTCAGGGTGTGTAGATGGACATAGGCTATATAAATAAAATAAAAAAAGTAAATTAAAAAAATTACGTTTGTAAACAAAGTAGTCCCCTGAAAGTAGGGCCGGCCGGGACCTAGCGCTGGCCGCGACACGACGTGCGTGATTACCGCGACGCGACGTGCGTGATGACGACGAAGGAGGAGCGGCGGTGCACTGACGAGCGGCTGTGCAGTGACGAGCGGCGGCACAGGTAAGTAAAGGGAAAGTTCAGTGCGAGACTGTGTGTTGCAGGGGGAGGCAAGAAGGAGGCAGCAGTGAAGGAAAATGTCGGAGCGCGAGTGAGTTGGGGCGGGAGGGGGGCGCGAGTGAGTCGGGGCGGGAGGGGGCGGGAGTGAGTCGGGCGGGAGGGAGTCGGTGCGGGAGGGGGTCGTGGCATAGCGGGTTTACTGCCCCCAGCCCCTTTCTGCCCCAGGCAACGCTGGGGCGGGCTGCTAGTACTTTATAAAACGATATTTCTGACCTCAAAATCGATGTTCTTGACCACAATATTCTTGCTGTCGATATTTCTGTGTCACGATATTTACAACTCGATATTTGTGTAAGTCGAAATTTCTAACTCAACATTTTGTCTGAATACCATTTTACTACTCAAAAAAGGTAACTTTTTAGGATGAATAGTAGCTAAGAATTTGTTCATAGAAACAGTTGCATGTTATCCACCAATGCTTCTTTTTGTAGGGTTTAATCAGGGCTTGAACTTGTCGTGCAAGCAGAGCTCAATTAGTAAAAAAAAACAAAAAAGTGTTGGGACCCATCCTTTTTCTCAGGAGAGTGCCACCCACTACCACTTCCACCACAAGCACCACTCATTGCACTATGGGTGTTGCTCACTTTTTTCAGAGCCTGGACGAGACCCATACAATATCCCTAAAAATGGTATTATGGGTAGTTGAAAATGCTATTTGACATAGCCTAGTCCTTATGAAAGTGTATTTAGCATCTTATTTCACTTTGTTTTTCCACTCTGCCTATTCGAAGTATATTCTGTGATTTATAGGAAGGGGAGCATAGACATAGACAATATTTTGAACTAAATCCTACAGGCAAAAACAGCAATGTTAAATGATCAATTACGTATGTCTTACAGCATTGAGACCATACTGTAATGATACCGTATATTGCTTTTTAAATAAAGATGATGAATGACTTCATGCTGATCATGAAATAAATCTTAGAGTAAGTGCTACCAAGGTACCAAAATCAGCAATAAACCTCCCCACATCTTCATGGCTCATCCCCTCACATATCAGCTTTAAATATAATTCTGAAATAAAATCTGACATGCAATAAATTTTGTGTGGAAAATCAGCTTGCTATTTCTTAACAATGCAGACATTTAATAACGGAAAAGCCTTGGCTGCAGCCTTGATTACAGTCAGTAATTCAGCCTCAGCTCCTCTTGTAACTACATTTACTAGAAAGGACTGCTTTTATGTGGTCGATTTTCAGGAGGTAAATTAGCACACTATGGAGCATATTACCAAGAATAAGCGATAATTATCGCTAAGCTTGGTTAGCAGCTATAATTTTATCGCCGTGCTTCGCCTATTTTTATCGCTTAGAAACCTTACTATTATCAAGGTTTATCTCCTAAGCGATAAAAATCGGCCGAAATGCATCAATATCGCTGAAAAGTCCGCGATCTTCATGCATTACCGAGCTAATGCTCTTAGCCATGTTATCCACCTCCCATTGGATAACATGGCTAAGTACTGCTCTGGGAAGGCGTTAGCCTTTGGAGATATTCGCGCTTAGCTCGAATATTTCCAAAACTAGGTAATAGGAGATAGCGATGTTAGCGACTGTTTCCAGTCGCTAACATCTTGGCACGCCCACTTTGCATGTCATTAGCAATAATTATCGCTGACATGCAAAGTGGGCCCCAAGATGATCGCTATCTCCTACTAGTTGTCGCTAACTGGTGTTAGTGACAGCTAGGTAATAGGGAGATAAAATTATCGCTGCTTTAGCGGGAAAAATTCCCGCTAAAGCGGCGATAAGGCCCTTGGTAATATGCCCCTCTATTCAATATTTTCAATAAAACTGGCTCGCAGATTATACCACTTCCTAGCAAATCTATTTGAAAGTGAATGAGAAATCTCTCCAAAAACAATCTTGGTAAATCTGTATGATTCATTTGCCAAAGAGTAACAAGAAATTATAAACTCATGTCTCAGAATATGGCATGGAGCTAGCTGGCTTTCAAGTCACAGGCTGGGAATAAGAATAGCTGCACTCTGCCATATACAATGACATTTTAATATCCTGCATGTAATGTAAATGATAGTCAGAGGATGTGTGAAAATGTAGATTTTGGTTGTATCTCCTGCTCATACCTGTGAAACTATGAACCGCGTGGCTCTGTAACAGGCATTTTATGTGGTGCCATTGTGAGCTGGCAGCAGTTTGACAGGTTGTCCATGTGTTCTCTTTGTCCAAGTCCTGCAGCAGATGTGGGTGGCATGATGTTGGTGATGTTAGCTGACTTCAACTGCATGCTTGACACTACACAGATGCTGTAGCCCAAGGGGATGCAAAAGGTTTTCGACAGCAATGGGAGAAAATATTATTTCATAAATGTCTCCTTAGACAAGGTCTACATCCTTTTTGTAGTGAGTAGTTCAGGTAAACCAGAGGTGATGGTGGAAGGGCTTCTTTTGCATTGGGTAGCCTGAAGAAGAGGATAACAATGGCAACGTATTTTTATACAGGTTACATAGGATAACCTATGGAATGTGTATAGGTAGTTACTGTACCCTGGAGTAGCTGCACAATGGCACAGTATTTTTTCCTGGCTCCGATTGTTTTCATATTTTGCCAAACCGATAAGAATACCACACCACCTCAGGTTTTCTTCCAGCTCTAATTAGTTTCCTCGCAATTGTGATGGCAGGCAAATACTACACCGTTCACTGAAATGTCATTGCGGGATGAATATTGCTATTTTCATGTTTTTCATTACATATGTCTTTTTAATTGGATCTCCCTAAAAGCAAATACATATTTTTTGACAGACAATGCTTAGAAAGTTACTAGACATATAAGGACAATAGAAAGCTTAGCAAAAAGGTGAATTTTATTGGCGTTCAGTGTATGAAATGGGAAATTTGTGTGTGCTCTGTCCTTGTCACTATAACTTGAATGTAACAGAATAAAATATTTGTTAATGTCTAAAATTATGGTTGAAGTGATTGAGGATCACAGTTTAGCATCATTTAGTGAAGGGTGATAATGAAAATTTCTCTGAAAGAGGGCTTATGTCTTTTCTGCTTTTCACACTGCCTTGCTGTTTCTTTTTAGCTCTCGCATTAAACAAGACCATATAATGTTTCTAAAATTATATGTATAATAAACTTACTTATATGGGTCTTTCAACCAGCCTTCTTCATTCGTTAGTCTGTTACTGTGCCATTCACATTTATTTTTATTCCACCAACCACAGCAAACAGCATGGGGCAGTTGGTCAGTTTACTTAAGCCATGAGCTAACTGCCATGTGAGTGACAGCTTTCTGTTCTTCCACAAAATGCACATCCACACTCAAAATAGTCCCAGTGACTGTTAGGATAATGTGTGCTGTTTGAAACCAAACACATATTTTAGCTTTTAACCCCTTCGCTGCGGCGGCTATTCTGCCGCAGCGCTAAAGGGGCGGGGCGGCCGCGCGGCGGCCGCATGCTGGTGACGGAGCCGCTCCGTCACCAGCCGCGGTTGAGCTATGCTGGTGACGGAGCGGTTCCGTCATGACCCGCCCTGCTCATTAGAACGCCCGCGCAGGCGCGAAATCAGCGCCGCGCAGGCGCGGCGGCCGGGCCATGACGGAACCGCTCCGTCATCAGCACAGCTCAACTGTAGCTGATGACGGAGCGGTTCCGTCATCAGCATGGAAGGGGTTAACCATGATGTTTTCTTTATTAGATGGAAAAGGATCCAGGCAGCCACCTCAAAAAACAAGGGGGCAGATTTACAAGCCCCTTGCGCCTCTTTTACGCCGCCATTGCGTCAATTTTGTACACAGCGGCGGCGCAAAAGATGCGCCATGGTGCGGGGTATTTACAATGTAACGCATCTGGGAGATGCACCACATTGTAAAGCCCTGCACCATAGGGAGGCGTTCTGGCGCAGGGGGGGCGTTCCTGCGCAGGAACGCCTCCTAAAAGTGGCTGAGTGAAATCTACAAGATTTCACTCAGTCACTTTTGGTGCTGCGTCAAAACCCTGCGCCTGCTTGAAGCAGGCGTAAGGCTTGACTCAGTATTGGACAGATAGAGCCCCCCAGAGCATTGCTGGAGCTGCGTCGCGCTTGCGATGCAACTTCAGCAATGCGCCGCCTTTACGGCACAGATGCGTGACACATCTGTGCCGTTTTTGCCCCATGGTGCACCGGCATTGTAAATGTGGGGCACCATGGGTGGCGGAGCTGCGGCGCACAATAACTGGCGCATCCCTGTGGATGTGCCAGTTATTGTAAATATGCCCCAAAGTTTACCAAAACCACAGCAAAGCAATCATGGATAAAGGAAAAAGGCTTGCATACAATGCCAGACCTATTGGCTTTGCCAATGGTTTTTAAGGCAGAAGTAAGCAATGTCCCCAAAATAACTAGAATTTAACAATTGTTTAATATAATGTGGCTTTTTGGATAACATTTCCATTGATAATGCTTTAATCAGAGCCACCTTCGAATTCCGGGTTGTCCAAGATAGAAACAATTTTCAATGCCCCATTCAGTAGCAGAAGTCTCCCAGGACATCTGTGACATATAGTCTGCGAGTCCTGGAAATAGACTCTCAAGTTAAGACATAAGAAAGCGATGAATTCCAACATACTGCCTTGACACGGTGCAGTGGTTTTCACTGTCTTTTCCTTACACAGCTCCTGTCATGAGCCACGAACAACTTCGAGAGAAAAATTACAGCCACAAAGGAAAGCAGCTACATATTTGTCAGTCCATCTGTCACCATTGTGGCAGAGGCACTGGTACTGCGAAACGATGCTTTTTGCCAAAGCCTAAAATGTTGATACATTTGCATCTATTGCAATGCAGCTCACCTCATACCTGAGAGTGAATGTTTTAAAACACTGGGAGGTCAAAATATATGGAAATACTGCATACTGAGCAGGTAGTTTAAAAGGTAAGAGGTCGGTAATCCATGATTATACACAACGTGTCTACTTTGGAAGATCATAATAGCATTGGTTAGGACGTATTGTAGAATAGTTAGAAATAATCAAGGAGGTATGGAACATTAACAGTTCATATTTTGAGTTTGATTGAGACACAGACACATCGATTGATAATGACCATGTTGTCATTAAGAAATCTATATTTTAAAGCATTAGCCAAAAGTCTAATATAGATTGGGTGGCTCATTTTATGTTTCTCTAACATTTTTAAAACTCATTCCTACAATCATTTGTTGTGTTTTGATATTTCTGTTTTCTATTTGTAGTGACAAATGCGATACATAATCAATCAATATAAATCTTTATTCAGTAAATAAAATCACCATAAAAGAATACAGCTCAAAGTCAGTAATATCTAATTTATGGATATTAAAAAGAAACAGTATGATTACTCATAAAGCTGTGCACATTAAAACAGTTAATCAGGTCTCGTTCTCCTGAACATCTAGACAGCTCGTAAAAAAGATTTAAAAAGTAAAAACCGCATACTCAGTGGGAAGCATCTGAAGGTACATCAGGGAAGGCCTAACTTGTTTCAAATTTAAAGATTTCAACAAGGGATTAAAAAAACTTTATCGGCCAGCTGAATTAAGGGCAAAAAATGATAAAATGCAGCATGTCCTGCGGAGACACAATTGATTTAGCCTAAACCTGGCCAGCAAAAACCTTTCATGCTGGGAGCAAACCAAGACCAGATACGGCTCCATCGGCTGCACAGTTTTTCCAAGCATGTGGCCTCGAACTGATGGCTTATGGAGTTCTAAGCCTTCTCCCTCCAAACGAGAGCATTCTAGAAAAAACCTTTTGACACTTCCTAGCTCTTGGACAGAGAGAGAGGTAGGGCTAAAAAAATCAGACCTACATATAAAAGAGAAGGCTGCCTTAACATAAGAATTCTACACTATGCCATTTACCTGATCCAGGGCCAAACAGTCCTCAAGAATAAACCAGTTTACCTTCAGTTCCACCTAGATCTTAATCCAACACAGGAGCGGACTTAAAGAGATCAGGTCCAAAACTTGATCAAGCCCTAGCTCCGCATGTATGCAAAATGCTGGGGTAGACTGGGGGGCCTGGACTAACTTGGTTTAAAATGTATTCTCCATCATTTGGATCCAATCCAACTTGACGTAACCCCAGACGTCACTGCCATAACGAAACAGTCCGATGCACTTTGCCTGATAGATTTTTAGAAGATCCCTTGGTGCCCTGGAGACAAGCCTGTGTGCAAAAGTAAAAACCACCAACATTGTTTTTACAGACTGATCTTTTTGCCTCGACCAAAGGTTTCCAACAATTATTAACATCGAATAAAACACACAGGTAAGGGAAAGCCTTGACTTTACTCATGGTAACATTGGATACCTTAAAAGTCTTGCTGCTTGTTTATTTGGGGCCCACTACCATTACCTATAAACTTGGAAAAGTTAACTGACAGGTCAAGGTGCCACATGAAAGACACATACTTGGCCAGCAGAAACTCTAACCCGTGTGTGGTCCAAGCCACAAGGACTGGTTCATCCGCATATAATAAAACAGGGAGAAATCTGTCACCAGCCTTAGGGTAGTCAGCCAAAACTGATAAAAGTGCAGACTCAAGCCGGTTCACATACAGGGTGAACAAAATAGGGGCAAAGATTAAGCATGGGCGAATTTTGCGAATCTGGCGTTCATGAATTTGCGTATTTGCGAACTCACAATCCGCAAAATCCGCGAACTCTCGCTAATTTGCGGATTTTTAAATTTATTTTGTGTTCGCAAGGGTTTCTGCCAGTTTGCGAGAGTTTTGTACCAGTTCGCAATTGCAAACTTACTTGTCGGCTCGCAACGGTCGCAACTTTGTTGTTTCTACAACTGGTTCATCATCACAGGTTCATAGCACCCTCTGTTTCACCACTGCCACCCTCTGATTCACCCATGCCACCCTCTGGCACATCACTGCCACCCTCTGATTCATCATTGTAGATTATGGGGGGGAAAAGCAAGCACACCTGCCCTGCTTCAACTGACATGAATTAATTTGGGGTTGATTAATGTGTCACTGAATTTAAACTTCCTGTATGGCACCTGCTTCCTTATCTGTAATTTGCTTTCTGTTTCAGTGCAATTTTTTTCCCCAGGACCTTTGTGGCCTGCTTGTAGCTATTCTATGAGCCTGCTGTGAGGGTCAGAGCAGGGTCATAGAATAGTTGCAAGTAGGCAACTGAACTCTGGAGGGGCCCCTCAGGAATCACTACAGGGAATGGTTACTAATGATGAGTTTGAACTTTTGCACCTGCTGAGTGCTTTCAGTTTTGCAAAACTCGGTTTTCTGCAGAACAGCAACTGTAATGCCCCAAACAAACGTAGGCAACTGAAGTCTGGAGGGGTCCCTCAGGAAGCACTACAGGGAATGGTTACTTATGATGAGTTTGAACTTTTGCACCTGCTGAGTGCTTTCAGTTTTGCAAAACTCGTTTTTTTGCAGAACAGCAACTGTAATGCCCCAAACAAACTTACTTGTGAAAGTTGATTTCTAATCCAAAAGTGATCCAAAGAAAGTCAAAAAGGCCTCAAATCCAAAAAAGTGCAGGCAAATGTCAACCTGAGGAGTTATTCTGATAAAAATCATCATTTTCAGAAGGTTTATGCTGCTTGCTGGTGGATTTCTTGTGCAGAATTGCAAATGTTGTAATTTCGTGAGTGCAAGATTGTTGCTGCCCGCCGCATCTACATGTTCGCAATTGCGATCTCTCGCGATGCGTTGCCAAACTCCAGCGGGATCCCGCAGCAAGATCCAAAATGGCGCAGCACTCGCAAAATATCGAGAAAAACAACTCAGCAAACGCTGAATGACAGTAAGTGAACGCCGCACGCCGCAATATTGTATCACCAAGCAAAAAAATCCGCTGCGTGCGAATTTGCGGATTTTCGGTAAATTCGCGAGAGTTCGCGGATTGCGAATTTACCGAAAATCCACAAAATCCGCGAGCGGAACAGATTTTCCGCCCATGCTTAGCAAGGATGCCCCTCTAACGAACACCACAGCTCGACAAGAATAAGTGAGTACACGCTGCACCTTGAGAAAAACACACTGAGGCTGAGGTCTTTGATTGAAGAACAGCTAAGAGGGCCACAATACTAGGATCAACCACCATCTCACTGAGCAAGGCCCAGAGTTTCACTCGGTTCACTCTTTCAAATGCAGTCAAGTCCATAAATGCTAGATGTAAAGATTCAGACCGAGCCACTGTGTATTTATTAATAATTAGATAGAGCTTCAAACACTGGTCTGAAGTCGACCTCCCCACCCTAAAGCCATACTGGATGTCACTCAGAATATTATTTTCTTATGCCCAATCACACAGCCTGTTTAAAATCACCCTTTGCCAAAATCTTGACGGCTGCATCCAATAAAGATATTGGCCGATAACATTTTGGGTACTCTTTAACCCCATTCTTGAAAATGGGAACAATCACAGCAGTGGACCATAAGGGTAACAACCCCTCCTGTGCAGCCGAGTTCAGGACCTGCATTAAAATAGGGGCCCAGTATTTGCTTTGAACAGATCTGGTGGTATACTCTCAGGGCCTGGCACCTTGTTGCTAGACATGGCAAGAATGCCTTCTGAAACTTCATCTAAAGTGAGGACCACTTAGTTGCGAACCGTGATGGGTGCAATGGAGGTTTTAACTCCCCCACCAGCACCCTGATTATAAATAACCTCAAAATGATCCACCCAACGTTGATGTGAGATGTGATGGCAAAGGAGAGGACCATAGCCCACAGCAAAACAACTCTCCAAAAAATAGAGCTATCCCCCATTTCACAAGCTTGACAGAGCTCCACCCAGGCTGATTCCTACAGATTATGCTGAGCTCGTCATGAGCATGGGAGGGGTTAATGGTGTGCCAATGTCCTACAGGTACCTTGCGGCCTACAGGCTGTTCAGGGAATGCTGGGGGTATAGTCTCTCCTCCGCAGCCAAGGAATGCAGCAAAACCAACTGGCGGCAGTGATCGAGGGTCCCGCGCTGCAGGACGCCTCTTTACAATTCATGGCGCTCTGGTGCCCTCCACGTTCCGGCTTCCAGGCCATTCAGGGAATGCTGGGAGTGTAGCCTCTCCCTCCCAGCCAAGGAATGCGGCAAAACCAACTGGCGGCTGTGATCGAGGGTCATAATATATACGATAATGCTAATTGTTCACCAATAGAGCTTCTTCAGAATGTTTGACATTATTTTAGGAGTATTAGTGGTGACGCACACTGCAGTCTCGGCTGCCTCGTGAGTCTGCTCTAGGAAATTTGATGGAGTATAATAAAGCATAATCACACCTTTACTAGATTACCATTGTTTTTACAGTCTATTGTGGATGTTGCATTTGTACAGTAACATGATATTAATGCATGAATTAGGTCTTCTTTTGTATTCAAGAGATATTCAGATAAGGTCAGACATGATACCCTCCAAGGACATTGTGCTCAAAACTTGATAAAAAAAATACTAATGGTTGACTTCATCAGCTGGTATGTCTTATCAACCAAACAGGCAATTAATGTAGAGTTTCAAAATCAGATGCATATTTCCCTATACACATGTATGTCTAGGCAATATAATTCCTTTAAAATAATGTATATTAAGGCTTATAAATATTGCGATTTCAATAAAAATGCGAGAAAATGTATGTGCAACCAAATTGTGATCAAAAGAGAATGAGTCCAACAGTGGACTGAGTAAATTATTTAGACTAACCTTAATCATATGCTATCTGCAGGATGGTACCAACGTAAATGACTTCTAAACAAAAGTCACCCACCTCTCTTGATCCCTTGCAGAAGTATGCAGTCATGATATATGCAAAAAAATAGACGGATCTTTTACCAACAACTGTGCTTGTTTTCAGCAGATGTTTAGTAAATATGTTTTATTAAAATAACAGTTACTTTTAGAATAATGTGTTTGTTATAGAAATCCCCAGCACTTTCATTTCAGTTGATTAATTAGATAATTAATCCAAGCTGTGCTCTGCTCACATAAGTGATGATCCAAACATTATTTTTTGCTGTATAAGCATCTCACTTTCTGAGCTATGGACCCATTCCCCTCTTTCACAGGTTAATAGCACAGTTACTTACTAAGGCTATTGTATAAAACCTCATGCTGTTAAAATAATTCAAACCTTAATACTGCAGGTGAATATAATATGGATTATCTCACTTAATTAAAATATGATTAAAAAAGCACTGAAAATTGATAGATCTTCCAACATATGATTTCTGGTTAGATCTTTATTGGTGTTGTATATATTACAAATGTCGGTCAAAAATCTCTTAAATGTATTTCACTGATTTATTGTGGAGACATAGAAATTCTCATCTAGAAAACAGTTTTTGAATCTCCTCAAGTCTACGTGACATAATATATGTACACTGAATAGCAACATTCGAATTATGAAACTCAAATTCAGTTAATTAATTTAAAATTACCCCTTCATCATGCGAACACGATAACCCTAAAGGGATTATGAATATTAATGTAATGACAACCTTACATAGTGAATTTTGATGGGATGTTAGCTAACTAGTCCACTTACTTTAAAATGTAATGTATACTGATATTCTTCATCTTTGGTTTGTTGGGCACTATACTATGTCATTGTATATTTCAACTGAGATAACATTTATTTTAGACAATAACGTTTTCGAATCACCCACGAGGCTTGTCCATCCTGCGTAGACCATTTTTGAATGCTTTGTATTGCATTCCATAAAATACATGGCTAATTATAATTCCCACAAAATATTTATGAAAGAAGACATATGTGAAGGGATTAAAGGGTGGGAAATACTTTTCAAGTGATTTAAAATGACTGTAGCATGACTTTATAGAAATTTAAGGGCGTGTTTTCAGCCAGTAGGAGACAGGGTGCATCTGTATGTGTGCCCCATCAATACTTACTTTGCTGTCTGGGAATTACAGGTAAAGAACGCTAGTGCAAGGTTTTCAACCAGTGAGCAGCAATAAATATGCCAGTAGTAACTGTGATCATGTAATTACCAGCAGTGAATGAGGCTGGTGATCTAAACTGAGTGATGCACACGTAGGATACTCCTTCATTCCCTTTCCTATTATGATGCACTCAAGAGGGTATTCTGCACGCCTTCATCCATGACAGATGACTGTGCCAATGCACTTCTATTGAAACATCTGAACGGGCCAATACATTTAGATAATCCACATTGGTTAGTGTTCTGTAGTTCTATACACGAAAATCACAACTCACTCATACGTCAACTCAAGACATGTATTTATTGATACATATCATATATCAACACAGGCTACACATTCATTGGTACATATGAAACTGATGGTGGAAATATGCACAAAATACAATAATGTTCACCATATTCATGGCTACAACAGTGCATGGCCATAGATAATACAGATCTTCAGATGGCTGCCTTTGGTATTTTGTACTTTATAAGTCATCTCATCTACACACAAGATTCATAGCAAGCGATAAGGCTCAGTGAATTAGGTGTTTACTGATGACCTTTGTTTCAGATCCCACAGGTCGTGCATTTCCACAAGATCTACTCAGTCTTTCAACAACTTAAGTCTAAGAATTTAAGAACTACCTTTTATTATAATCCTTTCAGATGGCCATATTGTGGTATTGATTACTGTGCGATACTATAATATTGTAGCTGTTGGCCACATGAACATGTCAACATCAACTGCTAGGTCCTTTTAGGTTTACAGCACATGCATGCCTATGGAGACTTTAGACATATACCTATTCTTTTGCCTGGCATACGTTTAGGCTACTTTGTCAATGCTGGTGGTGACATGTCAGTCTTATGTATCAAGCAAAAGCATGTTTAGGTGGTGATAGGCAGGATGATTTAGGTTACAACAAGAATGATTTGGAAACTGGATCAGTCATTAGCATGTGTATAATATAAAGCTGTGTAAATTGAGCTATTCACAGTGGAGGTCATGGTCCTACAGATGTCCAAAACCCTATAGAGTAGCAGAAAGAGTTTCTGGTGGGAATACTGCATACACCTTCTACAAATGTACGCTTATACAGACAATGGCCTGACAAAGATTTCAACATTAAACTCTGCAGATATGAATATCTAGCTGATGCCCAGCCATGTCTATGACCATATTTAGCACCAGGCAGAATGTAGGTACCAGTCTCCTAAATTACTAGTGTGCAATGCAGGCAAAGTCAAGCTACATTTGTGGCATGTTCAATACCCATGAAGCACAATCGATATTCATTCTAAGATGTGGATATTAGAGAACAAAGCCTCTCTCAACAAGCTTCAATCACTGTAAACCAAAATACATACAATTATTTAATTCTAACAAAAGCACATTTGCAATGTAAAAGCAATTGACAAGCAAGCCAAACAAAAACTGTTAGGGAAGCACACCAAAACAATTTACATCTTAACATCTCTGTTGCACCTGGCATCCTTGGCGTGGCTTCCCCTTAACTTATTGCCTTCAGATCTCCTGTTGGTGCTGACTTCATTTTTGCCTGCCTTAGGACTCTGCACACTTTACCAATGCTAACAAGTGCTAAAGTGCCCGTGCTCTCTCCCTTAAACATGGTAACATTGACCATACTCAATTGGCATATTTAAGCTACTTGTAATTCTCTAATAAAGTGGCACCACGTGCCCAAGGCTTGTTAATTGAATGCTACCATTGTCTCAGCAGCACTGGTTGTGCCCCTTAATCCAGTAGCCCTTTATACATGTCTCAGGAATGCCATTGCAGAGCCTGTATGTACAGTTTAAACTCCCATTTCAACCTGAAAAAGCAAACCGTTTCCCAGGCCAAAAGATTCCTTTTTAATACCTATAAATGACTCCTATGGTAGGGCCTGTACAGTCCTAAGGGCAGGTTGCAGTATATTTAAAAAGGATCACTGAAATATTATCGACGGTCACATTATCCACTTGCTAAAATATCGTTGAAAAATTATCGACGACAAAATATCGACTTTCTATACTTACTACACCAACTACAAAAAAATCGAGTCAAAAATATCGCTTCTTTAGAATATCGAGTACATAAATATCGCCTGAATAAATATCGACTACAAATATATCGTTTTTCATGAAATTACCCCTAACACTACAAAAATATCGACTACTAAAATATAGAGTACTAAAATATCGTTTCCAAAAAAATATCGAGTTCATTTTTGTACCCTTTCATGTCTAAAATACCATATTAATCGTCAATAAAAGTCATTGCTCTTTACAAAATACATTTTACATATAATACCTGTTACTTTTATAACATTCCTATTTATCTACATTTGCTATACATTCTATTAAATGCGTTCTATCATTTTAAAAATATTCTTTACATTTAACTAACCTTTTCATTATTTTTTGTCACTTACACATCTATTTTATTTAACAACTAACCTGCTTTAATGCGGAAATCACCACATACTACCATTCTCACATCAACAAACACATCAAGTAACAAAAAAAAATTCAAACTAGCCTATACAATGCTTCATTTCATCCTACAACCAATCAAATCAAAGCACACAAAATACACATACTATAAAAGGGATACATGCATTCTACCATTTGTTGCTGCTAACTCTATAGAAAGAAGATGCCAACACTCTGAAGATTTTGTTCCTGAACAAACATCTTTAAAGATCCAGCTCACTAGCTAATTATTCAAGTAAGTTACAGTGCATTATTTAGAAAACTAAATTAGTAGTCTACTAATTTACTTATATCTCCTAACTCTTGCACTTATTTATTTTTATTTCCTCCTACATTTCTGATAGAAACTACTCCAAATAAATTCCTAATACATGCTCCTATTTCTTCACCTGGAAAATCAGATAGTAAGTATATATTAATGCTCTGTTATACACCAACTGCTGTTTTTAAACACTATTTCACAAGATTCATTCTTTATTTTAAACATTTTATTCACAGATATTCTGAGATTTTCCTATTTCAACACTACAAATGTATAAAACTACACTAATTAAACATGTAAGTATACATGTTTTTGTTATTAAACACCCAATATTAAAAATGCTATTTTCTAAACAATATAGCTTGCATATTACATCTTCCCTACAGATCCAATAAAAACATCCAACAACAACTATACCAAAAGACAAGACTACCCTTGTAAAAAATGTAAGTATACTTGTAATTTGTCTAAAACTTCCAAAACAAATGAAAACTATGTTTTTAACACCATGTTATATATGTTATATTTCCTCTACAGATATTCTGAACACATCATACATCTATTCTACCTACAGCAAACAAAACTACTTATTTAGTAGTTAGTATACTTTTAAATATTTCCCATTTCCCAACGTTTCGAAATATTATTTATAATAATTTACTTTTATTTATTCTATCTTCTCTACAGATCTGAACTTTACTACCTTGATGTACTCCACCAAATACTACAACTCAACTATTTAAACAAGTATGTATATGTAATGTTTACATCAAATGTACTACTAAGCAAAATAGAAAACTGCTTTTTCCTAGGAAAAACGTTTGTTATGTGTAAACATTAACTTAGCATTTCTATATTTTCATACCAACAGTAAATAAAGAAATACATACAAGAAAATCCTTCAAAATACAGTTCTGCATTTGTGATTACTACTTTTAGTAACTGTAAGTATAAATACATCATTAATTATGTTTGCACCACAAAGTGAAATATATGTTTTTTGATTTTGTTTC
The DNA here is from genome assembly GCF_964263255.1 of Lissotriton vulgaris. NCBI lineage: Eukaryota > Metazoa > Chordata > Amphibia > Caudata > Salamandridae > Lissotriton > Lissotriton vulgaris. The sequence continues at coordinate 1,032,517,771 of NC_141697.1, forward strand.
TTTCTACTCTTTCCTAGAACAAGTAAAACAAAATGACAGAAGGTGCAGAATTTGTTATGTCACAGAAAAATAAATTACTGTTATGTTATATGGCTAAAGTTTTTAATCAGGAAAGACAAAGTGGTAGAAAAGTTTTCTGGAAATGTACCAAATATTACTCAAACAAATGTTATGGGAGGGCTACTACTGAGGAAACTAATGTGTTATTTACCAGGGAACACAATCATCCCCCCAATGTCACAGAAATTGAAATAAGAGATGCTTTAGAAAGTATAAAAACTGCTAGCACACAAAGTGATAAACCAACAACCCAAATCCTTAAAGAAGAACTGTTAAAAGTCCCAGCCCATGCTTCAGGTCAATTACCCTCTATTGACTCCTTTAAACGCACAATTGCACGCACTAAAAGACTCACTACCACAACCCAACCCAACCCTACTACTTTTGAGGAAATTATTATATCACCAGAAATGTGCATCACACACAATAAAGACAAATGTATCCTTTTTGACAATGAAAGCAGTACAAACAGAATCATAATGTTTGCAACTGCAAGTAATTTAAGAAAAATCCAACAGTGTCCCCAATGGATGATGGATGAAACATTTAAACCATGCCCAAAACCTTTTTTTCAACTATATTCCATCCCCGGTTTATACCATAACTATAACATCCCTTTCATTTACTGTTTGCTACCTAACAAACAGCAAAACACTTATACAGAAATATTAAATGTTCTCAAAAATGAAATCAATAATTATTTTCCACATAAAATAATTATTGATTTCGAATTAGCTATGATTAATAGCATTTTGAAAACATTTCCCCACACAGCAATCCAGGGTTGCTACTATCATTTCAATCAGAGCATATGGAGACATCTCCAGAAATCAACTTTAAGTATTCTATACTCAACAGATAGCACCTTTGCCTATCAAATTAAAAAATTGATAGCACTGGCCTACGTTCCTGTTACCGATGTAGCGGAACACTATAATTTATTAATTGACAGCACATATTACAAGAGGAATGAAGATAAACTAACCCCATTACTGGACTATTTCGAAGATACTTGGGTGAGAAGGTTGCAAAGATCTGGACATCGACGCCAACCCAAATTCCAAATCCCTTGGTGGAATGTCTATCTTAGTGCTTTAAACCAAGAGGCTAAAACAAACAACAGTGTAGAAGGGTGGCATAATGCTTTCCAAGCTACCACAAGCAGAGCCAAACCCACATTCCATAACCTACTAGAAGCTTTGAAAAAAGAACAAAGCTATCAAGAACTAAGAATGGAACAGTCTGTGACCCAAATTGGTCCAAAACTAACTAAACAAACAAACAAATGTTCCGACTACTGCAAAGTCAAGTCACACTATATCCTACAACTAGAGGATTAGAATACCTGTCAATAATAGCTAAAAGCCTACTATAAAAATGTCTACAAAATATACTAATGTCTTCTTACAATAATGGTAAATAAAAAAATCAAAAACATTTCTAAACAATTATAAATAATACATATTTGTTTACCAAACTTATCAAAATTTGGGACATAATTTCCGAAAAAATATGCAATATTTATATTTACATCACACATACACATTACATAAAGATCGACATTTCCCACCCAATAAAAAAAGTACTTTAAATACTTACAATTTTTGTAGATGAAAAAGACGTAATCAAGCAAAATACAATCCATACAATCCATTCCAATGTAGGACAATTCCAATATGGGAAACCCTCAAAAACCCGAAAAGTAAGTAAAAATGAAATAAACGCTCCAGGAAATCCCGAAAACAGTAGTGTGGACACTTTAGTATTTAAAGTGATATACACACAACTTTTAAAAAACGGTCACGCATATCAATGTACCAATCCAATACGAAACCCTCCAAAAACCCGAAAAATGTTTTAAAAATTTAAAATCCGCTCCTGGCAAACACGAAAAATAGGAGATACATGTCAAAATATAACCATAATAAGTCATACATTAGTTTCTCCAGAAAAAAACACGCTTCCTTCCATGTAGTTTTCATGCGAGGAACCGGAACCTGTAAAAAAACGTACATAACGAAACCCACCCACAAATAGCCCATAACATTTGTAAATACACTCACAGTTAACATTAACCATGTAAGAAGACATTTCCTAACACTTAAAATAACACTAGAACTAAAACATACACGACGCATCTATAACGACGACATTTCACCTAAACGCTACATAAACAATTCATACATACACACAAAAACACTACACAGTTCGAATATACCCTCAAACATTACCACTCAGTTATAAATTGTATGTAAAATTAACCTTACCTCTCTCCACGTGAAGCAACTCCCAACCGCGAGGTTCTCCAGTCCTGAATGAAGCGCAATAACCTTACGCGGTAAAAAAGTAGTCCCCTTAAACCATTTTTGAAAAGGTATCATAGAAAATACAATGTTATAGTACAAAAATATAATACATACACATTGTTATTTTAACAAATTAATACATTAGACTCATTATAATTTAAACTGTTTAAAAAAATATATAAATATATTTAATATTAATTAATATATAGTAATTATTATATATTAATAATATTAAAAAATTATGTAACACTTTAAATAATATATGTAAATAATTTCATATTGTGTACATTTATTGGAATAACTTTGTGTTTGTTTTTAACTAAACATTATAATTGTTTATGGTAATAATTAATAATAATAAATAATATAACTTATTTATTGTTATTAATATAAACATTATAACCATTTAATATATAAACAATGCCCTGAAATAATGTATTTTTATTTCTCTGAATGTATGTTTTTCTGAAAAGAAGAGATAAATGATTATGTTTATTAAATAATAATAATAATAATAAATATATTTGTTATTATTTTAATAATTATTACAAAATGTTTTATAATAATTTCTAAGTATTATACAAGTATATCATTGCATAAATATTCTTTTGCCACTACCAGATATTATTATTAAACATATTCTTCCCCTATACTGTTATAAAGTTTACAACATAATATATTTATATGTTTCATTTAAAAATATTGTCTGAAATATGTACCAATAAAGGTCTTACTTTGTATTTCCATATCTTGAGCAAATATAATAATTGTCATGTTACTTTATAAAAATGTAAATTTAAAAAATATATATTTAATAGTATTAATATATAATATTACCTTTATTAAATATAAATGGAAGAAGCTGAAAAAAACTGTTTTTTTATTTAATTCAATATAAATACTTGTTACTCAAAGTTAATGATGAATAAATTTTTTATTTACAGAAAAAATGTTAAATAATTTTGTGTGATAATTTACAACATGTACATAAATGATAATGTGTTATTCTGCGAATACTACATTTCAAAATAATGTTATGTTATTTTTGATTGTGATTGTATTGTAGTACACAGAATTTTTTTTAAAAAAATTAATAAAGTTTTGTGAAAACATCCATTTTGCATTATTTTGTAATATAATAACACAGTAATGTACAATTATATGCAAATGTGCTGGACACTGACCAATTAATATTTACTATTGCTACTCCAGTCAAGCTAATATCATGGAAGGTGCTGGACACTGACCAATAATTATTTACTATTCCTACTCCAGTCAAACTAATATCAGGAAAGGTGCTGGACACTGACCATGTATAAATTAGAATTGCTACTTTAGTATAATCTTATTGTATAAAATGTTGTCAAATATTTATATATTTTTTAGTAATTTTATTAACATTTATTTTTATTATATTTTTTGCAGAGTATTACTAAATTTATTTTATATTTACCCTGTACGCCTGTACCCCAAAAACCCAAAACTGACCCTGAACCCTAAAAATACCCCTTTACCCAAAAACCCAAAACTGACCCTGAACCCTAAAAATACCCCTTTACCCAAAAAACAAAAACCGACCCTGAACCCTAAAAATACCCCTTTACCCAAGAACTGAAAACTGACCCTGAACCCTAAAAATGCCCCTTTACCCAAAAACTGAAAACTGACCCTGAACCCTAAAAATACACATTTACCCAAAAACTGAAAACTGACCCTGAACCCTAAAAATACCCCTTTAGCCAAAAACTGAAAACTGATCCTGAACCCTAAAAATACCCCTTTACCCAAAAACTGAAAACTGACCCTGAACCCTAAAAATACCCCTTTACCCAAGAACTGAAAACTGACACTGAACCCTAAAAATACCCCTTTACCCAAACTGAAAACTGACCCTGAACCCTAAAAATACCCCTTTACCCAAAAACTGAAAACTGACCCTGAACCCTAAAAATACCCCTTTACCCAAAAACTGAAAACCGACCCTGAACCCTAAAAATACCCCTTTACCCAAAAACTGAAAACTGACCCTGAACCCTAAAAATACCCCTTTACCCAAAAACTGAAAACTGACTCTGAACCCTAAAAATACCCCTTTACCCAAAAACTGAAAACTGACCCTGAACCCTAAAAATACCCCTTTACCCATGAACTGAAAACTGACCATGAACCCTAAAAATACCCCTTTACCCAAAAATCCAAAACTGACCCTGAACCCAAAAAATACTCCTTTACCCAAAATTAAATAATATTATTTAATTACCAATTAATTATTAATTAACAATAACAATAAAGTAAATATATTAGCACATTAGCTGTAATTAATTTAATTTAATAATTAATATTATTTTTTCCCAATTAATTAATTAACAATAACAAAAAAGTATATATATAAAAAAATTACTCTAATTAATGTAATTAACTAATTAATATTAATTAATTACCAATTAATTACTAATACAAAATATGTACACAATTATATTAATTAATTAACTAATTAATATTAATTAATTACCAATTAATTATTAAGTAAAAATATTTACAAACATATATTAATTAATTAATTATTATTAAATTACTCCCCACCCTTATCCCCTACTAACCCAACATCCCGCTCCTAAACATTAACTACAATTTATATTACTAATAATTTTTTTTTTTTTTACCTTTTTTCTACATATTATCGATATTTTTTACTTTGACTATTTATCGATATTTTGTCTTGTCGATTTTTTTGAGTCGATATTTTTGTACTCGATATTTTTGTATCATTATTTTATTCGATATTTTGACCAACGATATTTTATTATTGTCGATATTTTTAACTCGATATTTTGTCCATTCGATATTGTGGAATCGATATTATGTCTAGTTAGCATTTAAAAAGTGGGACATGGACTTTTGAGAATCACCAATTTTGGTAGTGAAAAAAATGTACAACTGCTTTTCACTACTGCAAGGCCTGTCTCTCTTGTTGGATAACATTGCATTTGCCTTATTCCACTTTATAGGTGTCATTTCCAAATAGAAAGGCGTCATTGGGATATGCTTGGTGTATCTGGAATCCTAATTTAAAATCCTAACTTATGGTGAAGTCTGCTTTTAAATTAAAGTTGTGTAAATGCCTCTTTTAGAACGTTGGTATTTTCTTGCCATAGCCATTTGGTGCCGACAACCTGACTCTGGTCACATGACTGGGTGTAATTGGCAGTTAGATTTCTAGACAGCTATACACAATGGGAGCTTGTGTGACTGCATGGACCATCACTGATAGGATGGCAAGGAGGAGCTAGGCCCAGTCTCATGTACACTTGACTAGGCTGCATCCTGTCTTCACACACCGCTGCATACCCTCTGTAGTTAGTCTGGAGCCAGGGCAGAACAGGCAGTGCATCTCTGCACTTCAAAGACATGCCTGTAGGAGCTTCTCCCCACTGAAACGCACAACTGTCTATCGAAAAAGGACCTTAGACACCACTACTTCAGTACACATGTGGACCTGTGGATACTCTGCCAAGAAGAAGGACTTATGTGTGCTACAAGGACTGCAACTCTGCTGGACTGCTGTTTTGAAGGAACTATTGCCCTGCTGTGCTGACCTGCTGCCCTGTTGCCTGGCTGAGAAGGACTGCACCAGCATCACTTAAACCCAGAACCCACAGTGGCTCCAAGGGCTAGAGGGTGCCCCCCTGATCTGAAGCCTCAGTGACATATCAGGCTTCCAACAACCTTGCATCTGCACCTGGAAACTGCTACCTGTGAGTTGTCCCTGCCAAGTGGTGCCACTCCAGTCCTATATCCTTGAAAATTGAATTAAGGTGCTTTCCAAACTCAGTGGGGGTAGTGGAACTGACACATCTCTTCTGCTGTGTGGTGCATCCTGAGCAGAACTGACCCATCTCCGCTGTTGCACTGATTGAACCCATCGCAAAGACTTGCATTGCGACTGCAGCCCGCATCAACTTTTAAACCTCCACTGCACAATGCATCCTCCGTGCAGGTCCTCACATCTGTCATCGATGGCAGCCTCAATAGCGGCACTGGACTCCACATCTCAGCTTCGCAGCTCTTTGGAACCGGTGCATCACCCTGACTTTGTGTTGCATCTCTGACACTAGACTTTGCATCGCAAGCCCCGTTTACAGGAACCATGATGATGATGCAATAGGACCTCATACCTCAGCTTCTCTGCACCCTGGAACTGATGCATCACCTCGACTGTGCAACTCATCTTTGACACAGATCCACACAATGCTCCGCAATCCAGGATTTAAGGTGCTGTGTTCAGGGAGACTAACTGGGTCCCTCTTGCTGGCCTGCACTGCATCACAGTCAGTTTGCACTTGTGACTTTTTCCTCGTCTGGTATAATGAGATATCCACAGTTGCTGCTTTATGCTTTTTGGCGCTATTTTCTCTGAAAAGGTAAAAATTTGACAGCAATCAATACATCCAAGGGCATTTGTAAAGCTCATCACTGTCACCCCATGGGGAATCCGGGCGCTCTATCTCCATTGACCGGCCAGTTTTTGAGTCTTTCTGTAGGGAGCTGGAGGGGGAGACCGTTACAGGTCTTGGCAGTGATGTGGGAGAAGGAGCAGACACGCTGCAGCTGCTATGGAAACAGGGATGTGGGAACAAGGGTGAGATGAGGAGTCAAGCAGGTGTCTAGAGGGTTGGTGGAAGTTCATTCGCAGGTTGAGGAAGCCAGATCCTGGGTTGTAGAGGGCTTTGTAGACATGCATAAGGAGCTTGAACTGGCATCTTTTCTGGATGAGGAGCCAGTGAAGGTCTTTGAGGTGGGGGCGATGTGGGTTCATTTGGGGAGGTCCAGGACGAGTCAGGCTGCAGAATTCTATATGGTTTGTAGTCTTCTGAGGAACTGTGTTGAGATGCTGGCGTAGAGGGCATTGCTGTAGTCGAAGTTGCTGGTGAAGAGAGCCTGAGTGACTGTCTTTTTGGTGTTGGTAGGGACCAATCTGAAGATTCTGTGGAGAATGCAAAGTGTGTGAAAGCAGGAAGAGGTGACTGCATTGATTTGTTCTTTCATGGTCAGTTGTCCAATGAGGATGATGCTGAGGTTGCGTACATGGTTGGTCGGGATGGGTGTGGGTCTGAGTTCTGAAGGACACCAGCTGTGGTCCCATGTGGAGGTGTGCTTCCCGATCATAAGTACCTCAGTTTTGGTGGAACTGAGCTGTACAGGTGCAAATGTACTCCATCCTTGCTATAGCGTAAGAAAGCCACTGGTACGGCAACCCACTCACATAGAAAACAATGGAGGTACAGAATTAAAATAACACCCTATGGTGAATTAGTTCACCTTTTCAAATTAATTATATTATTAAGTCATTAAAAAACTCCTCATAATGATTATAATAAAAAATAATAATACACTTTATAAAAATTGCATTAAACATTTTGAAATATTTTTACAAAAGTAAATTTTTAAATGAAATATATAACTTTTAACCAAGTTTGTCAATAATGAAAACAAAGATAGGCATGCTAGTGGAAGGATAAGTATTTATTTAATTTACTGTAAAAATGTAATATTTATAAATGAACACATAAAGTGGCATTCAATTAGTGAAGTTAATGTACTGTAAATTTTACTTAATTATTTCCAGTGTAATACTGAATATTTTAGTGTAAATAACATTTATATCACACATAGAAATCTAAGTACGTTTTATTTGTTTAAATAATAAACTCTTCTTGATTTCCCTATCCTTTCCCACTGGGACATCTCTGTAGTGGAGGTCTCCGCCTTAGTGGGACATTTGTAACGTTACTTGTAGTGACATTATGGTTCCAAATACTGTCATTGTAGGCCCCACCCGCTCATTAGAGGTGTAAGTCTACGCTTAGGTATGCATATCAACTTGGAAATGGTGGACAGCAAAAATATGGAGACTTACACTTAGGTGACGTAGTAAATGTGCATATGAGTAAATATACACGTGTATGTTTGCCTTTCATACCTTTTGGTATCATTCTGTATCAGTCTGAAGGGATCTAAAAGAAATCCCAAACTAAGTTGAAAGCATCAAAGATGTTATGAAAAAAAAACCTTAGTTTAATTTTTTCTTTTTAATTTGTCTTAATCAAATTTTCAATTTGGTAAGAACAATCAAAAGGTATTTAGGTTATTATTAGCCAGACAACACTAACTTCTGCATGTAACATTTTGTACATTTAAAATTATGGGGGTCATTAGGATGGCGGGCGGACCTGCGTCCGTCCGCCACCCCCGAGGTAGAGGGACCCGCCCCATGGGCAGCGACGGTCCCTCCATGCAAATTAGGATGTGACCGCCACCCTGGCAGCACCCGCCGCAAGGTTAAAAATGCATGTATTGCATTTAAATGCACAAAGCGGCAGGCACCTATCGGTGCCTGCCGCTTTGTTCATGTAAATGCAGGGGGGTACCATAGGTACCCCCCATGTGCACCCCCACCCCTGACACCCTGGGGGCCCGCAACGGGCCCCCAAACTGAAAAGACCACATGCTTTTCCACGGCGGAAAAGCCGCCGTGGGAAAAGCATGTTTCCTGCCCCATTCTAATATGGCTGGCGGTGTCTGATAGACACCGCCACCATATTAGAGCTTTTCCACCACGGTCGGAAGGCGACCGCGGCCAAAAAGCGGCGGACAGTTTTCCCGTCCGCCGATGACCCCCCAGCCATCCTAATCTGGCGGGGGGTCTTTGAAGGCACTGCTGTGGTGATTCCGCATCCTCCGGGCGGGAATCACCGCAATCCTAATCGGCCCCTATGTTTTTCTTAGATAGTGTTCATTCACATTGAACTGAAATTTCATTTTATTGTTCCTTTCCTTTATTTGTATGTCATATTTTTCTGGAAACAATTAGCATTTTTTAAAATATTTTCGTAAAGAAAGTATTCTTGATGTTTTTCCATTGTCAGTGGGCACTCTTTGATGCTTCAAACCTGATGCTTTAGCGTACATTCTGATGTATATTATATAAGGCGAATGCATGTAGAAAATCAGTGACATCTGTTGATTTTTGTTCTAAGAAGTACACCCCTTCACATAACCTACCTTATCTTCCTAACACTATTGTTGATCTAAAAAATATAATTTCTACTTATTTTTTCTTCTCCATTTTTGACTCCATTAGTTTTTTAAACATCTCATATGCCTTCCAAGCATCATGGTGCTCCAGTCTCTCAGATTCTAGTACAGACTCTTACACATTCATCCCACTGCTGCTTCTTTTTATGAATTGCTACAAATAGCTTCGACTGACTGGAATACAATATGCCATCACATATTTTAAAAACTACAATGAGAAATACAAATGGACACTGTGCTTTCAACCTCTGATTTTCATGTGTATTTCATGGCTTAGTATTACCTGAATTACCAGTAGGCTGTCTATCAGTTCCATGTATTCTTAGTTACAGATACATATTTCCACATTTGTGTTCCTATTAGGTCTTAAGCCTTAGTAAGTGGGAATAAAGTAGTTCTTTTGTTAGACTGCTGATGCCAAATTAAATGTAGCTTGTGGTAGAAACTAGTGTGGGTTCTTGTATGTATTGATTTTTGCAGAAATAGAGACTTTTGAATTGCTGACTTTTGGTATTTTGGTTAGGGGCCGTTATTGTTTGGGTGTGTTAATCAGTCGTAAGGTCACACTGCTTTCAAAAAGTCACCCTTGTGAGTTTGGTTTATTTTGTTTTCATGATAACATGGTGTTGGATTTACTATGTGTTGTTCACAGATTAAAGACCTGGATACACATAGACTTTCTTTCAGAAACAACTAAAACGCTGTCTATTAAAAATATCTACTATGTAACATATTCTAGTGTATTTCTTTCGTGCCCACCGCTTTGACTGCAAACTTCATTTATTAATTCCTTTTCATAGTTGTCTTCATTGGGGGTAGGGTGTAACACTGCTATTCCATCTGTTTAGCAAAGTTCCAAATACTATTAAAGCATAAGCTCTTGCCTTATTTTGTGATTTTAGTTTTAGATATTATAACATATACAAAGTACCCTTGTTAGAACAATCTCTTCAAATAAAAAGATAGACCTGTTGGTTCTGCCAATGTTGTTCTTTTATTTGATTCTGTAAAATAGTTCAGCCATCAATTTCATTCTGTCGAGGATTTGCTATGGCGTTCTAATCAACATTTATTATTTTTATTACTTGGAATTCATTCCTGTAGATGCTATGTTACTTTTATCATTCTTTCATGAGGCTTAGAGATTGTCATCAAGTGCATAACATCATTTTGTCTGTTAGCTGGATTTTACTCAATGAGACTGACATTTGTTATAACAGAATCATGTCATGGAGAATAATAGAGAAATGCAGGCTTTGATATCCTTTTTGTGTCATTGTAGATTTGCCATTAAACTTTGATTGTTTAGGAGTAACATAAAGTCTGTTATTTGCAGAAAGACTATGTATCATGTAACAGTCATTCAATAGGTTGTCTGAATGCATACTAACCCTGAGGCTTTAATAGACCTAGTGTATTAGAGAACCTGAGTGTGTGTTGAATTAAAAGCATTCATAAGCTTTCAAGAAAAATGGAGGTATAGTATGATGAAGAAGATAGAAATAATGTACTATGCTTGGAAAAAGAAATGAATATAGTGAAGTTCTCATTCAGCTGAGTTAATAGCACCTTGAGGCACTGGTTCAGAACCATTATCACAACACTGGCTTAATTATTGCACAAAGCCCTACAAAAAAAACCTTTATGACACAGAAGCTAGTATACTTTGAGCATGTCAAATTGGAGGCAAAATGCATGAAGAAGCACTGAACTATAACCATATTAGTGACTCCAGAACACATTTATCAATAGAAAATCATGTTTGAACACAGTTAGCTTCCATTTTACTTATATAAAAATGTTTTTGATGATCACAGTTTCTTGCTAGTAAAACGTCCGAGGGAAACAGCGTTTCTCTTTAGGTTACTGTGGTGCAATACACAAAATATCTGCATCTGGTTATCGACTATGCAATATAGAAAAACTCTAAGTAGAGTTAAATGACAACATAATTAAATTAATTTACACAATACAAAGATCCTAGAAACATGAAACATTGCAAAATACACACAAAATACAAATATTTTCCAAAATAATTTTAGAACTTCACAAAAGCTGATGTCCTTACATTCTGAAATCCTGAACTGATGAATCTATCAGTCACGTTCTATATTACCCCGGGCACCTAGGAGAGATCGCAACTGGGCAAAACTCAGCACTAACAGTGGGTATCCATTTTGGGAACCTCCATTCCTGAAAGCAACCCTGACCGACTGCTAGTAATGACAACTTTAATAAGTGGATCACTAACTCCCTAGATCACATAATCCCAATTAAAGACATTAAACCTAAACGGAGGCCAAAGAGTGCACCATGGTACTCTCAGGATCTACGTGATCTGAAGAAAGAATGCAAAAACCTGGAAAGGAAATGGCGCATTGACTACTCTCAAACTAGTAAAAATTTATACCGAATGGCCATAAGACACTACAAAAACAGCATTAAAAATGGGCAAGCCATTTTCTTTGAAAATAAAATAAATGCGGCAGCATCCAAACTGAGGGAGATATACCAAATAGCTAAAAGCCTGCTCAAACTCCCGGACAATCTGCCAGACTCTAGGAATGCACAGACCCGATGCAACGTACAGGCTGAATATTTCTACAACAAAATTGCCAGGATTTACTCCTCTTTTCCGCAGGCTCCTTATCTCCAAATAGACAATAAGGAAACAAGTCTATCTTCCACTACCATCTTGGATAGCTTCCCTCCACTGGAACCAACTACCCTGGAAACATTAATGCTCCAAGTTAAATCTGGATTGCCTAGTGATCCTGCTCCAGCACACTCACTCAGAACAATTACCCGCACCATTTTGCCAATTATTCTAAACCTGATTAACAACTCTTTATCCCCAGGCATTGTACCACCTAAATGGAAGCAGGCGATAGTCAGGGCCCTTCTTATCTATCGTCCGATTTCCCTATTGCCGATTTCCCTATTGCCATGGATAAGCAAAATTGCGGAAAAATGCGTAAACCACTCCTTCACAAATTTTTGGGAAACAAACAGTCTACTGGATGTATCACAGACTGGATTCCGTCCCATGCATGGAACGGAGTCTGCGCTCCTTGCTGTGATGGAGGGAGCCAGAATGATTGTGGATCAGGGTGGCACTGCGGCCATTATTCTATTGCACCTCAGTGCCGCTTTTGACACTGTAAACCACGACATTTTACTGCACAGAATCCTAGAACTAGGAATTACCTCCAAAGCAGCAGCCTGGCTCCAGTCATTTCTCTTGGATCGCTCGTTCCGAGTATGTGAGGGAAATGTCACCTCATCCAGTAAACCACTCAGTTGTGGAGTTCCTCAGGGCTCCTCCCTGAGCCCCACACTGTTCAATATATATATGAGCCCCCTTGCTGAGATAGTCAGCCCTTTTGGCGTACAAATTGTATCCTACACTGATGATACTCAGCTGGTGGTAACCCTGAATCATCCCTCCTCTCAATTAAGTGACCTAAGGGGTTGTATGGAGGCAATATGTGTCTGGATGACCCAATCTTATCTCAAATTAAACGGAGATAAGACAGAGCTAATGGTACTGGGTAACCCCCTACAGAAATCCATTGACTCTATATGGCCACCAGCTCTAGGCCCGGCACCTCCAGCAAAAAATATCATCAAGAGCCTAGGAATCTGGCTGGATAGTACATTGACTTTTGGTTACCAGGCAACCAAACTATCTGCCACCTGCATGGGCATCCTGAGACTTATTCGGAAGATCCTTCCGCTCTTACCGTTCAAAGCCAGACAGATCATGGTTCAGGGCCTAATACTTTCCCGGCTTGATTTCGGGAATGCCCTCTACCTAGGAGCCCCTCAATTAACCCTAAAAAAGCTCCAGCTGATTCAAAATTGTGCGGCCCGAACTCTGCTGCGTATCCCTTGCCGCCAATCAGTGAAATCCGAACTTAAACATCTCCACTGGTTACCAGTGAGGGAGAGAATCAACTTCAAGAGCATGTGTATTGCCCACCGTGCCTACTGGAGGAAGGGAGCAAGTCTGAACCACACTCTGATTATTCCCTATCTTCCCAACAGACAGCTTAGATCAGCCCATACTTTTCAAGCCATCATTCCCAGGATCAGAAGAGAAAGGAGAGGAGGTAGGATGTTCTCAGTAAATGCGGCAAAACTCTGGAACTCCCTCCCAATCTCCCTCCGATCAGAACCCAACCTTCTGCTCTTCCGGAAAAAATTAAAAACCCTTCTTTTTAGTAGATAACCAGACCCCGCCATAGACATCTGTGAAATAGTAATTATCTTTAGCGCTAGGACGCCTGCGGGTAGCTTTCGCGCTATTTAAGTACTAATCCAATCCAATCCTAATCCAATCTATTACTTAATGTTATTGTCTTATTATCTGTGTCCCTACCGTCTTTATCAAAGAGAGAGAGGGTGGCATTTTTTTTATTTTTCAGTTCCTGTTTTTGCAGTGGTACGTTGTAAAGAATTCAAGAAGACATGATCAACTGCTCACGTGTGCCAGTTCCTAGGTTTATAGACAAACAAATGTCATCAAAAGACCCCATGGGTGACCGTTGTTTGGTGTTTTGTTGTAGGGTTGTGCATAAGCTTTCATATGCAAGAATGAACTTGGCCAGTTTTCCCAAAGAAAAGCAGCAGTTTTAAAATGTAGAGGTTTATGGCTTAATTTTTCATTCAAAAGAGCTATTTCATTTCTACCTATTTCACTTTCATGAAATCCTATAGGAAACTCCTTCTTTGTAATTTGACAGAACGGCTAGATTTATGTTAAATTCAGTCATGGCCACCCTCTGGGGAAGGAACGCAGGGGAAGCGTGATTTGTTGAAGGTGAATAATTGCTGAATCAGCAGAGATGTCACACTTCTTCCTAACTTGATTCCCATAAAAATAATGCAGAAAGGTCAGAACTCTGAAGAGAAATGCACTACATTTGGCATACTGCATTTTACTACTTGTATTCTTTTAGGTCATACTATAAAATATTCTTACATTTGCATGTATGTGAGTTTTTCTAATATATTGAATTTGTCTTTATGACTTGCAAATTGCATTTACAATAGATCAAACGAGTGTCTCATTTTGATATTTAAGGAGGAAGACTTTCCAGCGAATCAGAAAGCAGTGCAGAAAGCTATCAGTCATGACTAATTTAAATTAGATCGCTGCCTGGTGAATCCAGAAAAGCATGAAAATGCCTTCCAGTTTTCTCTTTCTTCACTTCTTTTGATTCATGATTTACTAACGTGTATATTATTGTTGAACTCGATGTACACCTTTGTCACAGATGCAGTGTTGACTTACAAAGACCTAGTCCTTGTAAGTCACCTGGCAGGTGTGATGGAAGCGCAAAATAATATTTTACATAAATCTTGTAAAAGACGCTTTGTATTATTGTGGTTAAAAAAAGTCAATGATGGGATACATCAAGAGGTATTATTTGACTCTTTTTTTATGTAGTGAATATGCACATTTTTTGTGTGGTGCAATTAGAATCCCAACCTATGGACGTTTGCCATTAAGGTAGAAACTTCTGTTTTTCTCAAAGGTTTGAACCATTACAAGGCAGCTGTAGATTAGGCGTGGCTGGTGAACTAAACCTCATTCGCGGAGTTTGTGGAGTTTTCAGCACTCCGTGCTCCCCAGAGCTCAGAGAGTGCAGAAAGCTCCGCTACATAAAGTGCGGCAGAGTTTTTTCCTCGCTCGCGATCGTGAATGGTAAGTTCGCGAGCTGCAGCTCAGGTAGAATTTCGCACTGTACTCCGCGACTTGCAGAACTCCAAGAAGGTTTTTTTGAGTAGCAAAACTCTGCGAACTACGCCCAGGCCTGCTGTACATCCCAACATTTGCATTGAGTTCCATTTTGTATATAGCCAGTATGGGCGTTTGCTGCACTAACGCGTATACAAATATAAATATACTAATACAGCCTACACTGTGGCATCAACAATTACTTGTGTATAAACCCTGAAAAGAAACTGAATTTACCAAAGATGTATCTTTCCAATAAACTCTTTTGTTTTCCTTTGAATAGCTTTTTAGTAAGTCATTTACACTTATGAAAGATTTGAACACAATATTATACTAGAAACACTTGCCTGGACTCTAGTACCATGTAATAAACAATTCAACCAATATTGTCAAATGTGGTATAATGATGTTTCCTTTTCTGGTTGTGATGTCTGAGTTTCTAGGTAAATATGTAGGAATAAAAATGTATACGCAATCAATTTTCATGACAGTTCTTTTAGACCAGAATTATTGTACATCAAGGTTTTCAGCAATCTTGTTTATTTGTTTTTTCCTATCATTCGCTAATATCAAACTAGTTTTACTTGTTGAAAAAATAAAACCCTCTACTAAGTTGTGTCGTGCATCACATCAATGTCTACTCAGTAACCTATATTTTTACTTTAAGCTGTACAATAAAGTGAAAAGTTATTCTTTCGTTTTGGATCCCATTGAGCCAACTGTATTTTACGGGGTGCTATAGGTAGTGTTCTATGTTTGCAATTAGGATTGTTTACTCTGCAGTAGTACTGATATAACTGGTATATCTGGCAAGCCAACGTTTGGTAGACAGATGTTGAATTCTGTTTCACCAGGGTGCTTCACTGAAATGGATATTATAGTGTCTCTTTGTTTTTTCTCTTACAGGAAACCCTCAGCAGTCTCTCTGCTGTGGTCTTCACGTTAATAAAGCTGTGGCGCTCTGGGACATACTGTTCACTGAATGCTGTGCTGGAGTATGGACAACGAGGTAGGGTACACTTTATTTATGAATAATCTCTAGTTTTTCAGGAGAACTGTCTACTTTTTCTTCCAAACTTGAATCAAACATAGGGAGAGATGTAGCCAATTCGTTTATTTAGTGCTTCTGCATGAGGGGCACTTGCTTTATCATTGGCAGGGCCTTGCATACCAAAAAAAGAAAAAATCTGTAAGACAGTAAAATGCTACTAGCAAGTATATTTAAATTGTGATGGATGCCTTGATAAAATGTTGCTCTTCAACTTTAGACAAATTGCAATTTCGAAAGGATCCCAATCATATGTTTTCATTTGCTGAGTCTTGGGGTATCCTCAATGACTTCAGAATAAAGTCATCATTATGAGAGGCCCATCATTCCTGATGTGGCAGCTAATCCTGTTACTGGACCCACGAGAATTAAGAGGTAGGTCTGCAAGGTAGCCATTGAACTGCCATATTTTCCATGGAGATGTTGTCTGCTGAAGAAACTGTGGGGAAGAATGAGGAATTATGGAGGGAATTGGACCAGAATCATGGATTGCTCCTGTTATCAATCATTACTTTGATGATTCTGAGGGGTTGTCCTAGAATTTCTGTTTATTTCACTCTTTTCAATTTCAAAACAGTTCTCTTTTATTTGGTTGAATTGAACTGGACTAATACTCTAGAAGAGTTGTAAGATTTAGCTTTTACTGTAGCTGCTCTGTGATATCTGACCTGATCACAAAGGACACATGTGTCATTAAATTCTTGTTGCAGGAATTATAATGCAATGTTAGTTTGCGATTGCCTATGGATATTCAAGTGCCCTTAGTAGCCCACTTTCTTTAATTCATAAAGAATGCAGTGATTGCAATTCCCTTCTGAATTTAAAAGATGCATTTCCATTCTGCATTAGATGGCCCACTTGTTGCCAGTTCACGGTGAAATGTGTGCTAATGCTTAGCGAGTGTGATTAATAGTGAAGCTCAGCTAGAAATGCACAATATAAAAAGCTCGTTATTGCACAAATCATAGAACATTGTAAGAAAGTAAGATATTGGTGCTAATAAATCACATAATTATTGTATGAAATGAATAGCCCCAAAAGAATACTCTTTTAAAAATGGTTTGGTACAAGAATAATGTACTAAATATCAGGATACAAGAATATTCTGGTAAATATATTGAAACCCACAATATCAAAAAGGTAAGTACGTACAGGTAAGAATAGGTTTATTTTAATTCACTCAACTTATATGGACCATTAAAATACATATATATATTTTTGTGGGATGTAGATGTCGAGCTTACTACAATATATTTTTGTTTATATTTTTGTTTCTGTTAGACCTGTCTTTTTGCCTCTACCTCCTGTATTTTTGATGCTGTGCTGGATTCCGTTTTTGCTGGTATAGATCCTTTGGGCACGTTGCCACTGCTGATCAGTGTCAAAGTGCAAGTGCTCCCGGTGTAAATTGTTATTGTAATTGGTTATCCATGAATGGCAGATTTATGTCACCAAGAAGTCCCCAGTAAAGTGCACTGAGTGTGCCAGGGCTGGTGATAACAAATGCTACTAGTTGGCCTGCAGCACTGATTGTGTCATCCACATGAGTAGCCCTAAAAAGGTGTCTTCGGCCTGCCACCGCAGTGCCTGTGTGCAGTCTGTGAACTGCCATGTCCTCCTGGTCAGTGTCCCCACCGACCAGGCCTAACCCTTCCCTTTCTGTACACATTGGTCACCCCTATGGAAGGCCCAAGGTACCCCCTTGGGCAGGGTGCATTGTAAGTGAAAGGTAGAGCATGTGCTAGTGCAGGTGACATGCTCTGGTAGTGAATTACAGCCCTTTTTGTTTTTTCACTATTGTAAGGCTATCTTGGGGAATGCTGGCTACAGTGGCTACCAGCATATCTTCCTATAGGAGCAGATAGGACAAAAAAGTCTGGTATCCCTGAACTCAGAATTTAATAACACACCTTTTAGGAACTGTTGTTTTTAAATCCTGTGTTTGAGAACAGCACTTTTAGAAAGTTGCTGTTCTCTTGTCTGACCTTTCTGTGTGCCTTGTCCTATTTGTGAATTTACTGTCTGGTTTGTGAGTGACAGGGGCTGGGTGGCTCCCAGAGGCTGAGAGGGCCATCCCTGGGCTGAATAGCTCCATCTGCATCTAGAGTGGTGGGACGGGGTAGCACCTGGGCCTGAATAGGGCTGTGCCTGCCTTCCACAATGCTGGCTCCACCTCCTGCTGGTCGGCTGACGGCCCTGCCCCTCTCTCTGAAAGGAAAGGAGAAGCCAGGAAAACAAAGTGCTCAAGAAACACCCAGAACTGGTTCAGACAAGGCTCAGAGCCCTTCTGCACAAGGGGAACAAAGACTTTTAGGGGTATAAGTATAGGACCCCAGACTACAGAAATTTAGATCATCCTGGAATCAAGAAGGAACCTCTGGCAAGGAGAAAGCTGGAAGACTGCCCTGCTGTGTGCGTTTGGACTGACCTGTGGTTGCTTTGTTGCCAAGGAGAGGGGAAGGACTTTGCTTTGTGCTCTCTCCCCTTGCTTGAAAGCATCACCAAGGGCCAGAGAAGAGCTGGCTCCCTGTTAAGAAGTCCCAGGAACAAAAGGACTTCACCCCCAGCTTCCCTGAATTCTGCTGAGAGAGTTCTGTCCTTCCTGGAGTGCTTGACCAATGTGTGGTGCCTCTGGAAGTTGTACCTGTGTTGGGAAGCTGGAAACCAAGCTTTAAAGAACTTTCTGCAAAGTTTATCACATCGCTCGCTTTCGGAGCACATCCCCGTCAGTGCGAGGAAATTCCCACCGCTACAAAGGCCGAGACCGTTACAGTGCCTGTTGTCGCTGCCAGAGCAGTTGCATCCTTCATTTGCGGGACGCACCTGACCGGTGCCGGAAGTTTACCATCGCTGCGAATATCGTCGCAGAGCCTGTCATCACTGGGTGAGATTGTCGCACCGCTTGCTTGCGGACCGCATCACGTCTCTGCGAGAGTCGTCGCAGAGCCATCACGTCGAGGGGCCGTGAGAGTATAAGATAGTCACTGAGCCGCGCATCGTCACCGCACCGGAGATCGTCGCTGACCCAAAGATCGTCATATCATCCCTTTTTCGAGCCGCTTCCACGAAAACATGTGCACCGAAATCCACGCAAGGTATCGCATCCCTCCCCGTACAGACCGGAGTCACAGCAATATGCCCGCTACATCGAGCGAGGTTGTCGCATCGCCTCCCCAGGGTCTCAGGAGTGACGCATTGCCTGCTTTTCACCGCTACAGCTTTTCACTTAGAACTTTGTCGCATCTAAAGGTACTGTTGGCTAAAACGTGACGCAACTGTGGATTATTTTAACACAACCTTAAGAACTCTTTTGAAACCATATTCTTGAACAGTGTATGTTGGATTTTTGTTGTTTTGGTCTTGTGTAGTTTAGATTAAAATACCTTTATTTTTCTAAACTGTTGTGGAGTGAGTTTGTGGTGTTTTCACAGTGTTACTGTGAGTGTTGGTACAAATACTTTAAACATTGCCTTCGATAAGCCTTGACTGCTTGTGCCAAGCTACCCAGGGAGTGAGCAGAGGTTATCTAAGAGTGTTTCCTCCTTACCCTGACTAGAAGCAAGGGCCCCTATTTGGACAGTGGTACCTACCTCTGCCAACTAGAGACACGCAGTTCTAACATTGTTGGTCAGTGGTGGGATTTGAACTTGTATTTGTACTACACCCACAGTGATTGGTGTACATCACTAGTGAGTGCAGACCACTACGCCACCACATACTACTTTTTTTTGGTTGATCCTACTTTTGAGTAACTCTTCAAACATCATGTCTGTGAATGGAAAGGCACCCAGTGTGGAGGCAGAATTGGAGTTTGTCATTGAAGATTTGTATTCCTACAAAGTTACACAGCTGAGACAATTCTGCACCGAGTTTGAGTGCCCCATAAAGAACAGCCTCAGGAAGGAAGGAAGAGCTGCAGAGCATCTTGAAGGATTGGCGGGAGGCCCAAGAAGGAAATGATGCAAGTGGGAGGGGGTTTCAACCACAGGATTTGCCAGTGGGCAGACCAAACTCCAGGGCAGACAGTCACCACACCTGCCGGGGTTTTACCCGAGGAGAGTTAGAAGAGAATCAGAGAGTAAGAGACCATGACTTGGAAATCATAAGGTTAAAAATTAAGCAATTGGAAATGGAGAGAGAAAGAGCGGCGGAGGACAGCAAAAATGCCCATGCTCTGGAGGACAAGAAATTGCTTTTGGCTCATGAAGTGAGCATGAGGGAACTGGATATCAAGGCCAAGCAGTTGGATTCCAGTTCAAATGGTGGCAGCGCACAGCCAGTGCCAGGGGGTAAAGTATATATTCCCAAGGATTTAGTCCGGAACGACCATAGGAGTGAGGATATTTATGCCTGGTTTACTTCCTATGAGATTGCATTGAGAATGAATGGTGTTCCTGAACAGCATTGGGGTTGGGCCTGTGGAAACATTTTGAGGCTTCTTGGAGGAGTGTTCTAGAGACATTAGAGTTAGCAGGTACCATGACCTACCCCAATATGAAGGAGGCCCTATGTCTCAAGTATGGACTTACACCAGAGCAGTATAGACTGCAGTTTAAGAACTCCAAGAAGAGAGAGTCTGAGACTTGGATTGAGTGTGTGAATTTGTACTCGCGTGCACTGGAAGGTTGAATGAAGGGCAGCAAAGTAACTTATTATAAGGGGTTGTTGCATTTAATTAGTTGGGAGCACTTGAGTAGTCTTTGTGTTCCAGAGCTGCGCCAGCATCTTTTAGACAGCAAGCTGACAGACCCCATTGAGCTTGCTAAGGAGGCGGACCACTGGACCAGTACCAGGGTCCACAGAGGAATTGTGGGTACCATAGCCAAAGGAGGGCAGGGTCCCCAGCAAAAAAGTGGGGGGGACAAGGGTAACCAAAAGGAGTTCTCACATGGGCCCCAAAACAGTTCCCAGGGAAAGGAGTCCCAAGCCCCCAAACCCAAACAACCTTGGCCCCCTAAGGTCAGAAAGGATAACAGAGGTCCCCCCACCTGCTATCCCTGCAATGAGGTGGGACATGTTATCAATAGGTGCCCTAAGAAATCCCCAGCACCCACTGGTGCTCTAGCCCCAGGGTTAGCAAGCGTAGCTTTGGGAGGGGATTTGATTCCTAGTGGGGTGGAGGGACTAGCAGTTATGACCCATGTATCTTTAGGAGACCAAGAGATGGTCCAGGAAGCCTTCCTGCCCCAGAACACTAAGAAATATGGGCAGAAGGTGATCATCAATGGGAGGGAGATAGAGGCTCTGAGAGACACAGGGGCCAGCGTGACATCCGTGAGGTGTCAGTGGGTGTCTGAAGAGCAGGTGATTCCTAATGTACTCCGCCCTGTAGTGGCAGCTGACAGCTCAGTGCACCTCTACAAAGTGGCCCATGTTCCCTTTGAGTGGAGGGGGTCTCTGGTCTCTTGGAAGTTGTTGTCAGTGAAGCCTTGCCTGTAGATGGAAGTGGGACGTATTTTTACCATGCCTGTTGTTTTCCTGCAGGGAGTTGCCTCGGAAATCATTAGGGTTCAGTCCCTTTGAACTCCTGTATGGCCACCCTGTTAAAGGACCTCTCAAACATGTGAAGGAGGGGTGGGAGAAATGCCGTGGGAAGACCCCCCAGGATGTGTTCAGTTACCTGCTGGCCTTCTGCAACCAGACACAACGCTTCAGGAAGCTCGCACAGGAGAACCTTGAAGCTAGCCAGGAAGAAATGAAAAGATGGTACGACCAGAATATCACGCTGGTCGAATTTCAACCTGGGCAGAAAGTGTGGGTGATGGTGCCAGTGGAGCCTTGTGTGCTCCAAGACAAGTGTACTGGGCCATATGAGGTGGTGGAGCGCAAAAGCAAAGTAACTTACCTGGTTCACTTAAAGACTCCCAGGCAGCCCCTGAGAGTCTTGCATGTGAACCGCCTCAAACCCCACTTTGAGAGGTCTGAAGTGACAATGCTCCTGGCAACAGATGCTGGCACGGAGGAGGAAAGTGACCCTCTTCCTGACCTCCTGGCAACCAAGGAGCATGACGGGTCAGTGGATGCTGTGGTCCTCGTGCCCACCCTGACCCCAGAGCAGCAGAGTGACTGTTGCCAAGTGTTGGGTCAGTTTGCCTCCCTGTTCTACCTGACCCCAGGAGTCACCAATTGGAGCAATCCATGATGTGGACACTGGAAATAGTTTCCTGTGAAACAGAAATTTTACAGGGTAGATGACAAGGTCAGGGCCAGCATCAAGAAAGAGGTTTCCAATATTTTGACGCTAGGGGTGATTGAGCCCTCTTGCAGCCCCTGGGCTAGCCCAGTGGTCTAAGTGCCAAAAGCTGCTGCACCCGGTGCCACTCTAGATCTCCGGTTTTGTGTGGACTACCATGGGCTCAATGCAGTCACAAAGACTTTACGCACACCCCATCTCCAGAGCTTATGAGCGCGCTAATTGGTTGGGAGCTTCCCAGTACCTCAGTACATTTGATTTAACTTCTGGGTACTGGCAGATTGCCTTAACTGAGGGGACCAAAGAGAGGTCTGCATTTTCAATGCCAGAGGGGCACTTCCAGTTTTGAGTCATGCCCTTTGGGTTGAAGAATGCCCCTGCCACAGACTGGTTAACCAGGTACTGACCGGGTTGAAAGAATTCAGCGCCGCGTACCTGGATGACATTGCTGTGTTCAGCTCCACATGGGAGGAACACTTGCAACACCTCTGTGAAGTGTTGAAGGCTCTGCAAAAGGCAGGCCTCACTATCAAGGCCAGCAAGTGCCAGATAATACAGGGATCTGTGGTGTATTTGTGACACCAGGTGGGGAGGTGCCAGGTGGCGCCCCTACATGTGAAGATTGATACCATTCTGGCTTGGGAGCCCCCCAAGACCCAGACAGGGGTATGAGCCTTTTTAGGTCTCACCAGGTATTACAGACAATTTGTCAAGGGGTATGGCACCATCGTTGCCCCCTTGACAGAGCTGACTTCGAAGAAACCGCCCAAGAGAGTGAATTGACCCAAGCCTGTCAAACTGCTTTTGATGCCCTGAAAACTGCCAAGTGTACAGCACCGGTGCTCAAGGCACCTGACTTCTCCAGTGAGTTTATAGTGCAGACAGACGCTTCAGAGCATGGTGTGGGAGCAGTATTCTCACAGATGAACAACGAGGGCTGGGGCCAACCTGTAACTTTAATTAGTAGGAGGCTACGGCCCAGGGAACAGAGGTGGAGTGCAATTGAAAGGGAAGCTTTTGCTTTGGTATGGGCTCTGAAGAACTGGAGGCCATACTTGTTTGGAACTCACTTCCGGGTTCAGACAGACCACAGCCCCTCAGATGGTATGGGCAGATGAGGGGTGAGAACACAAAACTTTTGAGGTGGTCCATCTCACTACAGGGAATCGACTTTATGGTGGAACACCACCCTGGTACAAAACAAACCAACGCTGATGGTCTGTCTAGATTCTTCCGCCTTAGTGAAGAGAACTCCCAAGAGGGTGGGCAGTTCTGCCCACTGGCCTGGTCAGTGTCCCCACTGACTAGGCCTAACCCTTCCCTTTCTGTACACTTTGATCACCCCTATGGAAGGCCCAAGGTACCCCCTCGGGCAGGGTGCAGTGTATGTGAAAGATAGAGCATGTACTAGTGCAGGTGACATGCTCTGGTAGTGAATTACAGCCATTTTAATTTTTCACTATTGTAAGGCTATCTTGCCCCATAGGCTATCATGGGGAATGCTGGCTACAGTAGCTACCAGCATATCTTCCCATAGGAGCAAGATAGGACATAAAAGTCTGGTATCCCTGAACTCAGAATTTAATAACACACTTTTTAGGAAATGTTGTTTTTAAATCCTGTGTTTGAGAACGGCACTTTTAGAAAGTTGCTGTTCTCTTGTCTGACCTTTCTGTGTGCCTTGGCCTGTTTTTGAATTGACTGTCTGGTTTGTGAGTGACAGGGGCTGGATGACTCCCAGAGGCTGAGTGGGCCATCCCTGGGTTGAATAGCTCCATATGCATCTAGAGTGGTGGAAGGGGGTAGCACCTGGGCCTGAATAGGGCTGTGCCTGCCTTCCACAATGCTGGCTCCACCTCCTGCTTGGCGGCTGACAACCCTGCCCCTCTCTCTCAAAGGAAAGGAGAGGCCAGAAACTCAAAGTGCTCAAGGAACACCTAGAATTGGTTCAGACCGGGCTCAGAGCCCTCCTGCACAAAGGGAACAAAAACGTTTAGGGGTATAAGTATAGGACCCCAGACTACAGAAAATTAGATCATCATGGAATTAAAAAAGGAACCTCTGCCAAGGAGAAAGCTGGAAGACAGAAGAAGGAAGACTGTCCTGCTGTGTGCTTGTGGACTGACCTGCAGTTGCTTTGCTGCCAAGGAAAGGGGAAGGACTTTACTTTGTGCTCTGTCCCCTTGCTTGAAGGAAACTCCAAGGGCCTGAGAAGAGCTGGCTCCCTGTTAAGAAGTCACATGAACAAAAGGACTTCACCCTTAGCTTCCCTGAACTCTGCTGAGAGAGTTCTGTCCTTCTTGGAGTGATTGGCTCATGTGTGGTGCCTCTGGAAGTTGTACCTGTGTTGGAGATGCCGGAAACCAAGCTTTAAAGAACCTTCTGCAAAGTTTATTGCATCGCTTGCTTGTGGAGCGCATCCCCTTCAGTGCGAGGAAATTCCTGCCGCTATGAAGGCCTAGATCATCGTAGCGCCTGTTGCAGCTGCCAGATCTGTTGCATCCTTTGTTTGCGGTGCAGGAAGATTACCTTTGCTGCGAATATCGTCGCAGAGCCTGTCCTCACTGGGTGACATGGTTGCACCGCTTGCTTGAGGACTGCATCACGTCGCTGCGAGAGGCGTTGCAGAGCCATCGCATCGAGGGGCCGCAAGAGTAGAAGATCATCGCTGCGCCGCCCTTCGTCGCCGCACCGGAGATCTTCACAGCCCCAAAGATCATTGCATCGTCCCTTTTTCAAGCAACTTCCACGAAAACCTGTGCACCGGAATCCACGCAAGGTATCGCATCCCACACTGTACAGACTGGAGTCACCGCAACACACCCGCGACATCAAGCTGGGTTGTCACATCGACTCCCCAGGGTCTCAGGAGTAATGCATTGCTTGCTTTTCCCTGCTACAGCTTTTCACTTGTAACTTTGTTGCATCTAAAGGTACTGTTGGCTAAAACGTGACGCAACTGTGGATTATTTTAACGCAACCTTAATAACTCTTTTGAAACCATATTCTTGAACTGTGTATGTTGGATTTTTGTCGTTTTGGTCTTGTGTAGTTCAGATAAAAATACCTTTATTATTTTTTAACTGTTGTGGAGTCAGTTTGTGGTGTTTTCACTGTTTGACTGTGAGTATTGGTACAAATACTTTACACATTGCTTTCGATAAGCCTTGACTGCTCGTGCGAAGCTACCCAGGGGGTGAGCAGAGGTTATCTAAGTGTGTTTCCTCCTTACTCTGACTAGAAGCAAGGGTCCCTATTTGGACAGTGGTGTCTACCTCTGCCAACTAGTGACCCTCAGTTCTTCTAGTGTGATATTTAGTACACAATATTCTGCTATATGGCCCTGACAAGGTTGCATAGATATCTGTAGCAGGCGAATGAACACAAAGACACATATTACCCCAGGAATAAATATAACTGAGAGAAACTTTTATTTAGCGCCAACAAGCAGAACACACTTCTTACTGCTCACCAGGTTCCACTGCCTCCTGACAACTTAAAGGGCACTTGTATGTCAGAGACGTCAAGGGTCAGTCCACAGATGTCCCAGAAGAACCATCCAAGGTTCCCCAGCAGGTCCATTCCTCCAACTGGTTCTCCAGTGGCATAAGGGGGCCAGTGCCCATCCTAGTCCTTGGTACCAATTGGAGTTAAATTCCTTTAGTTCATCTACTCTGTGGGATCAGGTGGCTTCTCCTTTCAGATGGGTATTCCTTGGCAGTCATTGCTACCAGATTCCATGTCTTCTCAAGTGTCTCTTTCCTATGCAGGGGCATCAGGTGTGGAAGGAAAGTTCTAGAAAGTATGCACCTCTTCCCAATCCTGGGGTGCCTCATCATAACTTCACCCCTGCCCAAAACCTCCTGCAGAGCATTCTGGGACATTTAAAATGGTGACTTCAAGTAGTCTATGGAAAGACCTTCCCTGGGAGCTTCAGTCTCCACCCCAAATTGACACCGCTGCCCGATTTCTTCCTCCCACAAATTCAAAGAAGAGGTTTTTCTCAGAGGTTTGGCCTTCCACGTGTATTTCTGTGGGCTTTGGACTTGCCCAGGCCAGGTGTACTTGAAGAGTTAGTTACCACATTCAGATTTCCTCCTCACCCCTTCCTTTCCCAGGATTGAGGTCCAGCACTGGTAGTGGATTTACTGTATGGAGGGGGTGTTTATCCTCCTGCTGTCCAGCAGTGTAATTAGCTGGGCCCAGCGGGGGGAGTTGGGGGCAAAGGCCTGCAATTTGATTATAGCTGAGCTATGGAAGTATGACAAACATTAAAGTGGTATAAGGAGGAGCGCAGTTATCACAAAAATGTCAGTGTATCTGCAGGCAGTGTACCTGATTATATGTGCTTGCTATCCCTAAGCCTAAGTAAGCAAAACTGAGGTGGCCCAAGTTTTGGCCAAAATGGTATAATAAGTGAACAAACAGTTAGTCAGTGCTACAGAACGACACTATGTGCCTATCCACATTATATGGCCTATACCAGATCAGCCCCAATCCTTTGAGGGTCCCTTCTTTGACAGGTTACCTGTGTGCAGATACCATGCTGAGCTACTCGTGCATGCTCAGCCTGCACTTGTTTACGTGTAACCAGGCAGAGCCTCTTTCCCTAGCTGCTTACTCATTCCATTGTCAGAGAATTTACGGTAAGTGAGACTCATTCATATTTAAATTCCAAAACCGGGTAATCAAAAAGCAAAAAATTGAGCAGGGTTAAAAGGGCTGAACACATATCCTGCTCCCAATTGGAGCATTAATTAGATAGCATAGGAAACATCCAAATATATTCAATTGAGTGATACAGAGGTTAAAGTTATCTAAAGGTTTTTAAATAGCAGTAACCATGAAAAAATTATTATGTGGAATTACATGTGCAAAGCATTTAACTGCTGACAACCAGTACCAAATTACTTGGAGTCATCCTCAACATAGAACTCTCCTTCCAAGAACACATACCCAAAGAAACAAAATAAAACTGTACCTTTTCTACCTCTAGAAAGAGTGAAACTATACCTGCTCAAATCTGATTTTTTGTACAGCAGTCCAGGTTCTAGCACTCACATACCTGAATGGGCGCAATGCTCCACTTAATAATCCCCATACCATTGCCATGTAAACATTCAAATGCATCATTCATGCTACAGCACATCCCACTAAAGGTTAGCCAGAATGGCTGATCTGGCATTTCAGTGTGTGGGTCGATTTATTAGCAGTTTATGGGCCTGTTTTATGGTCTTGTTGGCTAATTTTTACTGTTAATGTCCCTGATATAGCCAAGCTCATTGCCTGTAGCAAGTACAACTCTCTTTACACATTCACAATGACCCTGCCTTGCAAATGAGGACCTCTTTTTTAGCTATCTGAAATGTTAATGGAGGCCACTTTTATTTTGGTGCCCGGGTCCATTTTCAGTCTCAGTCCAACCCTGGCAAAATCCTGAAGAAGTTCAACCTCGTTGCTTCAACACTGAAGAAGTTAAATTGGCTCCCATTCCAGGTGACTCCATCACCTACACCTCCACATAACTGGCAAAGAAAATAACCACCTCAGATGGACAATGCCTCGCGAGGACACAGAACATTGCCAGACTGGAGGTGAATACATTAAGGAAGGAAAATCAACAGAAGATAGGTCTTTTCCATCTGTGCGCTGACGATTTGTAACCGATTCCTATCAACATCAGTGCAGCTCCGATTCTCTTATAAATAAATAAAAAAGTGAAGGCACGCCTCATCAAACGTGCTACTATCTTACATTTTAGGATCCTGCGTTTAGTCTGATTTGTTGTAAAGTAAGCAAATTATATCTGCAACTCTACCTGCAGTTCAGTGTTCGGTTTCTTTCCATTAAGGTTTGGAAATTGCAAGTAATACTTCATAAATACATAAAGGTAAAGAATTGTGAGGTTCTGTTTGATGAATGAATTCTGTGTACAATTGAGATGTGGTCCTCTTTGACCTTTGCTGGATGTCTAGATTCCTGCTCCTGCCACTCAAATGAAATACCAAAACAAGGCTTTCAAGTAATTTCAAATTACATATTATATGAAATAATTAAACTTTGCAATCAAATAGATTTTAACATATACCTCATGAAAGTTTAACAAATATGCAATCAACCATATGGAAGGTATTATATATGCACCCCCCTGTTTAACTAAAGTGCATCCCAGGCTGTGGATTAATGTCCAGCTTTGCCAATAGTGAGCACAGTAGGTCTAACTCTTAATCATCTGAAGGACCCCTCTGAGCCATACACAGCATCAAGTAATACTGATTCTCGAGTTTATGTGGTTGGGCATAGTCCACATTTCTTGCAGCCAACTAAATAGCATGATCTTGTGTGTTTCTTCTTCCTGTTCTAATTACTCTCCTTACAAACCTTCTGTCAGGTCCTACATACACCTTTAAAGGTCATAGAGAAATACTCAGCATATGGTAGATCATTTGTAGCCAATTTCTGTATTCTCTTTAGGCATTCTCTGACTACCTCAGTTCCATCCCAACTAACGAGCTAAACACTGTCAGACCAATCACTCTGTGCACATAGGTATTTCTTCTGGTCCTCTCACTCTGCTGATGTTACCCCTCCTTCACAATCTTGAAATCAAATGGACAAGCGTGCACTCAGATTCGTCCTTGTGGGGTCTTCCTCAACCTGAACATGAAGTGTAAAATGTGCCTTGTAGACTCTCAAAGTATGGTAGCTCCTGTGACTTGCAACACTTGACGTTGCCACTGTTTTCTTTATTAGCCAGTCCACATCAAACATTAATCCAAAGTATAGGTTTATTTCATATTTCGTATACAATGCAAAGCCGCTACCAATAAATAAAATCAAAAATATAGTGAGAATGTAAGTAAAAATGTACTAAGTACCAAAGGAGCAAACAAACAAGAGCCATCACTCATCACTTTTCTGAAACCCACTGGGTTTATACAAGTCACAAGTCTATATTTTGATTGGCTGATACAGAGGATGCAGTTGTAAAGTCACAGAAATTGCATGCAATTCCCGAGCTTCAAAACTCTTTTGCAGGTTGTGTTATGATAATAATCGAGACATGTACAGATAAATAAAAATAAAAGAGCACGTTCCCTACTTCAGCCCAAAAAAAAACCAAGCAGTGGGAGAGATTCAAGGAGAGGTTCTCCGTGCCCTACTTAAAGAGGCAGACCCACTGTGCTTGAAGGAACCACGTATCAGGGCTAATGTAACACATATGCACTCTGCGCCTTTGTATCTAATTGTCTGCTATTTAGATGCCATGCTGCAAGGTTCTTCTGAGTAGCTGAAAACCTTTTACACTCAGCAACTGATGTGTACATTAGTTTTATCAGCCTATTTTTTTCTGATCCACCAGCTAAGATAATGCGCTTGAGGGAAAATTATACCCTACATCAGCGGTTTTGTTAGAGCTCTTGTGCATTATCAGTAATTTGAATGCAGCCAGATAAAAATAGAAAGGTTAACTTGTTTTCAGAGCATTAATGATGCGCGACAGAAATAACGGTGGTGTTTAACACACTAATTATAAATTAAAAATATAAATGTTTAATCTTTGTACAAATTTCTAATTTGACCATATATATAAATATATATCTGTCTTTTATATTTGGGTGAGTTGATAGCACACAATATAAGCCCACATTTCACTGCGATTCGTGAAACAAGTTTCTGGAGATTATATATATAATGACAACTTCCCCACAGCTTCACCGTTGCTTTGAATTAGTAATCTCATCATGAAAATGAAGCAAAACCTGAACATTCATACTTTTACCTCCTAATGGGCAACGCCACAATCTAAGGAGGGGGAGTCTAGCTGCAGCCTATGCCATTTGGGAGTTGAGGAGGATATTCCACTTGTTTTGTTTTTTTGCCCAGCGTATAAAATCGCTAGAAGGAAATGGATAAAACCGATAGGTAGGTGCCTTAACCTCGGGAAACTGAATGAAATGCTCCAAATATTAAAAAGAGATCACTCCTGCCTCTTTGTATTTGGGCTTAGCAGATTGCTATTGGCCATCAACTTCATAAGGAAAAAGAGAGGGCAACAATTCTAACTTTAATAGCAGGACGCCAGTCCGATGATTGTACTTAGTGACTATGGTGTATTACTTAGTATGAGTAGTCATGCTTAAAATACTTCAAGTGGAATAAATACCTTACCCATGCACCATACTGATGCCCTCGAACTATCACCTAATTAAGATAATAACCCTGCATTTTTGGAAAAGGTTGACTTGATAGGCACTGAAGATGGCCAAACAATTATTTTAGTGGGGAAGGTACACTGGAAAGGTTATTGTCTAAGCTCATATGGCATTGAAATTGAAGTTGATAGTTTCTGTGTAACAACTGATAGATTTTTATCTGTTATGCATTTCTATATTTTTAGAAGCATTACTATGATCTCATGAATTGATATGACCCGCTTTACATATGCATTTTATTGTACTTATTTTTAAGAGCAATGTAAACGCCATTAACCCTCGCACCTTTTGTATACGCACTTTAACTAGTTTACAGTGATGGTCGAGCGTAATGGACTGTCGTAACAACTGTGCCATTTTACATGTACTGTACATGCACTTTATCTGAAATCGATGCTTGGTATAAGATAAACCTCATCATGCTGCTCATGTATTGCACAGGCACTTTATATATTAGTATGACAATAGGTTAGTCTCTAGACCATTGAGGCTACACTGCAGGATAGGTGATACCTTTATTTGAATCCATTGTGAATTTTTATCAAACAGATGTATTTTGGTACCCTGTAACGAGCAACGGATGAGTGTATTTTTGAATTCCTATGTATGTACTGTATTTCATTTACTTTCTACTTTTATGGCCTTATAGTCTGAAATAAAGTATTTTGAATTGGAACATTCACAGTAGCGGTCAGTGCAGGTAAGCTCGGTGGAGAAGTTGGGCATGGCAGGGGGGATGTAGACAGACGACAGATTAGGAATGATCTAATTTTCGCCATTCCGTCATCTGTCGAATTCCCCCCTCCCGCCATGTCCCCTCCCACCCCCCACCGCGCTTACCTGCATGGACCACCGCTAGACATTCAAATTGCAACTGAACTTTATTGTTACTTCGACATTGCAGGAAAAGCTTCAAACATCCTTTTATTCAGCCATTGCAGAAGGGTTGAGCACAGATTAAATTGGGGTTTTCCTGTACCTCACCCTGACAAGGAATGTAGTTGCTGCTTGAACAGGGGTTCACCCCCCTCGACCGGTAGCTCAATTTCTCACACCTATGTACTGTATTAAAAAAGCATTCGCAAAGCCAATAGGTCTCTGCGATCTGAGAGCTATTGGTATGGTCAATGTTAATGTCTTTTAACCATGTTGAATAGCAGCACATTTGATGAGCAAAGTAAAAAAGCATGAAGCCTTACCCTGTAGACGTGTAGAATGGCTGTAGCCGTGAGTGTATGAATTAACTAGGTGTGTAATAATGTTTTATTTACAAAATCTTTACAAATAAATTAAACGATCAGCCTATTTTAAAATGCATTCCAAAGTGTTCTGCAAGAAACCCTTTTTGTAGTTTTACACAGTGCAAACTCACCTTGAAGGTATCGGAGCGCTGTACATCCGCACCAGTTGCATTCATCAATTTTAGGAACAGAGAAAGTGATTATCCTATAATCACAGGATGTTGAGCCGACGCTGAGACTCAAGCCCAGTTCCCCAGCTTCTAAGTTGGCTGGTCAAATTGTAACGTCACATCCTCACCCGATGTTTACAAAAGGAATCATTGGGGAACAGTAAAGAAGAAAGCTTTTAACAAATTAGAAGGTAAGCTTTCCCTCCTCACAAGTCAGGTGAAAGTAAATAAGGGCGGTGGCAAGCAGCAAACCTTGCAAGTGCGGGGAATGAGATTTTAATATCTTTTATGATCAATTTGATAACTTATCTCATTCGACAAATTTGGATCGATTGGTTTCTGTCATTGAGTAAAAGACAAACCCCTGCATAGGTTAGATAAACCCCATTGACTGACGCCACTCTGAAGAACCACTTACAACTGATAAAGTTTAAAAGGTTTAATATAAAATTAAGAAAAGTTGCATATACAATCCTCTCAGGATCAAATTCATCAAATATACAGGAACTAATAGGAACATAT
Source organism: Lissotriton vulgaris (assembly GCF_964263255.1). Lineage (NCBI taxonomy): Eukaryota > Metazoa > Chordata > Amphibia > Caudata > Salamandridae > Lissotriton > Lissotriton vulgaris. The sequence goes on from NC_141697.1 coordinate 1,032,550,365, forward strand.
ATTCCCTAAAGAACCTCAGTCTACAAACGAATACAATTAAAATCAGTTCCAAAATCATCAAATTAAAAAGCATCGATATGAAGTGGTTCTTCTGCGTCATCTACAGAAAGAGAAAAAAATAATCAAGTTAAATCTGTCCCTACTCTATACTAGGTGACATCCCTACTTCGCAAGTTTCTAGAACCCTAAAAAGGTGTCAGCAGTTGACTCCCTAAGAAGTTCAAACTCTCTTAGCCTCTAAAGGTAACTTAAGTTTAAGAAGCAGTACCCTCTCTGCCTACCCATCCGATCTCTAAGGGTCCTCGGCCTACTGCTCCCTTGCGCTCTGATCTCTCTCAGCGCTTGCTCCTAACTCTCAGGCCATCTGCGCCTTCGCTCACCCTTCTCCCCGGGGTGCTGTCCCTGAAATACACAATCACAGTGTGGGTGGAACGCCCCTTCGACGCCCACCACGGACTTTCCCCGTGAGGTCATCTTCTAGCTCTTTCCATGGCTTCGTCTCTTGGCCGTCCGTTAAGTTGACCTTTCTCCTTAGACGCCATCTTCGTCTTCTTGCTGGTGACTTCATTCAACTTTACCTTTGACACTTTCGGAACAAAATCTATCAACTTATCAGAACTTTTATTCTTTACGGCTGTACTTTTAACCTCATTTGGTCCTGTGAATGGTCATTTCAAAACAAGACTCAAATTCCAATCGTCTCCTCTCATGTTTAGGCAATAAACTTCGTTCGACATTTGTCACCTTAAATCTAACAAGAACTAGACTCTTTGGCTCGCACATTCAAGTGAAGGCTATTCACGACTCCTGTGAGCCCACTAAATTACCAACAGCGGACTACACTCCTGTGAACCCTTGGTCAGTCAGGTTATAATCACAAATGACCTAAAACTCTTCTAACATTCCTACAAACTTCTTCTACACAGTATAACCTTTAACGTACATTTATATACGATCGCATTTAGCAAATCCCTTTGCTTATAAGTGAATACATTTTACATAGAATACAATTACGTAGAATATAAACCTTAATACATAGAATATAAAGTTATATTCTCATTGGTTACATCGTTATGCGTATGCTCTCTGCACATTTCTCCATGTTACATTTCTCGCCGTTTCTGCATTTAAAATTACACACATACATGAATTCTCTTTGCACGTTCTTCTGTTCATGAGCATTTCTACGTTAGCCCATTACGTATACGGGCCTTCTAAATCTAATGCATTCTAAAGTGAATACAGTTATTTCCTATATTACTTTGGTCACATCTGTTAACTTTATGCTATAAGAATCAACTTCACGTTCGATATACATTTCATTCCTACGTTTATACGATATACTCCTAAATATGACTCGGATATACGTTCTATTCAAATTGCGCTCTCTCAGTTCCCCCCTTTGATGACTTTTAGGAGTCATCACTAAATGCAATTTGAATAGCACCTTTAAACAGAACTAGTTACATCATTTCCTCTTTTCATCATTTCAAGTGCTCTCAAACTTTTATACTGTTGATCTTGTAAAGCAGCTAATCTCCTTTCTTGTTCTCTCATAGATCTTTGTAACCGGTTCGTCCTATACCATTTATATAGTTTCCCAAATCCTAACAATGCGATTATACAAATTAATACTATTAATACAGGTTTTAATATATACCATACTATACTTTTACCAAGGTTGGCAAACCAACTCCCAACCTTTCCTACTCCATGACCTACTTTTTCCCAAACATTTATTTTTGTCAAATCTCCGATTTCTTGATGAATCTGTGTAATGTTTCTTATGACCTTCTCAAGTGGTTTTGAATTATCAGGAATATAAGTACAACATTCCTGAACCTTCAAAGCCTTGAAAACTCCGCCTTCTTTTGCTAATAGCACATCAAGAGCAAGTCGATTCTGAAGAACCATTGCTCTAATCGATTGCATCTCACCTTCTATTAACATTAATGACCTTGCAGTACTTGCAGATAATCTATCTACAACTGTAGCTAGTCTCCTGATCTTAACATCGTTAAATATTAAACCTAACATAGGAAACATCGCTCCAAATACGTCTCCTACTACTTCTGCATCTCCTACTTCTCTTTTCGTTCTTGTTGAAGCCTTTCCTTCTATAATCGCTAAATCCTTTGCATGGTATATTTTGGGGAAGACAATTGCCAAGTAACACGAACCATACCAATTGTCAGGCAGTTTTACATAGGCATTTCTCCCGCATACAAAATATACATTAGGAATCACTTGCATCTCTTTCATGAAATCCTTCGTGTAGTACTCTAATCGAAAAGCATGTTCGCAATTTACTTCACCTACAAATACACTCTCATAATATGTCTTGCTTCGAGTTAAACATAACTTTCCTTTCTGCGTTCTATCCAATGCTATTGGACCATTGCTCCCTTTCTTTTTATGTGCCTTCTCTTCTTCGGTCCAATCAGTTTTCCACTGTCCTGACATTTTTAGAATCTTCTGCCTTCTGTATCGGTCATCTACTTGTCCTATAAACTTTTTCTCAATTTCTGACACTTTGCAAGTCAAATTATTTCTACGTGCGTATGATGTATCTAATGTATCCCAAGGAAGGAAGAATTTGGCTAGTCTATCCTCCTTTTTGTAATAGTCCCACTTATTCATTTGCTTATAATTCGGAACTTCAGGCAGTACCGAATCATAATTTGAAAAGTAGTACTCAAATCCTTCTCTACCATAAAATATACTAAGCAGTAAACTACATGTTATCCCATAAGTCAGTGGGAGATGATGATATCGGATGCCTTCGTCTACAGAAGCCGGCAATTGCATACATACATAGCAATCCTTGGCCTCCATGGCATCGATATACTCGTATAACAGTTTAGCATATGCGTTTGACCTAAAGTTTCCCTGTGACTCATCTACATGTAATCTACGAGCTTCATCTGCCAATAACGCTTTTTCACGAATAACATTGCTCTCCTCTTTCTTCCCATCAAGAGCAGGTTTCAAAGTCGTTACAGGCTTTACATCTGCTATTTCTTTATCAGTTTCATGTCCTACTATGTATGATATGGTCACTACTGTAATTATGAGAAAAATTACTACAGCTATAAGTGTACCTATTATACATCTGGCTTTTCTGTTTGGGTTGCCGTTCTCCATGTTGTCAGAAACAGCGTAACTCTTTCTTTTGCGAAAAAGTTTCCTTTTCCTTTCCAGTCTTTGGTTTGCTTTGTTTTCTCCTCAGTTTGTAAAGTGCTTTTTATCAACAAAGTCTCTTTTTCGCAACAATGTCTCTTTTTCGCAACGATGTCTCTTTATTTTTAACAACAGACAACCCTAACCCTTCTCCGTCCTCTAAATGTAATCCCTAATTTTATTCTTCTTTCCACTCGGCGCTAGGTTATCTTCTTCTTTATGGCTTATATACAAAAGTCTTTATACATCAACAATTATTCTCGTACCTGCAGCTCTCGCAACAAGTTCTAATAATTCAAAACGAATGACTTTTTCTTCTTCTTCTGGAATTTGATGACCAAATGTTGGAAATTGTAATCTGTTTAGCACTAAATCTTTAATCTGACTCAAGTATGGGGGTATGGGAAGTGTGAAAGTCAGTAATCCCTCAGTCTCGAGTCCAGGAGTCAACATCCATATCTCCACTGCCACAAATGGATCGAGATCGATTACCTTCACGTTCTTCACTCTCCCAGATTTCTGTCCCCAAGACATCTGCTAGATAAGTCCACTCTGGGGTGGCGTACCTTCTGCAGGGCACACGTACCCTTCTCGATCTTCTTGGACTCTCCGTTCCTGAGTCTGTAGTTTCCTCTTCTTGGTCTGATTCTTCAGAGATCGGGACAAGAGTTTTCCCCTGTTGTACCTTTAAGCTTGGCCTCCTTCTTCTCTCCGGCCAACTGGCTTCGTCACTCCTTGTCCTCCTGCTCCTTGTTCTGGAACTTGTCTCTTGGTCACTCTCAGCCTGTTCAGTATCTGGGTCAGTCTCCCAGTTACTTTCTTCTCCTGAGGCGACTTCGGTCTCACTGGTATCTTGACCTTCGTCGGCCTGTTCTGTCACAATCTCAGCCTCTTCGATCACCTCTACAGCTTGGCTTTCCCCCTCTGTGGCTTCTCCGCTTTCCGCTGGATTCTCATCCGAGAGAGGAGCTGTTTCTTCTAGAGGTGTTGGCACTCTTCGAGTGTGTGAAGCGTGTATCCAATTTGGCAGGCCTCCACACTTCACTGCAGTGTTCGTAACAAGTATGACTTGAAATGGTCCTCGCCAACGCACGTCTAAGCAGTTCTTCCTGACATGCTTTTTCACCAAGACCCAGTCCCCTGGACTCAGATCATGGCACAAGTCTTGTGCTGATGGAACCTCTGCAGCCTGGACCTGGAGGGACACAGAATTAATGGCATCAGATAGTCCCTTGCAGTAGTCCAAGATCAAGTCGTCTGTGATGTTCAATAACGCTGCAGTCGGAACCGATGGCAATCTCATAGCTCTCCCCATTAACACTTCATGTGGAGAGAGACCTGTTTTTCTATCTGGTGTACTACGTATGCTCATAAGAACCACTGGAAGTGCGTCTGGCCAACTCAGGGATGTTGATGAACAAACTTTGGCAAGTCTGGACTTAATTGTGCTGTTGATTTGCTCTACAATCCCTGAAGCTTCTGGTCGATAACTGCAATGGAGCTTCTGATCGATACTCAAAGCTGAGCACAACATCTTCACTATTTCGCTATTGAAATGAGTTCCTCTGTCCGATTCCAAAGAGGATGGCACCCCAAACCTCGGTATTAACTCTCTAAGTAACAGTTTTGCTACTGTAAGTGTATCGCATCTACGTGTAGGGTAAGCTTCAACCCATCTAGAAAATATACAGACAATCACTAAAACGTATCTAAGTTTGTTGCATTTAGGCATTTCTATAAAATCAAGCTGCATCCTATTGAAAGGCCCCCCAGACCTCCCAATGTGACTCAATGTGACTGGTGTTCTCTTTCCCACGTTTAGTTGCTGACAGATCGCACATCGCTGACATACTGCTTCTGCCGCTACTCTAAACTTAGGATTAAACCACGTTTGTCTGAATACTCTCACCATGGCATCTCTACCTATGTGTGCTGATCCATGCAATTTCCTTGCCATTGGACTAACAAGTTCATTTGGTAAAACTGCTCTCCCATCGGCAGAGATCCAAAAATTCATCTCGCTTTTTATACACCCAGCTGTTTCCCAGCCCTTTTTCTCATCTTCTGGTGCATTCTCCTGAACACTCCTTAGCTCATCCCACGTATCTACAGTGTCTAACAACATTGTCAATTCAGTTCTTTCTTGAATTCCCCCCACTTTCACATCAGTGTGAGAATATCCTTGTTCTGCGCAGTAACGCGCTACTTCATCCGCATAGCGGTTACCTTGTGACACAAAATCCACGCCTTTTGTATGCGCAGCACATTTGACTACTGCAATAGCTGTCGGGCCTTGCAATGCCTCTAACAATAATCTCACAAATTCTCCATTCCTAATGGGAGAACCCGAGGAGGTCATGTAACCTCTTTGAGACCATAACTGCCCGTAATCGTGAACTACCCCGAAACCATACTGGCTATCGGTGTATATGGTGACTCGAATTTTGTTACCTGCTAAACAGGCACGCGTCAAAGCAATAATTTCAGCTACCTGAGCGGAGTGTACTCCTTCCAGGCAAGCGGCTTCTACAACTCTGGTAATTGTACAAACTGCATAAGCTGCTCTCAGCTGACCAATATCGTCTCTTACACATGAACCATCAACAAAGAAAATTTCATCGGGGTCAGTCAATGGCTCATCTACGATATCTGGTCTCGGTTTGGTGCATAGTTCAGTCACATCAAGGCAATCATGATCTGTACAAATTTCATCATCCACCTCATTTGGAAGTGGCATCAAAGTTGCAGGATTCAAGACGGAGCATCTCTTTAGGGTCACATTCTCGGCAGCCAGTATGACTTGCTCGTAGCGTGTGAGCCTGCTATTCGTCAGATGCTGAGTCTTAGTCCTGGTCATTAACAATTCCACAGAATGCGGTACGTACACCACTAACTGATGTCCCATTACCACACTTTCGGACCTTTCAATGCTGACACCCGTTGCAGCAACGGATTTGAGACATCCGGGCAACGCTGCGGCTACTGGATCTAATGTAGCCGAAAAATACGCTACTGGCCTACGCGCATCTCCATGAATCTGGGCCAAAACTGCTAAAGCGCATCCCTCTCTTTCGCAGCAGTAAAGCAAAAATGGTTTTGTGTAATCCGGCATTCCTAGAGCCGAGGCGCGACATAAGTCCTCCCTCAGCTGCAAAAACGCCATCAAACAGTCTTTGTCCCATGGTACCGGATCACTCACTCCTTTGTGCGTCAGTTGTAATAAAGGTTTTGCCTTCAGTGAAAAGTTAGCTATCCACTGCCGACAATAACCAACCATGCCTAGAAACATCCTGACCTCTCTTTGTGTTGTAGGCGCATTCATTTTCATAATCGCCTCTATTCTGTCTGGAGACACCTTCCGTTTTCCCTTTTCAATCCTGTGGCCCAAGTATTGCACTTCGGTAAGACAATATTGCAATTTACTTGGAGACACCTTATGCCCGTTCTCGGCCAAATGATTTAGTAAGGTGATGGTGTCTATTCTGCAAGCTTCCTCAGTTTCTGACGCAACTAGGAGGTCGTCTATGTACTGGACTAGAACTAAGTTCTTGGGCAGCACTAGACTTTCAAGATTTCTCTTTAATAGCTGGTTAAAAATCGATGGGCTTTCTGTATACCCCTGAGGGATACAACACCATGTTAAAACGCGATCTTCCAACTTAAAAGCGAAAAGATACTGGCTCTCTTCATCTAAAGGAATCGAAAAGAAAGCCTGACACAAATCTATCACGGTGAACCATTCAGCTTGGAACGGTATCTGAAACAATATCACTGATGGATTCGGTACCACTGGACAACATGAGACAACAATATTATTCATCTTTCGAAGATCCTGCACTATTCTGTATTTTCCACTAGGCTTCTGCAAACCCATAATCGGGGAGTTACATGGACTACCCACGATCTCCTTCAGTATTCCCTGTTTAATCATGGATTCGATCACAGGCTTTATTACGGCAATCGTCTCTGGTGTCAACTTGTATTGTGACGTTCTTGGATACTCAGCATTGGGTCTTACCATGATCTTTACTGGTTCTACCCCTTTGATCAATCCTATTTCTTCTCCAGTAAAATCCCACACCTCAGCTGACACTTTCTCCCTCAAGTCTTGTGGAAGTTCCTCCACTGTTAAGGTAGGATATAGTTCCACGCATTCCTGCGAATTTACAACCTTGAAATCGGCATCTTCATGGTTGGTCTGCACTTCTACTCCTTCAGGTGTGCAATGTATTGTGCAATTCAGTTTACACAACAGATCTCTTCCTAGCAAACACACCGGGCTAGAATCACAGATCACAAACTGATGTTCGTCACTGTAATTCCCTATCTTCACTGACACTGGTTCTGTCAGAGGATTCGTCATCCTCTTATTTGCGACTCCTATCACCTGAATCATTTCTCCTGATATTGGCAGACCTGGGACTACCGCTGATCTCAACATGGACCTAGTGGCTCCCGTATCCACCAGAAAGGTCGTAGGACATCCAGCTACTTCAGCCTCTACGTATGGTCCTCTCTGATCTACTTCCAGGGCTGCTCCTAGAGTACAGTCTTCTTCCCTATTCACTCGTTGCCCTGTAAGAGGATCAACGTAGTAGCATTCTTCTCCTCCTACGAACAATGGCATTTGTCTATATGTTTTCCCTCCATTCGTAATTCGAGGCGGTTGAGGAAATGGGGCTCGAGGAGTCTGAGTCCCCCCTTTGATAAACTTTCCCTTCGGGACTGTCGCTCCCTTAACCACGTTGTTCTGTACCTCTTCCTCCTCCTGTTCTAATTCCCCTATTTCAACGTTGTAAGGACACTCGCGTCTCCAATGTCCCACCTCGTTACACTGATGACACCTGGTTGTCCTTTTCAGTGTTGCGATATCCATTCTCGGTCTCTGTCTTTCTTCCTCATCTCTGCTCTGATTATTCTGTTTCTTTGCTTGCGCTCCTGTTCCCTGCTGTCGCTGTCCACCCTTTCCAGCTGATTGCATCTGTACCAACATCAGCTTTTCCTTAAGCTTCTTTGCTTTCGAATCTATCTCATCGCTACAGTACCTTGCATACCTCAGAATCTCGTCTAAAGGTTTGTTCTGCCAACAGATCAAATGCTGTTGAATCATCAGGCTTATGTCTGGTCTCAGTCCAAGAACAAACTTCGACACAAACTGTCCTCGTCTTTAGGATCCATTACGTCCAACCCACTGTACTGCTTAAATGCTTTCAGTAACCTCTCATAAAACTCGTGAACTGTCTCTTTAGGCTCCTGAGTTGTTCGATCTATCTTAACCCAGTCTATATCCTGCACCGGCACTCTCTCTTTTAGCCATGTTATTACCCTCTCGTATTTTTCCATGACTCTGTCTGATGGACCGCCTGTCTGTGCATTCCTCGGAGGCTCACAAGCGGGCCATTCAATGCTAAGTTTGCATGCCGTCCACAAATCTCCGGGTACTACGATATCGAACAAAGTGTTCAAATCGATCCACAGTACCTTAGAGATCTTCACGAATCTCTCTACCTGCTTGTACCACTCTACGGGATTTTCTCTGAGCTTCGGGAAGGAATTAGTGAATGCTGCTAAATCCCCCCTACTCCATGGTACGTGCACGTAGTTTCCGTTCGCGATTTCTCGCAAAGGGAAAGCTTCCATTCGCATTAAGTCTGTATCCTGAGACTTCACAAGTGTACTCCGTCTGACAGATCCCTTCTTGGACCATCTTTCCTCCCATCTATCCAGATCTCTCCATATTCTAATACACATGACCAATTCCCTTATGTGTACTCTTAGCCCAATCGTTCTGCGCTCATCTAGATCTAGATCCGTGCAATTCAGCCTATGATTGGCCTGTAAAGCCTTAGTTCGTGATATGTCTATCATGTACTTTTCTGCTAATTCAGATAACTTCTCATGAGCTGCTCTCGCTTTCCGAGTAACGTCTTTAGATAAAAACAGTATCTCATCTGGTGCGTACAGCTCTAACCTCTCGATTGCCACTGTGCCGTCAATTATTTCGTCCAAGTCTGATTTTAAACTCATTACATCTATGCGTCTTGCTTTTATTTCTGCTCTCAGTACGTCAGTCCTAGGTTGTTCTCTTACATCCCTCTCACCCCCACTATGCGCCCTACGCCTAAGCACAGGTGAGTTATGAGGAATTTTTCTTCCATCTCTTTGTTCCCACCTCTCTAGATCCCAAGCCTTTCCATCTTCCCTTGGGGTATGGTGGAACAATGCTCCATCCCTCAACCCTACATTCCGTCTTTTCGACTCGGTTTCTCCAGATACAAGATAGGATCCTCCGTGCTGTTCTAAACCACTGTAACTTGCTTGCTGTCTAGTGTCACTTAACAAACGATAAGGACCTTCATGGCTCTCCATGCTCCCGCGATCTCGTTCGTGATCACCGGATGTATGGCGAGACGTTTCGCGACTCCCTATATTCTCATGACTTCGTTCTTGATCACCGGACGCATGGCGAGACCCTTCACGACTCTCCATGTTCCCGTGGTTCCGTCCGTAATCACCGGAGGCATGTCGAGACGTTTCACGACTCTCCATGTTCCCGTGATTCCAATGTTGCACATTTTCATCCGGGGTATGGTGTGTGCATCTGAAAGTATTTCGGTACTCCTGCGTCCTTCGTTCTCCCTCACTAAAGGTGACGCGAGGCACTTCCCCACACCCTGCACTCCTGTCGTTACACATTTGCCGATTGCCACTAGTAGTAGGGCAAGTATCTCCCCTGCTTCCTTGACTCCCTCTCTCCCACTCCGGGCTGCTTTCGCCAGCTCCACAATGAGAGAGGATCTTGTTATCCTGGTCTCTCCACTCTGCTCCTGTTTCTAAACTTTTATTCCGAGCCTCTTCGGTAGTATCCCATTCTTTCAGATATTCCCTTAATTCCTTATAGGATTTCGGTTTCGGTCCCCTCAAATCCATTGATCCTCTTTGACCCCCTTGTTCTATCCAGGGACCCGTTGCGGAATCTAATGGGGTACTCCGACTCACTGGTGCTAATCTCTGTCTTTGAGGATTCATCGTGTTATTCCTATTCTCCATCTCTGCCCTTTCCCTGTCCCATCTTGCCTGTTCCTCCTGCTGGACCCCTTCTGGGTTGTAGATTGACACAATAGGGCCTATGGTAACAGGTACTTGTAGAGCGTCTGGCATTTGGTACGACCTTGCGCATTGCGTCTCTGGCGCCTTCTGGACCACGAATCTTCCCACTACTCTCTGTTCAGGACTAGCTTGGGGTATTTCCTCACTCTTGTTGGAGTCCCACTCCGTCACTGGGATCGATTTATATTCTCCCCATCTAGCTCCGTCCCCTTGCTGTAATATGGGACTTGCGGTTTCGCTGTTGTACGGAGGTGGTCTATCTGTTAATAGCCTCTCTATCAGATCCTCCTCCGTCTCGCTTTCCTCATCTTCCTCCTCTAGAGGTCTCTTTTCTCCCGTAGCTTCTATCATGGTGAACAGTTTGTCTGCTTCTATCTTTTGCACTCTCCACTTCTTAGCTTCCTCATCCCATTTGGCATCCTGCACTGCCTTTACTGATCGTCTCACTCTTTCTTCACGTCTCTTTAAACTCTTCTCATGAGCTGCTCTAAACCATGCACTAAGGGCTTCGAATTGTGTTGGCCTCGGTAGAGGTCTTGTTGCAAGCATTACCGCTTTCAGTTGGTTCAATAAGTCTAGCTTAAATGTTCCGAATCTTGGAAACGTCAGTTCCTTATTCCCTTCCGTTAGCCTATTCCACTCGGAAATCCATAATATCGAGTGTAAGCCGACATTTACTGCCATATGATAAGCTGGTGTGCCTTCTGGTGGAGCTTCTTCTCCAGCATATAAGTTTCTTCCATTCCTCCTAAAGATTTTTCTTAAACCCTTAAAGCACTTCATTTTTGATCTACGATTTTCCTTTATTAATTCTCTTCCTTATTTACGTCCTGATGACAACCACCAATCCCTGTGCGACTCTCGCTAATCAGCCTATCCCAACGCTGTTCTACGCTAACCGACCAATCTCAGCGCAACTCTACGCTGACGTCACTCGTCCCCTCTGCAGCAGTTTCCTTCGTTTCTCAACTCGTCTCGCGGTCTTGCATGCGTTTCATTCATACGCCGAAAAATTACTACTTCCGTCCAAGCGATCACTTTTCTCTGACTGTACGGCCACAGTCTAACTGTAATTGTCACCTCAACTAGCGAAACGTCTTCCTCTTACGGTCAGACGCTCACCTTAACTGATAGGTTACTTACACACAGTAAACGTACGACCAGCGTGCGTTACTCATACACTCACTCAAACGCTCCCCCTATCATCGGTCTGCGGGCGATCAATGGTACCTCATGACCCCCTTTAAATGGTTGACAAATTACTCTGGGTGTTCGATACACCCGAACCACTTAAGCCCTCTCTGGACATAAGATTTTATCCAGTTGCGCGCGCTCACAACCTTCCCTCAATCACACTACAGGCATTCAACTCCGCTTGACATTACAACACAGGAACGACATAAAACACCGCAATCTTACAACGCATGACCCTTATACTCACTCTCGACCGATTCTGCTGCTTTTCTCTCGACGCACCGTCAGCACCTTCTTCGGCAGGGATTCTTCTTCTGGTCGTCGATGACTAGGGACCTTGGGGTAAACTAAACCTGACCTAGGTTGTCTTCCTCAAGAAGAAAACCATCCTCTGCTACCAACTGCGGGGAATGAGATTTTAATATCTTTTATGATCAATTTGATAACTTATCTCATTCGACAAATTTGGATCGATTGGTTTCTGTCATTGAGTAAAAGACAAACCCCTGCATAGGTTAGATAAACCCCATTGACTGACGCCACTCTGAAGAACCACTTACAACTAAAAGGTTTAATATAAAATTAAGAAAAGTTGCATATACAATCCTCTCAGGATCAAATTCATCAAATATACAGGAACTAATAGGAACATATATTCCCTAAAGAACCTCAGTCTACAAACGAATACAATTAAAATCAGTTCCAAAATCATCAAATTAAAAAGCATCGATATGAAGTGGTTCTTCTGCGTCATCTACAGAAAGAGAAAAAAATAATCAAGTTAAATCTGTCCCTACTCTATACTAGGTGACATCCCTACTTCGCAAGTTTCTAGAACCCTAAAAAGGTGTCAGCAGTTGACTCCCTAAGAAGTTCAAACTCTCTTAGCCTCTAAAGGTAACTTAAGTTTAAGAAGCAGTACCCTCTCTGCCTACCCATCCGATCTCTAAGGGTCCTCGGCCTACTGCTCCCTTGCGCTCTGATCTCTCTCAGCGCTTGCTCCTAACTCTCAGGCCATCTGCGCCTTCGCTCACCCTTCTCCCCGGGGTGCTGTCCCTGAAATACACAATCACAGTGTGGGTGGAACGCCCCTTCGACGCCCACCGCGGACTTTCCCCGTGAGGTCATCTTCTAGCTCTTTCCATGGCTTCGTCTCTTCGCCGTCCGTTAAGTTGACCTTTCTCCTTAGACGCCATCTTCGTCTTCTTGCTGGTGACTTCATTCAACTTTACCTTTGACACTTTCGGAACAAAATCTATCAACTTATCAGAACTTTTATTCTTTACGGCTGTACTTTTAACCTCATTTGGTCCTGTGAATGGTCATTTCAAAACAAGACTCAAATTCCAATCGTCTCCTCTCATGTTTAGGCAATAAACTTCGTTCGACATTTGTCACCTTAAATCTAACAAGAACTAGACTCTTTGGCTCGCACATTCAAGTGAAGGCTATTCACGACTCCTGTGAGCCCACTAAATTACCAACAGCGGACTACACTCCTGTGAACCCTTGGTCAGTCAGGTTATAATCACAAATGACCTAAAACTCTTCTAACATTCCTACAAACTTCTTCTACACAGTATAACCTTTAACGTACATTTATATACGATCGCATTTAGCAAATCCCTTTGCTTATAAGTGAATACATTTTACATAGAATACAATTACGTAGAATATAAACCTTAATACATAGAATATAAAGTTATATTCTCATTGGTTACATCGTTATGCGTATGCTCTCTGCACATTTCTCCATGTTACATTTCTCGCCGTTTCTGCATTTAAAATTACACACGTACATGAATTCTCTTTGCACGTTCTTCTGTTCATGAGCATTTCTACGTTAGCCCATTACGTATACGGGCCTTCTAAATCTAATGCATTCTAAAGTGAATACAGTTATTTCCTATATTACTTTGGTCACATCTGTTAACTTTATGCTATAAGAATCAACTTCACGTTCGATATACATTTCATTCCTACGTTTATACGATATACTCCTAAATATGACTCGGATATACTTTCTATTCAAATTGCGCTCTCTCACAAGTATAAAACAAGCCAGGATTTGCCCGGAATCACAGGATGTTGAGTCCGCTGCAGAGACTTGAATTCAGTTCCCCAGCTTCAATGTCGGCCAAACAAGCAGGTATGTCACATCCTCCCCCACTTCTTATAAAAGGAAGCATAGGGGAACAGTTAAGAGGAAAGCTTTTAACAAACTAGGAGGCAAGCTTTTCCACTGCACACACTTATAAAAAAATACTCCAACAAAATGAGTACTTTTGTAATCCTTGGTGAAACTTTAAATTGTCGACGCAATTGTGTCTTTGTCATAAATCAGACTTAAAGAGCGTGCATTGAAGTCTGACTCAGGTTGCAGAGGCGCAGCGCCATCATGGTCCCTTTATATGGTCACCTGTTATAAAAGAAGGCGAGCAAGTCAAGGGAGCAGTAAAGATTGTCGTACAGTTGGAACGGTAAACCGAACAACCGGATATCACTGCAGCAACATTACAGTGGCATGCTTGCTCGATCGTAAATAACACAAGCAAGTCAAGGGAGCAGTAAAGCATGCGTAAAGTTGGAACACTATTCCGGGGGGTAAGGCCAGTTGGGAGGAAACTGAGCTGGTAAAACACGAGCACTGTGTAGAGTGCTGAAAATCAAAGAAAAAAGTAGATTCTAAATTCGTCCTTAAAATGGAAGCAGTGTATGTTTACAAGTTCTTGGTCTAAGTTCTGGGGGGAGGGGCTAAAAACAAGAATCATGACAATGCATGCCATGGACATAAGGTGACAAAGAATATGAGACCGGCGATGGATGGTGCAAATGGAAAGCCTGTGGGCAGGCTGAAGCCCACAGATTAAACACAACACGTCTCTTCTAGCTGAGACCTAAAAATGCATAACGGACAGCTTGTGAAATGTGTTCCTATATTGCGATCTCATGGTGCTGATGACATTTACGTATCCATATTCAGAAATATGCACAAAGACACATATATGTGTATATATTGTTTTTCCATTAAAAACACATGCAGATATGGTTATAAAACGTAAGCAAAAAATCACTGAAACTTGTCATTTAAGTTCCAGCCAACTAACCATAATGTGTGTCCTGTCCCCACCATGCACTGCATATTACCCCTAAATATGACATTGCTTGTGATATGTCAAAAGACGGCTAATTGATGGCTCCTAAAGCCACAAAATCTGCATTGGTTAAGCATAGGTAAAACCGCTTATTAGGCAGATGATTTGGATAATTGTCATTGTCTTTCACCACTGCCTGTCTTAAGCAAAAAAGTAATGTAAAATACCCTGGTCGAGTTACAGTCATTTGTGGACATGAATAACCTACAGCATTCATTTTAATTGCATTTAGGCCACATTACTGAATTGGTGTTGTCATCCATATTGAATGATCCACACTAGCTTGCTGATGACAGCAGAGTTAGGAACCTGACAGCAACATATTTTGGTGACTTTACCTGCCATTCACAGTGAAATTTTGATTGAGTCCTGGGCTTATTGGTATGCTTCTCTTCACATCTCAGTTTGGATAGATGAGCAGTGATTACATTTCTGAATCACTGGCAGATGAGGTTGAAACTGTTGACTGGCAGGAAGCGAAGAGAAGCAGATGGAAGAGGCCATTGAAGAACAGTTAAGAAAAGAAGTGGGTTTTTAAAAACTTGTAGAACAGTAAAATGGAAGAGATGTGCCAAATCTCAAGGAGAAGCCTTTTCCACAATGTGGGACCCAGCACTTTGAAAAATCAGCCCTCTGTGCAATTACCATGAAATCTGGGGCCCAGCATAGTACCTAATCTAAGCAATTTAGTGGGGATATAGCCAGGGTGCCATAAGGATAGTGACTTGAGGCAGTCTTGTAAATAGCTCAGTGGCTAATCAAAAAATCTTGAAATCTAGTCTTGACTGGCAGCCAGTGGAGAGTGTGACATACCTTGAGACATGGCCAAACCTTTTGAAACCAGAAACTAAATGCACAGACATTGCCTGAATTCTCTGCAAGATGGCAATTTAGTAGTTTGGGAAGCTGAGGTTAAGGTTGTTGCCATAGTCTATGCATTAGTATAGACTATTGTGCTATTGACTATTGAAGCGGTAGTATGGGGACCTCAGCTGTTTTGATGAAGAAACAGAAGAATTGTTCTCAATGTTCACAAAAGGGCAAAGCAAGAACTGCCCTTTTGACTACCTGGGGAATCAGGGTTAGCTCAGGATCAAATCTGAGCCTCGGATATTTTGCTTTTTTGGGCAGGTCCAAAGGAGTGCCCAGTGAGGTGGGCGCAGAGTGTTTTATTCCAAACTGCAGGGTTGTCTCCTACCAGAAGCATTTCCATTTTTTTCCTATTCTTAGTAAATCTGAGTTATAACATTTAAGAAGCATTTGGGTGTCATCAGCACATATGACACCAGCTGAAATACAAAACTCTGGGTCAGTTGTCAATATAGTGGACATGTTAATGAAAAAGAATAACAGATACAGCCAACCCTTGAATCACACTACAGTTTATTGGCACTCTTTGAACCAGAACGGAAGAAGGAAGTCTGATTGAGTCTGGCCTGAGAGAAAATATGAGAAGCAAACTAACGCTGACACATTAAGGCTATTCACTCTCCGTTGGTTGATGAGAAAGAAGTGGTCCAATGTGTTGAAGGATGAGGAGATATTGAGCAGCAAGAGGCTGACCAGAACGCCCTGATCCCAGATGGAGGTAAATGGAGAGTTGAACATCATAAGGGGATTTAATACACTATTCCCACTCCAGTCTGTGCAACAATTAGGAAAGAGTTGGACGTCGTAGGGGTAAAATTGACTATTCCCACTCCAGTCTGTGCAAAAGCAGGGAAAGTGTTGGAATTCAGAGGCGTAATATTTTCTATTTCCACTCCAGTCTGTGCAGCAGTAGGGGAAGTACCTCACTTCAAACACATAACATATAATAATAACCCTATTATTTGACCAGAAAGAAAAAGCTCTTAATATAAAAAGTATATGCATTAAATAAAAAAACTATTAAACAATTTACATGATTATTAAAAATTGGAATACTTCATTTTTAATGTACCTTTTTTGTTAATTAATGAATTATTTAATAAAGTCCCCTCACTATACTTCCACAGACCTTGCAGCCAACACTTAACATATCACTAAAATAAAAAAGTATAACACAATTAACATATTTAATAATCAATTAAATAATTATTAATCAATACATGATTAATTGTTAATTCGTTATTACTTAAATGCCTTCCCACCCTATGCCTCTACAGACACAACAGTCCACACCAAATATATAACATAACAATTATAATTGTTAAATAATGTATAGAATTATTAGGCAATTAAATAATATATAATAAATTAATAATTAATTATGAATTATTTATTATTTAACTCCCCCAAAACCAAACAAACACAACAACCAACCCCCAAAATATAACTTAAAAATATAATAATTACACAACTTACATAATTAACAATCAATAAAATATTTAATAATACATCAAGTATTACTTAATTATTACTTAATAAACTTCCTACCCTATACCTCTACAAAGTTAAGAGCCTGCACCTAAAATATAGCTTTACAAATATAAAAATTACAACATTTATGAAATCAACAATCAATTAAACAATAATAATAAATTAATAATACATTATTAATCAATTATTACTTAATTAACTTCCTACTATATACCCCTACAAACCCAACAGCCCGAACCTAAAATATAACTTAAAAAATATAATAATTACACAGTTTCCATAATGTTCAATTAAATAATTATTAATAAGCTTCTGCACCCCTAAAAAGCAAACAACCCGCTTCAACATTGTAGATTACTATTAACAATTGAAGTAAAAATTGTAAATCCCTTAAAATTACAAGCTATATTTAAAAATATTGTTAACAATCATACAAACAATATTTAATGTATGAAATAATATATGAACTAAAACACAAAGATAAATAAAAAATAATATTTTCACAACTATATTATTGTAAACGATTTTAAGAACACAGATATTTTTAAAATTGATATTAGTTACCTAAAAAAATCGATATACTTGTCAACGATATTTCTACACCACAATAGTTATGTGTAAAATGTAGATTTTTCTGTTGCTCAATATTTCTAAATCACTATCTTGTCCAAATACCTTCAGCAGGACTTTACCCGGCAGTTATCCAGCTTTGAGAGGACTTCGTCGGATACTGCCTTGAATCGTGCCCGGCTGGAGTATTTCGACTCCCATTTAAAAGACTAAGAACCTGATTACGAGTTTGGCTGCCTCGCAGTGGGCCATCTGGCCAATACCCAGCTACGAGACTGCCAAGCCCATAGTCAGACAGCCTGCCAGATTTCGAGTTTAATACTGGCGGGATGTACTGCTGTGGTAGTCCTGCGTCAGTGCCTTTCTAAGCCTCAAAGGAGAGCCATAGAAAGGCAGTGCTGTGGGAGCAAGCAGCACGTTCTTGCACAGGGAGAAATACAACAGAACATGCATTTCTTCCTGTGCAGAAACTGGGGGTGCAAACATGCAGGAGGTCACATCATGTGCCCCCCTCCATGCACCCCCTGCATAGATGTGACGGGGTCCTGTAAGGGACCCCTCAGTTGCCCTACAGCCACTGTTTCCATGGTGGTCTCACTGCCGTGGATAGGATCACAGCGAAGCAACTCGTAATATGCTTGGCGGCGCCTCATCAGCACTTCCAGCATATTTTGTCCTTTAACCACTGAGCCACCAACGCGGGATCCATGATCCCCAGCGGTTGTGGCAGTCCTACTGCCAAACTCAAAATATGGCAGTCTGACCACCGGTGTGGCAGTGGCCACACCACTGCCACGGGTACAGCAGTCCAATTCAGCCCTAAGACAGAAGGTAAAAACTGTCAACAGGATCACCCACTTGATGTTGTATCCAACCTCGCCTCCATTGTGGTCTACATAAAATTGCACCTTCTGATTAGTGTTTTACCTTTTTTCCGCTTTTGACTTAAAAAATGTTAAATTCATGTCTCCGGTACCCTTTAATGGATTATAGTCATTTTGATGTATTTCTTTATACAGCTTTAGTGTTGCTGAATACTTAGTACATTTTTTAAGTGAAACCTGCCTACTCTGTGACATCTCGACCAGTGGTTGAGCCATGGTATAAATAATTGAAACTATGTGTTTGACCTTACAGGACTTCAGACTTATTATTTTGGTCCATCTTCCATTCTTCCCAGCCACTAACCCATTCCCCTACAAATAGTGCATGGTAACCAATACTGTAGGATTCTCCCAAAATCCCTTTGGTACAAATCAGTTCCATAACAAATAAATTGCTAATTTCTACTCTAAAGGAGATGTACATGCACGCATTTCCAGTTTCAAAATTAGGTCATAGGAAAGACTGAATTCTCTATATGGCTGATAATGGTTCTCCCAGGTGTTGCAAAAGCAGGTGTCTTATGAACATACAAAGCTTTACAATCCTGGAACATGATACATTCTGTATATATACAGTAAAAATTTTAAAGAATGCTTGATTACATATTTGCGCATACCAGTGAAGCAGCTCAGTTTGCTTGCGCATATTTCATGTACAGAGATGAATATGCTGGGAGTGAAATATTTCTGTATGTATGAACCATGCTACTCTTGAGAAAAAGTACATTATGAAATAGTTAAAAGCTGCAGCGGCTCCAAGCATGGCACAAGAAATCAGTTCTGAGGAGCATATAGTTCAGATTTGCTTAAAATTGTTCCATTTTTCGGATTGCATTTTTCAAGAAATATCAGAAACTAGCAGCCCGCCCCGGCGTTTCCCGCGGCAGAAGGGGGCTGGGGGCAGCATTTCAGGCTTGCGACAGCGTTGCCCGGGGCAGAAGGGGCCTGGGGGCAGCATTTGAGGCTTGCGTGCACCCATGGCTCCCGCCCGTCCCTCGTTGCGCACCCGCGGCTCTTGGACGGTTCACTTACCTTACTCGCCGCTCCTCCTCGCGCTGCTGATTTTACCGCTCCACTGCTCCTCCCCTTCTCGCTGGTCATTACCGCTTGTCCGCCGCTCGCCACTCCTCCGCGCCTGTCCGCACTTCCACCCCGCAATCATGTCCTCCGCTCTTCCTGTTGCTCCTGATCGCCGCTCCTCCCCGCGCTCCCGATGTCATGAAGCAGATGTCGAGGCCGGCGCTTCTTTCAGGGGACTACTTTGTTTTTAAAGTTAATTTTTAAAATTTACGTTTATTTTTTATTTTATGTAGCCTATGTCCTTCTACACACCCTGACAATTTCAAGGATGTTTCGCGTGTGTGGATTGGCGCTGTAGTTCCCGAGTTTACCTGGCTCAAAGGGTTGTGTTCTCTCTTTATAATAGTAGTATAGATAAATGGCTTTAACGTGGGTCCGGATGGAGCCTGGAGAGGCATGTGGTGAAAGCTTTATTGTATGTATCTGCTCAATCCTGCCCACGCTTGGAAAGGCAAATCAGTGCCAATCTTTAATAGAAGCCAGTTGTGTAGTGTTTGTTTAATATGGAAAGATTGAAGGCTAATCATTATCTATAACACTGATATATATGTATGTTGGTTCTGATCTCAGTGCTATGTTCCACTTCATTTACAAATATGATTATCTTTACTATTATGTAATTCTGTTGACCTAATAATGATGGATGATAATAATATTTATAACAATAATCATAAATACTCTTCTGCATCCCCTTCATCTTTCGCTCTCCGGATTTGTTGAAGTTTTCACTTGAATAAGCTTCCAAGGCCTTTAACAACCAATATATAAACCCATTTTGCCCCAGAGTTTTATACAGGGCGACCTTGACCTAAAGTTATTGGAGCGCTTTACGTGAGCACCAGTTGCGTTACACAAGGACACATTCATTTTTGTTAAGTGATTTGCCCAGAATCACAGAATGTTGAGGGTCATTGCCAAGACTGGAACCCCGTTTTCCCAGATTTGAGGTCGACCGCCCTTTAGACCACATCCTCTCCCATAATATTGAGACTGGTTCTAAATGAAATTTTGAACATAGTGTGTGATTAGTTTTCAAAAGAGAAGTAGCCGAGTATGAAAACATACAACCATGTATGGAGGTTGGCAACATGTCTCCCACTCTCTATAAAACTGAAGAGATTCGCAAAACTGATATGGAAATGTACGAGATGAGGATATGCTGGTCTCGGGGGATGACGGAGACTGCAGAGATCCACGCCTCTGCGTAGTCTCCTGTGACTCACGACCCATGGCCCCGCCTTCAGGAATGGCGATCGAGCCTCAGAGACGCTAGCCGCTTCCCGCTTCCCGCTGCTCTCACAGTCTGCTTCTGCCGCCGCGAAGCAAGGAAATGAACGTCGGAAGCGTCGGAGTCACATCAGAATCGTGGCTGAAAACCTCCGAGGATTGAAAGCAGCAGAGTCGTTTGAAGCTTTGCCTCGCGAGTCCGGCTCAACTGTTAATTACCGCATCACTACACTCGCTACGTTCCTGGACTGGACTGTCGGCGGAGAGCGCATTTCAAGAATGCCCGAGGTGAGCACTCCCTCAATGATACCTCAGTGATACCTGCACCAAGACACTGTGGGATTCAAGGACTGGGGTTAGGGATAGGCTGGCAAGAGCGGGGGAAAATGAAAAAAATGAAAAAAATGTCAATCTCACCCTTTCATTAGCAGAAGCTGGATAAAGCGTCTTACACTTTATACAAGCATTTCGTGAACGGCTGTAAAGTATCAGCGGAGTTTCTCAACTCCAGGGCCTTATAAAGACTGCCAAGCTGCAATTGTGAGGAAATAAAAAAAATCAAATAAAAAAAAAAACTCTTGATGGTCACGCAATTGTACAGTTAAAGTCTTAAAAGCCTCATAAGTTCTTTGCAAAAAAAAAAAAAAAGTATATATATATAAGGAGAGGTTGCACTTCTAAGAATGGGCAAACCGCAGAAAGAGTGCGAGGATGCAGTCAAACTCAGTAAAGTGGAAGCAGCTGCCCGACAGAAGGCTAAAACTCGCCTTGCTCTGGCTAGAAAGGCGGCACACAAGGCTGCTAAGGATAAAAAAGAGGATGGCAACAGGGAGGAAAGCCCTGTGCCTGAAGATACAACACCCGAGTCTTCAGATGATGAACCGCCTCTCTCCTCCACCCCCCAACAGCATGAAGAACAGTGTAAAGAAGTTATCAAGGAGGGCAACATGGCTGACCTTAATACTGTAGTTCCTTCTCTTCAGCTAGAGGTGGTAGTTCATCCTCAACCTCAACCCCCAAATTCTTCTCCAACTCCGGCTTTACCGGCAGCCCAGTCAGAAGAGGGGGGTGGAAAGACTGGAACCAGAGGAAAGGAAGTGAAGGATTTTCCACTTTTTGCGAAAAAAACAACTCCAAAATTGAACCTCCCCTACTCTTCACAGGATACACCTACCCCAAGTGCCTTATCTAAAGGCCTCGACAAGACAGGATCTGCACCTCAAACCCAGCTTCCAACAGCATATGAGGAAGTAAGGGATGGGGAAATCATACAAGCGATAACCCCCAGGAATGAAGAAGCAACAGGGCTCGACTTAAGTATACTGGACTCTGAAGGGAGATCTGAAGCGAAATTCCAGCTAGACATTCGTGAGATGCTCAATTTAATTCTCGACGAAATTCGTGAGATTAAAAATAATCAACGAACTGAGCTTGCTGCCATCCATGCCAGAATAGATAAGCTGGAAGAAATAACATTAGCACTCCCTATAAGGGTTCAGGAAGCTGAGTCAAGGATTGCAAGCTTGGAAGATCAAATGAATAGGGCCTCAGGAGCAACCAAGGAGGCTGTAAAGAAGAGGATCTCTATGGAAAATAAACTTGAGGAGTTGGAGAACCATTCTCGTAGATCAAACCTGAGAATAGTGGGGGTTCCCGAAGGAACAGAAGGCCCAGATACGATACAATGGGTTAACTCTTTCATCCAGAAAGTAGTCCTACCAGACTTTGAGGGAGACCTAACAATAACAAGGGCCCACAGAGTACCGGCTCAGCGTTTTCCAAATTCTCCTTTTCCAAGAACTATCTTACTGAATTTTGCGGACTTCAGGATTAAGGAGCGGATTCTTTCAAAGGCCTATCAACAACGTCAGTTTGCTATTTCAGAAACTATTAAATGTAGGATATTCTCAGACATGACTGCGGCCGCAGCCAAAAGAAGGAAAGAATTCGTAAAATTGTTACAACTGTTCAAAGCTAATGGCGCCCAGGCCTCGATTGCTCAGCAATCAAAGCTGAAGGTTCTTGTAAAGGGAAAATTCTTTTTGTTTACCGATATTGAAGAGGCCCAGACTCTTCTCAATGAAATATCCACAAAGGCCTAGGTTAAAAGGCTCAAAAGCTCAAAAAAAAAAAAAAACCCTGAAAAGCAATTACATTTAAGAAATCCGAATATTCTGCTAGCAAAAACAAAAAAAATATATATATATATTTATATAAAAGCAAATAAAAATGAGGGAAACAACCAAGGCGGCGCCCGGGTTAGTGGGTCACACCAGGTGTAACAAGAAGACACCTGAAGAAGCTATGGGGGGGGGAGATGTGGGCTGCGTGGTCGGAGGGGGGGCTCCCACGTCACTGGGGGGGTGTAGGGTGGGGGGGGTAAATGCAGTAAAAAAATACAAGCACAGTAGGTCTGTTATTTTTGAAATTAGTTGGTACAGAATATGTTTAAGATTTTTTTCTATAGATGGGTTTTGATCCATGCAAAATCCTGTCCTTAAATGCAAATGGGCTGCTTAACAAACAGAAATACGGTGCCCTTTTAAAATGGATTACAGCCCTTAAACCCCAGGTGGTCTTCCTCCAGGAGACACACCTGAAAACACATTATCCAAAATTGTTTCTGCCAAGATATTTCTCCCATGGGTTCTTCTCCTCAGCAGGGGTGGCGCAGAGGGGTGTCGCAATCTACTTCTCAAGAAACCTACCCTGGGAAATTGTGCAGGTACAAAGAGATCCTAAAGGTAGATGGCTTTGGGTGGTAGTAAAATTGCTGGGAAAAACATTCAACCTTGTAAATTACTATGGCCCAATCCTAGATGACACCACAGCCCTGACTGAAATTAGTGAAACGTTAAGGGGTATTCCGGGGCAAATTATAATAGGGGGTGATTTTAATTACATTCAGGATTTAAAGAAGGATACCTCTAACAAGAATAAGAAACAATTAAAACCAAAAACTAAAAGGGTGCTAGAGGCCTTTATGGCAGAATACCAACTGCGGGACTCTTGGCGCTCACTGAACCCCAACATTGAGTATTATACATGTTATTCTAATAGATTTAAGACAGCCTCCAGAATAGACTTATTTCTATCCTCCAGATCGTTGCAAATCTCCAACGCATCGATAGGTTGTAATCCGTTTTCAGATCACGGGAGGATTGAAATTGAATTGATTCTGGAGGGTATGGAGGGGGTGCGTCCCAGGTGGCAGCTGGATCGTACCCTCTTACAGAATACATTATGGGTAGAGAGCTTCAGAGAATGGATAAAAGAGTTTTTTTTGGTCAATAAGGATTCAGCAGAGCCTTTTGCAATTTGGGGCGCATTTAAAGCTGCAGCCCGAGGGCAGATTATAGCATATTCCAGCAACAAGGCAAACGTCCGTAAGGGAAAAATATCTACCCTTCAGTGTATCGCTGAGAAAGAATACGCATTAAAACTGCATCAAATGCCTAATAAATGGGAACAAGCCAAAGCATCGCTCAGGACTTCTTTATTTTGGAAGAGATAAACAGCTCAAAGGCCTTCCAGCAAAAACTATATGAAGATAGTCAACTGATGGGGAAGCTTTTGGCTAACTCGATCCGAAAAAAACAAGAGTCCTCTGTTATTTTGAAAATTCAGGATCCCCTCGGTGGCACAGAGACTCGGAGTGAGGGGATCGCGAAAATATTCCTAGATCATTACAAGAGAATCTATTCTCCTGTTATTCAAGTGGAAGAAACACTAATCAGGGAATATTTTGACAATCTGGATATACCCAAAATTTCTGTCTCCAGGCATAATCAAATAAATAGTGAAATAAGTTCCCTAGAAATACAAAATGGTATAAAGGAAACAGCGGGAGCGAAAGCCTCAGGTATAGATGGGTTCCCAATTGAGTTTTATAAGGTGTTTTTGAAGGAACTAGAAGACCCCTTGAAAAATCTATTTAATTATATTCGACTTGGCGGGACGGTTCCTTTAGAGTTCAAAGAATCCACAATTATTAGTTTTGTGAAGAAAGATAAAAACCCTGAGGATGTGAATTCCTTTAGACCAATTAGTCTGTTGAACTCGGACTATAAGATCTTTATGAAAATCTGGGCTCAAAGATTTGTGTTCGCAGCCCAGGAGGTAATACATCAAGACCAGACGGGGTTTATAGCCGGTCGCTATATGGCTGCTAATACAGAATATTTGATACAGGCGTTAGATTTTTTTAATATTAACTCGATCCCTGCATGCATCTTAATGATTGATGCAGAAAAAGCGTTTGATTTAGTTAACTGGTCAGTTTTATTTACTTCCTTGGGTTATTTTGGGTTCCCTGCTCTAATTATTAATATGCTACAGAATATTTATGAAGGGGCTTCAGCCCAGGTTATAATTAATGCTAGGCAAGCAGGGAAGATAAAAATTAATCGAGGCACTAGACAGGGGTGCCCCTTATCCCCTTTGCTTTTCACTTTTTTTATTGAACCTCTAGTAATAAAATTAAGGAATAATGTAGCAATATCTCCCCCAATCGTTGGAATGTCAAAACTAAAATTATTCGCAGACGACATTATCTTATATATGGCCCCCGATAAAGAAAATATTCTTCATCTTATGAAAGATCTTAAGGAGTACGAAAAGATTGGGGGTTATAAGATCAATGAGAAAAAAACAGAAGTTCTTGTTTTATGCTCAAATTCAGATTTTCTTCCGCTAGAACTTCAGCCCCAAGCAGAAAAACGGGATCCAATAAGATACCTAGGGATCTATGTAACCAGGGAGTATCAAGAACTTTTTCGTTTAAATTATTTAAAAACGAAGAACAAAATCAAGAGCTTACTTGAACAATGGGACCTGTTTCCTTTGTCTTTGATTGGCAGAGTGGCTTTGGTAAAGATGAACGTTCTGCCCTTGCTTTTATTCTTGTTTAGCAATATCCCAATTAAAGTTAACATGGCCTTTTTTAATGAACTTGAATCCATGTTGAGAAGATTTATTTGGAATAAAAAGGCCTCAAGAGCCAAGCTTTCGGTGGTACAACTTTCAGTAAACCTAGGTGGACTCGCTCTGCCCCATTTTAAAACATATTATGAAGCAGCTTTTTTTGACATAGTGGCGGGATTATTAAGGAATAGACAGACAAGAGACAATTTTTTTTTGGATAAAATGCTTGAGGAATCAGGCTCTCAAATTTTTTTCTTTTTAAAAACTGCAAAGCTTCCTAAGAAAACCAGATATAAGACACTGATGGGATATGCATCAAGATTACGGCTCTTATTTAAAAAATATGGTTCAGATGGATCTATCTATTTGAAACTGATAGAATGTGCTAAGATGGGTCTTCAGATATCATTGAATCACTTGCTAGAATGGGAATCCGCTGGATTTGGGGAAATAAGGCACCTACTCATCCAAAATTCTGTAATTGGCTGGCAAACGGTAATAGATAGAGCACATCCTAGACGTATTAGGTTCTTCGAATATATACAACTGGTCAATTTTATAAAAAAAGAAATAGGAGGGCTAGATACAACACCTAATGTTTTGTTAACAGCTCTATATGGGGAGAAACATACAGGTATTGGATTCTGGTATAAAAAGCTCTTCCCCTCTGGACCATCTCCTATAACTGCTTGTCACTTAGAAAAAATAAGCCTTATTACTCAGTGTGTTTTTACAGATAAAGACTGGGAAGTTATATGTCATTTAGGAAACAAAGCACTTCGTGCAGCTAATTTTAAACGTATGTCTTTTTTTTCTCGTTGGTTGTTATATTATACCCCTGAGGCTTTGCAGAGAATATTCCCTGCATACGAGAACAAATGTTTCAGATGTAAAACTAGGGGTCAGGGTGGCTGGCAGCATATCTTCTTCTCCTGTCCTAAGTTAGAATCCTTTTGGAAGGGGATTTTTATAGACTTAGAGATGGCAATTGGGAAAATTCTACTACCAGAGGTAGAGATAGCCCTTTTCGGTATCTGTAAAGATAGGAACAGGTTTAACAAATCAGAAGAAGTGTTTATTTTTATCTCTACGGCGGTAGCACGATCTTTAATCTTACAAAATTGGAAATCTATGATAGCCCCATGCCAATTAAAATGGATTAATAAAATGAGAAGAACATGTAACTTTGAGAGAGCCTATGCAGGTAGAGTGGGAGCGATTGCTAGGTTTGAAAGGAACTGGAAATATTTTGAGATGCTTGAATTGATAAAAGGAAGTTAATAGTCTTATTTAAGTCAAATTTTTAGAATGTATTGCTTCTACATCTTTAAGAAGTTCAACTACATATTTAATCTGCTATATTATACCAGTCGTTTGTGTATTCCATCATAGATATATTTATTTGTTAACGTTGTGCGATTCTGCAGTTGTACTTAAAAGAAATAGGATAATACTCCTCCTGATATACATTGTCGGTCCACCCACTTTAACGCTCTAGTCTCTTTATATATGACAACTTTACATGTTACTGCACTAGCACTTTAAAAAAAAAAAAAAAAAAAAAAAAAAAAAAATGTACAATAATATTCTTGCTGTTTTAAATTAGCAGCTTCCATACTACATTGCACTAGCACTTTATCAATCCGTATTGTAATCTTGATGTTTGTTCCATACCAATAGTTTTTATATTTTCAATCTGACTACGTTTTTGTTTTAGCATTTTATGAAAGGAAAAACGTTTAGTCATACGTCATTGCAGTTTGTGTAGTTTTGTCTCTTGTATATTGCCTGGAAATTTTTTTGTAATTATGAAGTAATCAATGTACCAATGTTTATCCTACGGCTTGTTTAATAAAAAAAAAGAAATACAAAAAAAAGAGATGAGGATATGCTGAGGTTGTTTGTAACCATGAGTTAAAAAAATTGCCCTTTATTGTTATAATACCATGCTGAAATCTGTTTGCCACATGCTTTTTTGTACTTTTTCTGGCTTATTGTTCATTTCGGCCTATACATTGTTAAGGAGTTTCTATTGTTTCAAAGTATGGACTTTGTATTTAATTTCTTGCTTGTTCCTTGAACCACAGTAAAAATTATTGATAAATAATTTTTTGCCACCAAAGTTGGCGGCAAACATCTGTACCTACCATAATATTTGCTGTCCCTTCAACCATCGTCCACCAGAGTAGCATTGGGCAAGTGTAAGGTAAACAACATGCTCACTTTTAATTGGCCCACTTCGCAACAGGCAAGAGGGAAATCATTTATCACAGAGGAAGGGATACTGGGGTTGTATTTGGATGGGGGAAGGGGTTGCTATTCATTTACAGTTTTGATAGGCCCACATAACCTTTCCATGAATCCTATTTTGGGTGCAAACTTTTGGATGCGCCTGAAACAGGGTTTTTAATTTAGTGGAAATTGCTGGGGAGTTTTCCCCACGAATTTGGAGCAGAAAAATACCTGGCTGGAAAGTAGTGAGAAAATTGCATTACATACTGGTTTGTGCCCTCTTCCCATCGGTGGCGTAACGCAAAATGCTGGCGAATGTTATTATTTCGAAGATATTTATTAACCCTGGCCTAAATGAGGGCTCTCTGTGGCGTTGGGTGCCTCAGTAGGGTAGGACCCCCCCTGTCCCCACAGATGCACTGTAGGGGTTGTGTTACGCTCCTGCTTACCGTCCCACTCGAAAATGGTAATTAGCAGGTGCGAAATTTGCACCCGCTTTTTCCACCTTAATATAATCCCATACTGTGTATTGCTTGCAATAAGAAAAAAAGAACCATTGAGTGCTGCACATTCCTTCAACAGAATCTTTCCCGCTCAGTACTACAAACCACTGATGCGTACAAAATAGCCCTCGTCAATTCTGCAATTTCCATCTTCCGAGTGACCCTGGCTGACAGCTCCTGTGACACATCCTCTTTGCTTTTGTTCATTCTTAATCCTTTCATGTTGAGTTACAGTATGCCTGGTTACCTCACTGCTGCTGTGGTTGTTGTATGAGGAAGGCTCGTAGTAAAAATCTGAAAATTATCTGGAGCTCAGTACATTCGCTGCACCCTTAGCATTTGGGAAAAAAACGCACTGAGCACATAAAAATCCGGAAAATGGCCTCCACAACACACAGTCCCCAGAAATATACAATCATCTCTCACATCAATACATGTAATGCTGCTCGACTGGAGAGAGGGCCTTCAGAAGGGAGAAGAGGAAACATTCGTGTACATGCCACATGTTTTTTTCAGGGCCCAGCAAGGTGGCTGCACTACTTGATGCCACCAGATTGTGGCGCTGCTGTGTTACTCTTTCCCTGAAGGATGTATGTTAACTGTGCTGTGCCCTGCATGACATTTTTGACCCTGACCCCCCAAATCTTATCACAAGCCTAAATAGACCTAGGGTGAACCAAGATTCAGGTGGTTCATTAGTAAATGCACTGCATTCTTCTCCACAACTTGATAGGTATGGAAAGTCCACATCCCTTTCTTACAATAAGCATTTGAACCTCAAGATTTGAAAAAATAACCAAACACATTTCTTTGTAGCCAATTTTATTTTTTTGTGTGGCTATAGAGGAACTGTGGTGCATAGATCTTGGTTGCAATTTCCATCTGACTGTTTACAAATTGCTACTACTCCATGCATTTTCTAAATTCGGCTTAATATTTGTGTATTTGGACATACACTGTGCAATGTCCAAAACCCTGATGCTTAAAAAATATCCGGTGTAACCCATTTGTAATCAATCACTTGCAATTTTCACCAGGGGAAGATCAGACAAGGTATATCTAATGTGAATTAAACATGTGTTCAGTAGAATTTCAAGTTATTTCCTAGGTGCCAAATAGCACTAATCCCACTGTCGGTAATTGTAATTATTTTTGATGTATTTTTAAGTCGTGAAGTACTTTCTCTATTTAAGGCAATTACTAAAATAGGAAAAAGACAAGTAAGTTCACCAAAGGTACTATAATAAGACTTCTGAATACATTGATCATGGGTGGTCCAATTTAAAAAGTATTTTGGAATCGTATGCAGCCAGGCATAATGGTGCATATGGGTGGTTATAGATACATTACCGTACATAATTACAACATGCATCCAAGAGAGTGAACACAGAGGGCTGATTAGAAGTTTTGTACGGTGCGGGGGTAGGTGGTACTCCACTGCCGAACCTCCGCACCACCAAGACTCACCACTGCCCGCCAGATTACAAGCTATTTGCAGGCTGACAGGCAGGCGGCGTGGCGTTCCCATTGCAGTGTCTCTTTTAAAGGCTGCGGTGCCTTTGAAAAAGGCACCGCAAGGGGAACACCTCACAAGGTTCCTGCACATTATTGAACTTGAAAGTCCATGCTGTGCTGGAACTTTTGGTCATGCACAAGCTATGCACCGCCATGTAAATCCTGGAGGAGAGGAAACTCATAATATGCTTGGCAGGAGCAATATTGCGGCCTTTGACCACAATGCCTCCTCCAGGAAATGGCAGCTTCCAGACTTGTAATCGGGCTCAGAGTGATTTTGGCCCATTTTTGATAACATTTTTTTAATTAAGTTTGTTAAATGAGTGCCATTAAACTCACTCAGTAGGATCTATCATAAGTGGGAATCAATGTCTTCTCATGTTAATATCCCATTATTATGCACATTGCCAAAATTGAACTATTTCATTGCACGCTATTTTTATAAGAGTTTTTTCTATAACAAAAAAGCTAATCCGGGGTGGTACTCATAGGGAAAGTTCTGTACTAAAATGCAGCTTCGATCTATGTTTAGGAAGCAATCAAAAATGAGCAAAAACAGTTAATCTAAAATATAAACTTCCAAAGGTATATCTCAAACTGTGTTATACTATGCTGTCAATAATACAAATTTGGTTGTTATCTTCCCACTCGTGACATCTGCTCCTCTTCCGCTACCTGGGTAAAAGTACCAAGGACCAGAAGAGCAAAACTGGGGAGGGGGCGTGCTTTTAGCGTTGCGGCTGCACGGCTCTGGAACCGTCTCCCCTCGGAGCTGCGCCAGATGGAAGACCTGCTGCAGTTCAGAAAAAAATAATGACATGGCTCTATCCCAGAACATAACATCCTCTTCTTCTGTTCCTGCTGTACTATGGTCTCCATCTAGTTCAGATGCTATTAGGTACCACGTCTCTTTAGCGCCAACATACCCGTTGGGTCAAAGTGCGCTTTATAAGTAGCGATTACATTACATAATAGAAAATGTTAACAATTCCCACCTTTCTAATTTTGAAATAAGAAAAGTTACACTGTGTTTTCATATGCTCTCCATGGCAACAATTATCACTTCAATTACAGACTCTTGGGAATCATAGCCATATATATATATATATATATTCAATTTTAGGGATAGAAACTAGATTATTAGAGAAAGTGTCAACAAATTACTGTAGGCAGAAAAAAAGGACATCTGGTCGCTAAAACTGGCACCTATTTCCGTTTTCTCTGTGTGGAGATCAAACTCATTAAATCAGGAATTGAATTTTAGGTCTGGGTAGAAACTGATTTAGCTGTTTCCACAACCTTGTTAATAAAACAATCGGTGTATAAAATAGACATACATTTGTATGTAAATAGGCAGTAGGTCAGCCCATTGCAGCAGTTGGCTCTTGTTGAAACTGGAGCATTCTGGTTGGCTGTGGGGGTGCCCAGGCCAGGCCCTACCTACCACTCCTGTCAGGGTTAGGTGACTACACTCACTGTATAACCTGCGCTCATCCTTGGGTAACTTGGAACTGAGCAGTCACGCTTATCAAAGATGCAATGTGTAAAGCATTGGCACAGCACTCTCACACAATAAATACACTGAGCATCACAAAAGATTGTATTCAACACACACGTTATTAATTAACACAGCATGAACATCATGTTGTTCTGGGCATTAATCACACTTGGAAATGTTACTAACAGTACTAGGCCCAACAGTGTTAAAATGACTCTGGTAATATGCACACTTAGGAACAATCCTGTTTTACCCCAGCACCATTATCAATTAATCAATCAATCAATCAGGGGTTTATAAAGCGCACTACTCACCCGTTAGGGTCTCAAGGAGCAAGGGGGGGAACGGCTCCGGATCAGTCAAAAAGGCAGGTCTTGAGATCCTTCCTAAACATGTGCAGTGTCGGGGAGCATCTGATGTTCAGAGGATGCTTGTTCCAGGTCTTGCCTGCGATGTAGGAGAAGGCTCTCCCGCCTGTTCTGTTTCTGCATATCCGGGGGACCTCTGCCAGGACAAGGTCTGCGGAGCCGAGGTTCCTCTTGGGTACGTGGAAGGATACTCTCTCTTTGGGTCCAATGTTGTTGAGGGATTTGTAGGCGTGGGTGAGGTGTTTGAAGGTGGCCCTCTTCTAGATGGGGAGCCAGTGGAGACCTCGTAGGTGTTGGGTCATGTGTTCGTGACGCGGTGTCCTGAGGACGAGTCTGGCTGCAGTGTTCTGGATGGTTTGGAGTTTGTGTCGAAGAGTTCTGTTGATTCCGACATATATAGGAGTTGCTGTAGTCCAGTCTGCTGGTTATGAGTGCATGGGTGATGGTCCTTCTGCAGTCGCAGGATATCCATTTGAAGGTCTAACAAACGACGCGCAGGCAATTGAAACTAATGGAGGTGACGGCGTTGATCTGACGGTTCATCGAGAGGGAGGAGTCAAGGATCATGATGAGATTTTGTGCGTGGTCTGTATGGGTGGGTTATGCGTTATGCATTATGCAGCGAAATGTTGTCAGAACTGGGCCCACCCTGGCAAATAACACAATTCAAATCCACATATTTCAAGGTTGCGCTCCAGGTCATAACAACATCAGGAATGTGTACATACAGGAATTTATAACACTTTTCAGCAGCACTGTGAGCCAAGGCCGCACAGGTAAAACCAATGTCAAAACTGAGTATTTATTAGGTATTGAAACAAACAAGTAAAACAACCCTGCTGCGCTGTGCAACTAATAGAGGCTGTTCTCATGCACCACACTCGCCCACACTCACACAGCATAGTAACGTAGTGCAAAGGATATCGACAAGTCAGTATAAAGCACACAGGCACACACATGCACTCAGCACCTGTAACGCGGTGCAAATGATATCTGAAAGGTCAGTTGATAATATGAATGAGGACGCCGTAGCACAATCCCTCCCACACCTTTCAGTTTCCCACCACTACTTTGCCCACAGGATAGAGTTTAAAACACCCACCACCTACTAGACCGGTTTAAGGGCAGAGTCACACTTAGTCAGAGTCCCAGGGTAGAAGGATGGAGTAACTCTCAGGGTAACCGGACAACAGTTGACAAGGGGGTATCACCACCACTCTGGAAGTTCACTCACTTTATGCAGAGCAGAAACGGGCTTGAGGCTGTCCAAGCGCAATTCAGAGGCCCCTCACTTTGCCTTCTGCCACCAGCCCAGATCTACAAAGCACAGGGGGTTACGCAGTCTCTCGACTCGCTTCTGATTGCTCTCGGAATTGTTCCTCAGCCCAGTCACTTTCTCTCGCCACCAGGGACCAATCCAGGCAATACTACCTGGCAACACAAAGTTGTTGGGCCGGATGAGGAAAGGACAGTTTATTTGCCGCACTGTGGACAATACAGAACACTTGGCGTATGATTCGTACAGCTGTCCCCAGACCCCTTCTGAAGTGATACACAACATATGCTGCACGGTAATGGACAGGGAGTAGAGGCTATGAGGGATACAGGGGCCAGCATGGCTATGGTAAGGAGTCAGCTGGTTTCCCCAGAGCAGGTAGTTTTTCAAGCCATCCCCCAGCTGGTGGAGGCTGGCAACTGAGAGAGTAATTTCTTGATGGACCAGGTGTCATTTGGATGGGGGGGGGTTGCAGCCCTGTTTAAGGTCTCTGTGAGTCCTGCCATGCCAGTGATTTGTCTGTTGGGTAATGACCTGGCACACACTATCTAGAAGGAAGTACAGCTCCAAGCTCACATGGCAATCTTGGGTTACCCGACTGGTCCATGGCTACTGGAAAGGGGAGTTGTTTGATCTGGGGGTCTCTAGCTGACAGAGGTAGGTACAAATGTCCGAATAGGGACCCTTGCTTCTAGTCAGGGTAAGGGGGATACACTCTTTAGATAACCCCTGCTCACCCCCTTGGTAGCTTGGCATGAGAAGACAGGCAATGTGAAAAGTATTTGTACCAACACTCACAGTAACACAGTGAAAACACCATAAATGGACTCCACACCAGTTTAGAAAAAAAAGTATCTTATTCTAAACTACAGAAGACCAAAACGACAAAAACCCAACCTACACAGTTCAAGAATATGATTTTAAAAGAGTTCTCGGGTTTGCGTAAAAATATTCCACAGTTAGGTCACGTTTAGCCCAAAGTACCTGTAGATGCAACAAAAGTTCCAAATGGAAGCTACAGTGTTGAAAAACAAGTGATGCGTCACTCCTAAGACCCTGGGGAAGCGATGCGACTGCCCAGCTGTATGCAGCGGGCGTGTTGCGACGAATCCGGTCTGTATGGGGAGGGATGCGATACCTTGTATGGATTCCGGTGCGCAAGTTCTGTAGGAAGCGTCTCGCACAGGCAGCTGCAACAACCTTTGGGAGGGCAACGATCTCAGGTGCAGCGGCGATGCACGGCACAGCGTCGATCTTCTCTCGCAGCCCCTCAATGCGATGGCTCTGCAACGATGTTCGCAGCGACGGGATGCTGTCCGCAAGCAAGCTGTGCGACGATCTCACCCAGCGACGACAGGCTCTGCTACGATACTCGCAGCGATAGGAATCTTCCCACACTGGGGCGATACGTGAAAATTGCAGATCTTCTTCTTCAGCTCCCCAAACAGCAGGCACAACTTCCAGAGGCCCCACAATTGGATCAATCACTCTAGGAAGGGCAGAACTCATACAGCAGAGTTATGGGGGAAGCTGGGGATGAAGTCCTTTTGTTCCTGGGACTTCTTAAAGGGAGGCCAGCTCTTCTCAGGCCCTTGGGAGATCTCTTCAAGCAAGGGGACAAAGCAACAGCAAAGTCCTTCCCCCCTCCTTGGCAGCAAAGCAACTGCAGGTCAGCCTTACAGCAGGTCAGTCCTTCTTCAGTCTTCCAGTTATCTCCTTGGCAGAGGTTCCTTATTGATTCCAGGATGATCTAATTTTCTGAAGTCTGGGTAGCCCTTTTAATACCCAATTTCTCTTTGTTCTCTGAGGGCAGAGATGCCTTGGCTTAGTCAGAACCCGTTCTGGTCAGTCCTGGAGCACTTTGTTTACTTGACTTCTTCTTTCCTTTGAGAGAGAGGGTCAGGGTCGTAAGCCACCCAGCAGGAGGTGGAGCCAGCATTGTGGAAGGCATGCACAGCCCTATTCAGGACCAGGTGCTATCCCCTCCCACCACTCAAGATGCAGATGGAGCTATTCAGCCTAGGGATGACTCACTCAGCCTCTGGGAGCCACCCCATCCCCTGTCACTCACAAACCAGACAGTCAATTCACAAACAGGCCAAGGCACACAGAAAGGTCAGACAAGTAAACAGCCACTTTCTGAAAGTGTTGTTTTCAAACACAGGATTTAAAAACATCCTTCCTAAAAGTTGTGTTATTAAATTTTGAGTTCAGGGATACCAGACTTTAATTTTCTGTCTTGCTCCTATAGGAAGATATGCAGCTAAACATTATACACAGCATTCCCCATTATAGCCTATGGGCAAGATAGCCTTTCAGAGCATGTCACCCACACTAGTATATGCTCTACCTTTCACATACACTGCACCCTGCCCAGGGGGGTACCTAGGGCCTTCCATAGGGGTGTCCAATGTGTATAGAAAGGGAAGGGTTAGGCCTGGCCAGTGGGGACACTGGTCAGGTCAGCATGGCAGTTAGCAACTGCACCCAGGCACTCCGGTGGCAGGCCTGAGACACCATTTTAGGGCTACTCCTGTGGGTGGCACAATCAGTGCTGCAAGCCCACTAGTATCATTTGAATAACCAGCCCTGGCACACTCAGTGCACTTTGCTAGGGACTTCCTGGTAAAACAAATATGCCAATCATGGACAAACAATCACAATAACAATTTATACAGAGAGCATATGCACTTTAGCACTGATCAACTGTGGTAAAATGCCCAGAGTACTATTGCCAACAACCACAGGTCACAAAAAATAAGGGAGGAAGAAGCAAAATGTTTGGGGATAACCCTGCAAAAAGGGCCATTTCCAATAGGAGTCAAAAAGGGCTGGAGTCCAGAACAATTGCCCAGCCCCTTGCTAAGATGGGGAGAGGATGAAGACAGGGGAAACCTGCCTCAGAATGTACCGCCAGTGAGTTGGATGTGAAACTGGCCGAGGCCACCCCACAGTCTACTGAAGAGGGCATTGCTCCTTCTGCTGTCCTGTCTGAGCTTGGCAGTTGGCAAGTGGAAGGATGCCCCTCCAAGCAGCAGGTCTCTAGCGCACAGAGCAAACACCCCACCCTTGATCGCCTGAGGCGGCAAGTTGACGCTCAAGCAGCCGGTGATGAATATGGGACTCATTGCCTTTACTGGAAGGGCACTCTTCTGTACAGTGATTCTAAGGCTTCTGGCCAGGGGGCCCACAGGGCACTGGTGTTCCCCCAGTGTTACTGGGCCTTCTTACTGGAATAGGCCCATGACATTCCCCTGGCAGGACATTTGGGCCAGGACAAGACTTTTGCATGGCTTGTTCCACACTTTTATTGGTCCAGACTGAGGTTGTTCTCAGATGCATTCTGCAGCACGACCTGCCAGGCCAGTGGCAAAGATGGGCAGAAACGTAATGCTCCCCTTAACCCCTCGCTCCTGATTGACACCCTCTCTGAGAGGGTGAGCATCAACATTGTAGGGCCTATGGATCTCCAGGTGGCTGCACAGCAGAAGTTCTTCCTTGTTCTGATGGATTATGCCACTCGGTACCCTGAGGCGAGCCATCCCTCAGAGGACCATGACTGCACCAGAGGTGGTGAAGGCCCTGATAGGGATTTCTACCCAAGTGGGATTCCCCAAGGAGGTGGTGGCGGGAGTGTGGATTTACATGTAAGTTCTCCGCCCCTTACCCCACCTATACTAAAGGGCTTTTTGAGAGAATTATTAAGACCCTAAAAGGCTTGATCAGAAGTTTGCCAGAGGTCCTGAGGATGAAGTGGGACCTCTGCAGACAAAGGCTCCTAAACAAAAGTAAAGGAAAACCATAACAACGTTTCAGGATGAAAGCTGGTCATAGTGAAGGAGTTCTGGAAGGGTAAATGATGAGAAAGAATAGAGAAAGAGAGGGTAGGAAGAAAGAGTGGAAGAAAGGATATGTGAATAGATGAAGAAACCAGGGGAAGAAGGTAAGGTCAAAAGTATGAAAGGATGGATACAGGGGTAAAACAACCTTTGCATGGGTTGGTGAAAGAATGCATGGTATGACGGAAGGCTAAATGATGGATAGAAACATGGATGAAAGAGTTAAAGGATGGATGGATAGACCAATAAAAGTAGGGTGGCATGATGAATGGATGACACAGAATGGATGGGTAAAATGCAGTCGCACCCGGTGCAGGTAAGTGCTGTGGGGCGGTGGAGCAGGACAAGGTGGAGAGGGGAAGTTAACCGACAGAATAGGTTTTATTTATTTATTTTATTTTACCTATTCTGTGGTCTGTCGACTTCAAGCCGCCATCACCGCTCACCGCACCTCCCTGCGCCAGCCGCCACTGATAAAAATATGGATGAATGGTTCGAAGTATGACTAGAAGGATGATAGACTGGTGATGAAAGGGTTGATGGATAGATTGGTAAAGGAAGGATGGATGGAATGGTTAGTTGATGGATGGCTAGATAAAAGGTTTAAAAGATGGATGGAAGGAGGGAGTGGGAGCAGCTTACTTGCTTCACTCAGATAATGACCTGAGATATGAATCGAAGTGGGGGGTATTTTAATTTTCTGACTATTGAAGAGCCACTTAAACTCAGTGGAGTGACCATTGCATCTACTGACCTCTTTGAGAACTATTGAGAATACATACTTTAATAAATACATCTCCCAGGGAAATTCGTAAGCCTATATAACCTGTGTCCCCTGTTTATATCAAGTGTAAGTATATGGCCTTTCCTGCCTTCATGGGAAGTGGCACAGTTCAATCAATCAATTCATACTTTATTTGGTATGAAAACCATCAAAGACATAAAATACCTAAAAACAGATAATACGTCATTGCAAGCAGGAATATAAAAGGAGCATATGAGATCATGCAATTTGTGCTTTCATCCTATTTTTGATCCTAATAAACAGCAGCCAAAAATCTACTGATACACATGCACACTAAAGGATTATCCAGTAATTGTGGAAAAAGAACAGCTTGTCTACACTGGGTAAAATTAGCAGGGATCCTGGCCAGAGAGGGCAGACTCAATGCTAGGATGATAAGAGGCTTCTTTTACCTCACTTCATGCTCTGAAAAAGTAGAAATCAGCCAACTAGGTATAGGACACACTATAGACAGAGGCGTAATGTCCAATGAAGTGGCTCCCTTCAGAATGTAAAGAGGCCCCCCCGAATCTCCCATTTCTCACAGATATCAATTAGCCTTGGGGCAGTAGGGGGACCCCTGAAGGATTTCGGGACTCCTGATGGTTACCGCTCTCATGTCACAGGGGCTTGTTCTATACCCATGCCTAGAGACTAAAGTAATTACTGGTTGATGACCTCAACTATATGAGCCCACTTTCCAAGTTAAAATCGCAAAATCAATGCACAATAATAATGATGCAAATAATTGCATGCAGGCGTGGTGAATTAGTACTGCAGTTGAGTGAAAAGAGTGACTTGTCGCATCTGTAGCACCTGGAATCGCAGTTGTGCTGCATTTAGAGAAAAGATAAAGACTGCAGTCCCTGTTCAAAGGTCGCAGTTACTGAATTGCTGTTGATTCCGTTTCTTCTAATGGGATCAGGGAACTATAATGTTCCTATTACTGTGGATTAAAGCGAGAAACGAGTTAAATCATGCGAGAGGCGCAATTCTTTCCCTAAAATAGCCCATCTTTCTTTACTTAAATTCCCATATCTGGCATAAATGAGTGCATTTGGAAATAAACTAACCTAATTTTGATGTGGACGATAAAGTGATGGCAACACAACAGCTGCCAAAAATGGGTTTTTCCACCGACCGCTTATATCCTTGCCTCAAGAAGAGGGTGGGTTTGGTGATTTTCAAAACGATGGGAAAACCACCATTCCTCAAAAAGAGGATCGGAGCAGTAATAGAGCCGAGAGCTGCTTCTGAGGAAAAACACGTGGAGTCTGTGTCTCCACCAACCAAGCCTTAAGACAGCTGGTCCACCAAGGCCTAAATGAGCGCCAATATAAATATGTCCTTAAGATGAAAAAACGTGCAACAATTATTTTTGTGCTATCCGTTTTTCCTCTCTTCAACCATAAATGGTTTGAGGCAGAATACCCTTAAAAATATGCAGGCCAATTCTATTAAATTGTTTTTTTTTTTGTGAGTTTGAACGACATTTCTCCATATTAGTGTATCGTGATATTGAATTGCTTAAATTAGCACGGTTCATAGTAAATATTTTCCTTTACAGGTAAATTACTTATTTGGATTTGTTCAATCGATCTGAGTTTGTGTGCAGTGTTGATCTATACAAACAATCTGGGTTCTTGTTCCCAGCTTGCATTATGCGCCCGAAGTCCATGAGAACATGGATGTGTTGTACATAATTTAAGCATTAAATGTGTTACTTTGCCGACAGCTAATCAGTTTCCTTCAATCCCAAATTAAGGCCAATAAAAACATCAAGGGATGCATAAAAATGATATAAATTTACATCAAACTAATGTAATGCATAAAGCGCCCTCTGAAAAGGCCAGTGCTCGCATATAAATGCTAGTAATAGTTTATGCTTCAATCTAATTTATCACATTTTCAAAATGTTTGAAGTATCAAATTATGCGGTTTCTTCTAAAAAAATGTATATTGGCTAAGGTACGTCAATTCTTTTCAGTAATGAACCTTCCTCTGTGATTGGTCCCTGGATGCAATCTGTCTAAGGAAACTAGAGGACGCGGGCCTGAATTATATATACAGTGCAGTTTCCCTGTTTGCACCATGAAGTACCTTTCAAATGGTGCACTGAGTGCAAACAAGGAAAGTTCACCATATTATGCAGAATATGCTCCGAGGCCAATTGGAATACTTGCTGCTGTGGGGCTAACGCATTCAAGTGAAAATACAGAGCGGCTGCTTCAAAGCCACTGTGTGTTAAACCGCACAGGCAGACTGCGGCCATCACTTTCAAGAGCGGAGAGAGAACCCCTTGTAGGTGGATTCAGTGAGTGACTGCACCCACCTGCAGGGGGATGTGTGAGGTTTCCATGCACCTTTCTCCCGCCACAGGGCTCCCTTAAGGAGGCACACTGAAAGTGTGCCAACTTTTTGTTGTGCACTTGCAGTACCCCTGCTAAAGGCATGTTTGTTTCTGTGCCTACATCAGTAATAGGGCACAGTCGCAGAGGCAAAATGATTCCCTTATTTGCATGATGCCATGCCCCAGGCAAATGACAGAATGACCCATCATGATAGTGCTGGCGCTACAGATGTACCAGCGCTATCAGTATTATAGAAGGGGATGCACAAGCGCCAACAACCCCTTCTGTAATACCACCATACCACAGGGATGCACAAAGCAGGCGCACACTCCTTTTGCGCTCCTGTGGCACAATGTATAATACAGCCCCTGGAAGAGTAGGGGAATTATGGGGTGCAGTGTTTTTGCCACAAGACAAGTAACATTTATACAACCTTATTGCATATGGACAGTGTGCACATGACATTTTACATTCACTGTGAACACTTTGTAAATGTTCTCGCTGATGGAGCAGTCACCAAAGATCAGTCACATCCACAGCCTATGCTTATAGCTGTGTATGACTTATCAACTCAACAAGTATGTGAGAGATGCCCTTTAATCCGAAAGGGATAGGGTCAATTATATTAAAAACAGAAGAATGTCCCTCTTGTGTCCCTCTTGCATCACTTATTCAATAGTCTGAGATTATTGCACTCTCATACCCATACTGCATTCATTCCAATATGTAAAAGACTGGACCTTAT
The DNA here is from genome assembly GCF_964263255.1 of Lissotriton vulgaris. Classification (NCBI taxonomy): domain Eukaryota; kingdom Metazoa; phylum Chordata; class Amphibia; order Caudata; family Salamandridae; genus Lissotriton; species Lissotriton vulgaris. The sequence goes on from NC_141697.1 coordinate 1,032,591,160, forward strand.
TATATGTGAAGATGTCTCATTTATTACAACATAGAATAGTACATTATTTAAAAACACACTGGGCCCGATTTACAAAAGTAATCCGAGACAAAATCCTAAACTTAATACTTTTGGTATTCATAGAAGGCTATTAGTAGTAGTAAAGTTAGGATTCCTAACTTTACTACTACTAAACTGAGACAAAATCCTAACTTTACAACTTTCTGTATTCACAAGAGGCATTTAGTAGTAGCAAAGTTAAGAATTCTAACTTTACTACTACTAAATCCCATTTGTGAATACCAAAAAGGCGTAAAGTTAGGATTTTGTCTCAGTTTAGTTGTAGTAAAGTTAGGAATCATAACCTTACTACTACTAAATGACTTCTGTGAATACTAAAAGTAGTAAGTTTAGGATTTTGTCTCCGATTAGTTCTGTGAATCGGCCCCTTAAACCACCACAAATGTTTTTATATTTGTTGCAAATAAACGTTCTCCAATAAAGATTCTAATATAAATACCATCAAAATTAAAAACATAATTCATATATTTTCCAAAGTTGATTTCACCATAAAAACACAGAAATATCACATTAAACATATAAAATAATTTTACCATAAAAATGCACAATAATATTTCAATAAAGTTCTAAAGTTGTTGACGCAGCATTTTGGTGGTTGAAGCTTGATATACACCACCTTCTTCAGGACAAAAACTTTTTGACAAGAAAAATCTTCTCTGCACTCTGCTGTTTTAATACGACCTTTTATTGTTCTAATTAGACGAAGAGGACTTTGGGTTGTGTTGGATTCTTATATGTAGATCATTGTTACACCACAGAATTGAACTTTATTGGTTAGTTTCCGATTAGTTCCTCCATATAGTATCTTGTAGGAAGAATCACTCTATATCTGGCTTTTATATTTCTTTATATACGGAGTCCCTGTTCAATATGCCTTGTTTGGGTAAGTCCGCTCCTACAAGTGCTCAATGATAGAGCAATAAAGGTACACTACATGTGCCTTTCCAGCGTTATCTTTAGAATTTATAGAGTTCCGGTCATGGCGATCGAACGTTTCTTTTCCTTTTTTTTTAAAAAAAAAGGACATTCTTCTGTTTTTAGTATGATTCAGCAACATCTTTCTTCCATGTGTTAAAGTGAAAACCAAATGAGTTCCTCCGCATCTCAATTATCTTGCTTAGGCGTCCTCCACAGATAGTGAGGGGGTCAGAGCCCCCATTTAATTTAGCCGCCCACCAGTGCTGCCATGTTTCCCAAGTCCATGTGAAGTTCAGTCCCATTTTTTGGCTTAGAATTCTGGGACTTGTAGTCCTGGCATTAGGTTGCATTAAATAGGAGGACAAGTCCCAGAGTTCAAAGCAAAAACCATGACTAGCTAAACTAGTCAAGCATGAACCTGGGAAATGTAGCAGCTATGCTCCAACTTCATAAAGGGGAAAATGAAGGTTCCAGAAACCTGTGCCCACTACCTACACCCAACGTCTTAAGCATGTCACTGGCAAGGCAGCCCATAGGTACTTTACAATCCTGTGGGGTGATACAGACCACTGCAAGGCTGTTCTCTCCTCACATATGACATGATATGATATGATAAAAGTTTATAAAGTGCTCTTCTACCCAAAGGCATCTTGGTGCTTAGAGTAAGTAGAAAGACCCAGCTCAGAAAGTCTATAGCATATAGAAGAATAACCAGATTTTAATAAGTTTTCTGTAACATGCATGATTCTTGGTGTTCTTCATTTGGGTCAGAAGGGAGATCTAGCACTTAGCTGTCAGTAGATGAAATTATCTGCTTCCCTGTTTGCTGCATTTAGTTCTCGGTACCACCACAACCTCCTTTTTCAAAGGTCAACGATGCCTTCTGGGAGCATAGTAACTAAACTTTCATTTGATTGAGGTCGGCCCCACCCAATGTAGAGACATGTACAATGCAGAGAGCCTTAAACAAGGAACATTTATGGGCTGACAACCAGTTAAAGCTCTTCAAAGCCTCTGATATAGGATGTTGTTTGGGAATACGTAGAATCAATCTTGTAGCTGCGTTTTGTGCCACCTGCAATGCAGAGCTCAATGCCTGAGTAATTCCTAAATGTAGAACATTACATTAGTCTATGCTGGAGGCTATCAGTGCGGGAGTGACCATTTTGCATGAGGATAAAGTAACATATGGGAAAATGTTCTTCTTAGCCCTGATGAAGCAGAAACAGGTTGCCACAACATGTTTAATAAGGGTTTTAAAGGATAGCTTTTTTTTTTTTTACCAAAGATATGTCCTAAATTCAACTGCTTGGGAAGTCACTCCCAATTTCAGAGGCCACCATAAGCTAGACCAGATGTTCAGAGAGTTGATGAATCTTAAACCTCTGTTTTCTCTTTGTTAAGTCTCAAACAGTTCTTTATCATCCAGATGTACACTTCTGGCGAACACTCCTGAAATAGTACTGCCACTATCGCAGAATGCTGTTAATCACTACCTGCCTATCATCAGCATAGGACGATACTGCTCAACCGAAGTGAGGACCTGGCTTGGCAGTTCGGGCTGGACTGTTCCTATGGGGAGCAGGATCAAGACAGATTTGCATATGGCTGGGTCCAAACGGGTGACGTGGTGAGCAAAATAACAATAGATGAAACCCAGATCTGTGACTGGGGGTGAGTGTTTGAAAAGTTTCAACACTCTGGCCATCATTTTATTTTATGGTGTTGCTATGTGCGCCACAAGTGGCTAGGGGTTTGCCCAGATTTGGGATCCTTGCTCGCTGCACCACTGAATTTGACCTAGCCTGGCTGATGAAGGGTGATACCCAGAAACTGGTCCCAGGATGCTAGTTTATGGTCAATGGAGGACCTGGCTTGGCAATTTGGGCTGGACTGTTCCCATGGGGACCATGATCAAGACTGATTTGCATATGGCTGGGTCCAAACTGGGGTGATGTGGCATGCAAAATAACGATGGATTAAACCCAGATCTGTTTGAAAGTTTTCAACACTTTCCATCATTTTATTTTGTGATGTTGCAACTGAAGGACCATCCCAACTCTGATAAACTAACCATAAAAAGGTTAAACAATGTTGGGCTAAGTGACAAACCCTGTGGAATACCACAGGTCAGGGAGAAAGGCTGTGATCTAAATGACCTAGATGTCACTTTGTGTGTTCTCTCTGGGAGAAATGAGGCCAGAAGCTTCAGGGCCTTATCTTTTATGTCCATCTGTGAAAGTCGACCTACTAGCATGGAGTGGGACAGTGTCAAATTACAAGGAAAGATCTAATAGTATCTGCTTGGAAGCAGCACTTCCAAGATTTAGAATACTTATTTTGTCATCATCAATCGTTACCAACACCAATTCCATGTTATGTATTCTCCTAAAATCTGCTTGTGAACTATCTAGTAAATTATGATTTTCAGTGACTATTCTGTATTCAGGGCTTTCATCAAGACCTAAGCTAGCAGTGATATGAGAGAGATTGGTCTATAGGTTTTTCCACTCTGTGACATCAGCATTTACTTTTTACAGGAAATTGATTTTTGCAGCTCCCTTCGATGAATAGGTAAAAATTTCTTACTCAATGGCTAAATAAGATTTGGGTGAGAGGTATTTGGCTATAATGTCTGACGCCATATACGATATGTGAGGAGGACATGGATCAGAGAGACAACCTGATTTAGCCCAAAACAGGAATTCTTTAACTTTGGACTCTGATAGCAAAGAGAACTGAGGACCCTCTTAGTTAATGTCTGTTTGAGGTTCAGTCATTTGTCCAGGTCAAAGTCTTTGTAGATGTTTCAGTTTCAGTTTCATTGGTCTTTATTCAGATATGCATTATCCATAAAAGTACACACATTTCTCATAATCATTTACATAGTCCATCATCATTTAAAAAATGTTAAAACCAAATTCAGCTATGCAACTAATCAATGGGTGTATTGCAAGATTATCATTTAAACATTTCTCATAGGGCCAGATGTAGGTAAATCACATTTACCGATTTTAAAATACCGAATATTACCGAATTTTACCGATTCGGTATTTCAAAATCGGTAAATGGGATGTAGGTACCAACATCTGGATTTTTTACCGATGCCTTAAAAATTTGGTATTTACCGATTCGGTAAATACCGAATCGGTATTTGCTATTGAATCCTATGGGCCTTGAAGCCCATAGGATTCAATTCAAATACCGATTCGGTATTTACCGAATCGGTAAATACCGAATTTGTCAAGGGTGCAGGGGGTGTCACTTTGACACCCTCTAACACCCCCAAAACGGACATGTGTGCAATGTGGCACACAGACATGCCCTAAGGGCGCGTCTGTCTGTCACATGGCACATGTGTACATGCACAGATGTGCATGTACACAGGAATCGGTATTTTACCATGGATTTGTATTCCATGGTAAAATACCGATTCTGAAAGCCATGTGCCAATGGAAATTTGGCTACCCACATTTGAATCTTGCATTTTCGGTAAAATTACCGAATCGGTAAAATTACCGAATCGGTAAAATTACCGAAAATGCAACATTTAAGGGCCCCTACATGTCAATGGCCATTTACCGGTCGGTAACGGCCGAATTCGGGCGTTACCGATCGGTAAATGGCTATTTTCGGCCACCTACATCTGGCCCATAATCACTTGCATAATCTATTATCATAAAAATATTTAAAATCTAAATTCAGCTCTACAACTAATCAATAAATATGTTGCAAGGTTATCACACATATTCGATAGCAGCTTCAATACTAAAGTGTCAAAGTGCGGTGTGCAAATATTTCAGGAAGTAGCAGCATGAAAGAGCAAATTATTTGATCACATTAAAATTGCAGATAGCAGTATCATGTAAAAGTGCTAATGTGCATAGTGCAAGTAAAAATAGCAGCGGACAGCAAACGTATTAAATTCTATGCATAGTACTCTATACACCCGCATATTAATCATATTACATATTGCCCTATTTAAATCTAAAATCCAAAAGTACATATTATGCATCCTAATCCAAAATTCAAGAATTCATGAAAGAACGCAAACGAACAGCCATTTTATAAAAGGTGCACACTCTGTATGTTAAATCGTCATCTTTAACCTGAAGAATGATATTATATGCAACCTTAAAATCCGTTATTCCCTTCATCCCAAAAAATTGTATCAATAGCTGTATACTACATTTTTGATAACAGGTGCAGAAAAACAAGAAATGCAGCATGGACTGTTTTCCTAAATTGCCGCATGGGCAAGCCAGATCCTCAATATTGAGTTGGTATCCTATGGGGAAGCACAGCAGATATTTTATTGTACCAGATCTAAGGCGAAAAAGAAGGCTTTGCTCCCAACGAGTAATGTCTCTTAAGAGATAACTAACGGGTAAACATGAAGGAGGTCCGCCTTCTTCTGCGATTGATATATATTGTCCCACGGATACTTTGATGGACTCCTGTGCATATCTTATGTCCCCATAATATTTATATAAGGCTTTACGGATAATCTTTCCGTCGATTCCATCTAATTGATCAGGTTTATAAAAGATATTGCCAAGATCAACTGCTATCAGATTTGCCCGTACTTCCGCAATCCACGGTATCTCACCACCCCTGTCAAATTTTAGGCAATTAGCCAAGATCTCCCTTGTTAACGAGGCTGCTGGGTTTTGCCAGACCTTTAACCAAAACATGGCAGGGCGGAACCCAATATATAGTCCTCCAAGTAGGGTAATATTAGCTCATTGTGACAGATAAAAGTAGATGATGAAATCGGTAAACCCAACATTCTCCTGCAAAATCTGTTTTCTTCAGCCTGGACACTTTTCAGGTTTATATAGCCCCAAATTTCAGCCCCATAGGTCATAATTGGTACACATTGTGTTCTATGGATTTTAAGTAAGGACAGTACCACCTCAATTCTTTTTGGTTGGGGGAGGCTTGTTACTGAGTTTACTGCTTTTAAAAATTTGGTCCGTCCATATGCCAGATGCGGTGTCCAAGACCGGTTATCTGAAAATTGTAAACCCAGATATGGGAAAGTGTGAGTGTATAACAAAGAATCTGAGGCCAAGGTAATGGTGTGGATAAAACATTTTTTAGGGCCACAGCACATTAAAAAAGATTTCTTAAAATTCGTACAAAGATTCAGGCTATTCATAAAAGCTACGAAACCCCTAACTAAGATTCGTAGAGCATTGGGTGTGCGCCCCATTAAAACAGCATCATCAGCATATAGTAGGGCCGGCAGTTTCTTACCATTAATTAGTGGGACAGCTGTATTTTGGTTGGACAGTACATTGTGTAGTTCATTGACATAAAATAAATAAAAGTGGGGCGAGAACGCATCCTTGTCTGACGCCTCTGCCAACTACTATATCCCCTGAAACTGCCCCATCCTTACTTATTCTCACCCGAGCCCTTAGATCCCTATGCAGATACCCTAAAAAATGCACCATGTCTTTGTCCAACCCATAATCTAAAAGACGTTGCCAAAGCCTAGATCTATTAACAAAATCAAAAGCGGATGTAAGATCCATGGATGCCAAGTAGAGGGGACTGTGTCGGGCGATGGTATATTTCCCTATGATTAAATTAAGATTTAGACACTGTTCCACTGTTCCAAGATGGCTTCTGACACCCAGCTGGCATTTATTTATTATATTTGCATTGTCTGCCCAGGTTCTGATCTTGTTAAATAAAACTCTCCCCAATATCTTAAGGGTAATATCGATTAGAGAGATTAGTCTATAACAGCTCGGGTTGGATCTATCTCCCTTTTTAAAGATGGGAACGATTACAGATGCAGACCAGGGATTTGGAATTTTAGTTGTTATTAAATTAGTAAAAACCCTGAGTAGCAAAGAGCCCAAAACTCTGGCCTAGATTTTATACGGTCAATTGGTAGCCCATCCGGGCCCGGGGCTTTATTTCACAAGCTCTGATCTATTGCATCCTCAACTTCTGCCAGTGATATTTGGATTTGGGAAGGACTATGGTTTTCAAAAATGTCTTCACATTGAGATGTCAAAGAATATATTTTTGAAAAGTGAGCTACCCAAGCTTCGCTTGGTATATTACAGCTTAACGGTGTGCCTTAGTGCTCTAATAAGGTTAGGTTATCTAGGGGAAACTGATAGGGCAGCTCTGAGTTCCCTGCTGGCCCTGGAGCAAATGTTATCAAACCACCTAGGGTCAGATTTAGGTGTGGCTGCAGGTCTATAAATTCACTCTTTAATACCTGCACACAGTAAGATAAAAGCAGAGACTGCCTCTGGGTTAGGATTAGCCAATGTGAGACACGTCTCACAAAGCGATGGATAGGTTTTTACCATCTTTTGGAACACCTTCGTGCAGTCCATGCCCTTCCATTTGACTCTTAAGTTGTCAGTGGAAATGTCTAAATTACCAGCCCCTGGCTCCTTTCTAGTTTTGGGTATCGGGACTGCCCTAAAAGAGACTAAAATAGGATTGTGATCCCCAAAAGTAGATGCCCTGACCTCTGCCAATGCCAAGTGATCTTCTAACGGGGCAGATATAAAGGCATAGTGTATGATTGATGCTCATCCAGAACCTCTGTAGGTAGGTATTAAATTATCCTCATCATTTACGGCTGCGAAGTCCATAACATTTAAAAGACTACTATTTGATAGATGGGCTATAAATTCATCCTCTCTTACATGGGTTGCCTAAAGTGTGCTGGGTGGGACTCACAATATTTCCCCCTGCTATCTTCGCATTAAAATCGCCCCCAGACATATCCCTACCAGTTTATGCTTTCCCAACAAATTATCCATATCCGAAATAAAATTAAAAAGATTAACAAAATTAACATTAGATGTGATTAGAAAATCATTATTATAAAAATTAATAAAGCAAATAGAAACCCCCGTGTGTAGATCAATACTTGGAAGTTGGCTTTTTTGGTGGGAATTGATTTCACTCTACCACCCGAAGCAATGCTAACCCATATTGATAGGCCACCCGAGGGTCTGCTGTGCTTAGGATAGGGGGATATGATATTAAAACACTCATATCCCTCGAAATGTAACTCTTTATATGCCCAGGTCTCCTGAAACATAATAATGTCACATTTATGTATCATGTTGACCCATTCTTCGATATTTAATTTAGAGGCCAAACCGGCCACATTCCAGCTCAGCACTCGTAATAATGATGAACCAACATGATCGTTTGGAGAGATTGTTTCCACCTCAGTGTCAATGTTGGTTTTAAAAGTCTCCATGGGGGCCATAAGGGCGGAATCAGTCGGTTGGGATTTGGATGGAGGTCAATCGAGGGTATCTAAATCTGAGATGGCAGAAAACCTATTTGCCGACTGGGAAAATGGGCTGATGAGTGGTCGCTGTGTAGGTGGAGGTCTATAGAAGAAGCCAAGGGATAGTGCAGAGATGTTTGTTGGTAGGGGACAATTAGTCTCTCTAGCAGCCAGTATGGATCTAACGATGCTTGGGTGGAGAAAATTGATGACAATGCAATCGCCCCTCATAGTTTTTTCTGCTGGTCCCACCCAACCAACCCTTCGTACCATTAAAATATCCTGTTTATCAGGCCTCCTATACCCTTTATATTTAGCCAGCCAATCCACACCTTTGTTCCGTAAAGGTTGTTTCCTTTTAGAGCAGACTGGTTTCACTGCCTTCCTTTTTCTTTTCGCTCCGCATACTTCTGGATTAAGGGATATGTCCGAAGTAGCCACAGCTAATGTATCAGTTGAACAACTCACAAGTGCAAAGTCTGCTATTCCTCCTATGTGACCAGAACCTTCCATGCCCAGTATGTTCTCACTAGTTAATAGATGTGCACAATAGTCAACCTCACTGTGTATCGTTATTTGAGGATCACTTATATCAGTATTATCAGTTTGTACTGCAGGTTGGGATTTTGTGGGGCCCAGGGACAATCGTCTCTCAGTCAGCTCAATCTCACTGCTGACTATATTCATTGCCCTCTCCAGCATGGTATCTTTGGACGTGGCATTACGTGCTGCGGTGGTTGGATTTCGTTTGCCCATAGTGTTGTTTGCCCCAGACATTCAATGGATACTCAATAAAAACACCCTACTCACCACTGCAAGATCCAGCTGTTTTTGGAATGGCGAGGTCAAGGGGGGTGGCCCAGCCCGGCCTCGAACGGTCCCGGACGGGCACAGACGGGCCCGCCCTTGACCCGGGCTTCACCCGGCGCAGCCCGAGCGTGTCCCGCGACGCGGGGGCCCTGTACTGATTATATGCACCTCCTGGTGCTTGGCTCCATCGTGGACAGTGCGCGCTGTGCTCGCCACTGGGGCTGAAGGGAATTGGAGTCCTGGGATTGCGGCGCTGGTGGCACAACTCTCTGACTCTCTGGCGGTGGCGGCAAGCTGCGGTAGTGGTGCTGCGGGCAGTGAGCTGATCCCAGAAACAAACAAACAGGGCTCCCGCTCCACCGGAGCCCAGGTTACCAGCTCTGCAAGTACCAGACCCATTAATCCTGGGCCCAGGGACACTGGCGAGTAGCCTTGTGTGATGCTTTGAGGGCTGCACACAGTTGCTGTTTCTGACCACCACCCGCCCTCCTCCTGCATAATTGGGGGCAAAGCAAACTACCCCTAGCTCTTTCTACACCTGCTTTGACTTTTCCCTCCTCCTTGGGCTCTGCCACTTGCACCCCTGCCCTCAAAATTGAATCCCCAGATCCATTTACCACCTGCTTCTAACAGGTGCCGTTGGGTACTGATCTGAGCCTTTTATTCTTCCTCTAGAGGAAAAACATGCAGCGTTGTGCTATTCGTTGTTCCGAGAGTAATATTTTAAAATCCCAGTATTAGCTGTACCTACCAGATAGAAGCAGAAATACTAGCCTCCAGGTAACCTAAATCTGGAAATTCCTAATGCTAGGGTTTAGCTGACAAGAACCTGTATTAATTTGTGGCATCATTCTGTTGTAGTGGGTACATCAATATGTGTTTTTGTTTGTGTGGCAGCAGGGGCATTGAGGCTCTAGCATTTGCCCAGTCTGGTTGGGACTATGCAACTAATGGCCAATCTGTAGCACTCATCTATTCAAGCACTTCACTGCTAAGCAGATTTGCTGTTCAAATTGTATGCCTTGGTAATACCTGCTCAATACATGAAGGAGGTGACATGCCATTTACCATTTTAGCCCTGTCATCCTTAGGGTGGTCTTTCCTCAGACTTTTTGCTTTTTACCTCCTGTTTTGCTGACTTTTTGATGGCCTTAGGTCTCTGAGCACTTTACCACTGCTAACCAGTGCCAAAGTGCATGTGCTTCTCTATTAAACATGGTGACATTGGTGTATACCTGATTGGCATATTTGATTTACTAGCAAGTCCCTTGTCAAGTAGTACAACATATACCCAGGGACTGTAAGTAAAATGTTACTAGTGGGCATGCAATACTGATTGTGCCACCCGCATAAGTAGCCATGGAAACCTCTCTAAGGCCTGCCCTTGCAGCGCCTGTGTGTACAGTTTGCTGCCACTTCAACTTGGCATTTACAACTACTTGCCAAGTCTTAAACTCCCCTTTTATTACATATAAGTCACCACTAAGGTAGGCCCTAAGTAACCGTAAGGGTAGGGTGCCATTTAAGTAGAAGGTAGAACGTGTGTGTAACTTTTTACATGTCCTGGTAGTGACAAACACTCCAATTCGTGTTTCACTACTGTGTAGCCTACCCATTTCATAGGCTAGCATTTGGAAGTCATTCATACACTTTCTGGTTGTAATTCCTGATCTCAGATGTGTAGCTTTCTCATGTTTCATATCTTTGGAATGGTAATGAAAGTGGATATTTCTCTGTACTTACTTCTCTGTGTGCCTGACAGCCTGTCTCCAATACAGGTCTGGGGTGGGTGACAGCTACACTTTGTGCATTCCCTCTAGACAGCCACGGCGCAGGAAGGATAGGTGTGTCTGAGTACCCATCAACATACATCTGCATTCTGATGGCCTTGTCTGGGCAGGATGGAAGGGAGGGGCTCACACTTCACTTAAATAGGCAGTAGCCTGTCCCCACACAAAGGACTGATTACACCCCGTCACAGATAGCCTGACTGAAGCTCTGCCAGAAAAAATGCTGTGCTGCTTAAAGGACTCAACTGGACTGCTGATCTGGAAGGCCTGCTTTTCTGTTTATTTCCATGCTGCCTGCTGCTTCTGATTCTGCAAATGGAGAGCTGGACTCTGGCTTCACTCTAAGTGATACCCACAGGCTTGTTGGGATGCCTCCTTTGCTTGAAACTTCGGGATATCAAATTCTCTACCCTGGCTCCTGTGCCTGGCTCGCTGTAAATGGCCCAGACACTTGCAACATGGATTTGGACACATCTCCTGTCTGTGAGTAGCAGAACTGGCACATCAACCCGGTTGCGGGAGTAAAAATTATGCATCGCCCAGGAACCAGTGGTTTGGCTCTAGAGATTGGCGTATCAGACAGTGTATTGCTGCTTCTGCAACTTGGTGAGATTGATGCATCCCCTCGACTGCATGGCAGAATCTTGCTCATCACTCGACTTCTCTCGATTTTGGCGCCTATCTTCGGAACTGACGTATCACCTACTCTGCATGGAAAAGATTGACGTATTTTGCACTTGTAGACTTTGGGATCAATGCTACCAGGAAAGGTACTTTGTTCACCGAGGCCTGCGTGAGTCCTGTAGCCGGCCAGCACCCCATCCTGGTCAGCCTGAACTGTGACTTTGCCCCGGTCCAGCATAATCTAAAGTATCCTTTTTAGCGCTACTTGCTTCTAGCGCTTTACTGCATTTATTCCTTCAAAATTCAAAATCTCAACTCCTATACATTGTATTTTTGTTGTTTTGGTCTTATTCAGTTCAGAATATTATAATGTAGTTTAATAAACTTGTGTGGTCTTTTTTTATTGAATTTTAAATCACAAAAAGAAAACACATACAATAAAACAAAAGCAAACGAAAATATACAAATGTAGATCATATACACCAAAAAGCAAATTTGAAACTTAACAATGGTGTTACAAAGCATGTCGATGAGTAGGGAGGAGGGTGAATGAGACGTGGGTGACATTACAATAAGGGAAACCAAAAGTTGAATTATATGGCGGGCATTACACTATTATAGACCTTGCAAAGAAATATATGTACATCACAGAGCAAAACTGGTATATCTGCAATAATACACTAAGACATTAAGTTAAAAGAAACTGACCACAATCACACCTTAGCCATCGCCCATCTGGCACATCTGCAGGGGTTTGCTGAGCAAGACGATATTGGGCGAACAGACCCCAAAAACTCTTCAGGCGTTTACCAGGAGGGAGCATTTCACTGTAAACATCTGATTGGGTGTTGCAATAAACCATATTGTGTTCCCACTCTGTCACAGTAGGCACAGGACCCCTCATCCATCGCTTCGCTAGTCTTCGCTTGGCCAAGAGAAGACCCATTGCCACCATTTTAAGCACATTTTTCTGAACGGGCTTAGTATAGCCAAGAAGCGCTAACAAGGGATCCGGAGCAAGGGAGAGCGCAAGTATGACATTCAGCATCTGAAAAATCTTACCCCAGTATTGTTCCACCTTTGGGCACTGCCAGGCCAGATGAAAAAACGCAGCTTGAGGCGAACTACAACACTCACAGTTATCAGTGTCATGCAACCCATATCTAAAGAGGCGCAAAGGGGAATAATGGACTCTATTTAAAAATTTAAAATGTGCCAACCTATGACGACCATTAATAGAAATCTTTCAGGTGACTTTGCAACAGTAGGACCATACATTGTCCGTAATAGGGACGTTAATATCTGACTGCCAGGCCTGTCTAACCTTGCTGGGAGAAGAGGTCTTAGTGGCCAAAGCCGAGGCATATAGTTTTGAGATTAGCTTACCCAGGGGCTTCGCGCACAAGAGTGCAGTCAGAGGCGGGATGTCCAGTGGTTCTAGTAACTCCTCCCCAAGTACAGCTCGCATAGCGTGATGAGTTCTGAAAAAGTGGAATCTCGTCAGTGCCGAGTGTAAACTATCAGCACCTGCCACGTCATCCCAAGTACCCACCCGTCTGTGTTTAAACTGGTCCCCCATAGTCTGGATGTGCAATTTATTGAGAGAGCCTAGGGTCCCCTTCTCCGAGCTTAGCGCGAACCATTGACACCACTACACACGCATCCGGGGCAAATACATTTGCGCCCCATTATACATTCTAAGCAAAGCATTCCACGCATGGACAACAGAGTTGATCGAGTTAAGTACACCACAGCGTCTCGTAGTCGCCTCCATTAAGAAGTGAGGCAGGGAGTGTGGGGTAGCAGCGACCTTCTCAATCCGAAGGTGAGGTAAATTGTGGGGTCCGTGCACCCAACTGTATGCATGAGAGGCCTGCGCGGCCCTGCAATATAGTTTGAGATCCGGAGCACCCAGTCCCCCGGCCGTGTACGGGAACATGAGAGTGTCCAAGGCAACTCTAGGGGACTTGCCCGCCCACACCAACTTGGAAATCAGAGACCGGAGTTCTCGAAACAGATGCTGGGGCACCACTATTGGAATATTAACAAAGAGAAAGAGCAGGCATGGAAGCACAACCATCTTCATCAAAGAGGCTCTGCCAGCCAAAGACAATGCAAGATGGATCCGCCTGTCCATATCATCGCTGAGCTTATCAATCACTTTACCATAATTAGCTCTCATTACCACATCCGCATAAGAATGTATTTGAATGCCCAAATAGCGCACCAGGTCTGAGGTCCATTGTAGTGGGAAGTCGAGCAGCTACTGTACCGTGGTAGTTTGGTCTGCCCTGTTCCCATGATGCAAATTGGCTTGGTAGTTTGGTCTGCCCTATTCCCATGATGCAAAATAGCTTGGTAGTTTGGTCTGCCCTGTTCCCATGATGCACTGGGCCAGGGTCAGACTAATTTGCATATAGCCAAGTTCTGAGCTGGGATGGTGCAGTGAGCTAAAAAACGGTGATGGATCAAGCCCTGATCTTTGGACTGGGTAAGAGTGGTCTGCTTAATTCAGACACTCTGTTCATCACCACCCCCTTTTCTGAATCATTTTTGTCCACCATAAGCGTGGAAGGGTATACTCAGATGTGAGTCCCTAGCTCATTGCACCATCAGGATTCAAGCAAGCCGGGCCGAAGACGGCTGAAATGCCAGAAACCGGTCCCCGGTAGCTTGTTTCCTTCCCAGTATAAGAATTGGCTTGGTAGTTTGGTCTGCCCTGTTCCCATGATGCACTGGGCCAGGGTCAGACTAATTTGCATATAGCCAAGTTCTGAGCTGGGATGGTGTAGTGAGCTAAAAAATGGTGATGGATCAAGCCCTGATCTTTGGACTGGGTAAGAGTGGTCTGCTTAATTCAGACACTCTGTTCATCACCACCCCCTTTTCTGAATCATTTTTGTCCACCATAAGCGTGGAAGGGTATACTCAGATGTGAGTCCCTAGCTCATTGCACCATCAGGATTCAAGAACGCCGGGCCGAAGACGGCTGAAATGCCAGAAACCGGTCCCCGGTAGCTTGTTTCCTTCCCAGTATAAGAATTGACTTGGTAGTTTGGTCTGCCCTGTTCCCATGATGCACTGGGCCAGGGTCAGACTAATTTGCATATAGCCAAGTTCTGAGCTGGGATGGTGCAGTGAGCTAAAAAACGGTGATGGATCAAGCCCTGATCTTTGGACTGGGTAAGAGTGGTCTGCTTAATTCAGACTAGGTGTGGGCGGAAAATCCGTTCCGCTCGCGGATTTTGCGGATTTTCGGGAAATTCGCAATCCGCGAGATTCGCGAATCTCCCGCAAAATCCGCAAATCCGCGAGCAGCGGATTTTGCTCGCACTGCTCGCACTGTTCGCGTGAGTTCGCGCCCCGCGAATAAGTGCAAAATTGCAGAAATACGCTCTTAGCAAAACTGAAAGTAACTACTTACCAGGTTCAAAAGTTCAGGCTCATCATTAGTAGCCATTTCCTGTAGTGCTTCCTGAGGGGCCCCTCCAGAGTTCAGTTGCCAGTTGAAACTATTATGTGACCCTGCTCTGAACCTCAGAATAGTTACACATATGCCACAAAGGTCCTGAATTACAGCTAAGGGAGACAAGCAGGAGCCAGGCTGGAAGTTAAAATCCATTAATCAGCCCCTAATTCATTATTGTCAGTTGGGGCAGGGCAGGTGTTGTAACTAATTTTGCAACAATGAAAGCACTTAGCAAGTGCAAAAGATCACTAATCAGGGCGCACTAAGGAAGCAGGTGCCAGCTAAAAAAATATTCTGTGACACATTAATCAGCCCCAAATTAATTCAGGTCACTTGAGGCAGGGAAGGTGTGCTTTGCTTTGCCGAAAATAATGTACACTGGACAACCAGAGGGTGTGGTGATGAAACAGAGGGTGGCATGGGTGGGCCAGAGGGTGGCATGAGTAGTCAGAGAGTGGCAGTGATGAAGAAGAGTGTCCCAAACAGGCTGGACACGTAGAAACAACAAGTTCGCAAAACTTGCGACCCGACAGGTAAGTTCGCAAATTGCGAAATTGTAAAAACCCTCGCGAACTGGCAGAAACACGGGCGAACACAAAAAAAAAAAAATTCGCGGGAATTCGCGGATTTTGCGGATTGCGAATCCGCAAATCCGCAAAATTCGCCAACGCGAGATCCGCAAAATTCGCCCATGCTTAATTCAAACACTCTGTTCATCACCACCCCCTTTTCTGAATTATTTTTGTCCACCATAAGCGTGGAAGGGTATACTCAGATGTGAGTCCCTAGCTCATTGCACCATCAGGATTCAAGCAAGCCGGGCCGAAGACGCCTGAAATGCCAGAAACCGGTCCCCGGTAGCTTGTTTCCTTCCCAGTATAAGAATTGGCTTGGTAGTTTGGTCTGCCCTGTTCCCATGATGCACTGGGCCAGGGTCAGACTAATTTGCATATAGCCAAGTTCTGAGCTGGGATGGTGTAGTGAGCTAAAAAATGGTGATGGATCAAGCCCTGATCTTTGGACTGGGTAAGAGTGGTCTGCTTAATTCAGACACTCTGTTCATCACCACCCCCTTTTCTGAATCATTTTTGTCCACCATAAGCGTGGAAGGGTATACTCAGATGTGAGTCCCTAGCTCATTGCACCATCAGGATTCAAGCATGCCGGGCCGAAGACGGCTGAAATGCCAGAAACCGGTCCCCGGTAGCTTGTTTCCTTCCCAGTATAAGAATTGGCTTGGTAGTTTGGTCTGCCCTGTTCCCATGATGCACTGGGCCAGGGTCAGACTAATTTGCATATAGCCAAGTTCTGAGCTGGGATGGTGCAGTGAGCTAAAAAACGGTAATGGATCAAGCCCTGATCTTTGGACTGGGTAAGAGTGGTCTGCTTAATTCAGACACTCTGTTCATCACCACCCCCTTTTCTGAATCATTTTTGTCCACCATAAGCGTGGAAGGGTATACTCAGATGTGAGTCCCTAGCTCATTGCACCATCAGGATTCAAGCAAGCCGGGCCGAAGACGGCTGAAATGCCAGAAACCGGTCCCCGGTAGCTTGTTTCCTTCCCAGTATAAGAATTGGCTTGGTAGTTTGGTCTGCCCTGTTCCCATGATGCACTGGGCCGGGGTCAGACTAATTTACATATAGCCAAGTTCTGAGCTGGGATGGTGCAGTGAGCTAAAAAACGGTGATGGATCAAGCCCTGATCTTTGGACTGGGTAAGAGTGGTCTGCTTAATTCAGACACTCTGTTCATCACCACCCCCTTTTCTGAATTATTTTTGTCCACCATAAGCGTGGAAGGGTATACTCAGATGTGAGTCCCTAGCTCATTGCACCATCAGGATTCAAGCAAGCCGGGCCGAAGACGGCTGAAATGCCAGAAACCGGTCCCCGGTAGCTTGTTTCCTTCCCAGTATAAGAATTGGCTTGGTAGTTTGGTCTGCCCTGTTCCCATGATGCACTGGGCCAGGGTCAGACTAATTTGCATATAGCCAAGTTCTGAGCTGGGATGGTGCAGTGAGCTAAAAAACGGTGATGGATCAAGCCCTGATCTTTGGACTGGGTAAGAGTGGTCTGCTTAATTCAGACACTCTGTTCATCACCACCCCCTTTTCTGAATCATTTTTGTCCACCATAAGCGTGGAAGGGTATACTCAGATGTGAGTCCCTAGCTCATTGCACCATCAGGATTTAAGCAAGCCGGGCCGAAGACGGCTGAAATGCCAGAAACCGGTCCCCGGTAGCTTGTTTCCTTCCCAGTATAAGAATTGGCTTGGTAGTTTGCTCTGCCCTGTTCCCATGATGCACTGGCCCAGGGTCAGACTAATTTGCATATAGCCAAGTTCTGAGCTGGGATGGTGCAGTGAGCTAAAAAACGGTGATGGATCAAGCCCTGATCTTTGGACTGGGTAAGAGTGGTCTGCTTAATTCAGACACTCTGTTCATCACCACCCCCTTTTCTGAATCATTTTTGTCCACCATAAGCGTGGATGGGTATACTCAGATGTGAGTCCCTAGCTCATTGCACCATCAGGATTCAAGCAAGCCGGGCCGAAGATGGCTGAAATGCCAGAAACCGGTCCCCGGTAGCTTGTTTCCTTCCCAGTATAAGAATTGGCTTGGTAGTTTGGTCTGCCCTGTTCCCATGATGCACTGGGCCAGGGTCAGACTAATTTGCATATAGCCAAGTTCTGAGCTGGGATGGTGCAGTGAGCTAAAAAACGGTGATGGATCAAGCCCTGATCTTTGGACTGGGTAAGAGTGGTCTGCTTAATTCAGACACTCTGTTCATCACCACCCCCTTTTCTGAATCATTTTTGTCCACCATAAGCGTGGAAGGGTATACTCAGATGTGAGTCCCTAGCTCATTGCACCATCAGGATTCAAGCAAGCCGGGCCGAAGATGGCTGAAATGGCAGAAACCGGTCCCCGGTAGCTTGTTTCCTTCCCAGTATAAGAATTGGCTTGGTAGTTTGGTCTGCCCTGTTCCCATGATGCACTGGGCCAGGGTCAGACTAATTTGCATATAGCCAAGTTCTGAGCTGGGATGGTGCAGTGAGCTAAAAAACGGTGATGGATCAAGCCCTGATCTTTGGACTGGTTAAGAGTGGTCTGCTTAATTCAGACACTCTGTTCATCACCACCCCCTTTTCTGAATCACTGTACCGTGGGTGGCATCAGTTGGAATAATATGGATTTATCCAAGTTAATCTTAAGGCCAGACAGTCCTCCAAAGCGCAGCAACTCACGTATCACAGGAGCTAGATAAGTTTCAGAATCACGGATATATAAGAGCATGTCATCAGCATAAGTAGAAGTGATGAGAATGTAATGAGGGAAACGAAGTCCCCTGTGTCCATGATACTCATGCAATGCCCGTAGCAGTGGTTCAGCGGCAACTGCATATAATAACGGGGAAAGCGGGCACCCTTGACGGGTATCTCTAGAAATTTGAAACCGGGCAGAGACCACTTCACTAGTGAGTACTCGAGCCACTGGGGAATAATATAGGGCCGAGACCAATTGCAGATAGACCTCACCGACCCCCATTCGACGCAGCACCGCCGGCATAATCTTCTATTCAATTGAATTGAAAGCCTTCTCAGCATCTAAAATAACCGCAGCAGCCTTGACCTCAGGACAAACATGTTGCAGGGCCCCAAAAACCATACGGAGATCATGTGACAACGTGCGTCCCGGTATAAACCCAGCTTGCTCAGGGCCAATCAATTGAGGGAGTAGTGGCGACAGACGATTAGCTAAAATTTCCGCATAAAGTTTGGTATCCACGTTAAGTAATGAGAGGGGGCGATAAGAGGGGCATCTACAAGGGTCCTTATCTAGCTTCAACAAAGTAATAATCAATGCCTCGGGCATGGAAGAAGGCATCATACCGTCTGCAGCTATCTCGTGGAAGAAAGTTATCAGAAGCGGAATCAAAAGGTCACTGAAAACCTTATAGAATGTGACAGTAAGACCATCCAGCCCGGGGGCGCTGCCCTCACACATCGACCCCAGAGCCAGCGGAACCTCCAACGCCTCAATGGGGTGCATTAAGAACTCCCGCTGCCAGTTCTGTAGTCAAGGGAGCTGAATATATACCAGATATTGAGATATGCCATCATCGCTGGGGGTAAGCTTGGAGCAATAGAGCGCCTGATAATAAGAGCGGAACTGATCATTGATTTTAGTATGTTCCGTCAGGACTGACCCATCCTCGCCCACCAATTCAGTAATGGCCCCGGAGTCTAAACGGCAATGAGCCATTGCTGCCAACACCGAGCCCAGCCGATCTGCCTCCCCAGAGACTCTGGCTGACGCATACTTGCCCTTTTGCTTGACCTCACTGTCCACTTCCTCAAGAAATTCAGCCAGCGTGGGCTTGAGTTGCTCACGCAGAGAGACAGCCGTGCCTCCAGATCCGACAGACGTGCATCTTGCAGAGCAAGGCGACCGCAAATGGCCCGGAGAACGCCTGTATGTTACTAATGGCAACACCTCTAATAAAAACCTTAAACGCCTCCCAAACCGAACCTTCATTGATATCGAAGAATTCTGAGATCACGCCGCTCAGCTCGGAGTGAAAGATAATATCCAATAATGAATAAGGAGGAAAGAACCACAAAAACAGGGGAGGAGTGCGACGGGGCACCGCGATAGTTAACGTGACAGGTGAATGATCCGAAAATGAGAGGGCCAAGATGGAACAGTCCTGTACCCTAGACATCAGAGTTTGTGAAATGAACCAATAGTCTATGCGCGTATGTATATCATATTGCGCCGGATAATGTGTATAACCTCCACGGGCGCTAGAACGAGACCGCCATACATCAGCCAGCTGTAATTGTAAAGCGATATCCGTCACTGTCTTCGTCGAGGCAGATAGTGGACGCCAAGAACCCTTCGAGCGATCAAGAGACATATCTAATATACAATTAAAATCCCCCCCCCCCCCATAATACCGAGAGGTAATAGCGATCCTTAAGTAATGCAAAAAGGGAACGATAGAACCCCAGATCATCATCATTCGGGCCATAGGAGTTGACAATCAAAAATTCCCTCTCCGGGCTGCAGCATCTTGACAACATATCTGACTGCCAGGTCCGTCACCAATTGTTCCAGTTTAAGACCTGCCTTGGGGTTTAGCCATGTCAACACACCTCTAGAGAGTGAAGTGAAAAAAGCCCCATGAGAGGCACAACCAATCTCCCACCAGCAAGAAGGGGGAACCCTCGCTGAAGATGTGTCTCCTGAAGCAATGCCACGTAACTTGTGTGGTCTTTTTGCGGTGAATTCATTGTGTTAATTGTGTATGTGTTGCACAAACCCTTACACATTGCCTCTTTAGATAAGCCTGACTGCTCTGTGCGAAGCTATTTCAGGTGAGCATGAGTTATCTTTTAGTGTGTACTTAGCTTACCCTGACTAGAGTTGTGGTCTCTACCTGGCCTGGGTGAAGAGCTCAGCCAACCAGGAACCTCATTTCTAACACCCTTCCTTCTATAGACAGGAAGCTTTTTCTCATATAACTGTGGTATACAGTATGTGAGATACCCTCTGATGGTGACATAGATGTGAACAGGAATCCCCTTTGTCACTTTCTCCTCTGGAATGGTGGATCCAGAGATAGTTGGGAGAACTACCTTCTACAGCTGTAGCACATAATAAGAACTTAGCTTGTCTAAAAGGGTTGTGTGACAGAACCACGCATGCCTTTACCACGCATGTCGTAGCAATGCGGGCAATACAACAAACGTGTTGTTACCACGTGTTCCTTTAGGATGCAAGTAATTACGTGATTTGCCTTAGGGAAGCACTGGAATTTGGAATAGTATAATTTACTATTCCAACTCCAGTCTGTGTATCAGTAGGGAAGGTGTTGGGACTTAAAATCCGACACCAGTCCAACACCGCTTTCCCTAAAGCAAGTCATTGTAATGAATGGAATGCATAGTATTGTAGTAGTGCCCACATTATAAATGCACTGCATGGTTTAGATTGCATGGTAAATTATGTTACCCATCCAAACGGAGCCAACAGGACAAAGTATCTCTTCGCATTGAGGCCTCACTTTGCTGGAAAAGAAGGCTGGGCAACAAACGGGCCCAACACTAGGGTTTGAAACTGGGACCCTTATAATCAGACAATAAACTGTTCTGCTTTCCCCTTCAGGCAATTTGTCTTTCCTCAGCCCAAACTCCTCCTGGATCATTGCAATAACCCATATGGTGAAGTCTTACACTTCAACCCTTTGCCTTTGTGTTCTTTGCCTTTGTTGGGCCAAATGTGTGGAATGAACCACTGATACATGTAGTTATTCAACCAACACTGTATGCGGTGTCTGATGGACTTCTTGCCTTCCATTTGTACTTTCTGCCACATTTTGTTCATGGTTGTCTTTATAACTCCTTCATTATTGCTATGTTGCATAGATTGTAAACCACTTAGGTTACAAGTACTATAACGAATTCAAATAAGTAAATCAATATCAAGAAGCTGCAAGCATCATGATCAATTGGGATCTAGGAATCGCCCACTGGCTGCACTAGAAGGATGTCTGACAGTGGCCTTAAAACCTATACTCGCCTTGCCTCTACAGTCAATGGAGTGATAAAAAAGACACTTTTTCTGGTATTTAGTGGTGGTGGATCAAACTGGATTGGCTAATTTCACGGTCTTGGAATTAGATAATAGGATGATGTTCAATGGGATGAGAGCACATGAAATACTGTGACATTTTTTCTCCACACATCATCTGACCTCTTTCACTTTTGCAGATGTTTTGGAAGTAAAGCTGTTACTTTTTTCCCAGAAGCCTCTAACCCATAGCAAGTAACACTGGAATGCAGGAGGCAGGCATAGAGTGGTTTAAACATTTAATTCCTAGCAATAATCAAAATTGCTTCTTCAAATCCATTTTAAACCCGCCCCTGGGCCCCAAGAACTTCTATGTCCCCCCTATGACTTGAGTTTGGGTCTCACGGGGTAGGATTAAAAGTCCAATGTAGATCGTTGTTTTTCTTTGGGTGTCTTTCCCCTCCGTAAGTGGTCTGAGGTCTGTCAATGGGCTCTTCATCCCCTGAGATTGAATGGGCAACAATTCATCAAGTGAAGGAGAAAGGGATCATTTGCAAATGGGAATTGTTTTCTCCCTACAGAACTCTATCCTTGTACTTGTGATGTAACAGTAACACCTGGCATCATTGTACAATTAGGGGCTCCCGCCACACCCCATCCCAATAAAATAAACTATCCCACTTTCGTTAGTGGGTGTCCCCAGGGCCAGGATAATCCTGAGCTGGGGCTACAGTAATCTCTGACCTATCAACAAATACATACTTGCGACCAGGGCTCTGGAACCCAACGACAATGCAGAATCCATAAGAGCCTTATAGAAATCTATGCTGTTTTGGTCAGTGAGTGCGGGAGCATGCCTTTTTTACAATGACCCCTCCCTGCTGAGCACACTGGCCAAAGACCATTCTCTTTGGGCTATTTCTCCCTTCCCCTGCACTTCACAGGGCCTAGCAATGTACTGTATCTCTCCTAACTGTCTTGTTGTCTAACCTAATCACAAATGATTCTGCACTCAAATCTACTCAGCAGGATTGTGCATAAAGTTGATTGTTATTGACCTGATTCTCGACCTGCGTGCATTTTCTAGGGATGCACTTCTCATAGGTGTATATGTACGTATGTACGTATGTTGATGGTGTTTCTATAGCGCAAATCTGCCCAAAAAGGCAGTGGAGCACCGTACATGGCGAAATACAAGAAAAAAGTCAAAGAGAAATGGTAGAGATAGTTAGGTTGTTGACGATTAATACATTGTGATGTAGAGGTGAGCCTTGAACTATATCTCCCAATTTAGCCTACCAACCTGTCCAGTCTCAACTGTCTGCTGAAGCTCCCTGTTGAGCTGTGAATGGTGTGGGATGAGACACAGTCAATGTGGGACTCTGATTTTGGGAGGGGTACAGAAGGCTGTGAGGTAAAGCACATTTTGGTTTCATTCCCTCGTGGGACTAAGGAAGAAGCTTGGCCTAAACCAGCGACCACAGTTCTACTCACCTTTCGTAACTGTGGAGAGGGAATAAATGGGCGAAGACTAGCTTCAAGACCTCAAGGCTTAGCGCTACCTGCCCAGCTCTTGCAGGTGCATGCAATGTGGCCATCTTAATTGTCTGCACTTCTGAACTACTTTCCTCAGAGAACCAAAGCAGCACTTAGTCAGTGTGAAGTGACAGGGTTGCATTAGGCAGGGGGACTTGCTGTTCTGGTTGCTATGAGGATAACCTTGGAAAAGCCCTAGAGGGGATATGTTTCAATGTTTTTACAGAGGTCAGTCTAAAATCGAAATACATTAAATATACTTCACAACCACATACATTCCCGAATGTCCTCTGCATTATTTTTATACATTTTCTCACACAGAATTTTCACAGAGTTTACTACTAAAATATATCAGCTATGCCCAAACTGTATCTCAGCTGTAGCATCTGAACAGGCTCTTGGTGAACAGACATTGACCTTTAAATTTACAAATACAAGGGAACATATTGTTGTGTCAAAATGGTGCATTTTCATATGTAATGGCAAGCCACTTCATTCATTCCACTTTGCCTATATTATGAAAGAGCCCTTCTTAAATCCCTACTTTAATTTATTTTTTTGTTCCTCCATGATGTGACATGTCCCTCAGGATGCATCATTGCCAATTGTGTTGGTGAAACCATGAGGGAAGCGGTGGAACAAACATTCATGGATGCGTTGCCACATGAAAGAATCTCAAATGATGTCATCTGATAACGTTCACCAAAAACCCTCCGCCATCTGAAAGATTACTTTAAAATGAAGCTTTTAGCCAGCAACCTTTGATGAAATTACCTTGTTGCCAATTGCTCCACCTTTACTCACTACTCTGCTGCCTCCTTTTGCTTTCTTCGCTGTTCTTCCCTAAGGTATACAATTCTATTTATAGCAACATTTCCTTGTATATGAAAGGCTGCTGTGGTTACAGAGAGGAAACTTCTGACATCAGCAGCTCTGCAAGTGTCTATATCGGAAAGGAATTAACCGTGATTTTCCAGCATGGCGGGAGACCCCTTTCCAACTGTTACATTGCCATTCAGACCCGCTAGTCATAGTGGAAACGCAAAGCCTCCTGGGAATACACTTTGCGGTAGGTGAATGCGCTGAAGAAGACAATCTTTCTGAGATCCTATTGGCTTTCCTGAAGCTTAATCCACACATTTCTGCCATACAATTTCGAACCTCTTTCGTAACTCCATCAATAAAAAAACGATTTTTTTTTTTTTAATTTGGCAAATTTAGAAAAAACTGCATTTTTATTTAACAGACATCTATTGAGAACGGTTAAAGGCAATTTGTGCAATTTTGCGTTTTTAATATTAAATGGCTCAAACATATCCGGTGGAAACCACAAACAACAGCATTTGCACACACGAGCATGCGCCAGCATTTACTGGGACTTAAGTTGAAATAATTCGAGCCTACGCCACCTGATACCGGTAAACTGCTACCCCAAATGCAACTGTTTGTTTATCTACGATTTTTTTCATTACTTTATGTTCCTTGAGTCACTAAAAACGAAAGAAGTGAATATTGATTTAACAGACAAAAATAAAGTTGCTGTAAAAGCTATTGTGTGCTTTTTTTGACTCCAAGAGGCTTATTTAAGAGCCACCGAGTCACTTTTTGTGATGCTCCAGCGGCACTGATTACAAGATCATATCTATGAGGCCACTCAAAACCACTATGCCTGGCTTTGGTCCGCGGAGCAGAGTTATTTTCCTTGCTCGTGTTCGTCAACTTCAAGTTGGCGAGCGTGAGTGAGGAAAATCAACCTCCCGGCGAGATATTTCCTCGTTTGCGATCGTCAACATCAAGTTGGCGAACGCGAGTGTGGAAAATCAACTTCCCGGTGAGATTTCTCAACGCTGAGGGGTCAGGTTTCTCCTTGCGAGTGGTCGCTAATGCTCGTGTCTGCTTGCATTGAGAAACTGCCCATTCGCGTTGAGAAAGCTGCTGCTCGAGTAACAATCTACCCGAGCAGCAGAAAAGGAAGGCATAAAACGCTTGCGCTGTGTAGGGTGCTGTTCTCAATGATTGCACAGTGCGGACAAGCATTCGGCACTGTGCAATCACCACGTATGGCATTTTCTACCGTACACCGCCGCGTGCAGAGCTCCGCGTAGTGCAGCGGAGATTGGTTTGCAATTTGCGTAGCTCAGCGTAGTGCAACTCCGCTAACTCCACCCTGGGTTAGCATCGATATGGATTAAGGGAAGGAAGCGTAAATATCTGTGTTGCCTTACTCTGTGCTCGGGAGGCATCCCTTGGATGTTGCAGTGGGTCTTCCCACGCAACACCCCTGTATTTTGATGCTGCCCCAGATTTACAAGATCTGTGCCAAATCTTTACGCCTCCTGAGGGGAGGTATAACGAGGAGAAATATCTTTATTTCTCCTTGTGTTTCCACTTTCTATGTTTGCTGTATTCTGCAGCACACATAGAAAAATAAAAGCAACTCAAGTTTGTTTTTGTGCCTGTGCTGGCGCTAGGCTGCCTAAATGGTGACAGGATAGGGGGAAGGCCAGAAATGCACGTATTGCATTAATACGGTGCACTCCTGCCCTTTCACTTTAACGTAGGGCAGCAAGTCTCCTTTCAAATGTGATGGTGGATGCAAGCCATAGCCCGCAGATTGCTGAACAATGAATTCCATTATAACTTGCATGTTGTAGCACACTGAATAACAAAAAGCACAGTTGCACACCACCTCTGGCCCAAACATAAGACAAAAGTCCCTCATACCACATTTTGAACTAAGAGGCAAGGTATCAGCATCAATGAACAGCATTCAATCAATCCGCATTAGTAGAGCGTGACACTGTCACCCTGGTTTATCTGGTTGCTGGGGTGCGAGGTCTCCATCGAAAAGCCAGGTCTTGAGTAAATAGCAGACCAAGGAAAAATCTAGCAGAAAAGACAAAACAGAGCAGAAGTCAAAACAGAGGGCAATAAAACAAGCAGAAAAGGCAAAATAGAGCAAGAAACGAGCAGAGGAGGCACAAACAGAGGGCAGCAGGTAGACAGGCAGTAGAGGGTAGTGGACTGTGGGCAAGCTGAACAGGAGAACTGTCCAAGGGGAGCTGGCACAAGGACCTGCTCCCCCTGTTCTTTATTATACTACTGATTATATGGGTAGGTATAATGCAGATAACAAGGTTCACATAAAGCCCTATCAGCACCAAAATGGTTTGAACAACTCAATACTATTGCAGATAATATTAGACAGCAGTATGTCACTAACAACAACCAGTTCAAGAAATCTCTCCATCCATATGTAGGAAACAACAGTAAGCAGTGACCAGCAAGTGACAGCTCTCTTGTATGCCTCATGAAGTAAGATCAGATTTTGCTAAGATGAAATGCTTGATCTAGGGCATGAGACACAATTTTATGTGAATCTGCTCAACTAAACTCGGAGAAAGCAGAGAGTCCGCTTCGTCAGATGATATATGCAGGCTGATCTGTGCACATGTGCCACATGGTCAATCCCTTCCACGAGGCACAGTGTCAAGACTGATTTGCATGTGGCTGGGTCCATCATCTGTGTGTCTTTTGCTTTCTCGCCCTAAGTGCGCCAGGTATGCCCAAACGTGGGTCCCGGGCTCACTGTGCCACTGGATTCAAGCTTGCCTGACTGATGAGGGGTGATGCCCCGAAACCGGTCCCAGGGCAGACCTGGCTTGGCAGTTCTGGCTGCACTGTTCCCATGAGGCACAGTGTCAAGACTGATTTGCATATGGTTGGGTCTAAACTGGGGTGGCATGCGAGTAAAAGAACGATGCATTTTCCCAGATCTTTTGACTGGGGGTGAATATTTGATTTGCTCCGCATTCCGTCCATCATCTGTGTGTCTTTTGCTTTCTTTATTCGCATGATCAATCCTTGGCACAACATATGAAACTATCCACCAAGAAGCACAGATCGGAATTGATGACAACCCCAAGGTCTGCAGCATAAGCATTAAGCAGCATAATGGAATGGGAAGAAATTTGAACGTCCAAGTGCCATGGAAACAACATGGGATTTACCAGGACAGATAATTTTAAGAATGTAGGCTCATGCACTAGTTGGTAACAATTCCTTACTCTAATACAAAAAAGGGGAAGAATCAGTCTAAAATGTTAGAAGGTTTAGCAGGAGTGGGTATCATTTTCCTAGATGTTCAGCAACAGTCAAAGTAAGGAATACTTTCAATATGGCAGGCTCATGACAGAGCGTTTTAACAGGGTTAACTGAATGCATTCTGAAAGTGAACATGCAGTTGACATTTTAAAGCACACTACAAAGGCAGGCTGGTAGGTAAATGTCCTGTGAGGTTGTATAAGGGAGATGCCCACCGCAAGGTCACATGGAGTGCATATTGTCAACAGATGCCATACATATGCATCTGTATACAGTTGCAGTCTGGGTGATGACCCTCCATTGTGTCCAAGAGAACCTGCTATCGGGTTGACATTGTTCACAGCTGATCATGCAACTATGATGCTGGATGGAACTATATACTAAACTAAAGTGATCTCTACATCTACTCCAGATCCATCCTTCATTAATGTTGAGAACACACACAGTCCTACCAGACCTGGCCATGTTAGACATGTGAGAGAAGAAAGCAGAAGTACATTAATGCATGACTGCAAACTCCAGAGTCTCCCTTGGCATGCACACTTACTAAGCAGCAACAGCCTTTAGGATTTCTCAGTCTGAAGTTAGAATCCAAGTTAACAACAACATCCATTTCCCTTACTGTGCATGGGCACAGTGCAAATAGTTGTTTGACTTCATCAATCAGATGCCTAGGGATAGCCATGGTATTGGAAAGTTTTGATTGGGTGACAGAGCACCACCAAGAATTAAAACATCCTTTGGGCCTGTGGTTTGCCAGTTGTCCCATGACTATGGTGAATAGTTGTCGCATTAATTTCAAATGCGTGATTATTTCTGGATTTAGCCCTCAGAGGAGTTGTCTCTGGTCTTTCAGGATTGGTGATCATATTTTTAAGGTTGCGGGTTGAATCATAAGGCAAAATAGCAGCAGATCTCCTGCCATCAGTGGCTCCTCGGGCATTTAATGTTGCACTAAATTAGGCATTTAAGTTAGTGTTTGAGCTGGATGGCTGCATCAGAGGTGTAGGTGTGAATGTGATTTTGCAGGTAACATGTTAACATGTTTGAGAAATCTAGTTCAGAGTGTCCCATGGCAAACAGATGTTAATGGGCCCAAGACAGTCCGAGTTTACTGGCCTCCAGCTGTGATAAACATAGTCTTTCACTTTTCATACACTGGTCTGTACATAGGACCCCCAAACTAGGGAACCAAGTGTTCCCTTTTAGCACTTGATTTATTTTCAGAGTAGTGAGCAGTCCAAGGCTTACTAGAAGAGGAGGTGTGGAGGAGACACTCAAAAGTCAGCACAGCACCGAGTCAATCTCAATAAATCAATGCTCAGTGAATGTTTATTCTTTGAAAAAGAAAATTTCTTTAAAAACACAAAACTAAATACTGCACAAAAAGTTATAAATATGTGTACATGACGAATAGAATAAACAACAAATCTCAAAAGGGCCTTGCAAAGTACAAGGGGCGCACACTACTGTAAGATCACAAAAGCCAAATACCCGCCAAAATGTGAACAATAAACCATGGCTCTGAGGCTTATTTAACAGTTTGAGCGCCAGCAGACCCCAATTCTTGAAACTTTAATACCACTATGTATATCTATATATCTATCTATCTCTCTCTCTCTCTCTCTCTATATATATATATATATATATATACTAGCAGCCCGTCCCGACGTTGTCCGGGTATGAATTGCTGCCTGCCAGTAGTATATTGTTTTGTAGAATTTCGTTTTTATAGCATTTCTTATCTGTGACAGGCCTGTGAAACGCTCCGATTCACAGTGCACTGCTGATGCACTTAAGAGTGCACGTTCAGTAGTGTGTGAACTCGAGTTTCCCTACTTTATTTTTCCTTGCAATATTATATAGCGCAAACTCGACAACATGTCATGAGTAAATTTTACATTAGAGAAGAACACATTAATTTGTGGTAGGCACGGGGAGACAAAGCGATTTGCCTGGAATCACAGGCTGTTGAGCTCATGCCGAGATTCGAACGTAGCTCCCCAGCTCTAAAGTTCGCAATTCTAGAACTTGTGGTGGGAGGTGTGTCTAAAAGTGTATGTCAGTGCTGGCCATCAATGAGAGAGACCTGTGCATTTTTCAAATGGGTGGTGAACAAATATGAGTATGTTGCTGGAGATGTTGGCCGCCGTGCCACCAATGTACTTACCGGGGGAGGGTAAACACCCATTATTCCGCAACTTTATATCCGCATACCATCACTCCACATACTTTCATTATGAAAGTACCATGACTCCGCAATGCCATTATAACACATGGCATTACATTTTATATGCTTTTACCACGCATACATTTACAACGAAATTCGTTGTAAATGCATGAATGGTAAAAGCATGTTTTTTTTAAATGTTTGGATAAGGTAAGTATGGGTATAGGGGTATATGTTTTGGGGTACTGAGGTATATGTTTTGGGGTGTTTGGTTATTTTAAGGGTTCAAATATAGTTTTGGGTTATGGGGTACAGGGGTAGTTTTAGGGGTTAGGGATAGGTATGGGTTTTGGGGTACAGGGGTATTTTTAAGCTTCAGGGCTAGGTTTGGGTTTTGGGGTATAGGGGTATTTTTAGGGTTCAAGGGTAGGTTTGGGTTTTTGGGTACAGGGGTATTTTAAGGGTTCAGGGCTAGGTTTGGGTTTTGGGGTACAGGGGTATTTTTAGGGTTCAAGGCTAGGTTTGGGGTACAGGTGTATTTTAGGGTTCAGGGGTAGGTTTGGGTTTTGGGGTACAAGCTTATTTTTTAGGGTTCAGGGCTAGGTTTGGGTTTTGGGGTACAAGGGTATTTTTAGGGTTCTGAGGTAGGTTTGAGTTTTGGGGTACAGTGGTATTTTAAGGGTTCAGGGCTAGGTTTGGGTTTTGGGGTACAGCAGATATTTTAGGGTT
Organism: Lissotriton vulgaris; assembly: GCF_964263255.1. Classification (NCBI taxonomy): domain Eukaryota; kingdom Metazoa; phylum Chordata; class Amphibia; order Caudata; family Salamandridae; genus Lissotriton; species Lissotriton vulgaris. The sequence continues at coordinate 1,032,621,227 of NC_141697.1, forward strand.
CAGGGGTACGTTTGGGTTTTGGGGTACAGGGATATTTTAGGGTTCAGGGGTAGGTTTGGGTTTTGGGGTACATTGGTATTTTTAGGGTTCAGGGCTAGGTTTGGGTTTTGGGGTACAGGGGTATTTTTAGGGTTCAGGGGTAGGTTTGGGTTTTGGGGTACAGGGTATATTTATAGGGTTAAGATGGGTTAGTGTTTAAGGGTGTTGGGGTATTTTAAGGAGTAAGGGTGGGTTATGATTATGGGTGCAGGGTTATTTAAAGGGAGCAGGGTGGGATTAGCACACGATATGAGACAAGGCATGAAGGGTGGAACGTACCACACGCCCCCAGCGTTTGTCACGCCCCAGCACACGCCCACAGCACAACGCAGACAGGCCCACAAGGGACTACTTTGCTGGCACAGTTCTTTTACCTTTTAAATGTATATGGTGGGTGTCTGCATAGCCTATGTCCTTCTGCTGCAACAGCCCTTTCCAACACTGTATTGGGTGTTGTGATTGGTGCTGTGGTTCCTGAGATTACCCGCCTCAAAGGTTTGGGCTCTCTCTTTATTATATTAGTATGGATATATACACACACACACACACACACCTCTGGCAATCATGGGATACACAGATGTAAATTTCAGACCTACTTCCTTTGTCATAGGCAATCACCATATATTCCACAATAGAATATCAACATTTCACCATTATTAAACATTTCAGAATGTTACCACACATATGCACATATTTTTTACTTGTGTTTAAAAGAAGACAACATTATGGGTATTGCCATACTTTGCATCATAGCAAGTAGTCCAAACAGTGAACATTGGAGTGAAATACATTCTTCTACTATTGAACCAGATTGCCTAGAAACCACTGCGGATCCAGAAACTCAACGGTTCCACGCACTCCCAGGATACACCAATAATTCAACTCTAGAAGTACTTAAAACAGACCTCAACCTCTTCCAGGTCACCAATGATTTGACAAAGTCAACAAAGAAATGTAGAAGGGTCTCTTGGGCTCCTGGGCTGGTCCTTCCCCCCAAATCATCCATACACATTTGGTGGTGCTCCTGTCCCTCTAAGGGGCACTCCAAGCAATAAAGAATTTTCGGATGTCCAAATAAAGGCTTATGGGTCACTCCTAACAACCCACCATGTTTCCTTTGATTAGGAAGTGGGCCCCATCCATCTAATTTTTGTTTCTCTTTTTTGTTGTGCTTACTATAATGTTATTTGTTCAGTTCCTGAGGGTATCTGTGCCCACCCTGACTATGTAGCAAGCCACTGAAGAGTAGCTTCATATTGTTGGGTTTTGCCGCTGCCTGGCATATACTTCTGAGTGCTGGGTGAGGAAATCACATGTTCTCCCCCTTCTTACTGCATCCCACTCTAGTGTACTGAAGATGCTGGGGAGGGTCTTAGCACAAGTCCTGATCTTCATGATGTTTTTTTTTTCTTCTTCTCAGAGCCACCAGTATGGGGTCTGGAGGGATCCCTTCCAATAAGAAGAGCACTCCTTTCTCTGGCCCCCCACCTCCATGGGTACAATTAAAAGAAATAGCACGGTAGCGCTCCTAGTTCCCCAATGTTAAAGTAAAGATTCTGGCTTGGAATAGTTTTGGAGTCAAATAATCCTGTGATTTGGGGCGCAGCAATAGACCCTGCCAGTGCCACACATGAGTGGATGCTAAGTTGTCAAATAATTCTGGCCCGATGACTTAATCAAGTTGGATATTTCATGTTCGTGCGTTGAACCACCAGGATGTTCTTGGGGGCGCTGGGGCTGCTTGATATTTTTACTGCCCCTTATAGTGCTTCTTCCACCTAGCAGCCATGGGCTACAAGATTTATGGACCCGGTCTCCTAGTCAGCCATTGGCAGTCTCCAACAGCAACAAATGACATTGCAGCTATCTTAACAAAGCAGCCATTAGATTTTGCTTCAAAATGCTGCCGATTTTCTACCTCTTTTAACTCAAACTTATAACTTGCCAGTCCATGTTTCTCTTCTGTGATAAGTACCCTTACTTCTATGGCTTTTACCAATTAATTTCATAGAATAGATACCTCTTCAAATTAGGTGCCTTTGAAAGAAGCAGCTGATTTAGAGTTTGGCAGTCAGAGGATGGTGGAGGATATTGTCCTATCATCCTGAAGGACCTCCACTCACCAAATTTAGAGTTGTCCACCAACCCTGTAGACAACTCTAAACATTTGCAAGATTCACAATCACTGAGGTTCCTGTCAATGTCATAAAAGTATGACAGAGAGTGCCATCAAACAGGACGGGAACCCTGGAGTTTAGTTTGGAAAAGGGTGAAACTAATGGTCCTTGCGCCATGGGACTTTTCTTTTTGAGGTTTCGCCTTTTGAAATCTATTGTATTCAATATATCTTAAAAGGGACTTACATTCCTCCTTCACTTCTTATTGGTCTGTGCGCTTGCCAATTTACTTTTCCTCCGTTCCTATTGGTTGTAGCCTGTTTTCCCGTCTGTGCTTCTCCTATCAGTCTCCTGTGCCCCAAATACTCATTCCTATCCTCATTGGTGGGTGGAACCTTTTTGTTATGGTTAAGGCTGCACAGCATTTACTGTTTACATTTAGTTTTACTGATTAGCTTTACTTATCTTCCCCGTGGCACGCAATTAAAGCATGCTTTTCAACAGCATTTTTATAGGCTCAGTGATTTGTAAGGGAAAAGTTAACTGCTACACCTTACATGTGCAACAGCTTCTTTACACAGTTGGCTTTGCCTGGGCATCTCATGGTCTGTTGCACCAACTGTTCTCTGGTGAATGCTGGTATTTTTCTTTTGTGGATATCGCCACTTGAGCTGGTGGTGTTGTGTTTACTATTAGAACTCTTAACTTCACCACACAGGCCTGTCCGATCTACAGTGTTTCCCACTGTGTCTTGCAGTGGGAAGACAGGGGTCCCGAGAAGCCCAGCAGTTGCTGGGAAAGTTGCACTGTCAGAGGCAGGGTTGCAGCCTTGCTTGTTTTTCTTGTTTATTAAATGTTTAACTGATGTCTGCCCTGTCTCTGAGAGATCCTGAAACTCAGAGAGATTAGACAAACTGCTCAGATTCACCCAGCTTGTTTAAGCTGGTAGCCAGGATTATGAGTTTGTCTCTTAAGACCTCATTACAATGACTAAAGGACGGCCACTGACAGGCTGTCCATGGTGGTCTTGCGGCCATCTCACCAGGGATCTCCGTCCGCCGTGTTATCATGGCATTTGGATGTGTGGCAGTTGGAAACACCAACCGCCACGGTCCCAACAGGTGGTCTTTATCCATCCACCTGTCAGACCTTGTATCCCCTGACTGATGGCGATGCCTGACAGGCACCACCGTAGGGATTACAATATCCCTTTCCACCCGTCGTTCTGCAAAAGTCAACCCGCACCAAAACGGCAGGCAGAAATGGATTTGGGGCCCATAGCAGACCCCCCTAACCCCTTGGGGCAAGGAGATAGGCCCGGGGGGCACCTATGGTGCCCCTTTACATATCCCTAAACCATGTGGTAGGCTCCACATGGGGCCTGCCACATAGTGCAGATATATGTGTGGTGAGCCTGTTTTGTCTTGCAGAAGGTGCTGCAGAACGCAGCATCCGCCACAATAGAAAACATGGGCAATGCGACCTCAGCGGTCGCATCCTTATTTGCCCTGTAGCACAGCCGCATTGTAGGCGGGCGGTCCCAAATGTGCATCGATCTGCCATCGTAATCAACCCCTTAGTTCTAAATATATTATTACCATTTAAAACTCATAGGCAAGAAGTTTATTACATCCTTTCCTCTGATCGCGGACAGCTCTTGCTTTTTGGAGGTACTGTGTTTTTTAGTTGCTTCAATGTTATTGATGATTCTACTTGTAGAGTGGCCTGTCTTCCTTAATTGAGTTATTGGAGTTAATTAATCCATACATATAACTAAAATATGAAACCTTCTAGCTCAGCAGTATTTGCTGAACATTTATTCATGTGGCATGTGGCATGTTGCTTTTAGTGATTTGGGAGCTATAAGCACATTCCTTTTGTTTTTGGCTGGTCCAACACAGTGTGTGTGTTTTTTTTATTTACTAATAATATGTTGGTGGTTTTCTACATTGGCTTGAATTTTGGTACATGTTTTCCAATGTAGAGAAGGTTTTACTAACAATCCAAATGTTTTATGAAAAAAGCAGGTATTTTTAGCTTGGTTTATTTGTGTATGATTACGGATCAGACAGAATATTGCATGTAAATAACTTTATATCGTACACGTATATGCTTATTTGTCCTTTCTTACTGTTCATTCTCATTGCTTAATGCGTACATAGTAACACAACTATTAACCTTTGTAGTGCATGCGAGGTAAGTCCTCTTTTAGTAGTAAATATTCTATAAGTTCATGTTTCCTGGTCTACAGTATGTTTAGGACCTTAATAAAATGTTCTATGCCAGTAACACGGTCTGCGCAAAGACTGTAGTACAGCGGTGTGCAAAATAAGTCCACAATGGCCAGATTCATGCCTGAATTTAATTGTATTTACTTTTCATATAAGTTCCATTTAGATTCACAGTATGCACATCTATTTTAGGCATATTATGAGTATCTAGTGTGGGTCCAGCCCACATAAATCTGTACTGGACAACCCTGCTGTAGCACTTATAGCGATCTTCCAAAAGATTGGGAGGGTGGGCATGCTTTAATCAATGTTGGAACATGTTATGGACTCTGTAACTAACTAGGTCTTCTCGATATTTTTTGTTGGGCTGCCATTAGATATTCGCTGTTTCTTAATTTCCTGTGCACATATGATCGGTCTGCATCGACAAGCCTCAACAAGATATTTGTAGTAGGCATATATTACATAAAACGAATCAGAATATTATCACTTTAGTGTGCATCATGCTCCATTTGCAGCAGTACAGTCTTGGAAATGTGGGGTGCCTATGAGTAGTGAGGACAAAAGTGTTGTCAGAGTGTGCAGTGTGTCAGGTGCTTACGCATGAAATGTGACTTTTGTGCCATGCATAGGATCTCACCTCCAATGATGCTTGCAGGATTATATGAGTTGGTTTTCTGAGAGAGCATAGTGAACTAACCATTGGTAATCCACAATGACCATCATTAAGGTTAGACCCCATCTGCCTCTGGTGGTGAGACATGCATATACCTACTTACGCCGAATGTTGTTGGAATCATTGAACAAGTTACTGTGGTAGCACTGTGGTGACTATCTTTACGAAAATGCATACCCTTTGGCACATTGCTGTTACAATCTCGACATTTGATTGTTACTTTGCATGATGCATGTGTGCTTCTACGAAAGTCAACTGTCTAGGTTGCCATTGGGCTTTACTACCAATTAATATATTTAGATAAAAGGCATGTGGAGCATTAACCTGTCGCATGAACTTGCCATTAGCCCACCTCGAATTCCTTAGACTTACCAGGGAGAAAGTAATTAGGGAAACATCCTTTACAACGTAACCGTTACAACGCGGTACCGTTACAACGCAGGATTTACAACGAAAGTCGTTAAAATGACTTTCCCTGGAGGGCGCTCTAGGATAGGGGATAGTTTAATTTATTATCCAACACCTTCCCTACTATCCACGGGGACTGGAGTTAGAATAGTAAATTAAACTATTCACTATACAGCACCCCCCCAACGCAAGTCGTTGTAACGACTTGCATTGTTAAACCTGCGTCGTAAAGGTAAGCGTTGTAACGATACACGTTGTACCGTCATACATCCAAGTAATTATTGCAAGTACATTGAAAATGCCAATGTGGATTTCTTTTGTAACTGGAGAGGAGTGTGGCCACAAAGTAAAGCCTTTCCAGCACTTGTGAGTATTTCACACTGTGTTTGATCTCATCAACACCAAGTTTCGTAATGTATTGAATATTGTGGCCGTGAATAAAATCTTTTTTGCTAAAAACGGTTCGTTTCAAACTGGATGTACACATACGGGTCGGAGAGCAAAATGTAGCTCTTCCTCTCCAGAGGGTGTTTTTATTAACAAAAAGGTATTGTCTCCTAAAGCGCAGTATGTTTTTGGATGAAAGTGTGGGGTGATTAGTGGTTCACAAAGGTGCAGAGATAGTCTTATGGTTGCTTCTAGTTACATGAATGTTGAACATGTGCACAATTAACTATTAGGAAACGGTATTTACGCTTTGTTACCACTGGAAAAGCATCACTCAAATACTAGAGATAGTAACTGAAGCAATCAATGAAAAAGCCAATAGGTCTCTGCTATGTGACATCTATTGGCACAGTCAATTTTTACCCATGTGGTACAGCAGCGTGACTACTGACCAGCATGTCCAAAAGTATCAAAAAGAAAAAGCGCTATGATGCAACTAGCGTTGAGCTCGTAATAAAGCTTTTTTTATCTTATACTTTGAGCTGCCGTACAACATGGCCTAAAAATATAATTGACAAAGCAAATAGAGTTTGCAAAGGCGAAACCTATTGGCTTTGTCAATGCTTGTTATTGTCTGTCACTGGCCGGTTTTACCTGACCATGACGCTTTAGATTGAGTATTAAGAGGACTAATGAAGAGAAGGGGCCATGGAATTTCTTGTAAGATTTATGAAAACCTTCCACAGCATTAAATATTCCACAGAAAGAAGTGAAATACTAAATTAATGTAGTTGAGGTTTCCAGAAAACCCCTGCATTACAGCCTATTTCTGGAATGGACTGCTTATTATTGAAAATTAAAAAATCTATTAAATACAGTGAAAGTCAATATGTGCTTCATAAGGGAATATATAACTGGGCCAACGTGTCCAATATCCATGTTTTTCTAGTGGAATGCGGTTCGTGTTACTGCTTCACCAGCAGTGCAATCTATAAAGTTCTACTTTTTTTTCTTCCCTACCCTACCTCATAGGGATAATCAGACTTTAGTAACTCGGAGACTAGAAATGTTACGAAACTGAGCCAATGATTTATTGTCCAATGGGAATTGTGCGATTATTTCTGTAATTACAAATCTATAGTCCACAAATCTACCACATATTCAGAATTTTGGGGAGGTGGGGGGAATTATGTATTTAGGAAGCTTATCTCCATTTCTGAGAACAATGTGTTGGAAACATGAGCCCCTTCATTAACATTAATCGACAGCCTCGTGTGCATTTTTTAATGGTGTTCCCTGGAGAGGACCATTCTATTAAAAGCAAAGTTTCCTTGTTTTTAAATGGTTGTAACAGTGACCGAGGGGAATGCTGCCTGTGACATCAGCAGCAGCACTTACGAAAAGAATGGTGTTTACACAACACAGTCTTCTTTCATCCTAACAAGAAACACATTTGTTGAAGTCTTTTTAAAATTCCCTTTAGCTCTACCCTTGTATCACAGAGCGTAACGGAAAAGCACTTTTTTACGAAATAACATACACATTGAATCCATTTTTCTCATGGACCATAATTAAGTAATCGATACATTTAAATATTTTAAACATCTTGTTTGCAAAGTTCACAAATGTTTAGCTTTGGCAACTAGAGGCTTGTGAACTAGAAAGTTTTTTCAGTATTCTTGCCTTGTAAAAAGCAATGCAGTTGAAGAATATTATACAGCCATAGTGCTGGCCTATCGATGAAAAGGCTTAGTGGCTCAATGGGCCACATGTTTCAACCAATTTTGCATTCGCGAATGGGACGGTTCGCAGAATGGGCCCATTTGCAAACACAAAAAAGGTTCTCTACATTTATGAAAACCCTATTTTGTGATTCGGTAACCTGTTACGGAATTACAAAATGGGTTAGCTATTTGGTATTTGGAAGGGGCGTGTTTAGGGCGTCCAAATAGCAAATTGACCGTGCATGCGGTCACAAAATATTCACAATTTACCACCAACTTCACATTGGTGGTAACCTATTTACAATGGGAAGGGGTCCCCAAGGGACTCCTACCCCTTTGGGAAAGGTGGCAAAAACCTTTTTTAGAATCAAGCAGTGGTCCCATAGACCACTCCCTGCTCTTAAAATTTGAAAAGAAAACTTTTCATTTTTGTTTTTTAAAAGCAACCCGTTTTCTGTTAAGGAAAACAGGCAGCATTTTTTTTTTTAAATGATTGTTTTATTTTCAAATAAGCACAGCCATGGTGCCACCATCCCCGTCAGTGCTTTACATGGGAAGAAATAAGTGTAGGTACTCATTAAAATGAGCTAGAGGTGTGGCAAGTGGGCGGGGCTAGGGGTGGGGTTAAGGGCAAGACATGATGATAAATAATGACTTCTATACCAGTTGCAGCACATGTAAAACAGCAGAAATGTGTTGATGTAAACCACGCTTACTCATAGTACGCGCCCGCCGGCCGCCAGCGGCCCGGCAAGCCTTCCCTGGCGGCCCACGGATCTTGCAGACATCTAACAGTGTGACTCTGAGACTCTGCTGCTCTGTGGGGGCCAGCCATAGTCAGAGTGGAGCTGCGGCGCTAAAAGTTGAAATACACCACAGCCTCATTAACATGCGAATTGTCTTTTAAAGACCTGTGAAGTGCTCGGGTGCGCTCTGTGTGTGTGTGCCTGGAAGCTGTCTCAGCCCGGGCACACACAGGCAGGGTAAGATGACGGAGCGGGAGGGAGGGAGAGAGAGTGAGAGGGAGGTAGGGAAAGGGAGGCAGAGTGAGGGAGGGAAAGTGAGTCAGAGGGAGAGTAAGGGAGGAGAGGGGAGGGAGAGACAGAGTGAGGGAGGGAAAGGGAGACAGAGTGAGGGAGGGAAAGGGAGTCAGAGGGAGAGGGAGGGAGAGGGAGGGGGAGGGAGAGGGAGGGAGGGAGAGGGAGGGAGGGAGAGGGAGTGAGGGAAGGAATGGGAGGGAGAGGGAGAGGGAGGGAGGGAAAGGGAGACAAAGGGAGAGTGAGGGAGGGAAAGGGAGACAGAGGGAGAGTGATGGAGGTAAAGGGAGACAGATGGAGAGTGAGGGAGGAAAGGGGAGAGGGAGGGGAGACAGAGAGAGAGTGAGGGAGAGAAAGGGGGACAGAGGGAGAGTGAGGGATGGAAAGGGAGACAGATGAAGAGTGAGGGAGGGAAAGGGAGACAGAGTGGGGAGACAGAGTGAGGGAGGGAAAGGGAGACAGAGTGAGGGAGACAGAGTGAGGGAGGCAGAGGAAAGAAGAGGGGAAGAGAGAGAGAGAGAGAGAGAGATAGAGAGAGAGAGAGAGAGAGAGAGAGAGAGAGAAAGAGAGCGAGAGAGAGATGTGTGTATGCCGTGTCTGGTGGCTCAGTGGACGAAGGCGCCCGCTGCAGGGACTAGTGATCAACCTCATGCTCCTTTTTTTGTTGTTGCTCTAGCCCGCCCTCTCCCGCACTGACCCCACCCCCACTGGTGTGGCCCTCGGACACAAATCCCACTGTAAATTTGGCCCCCGAGAGAAAGTTTGTGAGTACCCATGATGTAAACCAAACAGGTTTACTCATTACACAAGATGATAGCCAAACAGGATGATATGTTTATATATATATCCACCTCAAAGTTGGCTCGCTATCCTGGAAATTGGCGATCTGTGGTGGTGCTGTTTTGAATACGGCAGATATGACAGAGCCAAGCCGTTTGTAAATATATGATTTTTCCCAACAGGAGAAGTTCCAGCACTCACGGATATAATCAGTGTCCAATTCCGTTTATTTTCCTGGCAACAAACTAGCTGGGGCAACACAGCACAGCCCAACGTGTTTCAGTTTTACAAAGACCTTGCTCACAGATACACAAAGCGCTGCCTTCTCGCATTGAAAAAATCCAATTTCAACATAATTACATCACTTTCTTTTGGTTACACGCTTTGCATTGTGGGTGATATAGTGTGAAATGTGAAAAAAACTCGTTTTGTTGGTTCCACCACTTTTGTCTAGAATTCAGTGCATTTATAACAATTATGTGTTACACAAGTGACATTTCTTGTTTAAGTGATCTCATTCAACATATAAATTGAAAACCTGTGCATAACATATTGTTTCTAATGGTAAAACTGTCTAAACAAACTTTTTACGCTCAGTATCATTGTTGGAATAGTTCCCTATCACAATACTTCCAGTTCAGGTTATTTTTGGAATAGTTCCAAATTTCAACTGAATCACGCCCTCCAGTGGGCAGACTGTTTATATAATTTTGCTCAATGAGCCACAGTATATTCCTTAGATCAAACATTTTTTTGTCAAATTTATGCACTCTGCATTATTTATCTTGATGAACTGCAACAAACTTAGTGGGGCACCTCTGGACTTTAGCAGTGTCCCTGCAAAAGTCAAGTCACAGGCTCAGTGTGATTGCGAGAGACTCGGAAGTAGAGCTGCATCTGTCCTGTGTTGGACAAGATACCGAACCTGAGCCTTCCGTGCCATCAATCAGGGTACGGTACTCTCCCTGACTCGAGAAAAGTGCCGGTACTGACGGCTAGAAAATTTGGAAGTGCCGATACTTAGTACAGGTGAGTCCCTACCCATTTAAAGCACTGATCCCCGTGATTATTGTTATTCCTAGGGGGTTGCAAATTAAGACCTACCTAATTAATATTAATGAGGTAGGTCGATTTGCGAGCCCCTACGAATCGCTAAATTAAACTCTTGTGGCCATACGTATCAAGTCTTTTGCGATTCGTTAAGGCCGAAATTCGCAGAATTTCGGCCTTAGCGAATCGCAAACGGCCTTTTTTCCGATTTTGAAATGTATGAAAAATTAGCAAAATAAGGAATCGCAAAAAATTGTGATTCCTTATTTTGCCTAAGCATTTAAGGAATCACAATTTTGCGATTCCTTAAATGCTATATATGAAGCTTTTCAAAAATGCGAATTCAGGTTTAGAAATCGCAAATTACCACCAACTTGTAGTTGGTGGTAATTTGCGATTGCTTGTAAATATGCACAATTGTGCATTTGTGAGGGTGGCATATGACGCACATACATGCCCATTGGGAATGTATGTGCACCATATGCACACACATGTAATTTTCAGGGGTGCAGCAGGGTGTCCTTGAGACACCCCTGCACCCTTGAAATAATTCTCAAATTGCGATTAGCAAATTGCGAATTCGCAAATTGAGAATTATTTCAGTCATTTCTATGGGCCTCCTGGCCCATAGAAATGAATGGGAAATTATTCCTTATTTGCGAATTCGCAAATTGCGAATTTGCAAATAAGGAATAATTGGAAATCGCTAAAAAATAGCGATTTTCTACATACATACCATTTTGCGATTTCTAAATAGCGATTCCTTAAAAATCGCTATTTAGAAATCGCAAATGGTGATGATGATACATATGGCCCCTGGAGTTTTATACATTTGGAATAGCGATTACATAATTAAAAATTCTCTGAAAATCGCCATTAGGTAATCACTATTCCAAATGTTCATACATGTGGCCCGATGAACTGTAACAAAACATAGTGCTCCTGAGCAAAACCGTGATGGTTGCTGAAAGAGAAAATTTCGGGGACTTAACATAAGTAAGTTAATATTCTGTCTATCTGGATATTGGAGCTGACAATGTTCTCTCTCCTTTTTTTTCTAAAGACACCAGGAACAACTGACTATTTGGCATTAAGAGGTGTTGGTGTTCCACCAGGAATGTACTGTTTGAATATGATGGACACATAGGTTGACTAATATGGGTAATGAGACAGGAGCCGAGGAAGCGATGCTTCTTTCTTCGCATATTTAACGGCTACAGTCAAATGAGAGGACACTTCTAAATGCTTTGGTGCTTCACGGTGATGTTGCAATCAGTAGTACAAATGGTGCGGTGCAAACAAAACCACTTCAAAAGTCTTTCGGGCCCTGCACACGCACCAAGCTACCTGCACACGAGCCTCCTGGAGATGCTGTTTCCCTGGCTCATACCAGAGCTCAGAGAACTAATGAACACCTCAGGAATCAGAGCCCCCACTTGTGCTGCAAAACTGCCAAACAATTCAGTGTGGGAAGCAGTCACCGAATATCAGTTGGCGCCAAGCAGTTTCGAACTGATGACGCACAGCTAATAACAACTGACAGGTGTTCTCCCCCTTGCATAACTGCGGGTGCTGGGATTGGAGCGGACAGAGACGGGCTGGCAGATGGCTCCCTGGAATCCCTAAGCCTCGTGATTGGCTCTTCATTCCCTGTTTGAACACACAACATTTCATAGCCACTAGCTCCTGTCGAGCCCTCTACAACCGATGAAATGAGCAATGATTGTTGCTGCTTCCTAGATCAGAAGGATTTTCGAGCCGAAGGCAAACTCATGCCTTACTCCGTGGGATTTGTAATGGCGGTGCATCACTGGGAATGAACCCCTCACTACCTCACTGCACCACAGATGCAGACTGCCAATCACTACAAAGCACTGTAGGTCACAAGTAGTTTGTGTGGAATTACTACATGGGTAGGGTGACCAGATCTTGCATTGCTTTAAGTGGGTTGAAAAAACTGTACGATCTCAAAAGGGCGTGGCCGATGTAATGAAGGGCGTGGCTTAAAACACATTAGCAAAGAATCTGTGCTTAGCATAGGGAGCCGACGGTCCGGTATTTTGCTGCTTCTGTCATTGCATCCAGATATATAAAATACAAGTGACATTACACCTACAACAAGCCAGGACTATTGGCTTTGTCAATAGTTGTTAATTGCATAAGATAAATAAGCAACAACTATGGCTTCATTGTGTAGAATATTCAAAATGCTTCAATTCTGACATGATGATACAGTGAAAGAACTATAACGAGTCTCTTTAAAGTTTCATCAAAGGCAGTAAAGCCTGGTACTACTGCAGAGTTAAGATGTTTTTTCACCCTGAGGATGAGGGTATAAATGGAGAGCCCGATTGGGACCGGACTCAGCATCTGCCTTTTAGAACTGTCGGTGCTGAGCACAGGCAGGACCCTGCACACCTAAAGCTCTGAGGTCTTGAAAAACAAAAAACTGGACATTTTGCACAAACAGAAGTACTGCAATTTTACATCAATGGAGTGGCACAGAAATACCACTCTCATCAACATAGGAACACAGAAAAGGCACTAAGAAAATAGGCAAAATGTAATTTCTAAAACTAGCATCAGACCTATTAATTATATTGATTATTTATTTTATTTATTTATTTATTTATTTATGTCATTTCTAAAGCGCGCTGCAACCCTACGGGCATCCTGGCGCTGAAAAAAACAGCTGCTAAACTAGCACAGCTTTATAACACCTATAAACGTGCCACTCACTGCTTTCATTCAACTCCCTCTAAAAACTGGGACATGAGCCAAAATGCTAAAATCTGCCTGGACAGCTGGTCACCCTGTACATGGGAATCAGATAAGAATGGTAGCTCAGAGAATCATTTCAGTCAAAAGTCAGGTAACATAGCTTGAGGGAACCTTAGACCCAATCCCTCCCTGCCCCAGAATAGGAAAGAACTGGATTCCAAAAGTCATGTCATGCTGGTCTCCTTAGCTGCCCCTGTGCAGCCTCTTCCCCCGTCCAACCCCACCCCCCACAGTCAGAGACTATTGCTGTGATCTTGCATCCAGCCAGCTACGGTTCTTAACAAGGTGCTAGTTATCTGAAATTTGTAACTGTGATTGCATTTACATAGTGCTTTCGACCCCTGACGAGCCAAGGAAGTGCTTTTTGGCAAGTAGCGTGCTACTTCGGAACCCAAAAAGGATTTCTGATGAATTAGCATAGGGAACTATTAAATTAATTTGAAGGGTGGACGTGTGATTCTGTAATTTGGGTTGAAAATGTTAGTGGAGGGTTAGAAGAGGGAGGGATTTGCATTTATATAGCGCTTGGTACCCGTGAGGAGGCATCAAAATCACTTTTTGAGGAGTAGCACACTACTGCGAAACCCAAATAGGATTTGTGGGAAATTAGTATAGGGAAATATTAAATTAATTTGAGCGGTGGACATGTGGGTCTGTTAGTTGGATTGAAAAGGATAGTGGAGGAATAGAAGAATGAAGTGTCTGGATAGAGTTTATTTGGAGAACCTAGCAGCAGGAGCAGGTTTGAGATGAGTAGAAGGGGAGGGAAGAATCAGAGGGAAGGGTTTTGAAAGGCTTGTTTGGGAGATCTGAATAGTAAACAACGTTCGAGATGATGCAAGGGAGGGATAGAGGAGGGGAGAGTCTAGAAAGGGTTAATTTTTGGATCATAGTAACGAAAAGGCAGGGACGAGTCTAAATATGGTTCTTTTAGGGATCATAGTAGTCAGAGAGGGGTGGTAGAAGATATATTGAGATAGGTTTAGGGTGAAATATAGGGTATTGCATTAGAGAGAGTAGTATATTGAGGTTTGGGTTGAGTCAGAGAGTTGAGGTAGTGGATCTATTAAGAGAGGTATGGGGTGAGATATTGGGTAGTGCATTGGAGATGCTGAATTAGGAGTAAAGTAATATCAAGATACATAAGTACATGAAAGGTATGTATGTATAAGTAAGATGATATATCTAGATCTACATTGTAATAAATAAACTATATTTTTCCCCCAATAGTGAAACAATTGTAGATGGTTATTATAAAACTGTACTTATTTATGCAGTGATCTATATACATGTTAAACGTAGAAAAACATAGCCATAAGTAATTTGTTGCTAAGTAGAACTAATAAAATCTACATATTTATAAACAGGAGTATTATACACATTTATACAAAGGAATACGCATATCTGGGTACAAGTGTATAACCCAAATAATTGCTTATATGCACAATGATATGCTGTATATTTATGTTTGAGTGTGATGGCTAAGTGTGGTAGAGAGATTTCTTATGCAGTCTTTTCTGAAGATGAAGTAATTATCCGTGGATCTTACTTTTTGGGGTAAAGAGTGCCATATTTTGGCACCTTGCGTGGCACATCCTTCTCTGTTCAAGCAGCCAATCTAAAGCAGACGTTCCTTAGTTAAATGCATTTGGTGATTGTATTCCTGATGAAGACTGGCCCTGTTTCATGTATCACGTTGTGGGTGATGCAAAGCAGCTTCAATGTGGATCTTCTGGCAACTGGTAACCAATGTAGGGCCTTCAAGGTAGGATAAATGTGGACTTGTGGCATTATATGAGTAGTCTGGCAGAAGAGTTACAAATCTGTTATAGTATTTTCATAGATGTTACAGATGATCCATGATAGAGAGTTTTGGAATAATTGAGTTTTGACAGGACAGGAGAGTTCGTAGTCTGGACCTTGTTTGGAAATCCCAGGTGGGGGAAAATGCGTCCCAGAGTTTTTATAGTAACAAAGCTTTATCTTGCTAGTTCGTCCACTTGGGCATTCATCAATAGCTTGGAGTCCATGCTAATTCTGAGGTTTCTTACTTCCTTAGATACTTTAGGCAGTGTTGCCAGATTGTCAGGCCTGTTGGCAAGTGGACCATAATTTTTCTAATCACCACGTGAGTAAGATGGCTACATGTCATCCACTGATCAACTGCTCTGAGGCAACTGAAAATGTGTGATTTCCAATGTCTTCAGGGATTTCCAATTTAAAAAGTATTTGTGTGTCATATTCATAGTTGTAGGATGTGATGTTAAATTGATTGATTGGTGCTGGTAATGACTTCATGTAGATATTGAAAATGATGGTTGAGATGATAGAGCCTTGAAGGACCCCAGATTTTGTGAAGTACGGTTTGGGTGAGAAAGGAGGGGGTATGGATGACATTAGTTCTATTTTGAAAGTAGGATGTGATCCAGTCAAGAGCAGTCCTACGATGCCAGCTTCTTAGAGTCTTTGTATTAGAGTGTCTTGGTCAACCGTGTCAAAGGCGGCTGAGCGGTCCAAGACAAGTAGTGCAGAAACCGCTTTCCGGTCAACTGTGTTTTTAAGGTCATAACCAATGGCAACGTGGGCAGATTCTGTACCTTTTCCTTAATGGAATCCTGTTTGGAAGTCTGAAAGTATGGAATTATCTTTAATGCATTGTGACATGTGGGCGAATGCTGCTCTTTCTATTAGTTTGCCCAGGAAAGGTCAATTTGTAATTGGTCTGTAGGTGTCTGGGATAAGCAGTGTAGGTTTGTTTTCTTTAGTAATGGGCGTATATAAGCCTTTTTTAGGTTTCCCGTAGTTAAGCAATTGATGATGATTCGTTTTACTGGTGTGGCAGCAGAGGTACTTTTGCTGAAGGTTCTTTGTGGACACGGTTCAGAAGGGCTGCCGGCAGGCCTTCTTGCTTTGACCAGTTCCATAAATTAATTGTGTGATATTTGTTGTAAGGAATGCAGAAGCTGGGTTAGCCTACTCTTGGAGGTTGTTTTGGAAAAGGGTTGGTGCTGGTGTTTTTTTATTTAAAAAAAAATAGGAGTTCAATGTGTCTGCTTTGGTTGTGTTATGATTTTCCAGTTTGTCTGTGAAATCTTTAGTAATGGGATAAGCTCCTAAGCGGCGGTTCCATGTTAAAATATCAATAGTAAACATTTTGATGAACAAATATCAATTTAAAAATTTCGATAAAAAAATATTGACTTCATATTTCCCTATACTAATTTCCCACAAATCCTATACAATATCGAGGTAAAAAATATAAAAGTAAAAAATATCGACTAAAAAAAATACATAACAAATGAAATTAATTAAACAATATTATTATTAACAAAAAAATTACATTTAATAATATTGTAACTAATTATAACTAATAAACTTAATTTAATATATATAAACACAAAAATGTGTACATATACTTACTTAAATACATTCTATGAACTATTATCTTTATTTAACTTATAAACTTTTTTATTATATAAATAAAAATATACACACATATAAATAATTAAAAATTAAATAAAATATTCTATATTCAATAAACACATTACAATATATAAAAAAGAATAAAACATACATATAATAACAAAATAAACACAGTAGTAGTGCAAACTTTGGATAGTGAGGGGGTAAAAATTACTATTCCCACCCCAGTAAGTGCAACAGTAGGGAAAGCGCTGAATAGCGTAGGGGTAAAAATTACTATTCCCTCTCCAGTAAGTGCAACAGTAGGGAAAGCGTTGGATAGCGTAGGGCTAAAAATGACTATTCCCACTCCAGTGAGTGCAACAGTAGGGAAAGGGCTGGATCCCGCATCAATAAAAAACAAAAGCATCAACATTTTTATTAAATTTATTTTCCAATATTAAAATAATTAATATATACATTTAAATATATTATTAACAAAGATAATAACAAATCATTAATTACACATTAATTAACTGTATAATATCCACAACATACACCTAAAATTAATTACACAATTAAAATTGATAATTACTAATTAATGGAAATATTTTACAAATATTTATTAATCCCCAAAAAATTAATGACTTACCACGTTTCGCACCATTTCCATATATAAACATCACAACACACACCTAAAATTAATTAAACAATTAACATAATTAAATATTAATTGATTAATTGAAATTAATTAACAAGTAATTATTAAACGGTTATTAATTAATCAATTAACACATTAATTATTCAATACATTTTATATAATTCAATTACTCCCCACCCTATTCCCCTATAAACTCATAACTCCCTACGGAACTAAAAACACACAATTAAACGTAAAATAAATTAACTAGTAACATTTTAAAACATATAATACAATGACAAAATTCTCATTACAAACACTAAAATACATAACATTACTAATAATTGGATATTTTTGTCAACTATATTTTTGTAAACGATATTTAAGACGTCGATGTTTTTGGAAATCGATATTACTTACCTGTCAGTCGATATTCTTGTCCACGATATTTCTGTTGTCGCTATTTCTTCCCCACAATATTTTTGCTGGGATATTTATGTCCCTCGATATTTATACATCGATATTCCTGCTCTGCACCTTCTAGGCAATTGGTTTATGAAATTTGGTGACAATTTTATAGAATTCTTTGTTCGCACATTTAGCATTTTGAATTCTCTGTGAATAGTATCTTTTCTTAGCTTTTTTGATTGTTGAATTATATAATCTGCTATATTTCTGCAGGTGAAGTTTGTCTTGATTGGAGTTTGTTTTTAGCCAGGCGCATTGCAGCTTTATAATGTGCTCTTTAATCTCTATGTCTCTCCAAGGTGGCTGTTTATTAAATCAATATTACTTACCTGTCAGCCGATATTCTTGTCCACGATATTTCTGTTGTCGCTATTTCTTCCCCACAATATTTTTGCTGGGATATTTATGTCCCTCGATATGTATACGTCGATATTCCTGCTCTGCACCTTCTAGGCAATTGGTTTATGAAATTTGGTGACAATTTTATAGAATTCTTTGTTCGCACATTTAGCATTTTGAATTCTCTGTGAATAGTATCTTTTCTTAGCTTTTTTGATTGTTGAATTATATAATCTGCTATATTTCTGCAGGTGAAGTTTGTCTTGATTGGAGTTTGTTTTTAGCCAGGCGCATTGCAGCTTTATAATGTGCTCTTTAATCTCTATGTCTCTCCAAGGTGGCTGTTTATTTTTGTTCTTTTATGTTGTTCTGAGTGGTATTTGGATATCAAAAGCTTTCTGTAGCCACTCATATAGTTCTTGATGAAATTTATTGTGTCTAGATCAGTATTGGATGTAAGTTGTGGTACTAAGGGGTCCATTAGGATGTCGGGCGGATTGCCTCCGCCAGGGTAGCGGTGGCCACCACCACCCTGGCGGAGGCAATCCGCCCGACATCCTTCCCTGCATTCCCCCCCCGCCATATTACGATGGCGGAGGGGACCGCAGCGGTGGGAAACACCGCCCGCCTGTTTTCCGCCCCGGTCGCATTGCGGCCGGGGCGGAAAAGGGATAACATGGTGCCGGTGTCTATCAGACACCGCCAGCCATATTAGCATAGGCATTTTGAAAAGCCTTTCCGTGGCGGCAATGCGGGCATGCGGGCCCCCAGAGTGAAGTACAGTTGGGGGGGTGCACATGGGGGGGTACCTGTGGTACCCCACTTCATTGTCATTTGCAAAGCGGCAGGCACCGCGCGGTGCCTGCCGCTTTGCAAATGAAAATGTAAAAGTGCATTTTCAGCATTGGCGGGCGGTGCAGAGAGCACCGCCTGCCACAATGCTCAATATACAGGATGTGCCTGCCACTGTGGCGGGCACATCCTAATGGTGCGTGCGGGACCCCCGCCCTTTGGGCGGGCGGTCCCGATTTCTGATAGGATGGCCGGCGGGCAAAGCCCGCCCGCCATCCTAATGGGGCCCCAAGTGTTCAAAATTTGGCTTGTTCCATGGTCGATAGAGGGGTGCATGTATGGTTGTTTTAGGTGCGTTGCTTAGTGTTATTTTATGTTGGAAAGCAAGCAAATAGTGTTCTGACCAAATGACTGAAATCATTATTTGAACTGTGACTATTTCTGGATTTGCAAAAATGGTATTGAGGATGCATCCAGCGATGTGTGTGGGTTTGTGGATGATATGATGTATGTTCAGTGCATCTAGGCCAGTGATGAATGTATTTGGATAGGGCATATTTTGTTTGCCAAACCAAATGTTTAGGTCATTAAGAATGCATTGAAGTGTAGTATTATCAGGTTTGAAACTGTATCTAGAAATGTGCCTGGGAATGTTGCATTGCTAGGTGAAGGTCTGTAGAGGAGAAGCAAGTTACAGGAGGAAGATGGTGTAGGTTTGCATCTGTTGAAGAGGGCCTCACAACCTTGTTTGGAGACGTTGTCAGCTTTAGTGGTATTTATTGTTTGCTTGACCACAACAGCTAGGCCACCTCCTCTTTTGCCTATAGGATCTTGTGTGATAGTTTGAAAGCCTAGAGGAACGGCTTCATGCAACACCGGAGCCATGTCATCTCCCAACCACGATTTTGTTATGAAGAGTGTGTCAGGTTGGGTGTCAGTGAGAAGGCCTTTACTAATCTAATTGGGCAAAACTGTGTGCTACATCCTCCTTTCCTGTTTGGAGGCCTCATTTTTTTATCAAACAGTTTTGTTAAACCTTACCTATTATAGAATGTTCTTGCACATGTACATTTTGTGCACCAGTGACCAATTGGTTAACAACATATTGAGGTTCAAAATACATCTTGTTTTATCCTGCAGAAATATGCTGTACTTCAAACATTTCATAAATCACAGTGTATGGCTGAAATCATAAACCATCTGCTCGATAACGTGAGTGATTGTTCCGGAGAAAATCAACTGCAGCAAAGTCACTGGGCTAAGGAAAGATGATGACATACTGCTTCGCCCTTTTCTTATACTTTAAATGATCCTATTTCACGTGCCGCGCAGAAACAAAAAACTATGCAGGTCTGCACATTGTATTATGGAGTTAAAACTGTGCTCTATCATCTTTGCAGCATGACTGCTGTGCCCCTAAATATAGCATTTGCAGCTGACTTAATTAAGTTGTTTGACTGAAAACATGGCACAGTGCACAGTGTAGGCCTGAAATTAATTAGATGTTTCTTGTCTTACTATTGTTTTTGGCACTTGGGTCCATTGTGAAGGAGCTTTCTAGGATTAAAGGGATATCTTCAAGCATTATTTTAGCAAGCGTGGCTGTTCGTGCTCTGGTGAACTGAGATAAACGCATCAAAACTGAAGGGTGCTGAGGAAAACCGCTATATATATATATTTTCTTTGCAGCATGATTGGTTTCCTGACATGACTACCTTTGGTTCATATGTTCTATTTTCTCAGACAAACGCTTGTATTGATGAAAACTGGTTTATACAAATGGAACCCTACAGAGGTTGAAGCGGGCGGGATGGGGGGGGGGGGGCACGACATGCCCATACTTTTTGTGAAAAAACAACCATTCCAGGGCGGTTGACTCCAACAGTTGAATGCTTCAGCTGAAGTGAATTGCAGGAACTCTCTTGTGCTTTGAAACCGAAGGCAAGGCAGACAGCTAAACAAGAAACAAACCTCCTTCTGCCTCAAAGTTCCTGTTTGCCTGAAAGAAATATAAATGTGTGCAACTGGTTAACTTAACATGCAAACGTAAAGACTGCTTGGAAGCTGGTAATGGCTTTAACTGATGAAATTATTTGATGCTTCCTAATGACTTAGATATATTCTTTTTGAGTGGTATTTCAAGGGACTTGCCAGCTGGGCTATGAAATGAGTGGTTTTAATGGGCAGTTATTAAAACAAAATTGCAATGCATCTTAATAGTGTTGCACATTTTGTAGCAGCCCATCTTATACCTACTGTGTTAAATGTAAGTTTAGAATAATGACTTACATGTTCACAGTGTTTATTCAGCCACAGGCTGGGACCTTTTAGCACTAAAGACAAAAAATTTAGCATTCCCCACTGCACCAACCAGGATTCAATACCACACGTGGCCTTCTGGTAACAAACACAGACCTCTGCAGTGCATCAACTAATAATGGTGCATTCCCGACTGATTAACTTAACTTGTATTTATTTTTCATTTAAGCTATTGTTAGAACTGGCATCATTGGCATGAGTCTCCCTTCCATTTTTACTGATTGCCTCCTCTGTTTTTGATATGTTTTTGCTGGTTATATGCTTTGGGCACTGTGCCACTGCTATTCAGTGCCACAGTGCAAGTGCTCCCTATGTTAAATTGATGTACTGATTAGTGACTCCATGATTGGATTATTTGATTTACTTGTCAGACCCTAGTAGAGTGTACCACGTGTGCCCAAGGCCTGTACATCAAATGCTGCTGGTGGGCTTGCAGCACTGGTTGTGCCACCCACAAAAGCAGCTTTTAAAGTGTGTCTCGGGCTTGCCATTGCATCTTATAATCCGAACTGACTCAGGGAACATGGTAGAAACTCGAATTTAGTATGCCTGAACTCAGAATGATAAAATACATATTTTAGTAAAGTTGGTTTGAACATTTTGTGTTTGAAAATACCACTTTTAGAAAGTAGGTATTTTACTGTCTAATGATCCAAAGCCTGCCTCTGCTAGGTTGTGTATTAATTGTCTGGAGTGTGAGTGACAGGGCTGGGGGATTCCAAGAGACAGAATGAGTCAGCCCAGTGGTGAATAGGGAGATCTGCATCTACATCGGAGGGAGGAATTGCACCTGGGACCTGAATAGGGCTGGGCCTTCCCTCCACAATGCTGGTCCCACCTCCTGGGGTGCAGCTGATGTCTCTGCCCTGCACTGTGAAAGAAGAGAAGGAATCATATCAACAAAGTGCTCCAAGGCTGTGCTTTCCCTCCACAATGCTGGCTCCACCTCCTGTGGGGCGTCTGATGTTTCTGCCCTGCACTGTGAAAGGAAAGAAGGAGACCTGTAAACAGAGTGCTCAGGAACTGGTTTGGACTGGGTAAAGGCCCCTCTGCTTTCAGAGAATGAAGAGAAAAGTATTATATATATTGGGACTCAGACCCAAGAACTTTAGATCACTTCTGGGAACAAGAAACCTTTTGCCAAGGAGAAGAACCAAGGAAGCTGCAGGAGTTTTGGACTGCCCGTCTGCCAGTGTGCTGTTTGCTGGGTTGGCCTGCAGTGGTTTCTTTATTGCCAAGGAAAAGGAGAAGGAACTTTTTAAGGACTTTCATCATCTTACAGAATATTCTCCAAGGGCTTGGATTTGTGCTTGCCTCCTGCTAAAGTGTCAGGGACAAAAGACTTCATCTCCAGCTCCCTCTCGAATTTCCTTACTGGGAATTCTAACTGCAGAAGCCTGCGTGTCGCTGGGAGCTGGAAGAGCGTTGCAACGTGAAGAAGCGTGATGCCTCTGCAGCTGAGATTGTCGCATCGCCGGAGAAGCGTGCTTCTGCCGCATCTCCCAGAAAGCGTGTCTGCGTCAAAGCTGCCTGCTGTCGCATCACCGGAGAAGCATGACACAATCGAGAGAGTCACCATCTCATCACTGGAGGAGCGTGTCGCAGGGCCTGTTGCGGCTCCAAAGTACAGAGTCATCGCAAGGCTGCCAGGGCGCCTACGCATCGTCATTGCATAGTCGAATCAAGGGCGCAATCCTCTCACATCGCACCAGGGTTATCTTATCGCATCGAGGCGCCATCTTGCGCATCGCAACCAGACCACAAACCTCGAACCTACTTATCATCTCCGCACCGATAAGGATCACAACGCATCCCCTACTCTGCGCATGCATTGAGGCGCGAAGCATCATCTCCCCCGGATTACGGAACCAACGCATCTCCCCTTTTGCGAGCCTTTTGTTCATTTTGCTTTACGCATCCAGGTACTTTGTTGAGAACTTTGTTGCATTTATCACCATCTTTTACCATCTTTATTTCAATCTTAAGTACAGTATTGTGGATGTTTGTCATTTGTGGTCTTGAGTTAAGTCTATATAAAGAATACTTATTTTTATAAAACCTGTGCTGTGTGCCCTGTGATCTGGGGTTATTTAGGAGTGTAATACCCGTATCCTGACTTAGAAGTAAGGATCCCTATTTGGACAAAGGTGAATCCAATTGCCAACTAGAGAACCCCAGATCTAATAGCTATGCACTATTTTATCTGTAGTTGCCTCAAGGTGAAACATAAAAGAAAATTACAGACTATTTGTTTTTTCACTCACTCTTTTGATCTTGCCTCCATGTTCACTGCTGCACAAAGCATCACAGTTTCCATACTTTTTAAATGCACTTCGACCCCTGGATCCTTCTTGTCACACTTGTGCCATTTTCCAATCTGAATTTGTGTAAGCGACATCATGCACACTTTGACCGCAATAACTTTTCAAATTGACCCCACCATTCACAATACTAGTCCCTTCTTTTTGCTGCTCAAGGGCTAGTAAAATGTCAAGAAAAAGAAGGTTATTATGACTCTTAAACCGCCTTTTACTCTCTGTTCTTAGTTCAACGATCATGTCCCCTGCCACTAGGAATAGCAAGAGCAGTGTTAATAGTACCAAAGGGCAAGCCTAGGGTTGTATCTGCTTCCCAAGACCACCTCTAATAGGCGTCCATTTTTATACAGCAATATCTAAAATGAAATGCAATTAAACAGTTCCTTGTGTGGGTGATGCAAGGATTCTGCTCAGAAACAGAACTATGCCTGAGACCAAAGAAAATCAGTATGGAGGGACTGGCTACTAGTGCATCAATTGCCCTCCTAACCTCTCCAGAGAGACAAGTGATTTGGCACCCCAGAACTCGCACACTAGACCCTCTCCGGGATCAGGGTAGCAGGTCATCAACTTTCGCTCTCTCATTTATACATGTTCACAAAAAATGACAAAGAGACACAAGGAAAGCTTACAATATTTATTCAAACTATTGTGCTCTATTTTGAAGCACCCACGCTGCAATTAGAATGCATATGCAGGTCAACAATGTGATTAGCATAAATAGGAGGTCGAATACGTTAAACAGCCCTGTCATTTTACCTTACAGATTTACCTACTCTTAATCTCACTATGGAAAACAGTGATATATTATAGATCTCTGGGATTAGTGCTGAACCCCTTAGCAGGCATACATAGCTGGTAGTTGGACATCTCAGATGATGACCTTTGCTCGGCGAGTAAGTCTTCGCTCTGTCTGTTTTCAAAATGACAAGTCCTGGGTTACTGATAAAAGTGTGTGTGTCAAAAACAGTAGATCGATTTCTCTTTTATGTCTAGGTGCAAGGGTCTGACCAAAGAGAATAATAAGGAGCAGTGTTCTTTGACCTTGCAAGAGATGTTCCGACTGAATCTCAGCAGAAGAACAAAATACAAAAACATGTGCAGCCTATTTGCAAAATAACAATGTGGCACAAATACATGCATGATATTTTGTAACATGTGCAAAGTAAAAGCGGCCAACAGCATGCGAAAATGGGTAACATCTGGAAAACGACAATGAGCTCCAATAGGAACACACAACAGGAGCATGTTTCCCAGATTAAAATAATGGTTTTGGTGTATAAATTGAAGTATATTGGGCTTGAGCTCCAACAACATATTACTGAACCTACACACCACTTTCTAAGGATGTCTGGGAGCAGTAGCTTGTAGTCTTACAAGGATATTTCGATAATCTCGTCAAAACATGAGGCTAGCTCGAAAAATGCATTGGGTCTGGGGAACAGTTGGTTATCTGAGGTTGATCATTTCCTTGCCCAAAGGGGAATTGAAAAGAACATTAAACTACTGGAGAATACCGCAGATCTGCCATAATATCCAGCATAGCTTTGGCCAATTGATGTAACATATATGACTTTCTTTGGAAGCCAGGTAGCAGAGGATGAACCATATCCTCACCATAATAGGAAGCCAGTATGGTGGCTATATTATCATATTGCCGAAGGTGGTGACAAATCTGACAGTAAAATGCAGAACTGCTTCGAGTAGTTTGGTAGGTGACTGGGGGATCCCTGCAAGTGGGGCGTTTGCCAAATCTAGTCAAGATATAGCCAAGACATGTGCATAATGTTCAGTTTGTTGGAAGAGGATTTGC
This sequence comes from Lissotriton vulgaris, assembly GCF_964263255.1. Classification (NCBI taxonomy): domain Eukaryota; kingdom Metazoa; phylum Chordata; class Amphibia; order Caudata; family Salamandridae; genus Lissotriton; species Lissotriton vulgaris. The sequence goes on from NC_141697.1 coordinate 1,032,646,548, forward strand.
CTATATTTTAAGATCTGAAGATAAAGGTTTAAAGTTTTTTCCTTCTTATTGATGTAAGAGAGTTAGCTGAGGCCAAGATTAAGTGTGAACCCAAGAGTTTTTTTTATCATGGATGAGGGTGAAGGAGAGATACTGTTGACTTTCAACTGCCCATTGCTCCTGAAAGAGGTTTTAAGAGGAGGATCTCAGCGTTGTGGGAATTTAGCATAAGCAAGTTCTCTGTCATCTGATTCTGCAGTTTCATGAGGAAATCACCTAGGGTATGATGTACTTAATTGTTGAGATTTTGAGATATAATTGTGTGGCATGGGCGTGTTGGTGCATAGCGATACCTGCTTTATTGGGGATCAAATATATGGGCTCCATATAGAGATTGAATTGGGAAGGGGACAAAATCGAACCATGGGCACTCCACAAGGAATGTATACTGTGTCAGAGGTGTAGCTCTTAATCCTCACTACATGATATTTGTCACTGTGGAAGGAAGCGGACCAGCTTAGTATCTGATCTCGAAACCCCATGCAGTGGACGGGGATTCAAATGAATATTCCCTGGTTAAACATGTTGAAGGCTGCCAGTAAGTCTTCAAGAACAAGTAAGGAGGTACTGTCTTTCCCTGGGATGCTAGGCACACCATCCATTATATTTAGTGTTCAGTTTTGATACTAAGAGCAATAGAAAGCTAGATTAACAGTTTGAGGGAAATTGTTTGGAGCTGGAAAGTGACATAGGTTTGACCAGACTGTATAACGTGACCATTGAAACTGCATCCTAGGCATCTGTGTCATGCTCTGAAGCACATTGCTTGTTTATTTTAATGATTCAGGAGGACAGCATTTATTAAACTGAACTGGTTTCTTTGGGAGTAGAATATGGAAACAAAACAGTTACCATAGAAACAGCTCAATGTTAACAATATATTTTTTAAAACCTTCAGAAATTCCGGTCTAAGTGACATCATAAATTGTGTTTTCTTTCATTGGTGGTGAGAGCGAGAGAGAGAGATGAGCATCGTCCATAATGCAAATTAAATCAGATGAGTGTTTGTGTATTTGCACATGTGCAATTGAAAGCACTAGAGTACCATAACCAGCCAATTTTTGCAGATGAGTGGATCTAGTGCCAAGACATTTTCATATAAGTGTGTCACCAATAGTAGGGGCACACTGGGTGAGTCATTTGATGAAATAGGTATATTTCATTTTTATCATCAGTGTTATACGTATGCTAAGTGTAGGTGTAGGAGTGAAGCATGATATTTAGATTACACAGCAGAATATCACAGCTACCTCACTTCTTCATTGTTCTTCTTTTTATGAATGACATAAAAAATACCCAATAAAAACTGGAATGATAAGATATGACCAAGCTGCCAAAAGCTGAACCAATCTGATTCCTAACAGAATAGCTAGTTTATGTGAGCAGTATATGTCTCATCTTAGGTAGTTGGGCTGAGCTGCAAGATCTCAGCAAAATACATGAGACTTAAGAAAAAAGACCATAGCATTTCCAAATCAGGTTAGTTAAAAGGAGAAATATAAACTGAGTAAAGATGCATAATTGTGAAGAAAATAAAAAATATGGATCAGGATCTATTGCAAAAAGAAGCAAAAACAGGATGTCAAAAATAAATTTTAGTCCACAGTGTGCCTTTGAGCAGGGCATATTGAAACTCCGCCTCAAACCTTGCAGTCAAAAGCTCCAAGCCGATAAAAATACAAAATGTTGAATTTTTTGTAGTAACACATGGTAACTTGTCCTTTACAGATACGTTTTTCTACGATAGAACTTTTAGAGAAATTTCTGTAACATCTTTTATGATGAGTAAAAAGTTCAAGAAAATATCGTGGGCCACTAGTCTTTTTTGCAAGCTGCCAGGGTCCCAACCACATCAGCTCAGGCCCACAATAAAATGTGTAGGTAACTGGTTCCTGGAAGTTTGGCGGAGCAACGCCTATACCTCTTGCCACAGCAACTTTTTCACTATCCCCACATAGGGGAGAGGTTTCATACCAGGCGAATGAAGGGGCATATTATCAAGGGGCTTTATCTCCGCTTTTTTGGCTTTAAAAGCCAAGAAAGCGGAGATAAAATGATCTCCCTATTACCTAGCTGTCGCTAACACCAGTTAGCGACAGCTAGTAGGAGATAGCGACCATCTTGGGCCCCACTTTGCATGTCAGAGAAATTTATCACTAATGACATGCAAAGTGGGCGTGCCAAGATGTTAGCGACTGGAAACAGTCGCTAACATCGCTATCTCCTAATACCAACTTTTGGAGATATTCGCGCTAAGCGCGAATATCTCCAAAAGCTAACACCTGCCCTGAGCAGTTCTTAGCCATGTTATCCAATGGGAGGTGGACAAAATGGCTAAGAGCATTAGCTCGGTAATGCATGAATATCGCTGACTTTTCAGCGATATTCATGCATTGCGACCGATTTTTATCGCATTTGCAATAAAGCTTGATAATACCAAGATTTATCTGCGATAAAAATTGATACATTTTTGTCTCTAACCAATAATTATTGCTATTGCTTGGTAATATGCCCCTCAATGTTTCTTTTCACAACCTAGATAACCTTGGGTTTTAATTGTAAACATTTCGGTGTAGAAATTAAACAAGAATAAAACATTAAAGTTCAACATTTTGGCCAAAGGTCTGGCATGCAATATTAATCAATTTTAATATTAATAATGTTTAAACAAGTAAAAATAGTATAGGTATCACATATACATTGGTAAATTAAGGTATGCCATTCTTCTTTATGGATAGCCTTCACATCTATATCTTGAAGCTTTTCCCGAACAGATGTTGGCAATATTTTTTTTATCTATGCCACAATTTTAAAACAGGTTTTGCAGCCTACTGCTGACAAAATTAGATTCCATTCAAAAGGATTTTGTTTTAAATGCAACAGGGAAAATAGTCCCTTCCGTTATGTATGCCATACCTGAATGAATCTTGTGGAACTGCACAAAGCATTTTTGAACATTCACATTTGCCTTACAAAAGTGTCAGACAGTTATTAGTAAATCACAAGTAAGCATGGCCTGGTCAGCACGCCTTAGATAATAACAAAACAACACTGGGATGAAAAGGAATAAGTGAGAGCTCTTCCCAAACACCCTGTTGGTATTGATTTTTTCAGAATGGCCTTTAATTGAGGTTAAAATATACATTTCTTTAATGATCGCAGATTCGAGGATGGTGTTAATATCCTGTTGTATATGTATTAATATTGCTAAGTGAAATTGTCTGTTAATAAAACACATAATATCCTAGGGTGTGCATATTTGCGCTTCAATAAAGAGTACGGGGGTGACTCAGCAAGAGATGATACCAAGTATCGCACACTGACTAATTTACACCACACTTGGGTGAGAGTTTTCAAAATTCAAGCCTATGGCCGGACAATTTTGGTGCAGCCTGGTCAAATGGTTCAAATATTATAACAGTGTCCGTCCATTTGTTACATTCAATTTAACATTGTTTTATTCCCATAGAAAATTTAGGTTGCGAAAAACTCAGAATCTGCTGGTTGAAGCGTCACTAAATTGCATTTGCACAGCAGCCATTTTTCTTTAATAAGAATATCAGTATGCTGGTTATGTATAGAAATGATAGGAAAGTCTACATATTGAATTTTGATACCAAGATTATTTTTCTTTCAACTATTTAAATAATGCAATGTAATTACATTTAGAGGTAGCATAGAGGTTAGCATGAATTACATGTAATGTTGTTGACTACCTTTAAGCTAAGATTAAGGAAACATTTCTGATTAATTTTATTTGCCTATCGTTAAAATTTCTCTGGGACAGAATATAAGAGCATAGGCTTCTTATGACTGGGTTGTGTGCATGAATTGTGAAATTAGCTATAAATTATTTAACAATATTAATGTCCTGAATAAATAACTAACTGTATGTTTGTATGGCCTGATGAATATGCCTTCAATATTGTCTAGTACTTTCAACAATTTATTTTGTACTTTCTATGGAGAAGGAAAAAATTATGTATCGAGATGGTGCTGGTTTTACAGCCAAATGCTGGGTAATCTATTCGAAAAATAAAGACATGAATGAGGATGGGGAAACTGTGATGAAAAAGGAAATTACATAATTTTTTATTCTGGACAGAGGTTTTATTGTATGCATGTGGTACGTTTAACTGAGTGGTCAAAAAGAGACATGGGAAATAAATAAAATACTTTACTTATTTTGTAACATATGTGATACTCAGAACAATGTGTGTAATGTAAGAGGAGAAAAGAACATGTCATGCCCTTGCAAAAACCTGTGATTCTTTTCTTTTTTCTTCTCTCTTGAATTTTTTTAATGTCTTTAGGTAGCCAAAATTCTTTCCCAGAAATTCTTTATCATTTTGTGGGCTATTACCGGAGAGTAATAATTAGCAAAAGAGAAACTATTAGCAATGGATCTCTACTTAAATTGCATGCAAGGGCTCAAAGAAAATCCATATTACCACTACAAGAAACACACAAAGTCCTGAAAATGTGCTATTGCGAATGAGCTGGTAACACAAAAATATTGTGTGTTCAATAGTTAAAGTGTTAATTGGAACTATCACGCTGGGCGAGCAACTTAATGCAAAAAAGTTCAAAGTGGCTAGTGATGTTTAGTGCCCTTTGGTTACAGCTGATTTGAAAGTGAAATGAAAGACAAATACCTTAATTATTTCAATGGTCTGCCTGTTACCTCTCTGCACTCACTGCTTGGCTTTTCTTTGCAAAAAAATGCATTTTCAGTCAAATAGCGAAATTATGCTGTGCGAAGGTGCAGTTCTGAAACTTCTTTGTGCCATGAAATAATTTACAATTTTTTGGAAAGACAGATGCCAACCCCACCACTTCTCAAATGCTCTCTACTACGAGCAAACAAATCAAAATTAAATTTCAGATTTGTTCGGTATATTTATTTTTACCTTTTACTTTAGAAATTTTAACATATAAGCTCAGACGAATTGTCTGAGAAAGACACTCAACAAGTAACAACTACTATACAACAATGCAACAAAAGAGAATATAAATCACAGGAAAAGTTACAAAACACACAATTATATAATACACCTTTCGGATATTGAGTGGTAGCAAACGATGAATCTTTGCACGTATTGGAACATTCAATAAACCAAAATCAGTATATCAACTCAATGAAAGAGACACGTTCAAGGAAAACAATAGAAGAATATAAACAAATTAATCAGTAAGACTCAGAAATGAATTCTGTATCCTTCGCATATTCTTCCAATGATGCCGACGCGTTTCGAGTCTGTGAGTCAGGTTGATGGACTCTCATCAGGGCTCAATCAATGTAGTTCTACAAGGTGTTTATATTAAAAAGAAAGACAAAAGGAGAGCAACATGTCACCAAACGTTCTCAATACCAGGGTGACTGCCCCCAATGTCCATCATGGCCCTTTTAGTACCTGACAGTGACTCCGAAGACCTTATCTCGGGGATCTGTTAGCACCAGTGCTTGTAGCGGGACCTTGTTATCTGCAAGATAACATCAAGCTCAGAATGTACAAAAGTAATGTACTGTAAGTTTGTGCACACGCGGGTGAACCCGCGAAACATGAAGGAAAAAATAAATAAATAAATAATCCAAATTCATACCTCGGACAGTAGCAAGTGTTTCTCCCTGTCCCTCTCTAGTTCAGATATCCTGTGGTTCCTTATTTAACCTGTGAAGTGCGAACCAAAGTCGCCACATTAGATTTTAACCGGCTTCAGCATTTAAAGTAACATAACGGATCACCAATAGTTAGTTTTAAAACGCATACCTGGAGACCCAACGTTTTCTCAACGGTCTCTGGAACTCTGTACAATACTGTCCAAGAAAAGTCAGTTTCTGCACTTTTCTTGGACAGTATTGTACACAATGCCCACGAAAAAAGGTCTTGTCGATATTGAGGAAACCCTGCTGCGCAAGGAAGCCTATTTGATCATGAGATTCAATAGTGCCCAAACTGGACTGAATAGCATGTCCGAGGTATCAAGGCTTTAATCCTGTTACTTCGAAATTTTGCTCTTCCTGTCTTAAACTACATGTCCCAGAGTTCCATGCGCCTATTGAATGTTCATATCCCCGCCCCAAAGATGGCGTTGCTGTTTCTGAATTGAACCTGGCAGTTGTACGACGGAGCCCCAACTGAATCGGTGAGTGCTCCGCTAAATAGCCGGCGGTTTCACTGGTTTTCGTAAACGGAGCTGACAACTTATAAGTCTCCCGTTTTTGTTTGACAGGCTTTAAGCCGAGGAATAGGAAACAGTGCGGTTCAACCTGGATACCGCTTTACCTTGGAGGATGAATTGACAGCAGCTTGATCGCGATTCAAAGACGCGCAAGCAAAGGTAACCTTCACACGAATCTATCCCGCTTTAGTCTTTAGCGCGAACAGTCTGGGTTTGAGCAGGCTTTAAAACTATGCTTTGCTTTTTGCCCCCTTGGTAGATCGACCAACATGCCTGAAACCTGAGACCGTTGAGAAAACGTTGGGTCTCCAGGTATGCGTTTTAAAACTAACTATTGGTGATCCGTTATGTTACTTTAAATGCTGAAGCCGGTTAAAATCTAATGTGGCGACTTTGGTTCGCACTTCACAGGTTAAATAAGGAACCACAGGATATCTGAACTAGAGAGGGACAGGGAGAAACACTTGCTACTGTCCGAGGTATGAATTTGGATATTTTTTTTTTTTCCTTCATGTTTCGCGGGTTCACCCGCGTGTGCACAAACTTACAGTACATTACTTTTGTACATTCTGAGCTTGATGTTATCTTGCAGATAACAAGGTCCCGCTACAAGCACTGGTGCTAACAGATCCCCGAGATAAGGTCTTCGGAGTCACTGTCAGGTACTAAAAGGGCCATGAGGGGCATTGGGGGCAGTCACCCTGGTATTGAGAACGTTTGGTGACATGTTGCTCTCCTTTTGTCTTTCTTTTTAATATAAACACCTTGTAGAACTACATTGATTGAGCCCTGATGAGAGTCCGTCAACCTGACTCACGGACTCGAAACGCGTCGGCATCATTGGAAGAATATGCGAAGGATACAGAATTCATTTCTGAGTCTTACTGATTAATTTGTTTATATTCTTCTATTGTTTTCCTTGAACGTGTCTCTTTCATTGAGTTGATATACTGATTTTGGTTTATTGAATGTTCCAATACGTGCAAAGATTCAACGTTTGCTACCACTCAATATCCGAAAGGTGTATTATATAATTGTATGTTTTGTAACTTTTCCTGTGATTTATATTCTCTTTTGTTGCATTGTTGTATAGTAGTTGTTACTTGTTGAGTGCCTTTCTCAGACAATTCGTCTGAGCTTATATGTTAAAATTTCTAAAGTAAAAGGTAAAAATAAATATACCGAACAAATCTGATATTTAATTTTGATTTGTTTGCTCGTAGTAGAGAGCATTTGAGAAGTGGTGGGGTTGGCATCTGTCTTTCCAAAAAATTGTGTATGGTCCAGCCGACCCTACGTCCCGGGACCTACCTCCTTAACTACACAAAATGAAATAATTTACAAACACCTAAATGAACTCTTTCCCAACTTGCACTGGGGATATCTGTGTAAAGGTTTGTTTGTTTGCCTCCTATGACAGCCTCATTACCCAACAAAACATGTTTGTGCTAACGCTGACCTCAAATTAATTATTAATTATTTGCCATCAGGTTAAGACCCGCCCCTCTTCTCCATTGGCTGGCGTCACCGTTCATGCTAAACGGTGGCCAGCCATTGGAGAAGAGGTCCTAGTGACGTTCTTCTTTCTCTCTAAGTCCCGTCCTTTTCAGACTGGCTTACTTAACTTCCTGATGGCGTAAAAGCTTTCTTATCTTCTTTATGGATCCAACAGACGGCCCCATAAAGAAGATAAGAAAGCTTTTACGCCAGCAGGAAGTAAAGAGAGAAAAGTGTACGTCATGGCGTCTGCAACGCAAATACTTGTGTTGTTTGCAACCATCCAGTAGCATTCCTTTTCATCTGGGGAATGCAGCAGCGTCGATGATTCTAACACCTAATTTACACAAAGTGTTCCGTTTCACATACATATATGGAATACGGCTCAAGTAAATGCACTGCTGTGCGTTCAAAGTAAACACTTCCACTCTACCTATGATCGCGCTTACGCAAAAAGCTGCCAAACATACTTGTCCCAAACTTGCCTTGTGCTGTTGGCGCTTGTTATTATTTATTTGTGCAGTTTTATGTAGCACAAGCTCGTTCCAATGGCATTGTACATGAGCACGCCTGTGCTTCTCCTGCCCTGTTTCCACATCAGTGGCTGACTGTGAACGTGGTCGGCACAAGGACCCGCAGGCTTTTTCTGCCCCTCCCCTGGTCCCATGCGCTCCTGTGGGAGGCCGCGCGGATACAGGGTGTGCACCTGGAACCCGTGGGCGCCCTCCGCCTCATTGCCTGCGCCGGGCTTGGGTTAGGACTCCTAACTTTAGGACTCCGAAATGCCTTCTGTGAATACCGAAAGTCTTAAAATTAGGATTTTTCTCAATTTAATAGTAGTAAAGTTAGGACTCCTAACTTTAGGACTCCTAAACTGAGAAAAATCCGAATTTTAAGACTTTCGGTATTCCCAGAAGGCATTTAGGAGTCCTAAAGTTAGGAGTCCTAACTTTTTTACTCCTAAACTGAGAAAAATCCTAATTTTAAGGCTTTCGGTATTCACAGAAGGCATTTAGGAGTCCTAAAGTTAGGACTACTAACTTCTGTAAATACCGAAATGAGTAAGTGCCTTCTGTGAATACCGAAATGAGTAAGTGCATTCTGTGAATACCAAAATAGTAGTAAGTTTAGGATTAAATCTTAAGTTCATTTTGTGAATCGGGCCCTACTACTCTACTACTCTCTACTACTCAGTCTCTACTACTTAGTCTCTACTACTCAGTCTCTACTACTCTCTACTACTCACTCTTTACTACTCACCCTTTACTTCTCTACTACTCACTCTCTACTACTCTCTACTCACTCTCTACTACTTGCTACTCACTCTACTACTCTAATTCTCTTTACTATTAACTCTCTACTACTCTCTACTACTCTCCTACCCTTAACTATGCTCTACTCACTCTCTACTACTCTCTACTATCCACTCTCTACCATCTACTACTCACTTTCTACTACTTACCCTCTACTACTCTACTACTCACTCTCTACTGCTCTCTACTCACTTTGTACTACTCTAATGTTTTCTACTAATCACTCTACTACTCACTCTCTACTACTCACTCTCTACTACTCACTCTCTACTACTCTACCTCTCACTACCTCTACGCGCATACATATGCACATATATATATATATATATATATATATATATATATATATATATATATATATATATATATATATATATATGCATTTATATATATGCATGTGCCACCTGTTATTTGTTTTTTTTAAAACATAAATAAAACGCATTATTTACAAAGTCAATAGCTCAAACTTGTGTAAATACGCGACCTATTGCATTGCAAATGCAATAGGTCCCACATTTGCGAGAAATTAAGCTATTGGCATTGTAAATGACAATGCCACTTATTTATCTGTTTTCAAAACCAACACAAAAATAAAAATGTTGTCATTTACAATGCCAATAGCAATAACTTTTGCAAAGGCGAGACCATTGCATTGTATCTTTATAGACGACTTCAGATGAATCCAATTTCCTCTGTAACCATCTTCTATTTATTTTTTAAATAGATTGTATCTTTTGTTTTGTAGCAACTTCTCCTTCTAGTAGAAAAAGGTACTATAATCCCTGATACCACAAAATATTTAATTGACCACATCTATTAAGGAACTAGCTACATAGGTTACTTTAACAATTCTTTTAGTTGATTAGGTTATAAAGTTAGACAAGCAATACCTGCAACTAGAGGTGACTAAAGGCTACAGCTAGTGTGAGAATGGGAAAGCTGTAAGACCAAATGGATTTGCAAAGCTAATTGTACAGGGAGATGGCAAAAGCGGATCCCTAGAAATAACCAAGGATTTTATTTTTGCCTACAAATGAAATTTGTGCTACGTTTGTGGAAAGGAGTAACTATTGCTGGTGAACATAGAGCAGAAGGATTCTGTCCAACATCAAGTATTCTTATAAAATCCACCTGTTGGACCTGGTCCTCTCTACTCGGTCACCCCCAAGCAATTTGCCTTCACCCCCTCCTGTGTTGCTAAATTTATTTTTGTTACTTTTTGTACTCTAAGCACTTTACCACTGCTAACCAATGCTGCTTGTGCTTTCTCCTTTAAATGTGGTAAAATCAGCTTACATCCAATAGCCACATTTAATTTACTTGCCAGTCCCTAGTAAAGTGATGCTACATATACACAGGGCCTGTAAATTAACCCCTTCAATGCTCATGACGAGCTCAAGGGGCATCCAGCACCGGGGGAAAATACCTTTAGCATTGAAGGTGTTAAATACTACTGATGAGCCTGCATCACTTACTGTGCCACCCACTTGAGGTGCCCTGTAAAACATGACAGGTCTGCCACTGCAACATGTGTGCAGTTTGAAACTGCCATTTTGCCTGGAAAAAGAAACCTTTTGCAAGGTATAAGCCTTCCTTTTTAACACATATATGTCTCCTCTGGGGTAGTCCCTAAATGATGCACTGTATTTAAAAAGATGGGCATGTACTTTAAAGTTTTACAAGTCCTGGTAAAGAAAACCTCTCAAATCGGATTTTCACTATTAACAATTTTCTTTACACTTATACTCCAGCCTTGAAAAAGTATTTCATTAGATGAAACAAGTGTCAGCTGAAGGCTATATGGAATGAATTAAGCTGTTATTTTGATGGATACAGTTGAAGAATAAATCAACATTTGTATTACCAATTGGACTACGATATTGGTTTTCCTTCCTGGGAAGAGTGACCACTAATCTTATGACTTGGAATCCAACAAAGGACATTGGCATTATTTAAACATTTGTGACTCATGACAGAATTGTCATTGCTACTTACCTGTGGGAGTGCGTAACAAATGGTTCAATTGTATATATGTTAAAGCAGATTCGTTGTTCTAGTTTGCATTTAGCACCTTCTTGGTAGTAGGGTGTTTGCACCAATACAGCACTTCGACTAAAAAAATTGTTTTCATATATTTACATGTTACTTATCAGACTACAATATAATGATAGTTGGTGTGCAGTAGAATTCCTAGAGGAACCACAAATACTAGTTCTTTTCAAGAAAAATAAGTGTTTGTCCCCAAAAATAAGTTCCAGTGTGCTCCAATTGCACTCACAAGTTCAAATTAAGCACTGCAAAGGCCATCCATCCCCTGGATGAAACTCTTTAGTTTAAAACTTAAAAGGAGCTGAACTATCGCAGACATTTTAGTTCATTATTGGGCTAGAGCTTCTAAGAAATTAAACAGGACCTGGAAGAACTTTTTGTTTCCATGTTTGCTTCATGAGAATGCAAACATTCTATACTTTGATTTCCCACATCAAATCTGTTTTAAAGGCTAGATTTAAGACCCTCTTCTACATAGCTGCCAAGTTTTCAAATTGCTTTTGTGTGACATTTCCAGGGTCTCAACCTGCTTATGTGTGACATTCCAATGCCAGATTTAGGAAAAATTCATGCAACGCAGCGGAGCAGCTAACATTGCTGTGCTGCGTGCTGTAAAAGGGAGAGGGCAGAACAGCACCATATCCACTAAGATATGGCACTGGTTTCCTTTCGGACTGCACTGGCGCGCCCTATGCTGCCATGCACCAACACACACACCCTTGCGCTATATTCCAAGGGTTTGTGAGTTCTGTAAGGAAAGGTTTTTGTATGAGAAGGGGACTGTTCCAGTACAAAAACTATACTTTAATACTTTTCCCAATTTGTACTTATGCTGTACAATACAGCACAAGGGCAAAGTAGAAACACAAGGAAAATGGAAACATTTCTCCTTGTTACACCTATCTCGTAGAGGTGTAAGATTTTGGAGCAAATCTTTGTCAATGAATGTTTGTAGATAGGGATTTGTGTCAAAACTCAAGGTTGGTTACTTTCATAGCAACGCCTCTGTACCACCCATGGTACGCCCCCTTGTCACAAAATAATGCAAAGCAGTGCACAGTGTAACTTTGAATTGTCTTGGGGATCTATCCAATGCAAATCCTGTTTTCCGTTGGATAGTAAATACCTGCATAACACTTTGCATTGTGTTTGTGTTGCAAAGGTAATGCAAACCCTGTGCAAAGAATTAGTAAACATGGGACCAGGTGGGTATGGTTTTAACCTCAGGTGTGTGGCATAGAAACAGGTGGTGTTAAACTCTGAGGTGCATGGTCTGCTTCTTGCTCACTGTAGCCCCATGCACTGCAGGACCATTCTGATGCATGTAGCAGAATAAGTGGTGAGACTGTGTAGGTGGCGACTGTAACTAACAAGTGACGAGGACAATATGAAATGTATGACTAGGGCTATGAATCAGGGCAGACTCTGACTAGATCAAGTGAAGTCGGGGACAGCGACAACAGCTATAAAAGACACAGCCAGGCCATATGCTGCAGAGGGGATATGAGTGGCCTAGTGAATTGGGTGCCGGTCTCTGACCATGATGCCAAACAATGTAAAACCTGAAAATTTGGGATCAATCCCTGCTCTCCTTGTTGTCCGAATTTTGAGACTGTAGGCAAATACTTTATTTCACAGAGACTCCTTTTTCTGCATTATAATAAATAAGGACATCTTCAAATTGGTGAGTCTGTGATATGTGCATTGAACAAAAACCTATGGCATTTCCTTTAAGCAACTTTAATGTTGCCCCAAGAATACTAAAAATCTAGGCCACCACACATATTAAACATCACAGCCGACTTACCGCTTAGCTCTTGTAAAAAATTGGTTTATTAATTGAGAGGGGTGAGAGCTCCACTCAAATAATAAACACAGTCCTTGTCAGGGTGAACTCACAAAAGTCACTAAATAAACCTATGCTTAACCCTCTGGTAGTTTGGCACAAAAGCAGTCAGGCTTAACTCTACAGGCAATGTGCAAAGTATTTATGCAGCACTTAAAGTGTAATAAAGTGAAAACCCAATATAAGAAAAATCCCAAACTAATTTAGAAAAATAGAGAATATTTTAACAAATAAAATGGCCTAAAAATGACAAAAATCAAATAACTAGAATAGGAGTTTTAGATTGTTAAAGTTTTTTTTAAAAAGCCTAGAAGCAAAAAGTAAATAACATGACACCAAAATGATTTAAATCCAATAAGCAAAACCTGAGTTATGGATTTTTAAAGTTCTAAGTAAAAAGCACATTTTGCCCATCCAGTGGACATCTGTTACATTGGCAGGAGCCACCATCATGGTGGTTCCTGTAAATGCTTTGATAGTGGCTTTGGCAGAGGGCCCACAACCCACACCTTTTTTTCTACAAGAGTTAAGGTCAGCCTGACAGACACTCTACTTGTACAGGTCAGGCAGCCAGGGCCTGTATTGCACCAAACGCTCAATCCCCTGGCTTGAATTTCACCAGGTTGAAGATGTCACAGCTCCTGTGGCGTAATCTCTTCAGTCTGGAAAAGCATCTCAAGGCCTTTCCCATTGTAATGATGGGGAGCATCATTAATAGCTTCGGACCTCGGCACTTGTGTTTTAAGCACTAAAGTGCCCAGGGCCAATTTTCTGTCACTGTTTCCTCGTCATAGAGTAGCATGGGGTCAGCAACTTTCACTGACCCCATCCTACTCTGTGATGAGGTAGGGACTGCTGCACCTACTTATTGGCCGACCTAAGGTCAGCCAATGGGAAATGGTGGCAGTCTCAACCTTCCTGGGATCTCCAAGGCTTCCATCCCTGAGAGCTGCGGCAGGTAAGCTTAATGTTTTTTAATGTTTGCTGCAAACATGCATGCGTTTATGTATGAATATTTGGGAATGAGTGGAATGGATTTGTGTTTGTGCTCATGTCTGAATGCATGGGTGTGAGTGTGATTGTGCATGTGTGGCCTGTTCACCCCTCCCTGCTGAAATTACCGGCCCCAATTGTTTTTAAGTTTGGCCAATGGAGCAGTACATCCAAACATTCAATTAGTTTTATTTTTAAGTTCAAAAACAAAATCCAGAACTGGGATTTAGTTTTGAAAATAAAAAAAGTGATGGCCCCCTCACCATGGGATTTTTCTCCCATGGTGTGGGGGTGATTTTTTTCACTGTTCCTTACCACCAGGTGTTGACATTTTCTATCCACTCTAAATAGGGTGGGCAGACAAATGGCAAAACTGCCAAGGGCTCTTAATCCATTAGGCTATTGGAAGTGTATGTTGGTGGCGGAGATGAAGGAATCTCCGCCATTGATGTACTGAAGGTCCACCAGACTCCAATTGAGGAAAACTGACTTTTAGTTTTGTGGAGATGGTACTTTGTCACCATGGCAGAGTACCCTCTACGCCAAACTCCAAATTGGGCCCTTAGTCTAGTTTCATGAGAGGAGTCTCAGTTGGAGCGTTGCATTGGTGGGGCAGTCATCAGTGGAGCAGTGAGCTAGGCCACTGCTTGGAATTTTGCATTGGAGGGAAATGTGGGTTGGTTCTTGTCGATGCAATGAGCACCCTGCAGGTCAAGATTGGAGTCTGAAGCCGGGAAGGTGGGCAGTTGGATGGAGGTCCCATGTTGGTCTTGGTGAAGTCCTCTCCTAATCGCAAGGAGACTAGGGACAGTTCTTGTTCGATTCAAGGATCCCAAAACCTTTGGATTTTTACCTGTAGGATGGGACTTGCAGTTTATATGGTAGAGGAGCAGACTCTGCACCAGCCAAGATTCCAAGACTTGGGGACACTTCTTGGGGTCAGGACTCACTCCAGAAAAGGACAACAAAAGGGTCCTGGCAGCTCCATTTGGCGCTTGTCAGCTGGCAGTTGTAGCCAACGCCTCTGGAAGCTTTCTGTGTTCCTATAGCTCAAAATGAAGTCAGCCAACTGACCCTTGAAGCCACTTCTGGGATCCTGGGTTCAAGGTCAACAGGTCCAGTCTTCTTTCTGCAGACAGCAGGTTAGTCCTTCTTCTGAATCTTCTCAGTTCCAGGATTCTCTGATGAGGGGTTCTGACAGTGCCACTTTTATACCCAGTACCAGCCTGTGTGTGGAGTTTCCATTTGTCTACTGGTTTTGGTCAGTTCTTCCCCTTCTCTTGGGTTTGCCTCCCATCTGTCTAGGTGGACAAAGGACAGGCAGGCCGAGGCGTGGGCTGCATTTGCCAGTGAAAGGGTATATATCTTCATAAGTCAGGGAGGGAGTGGGCACAGCCCTCAGGCTATCCTTTGAAGGTCAGCAATGGCTGAGTACAACTGCCCAGGCTATCCTGCCCATTAGAGGAAAATCATTTCCCACATCCATGGCCTTTTCCTCCACTGTCTGGAAATAATATTCATCACACCACAGGGGAGCCATTCACAAGCATTTGACTGCACACTGGCAGAAAGGCACATTTGGTTAAGGCAGGAAAATTCCAACTTTCTAAAAGTGGCGTTTTCAGAACAGTAACTTAAAATACAACCTCACCATTAAAGAGGATTTTACATTATAATCAAACGAGAAGAGACAGTATTTCTCTATAAGCTCCCAAACTGAAGTTATTACTTATACAGACAAATGGAACACAGCAAACTAATGGTGATTATATTCTAGTTGATATTGTGTAACTTGCTGTTTTTGACATACTATATGTTTTTTTAATTAACAATATTTTTTTCTGATATTTTTGTTTTCAATATAGGTAAAAATTGATATTTTAACATCGATATTTGTGGTTTTACTAGTTAAGTATGGGAAGTCGATATTTTTGTTATCAATATTTAATTTCTGATATATTTCGTTTTAATATTATATGCATTGATATATGCCAGTGATCGTTCGTAAAGTGTATCTTGCATGGACTTTCCTCAGTGTTTGCTAATAATTTTTTCTGGCTGTCAGCAAGTGTCCTACTTCGAGGATATGCCGCTCTCTAGTGGTGTCACTGAACTGTGCTGAGAGCAAGGCGAGTCCCTCTCCCAGCTAGTGAATAAGCAAGGGTTTCACTGGGTAACCCTGACCTCCCCGTAGCCCCTGGTTATCCAGTTGGACTGCAGGCAGAGCCACCAGCTAAACAATGTTAGAAAGATACAGACAAATGGAACACAGCAAACAAATGGTGCAGAGCTTAAAAGAGCTCTCAGAATTGCGTGACAGTATGGTGCCATTGCGGGAATGCGGAAAAAACTAATGTTTTATGTTAATCTGACCCCTGATGCATGGAACTTGGCAAGGCTTCTCCTAATACTTTCTCACATGGTGGGTGGAAAGTAAATTCTCAAATTACCCACAAATCTACAAATGTATTCATTCTTCTGCCAGCAAATTTATACCATTAGCTGTAAAGAAAGGTTCTGTAGTGCCTACATGTGTTGGCACAGATTAAAAAGTCACAATACACGCCCTTCTTTTATCAACTAGCTTTATCTTTCAGTATCTTTGAATATTCAAGAACATAATGACAAATCGGTACAGCAATGTAGATGAGTGGCCAGTACTCCTAGCTACCCACTCACTAAAATGTAATCGCAGTTGCTGTGACCACAGATGACCTCACAGGATTGAACCTTTGACAGCATTTATCACCTCAGCAGCCACTTATTTGCTACTTAGGAGCTTGTGGTCAGGTAAGAAGTGCTAACTACAGAAATCAAACAGTGTTCAAAGAGTCCTACATGCCTTTTGAAACCCAGGGTAGTCAGGAAGGGGACAGGGGTACTAATGGCAAACCCAAAGTTGCTGTTGCTACCCACGGATACCCTAAATTGACAACCAAGGCACACTACTCATTTGTATTAATCTTTGACTTCAGCTGAAGTTCAGTCGGATATGTCACTTTTGTCTGCTTAAGACACATGATCTTCATGTGTATGGACATGGGTCCTGTACTTGAAGCATAGCTTAGGACGTTAATTCAGACAATTTTACATCAGCCGATGGTTGCACATTCAGATCCCATTGGGGGCTGCTCAACCTCTCATCGTTCATGGGTGGATAAGTGGAATATAATTGACAAATCACTACACTAAAAATGGCACAATTTGCTGATAGATTTGCTATATGAAACACACATTGTCAAGATTACGGGTAATGTGAAAAATATTAATGATTCTGTGCTCTCCGATGATGAAACAATATATCCTGTGTGTCTTCAAGTAGGCAGTTCCGAATGTCTGAATAGTGAAATGCGGCTTAAACAACCAGCTAAATATGTTTAGGACAAGAGGGAAGCAGGGCTGGTCACATGAGTCTCATGGAAAAGAATAAACAGCTTTAATTACATCATTTTATAGACACCTAGATCGATGAAAAAAACGTTTTACAACATTGCTCCAGGGATGCTCTATGATTTCCTTTTAAAAAAACAAGTGCTGTATTAGCTGGATGTATGAGAAGACGCATATTTTGAATGAATCTTCTCTCACAAGTTGATATACGTAGACATACGTCTGATGAAAACCAATGCTTCTCTACTAAGCGTCACTGTACTTAATATTTTTCGAAGATCATTCCTAACTGCAACAACTCTGCCGGTGTCCACTTTCAATGCTTCTTCTTCTTTCTCTCATGTGTAACGTAGTACCACAATATCTAGTATTTTTTTTTACTGCCCTTATATTTGCTTTAGAATATCAGCTACCTACATATCCTCAAGGTAAGTATATGTGGAGCTAAGAATACAAAAAAGTTATACTTTCTTACATATGTTTAGCTTGATGATTTGTTGGTAGTCGATATTGTAGTATACTCATAGATTATATTATGCAGCCGCATGTATGACCTTGATCCTATGGTCTCTGCCAACCCCAGTTCAGACATGGCAAATCAGTCTGACCCTGTGCCTCATGGGAACAGTTCAGCCCGAACTGCCAAGCCATGCCTTCCCTGGACCTGAAATGAGAGGGGTAGCGTAGTTTGGTATGTTTGGAATAGTGATGATTAATGCTGCGCATTGGTGTTCGCAGATTTATTATTACTATTTTAGAAAGGCCACTTTTAGAAGTAGGAATTTCTTTGTGCTACATGTCTTTGGTCCTCTGCTAGGATGTGTATTGACTATCTGGCTTTGGAGTGACAGGTGCTGGGGAGGTGCAGTGGCTCCAGAGAGTCTGGATTAGTCAGCACAAGGCTGAATTGGTCTGGTCTGCATTTGGAGTGGTGGGAGTAGTAGCACCTGCACCTGAATATGGCTGTGCCTGCCTTCCACAATGATGGCTCCACCACCCTGTGAACCCCCAGAACTGGTTTGGACTCGGCTCAGAACCAGGGGGAGAACAAAGAATGTAGTACTATAAGTACTGGGGCTGTGACCCCATGTCTGTTGGACTGAGCTTGCTTGGAACTAAGCCACTGCTTGGACTGCAGGGTGCCAGGAGAAACTGCCACTTGGGACTGACCAGCTGCCTGCTGGGGGTGCTGGACGGACTCCCCCTCTGCTGGAGGACCCTGTGTGCTGGCCTGCCTGTTCCCAGCTCTGCCCTGGGTGATCTTAGACTCAGAATGTTGTGCCTGCTGGATTTTCACCCTGCTTTTCTTAAAACTGAGTGCTGCCAGGTCCCTGTGTTGTGTCTCCAGGTTAGAGACAGGCAGAGCGCTATCTTTTTTATGGACTGGAGCACATGAGGAGGTGTTCATTTGCCAAGCGTGGGGAGCACTTCCCTTAGGCATTCGAATAATGCGATGTCCGTACACCAGGAGGGTGTGTGGGTGCTTCACCTTTTGTCTTCTGTGCCCGAGAAGTGGGCTCTGACTTTGAGTGTGGCGAAATCAGCCTCAACGCGAACTGGAAGTCAGGCAGAGGATGCCTGATCATAGGCAGGGCCCGGGTGAGACAGTGAAGAGCCCCCAGGTTTCCTTAGCCTTATGTGGGCTGGGCCGTAGGAGTGACCATACCGGAGCCTCACGGGCTCCATTCTGCGGCGTCCCGCCTCCCCCCACCTGGTAGAGGGAGAGGCGGGCCACCAGTAGTAGACAGTCTCTCGGAAGAGATCAACGAGAAGTGGAGGTATCAGGGAATCTCTACAGGGGAGTTAAGTTCTCTGGCTGGCAACGGCTACCAAGCATGTTCGTGGGTAGGTGCACTTTGTGCAATTGTCAGACACGAGGGACCGAGTGAGGTTCCCTTGCAATCAGGGCCGGACCGAGAACCAAAAACCTGCCCTGGCAAAGTGCTCGGCCGGCCCCCTGGGGGTGCGACCGAGCTCTTTGGTTTTCGGCCGATTTTGTTACAGGGCCGATTTTGCAGCTATGCTGCAAAAATTGCCCTGTAACAAAAACGGCCCCCAGGGCCCAAAACCAGCCCCCACCCTTGTGGCACACTGGGGGATTGCCCGGTGCCCGCAACGGCCAGTCCGGGCCGGCTTGCAATGAGGGCATCGGAGAGTCTCCTCTGCATGTGGTTGATAGCTGCACAGCGACTTCGTGAGCAGCTGTCCTTGGGCATTTCTCTTTCACCAGAATTAGCACTACGGGGCGAATCCTCGTGGGAAGCCCCGTGCTAATAATTACTGTATTTGCCCTGGTAGGCACGCATGATGTTCGGCACCCTACGCGCTGGGCACAAACACGTCCCTGGCAACCTGGCCAGTGGACACACCCTAACCCTGCCATTTGAAGGGCAAGTACATGGGGTCCAAGGCCTCTGAGGGGGCGGAAGTGCCCAGAAGAGGCACAGAGGTGATCTGCATCTATCCAATAGAGGCACAAAGGTATTTGTGATGTGCCCATGATATAAGTATTATGGCAAGTGTGTACTAAGGTGCACTGAGGATTACATGTATGTAGAATATGCTATGGTGAGTACTTTTATGATGTTCATGCCTCATGCTTTGTACTAAGTACACTTTCTACCAGTAGTTACTGGTTGCCCTACCTAACTGTGATGTAGGTGTTTATGACAATGGCCCGATTGGCCTAATGATTTATGTAATCCCTGTAAAGTCATAACAAGTGCCTGGTGGCATAGTGTACATATGTGATTGTGTTCTAAAGTGTTTTTATGGATAATACAAAGGTTATTTTCTTTACATAACCTTGTGTGGAGTTTCATTTGTGGTGTGGCTAGTGTGTCACTGCTTTGTGAGTGTGTTGCGCAAATGCTTTACACACTACCTCTGAGATAAGCCTTACTGCTCTGCCAAGCTACCAAGGGGGTGAGCAGGCGTTATCTTCAGCATGTAACTTCCTTGCCCTGACTAGATTGGTAGTGTCTGTCTGGATTAGGCTCATGACCTAGCCAACCAGAATCCCATTTCTAACAGTGGCCATCAGACCAAGGACCTGCACCCACTCCTGCCAACCACGCCAGAAACCTAGGAATCATCATTGACAACAAGCTCCCCATGAAAAATACAGCTCAGCGCCTTCTCCTCTGCCTGATTCCTCACTCTGTGCATGCTCAATAAGTTCTTCAAGTGTCTACCCCTACACCTGAGATTCACTGTGACACAAGCCCTCATCACCAGCCAACTGGACTATGGCAATTCCCTCTATGTAGGAATCACTGTGCACCTTCTACAGGGACTTCATACCATGCAGACCCCCACAGCCAGACTCATCCTCGACATTCCCCGATGAACCTACATCACACCCCACCTCAGGAAACTCCACTGTCTCCCCTTGCAGAAGAGATGCCAATTCAAGCTGCTGACCCACGTACACAATGCTCTTCAAAACCAAGGACCCACCTACATTAACTACCGCTTGAATTTCCACCAACCATTGCGAAGACTAGGCTCCACCTACCTTTCACTTGCCCATACTCCTCCATCTACTGAAGCAGAAGTGGAGTACGCTTCTTCTCCCGCATCACAGCAAAGACCTGGAATAGCCTTCCCATGCACTTTCAGACCATCCCCTCACTACCGAAATTTCAAATGGCCCTCAAGACCTGGCTGTTCGAATAAGACTCCGGGGCCTGAAAGCGCCTGGATACCCTATTGGGTTTTTAGCCATACTTTATAAACCCTGATTGATTGAAAAATCTGACCAACAAACTGGTCTGTCAGACGCGCCCATCAAGTACTGCCTGATTGCACTATAGGTCAGTCTGACACTGAGCAGGCATCGCTCACACACTTATAAAGAGGAAACCTGGACTTGGGAGGATGAAAAAAACTGAAAGGAGGTTATGAAAGATCAAGAGAAGCTAGTCTATAACCTTTCTAGCATTATATGGACAAATAAATAGTAGAAGTTCACTGTATGATTGACTTTATTGTACTTGTAGTCTTGCGATATAATTGGGTTGCAACGGCATTGGCACCAAAGCTAAGTTTGAGTTACAGTAAATGGAGCTAGTCCAGGACTTTGGTCTAGTGGAACTTGTTTGACCGGTAAAGATGCCATTAGCCTCGAGGTCTGTGGCTGCTCCAGTTACAGAGTGGCCATTGTTGATTATAAGATTTTGTTCCTGCCCCAGAGGGCATGGCAAGAGTCCTACACACTGATAATTATTTGTTTGTGAAAAACTAATTTAAAAAGTCTTCTTTGCTGGCATTACCGATGCTAAACCATGAGATTGACTATTGTCTCAAATGCACATACACTACCTTTTGAGCAGCATTTACCGGTGGTTAAGCAAACGAAACATGAAATAGGCCATTTTCTGACATGCCAGCCTAAATGCTATTTTGTATGTCATTATATGTATTTTCCTTCATACGCTCAGTAATCAAAGATAACTATTGATTTGGCTTATTAAATTTAATTCATTATTTCAGGAACCCAATAATGGAATAAACACTCTGCACTTTCTGAACACAGGTTTCTGGTAGAAAACGCAAATCATTCTCAAAGGTCCTCAAGGTCCTCCATTGTTTCAGCTCAACAGAGAATATGAGCTCATTTTTTTCCGATAGCAGTACTAAATCAGAATGAGGCACACTACATCAGTGCACATAAACTGATATTGCATTGATTATTTTAAGGTGCTCTACATCCAAGCCTCTTGCTCTTACAGTGACAGCCGCAATTTAGTAGGTGTGCAATACAAATAATTTATTGGTACTGAATTGATTGTAATATGCCTGCAGATGTTAGGATAATAAATGCAAACCTATTATGTAGTTATGATTAGTTTGCCCCATGATTGAAGTATTGATTTAAATGCTATTCCTGTGATGCCGGTTCTTTTTCAGGGAACGTTCGAAGATGAGATGGAATAAAACCTCACTGCAATACTTACAGTGACGTGTCTCAATTATTCATTTAAAATTATATTATAAGGCAACTGAGGGTGCATTTGGTGAAATCATAAAGCATTACACATGAAAGTCGGCTGCAAAATCTACGTTTTGGTTATTTTCAGTTAGAAAAATGCTCTTCATACTAATAAGGGTGCCCTGAGTGTGCTAGCTAAATAGAAGTAGTACAAAGGCAATAGGTCAAATTTATGTATAGGAAAGGTTTTATGACTTTTGAATATTTAGATACACTCTGCCATTACTTCAAGGCAATGCTAGCAGGAAAGATGTCTCTTTTCCACAAGTTCTTTTTTATAGGTCTGGTTGGAGAGCACTCTGTCTATTAAACCTATTGTTACAAATTCTTTAAAATATACTGATAGTTGACTTTGGCTCCACTCACATGCATGTTACTCTCAAGCCATACTATTGGCTGTTTGATGAATCATTCCAACTTCCTGAAAGTGCTCCATTGGTATGAATGACAGACTTTTTTACACTTAGAAAATACACTCAATCATTCGCTGTTTGCCACATTCAATTTGGTATGCCTTTTATTTATTACATGCAAACCATATTCTTTTTTTGCGACTTTTTCCCAGCTTTGGAAAATCCAATATGGCCAGCTTATTTGTGGTAAACAACATTTGTGCATGCAACAAACGTATACAGCATTCTTGCATGTCTTTGTTTACATGCATGGGCACATTACCGCTAAACCTATTGCTTGGCCCATGCTTGTTTTAATCTTGGACATTACAGAGTAAATAGTTGTGAGGCATATCTATGGGCCTGGAGAAGTCTAGCACATACATTTGTGCCCGGTGCATGCATATGCATTACAGAACATTTTGTAGCCTGCTGAGGATTGATAGATGCAAGTGAAATAGTTTTTGATACATCTGCCCTCTTCAGCGTGATCTGTTCACAGCTATATTCTATTAGTGTCAGAGTTCCTCCACGGGATTTTAGAGATGTGGTGTCCTTGAGCTGGGGCAGAGAAAGCCACTGACTGTCTCTACTCGCAGGGTGGAAACAGCCACTACAACGCGGGCATCACATCGCGATGCCCTTACAACGCGGTTGTTACAATGGGGGAGCAGCCACTTCAACGCGGGCATCACATCGCGATGCCTTACAACGCGGTCGTTACAATGGGGAAACAGCCACTACAATGCGGGCATCACATTGCGATGCCCTTACAAAGCAGTTGTTACAACGACCACGTTGTTACCACGCACTGCCATTACTACACAATTCATTACATCGACTTGCAGTAGATGGCGTGCTAACATTAGAAATAGTATAGTTTACTATTCCAACACCTTTCCTACTGTTACATAGGCTGGAGTTGGAATAGTAAATTATACATTTCGAATTTCAGCACACCATCTACTGCAAGTCTTTGTTTACATGCATGGGTACATTACCGCTAAACCTATTGCTTGGCCCATGCCAATGACTTGCGTAGTAATGGCTTTGCATGGTAACAACAACGTGTTATGGAACGCCTTGTGATGACTCGTGTTGTAACGAGTCATATTCCTCGCAGGCTAATTGGGTGACTGCATTTGGCAGACTACTTACTGCCCAGCGCAGTGTGAAGCAGTGTTTCCAAGCACAAGCAATCGGGCTAATGTTTTTTTTTAGAGCAGAAACTTTTTTTTTTTCAGGGACCAGAAGATCCCTTTAGTCCATTGCCGATCACATAAAGGTAAGAAGAAGAGAATGGTTGCTGGTGGTCCCTTTTGACCACTTATTCAACCCTCTATGCTTGTTAATTGGCTCTCCATTAAAAAAATGGAGCCCACTTCATTCTTTGTTTCTACTCCGTTTATCCATAACGTTTTAGTCAATTACCTTTATCTGTTAACAGCTCTTTATATCCTCAGTATCAGTAACTTCCATCTTAACCTACAGTCAGCCTCTGTTTCTAGGAAGTCCTTTCACCCCCAATCATCTCCACTACCTGTTGGTATCCCTTTTTTCTTTTTAGAAGCTGGACCCCATTCTTTTCTGTCAGAGTGTGATTGTGGTGGAATGTTCTTTCTACACGATTGTAAAAGTAGGATTGACAGCATATTTTGTCACATAATCACAGAAGAAGGGGAGACCAAAGAAAATGAGCTAAAAAAAAATAAAAGTACATTGACTTGTCTGTCTTTCTCTGTGACAACTGGTACTTCAGCATTGATGTTTCCTGCAGTGCACACTGCTTATCCACACAATGAGGTGCACTGCCCCATAACACAATTCCTCGTATAGAGTAGATGCGCATATAAGCACATAATTCTATACCATGCCATGAGGCACTTTCCCAGTGCTGGTTCTGCAGTCACAACATACATTCACAGCGTCTCACTCAATTAATGCAACAGGTTTCACAAAAGGAGTCAGTACTTGTTTGCTCACAGTCCATGATGCACAATTAGTCTCTAAGACACTACCTCCTTGCGGATTTTTGTCTCAGCAAAATTGTAAACTGATTATCATTCCTTGGATCTTTAACTAACATATCAGAATGTATCCATTGAATAAACCTCTGCAAATCTTTACCAGACTTAGTCCAGTAGCACAGATGCCCGTATTCCAAATGTCTGCAGTGGTGCACTGTGGGAGCAGTCATGGCGGCACGTGCCCTCTGGTGTTTTGTCCGTACTGTGGGGGCCCTCCGCGTGCTACCGGCCGCCGCTTTTATTAGAGGCTCCGCGCTCCTCTGTCTCACCGAGACCCACAGAGAAGCCTCATACGCCAGCCTGTGCCGGGTTCGAAAGCCTCTCGCAGTCCAGGTGAGGCCGGGGGGGGTTCGGTCAATCACTGTGGAAGGAGAGGTCAATGACAGGAGAGGTGCTCAATGGTGCATATGAAACACGGGAGGGAGAAGGAGATGATGGCTCTTCAGCATAGGATGCAGAAAGAGGATTGCTGAGGTCCTATCCTAAGTGTAGGAGGCTACAGCACGCAGTCTCAGAAACCCCCAGCACTCCAGCGAGCCTCGCCTAGCCACTCACGGTGCAGGAGGTCAGAGCAGAGTTGGCGGCTGTAGATGTGCTTCTTGAGAGGAGAAGGCAGCGCTGAATACATGAGGTCTCCACTGTTTGTCGTCACACACTGCGGGATAATAGACTGTGAGCGGGGGCCCTGCTCATGACCCTGGGTTCCCCTGCTGTTCCGGTGTTGACGGTAGGGGGCTTCGATGACCTGTCCCACGACCAGCCTTAAACTCTCCGGGTCAGAGATGCGCTTGCTGAGCACAAGATGGCAGGGTGCTCTTCGGCAGCGCTTGCTTTTGGACCCTATTTGTTCAGAAGCTTGCTCCACTTCTCAATCTCGATGATGTGCTGATCGTCAACCGTGATGCCCTCGCAGAACTGTGCCTGTGCACGTAAACAGGAGTCATTCTACTGCCCTCCATCCTCCCGTGGTGCTGTGGCTGGGCCCACCCCACCCCGACCCTACTTAATGGAACTCTGCTCTCCAGGTTTTTTGAGGCTTGACTTGGTGCATCTTGCCTTTTTGTGATGGTTTCCTTTGATGCCCATGACCCGGATCTGCCATTTTGTTAATTTTTTTCCTGTCCTTCTGTCCATTGGACTCCATCCTGCCGAACTTCAGACATTTATCTTTTGCTGGACTGCTTTATCTCTTTCTTCCCCTCAGGTCCCCCTCTCGCCAATCTCAGCCTCTGACTATCCCCCCCCCCACTTCTCTCTACCCCTTTTGATGTTTTATTTCTCAATTCACTCTGTAAGTATGTAATATTTAATTGTCCAAGCCTAATCACTGGTAAAATGTTATCATGAGCAAATTTACTATTTGTATATATATGTATAACTCTAACCACTAGTATATGTAGTAGACCTTTGTACTTACTACCATTCCTATGAGTTTAGAGTTTATCCGTTTGTATCTCTTTCTTGAGTGACTTTACAACTTGTACATTTGCACAATTTTTTCTGTGTGTATCTCTTCGTTGTGTGACTTTACAACTTGTACATTTGCAAATTTGTCCTGTTTGTAACTCTTATGTAACTTGTGTAATCCAAAGTCCTTATGTAACGCAACTGGTTCTTTTGTTAAGCATTTTGACACCTTCGGGTAATGTTCGCGCTATATAAAAGCGTATTAAATAAATAGAAAATAATATGCGTGAGGTATTACAAATTGCACCCAGTGCATGACTCCGCTCCCCAGTCTGATCCCGTTCTTATCTTTAAGAGGGAATGGAAAGGAACGGGGGTGCTGGGATAGGAGCGCCGGTGAAGGAGCCCCATCACACCAGAGTGTGCTGTTGATTGTTCATCCTCAAATTACCAAATTCATTGGGCGTTGCTTTTAAAGGCCATCCAGGAAGATGGCTGCCAACAAATTAATTCTTGCAGGTTCCCACGGAAGGAGTCCACACTTTGGAGACCAGTCCAGGTGAAGGACTGAAATGAAAAAGCAGACGAACAGCATAATATTCATAGCAAAACATACATGCACGCTCATGGGACCTCATTTATGAGGCTGTGCGTCACTTTTACGCCGCCGGTGCATCACTTTTTGTGACGCACCAGTGGCGTGAAAAATGCACCTTGTTGCGCCATATTTACAAAGTGATGCATCTAGGTAGATGTGTCACTTTGTACACCCCTGGCCCACATTATACCTGCGCCAGGTATAATGTATGCAAGGAGGGCGTATTGACACAAGGAAGGGTCGTAGAAGTGACACAGCGAAATCTATGAGTTTTCACTGCGTCACTTTTAGGATGCCGTTACGTCAATATCTTGCACCTGCCTCACAGCAGGCGTAAGACTGACGCAGGCCCTTTCACATGGGGCTTGCCCCATGTGAAAGGACGCATTGCTGGAGTTGCGTCACGTTTGTGACACACTCCAGCAATGCGTCACTTTTGCGCTTACAGATACGTCAGAAATACTGACGTATCTGTAACTCCTTGCGACATGATGCGTCATACATTAAATATGGTGCATCAGTAATGTCGCAAGTAGTGCGCACTGAGAAGTGACGCATCGCTGCTTTCACGCAGCGATGCGTCATTTCTCATAAATGAGGCCCATGATTTTTAACCAGTGGGAGTGCAGGGGCCTCACCAGGAGAACTACTAACACTCATGGCCAAATACTTCACCCTAGCAGCCAAGTGTGGGGTACCTTCTGCACTGACAATAGACAGGTCAAGCCCATGGTGCTTACTCTCTGCAGCCTCCCATATTCCTGAATCATTCTCCCTCTACTGGAAACAACAAACTTACCATCCATAACTGCCACCTACCACCTGTACGTATATAACATGCACATCATTCCTATGTAGGTTCTGAAGGAGGTAGGCTATGTCAACTCACTATTAGCGCCAGGATGCCTGACAGGTGACAGTGCGCTCTAGAAATGCAATAAATAAATAATAACTTTCAAAACTCTAAAATCTTACTCCTAAGTCCTCAAAAACCAATGCCATATACTTTTGAATGTCTTCCGGCCTCATTACTATGTGTGCTTCCATTCGGTTCCCCCGGCACTCCCACGCCTCCGATTGGATAGAGTACTGTGATTGTTACCTAACCACAGCCCGTGGCTGGAGTCTTCTAACACCAAGAAAATTGCCCTATATTATGTCCTTGAAATACTATGGGGAGAGCCAACCAAATACGATTTTCTGTTCCCACAAGAAGCTGAAGGCGTTATTTAACATGCTGTTTTCTACCTGAATCAGGGAAGATGACCATGGTATAGACTCTAGGGCATTGTTTTTGATATAGACGTCTCGATCAAGTCACCCTTTAGATTCTAGAAGGAGAGGCTGGCCATGGAAGAGAACATAGCACATACATTCTCAAAAGTATGTTGATGTTTTCTGTTTAACTGCTGGTTCCCTACAGCAACTTAAGCTCAGAGTAGTTTGGAATATTTATAAACACATTCTTTCGGATGCTGGCAGAGTTCAGGCAGTCCTGAATAGAATTGTACAGTATTTCTCTGCAACCACGATCAAAAGATGAATTTATGACTTTGAACGTGGCCGCAATTAATAAAACATGTCTCATGTGCAAAGGCTCTACCTCTTATGTACAATGTGAAACTGAAGGCATTTCGAACCAGAAAGTACATTTAAACTCCTCATACTATGATCAAGAGGGTTGATTGTGTTAGTGGTCATATTTTAATTAGAAATATGAATTAAAGGGAACGCAATGTTTTAACGGGCATAATGAATACTGTGGCCCATCATGACAAACTCCTTCCCTTCAGAGCCAGAAACTATACAGTGGAACCAAAGACACAATATCTGTTATTTCACAGGCTACTCAAGAAATAACACCGGACATGAAATTGTTGAACTTAATAGCACACAATGCAAACTGAATTCTACTTGGGCACCCAAGAGGCATAAAGTAGTACCCAAATTAAAAGAAACATTTTTTGTCCTACATAATAAAGGATTGAGTTAAAGTATGTAAGGATTCAAATATATGCCTGTTAGAAATGGGGTTTCTGGATGCCAAGGGTATGCACCTAAGCCAGCCAGAAACCACCACTGTAGTCAGGGTAAGGGAGTTACTCATCCAAGGTAACCCCTGCTCAACCCCTTGGTAGATTGGCAGAGCAGTCAGGCTTATCCCAGAGGTAATGTGTAAAGCGTTTGAGCAAAACACACACACCAGTGACACTATAATTACACCACAAGAGAGACTCCACACAGTAGTATATCAAAAATCTCATATATTGTATATAAACACATAGACCACAATCACATAAATCATAAATCACTTTGCCAACTAGGCAATTGTCATTACATCACAGTTAGCGCAAGAAAGTAAAGACTTATACATTTGCACATATTATAAAACCATGTTCACTGTACATGATCTGTAGGTCCTGAAAATTATATTCGTTATCCTATTATTGCAAGGTATAAAGCTGCACATATCATAACATCAGGCAGGGATACGAAGCAGTAAGGTCATACATACATCACCAAATATCATGAACACATAGGGTGCAGTGTCCCTGCATGCCTACTACACTTTGTGTGGTAATTCCATCTGAACACATAAGACACCGGAACTCCTGCGTGCCTTTTATGGGGATTACGGGAATCCCTTGTGCTGAGAACAGCACTTGTGCAAGTATGACCCCCCGGACCTGGCAAGCAGTGATAAATACAGCCCTTGGCACCGCCCCCAGGTATGTACCTACAAGGGGGGGCCCACATACACTAAAAACTAAGCAGGGAGACCTCACTTGCTCCCCCGCATGTGAGAGCTGAGCAAAGTGCTGCGGGCAAATTTGCAGCAGGTCCAGACCCCGCCAGGGCATTGCAGACCACTATGAAGGGAGGACTAATGCCCCCAGAGCTGCAGAGAACTGATAACATTAAAGCATGCCCAGCACCCTCCGGGGTACTGCTTTTCTCTCCGGCCTTGCCCGCCGCAGGGCCCCACCCACTGGTGGCCTTGGCATTGCTCGGCAATGCAGGAACCCTGGGTTTCCTTCATTGTTGTCGCCTCTCCACTTGGACGCACGCACCGGCTGCCAGGGAGGGGGAGAACACTTTCTCAACAAGCTCTCCCCTCCAGCAGCTCCACACATGAGGGACTGTGCAGTCCTGAACACGCGCTGTGGTAAACAACCACCGGGAGCCACACTGGTCAAGAAGCCTCTGAAGCAGAAAGCACTCACCACGCACTAGGTTTTCAACAAAGGTAAATAAAGTGCTCACTGCACACTTTCTCTCAAAGGTGTAACGAACAGTCCAGTCTTTGATCTCGACAAATTACAAGCAGCAAATGCAGGCCAACCCACCCCACACACAACAAGAGGCAGTACTCCTCACACAATTCTTCCAGCCCTTCTTCCTGGCAGGTTCCTTTGAGCCTCAAAACCATCTTGTGAAGTCTTTGATTTCCCTGAGACTTCGACTGGAGGCAAGCACACACATGATGAGTGAATGCTTCTCTCCATCCTCACTTGAAACACGTTTTTTGCATTCTGTAAAAGACTTCCAGGCAGAGGCTAAACTTATTTTTATTCAGTACCCACGCCACACATTGTGTGTTAAGAAAAGTGCCTCTGTCTTCTGGTTAATAATCACCATCCAGCCACCAAAGTCAGCGTGCATCAAAGGCCTGTGTTTGTGGTATATAAACACCTTGCTCTAAAATGACATGCCTGGGTTGCAAAGACTAAAATAAACTGTGAAATTAGGAGGATGGAAAACGCAGATAAAATCTAAGGGAATATCAGGATCCTGAAATCATTGACGTCAGGCTGAGCAATGCGAGTCGTCGTGTTTTGGAATCATTTCCTGAGTATTTGCAATCTACTTTGGGTGGAGAAGCAACAATGAAAGTGTTTTTTTAAATGTCCCCACTTTAACAATGAAGCCGGCAGAGACTACCTTTTGAACTTTGTTTTTGGAAGTGTGTGCAGCAGTGGAGTGAGAGCTGAATTCAGAGCTGGAAAATGTGCTTATACCACCCGAGGGCTGTTTGCGGAGCTTGGCAGCTAATGATCGTTCTATTCATCCATCCCTAAACACTGCCCATTGTCCTTGGCCTCCCAAGGCTTTCCCTGTGTCGCATATCGCCAGTCCAGCCCTTAATGTGTGTGAACCACCAGCCACCTCTTAATTAACAAGTACAGCAAGCGCACAAGCGCGGCCCCTAGGCTGCCAAATTTACAGTACTTGTGCATGCAAAGTGTTTGCCTTGCGGGAGCGAGCAGTGGCAGGGGCTATAATTGAAAACATATGGCGCCGCTGCTCGCTTCCACAAGGCAAATGCTCTGCATGCACGAGTACTCATTGGAAACAGTGCAAAAAATGCACGAGTTTCCAACAAAGTAAAGAGCAATGCCAAGAGGTCCATCCTAAGCAGCGCTTGCGCACTGCTTAGGCGAGACCTAAAACAGGGTGAAACCTAAATTCTCCAGGGGTGGGAAAAACAAAACCATGAAAAGAAAAATGGTTCAGAAGTAGGGAATTAAAAAGGAAAGCCATTCGGTAATGAGCAAGGAGGAGTCACAAAGCCATTTAGGTACATGCCTAAGTACTGCTTAAAATGATGCCTGTGAAAGACAGCTAAAGCAGTTTGCAGCAAGACCACAAAAAGGATAACAATTTAAACATTTGCAAAGATTGTGGCATTTAAGAATCTCACACTATTGTGTTCTCTCACAAACTAACAGGTAGTTTTTAGCAAGTAGGTAATTCTGAAGCAAATGCAAATTCCCGATTTCCAGAGTGGTTTCCCCAGAGTTAAACGTCAGCTATGGTTGATGAAACTGTTCTACTGCTGTAGCTGATCGTAGCGTCAGGTTCGTTGAAGTGTAACACTAATTACAAAACTCATAATCAAATCTGTTGTTCACTGTAGAGAATCAATGCAAACAACCAAATCGAGAAACGGCAACGTCAGCAACGCATGTCTACTTTAAAGTCAGAAGAAGGATGCTTTGCCAATTAGTACCAAGGCATTGTAAAACCATTTTAAGTATACACGTTGTTAACTTGGAACATCTATGATTACTCAATATGTTTCTCGCATTTATTTCATGTTCTCTATAAAAACATACAATAGAACATAAACATGCTATTGAGGCATCAGTATTGGGTCATGTTTAGTTCTCTGTACAATCAACCATGGCCCAGTACTTCACACTTCTTTATATTGAAAGTCAGATAAATATAAATGAGATGCATAACTTTAGAATGCTTTTTCCACCAGTGCAAGGCATTGTGTGCAGGATGTATGCTATAAGTAAATGTACAGGAATTTATATAGCGCAAATCACCGAGCGGTTTCTAAGCGCTTGCTTAGGGAACCCGTCCTGGTATTCCCCTGTGAGATAACCCCAGCAGGGTATCCGCAAGGTGAAAGCCAGGCATCCCGCCGCGAGGGGCCGTTGTGGAGATTAAGCAAGCTATTGCCCAGAGTCGCAGAGTGTGAACCCGTGAATCGAGTAGGCACCGGAGCAAGAATTGTCAAGTCCATGGACATTTTAGGACTCAAGACCCCGCCGAGCTGGGAATTGAACCCTGGTCCCGGGCAGACCTCTGATTCCAGGTCTGCCTCCTCTAACCAGTGAGCCACACTTCTCCACGAGAAGGGCATGGTTTCTAAAAATCCTGTCAACGAAATAGGCACCAGCCAATATAAAACCACGTGGAAGTTAAAAGGCCAAATATGAACTCCAAGGGGTAGATTTTCAAACATTTTGCGCTGGGTTAGTGTCACAAAAATGACACTAACCCCAAAAAATGTTTTTGGGGAATTTACTTTCCTGTGCAAAACTTGTTATGTGCTGGAAAGTAACCTAAAAGTAGCGCAAAGCACTGCTTTACATTACTTAGCACCAAGGGGGCGTTACATTGGCATTCTCTTGCAACCACCCATGCCTTTTGAGAGAATTGTTGACAGGGTGTTGCTCCAAATGTTAACGCCACTTGAAAGGAGGCACTAACAGGAGAAATGTTTTTATTTCTTTTTTCTTTTTTTCT
Source organism: Lissotriton vulgaris (assembly GCF_964263255.1). Taxonomy (NCBI): domain Eukaryota; kingdom Metazoa; phylum Chordata; class Amphibia; order Caudata; family Salamandridae; genus Lissotriton; species Lissotriton vulgaris. The sequence continues at coordinate 1,032,679,317 of NC_141697.1, forward strand.
TTTTACACTTACAAAGTGAGAGAAGCTTTTTATGCAAGCATGCAGTTCGAACGCACTTAGGGCCCTATTAGGAGGTCAGTCGGATTGCCTCCGCCAGGCTGGCAGTAGCCACCGCCGGCCTGGCAGGGGCAATCCGTCCGGCATCCTTGCTGCATAGACCCCCCGCCATATTAACATGGCTGGGGGGTCCGCGGCGGACGGAAAGACCGTCTGCCGCTTTTCCGCCCCGGTCGCAAAAGGGTTTATATGGTGGCGGTGTCTATCAGACCCTGCCAGCCATATTAGTATGGGCTTCTTCAGATGCCTTTCCGTGCCAGAAATGCCGCCACGGAAAGGCATGCAGAGTCTCCATAGGGGGCCTGATGCGGACCCCATGGACTCCGGGGGGTGGGGGGTGCACATGGGGGGTACCTATGGTACCCCCCAGCAGTTCCATGCACAGCATGGCAGGCACTGCGCGGTGCCTGCCATGCTGTGTATAGAAGTGCACAGCATGCCGTCCTGCCATTGTGCGGGCAGTGCTGAGTGCACCGCCCGCCCGCCACAATGGTAGGAATGCTGGATGCGCCCGCCACTGTGGTGAGCGAATCCTAATGATGGCCACTGGACCCCCGCCCTCATGGAGGGCAGTCCCTTTCACCGCTAGGATGACGGGCGGACAAAGTCCGCCCGTCATCCTAATGACCCCCTTAATGTTTACTTAAACAAAAGTCATATATGCCAATAGATACAAATAGCATAATTTAACAGAAAGGAGCATGCAGCAAGCAGCCTCTTATTACCCAGAGGTCAGAAATATCAGGAGTCCATGTAAGTAAAAATCAGCAAAGTACACAGGCTCCTACTAAAAAAGGTGATCTTGCAACATTGTTCTATTATACTTAGTGGCAATAGTGTGTGAACCAAACTATCACTGATACTTCACTGACAAGGCCTAAGCAGGATAAAACTGGTCTTGTTTTACATGTGCTTCCATCTTGACGTAATCTGGCCTACCTGTATGTGTTCGAGTCAGTCTGTTCCTATTAGAGCAGGGTGAATGCTGGTTTGCATATGGCTGGTATGTGCCTTGAAAGACCAAGTGGGTGAAACAAAATGGATTGAAATTCAGCCCTGAGTGATCTCCAGTGACTGAGATAAATTCAAGTGCCCCTCCCATCACTTTGTTGTTTGTTGCAGCCAGCCTAATATTTGGCATTGAGCCATCTAATTACCCCTGTTACTTACTGTAATTGCAGCGATATTCTCAATTTAATCATCTGCAATTGTGCTCAAGGCAGTGCATGGTGCAGTGTGGTTCTTCTGATGTAGTTCCTCTGATTCTACACATCACAATTTTGCTCCTCATTTCTGAAAAAAAGAAAAATTTAAATTTATGTTCTACAACTGGGGAATGCACATTATAATCCTGCACTTATGTGTTTCGAAAACACCTTAGAAATTAGCTATTTTCTTGGCAACTTTAGTTATTTTTTTGCTCAAAAAGTTATTTTATCTTATTTGTGAATAAAGGAATATATTAGTGGACTTCTCTTGAGAGATTTGACTCAAACACATAACTCATCTAACATCAGTTCAAAAAAATACAACAAACATACTGAGATTAACAATTGGTCAATGGTAGCATATTTACCAAGAATTGCACAAACCTTTAAAAGTACGAACTTACCATGATATAATGGACAAACTACAGCGATAGTGTGGATTGTTGGTAAGTATCGATGGTAAGTTTATAATTTTTTTGTGTTTTGCTGTAATATTGAAGTTTAAAAGATTATTTACTACAATATCATTCTTTTTATGGTTGTTTTATTTATTTTATGTTTTTATTTTATTATATATTATTGCGAAATGTATTTGATTTTTTACAACATTTTATTGTAATGTATGTGTTTCAGATTTTTTGGGAAATTGGGAAGTTGGATGGGTAGCGTCTTTCAAATTATATTTGTCAGTTGAATCATAATTTCATTATTTATAAATCTAAATACTTATTTATTAAATGCTTCTTACTTTTTTAAATCATGCATTAAATTAAATGTTGGATTGTGGGGTGTATTGAGGCAATGGTTTGGGTAATTTATTTTTAATCATATATTAAATTGTTAATTGATTAATACACAAAAGATTTAATATTAATAATTGTTATTTGGTTGTTTAATATATATTATATGTGTTAATTAATGTATTATGAAAATGTTTATCAAAACCAGACTGTGTTTTAATTAGAAATTAACTGCCTGTTTAATATAAAAATTGAAAAAAATCAATATTTTTAAATTAAATGTTATTACTTCTTCAACAGTTTTCAGATATATTGGGGAATGGATGAGTAGTTATTTTAAACAATAATGTATTAGTAATTAAAAATGTAAGTATGTAAAAATTACAAAATAGTTTGTGTGTTTTCTGTTAGAGTGCAGGGCATTTTTAATTTGTCTTAAACATTTTGATATAAATTTAAAAGTTTTGGTAAAATTTTATGTTTTGGAAATATTTTAGTTTGCCGAATTTCGAGATGTTTTTGTGATTTATCAGTTTTTCAAAATGTTTAATTTATATCTTTTATTTTTATTGATTACTTTTATTATTTGGGTGTTGTGAATCTGACCCCCAAATATATGCACTTTCCCCAATGTTTGTTAGTCTGGAGTTAAAATAGTAATTTGTCCCTTCCATATGTGCCCTTTCTCGAAGTTTCTTAGATTGGAACTAAAATAGTAAATCTTGACTTTAGCCAATATATGTATTTTCCTGAATGTGGGACTGGAGTTAGAAAATTAAATGTGACTTTCCCCCATGTATGAACTTTGGCCAACATTGGTTAAACTAAAATTAGAATAAAAATACTGAACCTCCTCCCCGCACCCCAGCCCCGGGACAATATATGCATTTTCCTTATTTTTTGTTAGCCTTGAGTTAGAATAGTAAATATAGCCTCCACCCCTAACAATGTTTGTATTTTCCCCACAAAATTTGTAGGAATGTAGTTTTTAACTTTTTTTTTATTTTAGATTGGCGTTAGGTTGTCATTTTTGACTTTATTGTGGATATCATTTATAATATATTTCGAGGGTATTGCATTTAAAAGCATTTGTTTTAAAAATAATTTAATTTTTTTAATTATTTTTTAAATGTCTTTCCTATATTTTGTTACGTCATCTAGTATTGATATAATTTATGTAAATGTTTTTTCAAAGCTATTGGCCTTATAAATGTGCATATTCTGTTTTATTTAATATTAATTCACATATTTTTATTTTCAAATGAAATGTATTTGTTTGATTATTTTTTGATTCATAATTTATTTGAATTTTATATTTTAATTATTACATTTATTTTAAAGTTAGATATATTTTTGAAAGTTGATTTTTTTTTGTTTAACTTTGTTTTATTGATTTTAGCATAAGGCAAGTTCAGTACAATTCTCATATATGCCCCTAGAGATACAGTGAAGATGAGACTTGGTACCTGCTTGTCCCCTACATAATAACGCAGTTCAGCATTAGTTTGTTTATGTAGCGAGTATCCTTAGGTGCTGTCTGGGGTAAGGCTCCTGCTTTCGGGCTCGTGCCCACCCCAAGAGCAATCAACAAGAACAAACCCCCCCCTTAAAACTCCACCCACCCCAACGAGTGTGCCATGCCTTCGCTTCTGTGTGTCGTTACCTAAGAGAGCAGCTAGGTGTCTATGTTCCAGAATCGGCCTTAGGAGGCTGTGTCTCAGTAAGTCACAAGAGGCGGAGATACTTTAGGGAAGTTATTTTGGTAAACTCTTTTGATAGGAGTGACAAAATAGGTTGCCACATCGTATGAAAGGATGCTCTGGATTGAGTAAGTGTGACCTGGATGCGCTCCATACCCAGCGTGTACCATAGTTTATGTAGTCAACCAGTGTGAGTGGGCCGGGCGCGTGTACCCCAGAGAGATAAGATGTGCTGAACAGCCGCGCTCATGACCAGACTCAATTGTCGTCCTCTGGGTGATTTCAGTCGGAATGTGTGTGCGTTAGGAAGCCCGAGCAGTGTGTATGAGGGGAATCGGGGAATTTCGGTGTCGAAGTGACTGTCAATGTCATTGAAGACTGTTGTCCATTAGGCTGTGACCTCCCTGCAATCCCAAAGAAGATGTGTTAATGTGCTGTTTTCGTCGCACCCTTTCCAGCATGTCGGGCTACGATTAGGGTTACCTCTATGTAACCATACCAGAGTCAGATACCAGTATGCCGCAATTTTCACCACTGATTCCCTACTGGCTGTGTTTCTGGCTGTATGGTGGGCTCTATAACATATAACCTGCTATTCCTTGTTTGTGAGGGATCTCCCCAACTCCTCCTGCAAACGCCACTGTCCGGCTGATCAATGTAGCTCAAGGACTGGGCAGATAATCTTATAGATGTCTATGATAAGTTTGCGGTCTGACTCTTTGGTGATTAGCCACTTTTCAAATGTCGTCAGTTTTCTACCTACTAGGGGGCGTATGTCGGGTTGCATTAACCAATGTCGGATTTGGAAGTATTGAAATCATTGTGGGGTGGTAATGCTGTAAAGCTGAGGTAGCTCGGTGAACGGTATGAACCCCTCCAGGTCGAAAAGATGACCCGCAGATCTGCATTCTGACCTTCGCCACTGCTGGAACGTGTATGTTTTCATCCCCGGATTGAAGTCGGGATTATGGGGTGTGTAAGTGGTGATGGGAAAGTAGTGAGCCCTCTTTTAGCTGCCACTGAGTCCCACACATGTAGCACCGTGCTTCTTATGGGGGATTTCTGAAGGTACATAGGTCTATTAGCACAACTTAAGAAGGGCATCTTCCAAAGCAACTTTTGTGCCATTGCCCTGTCTTGGAAGAGCCACCTCTTCTCTGACTCGGGCCTATACCACTCCACTAAATATCTCAATTGCACCGCTTGGAAATATTGCTGTAGGTTGGGGATCCCCAGGCCCCCCTCGTGCTCGAAAGGACAAGCTTCTTCGCAATCTTGGCTTTTTCCCGGCCCATATAAAGTGCTGCACCGCATCTTGCAGTCTCTTGATGGTGCCTGCGGGGGGAATCACCGGAATAGTCTGAAACATTTATAAAAGTTTAAGGAATGCGGACATTTTTACCACGGTGATGCACCCCAATAATGATAGAGGCTGTTTCTGCCACCTCCTGAAGTCCCCTTGGATTTGGGAGTTGATGTTAGTGTAGTTCAGGGTGACTGTTTGCTCTGTAGAGGGGGTGAGAACGATCCTCAGCTAGGGGAGCTGCGTCTGAACCTGCAGGCCCCTGTAGAACGGAGGCGTTTCATGAGTGGTATGAGAGTTGATGCCTAATGGTAGGAGCATTGACTTCCCTCTGTTCACTTTGAGGCCTGACACCCTCCCAAAGGCCTCTACCTCGCCCAGGAAGGCCGGCACTGACTGTGTGGGTTGTCTAGCGTAGCCAAGATATCGTCGGCATATAGGCTGATGGGGTGGGGTTCTCCCCCAAAGGTAGTGCCAAGGATGTCCGGGTTGTCCTGAACTCTCTGCGCTAGGGGTTCTACATAGAGCGCAAAGTGGAGGGGCGAAACGGGCACCCCTGTCTAATGCCTCGCTGGATGTCCAAGGGTTTGGAGCCCAATCCGTTGATGCGGATCCTTGTCCGCAGTTTGTCATAGCAGCTGGCAATCCATGCTCTAAAACGTTCCCCAATACCAAAGTGCACCAAGGGCTTCTCCAGAAAACCCCAGTCCACTCTGTCAAACTCCTTCTCGGAGTCTATAGACAGGAGCATGAAGTCTGACTGCGCGTAATGGGCTTTGTCTATTAAGTGAAGAATGCGTTTAGTATTATCACTGCATTGTCTGCCGGGAATGAATCTGGATTGGCCTGGCTCTATGATGCCAGGGAGTCGTGGTCCAAGCCTGGAGTCGAGCACCCCTGTGAAGATTTTGAGGTTGAGTTTGAGTAGCGAGATTGCCCTGTAGGCAGTGCATTGAGTAGCATCCTTACCCGGTTTAGGCAGTACAATGATTTCGGCCTCTAAAATGTCAGAGGGGATCGAGCCAAGCCCTTGGAATGAGTTGAAAAGTCTGGTAAGAAGCGGCGCTATTAATGGGCAAAAAGCTTTGTGAAACCAGAAGAGAAGCCTTCTGGTCCGGGTGATTTCAGGGGCTTGAGGCGGGATATTGCGCTAATTACCTCTTCTATTTTGATAGGCGTGTCCAGTGAGGCAGTGCCTTCTGCGTTGAGGGCAGTTGCGGCCTCTCTGCATAGGTAGGCCACTGCATTTTTGTAAAGAAGGGGACCTGCGCTGTATAAGTATGCGTAGTATTCTCTAAAAGCCTCAGCTATCTGCCCATCATTGTTGAGCTTCTCAGCCCGAGCATTATGTAGGGTTGTGACTTTTGACCGTTGGACTCTGGCTCTGAGCGCGCTTGCGATGGGTTGTCATGTTTTATCTCCTCCCACGTAATATGTGTGATGGAGCCTTAGTGCTGCGTATTGGCCGTGGTTGATATCTAGTCCAGCCAACTGCGCCCTAGCGATCTTCAGCTGTTTCCAGATCCTAGGAGCCCCCATGTGGCTATGTACCCTTTCAAGATCAGTCACTTCAGCTGTTAGAGATTCCCGCTTGTCTTTGCGCTCTTTGACGTCCAGAGAAGAAATGGCTATTAGTTCCCCTCTCACTACAGCCTTTAATGCTCCCTAGATGGCAGATACGGGCGTACCTGGCTGATCATTAAGTGTGATGTAGTCAGTGATGCTTTTGTGTAATTATTGGACTATCTCTTTACGTTGTAGTAAGACCTCCCGCAGTCTCCACCTACCCCCTGTCGCCTTGGTGCGTGGGACCCCTATGGTTACTACCACAACATCTTGATCCGAGATAGCGGCTGGGGTAATGTCCACATCTTTCACTATCGCACGGAGCTCCAAGGAGGGTATGAAATGGTCTAGTCTGGCATATGTATGGTGCCTGTGGGAATAGAATGTGTAGTGTGTGTTCCGAGGGTGTGTGTCCCGCCACAAGTCCACCAACCCCATCTGATTCATCCAGTCCTTTCCGTCTGCTGAGAAGGCTCCAGTGTTACCAAAGTGATGGCCTGATCTATCCGCCTTGCGGTCCATAATCAGATTACGGTCACCACCGATAAGTGAGTATCGTTCTTGGGAGCGTAAGGTCTCTGAGAGGGCGCCTTTAGGAAAAGATTCTTGACCGCCCCCCCCGGACCAGCGTTGTAGTAATGCCAGTGATTCCCCATCTCACAAACAGATCATTCAGTAGGCGACGTGTCTCTCGTCTCCGCATTGAGGGCTGAGGCCTGTTCCTGATACATGGTGGCTTGGCCCAGCTTCAGTTCTGCAATTGGTGAGCGTCTGCCGCCAACTCGTTGCCGCCCTTCTCTCGAGGATTTCTGGGAGTGCTCTGGGGAGGTATTCATCTTGTTGTGTTCGATACCTAACAGTTTTCAGAGAAAAGGTTTACCTACATGGGATTTTGTTTATCTGGAGTTTAACAACTTTTTATAACAACTTTTTAAAGTCTCACCCTGAACAGTGGTGGAAAATAGAATAAATCAAAATAAGTATACAAAATGATCACAATTTATCAAATGAATCATGAATCATACATGGGGCAACAGAATATATTTAAAAAAAACATTCGTATATTTAATATATATGTATTTTAAAAATTTGTCAGGGAAAAGCAACAGAACATAGCATGTAAGGTGATGACAAATAACCTATACAAAAAACTATGTTGACACCTTCTCTATGTCATTTCATCATTGAATGTAATACAGAGATAGATGTTGGAGTCAAACCAACCACCACTGTTCAGGGTGAGACTTTAAAAAGTTGTTATAAAAAGTTGTTAAAACTCCAGATAAACAAAATCCCTTGTAGGTAAACCTTTTCTCTGAAAACTTCATTGCCCATACCTGCAAGGTTATATTGGGTTCCCACTCCATTTGAATATTCAATACCTAACAGGGCTCAGGTTTCCTGAAGAGATCTCAGCTGTTGCAATGTTCCATTCCATTTAAAAATCAAGCGGAAAGGATAACCCCAGGAATATGGTAACCCCTTGTCCCTCAGAAACATCGTGACAACTCGGAACGGTTTTCTTTTTTGGAGCGTGATGGCCGACAAATCTTGGAAATGCGTCACAGAGTGACCCTGATATTAAAGAGGTTGCTTCAGTCGTGCCTCTCGAAGGACTCTCTCTTTCAGTGGAAAGTCCGGCAAGAAAGCCAGGATATCCGGGGGGAGCAGGTGCCCGCCTCACCAGCCCTACTCTGTGTGCCCGGTCAATACAAATATCAAAGTCTGTGGGTTCCCCGAATATCTCCCGGAAAAGGACCTGCAAGTACTTGGTGACGTCCGCTCCTTCTTCTTTGGAGGGAACTCCTCAGACTCGGAAATTATTGCGTCTGGACCTGTTATGTAAGTCCTCCGAGTGTGCCTGTAGGTCCACCTGTTGATTTTGAAGACGGATAAGTTCTTGTTGGAGGTGTTCGGCTTCCTTGCTTCTGGTCTGGTCTGAGTCTTCGAGGGATGTCACTCGCTCGCCTAGGCTTTCTACATCAAGGCGTATCTCCCTCACCTCCCCCGCTAACTCTTGTTTAAGCATATGGAAATGGGATGGGCACCTCTCCATCCCCAAATTCCATTTGCTGCTATGACGTTGCAGGGGAGGGGGGCCCTCTGTCTCCCTTGGGGGGGACCCTTAAGGAGCATGTCCGTAAGCGTGCATTCACCCTTCTTTCTCATGTTGGCCATGATATGGCGCCGTTTGCCAAAAACGCTTCTCCCCCTATTTGCTTAGGCTGCACTGGGCCTCCGCCTTGTGTCCTGGTAGCTAGGGGCAGGCGCACAGGCCAGGAAGCCCTGCGTGGGAGCGGCGGTTTGTCCTTCTTGTTGTTTGGCTTCTGTGCCTCGGTATGGGAGGAGGGGAAGCAGCGACCGCCAGCTCTTTGGGGTCCTGTCCCCTCTCGCCGATTAGCACCTGCTTGCGCTATGCCGCTGTCCTTATCACCTCGTCGCACTCTTTCGCCTGTTACTGAATGCCCGCCAAAGTCTCCTGAGGGCCTGCCGCCTGCTCCCGGTCGCCACCACTGCTCTCCTGGTCATAGCGCTTGGAGGCCTGTTATAAGTTTTGCAGGGAGCTGCGGGGCCCGGGGAAAATCAAGTCCGTAGTGAATGGGATATGATGCCCTCCAAGAGCGGTCACCAGGTACCCACACCGCTGAATCCACTCACGCCGTCTCTCCCACACGCGGCCCACAGGCCATCTCTTCTGGCCACCTGTCACGTTCAGTCAGATCAGAGCGCCACTGCCGTCGACCTCTGTGGGCAGGTGTCCCAGTAGCCCCCGCTCCTCTCTAGATAGGCCCGGAGGTTTGCACCGGGGCCCGCACGATGGCAACTTTGGTTATCTCTTCGCCCCCCTTTAGTCTTGTGTGGCTGTGAGACTCTTTGGGGTCTGTCCACTCGCTGTGGGGGGAAAGTCTGTGTGCATCGTGGGGGGCCCACTGTGAGTGGCGCCTGCTGGCGGCTCTCTAGTCCCGGCCGTCCCGAGCTCGATTTTTGCGCCTCCTCGCGCTCCCCGGTGCTCTCGCCACTCACCACCGGTGGGGCTCTGCTCGAATCCTTGATTTGCTTGGTGCCGCTGTCACCGCCCGTCCATCCACACTCGTGCCAGCTCACCGTCTCTGCGAGGAGGTCACTGTGAATCTGCCAGGGCTATTAGATCCCCTCTGCTAGGCGCAGTCTCGTACGCCTTGGGATTGAGTCTCTCAGGATGCCATTTTGCAGCCCCGGCTGCTTGTCGGTCTCTGCGTCCAGGAGCTGCTGGGCTGCCGGAAAACAGGTACTGTGGGCCCCGTGTGTCCCCCCAGCTCCCAGCACGTTTTGGTGTGGAGATGGGAAGATTTTCTGCTATTTTGGCCGTGAAAGGGGAATCGGACTGAGTAACTTCCGGGTCGTGCGTCCGTCTAGGTCGACATCTTGACCATGCCCCGAAAGTTGATTTTTTTAAAGGTTAATACATTGCATTAATGTTGATATGCTTTTATGGTATGCATTTCTAGAATGTATTACATATTTTTTTAATTATTTTAAAAAAAAAATTAAATTCCCATAATGTTAATTACATTTTTGCACATACATTTACCAATGCAAAGTCTATATTTTGGTTTACAATATATTTGTAGTTGATATTCTTGTACTTTATATGTATATAAAGTCAATATTTTTACAATATTTTTACAAAGACATTTTGTAACAGCTTTGTGTTCGATATTTGATTTTACAACCCAAATCTGGACAGAACAAACCTGTGCAGTACATTAATGAATCACCATGATTCCATATTGTGCCGCAATCAAATCCTTTAATTTGTATGCCCTAGTGAGAGCAAAGATTGAATAGTTCAATTATACACAGGTCTATTTATTTATAAATTATAGGCATGTGTGGTGTTTTCCATATTAGTACTCATTCTGTTGTTGGGTGAAACGTATCACTGCTACAATATGCATTGTCTTTTTATTGATCGACATGATGACAGACAATTTTATAAACCAGGTCTTGATAGTAAAGTTTACTGATGAAGGATACATTCAGGACATATGTAGCAGAATAGAAAGCAGATAGCCAGCTAAATAACAAAATGAGCATAAAAACTCAAAACACTACAATGCTCATTGATTCATGAGGGTATTGCGTGGTTCGTATGAAAGCAGGTGGCATCACAAAAATGTCACATTTGTGAAAGCTCAGCGATACAATGACATGGTGCAGAAAAAAGTATGGCAGATGTGTGGCGCAGGGGCCAGAGCAGCTGACTTGGGGGCACACGGTTCATGGTTCGATCCCTGGTGCCGGTGGCCGCTCAGTACCATGTGACTCTGTCTAATGGCACACTTTATCTGCCTGATGTCCCCCAGCGCCTTGAAACCTTAAGGGGTGATATGTGTGTGCTTTACAAATAAAATATCTTCGGAATTGACTACAAATGTGTAGAGTATAGGAAATATGGCTAGATGTCAATTCTACGTATTGCAAGGAAGGCCCTTAGCTGTCATTCTGAAACTGTTTCATGAAAATATAAAATTATTTACATTAATGGTCTGATTCTGATGCCGTTAGGAAATCTTCCCAAACAAATCGGTTTGGAAATGGTTTCCGGCCAACTCGGATCGGGAGTGATGGATTTCACTTATGTAGATCAAGGACTTTGGGTCTGATTTATATATTGGCAGAGAGGACACTCTCTTGTAATTGCGATGGAGTTTCCTCCCCGCCAATATAGTGGTCCTCCAACCTCATTTACATGCAGTAAGACCTAAGGGGTAGCCATGGCGGAGACTGCTCTGTCTTTGCCGTGAACTATGCCCTCACACGGCCCTGGGGAGTAAGGGTCATTGGACAAATGGCTACACATGTAGTCATTTTTTACTGTTTCTTACCACCTCATAAAACCTGCCGGAAAGGAACAGTTAAATCATTATGATGCTCTCCCTGCTATGGAAGAAGACTCCCATGGTGAGGAGAGCATGATATGTTCTCTTTTCAAAATCAAAATCCTCTTTCTGGATTTTCTTTTTGAAAGAATAAAGAAATACTCTGTGCTACAAGGCTGCATCCTGCTGATGCAGCCCCATAGCAGAGAGTAAACTACAGTGATAGGAACCACCGTCACTGCCGTTCCTGGCAGTGCTTTTATAAATGACCGCCTGCTTGGAAGTCATTTATAAATCTGCGTGTGGTCCTTCCACCAGTGCAATGGAGTATTTACTCCATTGCTCTGGTGGACTCACAGGCTGTCTGCCAGGATTTAAATCAGGCCCTTGGTCTGCTACCTGAATATTTTATTTTATAGATGTTCTTCCATGTTGCTCATGTGTTATTTTGAGATGTGTTATAGAGGTTATGAATGTGAGCTTGTTATTGCTGGGAGACAGAAACAACAAATGCAAACAAAACTATATATATGCATTATCTAGATAACAAAATATGTATAGTTAAAGTAAGTTAAAATATTCTCACGTTGTAACCTAACAGTAAGGCTAACTAAAACCATGATTCATGCAAGTTTTCCCACAAGGCAAACAGTGCAATACAAGCACTGTTTAGTGGCAACATGCAACTTACGCCTATTCAACTGTTAGACTCAAGGAAGTTAACATTTGAGCAGAGCCAAATGCCAATAGGGCTTCTTAATACTATTTTCTGATGATCACATAAGGTTGCCAACACCTGTACTGTCAAGCCACACCTTAAACTCATTTTATACCTACGTAGGGGTAAACGCGCTCATACTTGAAGACCTTTAAGTGGTAGAGCACATCAGTGATGAATGATACTCTAATGTGTATTTTTTATGGTTGTCTACACTACATTGCTGTTCCACTAAAGGGCACTTTCACCACTGGTATACACACACAAACTGTGGGTGTATACCAGTGTTGAAAGCGCACTTTAGTGGACCAATATGAGATTTTCGGCAGTGTGAAAATAAATATGATAGAGAATTGTCTCATTACTTTCCAATGGTCTACATTACTCATGGTCCTGATGTCTTCGTCTCATTTATCAACAGTGAGATATAGCCATCTCGCCGTACAGAAAAAAAGATCAGAGGAATGCTAGTAGATATTGCACCTTCCCCTAATGGTGGAGCCTACATAGGCAGTACTTACCCAGCATTCCACTTGAACTACTAAACCCTCCATATGAAGGCCAGCAATTTGGTAAGGAGGGAGGGGCATGATGAATGGGGCGAGTACAACAGGAACAGTAGTAATAAAGATTACCGGTAAGTAATGAAACATTACCCCCCGGGCCCTCTTGTCCTCTTCATCACCAGTAAGAAATACCCTAGAAGCACACCCCGGCCTTTATATGGTAATGGAAGAAAAAAACAAATCAGAAAGATCACAACAATATTGCAGCACGCCATAGCGATTTATTCAGAAAACCAGAGTGGGCATTACATGAAGCAACGGAATGCAAAACACCCAGACCAAAGTTAGTATCACACAAAACATTCTGCAAACCATAATGTTTAATGAAAGTGTTAGACCCGGGATCCCTGTTTGGCTGAGGTAGGTACCTTAGGCCAAATAGGGACCCGCGGTTCCACATCGGGGTAAGGAAGGTCACCTTCTGAGATAGCCCCCGCTCACCCCCTCGATAGGTTGCCACAAGCAGACAGACAGGCTTATCTTCAAGGCAAATAATGTGTAAAGTATTTGCAACCACGCTCAGCAACTCAATGATGATGCCACAAATAGACTCCACAAAAGTTTTATAAAAACAAGTATAAATTGTATATAAAAAGATATACAATAAGACCACACAATATATATCCAACAAATGAATATTTGTACTATCTCTCCTGGCCGGTTGTTAGTTAGCTCTTGTAAGTTCTGGCGATATTAATGAGCACTTTCAAACATCCTGCTGTAATCCTAATGCCATGTTATGCAGTTCGTAATGCTAGAATCAGTCACTATTGCAAGGTAAACATAATGCAATGCGTAAAACAATATTCAGGCACTTTGCAAAGTAAAATTAATGCAATGCATAACGCAGCAATCCAGCACTTTTCAATGTAAGAATAATGCAATGCGTAATACAGCAATGTGGCACTTTGCAATGTCAGAATCATGCACTGCATAATACATCCACCAGGTACATTGTTATGCAGAAATAAGGCAATGCGTAATACTCTAATCAGGTAGTTTGTTATGCAGAAATAATGCCATGCCTCACACACTAATAAGGTAGTTAGTTAGTCAGGAATAATGCAATGCGCCATATACTAATCAGGTACTCCGTTATGCAGAAATAATGCAATGTGTAATATGATAATCAGGTACTCCTTTATGCAGAAATCAGATGATGCGTAATACACTCTGGCACCGATCACAGTGCCTTTGGCGGCCTCTCCGCCATTTCGTCTAACTCACAGTCAGCCTCTGTCAACAGTTGCCCCCAACATGGGTTGGTGTAACAAGAACTGCAACTCCGCACTCCTGCTCCGGTTCTGCCATGCCCTTGGCAATATGGGCCACGATATGAGCCGAAGCAGAGGCTCGCGCTGCCAGAACAAGAGAGAGGCTGAGAGTGTGTCCCTCTGAGCACGCGCACCACCCCACCCCACCACAGGAGTCGACACACGTTAAACGGGGGCCTCTGATGCAATCTTGGTGAATGGGCTTGGGCCGGCGACTCAGCTCCGCCAGGGCTGTTGGTCCGGGCCCCTACTGCTACGAAGATCTCAGGCTGCCACAGGGCACACGCACACAGCATCACTGAGACTTCCTTGAGCTTGGGGGTGCACGATCACAGGCACTCCACATGAAGGTCTCAGGTTGCAGGAAGAACATGCGCACAGCTCTGCTGAGACTCACTTAAGCTCTGGGTGCACGTTAACAAGGCAATCCTCACGAAGGTCTCACGCTGCACAAAGCACACGCACACAGCGTCGATGAGACTCACTTGGACTCTGGGTGCACGATAGCAAGGCAATCCTCATGAAGGTCTCACGCTGCACAAAGGACACGCACACAGGGTTGATGAAACTCACTTGGATTCCAGTGCATACAATAACTGGACAATCCTCACAAAAGGTTCAGGCTGCAAAACACACACACACACAGCATCGCTGATCCTTTTTTGGACTCCAGGTGCCATGATCACAAGGCACACTTTACGAGGGTCTCAGGCTGCAACAAGCACGCACGCACAGAGCCCCTGAGACTCTCCTGAAAACTTTTGGGTTCCTGTGTTTCCGTAACAGGGAGCCAGCTCACCTCGGGCCCTTGGGAATAAGTTACTTCAGGACACAGCACAGCAAAGTCCTTTCAAGCAGGGGGACACAGCACACAGCAAAGTCCCTTTAGCCTTTCCTTGGTTAAAACAGTAAACTGCAGGCCAGCCCCAGAACTCACAGCAAGGGTCAGTCCTTTCGTTCAGTCTCTTCAGTTGTTTCTTCCTTGGCAAAGGTTCCTCTTGACCACGAAGTAGCTCCAGTCTTGTTCAATCTTGATCAAGCCATTCTCCAAAGTTCAGGGGCTTCAGCTCTCATAGTTATAACCCTCAATGCTTTAAAGTCTTTGCGTTTCGGGGGGCACTGACCCCTGTTCAAACCAGTTCTGGGTGCCTCCCTGCCAGTGGCACCATCTTCCTTTGATTAGTGGGGGTCTGGATTCTCAATCACTCAGCAGGAGATGGGACAATTGTTTTATAACGACCAGCCGCCTGAAACTGAACTCAGACAAGACGGAGGTCCTCATCCTGGGCTCCTCCCCCTCCGCCTGGGACGACTCCTGGTGGCCCCCCGCCCTGGGCACCGCACCCAAACCACGCACGCAACCTGGGCTTCATCCTGGACTCCTCCCTCTCCATGACCTGACAAGTCAACACCGTCTCCTCGTCGTGCTTCAACATCCTGCGCATGCTACGGAAGATCTTCTGGTGGATCCCCACCGAGACCAGGAAGACCGTCACCCAGGCCCTCGTCACCAGCCGACTGGACTACGGCAACGCCCTCTACGCCGGCACCACCGCCAAGCTCCAGAAGAGACTCCAGCGGATCCAGAACGCCTCAGCCAGACTCATCCTCGACATCCCACGAACCAGCCACATCTCCGGACATCTGAGAGACCTGCATTGGCTCCCCGTCAACAAAAGAATCACCTTCCGCCTCCTCACCCACGCACACAAAGCCCTACACGACCAAGGCCCGAGCTACCTCAACAACCGAATCAACTTCTACGCTCCCAAACGCCACCTCCGATCAGCCAACCACACCCTCGCCGCCGTCCCCCGCATCCGAAGAGCGACAACAGGAGGAAGGTCCTTCTCCTACCTGGCCGCCAAGACCTGGAACTCCCTCCCGACCGACCTGCGCCTGACCCAAGACCACCTCTCCTTCAGGAAGAAGCTGAAGACCTGGCTGTTCGAGCAGTAACGGCACCCCCCTCCCCCCAGCGCCTTGAGACCCTACGGGTAAGTAGTGCGCTCTATAAATGTCTATAAATGTCTTTGATTGATAACAGCAATCCAGGCCTCTTCACCTCTAGGGGCTATTCCTCCCCCTACACTCCAGATGCAGGTCAGCCTGTTGCTGTCTCACCTCCTCCCCTGGGTGAAGACATTCCCCAGATCCTATCACTTTCAAATCCAGACAGTCAATACATGACCAGGCAGAGACACACAGAAATGTTTAGAGCACAAAGGCCCAGCCACTTCTAAATGAGTGGCTTATAAACAGACAATGCAAAAATCACCTTCCTAGAAAGATGTGTCATTACAGTGTGAGTTCATACTAAAGTTCACCTCTCCATCTTTAGCCTTTGGGAAGATATTCTGGAAAACATACTACCCAGCCTTCCAATCCTATTCTATGGGCAAGATGGCCTTTCAACAGTGAAAAACAAAATGGAAATTATTTCACTGTCAGGACATTGAACACACCTTAGTAACTGCCATACCTTTCACATGCACTGCACCCTGCCCAGGGGGTACCCTGTACCTACAATCAGGGTGTCTGATGTGCATAGAAAGGGAAGGGTAAGGTCTGGCAAGTGGATGCACTTGTCAGAACAACATGGCAGTTTAACAAACTGCGCACAGGCCCTGCAATGGCAGACCTGTGTTCCCTTTTTAAGGCTACTTGTGTGGGTGGCACAATTAGTGCTGCAGACCTCCTAGTAGCATTTGCATTACCAGCCCAGGCACACATAGTGCACATTACTAGGGACTTTACTAGTAAGGCAAACATATTAGTCATGGACAACCTATTACCATTTTACTTTATACAGGGAGCACTTGCACCTTGATACTGTTTAACAACGCCAAAGTGTCCAAAGCATCTAAGTTGGCAACACCATGTCAGAAAAAAGGTCTAGGGGAAAACAAACAGTTTAGGGACTTTAGCCAAAAAGGGCCAAAGTCCAACAGAAAGTATTTGGGGTAACCCACGTGGCTGCCAAACAAATCATCGAAATGAAAACCCCCTTAAACTTATCTCAGCTAGCAGCAACCCCTCAGGAGGAGTTCTATATAAGGATTAAGTCAAAGAATTAAACTGCCTAATCCTGATGGATGAGGATGAAGCCTGATCAGTCCCAAAAGACCCAAACAAGGAGTCTGTAATTACAAAAAGGTTATGTTTTGTCCGGATATACCAAAAGGACTCTTTTAACATCCAGTAAGCCCCACTGCAGCTCAGATTCAGAATCTCCTTCACAGTTCAGGGCAGGAAGAATCATCTCCTGAGCCCTATGACACTCTGAAGACACCTGAAGACATCTGAAGTTTCAAGACAAAGAGCCACTCCATTGTCAAAAAAGACAAAAAAAACCTCACTTACCATAAGAGCCTCAAACTCTCTAATTCACCTAGAGGAAGTTATGACCACCAGGAACACAGCTTTAAACGTCAAGAACTTCATTCATATCAACTGTCTCTAAAAGCTCACAAGGGTGGGAGACTAATGCTTTCCGCACCAGTGGCAAATCCCATGAAGGAAATATAGGTTTCACCAAAAACCTAGACAGAGAATAACTGTGCAACAACCAAGCCAATAAGTCATGTGCATCAGCCAAATTACCCCAAGAAGCCCAGAAAGATTGAATAGTCGCTCACTCGGCATGCAAGGTGGAAACCTTCAGCCATTTTAAAAAAACATTGTCACAAAAACTGAAGAGCAACATTTGAATACTACTCAAGAGGAGAAAGCTTCAAAGGCTCACACCACCTCTGAAAATTGCCCCAATGCTGCTTGTATGACTTCATTGTGGATGGTTTTTGGGAAATGCTGAATGGCCTCTGCTAAATGGCGGGGCAGACCCTTCTATTGCAATCCCATCCTTTCAATTTACATACAGAGAGGCGAACACTCTGAAAAGACAAGAAGGGAGATGCCCTGAGAAGAGAGGGATAACACAGGGTCATCCCAAGACCCTGGACCGCTAGGAATTTGGACATGGGAGGCTATGAAAGCCCGGGCCAAAACAGGACCACCATCACCCTGGGTTCCCCCAAAAGGCTGTTCAACAACTCAGGAATCAGAGAAATAGGTGGGAATGCATACCATATTTGGCCCAAAGCAGAGTCAGTGCATCCCTCCTCCGTGCCCCCTTCTGAGGATTCTGAGAACCAGATTTGGGAACCTAGGCTTTGTGCTTTGAAGTAAATAGACCAAGGAAAGGTACACCAAACCTCTCAAACAGCTGAGGGAAAGATCCAGCGGGGGAATCTGCTACCCATTGTCCACCCCTGTGATTAGGACCGGCACCAGAGACAGTTAGTGAACTTCTGCCCATTGGAACAACAGGATAGCTACTGCACTGAAGGACCTGGACCTGGTTCCCCCCTGATTTTTCAAATAAGCCACCAAATTGTCTGATCTGATCACCAGGTTGTACTCTACAAGATGTTGCTGTGTCCCCACTACTGCCCTGTAAACAGGGTGAGTTCCCTCAAATTGGAGAATGTCTGCTTTCTTGCAAGTCCACTTCTCCTGCAGCGACCAGTCACCTAGAGTGTCCCTATACCAAAGGAACTGTCATTTTTCGAGAGAACCATAGGGGAATCCTGTTGAAGAGCAGCTTCACGGATAGAGAGTCTGGCAGAGTCCACCACTTTAACTCTTTGACCATCTGCAGTGGTACTGGAACCAATGGTGCACAGTCTAAATATCGAGTTTGAAATATCGACCTACAAAAATATTGAGTTGGAAATATCTAAGGTACAGAATATCGAGGTCAAGAATATCGTTGGACAGAATATCGACCCTAAAGTAAGTAATATCGATTTTTTTTATATCTATGTAAGTAATATCGAAATTACTAATTTCGATATTTGTATTATTGTTATGTATTTTATTATGTATGTGTAATATTTTTTTTGTTAAGTATTTTACTTGTTTTAAATTATATGTGTATTACTTTTATATATTAATAATGTTATTTTTAAATACATTTTTGGGTTGATTCCGATTCAGGAAAAAACACTCTGAATAGCCGTTTGGAGCGTTTTTTCCGTACGAATCGTACCCTGCAACGTCCCCGTACGTACGACGAAGTATGATTCGTACCAGGAGATAGACTCCGTACGAATCGTACAGAGACTGTACGAATCAAATCCCCGTACGAATCTCCCTCGGAACCCACTGTAAGCGACATCTGTACAGTTCGCGGCTGCTTTTTCCGACCCGGCAAGTACGATTTGTGTCGGGTATGCACCGTACGACCCTTTTTCTACGGGAGCTGAAAACAGCCGTAAAAGCCGAGTTCGCCCTGAAACAGGTACGGAACGCCCCCCCCCCCCGGGTACAGTGCTTACAACCCATGATCGCAGAGGTACGGTGCGTACCCCTGCAATCACGGGGTGTACGCACCGTACCCCGCGATCTTGGTGTGTATGCACCGTACCCCATGTTCGCTGGGAGTACAGTGCGTACCCCTGCGATCATGGGGTGTAGGCACCATACCCCTGTGATCACGGGGTGTGGGCACCCTACCCCTGCGATCACGGGGTGAACGCACTGTACGGTGTGTAAGTGATTGTGTGCTTGTCCGCACGAATTGCTCTTACCTGCCGTGGACCGTACGAATCGCGTCCTCATACCCCGGTGCGGATCGTACTCGTCGGGTCGTACGTCATGTGTATGAGTCGTACGGTTCACTGTTTCAGCCTTGCAATACGTACGGATCGTGACGATTCGGACGGATTGACGGAATACGGATCGTACTACGCGACTCAGACGGACGGGTACGAATCGTACGGCGATGGCTCTGGACGTTTTTTTTCCCTATTCGGAATCGACCCCTTAATGTTTTAGTACCGGTGCGGGTTGTGGGTTTATAGGGGAATTGGGTGGGAAGTAATTTAATTGTAAATAATGATTGATTTATTTTTATTTATTGGTATGGATAATTACTTTCTTTTTAATTAATTATTAATTGGCAAGTAATTATTTTAATTGATAATAAAAACATTTAATTGGTAAATAATGTTTTTATTTGGCAAACAATTTTTTTAAATTGGTGTTTATTTTTTTAATTGGCAATACATTTTGTTCATTGGCAATTACTATTCGTAATTGGTAATTAATTTGTATTAATAGGAAAATATTTTTAATTAATTGGTAATCAATGTTTCATAAAAAGTATTATTTTGTATGAAAAATAATGTTATTGTTTCATATTTTTTAATTGTGAATTAATTTTAAATAATTAATATTTTTTTGTAATGAAAAATATTTTATTGTTCAATATTTATTATTTGGTGACTAATATGTAATAATTAATATTTATTGGTATTTATTGTAAATGTATTGTTAATTTATTGTTAATTAATTATTCAATTTTATTTATGTTTTTAATAATTATTAAAGTGTATTTGTAAATGATGTAGAGTTATTAAAACATTTAATTATTTATTATTATTATATATACAATAATTATTTATAAGTATGTTATATTTAAATTCTATGCTATCCAACGTTTTCCCTACTGTTGCACCCTCTGGAGTTGGAATAGTAATTTTTACCCCTACGCTATCCAACGCTTTCCCTACTGTAGCACCCTCTGGAGTTGGAATAGTAATTTTTACCCCTACGCTATCCAACGTTTTCCCTACTGTTGCCCCCTCTAGAGTTGGAATAGTAATTTTAACCCCTACGCTATCCAACGCTTTCCCTATTGTTCCCCTCTCTGGAGTTGGAATAGTAATTCTAACCCCTACGCTATCCAACGCTTTCCCTACTGTAGCACCCTCTGGAGTTTGAATAGTAATTTTTACCACCACGCTATCCAACATTTTCCCTACTGTTGCACCCTCTGGAATTGGAATAGTAATTTTAACCCCTACGCTATCCAATGCTTTCCCTACTGTTGCATTTTCTGAAGTTGGAATAGTAATCTTAAGTGTTACTCTATCCAATGTTATCATTACTGTAGTGTTTTTCAGACTTTGAATAGTAGTTTTATTTATTTAGCTATTTAATATTTGTATTATTATTTTTGATAATGTGGTATATTATTAATTTTAAAAATAATTAAAGTATATTTAATTTTTTTAATGTATTACATATAATTGAATTATAATGTAATTAAATATAATTATTTACTTTGTATTTGTTATTGTTTTATGTGTGTAGATGTATTTGTAATTTATAATACTTTTTAATAATTTATAAGTTATTAAAATATTTATTAAAACTTATTAAGTAAGTATATATTATAATTTGTATGTATATGTTTAATTAATGTTATATTATTGTATATGTAGTATTTATTAATTTTAAATATTATTGACTATGTTTATTTTGGTTTATAACTATTATTTACTTTATTTTACAATTTTTTTATTTAAAAAATAAAACGTTATTTTTAATTACGATATTTTTAACATCTATATTTTGGTTTCGATGTTTTTTTACTTACCATGTTGTAGATAGGCTGTCGATATTTTTGTCTACGATATTCCAACGTCGATTTTTTTGTAGGTCGATATTTTTTCCGTTGATATTGTGTCAGTGATTCAGAACCAATACCTCGAAGTCCCCCGACTTTGGGTCGCAACAGGAATTCAGGTGATACCACAGATGACAAAGATGAAAATGAGACCAGGGCAACGTGAAAACCAATGCCGCCATATGACCCAGAAGCTTCTACTACTGATGCACCGTAAGGGAGTAGCTGCTCCTCACTAGCTGCGTTGGAGATCTCAAGACTGCGGCTCAGGAATCTGGAAGGCACACCCTGTTGAGATTCATGCAAAACCTGGCCCCTATTTCCTCTTGGGAGCATGCATGAGCCAGTCGTCTAAGTAAGGATATAGGTTACCCCCCTGCAGATGAAAAGAAGCCCCCAACAAAGATGCCACCTTTGTGAACAATCAAGATGCTGACTTCAGCTCAAAAGGCAATGCCTGGAGCTGAAAATTCCCTCTGTGACACAAAATCTGAGGCACTTCTAATGTTCCAGAAGGATCCAGACCTGGTAATAGCCACCCTGCAGATACAATGTACGCATGAAATGCCTCTTGACCACTAATTGAATCACCCTCTGTCGTTTCTTCATTTTGAAGGACAGGGTTTGTACGAATCTGTTGAGGGACTTAAGGACCAAACCCCCTTCGGACTTCTCCACTAGAAACATTATGGGGTAAAACCCCTTGCCCATCTCTGTCTGAGGAACTTTTGAGATTGCTGCCTTCTGGAGGAGAGATTTGATTCCTTGACAAAGGGACAGTCTCTTCACCTCTTTTGAGGGCCCTAGAGTCTGTCTGATACCTGAGTCTTTTGGGAGAGAGGCAAACTCTATCTTGTACTCTTCTCAGAGTTTACGACGTACCCAAGCGTTGGAAGTAGATACCTCCGGCTCCGCCAGAAAGAATAGGATCCTGTCTCCTACCTCAAACTCCAGGACAGGAGTTTGAGTTTCTTGGAGATTTAGCCTTCTTATCACCATCACCGCCTCTCCTGGACTGGAACTTCCCTAGTGAGCGTTCCAGTTGCCTATGTGAGGGTTGCCAAACAGGACACTTTGTATTCAAAGGCTGCTTGTCTGTAAAAGGCTGCTTCAACATTGAGGAATGTTTCTTTTGTTTGAAAAGACTGGGGAGTTTCTCATCAAGATCAGCCCCCAACAAATGAGTACCCTGAAAAGGTAACCTGAAAGATGAAGATTTCGGAGCTGAGTTGGTGCACCAGTCTTTTAACACCAGGTTTCTTCTGGCAGCAATGCTTGCTCCACAGAGAGGGACTTAGCTCTTAAAACATCAAATGATATGTAGGGTATATATTACACCTGCCGCTAAATCTATTCCAAAAGGCCAGAACAATCTGAGGCATCATCCAGTGATTAGAATATTAGTTTATTGTCAGATATCAGTGATTGAGCCACCTATGTCCCATAGATGCCCGCTCGTAGGGCCAAATGAGAACCAGAATAGACTTACTTCAGGGCAGCGTTAATATTTGTGTTGGTGGTCTTTAACCCTTTCGATGCTCATGACGAGCTCAGCTCGTCATGATGCACAGTTGAGCTGTGCTGATGACGAGCTGAGCTCGTCATGAATAAAGTAATAAAGCAATTTCCAGCACAGGGGGGGAAAACGCCTAGCAGCCAAGGTGTTAATAACAGCATCCACTGCCGAGGAAATTCTTCCAACCAGACTAGCAATGCAGGAGTCAATAGGAATAGTATCTTGAAGATTTTACTACATATCTTCAAGGGGATAGAGCTTAGCCATAAAATTAGTCAAAATTATCATCTGAGTCCTTCCACACCCTCAGTAATGTAAGGGTGCACCCGGAATACTAGAAGCACAGAACTTTGAAATTGTCAAAGCTGGGAACTTGAAGACGTCTCTGGCATTTCCTCATCCGCAAACCCCCATATTGCTGATAACATGTGCAATCATCTCTGGCAACACCATCTTTCAAAATGTGCTTCCCCTTGCGCTCCTCAGTGCCAGGAGCCTCTTTGTCAGAGTCAAAAGCCACCGAAGATACTTTTATTTGTTTATCCCACACCTGCCCATTATCAGGGGTGAGCTCTAATACGGTTTCTAATATCGGGGACTTCAGTCTGTCCTCCTTACTCTCCGAATGCCTTTTGTGAGGAGGGGAGAAGAAGTAACTGAGGAGGACTCCACATGACACCTCTTCTTTGATGTTTCCTCATAATTATACCCGACAGTACCATAAAAAATCCATTGCTCCAAAAATATCGTCACTCTCAATCACTTTTCTGCTGTCTTTTCAGACAACCAGCATTCTTAACCCCTGTTACCTCCAGAAAGTCAGGATAAAGGAGACCAGCTGATGCATGCGCACAGGCTTCCAAACACACACATATGCTCTGGAATCAGGAAGGAGCCATGACTCCATAACGGTGTTGTGCTGAAGTGCCATTACCCACCGCACTCCTCCGTCATTGCCACCTGTGTCTCCCTCCCAACCCTGCATGCAGGGAGATGCACACCATCCTCAACCGGCCTTCCCACCCAGCTGGAATGCCAACCAGAGTACTCACACTGAGGTCACCCCAGCCCTGCAGGAGCCACCCTTCTTCTTGCCCTCTTCATCGCCGTCGGCCAGACAGAAAAAAAGAATAGGTGGAATGCTGAGTAAGTATTGCCTATTTAGGCTCCAGTGTTAGGGGGAGAGGTAATAATTACTAGAATTCCAGTTTTTTTTTCCTGTGTGGCAAAATGGATACATCTCAATGCCACAATTGCTGAGATTTGCCTGAGACACTGACTTGCCATCATCTTGTGAAGTTCAAGGGCCACTGTCTTGCATGACCTGAGGAGCGGGGGAAAGCGCCACTCGAGACCACCGACGCACCAGGCACTACCACTCCCAGCACCAGCAGCGAGGAGGTCGTGCTGAAAAGCGAGGTGCTGACCCGTGGCGTGTGACGCACGCAGGGTCATGCCCAGGCCAAGGGTGGGCCCATCCATGCCCATCGGAGCCCGGAGGAGGCTGGGCTGGGCCCCCTCTAACTTTCAGAAAAACAGCTAAGGTAAAGTCAAGTGCCCTATCGAGATTTAAGCCAGTGTTTACATGATATTATTATCTATGAATAGCTTTCAAAGCCTGCCCTCACAACACTGACTGTGCACAATGGGATTATACTTCAGAGTATAGCAGCAAGCAGGGATGAGTAAAATAGGGGATAAAAGCATAGTAGGGACTCTGGACTCTTTCCTGACTTGGGCAACATTGGTTCTGGCACATGAAATCGCACTAACACCGATTATCGCTGGAACCCCTAAACCATAAAAGACTATCACAAAAGACTATCACTGGGAAGGTCAGAGCCTAACATCATCCTATGCGAAACCCCGCCACTAGATAGGGATAAAGAAGATACTGTAAGCACGGGATTTATACCCCACGACATGGCAGTGGGTGGCACCCAACAAAGAGTTTCTTCAAGGGTGGCAGCCACGAAAAAACCTGTGAAGTCTAATATGGATGTCGTCCAAAAGACAAAGAGGGGAGGGGTGCCGCAGAGACCAGAACCAGAAAATGCCCCGAGGACAGACAGACAGGATGGGGAGGTAACTCCAGAAATGACTCAGCAAGATAAAACGGGTAAGAAATAGCAGACTTGGCCCCTTGCCCCGTGATGTCTGAAGTAATGTGGCAGAGACTTGAAACACTTGTTTGTACTATTTTAAATCCTATCTTATTGAAAATTAACTCAGATAGAGGAAAAACTAACTGTATTTGAACGTCAAGTCACAGATAACCAATGCGTATTAGAGGCAGCATTAACAAAGTTTGGACAAAAAATGGACAGACAGCCCCTAACATTTCAGGAGAGGGCTAGAACTGATCCTAGCATAACACCACCAAACCATAATCCCGTAATGATAAATAGGGATCAACAGATAAGAGATAATCAGGAAGGATTAACCCTAAATATACCACAAGGTACAGATACCCACAAGGTCTGCAGCAACACAGGGTTTTTAATTTCCAATAAAACGAATGATCCAGGTGAAAACAGAACTCAGGAAGTGTTGAACTCTAACCCAGTACCTAAGGGGCAAATTAGCATACGGACAGGTCTGGGCAGTCATAAAGAAATGAGATTGGGCCCGAGCAGCCAACTGACTGATACACAGACTCTTCACCTACCCCCAGCAACTGCGCCTTTGGTTTTAATGTTGGGGAATGTGCCACCGCTGCGGAAGGGGCAGATAGAATCAACATCCCAACTAATGTCCAAAGCGCTACACTGGCTAACTCAAGACCTGGAGGTGGTGTGGGCCATAGGCAAGAATATTGCAAGCCAGATGATTATGGCGAGAAGAGTACATTGGGCGGGTCCAGTTAGGAAAGTATTATCGGGAGACTGTGTGGTTTTAAACTTTAGAAGTGAATCTGTTGTGGGCTTCCTCCTGGAGCAACTGGGCAATGGTTATACTAAAAACTCATGTATCATCGCTCTACCACTGGGCTTTTTTTTATAAAACCCCCCTTTTACTAAGTCCAACGGCTCACTTAAGGCCCAAGAAAGGACAAAGGGAAGGCCACCCCGGGGGAAATAGTGAGACCGTGGACTGGAGTTTTAAGAACAGATATGCTCCTGTATGACCTCGATGCTTGTGCCTGACTACACCCAGCACTCACAAGTCCACAGCCATGTAATGAAAGGAAATACCCAGTCAGGTTAATAGTGTGAGCCCACAATTATCCCCTACACAAAAGGAGAGAAAAAGAATGTCTTGAACATAGCCGGATGGAATGTGGCTGGTATTTCACATAATGTGAGTGATGCCAATTGGTTAAAGACATGGCAGGAAATAGCATGTTTCCAGGAATCATGGTCACGGAACCTGTATTCATAAATGGTTATCGATCTTTCAGACCCAGGCAATCCCATCCACCTCAGGGAGGGCAAAGGGGGGAATCTTAACTCTAATAAGGAATGACGTACCAATAAAGGCAAAGATCAAATCATATCCCAATCAAAAGTTTCACATTTTGATATTGGAGATACATCAGGAAAGAGTATGGGTTCTGATACATTTTTATAATAACAGATTTGGCCCAAAGATGCATACGATTGTGGGGAAAGTCGACAAAGCTATTTTAAAGATTATGAGCAATAACAAGACCTCTAATGTTGACATCATATGGCTAGGTGACTTCAATATTCACCCTTGTAACTGCAACAATTTGCCGGTATGCGGGGTAGAGGGCATGAAGGGGAACCCTACATATCACTTCATACATAGCGAATACGGTAACGGTTTAAATAAGTTAATGGGCTGATTAAACCTAGAAATAATCTTTGATCCAGATCCTTAAACAGATAGCCTCCCGAGTTCCTTTTTACGAAATGGGGTGGAGTCCACGATAGATTACATACTCATGACTCCTTCTTTAGCTGAGAGGGCCGTAAGGACATGTAACTCCTTCACGACATATAGTGACCATGCTATGGTTTCGATGGAGCTGAAGGTATTAACATCTGAGGGACAACCTCGTAGAAATGCTGAAACACCAATTGTGTCTAGGAAAAACGGGATACAGCTTAAATGGGCCCACATTGATGTAATGAAGCTCGTCCCTGAACTTATATTAAACACACAAGATAACATCCAATTAAAACTAGACCCGGAAGCAGAGGCAGGGATAGTGGTCCCAGCCTTTTTTAATAACCTACTAAAAATAATATTCGCCTTAACTAAAACAAAAACCTCAAATAGTGGGAAAGGAAGGGGCTGGTTCAATTCCCCATGCACAAAATCTAGAAAGGCACTGCTGACTGCCTTAAAATGTAAGCCTAGGAATCATGATCAAATAAGAACGCTCCTGGCTTCATATAAATTGGAAAGGAAAACAAGACAAAAAGAAATCAGGGATGATCTATGGGCTGATTTGGAAAAGGCAACCTGCTCTGGAAATAGCTGTGAATTTTAAAAAATAGTCAATGCACCATACTTTAAAACCTCTATTGATCCTACAACGGATGTAAACGTAGATGAGGAGTCATGGGTCACTCATTATGAGAACATCTTCTCTTCAAATCCTGATACCAATAACCATCATGTGACTACCCAGGAAACGTCTCATGTACCAATATTATTCACACTCAATGAAGTAAAGGTGGCGCTGAACTCCTGTAGTTCAGGAAAGACCCCAGGACCGGATGGGGCTCCAATCGATTTTTTCCAAGCTAACCCCGACTTTTGGATCCCACTCTTAACCAATGTCCTAAATAGCATAGCTTTGATAGGCCCACCCCCTTCATGGTCTTCGGGGGGTTCTTGTACCCATTGTTAAAAAAGGGGATCGGACCTAAAAATTACAGACCAATATCCATAATGGATACAACATCAAAGCTTATGGGCTGCCTCCTCCTCTCTAGATTAGAGAGCTGGGCTACAGTAAATAAGATCTTGATTCAGGCCCAGTATGGCTTGCAGCAGGGGAGGGGTACTGAGGACCAATGCTTGAATTTAGCATTGACCATTGAAAAATACACCAGCATGAAAGATGGCAAATTATACATGCAAAAAACCACAGTTGATGGACAGAATGCAGAACAATGCCATACATTCACCCCAGTACAGAGATCTGGGCCTAAATCCATCGTTTTTTTGCACTCCACACCACCCTAGTTCAGACATGGCCATATGCAAATCAGCCTTGACCCTGTGCCTCATGGGAACATTCCAGCCCGAACTGCCAAGCCATGTCTTTCCTGGACCGGAATCAAGCATCCTAGGACCGGTTTCTGGCTATCAGCCGTCTTCAGCCAGGATAGCTTGACTCCAGTGGTGTTGAGAGCTTTGTTCGCCATAAGTTGGCAGGGTATGCTCATACGTGAGTCCCTTGCTCACTTTGCCACTGGATTCAAGCAGGCCGGGCTGAAGATGGCTGAATTTCCAGAAACCGGTCCTCTGAAGCTTATTTCCGGTCCAGGGAAGGCATAGCTTGGCAGTTCGGGCTGGACTGTTCCCATGAGGCACAGGGTCAGACTGATTTGCATATGGCCATGTCTGAACTCGGGTGGCGGAGTGGGCTAAAGAACAGTGATGGATTAAACCCAGATCCGTTGACTGGGTGTGACTGTTTGATTGGTTCAGATGCTCCGTCCATCACCACCCCCTTTTGTACGGCAAAATATAAATGGCGTTCATGGACCTGAGCGCCGCGTTCAAATGCGTGGTCCATGACAAATGATGGGACATAATGGAGATGATGGGGGTTGAACCCGCTATTTTACATTTTATTAGGCAATCGTACGTAAATGCAACAGCTTCAGTGCGTTACACTAAATCGGGAGATTGTACACGTCTTTTTAAAATTTCCAAAGGAGTAAGACAAGGATGTGTACTAGCCCCATTTCTCGTCTCCCTATATACAAATGGAGTGGAGAAGGCGCTCACAGTGGCTACTAGAGACATTCCCCTCTACGAAAACCAAATGCTACCGATACAGTCCTACACAGATGACGAGGTTCTAATTGCAAGAACAGGGATCGGGCTACAAAGGCTTATAACAGTGTATGTTTCTTTTATGGACTCATTACAGCTAAAAGTAAATCAATCCTAGTTTTTTATAATAATAGCTGGGGGTACTAAAAGAGACAAAGTCCCGCATTTTAGCACTGATGCAGGAAAATTGAGGTTGTAGATTCTTTCCCCTATTTAGGTATTCTTTTTGACAAAGATCTGTCATGGGTAAAACTGATGGAAGGAAGGAGGCTGGTGACGGAGAGGGGTATCACTGTCGTAAAATCTTTTGCAAAGAAAATGAGCGCCAAACTCCTATTGCCAACAAAAAACATATACCAGGCTAGAGTAAAAGCAGCCGTAACCTATGGAGCCGGGGTCTGGGGCACGGTCGCATCTACACCACTACAAATTATCGAAAATACATTTTTTAAATCTGTAGTGGGCCTCTCTTTGTCCTTCACGAATGGGATCTTACACATGGAATTGGCCCTTTCTTACATATCAGATCATATACAACTAGCCCCACTCCTCCTATGGCATTCTATTTGGAGGAGAGACACAGTACATCTGACCCAAATGGTAATTAAGAGCTGCATAAAGAAAGGATAATTGGAAAATACCTCAGTGGCTGAGTTACGTGGAGACAGTTTTAAAAGAGATAGGACTACATGAACTCTTTAAAGATCCTCTGGTTTGTAAGAAGATGTCCAAGCAGGAAGTTATTGCCATGCTTATGTTGATGGCTGAACATTATAAAGAGAAACACGCAGCACAGGTTTATTACCTTAACCCACCACTGATGGAGGGAGATTTCTCCTACCTAGCCACATAAACAGTGCGCAACATAGATTTATATTGTTAAGATTCCGCACTAATTTGATTCCTCTAATTCTTGGTTATCCAGAAAAAACGTATAACCACTCCAATCTAAGCATGTCCCCGAGTGATAATCTATCATCGCAAACTGAAATGCACTTGGTTTTATTCTGTGGGCTCTATGAGAGCAAAAGGAAAGCCCACCTGAAAGCAATTTTAAAGGAAACGGGCTTTAAGCAGTGTCGGTAGTACTATTCTTTCCAAAAACATTGCCCAACCCTTTGGTTTGCTACTCTGTAGCAACATTCTTATGGGCCTGCATGAGAAAAAGGAAGGGAATTACGTAGTCCACTGAGTTTGATCAGTAATCACAATATATCCAGATCCGCGATATGAAATGTCTTATCTTTTATATTTTCATGCATTCTCATCTTATTCCAGGATTGTGAAGAAATATTTGTAATTTTAAAGGATACTATTTTGTAATAATATCTTGGCACGCCCCTTCCTAACAGCGAGTCACAAACCATGTTTTGCAAGTCGGTAATAGGTTAGCGACTCGCAAAATATGGTTTGTACATGGGGCTGACCAATTTTACAGTCGCAAACATGCCGAATTTCCGATTTCGACTGCAATAAACAACTGTACACTGCCCTTTTGTGTTTGGTGCGTTAATTTGTGAATGCACAATCTGCACCCAGTTCCGCATGGAAATTAAGCAGTATTGGTGCCTGTTTTCAAAGAGTTCAGTGTATTCAAGCTAACATTTCACTACATTTGCCCCTACGATTGGCACCAAGTACCAATTATCAAACATCACGGGGTCAAACACTTCTTTTGAGTGCAATTTTCTTCCAACTTGCAGTCCTGTTTCCACCCAAAATGAGAATACCGGCCCATTCGTAATTTTGGGCCGAAGATATCTAAGGCTGGCGCTCCCGCGGCCATTTTATGATCACCTTTGTGTCTTAGTACCTTTTCCCTTTCTAGGGCAGGACTCTGACTGTGGGGCTCTAATAACCCCCTTTCAGGCACATATCACACATGTCAAATGACAGTTTATCATTTTTAGCAGCTCGCAGTAAGTATTAATCGTTCTCAAATGAAATATAAAAACGAGCTTTTGGACATGCAGATTAGGTACCCTGTTTGACGGCTATCTGGAATTTCATAATAATAAAAAATAAACACAAGGATTATTTTTAGTCAGTTACTTTTAGAGTTTATGCTTTCTCATCATTTGTTGCCAGGAAGAAAATGGTGTCCCTTCAAGCATCATCAGCAATGCGCATCCTCTCTGGTTGGTTGGCTGTGCAAAGCGAGACTCTCTGATCCCTCCAATCCCAGGAGGAGCCCTTGATTTACGCAGAGCCCATTTACAGCCTGGCCCCTGATGAGCAACGAGTAAATTGAATCACACGAGAGTGGATTAGGACCTGCACTCGCAAAACAAGCTGCCTACTAAAATTAACTTAATTATTGATCCGATATTCTGTTTGTTTAATTTGTTTTTTATTGTGTGATTGATGAGCTTGTCAGGGGACAGGCACACTCAATACTATCGTCGTTTAATAATCCGGAGTGGCGCCCACGTCAAGGGCACGGTGGAATCTCAAGAAGGGAGAAGGTTGCTAATGGAGATCAGTAAAATCAATCCAGCCAGGCCAATCTGATCCAAATCAGTTTGGAAACCACATTTGAACTTCGACTGAGAGAGAATCAGATTATGAAAGAGACAAGAGATTTATGTTGAGTAAGATTAGATGCTACGTAATCTGCCCAGATATGTAGACATGTGGCTCACAGAAACAATGATTGGAAATCAATGTGCGAGTGAGGCGGGGGTGCCTGGATATTTCTATCTGTTTGTTTATGTCCTCTCTGGCATTTAACTTGCTCCCCTGTTCTGTGACAATATTTCCATTACATCCCAGAAAATCCTCCCTTCATTGGATTAAGAGTGGATATGATACAGGTTACTCTCCAAGTACCTTATAAAATATCAACTATCCTTAGTGGCATGTTCTGTATTCTCAATTGAGGCCTTCTTTATATGGACCTTTCATAATCTGCAGTGTCCCTCTTTGCAAATAACATTATTGGAGCTATCCAGTAATTTTGGGAATTGAGAAATGATGGGGGTTAGAGGATGTTGGGAAATAAAATGCATTAATTGGTTTGGAAATACCAACTCCCACATGTATTCTGCCCAGCTTTTCACAGGAAAATTATAGATAATCCCTCATAACAAGAGCATAACCCTAATTCTGCTTCCATTAAAAGACGTGTTGCTGGAGAGGGCACCTTTCGCATGCAAAGTTGCTTGTCCTTTACTGGTACCTACATGGGTGGTGCTGGTATTAGGGAACACCTGCCCACTTCCTAGTGTCAGTGGCTGAATGTGTGAGCCTGCAGGCCAGGTGGCTCACCTCTAGTTCTTCTACATTGCAGCAATTGGTGGAAGTCACGAATAAACCATTTAGTGAAACATAAAATATGGCTCCCAGAACAGAGACCCAGCACCTCTACAAATGTAAGAGAGAGGGTACATGTGTGTATGCATTTTGGACTAGGGCGGATTTAGTGTTTGTCAAAGGTACCAGATTGAGTACACTGGAAATGCAAAATGTAGGCTTTGTGAGAATGTACCTACACTGCTCATCGAGGCCATGAACCCTGCACATGAGTGCAGCTGCAGAAAATACTTCAAGCATCGATGACTTGCAAAACAGGAACCATAACCACTGGAAGAACAAATAGCTTAATTCAAAAGGTTTCTGTTCCACAAGTGGATGTAACACAAATTTGTTACAAATGATGCAAACCAATTTCCTTATTTCAGGAAGTTAATTGAATGATGTAAGGAAATCTTCTTTTTGCGTGACCACCCTCAATTGTTTTGAACTGATGCTTTGATTTTTTGACTCTGTACTCTGAGGCCCTGCTAACTTGGCTGCGTGCATGTGCTCTGATCCCCAGAAGCTTACTTAAATGGTTAAAAATCCTATTTGGCACTTTTGACTTCCCTATAATTCCATAGTAAATGGTACTCAGTGTATCCAGCACCTGTAAGTTTAATGTCACTGGTGGACTGCAGCACCTACTGTGCCACAGCTAGTGTGACAGGGCAAAGCATATCTTCAGGCCTGCCACTCAGCCTGAGTGAGCAGTTTCAAAACTGCAAATTCAACCTGCCCAAATAAAACTTTTGCCATGCTTAAACCAGCCTTCATAATACTTATAAGTCAGCTTAGTGCAGGGCGTATGATATTTAAAAGGTAGGACAGGTGTAGTTTTAACAGGTGTACTTAAGTTTTACATGTCAAGGTGGAGAAAAAATCTCCAATCTTCAAACTAATTTTTCACTGTGGCAAAGCTGGGTATCCGATAGAAAAGCACTGGGTTACATTATAACACCTTATAATGCAGAACTTCAGTTTTGTAATAGCTGGAACCATGATTCAAGGACTCAAATGAATAGTAATTTAAAATTCAATATAATAGTCAAATGCTACTTTTAGTAAGTGGAGATTTTTCTTGCCTAAAGCCTGCTGTAGCCTTTTTCATAGTTAATCCCCAACTGTCATCTGGGGAAGTCTGCTGGGAGGTGTGATTGGCTGCCAGGGAAGGGAATGAAAAGGCCTTGGCTAGGAGATGGTGTGACCTCCTCCTGACAGGTTGGCCTTGAGGATGAGCCCACCAAATGCACAAGCTTCTAAAGGGTATCTTGTGCCACAGGCAGATATAACTCACAAATAGGCCTGGTAGTTTGCAGGGGGAGTTTCTCATTTCCCTAGGACACACCTCAGGTGTGCCTAGACTCTGCCTAAGGGAAGGAAGGTTTTGCCATATCGGGTTTAGGTAGAGCAGGGCATTGTGGGACAGCTTACAGTAAAACACACAGAGTGCGGCAAAAGTGGGGAAGGCCCCCCTTGGGAACTTTTACCCCATTGGTTAGGGAATGGCTAGGAGTTTCCCCCAACCACAGGTTGCTACTGGGCATGAACTTGGCACCCTCAGTACCCTCTTCAGAGCATCTCTGGATGACAAATGCAATGCAGCGCGCGCAATGAAATTCATTTTCTTTCTTTATTTATATACTTAACTCCGTTAGGCCATAATCTGGAGTTTACTACCCCCACCCTGCCCCTCCCCCATCCTGCATCACTGCCCAGCAGCACTCCCTCCAGAAGCCGCTACTGGCCTTTCACCTACTTTTTTATTCCCTCTGATTTGTCTAAACCTCGACTGTCCACTACTTATGTTACCTTCTGAAATCCTCTTTTTCTTCACCTCTTCTTTGCCAATTAAACTAGAAATCCATCTTCTAGAGCAATCCCTTCAAGTAACTTTATATCATTTTCTAATCAGTTCATGGTTTTTTTGCAGATTACATTTTCTTACCCTTTAATGGCCCCTCATTCCTTTACTTCCGCCTCTCAGCCTTTACTCGATTTTCACATGTCCCATGTCATTTATGCATTTCTACTGCTTTTGCTCTTTTAATTTCTAATGGTCTTTGGCATTTATTATTCCCTGGCACTATTACATTTCCATATAAAATGGAAATTCCTTTCTATCTCTACTTGATCATGCTTTAATTCCAAGCCGTGTAGACGCAGGGCTGTAATTTGGCACCTCAAATTACAAATATCCATGGTCTTGGCAATTGTGGGATATTGAATTAGTCATCTATTATGAGAAAATAAAAATGTCCACAGGATTCTGGACTACTGCACCTAATTTCCACAGTAATACCTGATTTGTAGACATTTTTCCCAGCCACTGAGCATATTAAATTTCACCTGGTGAAATGTCTAGGACAGGGCAGAGTGCTGGGAATCAAGAGCTTAGTATACCTGTGTAGCAGAGTTGCCTTTATGTGCGGTCACCTCCAGATAGCTCCCCTTTTCTGTCCCCTATTGTTATGGTATTAGTATATGCACGCTGTGACACTGCTATTTAATAGCACAGTGTTTGGGCTTGCTACTGGAGGTGCTTTTCACTACGTTGCATCAATGGGGCATTCCATGGGTCAACCTGTGTGTTCCAGGGCCAACACTCATATTTTGTGATGCAAATGCCTAACTACTAAACGTGTTAGACTGGGGGGAGGCACGAGGGGGGTCAAAATTAAGACTTCCTCAAGGCAGGCACAAGGTGGGAGAATTGTTTTTATTTATTCTTATATTTTACACATTATATGTGTGTTGCACAGCGTACATCCAATTAGTGAAATGTCTTTAAAAACTATCCAAGCATAAGATTGTGTACTGTAAGGGGTATCCTTCCAGTCCTAATTTAATACTAGACAGCACTCACACAACTTTAGTTCAAACATCTTCTTGCTGAAAGGCCACCTTAAAGATCTCCAGTGCAGAGGAAGAGAGCCGAAATAGGCCATATTGAGTAGATGTGGTTCTTTGCTGCTCTTTCCCCCTCATGCAATGCAGCACAGCCCAGCAACTTTGCTTGCTGAGCTTTGTTGCCCTTGTTTTGTAAACTCACCGCAGTGTGTGCGCTTTGATGTATTTACTTTGCTGACACAATGACAATTTAATTGTTGATCTACGACTTTTTTGTTTTGCAAAGTGCTTGCTTTTTAGATGGCTAGGCCTTCAAGAAGGCACAGTGCAGTTCACTAATTGCTTTTGTGCTTTCATTTGTTTTTTTTTAAACCTTTATTTGGAGATAGGCAAGATACAGCAGCAGTGCAATCATGGTACATACAGATGAGAATGGACAGTGCAAAGTGGCAAAATGAACAGACAGTCCAGAGTACAATTCAAGTTATATGACAGTGCATGCAGCAATGGACAGAGCATATAGCAGTTGTAGACACGCATCGCACAGTATATTCAAACATAGCAGCAAAAACGTGGAGGAGGCAGAGGCAGTTAGTGTACATTCTTGGTGGAGGGGAAACACGTACCACTCCAGCGGATGGCCCAACCCTCAAGCATGTCGCGGTCCACACAGGCCCACCCTCCAAACTTCATCGATAAGAGGACAGGCATCGGCCCACCAACCCGTGAACAGTGACATCACAGTAGAGCGTGTATACCCACCATCGCAGCCGAAGAGGGAGACAATCCCCCCCTCAACCCATGTCTAAGACCCGCCTGATGTCAGTGCGGCGCTGCAAACACCCCACCGGCTTCAACCAACTCCAACCCGGTCCTCACTCTCCGACTCAGAGTCCTGCAATGCCCTAGTGAGGAGATACACCTGTAACGGGCTCCAAAAATCCCTGGGCCTACATCTCACGGGCATCAGCTCCGCATAAACGTTATATTGGTCCTGGCAGTAAATGAGATCACGTAGCCAATCCTTGAACCGCGGCACCCTGCCACGTCCCCAACAACAGGCCACTCTGCGTTTAGCTATCAGTAAGGCCACATCAGCAAATCTACGGTGGGGGGCAGGCACCTCCTTGGTATATCCCAGCAGGAGGACCAAAGGGTCGAACAACACTCCATCCTCAGTCATAATCTGAAGAGCAGCATGGACCTGCATCCAATACTCCAGAACGTCCGCACATTGCCACGCCAGGTGCAGGAAGTCGGCACCCTCCACCCGGCACCGAAGACACCGATCGTCCTCCGCCAGTCGAAACCGAAGTTTCCTCGCCGGTGTATAATTGAACCGTTGGACAAATTTATAATGTATAATTTTCAGACGGCAGCTGGAGGATACGTTGGCAGTTACACCACAGCAGTACTTCCACTGTTCATCAGAGATAGTGATGCCCAGCTCAGCGTCCCACTGCTCCCGAACCCGACTGGTCGGAACAACACGCTGCCGCCTAATGGCACCATACAGCTTCGAGACCAAATGACGACCATCAGAAACCAGGAGTACGTGGAGTGGGAGGGTCACCTCCGGTTCCACAGGAAAATCCGGTAGCAAGGCACGAAGGCCCTGCCTAAGGCGAATATAATAAAACAGCTCCAAAGGGGAACCGTCGACAGCACCAAAAAACTGCGTCCGGGTACGGAAAGTGCCCTCATGAAAAATGCCGCCCCATGTAAGGATCCCAAGTCTCTTACAAAGTCGCTGAAATCCCGTCTCCTGCAACAGAGAAAGAGCAGGGTGATAGGCAAGAGGTAGCTCCGGCGAGTAGAGAAAAGGAACACCCAGTAAACGCGCCACACGTTTCCAAGCATCCACCGTACACGTCACCGTCGTCTGATGCGTGTCCACATCGGCCACATTGCCTAGCACCATCCCTTCAAGCAGAAGCGGATGGGCGACCCAGTGTTCAGCCGCAACTTGCGGCATAAACGGCGTGGGACGCATCCAATGGTAAGTATAGTGCGTTTGAGCGCTGAGGTAATAAAGTTCAAAATCAGGGACATCAAAGCCCCCATTTGCATAGGGTAACGTGAGGGTAGCCCACGCCACACGTGGCTGTTTGCCCCCCCAGAATAACCGGATGAGCTCCGATCGGAGCCGACGAAAGAAGTAAGCCCCCGGGTGATACGGAATGTTTTGGAAAAGATACAAAAACCGGGGCAGAACCACCATTTTAATAAGGGACGCCCGACCAGCCATGGACAGAGGTAACGACATCCACCTCGTGACGTCATCCGCCAGCTTAGTAATAGCCACGCCGTAATTAAGCCTAACAGTCTCCTCCCTGTCCAACGAGCCAACAATACTGAGGTACCGCAGTTCCGAATCGCACCATTCCAAAGGGAAATCAAGAGGAAATCGATGAACCGCCGCAGTGAGCGGGAAGAGTTGGGACTTCTGCCAGTTGATATGTATCCCGGAAACTCCCCCAAAAGCAACCAGCTCCCGCAACAGAGCATTAAGATTCGCCTGTGGATCTTTCACATAAAGCGTGACATCGTCGGCGTATAAAGAGATGCCGACCTGGCGTTGAAAACAATTGAACACGCTCTGCTGGTGCCGCTGGCGAATCCGGCAGGCTAGGGGCTCAATGGCAATGGCAAAATAGGAGGAGCGAAAGGGGGCACCCCTGTCTGGTCCCCCTAGTAAGAGGAAACGGAGGGGAAAGGACACCATTCACCACCACCCTCGCCACCGGGTCGGTATACAACAGTTTGACCCAGGATATAAAGATCCGAGGAAATCCCATCCGGCACAGAACATCAATAAGGTAACCCCACTCCACGGAATCAAACGCCTTAGTGGCGTCCAGAAACACAGCCGCCACCGGGATCTCAGGAGCAATAGTCGGGATGAGGGAAAACAAGGTTCGAAGATTGTGGGAAGTCGCGCGACCAGGCACAAACCCAGATTGGTCAGGCAAAACAATGACGGGCATGAGCTCAGACAGCCTGACCGCCAGCACCTTCGCGAGTATCTTGACATCACAATTAAGCAATGAAAGGGGCCTATAGGAACCAACATCCAGGGGATCCTTACCCGGTTTGAGTAACGAGGTAATAGCGACCTCTCTCATAGAGCGCGGCAGTCGCCCCTCCTCAAGGGACTCCTCAAACACCTCGCGGAGAACAGGAGCCATAATATCCACGTAGCATTTATAGAATTCCGCAGGCAGACCGTCCAACCCAGTAGCTTTCCCATTATTTAGGGACATGATGGCCCCCCTGATCTCCTCCACCTCAAGGGGTCTACCCAAAAACGCCCTATGATCGTCCGACAGCCAACAAAGCGCCAAATCATCCAGGAACCCGCCATAACGTGCCTCCTCCGACTGCTGCGTTGTGTATAATTGGGTGTAGTGGTGAACAAATGTCCGCTGTATCTCCGCAGTGTCCCTACAGTGAGTGCCATCCGGCAACACCAGTTCCAGCACGTCCGAACTATACCTTTGATGCCTAGTAAGCGAGGCAAGCACCTTCCCAGGTCTCTCCCCCTCACAATATCTCCTCGCCGTCCAATACTTCCCCCTATGCTTAGCCTCCCTGGCAGCCTCTTCCTCGTACTCCGAAAGCTTGGTCCGAAATTGGCCCAAGAGGTCGGGATCTGAACCAGCCTGCAATTGAAGCTCCAATTGTCGTAGAACACCCTCTAGGCCCTCTAGAGTCCGAACTAACAATTTCAGTATGCCACAACTCTTGGATATAGTGACCCCTCGGATCGTAACCTTAAAGGCCTCCCATATCACCTCCACACTATCAACAGACCCTTTGTTCCTCGGAAAGAAAGCCTCTACCTCCTCACCCAGCTCCGCCTTAAACTCAGGGTCCAGCAGGGCAGTTGGGAAAAGTCTCCATGGTGGGCGCGGCCTATGCAGCCCGGGCACAGAGA
This sequence comes from Lissotriton vulgaris, assembly GCF_964263255.1. NCBI lineage: Eukaryota > Metazoa > Chordata > Amphibia > Caudata > Salamandridae > Lissotriton > Lissotriton vulgaris. The sequence goes on from NC_141697.1 coordinate 1,032,718,361, forward strand.
GCACAACCCTAACCGGGCAGTGGTCAGGGTATGTCCTAGCCAGATGCACCGCCTTGTGCAGACCTGCTACCAGCCCTCTGGATAGGAAGACATAGTCCAGCCTCGCCCACGTGTGTGCATGTGCAGTGTAATGCGTGCCCTCTCTAGGAGTCGGATGAGCATACCTCCAGCTATCGATTAAGCCAGCCTCCTCCACAATACCCCGCAAAACATCCCTAGCTTGCACATTGTACTGGGGGCAACCTTCCGACCTATCCATCATAGCCTGAACAGCAAAGTTGAAATCCCCCCCCCACACAATATGGGAGGCCTCCACAGCAAGCACGTGGCCCCACGGTGTAAGGAAGAAAGCTGGCGTATCAATGTTAGGTGCATAGCAATTGACAAAGAGCACAGTGATTTGCCTAAGCCGCCCCCACAGAAGCACATAGCGCCCATCGGGATCTGCCATAGACCCCAATTCCTGAAAGGCGAGCGATTTCTTAACAAGAATAACAGTCCCACGTGCATATGAAGAATACGATGCAAATACCCTAACCGCAGCCCACCGCCCACCAAACCCAGGAGCGGGAACACGCCGCAGGTGCGTCTCCTGCAGGAGAGCCACATGAATCGCATGTCTGTCCAAATACTGCAATACACTTCGACATTTTCTGGCATCATTGAGACCACGCACATTCCAAGACAATATCGATATCTTGTCTACAGTGTCATTCACCATCAGCCATACTCAGAGTACCATAGGACCCGATGATAGTAGGCACTGTCCCAAATTCCCAGTACAAGACAGCTCCAAGCCACCCACACATACCACAACCACTCCAACAAACACACTCCACAGACATCCCAGCCATCTCCGAACCAAACAACCAGAGCCCCCCCTCCCAACCCCAAACAACACCATCCGTGCAACAGGCACGCAAGAAGCAGAAAGTGCAATGTGCGACCCTCATATCCCAACCGGCCCACCACACACACGTGCGCGCCCTGCGTAGCACACCCACGTGCAGACAGCATACCGGAACAGCGGCCATGACACTCAGGCACAATGAAAACGTGAGCACACGTCGCAGAGCCGTTAGGATCTAGTACGCCAGTAGACCAACCAATGCAGCGGCCACGTGCCAAAACAAGTGCAAGCACACAGCAGGAGCAAGTAGCATCACATTCCCAAGGACCAGATCGAACATGCATAGTCAACTCAGTCTCCCCCGCCCCACCCACCTGATGAATCCCCAACTATCAGGAACCCCAGAAACCCACCCCCCACCCCCTCCAAACATCCATCCAGTCAAACAACAAAGGACTAGAACGAGAACACCAAGTAATAGCGGGGAATACCCAGTGGGGTACCCACCAGAGGTGCACAGCACCACTCCCACACACCACGCCATTCTCAGAGCCAGCGGGTTCCCACACGGCCCAGGCGTAGTGCGGGGGTGGGTGCCCGGAGCACAAGAAAATCGCCCACCATCATACCCCTACTGACCCCCCGGTTGCAACATCCAAGAACAATTCGGCAACCCATCATATTCATCCCCCCATAGTACAAAGCAATGAAAACCGAAGCCCCAGGAGCAGTCAAACAAATGGGCGCGCAGAGCGAGCGCCATCACAGTCTCGACGAATAGTAATCACCACAATCAAGCGTCCTCCTCTTCGCCCGCCGATCGGTCGCCTCCAGGGTCCCGCTCACCCCGCCGATCTGCTGCGGATCGTTCCCTCTTGAGGCGTTTTACAAAGTCTTCTGCATGCTGCGGGTTCGTGAAAAAATGCTGCTTTGCCTGATGGGTCACCCTCAGCTTAGCAGGATAGAGCAAAGCGTAGTCCACTTGAAGATCACGAAGTTTCTTCTTCACCCCTAAGAATCTACGTCGCTGATCCTGCACCATCGACGTAAAGTCAGGATACACGGTGAAGTGAACCCCTTCAAAGGAAAGGGTGCGGTTAGTGCGGGCTGCACGGAGGGCTGCGTCCCGGTCACGGTAGTTCAGGAGCCGTGCTATTATAGGCCGCGACGCAGATCCAGTGGCCGGTTTCGGCCCAAGGGAACGGTGCGCCCTCTCGACAATGAACTGCGCAGAGAAGGCCTCCGCACCAATGGCACCAACAAGGAGCCTCTCAACATAAGTCTCCATTTTCCCAACATTCGTCGTCTCCGGCACACCCAGTATGCGTACGTTGTTGCGCCGACTCCTCGCCTCCAAATCCTCATTCTTAGCGGCGATCACCCGCAGGATATTGTCAATTCTCGCTAACTGGGTGGTATGGGTGGCAGCCGTGTCGTCATGATCGGAGATGCGTTGTTCCGCCGTTGTCAGGCGCTCCTCATGCACATCTAGTTTCTGCACCACCGCATCCATGCGTGACGATAGTTTGTCAACTTTATCCACGATAGTGGCGAACCCTTGCCGCATCTCCTGCATCATCTGCTGAAAGTCCGGAGCGTGTGGCTGTAGCCCCGCATCGGCAACGGGAGGGGGGGGTGAACGCGAGCTCCCAGCCTCCTGTACTAGGCGCGATGCCCCTCCTGGCCGCCACCGACTCAAAAGACAGCTTGGGCTGCTTATTGTCCGGTTTCCCCATGCCGAGCCGCTACCAGCTCGGGGCAGCACACAAATCAATAAAGGTCACTTCACAGGAAGCTGTCCAGTGCGTATCAAAGCCCCTCAGGCGGGGGCACGAGCAGGCACGAGTACCCCGCCACTCCCGCCGGAGAAATGGCCGTCGGTCACCACAGGCCAAGGGCGCGAGACCTTCGCGCCTCCACGACAGGCTCCAGCGAGTCTGTAACACCACAGCTCCGAAGCAGTCCACAACGGAGACCGCTAACAAGTCTCGATCCAGGGGAGTGCACAGCAGCGCGCCCAGCTATCAACCAGATCCGGAGGGGGAGGGGGACCTGGGCCTTCACCCCACGTGCGAAGCCTCGGACTAGAGTAGGAAAGGGCGCCGGGCCTTGGAGCACCCGACTTCCAGAGCGCCAGTCGGGGAAAACTTCGTGTCCTCGTAACTGCCGTCTGCAGGTACCGATCAGCACAGGAGTTGGACCAAGTGTGGCCAACAAGTATCCCAGCACGAATCCGGGGTCAGATCAGGGATCAGTGATGGTCAGCAGGATCAATGGACGGATAAAAGCTCCGGGCGGCAGGAGCCTCACGGCAGTGCGGCCATTCTGCAGTGCGCCCTCTAGCGCCCCCCTTGTGCTTTCATTTGTTGTCATGATAACAGATTGTAATAAAGACTTTTTTGTTTTTGCACTTACATAGGCTTTCTTAAAGATGAATCCACAAATAATGCATCTTTGTAAAAAGTACCTACTACGCATAGAGTTATAGATAGTAACAGTGAATTATAGGGATGTTTTTCACAGAGGGATTCTGAGTCACATCAAATAGATAACAGGAGTGAAGTCTGATTTGTCTATGATGTCAATTAGAACCCTCAGGTGAAAAACAACTCTATAATTCACTTTTTGCCCATCTATAATTTTGTGTAATGTATGGCCCCCAAAATCATCTGCCCCTGCTTTCAACTGCAATGCAGAGGCAAATGAGTAATGGTGAGTCATATTATGGTTACTCCTCCTTGAGCTAGATGTGAATAAATAACTTACTTGTCACCCTTAACCAACCCCCACTGCATTACCTGCCTCTTTGCCCATCTGCAACAGTGCTTTCTGTCAAAGCAGAACAGCAGTGCTGCCCTGCCAGGCTCTGTGAGAGCTGTGTCAGCATGGCCTGGAAGCTCTTTATGACGTAGCAACAGTGGTTATAATATGGTGTGAATGATATAAGCTGCCTGTGGAACCGTGCCTAAAAAACATATTTTGCTGAGTATCCCTTTCCGTTGTATCACATTCGGTGAAAATTGAATTTTCTGCCTTTTTTGGTCATACTCTTCCTTGAGGGTACAGCTTTACTCTGTTAATGCACTCTTGAAGTTGATTTTAAACATTGAGTGATAAGGGTAGGTAAAAAATGTACTCTATTTGTGTGATTTTCAAATAATGAATTGATTGATACACTGTTAGTGCAGTCCATGCAAAAAAGGGGATATACTCCCAGAATCAATATTGTTGACCTATTAGCTTTTTCAATGCTTCTTGTACTTCTCAATCTTGAGATAAAAACATCTAGCAGGCAAGGTATTCTTTGGGTAGAAGTGTAGAATTTGGAATTCATGTACAATTTGATAAAATAGTAGTCCGCACCAATCAGAAGCCTCTGCTAAGAGAATCAAGAAGGCCTAGCACAGATGTAAAGCACAATGCTCCTGATCTGCCAAAGACATCACTATAGTCACAAAAAAATGGGTATGACCCAGAAACGTCACTAGGACCTGGGTGAATAGCAGTACAGGAGAAAATGGTCCCAGTGGAAAACAATTGAAAACAAACAATGAATTATAGTAGCATTCGTTAAAGTACTCACAAACACTTTCTATTCAACATTGTTTAATCATATTGAACACATGTTGGCAGGTTCAAAATACAGCACATATACGAGTAATTTGTGCAGTGGTGCCCCAAAGAAGGAAAAAAAGGGGAGAGGGTTCAGCAAAGTGCAAATGTGAGGGTTCAGTGGAAAAAGGAAGGGCAGTGACCATATATACATCAAAAGGTTTATCTACAAAGCCTGTCCATCATGACACATGGCTACAAATAAATATCTACAGCTATTATGTTTAGTTTGGTGCAGTGAAAAAAACACTGACTGATGTCCACATTGGCATGAAAGGTAGAATACACATGTAATATTTTTTAAATGCCATGCATATGTAAGTAGTAAAAAGTAAGGTTTAGTCCTGACAAAAGATATATTTTGGCAGGTCGAAAAGGCAGTTTTGAACTGAAGTAGAGGATGCTGTGGGAGGCCTGAGACAAGTTTCCCAGAGCTACTTTAGTGGGTGGTACAATTAGTGCACCAACCCACTAGCAGCATTTTATTTAGAGGCCCTGGGTGCATGTAGTACCCTTTTCCAGGGACTTATAAGTAAATTAAATGTACCAATCATTTGTCGACCAGTTTTACCATGTTTAAGGCAGAGAGGACAATCACTTTACCACTCATTAGCATAGAGTCCTACGTCAACAAACACCAGTTCGGAAAAAAATTGGAGAGTGAAGGCAAAAAGTCTGGGGTAATACCACGCCAAGGATGTGAGATCTAATAGTTCCAGAAAAAGCTGCTTGTTTCTGGTGATACAATGACTGCGTCTCTGCACATTAGGCAGTGTTTTAGCATTTGAGCTGAGGCTGTAATTTGGCATTTTAGCCTGTAAATGTGTGTTTGATCCAATTGGTTGTATAACCGGTCAAAGGATGGCTGTAATGTGCATATTAGACAGTGCTAGTAAATTTGCAGCAATATCCTGATGCATGAGTGAGTCTATACCTGTGTATGCAATGGGTGCCAATATGCCTTTGAGAATGGTTTTAATTGGCAAGTTGAAGTAGTACAGTGAAGGCTTGTCCAGGGCAATTCAGGTTACACTTGGTCATCGTGTTGTGAACCATTCTAGGACACTATTGTAATTTTCCTGATTCATTCCCTTATATAGGTATAAATCACCATATCCTTATATAGGCATAGAAATCATAACCATATTTAGGCATAGCTCCTGCAGTCCAAATACGGCAGGGCTACTTCCACTAGTTCCAAAAATCTACAATGATTTCTTGGAAAACTCGGCTTCAGCAGCTAGGGACTCTCCCTTGCTTGAGAACTGACTTGTCCAAGAACTCATGTAGTTTTCAAAGAATTGAGACTCTTTGATGACGTTATTATGTTCAACTGTACGTCAAATTCGGCACCTTCACTGTATAAATATGCCCACACTCGCCCAAGCAAACACACAGTGGTTTAGAGCAGTTCGACTATCTATTTGCCCGACGCGCCCTGCTACAGCAAGTGCTGAAGGAAGCCGACCCTCCAGCAGACGCACTGAGAGAGAGGCTGTCTTTTCTCCTGCCGAGAAATACAGCTCCAGTGTTTCCAAGCTACCCTTGCGGCTTGTTGGGAAATCGAGTCCCGAGACCGACCTTCTTCATTCTAAACTAAGGTACCCAGCTGATTAGACCCTAAGAGAAATCTTGGACAGATTCTTTGCAAAAGAATACTGCATTTATGCTACACCTCACTTACTTCTTCCCTCATACTAAGCTTAGGTTAGGTACATCGGGGTAGGCGTAATTTAGAAGCACCAGTTAAGTACTTTTTAGCTTTGTTATTTATGTATGTGTTTATCTATGGTTTAGGAACCATACAATGCTCTTACAGTATTATTTTATTCTACTTTTTATACTGTATGCGTTATATTTTACAACCAGTTTTACAATTGTAGCAGTTCATTGACACCAAGCTCCTCTTCACTTGGAAAGAAAGTGAGGTGTCCCCCACAGCAGCCCAGTGTTGCCTTGCTGCTGTCTTCGGATGGCTGGCTCGGGCACAGCTGAAGTGCAATGAGGGCAAGCCAGAGGTTCTTCTTTATGGTTCCCTCCGCCCTTTAGGGAGACTCTGTAGCTGCCAGAGTACCCCTGCCTAAGTCATCTGGCACCCCTGCAAAAAATCTGGGGATCTGGTTTGAGGAGGATCTCAGATTTATTGCTCAAATAAAGCGACTGGCGGGGGCATGCTTCGGTATCCTAAAATCTCTTAGGAAGTTCTTCCCTCTGCTACCTAGATCAGCTAGGGAAATGGTGACTCGGGCACTCATCCTGTCCCGCATTGACTACGCCAATGGTCTGTATATTGGAGTCCCAGGGAATCAGTCAAAAAAACTACAAGTAATACAGAATGCGGCTGCCAGAGTTCTGTTGCAGATCCCTGGGCGCGCAAGCATGAAGCAGCACCTACAGGACTTGTACTGGCTGCCTGTGGTCCATCGAGTCCAGTTCAAGGCCCTTACTCTGGCTCATAGAGCCCTGCATGGTCTAGGGCCAGTCTACCTCCTGAGCGGTTTTACTTTTATGTTCCTCGCAGAAATCTCTGCTCTGCTACTTAGCGCCTGATTGCCATTCCCCGCTTTCGTAGGGTTTGGCTAGGGGGTAGTTCCCTTTCTGTTAAGGCTGTGGAGGCCTGGAATTCTCTTCCTCTGGAGCTGCGCAATATTCAGGACACCATGTTATTTAAGAACCCGTTGAAGACCTTCCTCTTCAATCAATTCACCTAATTTCGCTGCTTTGCTGTTATGCCCACCAACCGCGCCAGGACACTCTTGAGTATCCGTGCGCGATACAAATGTTTCATAACATAACATAACATTTCTTATGCTTGGGAAAGAAGACTGTTCAATAAATCCTTTTTGTGAAAACGCCCGTCTATCTATTTCTCTGCGCCTCTGGTGAAAAGAAGCACGCACGATTGACTGAGTGAAATATCTATCTATTGTTTCCATGACTCTGAAGATACGTTTTATCTTGGGGAAACAAAGTTGTCATGTTTATGCGGTTGTCAGAAACGAATCCCTTCTTGTGAATTCGAGAAAGTTTCTAGTGACCTCTGAGCTAGCTGGCACTCACAATTAAGTTTAATATATTCGATTAGACCCAGTAGACCTCAGTCCTACGTCTAATCTATAGGATATATTATTCCAATGCGCAGAGCCTATTGGGAATATAGGAACTATGCTACAATAGGATAATATACCTAGGCATATCATTGTGGGTTCAGGGCAGTTAATGATTATGTCTTGCCATTTAACCCTCTGTTATGTTATGTTATGTTAAACAAATTTATAAGGCGCAACTAACACCATTAGGTTTCTTGGCGCCATAATGAAGAGAGCAGATGAGGGAGCAAAGAGTCCGGTTATTTGTAGGATTCAGTAAAAAGAAAAGTTTTAAGGGAAGATCTGAATTTGGGGTACGAAGTGGACAGCCTGAGAGGCAGGGGGAGGGAGTTCCAAAAAGTGGGGGCCAGGAAGGAAAACTTAAGCCCGCCGTGTTTCTTCCTCTTGTATCTGGGAATGGATAACATGCTCTGACAGAGCATCAGGCCTATGATTTAGATTTGACATGCTATTTGAGGAGTGATTGGCCATTTGAGGCTGTCTCAGTCATCTGAAGCTGTGCCTCGCCATATGATGTTAATTTCGGGGAATGTGAGACTATGCCTAAGGAATTAAGGGGAACAATGATGATGTACCTAGGCATGTGAGGCTGAACACTATCATACACAAATACATTTCGCACATGGGAGCTGTAGCTATGTGATACAAGTCTGTAACTGACCTATACTCGAGAGCGACACACAATGTACTACATGACTGCTATGAACCCTACTTTTATTAGTTTTAGGGAGGTGTTTTGGTATTTCTTCCCTCATTCTCTTACACAAAGTGCGTTTTTAATTCAGTTCAGTTGACGTTCTTTCATGGTATTGGTGTCAAAACCACCGATTGTCATCAAAGGTATTTAATATCACTTCCTTTCATGTCACCATGCGAGAAAGGTTTACACTACCACCCCTCTATTTTTTTCTCAGTTGATTTACTGGCATCAGGCACACCATTTCTGAGTGGCAGGAGATATTACCATTCTGCTTCAGACTACTTGTACTTGGAAGAGCAAGTGCACATCAGTACACAGTGTAACTGCACTCAACGTGAAAGTGTGTGCAATATGACACAGCGGGACTCTTCACCGGGAGGAGGTATTTTGAGCCTGGCAACAGCAGAGACCTTCAGGTGTAGCATTACGTGAACTAGCACATCATCATTTTTCTCTGCAGTACAAGTGCCACTTGGCAGATCAAATAACGTTGGATTCAGGGAGTTAGAAGTTGCTGTGCACAGGTCTGCTTTACAAAGTAAAATCGTGGCTCTGAGTTCTGCAATAATACAGCAGCACAAATCCCCCCTCGAATTCCGCAGTTAGTTCTCAATTTACAGACCGTTTTGATGGGACATATTCCTTTAGGCCACAAGTGGAATATGTCCTCAGAAAACCCTGAGGGTGAAGTAATATCAAATGCATATTTTACCATACAAGTCAGAACCATGATTTGATTGGTAACTTCAGTTACCTTCTGAATCATGATTGCTCGGTACTCAGAATGAAGGCCTTATTATAGCATTTTTGGCCACAATCAATCAAAGTGGTGTCTGAAAATAACATTCACCTTCAAGCGATGGGCAGATGAATGGACAGTATAACAGTAGTACTAAATAGGTTCATTTAGACTATAGTCTATTCAATCAATCAATCAGTGACACTTATAAAGCGCGCTACATACCCGTAGGGTCTCAAGGCGCTGGGGGGGGGGGGATGCCGCTACTGCTCGAACAGCCAGGTCTTCAGCTTCTTCCTGAAGGAGAGGTGGTCTTGGGTCAGGCGTAGGTCGGTCGGGAGGGAGTTCCAGGTCTTGGCGGCCAGGTAGGAGAAGGACCTTCCTCCTGTAGTCGCTCTTCGGATGCGGGGGACGGCGGCGAGGGCGTGGTTGGCTGATCGGAGGTGGCGTTTGGGAGCGTAGAAGTTGACTCGGCTGTTGAGGGAGCTCGGGCCTTGGTCGTGTAGGGCTTTGTGTGCGTGGGTGAGGAGGCGGAAGGTGATTCTCTTGTTGACGGGGAGCCAGTGAAGGTCTCTCAGATGTCCGGAGATGTGGCTGGATCGTGGGATGTCGAGGATGAGTCTGGCTGAGGCGTTTTGGATCCGCTGGAGTCTCTTCTGGAGCTTGGCGGTGGTACCGGCGTAGAGGGCGTTACCGTAGTCCAGTCGGCTGGTGACGAGGGCCTGGGTGACGGTCTTCCTGGTCTCTGTGGGGATCCACCAGAAGATCTTCCGTAGCATGCGTAGGATGTTGAAGCACGCCGAGGAGACGTTGTTGACTTGCCTGGTCATGGAGAGGGAGGAGTCCAGGATGAAGCCCAGGTTTCGTGCATGGTCTGTCGGTTTGGGTGCGGTGCCCAGGGCGGTAGGCCACCAGGAGTCGTCCCAGGCGGAGGGTGAGGAGCCCAGGATGAGGACCTCCGTCTTGTCCGAGTTCAGTTTCAGGCGGCTGGTCGTCATCCACTCGGCTACCTCTTTCATCCCTTCGTGCAGGTTGGCTCTGGCGGCGGCGGGGTCGTTGGTCAGGGAGAGGATCAGCTGGGTGTCGTCGGCGTAGGAGATTATGCTGAGGTTGTGTTTGCGTACGATGGCCGCGAGGGGGCTCATGTAGACGTTGAAGAGGGTGGGGCTCAGAGATGATCCTTGGGGGACGCCGCAGATGACTTCGGAGGCCTCTGACTTGTACGGTGGTAGGCGGACTCTCTGTGTTCTTCCGTCGAGGAAGGAGATGATCCATTCCAGCGCCTTGTCCTGGATTCCGATGTTGCTGAGGCGCCGAACTAGGGTGCGGTGGCAGACCGTGTCGAATGCCGCGGAGAGGTCTAGGAGGATGAGGGCCGCTGTTTCTCCATTGTCCATCAGGGCTCGGATGTCATCGGTGGCGGCGATGAGGGCGGTCTCGGTGCTGTGTTTGGCTCGGAAGCCGGACTGTGAGGGGTCGAGGGATCCGTTCGTCTCGAGGAAGGCGGCCATCTGCTTGTTGACGGTCTTCTCGATGACTTTGGCTGGAAACGGGAGAAGCGAGATGGGGCGGTAATTCTTGAGGTCGGTGGGGTCCGCTGTTGGTTTCTTGAGTAGAGCGCTGAGTTCGGCGTGTTTCCAGCTCTCAGGGAAGATGGTGGTGTCGAAGGATGTGTTGATGATGTCTCGCAGGTGGGGTGCGATGACAGCGTCGGCCTTGTTGAAGACGTGGTGAGGGCAGGGGTCGGTTGGTGATCCGGAGTGGATGGAGTTCATCGTGCGGATGGTGTCTTCGGTGCTGATCGGGGTCCAGGCGTGGAGGGTGTTGGTGGGGGGGGGTGGTTGGTCGGTCATGGTGTGCGTTGGTTGGTTGTTGAAGCTGCTGTGTATGTCCGTGATCTTGTTGTGGAAGTATGAGGCGAGGGAGTTGCAGAGGTCTTGCGATGGGGTGATGTCGTTGTTTCCTGCGCTGGGGTTGGAAAGCTCTTTCACGATGTTGAAGAGTTCCTTGCAGTTGTGTGCGTTGTTGTCCAACCGTTCCTTGAATGCTGTTTTCTTGGCGGCGCGGATCAGCTGGTGGTGTTTCCGGGTGGCAAGTTTGTAGGAGGTTCTGTTGTCCGGTGTCGGTTCCCTTTTCCAGACTTTCTCGAGGGCTCGGCAGTTCTTCTTGGAGCTCTTGAGTTCGTCGGTGAACCATGGGGCCTTCTTGCTGCCGGGTCTGCTAGGCGGGGTCCTCAGCGGGGCGAGTTCGTCCGCGCAGTTGCTGATCCACTTCGTGAGGTTGTCGGCGGCCTGGCTGGGGTTCGCTGAGCTGGCAGGAGGGTGCTGGCTCAGGGAGGTGGCGAGCTGGTCTGCTGTGATCTTGTTCCAGCTTCTGCGGGCGGCCTGTTGCTGGTGATGGTGGGTCGTCGTTCTCTTGAAGGTGAAGTGGACGCAGCTGTGGTCCGTCCATTGAAGCTCTGTGGCGTGGCTGAAGTCGATGTCTGAGCTGGATGAGAAGACGGCGTCGAGTGTGTGTCCGGCGAGGTGGGTGGGGGTGGACACCAGTTGCTTGAGTCCCAGGTTGGCGAGGTTGTCGAGCAGGGTGCTGGTGTTGTGGTCGTTGTTGTTCTCCAGATGGAAGTTGAGGTCTCCCAGGAGGATGTAGTCAGCGGAGGGGAGGGCATGTGGGCTGACGAAGTCGGCGATGTCCTCGCTGAATTGCGTGCGTGGTCCAGGGGGTCGGTAGATCAGGGTGCCTCTGAGGGTGGTGTTCGGGTTGGTGTGGATCTGGAAATGCAGGTGTTCGGCGCTGGTCAGGGTGCTGTCGGTGCTGGTCGTGAGACGGATGGTGTTCCTGTGGATGATGGCGATGCCTCCTCCCATCTGGTTGGCGTTTCGGTCCCTCCGAACGATCTTGTAGCCCTCTGGGATAGCGATGGCGATGTCGGGAGCTGAAGAGGCGTTCATCCAGGTCTCCGTGAGGAAGGCAACGTCAGGGGCTGTGGCGTCTAGGAGGTTCCAGAGTTCGATGGCGTGTCTGTGGACGGAGCGGGTGTTGAGCAGGATGCACTTGAGGTGGGTGCTGCTGGTGTTCGACTTGGCGGGTGCTGGTGCGGGGCTGGTCCGGATGCAGGAGAACTTGCAGGCGTGGCAGCTGAAAGGTCCGTGGGTGCGTCTTGGAGTGGCTTGGTGGCATTCTGGGAGTCGGCCGGTGTTGAGAGCGATGAGGGTGGCGGCTGAGTACGTCAGTCGGGTGAGTCGGGGTCTTCGAGGTCCAGGGGTCCTGGCGCTGGGCGCGGTCCAGTCGCGGACGGGCGCAGACGGGCTTACCTTTGGCGCGCCTTCGGCGCACAATCGGCGCGCCCGCTGCGCGTGACCGCTGCGCGTTCGCACGGTCGCCATTTAAGGCCAAGTGCGCGGGTGGGCGGAGCAGCTGGGAGGCGGGAGCGGGGAGGGTTACAGAAGACAAAAAAGGGGCGGGGACAAGCGGCAGTGGCAGGAAGGGAGGGCGGAGGGCGGCGAGGTAGGCGGACAACAAGGAAGGAAAGCAAACACGGGGAAAATGAACTTACAACAAAACAGGCACAAATAAACGATAAAACAAGGGAAAAAAGAGAGTTAAACCAAGCAGGCACAAAATAACGTCAAAACAATGGCAAAAACAACCGCAGCGGCGGCAGCCGGCAGCCGGCAAACGAGGCAGCAGCGAGGCAGAGGGCAGGCAAGGGGCACACGCAGCAGCTGGTGGCCGTGCGGCGCGGGGGTGTCCCACAAGTGGGTCACACTCACCTGCGTCGCACGGTCGCCATTTAAGGCCAAGTGCGCGGGTGGGCGGAGCAGCTGGGAGGCGGGAGCGGGGAGGGTTACAGAAGACAAAAAAGGGGCGGGGACAAGCGGCGGTGGCGGGAAGGGAGGGCGGAGGGCGGCGAGGTAGGCGGACAACAAGGAAGGAAAGCAAACACGGGGAAAATGAACTTACAACAAAACAGGCACAAATAAACGATAAAACAAGGGAAAAAAGAGAGTTAAACCAAGCAGGCACAAAATAACGTCAAAACAATGGCAAAAACAACTGCAGCGGCGGCAGCCGGCAGCCGGCAAACGAGGCAGCAGCGAGGCAGAGGGCAGGCAAGGGGCACACGCAGCAGCTGGTGGCCGTGGACAATATAACAATAGAAATTATTTCATTAAAAAACACATAATCACAGAAAATTTTGAAAATTGTTAAAATGACCGCATGTCCGATCCCATCTATAAATCTAATAAAAACCTATCTAAAGCAAAGGTAACATCAATAAAGTCCAAATCATATTGGAGTCTAATGGTATCTACGCTGGTGTTTATACCATATTTTCTGAGTAATGGTTTTCAATATTGACGCCTAATTATTGAGAAGTGTTGGAAATGGCCTTTTTTGCAGGGTTATCCCCAAACTTTTTGCTGCTTCCTCCCTTGTTTTTCCTGACCTGTGGTTGTTGGCAATAGGACTCTGTGCACTTTACCACTGCTGATCAGTGCTGAAGTGCATATGCTCTCTGTATAAATTGTTATTGTGATTGGTTATCCATGATTGGCATATTTGTATTACCAGGAAGTCCCTAGTAAAGTGCACTGAGTGTGCCAGGGCAGGTGATTCAAATGCTACTAGTAGGCCTGCAGCACTGATTCTGCCACCCACATGAGTAGCCCTAAAATGATGTCTCAGACCTGCCACCGCGGTGCCTGGGTGCAGTTGCTAAATGCCATGCTGCCCTGGCCAGTGTCCACACTGGGTCAGGCCTAACCCTTCCCTTTCTGTACTCATGGGACACCCCTATAGAAGACCCAAGGTACCCCACTGGGCAGGGTGCAGTGTATGTGAATGGTAGAGCATGTATGAGTGTGGGTGACATGCTGGTAGTGAATTACAGCCATTTTAGTTTCTCACTATTGAAAGGCTATCTTGCCCATAAGCTGTAATGGGGAATGCTGTGTATAATGTTTACCTGCATATCTTCCCATAGGAGCAAGATGGAAAATTGAAGTCTGGTATCCCTGAACTCAGAATATTATAACACATCTTTTAGGAAGGATGGTTTTTAAATCCTGTGTTTGAAAGCGCCACTTTTAGAAAGTGGCTGCTTTCTTGTCTGACCTTTCTATGTGCCTTTGGATGTTTGTGAATTGACGGTCTGGTTTGTGAGTGACAGGGCTGGATGATTCAAGGAGACAGAATGAGTCCACCTAGTGGTGAATAGAGAGATCTGCATCTAAATGGGAGGGAGGAGTTGCACCTGGGACCTGAATAGGACTGTGCCTACCGACACAGTCCTGGCTCCACCCTCCTGTGGTGCATCTGATGTCTTTGCCCTGCACTGAGAAAGGAGAGAAGGAATCATGTCAACAAAGTGCTCTAGGTCTGTGCTTTCCCTCCACGATGCTGGCTCCACCTCCTGTGGGGCGTCTGATGTTTCTGCTTGCACTGTGAAAGAAAAGAAGGAGTCATGTAAACAGAGTGCTCCAGAACTGGTATGGACTTGGCTCAGAGCCATCCTGCACAGAGGGAACAAAGACTTTTTGGGGTATAAGTACAGGACCCAGACTACAGAAAATTAGATCATCCTGGAATCAAGATGGAACCTTTGCTAAGGAGAAAGCTGGAAGACTGAAGAGGAAGAACTGTCCTGCTGTGTGTTTGTGTGTTGACCTGCATTTGCTTTGCTGCCAAGGAGAGGGAAAGGACTTTGATGTTGCTGTGTCCCCTCGCTTGAAGAGATCTCCAGGGGCCTGAGGAGAGCTGGCCTCCTGTTAAGAAGTCCCAGAAACAGAAGGACTTAACCCCTAGCCTCCCCCTGAACTCAGCTCTACTAGGTCTGCCCTTCCGAGAGTGCTTGATCCAATTGTGGGGCCTCTGGAAGTTGTGCCTGCTGTTTGGGGAGCTGGACAAGAAGAAAAGAAGAAGATCTGCAATTTTCAGGCAGTGCTTGCTTGCAGAGCGGATCCCCGACAGTGCGAGGTAATTCCCGCTGCCTCGAAGTTCGAGATCGTCGCACCACCTGTTGCCTCTGCAAGAACCTATGCATCGTTTCCTTGCGGAGCACATCGCCCCGGGGCAGGAAGATTCCTGTCGCTGCGAGTATCGTCGCAGAGCCTTTGGTCACTGAGTGAGATCGCCGCACCGCTTGCTTGCGGACCGTATCACGTCGCTGCGAACATTGTCCAGAGCCATCGCATCGAGGGGCAAGAAGAGGAGAAGATCCACCCTACATTGCGCATCGCTGCTGCACCTGAGATCATTGCCGTCCGAAGATCGTCGCATTGTGCCTGTGGAAGACGCTTCCTACCGAACCTGCGCACCAGAATCCATACAAGGTATCGCATCCATCCCCATACAGACCGGATTTGTCGCAACACGCCCGCTGCGTCCAGCGGGGCTGTCGCATTGCCTTCCCAGGGTCTCAGGAGTGAAGCATCGCTTGTTTTTCAATGCTGCAGCTTCCATTTGGAACTTTTGTCGCATCTACAGGTACTTTGGGCTAAACATGACGCAACTGTGGATTATTTTGACGCAAACCCTAGAACTCTTTGAAAATTAAATTCTTGAACTGTGTATGTTGGATTTTTGTTGTTTTGGGCTTGTGTAGTTCAGATAAAGATACTTTATTTATCTAAACTGGTGTGGAGTCCATTTGTGGTGTTTTCACTGTGTTACTGTGAGTGTAGGTACAAACACTTTACACATTGCCTTTGATAAGCCTGTCTGCTCATGCCAAGCTACCAAGGGGGTGAGCAGGGGTTATCTAAAGAGTGTATTCCCCTTACCCTGACTAGAAGCAAGGGTCCCTATTTGGACATTGGTACCTACCTCTGCCAACTAGAGACCCCCGGATCTAACAAGAAGTATATGCAGTCTGTCAATACGTGAAAACAGGGCAGGACATCTAGCATTTCATAATCTCTTCCCCATTCAGACCTTAATTATGGGAGCTCCCATTCTTAACGACCCCTGACTAGGAGGGTCACAATTACAGGAGGTGCGGCGTTCACCACTCCTGCCAATTATCAGGTGTGATAAAGTCCTTTTCCCAAAGCTTTCCCTCATTAAATTTTGCTAAGTCAAATCTGCCAAAATATAACTGGTGTAAAAGGCCAACTAAATACTGAGACAAGAAGATTTGGGGCAGAAAGCACCAATATTAGTATATGTTGCCATATTCTAAAGGGCTAAACTCGGTTATAGGTGATAATTATCACACCTGATAAATACTGGACGCCAGGGTCAACCACTTAAGCGGTGCCTGTATTCCAGGCCATAGTAGATGCATATATGTATACAAAGATGGCATTTTGTCGTATTGTAGATCACACTTATCATTTTCTTAGCACCCTTTCTCTGCCTGTCAGTTTTCTTTTTATTCAAGGAGGTTAAAAAGGAAGTAGAAAAAATAATTTCACAGGAATGCCAAAGTATCATTAATGTATGGGGCAATTTTGCAGCACAGGTATATGTTTGCTGCGGGCTATTCGAGAGCTGCATTCATTAGTTTTACATTCCCTACTGCAAAGTCAAAATAGCATGCAGTATTTCTTATCTCATGCCGTAAACCTTTTTCTTCCTAGTGTTAGCTTCGAGATTTTAGCCATTTCACGCCTTTCGTTTTTTTACTCAGTGGCAATTAAGTGTTATGTGAGTTAATGAACGAGATTCGGTGTTTGTATTTATCTTTTGTTTGATCAGTGTCGGTTAGCACTGGGATATGGGACTGACAAGTTAACCATTGAGTGCAAAATACGTGTTGACAATACCCTAACTAATGCACTTACATTTTACATAGCACATTTCATTTTTAACAGAGTATGCGTAAAATATCAACATTTCAGCAGTGTGCTGCCCGTTTCATTACCAATCCCTGAAGTAATTCCCAAGGTAAATTTATAGCTAAATAAAAACCCAGTACAGCAGTTGATTCCTGGTTCATGACACTAGGTTTCCGTGGAATTGTCTTCTGGAATCTCAGATTTTCGGTGTCCTCTCATTTTCAATTTTAGCCGAACATTGTATCTTATACCAATAATCAAAAAAAGAGTGTCTATAGGACAGGCTAAGCCGTTCTAGGGAGCACAAACACAACCACACTGGGATGTTGAAGAAAGCCCTCACTCACCACCTAGTGATGACATGCTTCATCATCGGGCCCCACCAAAGAGACCTAGTGTCTCTTTGGTGTGCTGCAACGCCAGGATTACTGCGGAGCGGGATAGTGAGTTTAGGGCGTGTTGAGTGCAATTAGGACTAGTGAGTATTGGGGGTATTAAAATAGTCAGTAGTGTATCAGAGATAATGACTTTATTAAATGATCACTAAAGACTTAGGAGTTAAAATATGTGAGGAAACAGTCCACTTTATTGAGTGGTGGGTTCCTAAAAGTTAGTCGACATGTTTCTTGCCATCGAAACGGTGTTAATTTACCCGGCAATTCATCAGGACTGTGTGTGGTAAAACCCTGGCGGTATGGGCACGCTAAGGCCCACCCTTACCTAGGGGCGTGAGAGTGAAAAGGTGATAAAAGGGAAAAAAGTGCAAAAAAATGAGGAATGAATAAAATATTCCTAATTACTCCTGGTTTAGGAGGCTTCTACTTATCGTTTCTGCACTTAGTAGGTGTTGGGAATAAACACCATGGGTCTCAGGAGGGGGGTGGAAGCGTATTCGGCACACCGCCCTCGACGCTTAGCACCCTCAGTATGCCTACGTCGCCCTCGAACCGGACACTGTTTTCACTTTTATTACCTTTTCACTCTCACGCCCCTAGGTAAGGGTGGGCCTTAGCGTGCCCATACCGCCAGGGTTTTACCACACACAGTCCTAATGAATTGCCGTGTAAATTAACACCGTTTCGATGGCAAGAAACATGTCGACTAACTTTTAGGAACCCACCACTCAATTAAAGTGGACTGTTTCCTCACATATTTTAACTCCTAAGTCTTTAGTGATCATTTAATAAAGTCATTATCTCTGATACACTACTGACTATTTTAAAACCCCAAACACTCACTAGTCCTAATTGCACTCAACACGCCCTAAACACACTATCCCGCTCTGCAGTAATCCTGGCGTTGCAGCACACCAAAGAGACACTAGGTCTCTTTGGTGGGGCCCGATGATGAAGCATGTCATCACTAGGTGGTGAGTGAGGGCTTTCTTCAACATCCCAGTGTGGTTGTGTTTGTGCTCCCTAGAACGGCTTAGCCTGTCCTATAGACACTCTTTTTTTGATTATTGATTACTGACCGGCGAACAAGAGTGTCTACCTACTCTCCCTACCTCTCTTCTTGTTACGCATGCATTGTATCTTATAGTCCAAACTAGCAAAGAAATTAAAGTACAATTACATGCTATCTAAACATTATGATTCAATTTGTGGTAAAGACCCATACATCCACTCACACACCCACTCACAGATCTGGAAAACCATTCCCACTCAAAGACCCTCACAGCCACTCACACACCCACTTGCACACACCCACATACACCAATCGCACCGACATACCCATACAGCTACTCACACACGCACAAAATCACTCACACACCTACTCACAGACCCACATATTGACCAAACCCACTCACACATCCACTCATATACCCACTCATTCTGTCACACACACACACACCCATTCACAGACCTACAAAACCACTGACATACTTACTCACAGACCCAAACAGACAGCCACACACCCACTTATGCACCCACTCACTCACTCTCTTACACATCTAAACATCCACTAAAATACCAACTCGTACACCCATATAGCCAATCACACACCCACACTGTCACTCACACACCTACACACAGGCAGTGAAGCACTTATAGAAAATGCAATATCATATGTTTGTATTAAATGTCTTGTTGTTTCAGTAATGAATGTGTGCAGACCCCTTTTTGTCTGAGGATTTGTGACAGATCCGCGTATTCACAAAATTAATTAAAAATAAAAGAATGACTTGGTGCATTGCATTTATAGAAAGACTACATAATTTACTTCACCTTCGTTTTTAATCCTTACTATAAAAGGATATAATAAGAACGAATATGTGAATAAAAGTATTTATAAGCTTGTGAAAATGTATATTAGTAAATTGAGCTTATGAGTTAAATTGTAGTACAATGTATGTTAAAAAAAACTGTGAAATTCACTAAACAAAATAAAGGTTACAGGGACGTTATAGGTAGGAAACAGAATTTAAAAAACCTAATAAATTCACTGAAACAAACAAAGAAGACAGGGATGTTATTGTTAGGTTCAGATTTTACACACACAGAAACCCATAGAAATTCAGCAGATATAGATATAGGTATCTCAAGTAACTATAACATGTACCCTAAGGTTACTTTAACTTGCACCCTCACCATGCACTGCTAATTACCTCACATATTACATTACTCATGATGTCTATGAAATCATTGATAATATCAATGCACCATTTGCAGCAAAATTATTGATGAAAAAACTGTGCATGGCAGGGGCGCTAGCTATTGTTACCTTAGGTCACAAAGTATAGTTACTTGAGAAAACTATAACTGCTGTATTTGTGTGGTTTTGTTTGTGTAAAATCAGAACCTAAGTATAATGTCCCTGTAACCTTTGTTTTTTGAGAATATATATATAAATATATATCCATGTACATGTCTATATTTATATATATATTTATATTCTATTAAAATAAACAAAGCATGCAAGCAATTTATGGTTAGTCTTGGCTTTAACACATTAACAAATGTTCAAAACAAACTTAAAAATGCACTTATAGAAATACAGTTGGAAGGACGTCACGGCTGAGTAATTAAAAACAAAAACCCCTTGAAATATGCAAGTTATGGTCAGGACCAATCCATTACTCACACTATGCAAAGCATATTTTCCGTATTTTTTAGTGGCTCCTGTAATTTATACACTTGTCCTGGACATAGCACGTTTGATTTTCTGTTAACATCAATGAAGCCTTGATCCTATCTGTGGTATAGCTCTCAATATTTTTATCAGCTTATTGAATGATTTCCGCACCAGTTTCTTGGTTTAACTGTGTCTTTTGTTTGGTTTTTAACGGATGGTACTAGACGTGAGTATAGAATTGCAGATTCAGGCTACGAGTGAGGCAGAGAGTGAGAGAGAACAATTTTGATGTGAGCTGAGACTGGGCTCCCAAAAGGCCCAGGCAGTCTGTTCTATAGAGAAAAACTGGTTTCTTTGAGGAATATCTGATTTTCCCCTTATTAATTTGGTCCCTATATCATTGAAAAATCATGTGGTATTTTGCAAAAACTAGTAAAAGCTACAACACAGTTAAAACATGCAAAAACTAAAAGATTAAAACAAAGCAATTTACATTACACAACTCTACTAAGAAAAAAGCCACAATATTAAGATCATTAGTTTTGGGATTTAAAGTTGTAAAGAGAACATTTAATCACCTATGATGAGACAATAGAATAGGCATTCAATGTTATACTAGATACTACGCGAAATTTGAATTCTAGACAATTGACCTAGACCCGCTCTGTTGTTCATAAAAGAGATAATTAGGAAGGCTAAAGGTTGGTGGTTGCTTCCACAGAAGGTATTTATCATCTCACATAGAAACTTTTTTGGGAGAAGAAAATCGTCATCGGAGTCAGCCTGCAAAACCATTAATGTCACAAATTTTGGGAGCTTGGCAGTTTACCTTTGGACCTGCCTTTGCAATTTTATCAGGGGGTTTTGTTGCAAAGTTCAGTGTTTCTATAGAAGGTCTGATAGCACTACTACCTTAGAAAAACTTACTCACATTTTCAGAACTTGGTCAATTGGGCAGCCGCCTCCCCACACTTAATTTCCAGGACCACTTGAAATATAGTACAAATGGGTCAGCAGAATCCTTCCAACCCGGAAGATGATTCTTCTACCTTAGGAACTGCTGCATGCTCACAATCAGCAGGATAGCTTAAGACCAGCAAGCAGGGTCCGCTGGATAGACCTTGACACAACACCCCATACTGTTTTTTGTCAGTAGGAGGCTAATTAGTCATCTAATCAATTGTTGCTAATTTAATTTTGCTTATATTGCATGTAGCAGAAGTTATATTATTGAGCAAGGGCTACTAGGATAACCTAAAATGTAAGGTCGTAGAATCCCAAATATATTGTTAATGACAACCTAGAACAGTATTGACCTGTGCAGCTGTGCACCACAGGCACTCAGGCAGCTTGCTTACTAGTGTAACTGGTATGTCCATTTGGAAGTAAAACTGCTCATCATTTTATAAAGAACCGAGTAGGCTGGTTGCAGCTGCTAAAAACGTTGATACACAAGTTATGACTCTGGACACTTTCCCACTGCTGATCAGTGCTAAAGTGCATATGCTATCCCTGTAAATTGTTATCATGTTATGATTTGGTATTTGATTTACTACTAAGTCCCTAGTGCAGTGCACTGTGTGTACCCAGGCTCTGTAAATGAAATGCTGCTAGTAAGCCTGCAGTACTTCGACTGTCTGGGAGTCTAACTGGCAACCACACCCAGTCATGTGACCCAGGACACGCTGCGGAAACAAAGAGATAAGGGCTGGTAAATGCCAACATTCTAAAAGGGGCATTTTCAATATTGCAACAAAAAATCTGACTTTACCATTAGAGAGCTGTTAGACTTGACTTGTCCAGTGGGCTTATCCCCAGACTATTTGCTTTTTGGCCTCCTGTTTTGGACCCTGTTTTTTAGAGTTATGACTCGGGGCACTTTACCACTGCTGATCAGTGCTAAAGTGCATATGTTATCCCTGTAAATTGTTATGATGGATTGATGTTTCCATGATTTGGTATTTGATTTACTGCTAAGTTGCTACTACAGTGCACTGTGTGTACCCAGGGCCTGTAAATGAAATGCTGCTAGTAGGCCTGCAGTACTGATTGTGCCACCAACATGAACAGCCTGTAAATGTAACATACCTGCCACTGCAGAGTCTGTGCGCAGTTTGGTACTGCCATGTCAAACTGGCAAGTGCACCTACTTGCCAGGCCCTAACCTTCCCTTTTCATACATGTAAGACATCTCTAAGGTAGGCCCAAGATAGCCCCAAGGGTAGGGTGCAGTGTATGTGGAAGGTCGGACATGCACTGAGGTGTGTGACATGTCCTGATAGTGAAATACAATGTATTTCATTTTTCACTATTGAAAGGCTATCTGTCCGATAGGATAGAATGGGAGTTTATTTATAACATCTTATAAATATAACTTCCCATTGGAACAAGATAGAGAGATGGATATAAGTATTCCAGAACTCAGAATATGAAAATGCATCTTTTAGTAAAGATTATTTTTATATTGTGTGTTTGAAAATGCCACTTTTAGAAAGTGGGTATTTTATTGCGTACCCATATTGTGTGCCTCTGCTGGTTTGTAGATTGACTGTCTGGCTTTTGAATGACAGGAGTTGGGGATGTGCATTCTTTCAGATGGCCACAAGGGGATTGAAGTGTGTCCTGCCTTTTCTGGATGAGTCAGGGCTGGGCTGAATAGACCAGGGCTGCGTTTAGAGTAGGGGGAGGAGATTCCTTTCATACCTGAATGGGCCTGGTCTGTTCTGTCTCCACCTCCTGTCAGGCAGCTGCACCAGAGAGGACAGAACTGGTTTTGGCTGGGCAAAGAGCTTCTTTGCCACCAGAGAAGAAAGGAATTTGTGATATACAAAGTGGGGCCCAGACCCCTGAACTTTATATTACTGCTGAACTAAGGAACCTGCCAGGAAGAAGAACCAGGAAAGCTGGAGGAGGAGTACTGCCCCTGCATTGTTGGGGTTGGCCTGCAGTGGTTGCTTCTGTCTTGGGCAGAGAAAGGACAGGACTGTGTTTTCATCATCCTGCTGTTAGAGTTTTTCTCCAAGGACTTGAAGTAGAGCTTGCCTCCTGTTGGAAGTCTCATGAATAGAAAAGACTTCAAAGATTACTTCTGGTAAATCAAGAGGAACGTCTGTCAAGGAGAAGAGCTAAAGAAACTGTGGTGGAATACAGCCCCTGTGCTGTCTGGGGTTGGACTTCAGTGGCTACTTTCTGTCAAGGAAAGGGAAAAGACTTTGCTGTGTACTGTGTTCCCTGCTTGAGGAAGATCTCTAAGTGGATTGAAGAAGAGCTTGCCTCCTGTTCTGAAGTTTCAGGGACACAAAGACTTCACTCCTAGGTCCCCTGAACTTCCTTGCTGCGACTTCTGACCTGCCAAGAGGTGCCTGTAACTATTCTGGGCCTCCGGAGGTTGTTCTGGCTGTGGGTGCTGGAAAAGTCACGCAACAACGAGAAGCATGATGCATCGCCGAAGAAACTGACGGAGCGTCTGCCCACAGCTCGAGAAATCGTTGCATCGGGTGCACCTATCGCCGAAGTCCAAGATCACCGCACTGATTCCGACGCAGGCACTGCTGTGCGGCTGCAAGAACCCTCGTATCATCCTGGATAATTTTGCATTGCATCGAGGAGCCAGGTCTGTAGCATCATTGGGGGGACGCAGTAAGAAACCAACGCATCACTTTCCCACGTAGTACGAAACCGACGCATCACCTCCTCTCCGATGAGGAACCGAAGCATCATCTCCAATGCGCAGCAGTAAGCAACCTATGCATCATCTCCCACGAAGCAAGGAACCAACACATCACTTACCCTGCGCGTAAAGATCTGACGCATCACCTTCGGTGCGACCCTTTTTGTTTGTGTGCAACACATCCAAGGTACTTTGTGTGAAAGGAGTCACATCTGCAATTTGCTTGGAACAGAACTATTCCTACCATTTGAAATTCATATTTGTATTACTGTATTTTGGATTTTTGTATTTTTGGTCTTGTTTTGGTTTAGATAAAGATTATTTATTTTTCTAAACTGGTGTGGTATCCATTTGTAATGTTTTCACTGTATTACTGTATATGTTCACAAATGCTTTACATACTGCCTCTCAGATAAGCCTGTCTGCTCGTGTCAAGCTACCAAGGGGCTGAGCAGGACTTATTTTAGAAGTTTATCCCCCTTACCCTGACTAGGGAGAAGGGTCCCTACTTGGACAAAGGTGCAAACCATTGCCAACTAGAGACCCCCAATTCTAACAAGAGGGACTATTACTACAATTTCATAGGTACAAAACATGACATAGCCATCAGCTCCCGTTTGGAAATCACAGCTTATTACATGAAATAAGGAATGACCAATGGTATTCAATTACAGCAGAGAAAAATAAATATAAGTTTTTTCAATGCCAGGACAGATTAAGCTTAAAAGTGCATGCCCAACTTTTTAAATAAACTGCACCTGGACCTCTGGTCTGTCCTAGGCCTACCCTGTGTGACTTATATGTACTAAAAAGGAAGGTTTGGACTTGACAATACGGTTATTCCACCAGGTCAAAAGTGCAGTTTTAAAATGCACACACAGGCTGCAATGGCAAACCTGAGACAAGTTTAGAGGGCTACTCAAGTGGGTGGCCCACTAGTAGTATTTAATTTACATATCCTAAGCACATGTAGCACTACTTTACTAGGGACTTTTAAGTAAATCAAATATGGCAGTTGAGTCTAGGCCGATTTTACCATGTTTTAAGGAGTGAGCACATGCACTTTAGCACTGGTTACAAAAATGGAGTAGGATGGCAAAATGTTTGGGGGAAGACCACCCTAAGGCTGACATTCACATTTAAGCATTACCTATTTCTGCATATTTCGCACTTAAAAGAAAATCATCATGAGCACATTTTTTAATGTTTAAACACTGATGGAAATTCTCTATTTTTATATATTCCCTACCCCATCGTTAAAATTATTTGTGAATCCTAGAAATAACTGGCTTTAGCAAATCCAAAACAATGCTCCTTAAGTACAGTTGTCAGCAAATCCAGTGGAATGAGTACGGAGTTATTTTAGGATACTCTGTACAGTATACTGCATTTGCACCATCATTCAAAGTTAGCCTCTTTCATGTTTTGCAAGTGAGACTGTGCGCAAAGCAATGTGAGCTCTGCTTATGCCATGTAGTTCCCGGAATTGTTTGCTGTTGCCTAGAAATCCCAAGGACGTTGTACTAAACACACTTCCCATCGTGATAACAAACAGTATATCCCAACAATCAGTTCTTTAAGTGGAATCAAAAGAGCCAAAGAATCCTTTCCAAGAGGTGTGGCCTTTGTGGCTTTTCACAGTGTACCCCATCACCATATTAGGATGCCATGCTGTTAATTTTCTGTATTGCATCCAGACATATGACACATCTATGAACATGTGCCCAAAACAAGCCAGACTGCAGTATCAGAAAAATGAGTAGCAACAGCAGTATTGCTGTGGTATTTAGACATGAAAATGTTTTTTTTTCAATTCTGAAAATATGGGCGGGCGAGTTGTCTTCATTCTCCGCTTCACATTACTTTTCTCTGCATTCTGTCTCTCTGTTAGACATTTGCACATTTATTTTCCAAATGTTTCTGAAATCCTCCTATTGCATATCTCACATATCATCCCCTTCTTCGTCACCGACTTTTCACGCTTTCTGTGTGTAAATTTTGTGTTACCTTCCCTATCTCTCTTACACACTCTCCCCCTCTCTCTCCTCAACTAAAAAACACATGTTCTTTTCCTTTGGAGCTGTGAAGTTTCTACAGTTGTGTATGTCGATTTCACACACTTCCACATAAAATAATAATTACAAGCGGCACATGTGAGACAGCCCATTTGTGAGAAAGCAGGGAGGCTAAGAATTGGATGAGCATGGAGTCTGAATACCTGTATGACCTACTGAAAGGCACTGTGAGAAACTCTCACTGCCTTCTGCCTCCAGTCCAGAACTCTCAACAGTGTTCCATCTTGAACACCTACCCAAAACGAGAACTCACCCAGACGCCTAAAGCTGACTGAGGTCATATTATATAGTATACGAGAGTCTTATGTTCTATGCAAAATAAGACAAAAAAAGAACATCTTGAGAAAGCAAATACTCGTAGGGAATGTAAGTTGCAGTGAAAGAACGCTAAGAGCAACTGCATAGCTTACACGGATTACCTTTAGGGTTTTTCAGTCATTGTTCAGAAATACGTTTTTTGCATGTTAAGTTAATAACGAATAAAGGTCTGGCGACCAATTTAAAAGTCAGTTTTGAATTACTGTGCGATCTTAGACCTGATGGGACCCACCCCACTTAAATCCAATGCTGCCTACAGGATAGGGTGAATGAAAATGAAAGGCGCAGATCTTCCCAATCATGTTAACATTTTCATCGTACACAGGACAAAAAAAGATGGTGATGGGAACGGCCTAGCCACTCTACTAATTCTTAAAGCAAACGCATTTGCCTGTGGCAGACAGTATATATAGCCTTTGTACAAGGGGATGTGCAAAGAAACCAAACAAGATTCTTGCCTTCGTGTTACGTGCGCTGTGAAAAATAATGAATAGGTGGAAAGGCGCAGCCTTTTAAAGCATTCACTTAGCAGCCCTATTTCAGGAAAGATGCTGCAAGGTTAAAACTCATTTTGTTTTCCGCTTAACAGCCCGTGAAGATGTATAGATCTTTACATTGATTTATATCCATCGCAAACCACATTTTAGTCAATAACCGTTGACAATTAAGGAAGGAGGTTCTGGATTCAGATGCCCAGGAAAGGACATTTTTTTAACGTTCAGTGGTTGAAACCTTCCATCCTGGAGAAGCGGTATCCTTCAATATCTCGGAGGCATTTGGGGATGACGAGAAGGCACCCAGGAGCCGGCGCGCGGCTCTATGTTGTATGTTCTGTCTACGGGTCTCGTGGCTCTAGGAAATCCGGTAAGGATCGTATTTACTTGGCACTAGAGGACAGCGCGTGCTTTTAGAATTGACGGGCTGGCAGAGGGAAAGGCTGCTCGCGGTTTGTTGACGTATAGCCGGCGGTATCTGCGTGTCAATCGAAAACAAGTGCAAGTGTTACTGGAACATACAGCATGGGGAAAAAAATCGTGCAACCGGGTAGAGCGCAGAGTGGGCTCCTGGGAGATGTATTGCCGCGAGGCATGTTCTGTGCCATCTGCAGAATTCTACTTTCTTCGCACGAACGCACCTTACTTACGCCCATCGTTTTTGGTCTGTGTAAACACGGTCACCAATGTGACCATTTTTGTGATTGTAAATTGTATCTATTTATATAGCGCTTACTTCCCTAGTTGCATTCTAATAAATGTTGTCTTCAGGCAGTTTGCAGGCAGGGAGTGTCCAAATAAGCACTGTTGGAGTTTAGAGAACTAACTACAACGCTTTTCTGAGACTGTGGGATTGGGTTAAAAGTTGGGGTTGCATGACCTGTGTCCCAGATACCGCCGCTAAACCAGTATCAGGGTGAAATCTGAGTTACCATCCAATACGGGATAACACATTCTGCAAAAGCTATGCCAACTGGTGGTGTTCGTCCACAAGAGTTCCATTAAGGAAACATTGCAGCTTTTCTCATAGTCATGGGATGCACATTCTGACTTTGCATACCCTGAAATGGGCGAATATGTACACAATAATAGGAACATTGGAATACTGAGCACTTTATTGAAGACAATGGAGTGCTCTGGGCTTCTAATTGCCAGTAGACCCCCGAAACTCCAACATTCCAATGTTTGTTTACAGCTCTTGTTGTGAACAAAGGCCTCATGGAGCTCAAGGGGATTTCAACCCCCTTAGGTCGGTGAGGCCTTTGTTTTGTAAATTAGAACATTCTGCCTTCTAGAGGCAGAGCAGAATGTAGTAATTGCCTTAGAGCCCTCCGTAGCAGAGTGTTACAAGGCACGCAAACTAGTGGCATACCCAAAATTGCTAGGGCCCTGATACAAAATGTTCTGATGGATCCCTGAGACTCCCATATCTCCTCTATTCAGCCTTTGGCTGAATAGAGGTCTTTTCAAGGCTGGAAGGCCTCTGCACTGCAAAGTAAGAGCCTGGATTACACTCTGACACACACCAGAATGGTGCATGTGTGATTTGAAGAAATGTGGAGATGTGTTAGTTTATTTATTTTATTTCTTTATTTTAGGAGTTTTCTATAGCGCTAACCAGACCCGAAGGTATCTGAGCATTTTACAACAGTCGGCCTGCGAGAGACATGCAATCTAGACAAAAGTAAACATATTTTCTCAAGGCGCTTTGAAAGTCTCAGTGCAATGTACCACATTGATGGAAGGAGGTCAGGTAGTATTCAAGTAGTGTGTCTGTTGACTTGCACCGAGCCTTCTTTGGGGAGGGGTGATAAGGGCACTTCCTCTTGTGGAGGGGAGGAGGAGAAAGAATGTCCCAATAGCAGAGAGCAGGAGTGTGCTGGCTTGCGAGCTTCGATGGCAGCTATCGGTTTGGGAGGGAACGATTGAGGAAGAGTTCTTTGAGCTGTCTCTTGAATTTTACAAAGGAGGTGGTAGTCCCGATATGGACTGGAATGGATTTCCAGATTTTTTTGGCGCATTTCCAGTGAAGTTTGCATGTTTTCATAGGGATGAGGAGTAGAGTGTTTTGCTCCTGAGGTTCCTTGCCTGGCCGGCTTTCTTGAGTTTGGAGGCCAGGTATTCTGGCTTCCCTGTGTGCAGGGATTTGTGTGTAAGGCAGGCAGTTCGTGTGAAGTAACGCTCCCAGGCATACAATAAATTACACAATAGATTAAACAAACAAACTAGTGCAGTTAGAAAAAATACATTTTTAATATAATTAAAAGTTGATAATAAAATTCAGTGCAATTTAGTCAAACTTGATAAAATAACAATATGGTGATACATGTGTATTCACAGAAATTTTTTTAAAAAGGTAAGATGGCATCCAGTCGACGCGTTTCGACATTAAGAATATGCCTTCATCAGGACTTTACCATCAATTTCTGTAAAAAAGATCATAACAATGTTTTAATATATTCATTTCCTATCATCCAATGATATAACTGTACTAGTTTCACGTTTGTTCATAGAATTCTATTGGTAACAAAGGTATTTTAAAATTTATGATATACCGCTTTTTATAACTAATTATCAGACACCTATGCGTATACCTAAAAATTCTACAGTAAGCCCTATTATGTTTGGTGTGTGCTGACAGGGAGATTCACATAATGGTAATGTATTCACATTTCTCAAACTTAAACCTTTGCAACATGATACATTTCAATGTGATTTTAACAATGATAAAAACAAATTTCACATTCGCATAATCAGAGAAATAGTATTGTGTTAGATTATTCCTTTTTCATGACACAATAACTCACTCACATTTCATCAAATTCCATATGACTCTTATTATAACAAAAAGACCTATCAGCTTCTGGGCACAAGAACAGACAAAAGATAGAAAAAGAAGACGGAAAAATACTAGTGATGTTTTATATCTATCTTCTATGTTAACCCTTACTATAATTAACTACTAATTTCATGGTTGTGTGCATTTTATTTTCTTACCTAGAGTACTACTCGTATGCAAGAACTGTATTGTATTCTTGTGGTATTGATTTATTAAAGGTCCAGAGAGATGACACTTCCCTATAAGTAAAGGAATGCATTTTAGCTGGTGGCAACTGTATTCTCATTTCATGTATCGGGGTCGACATGATTAAAATAACTTACCCCTAAAGAGTTATGGTACGTTCCTCATCTGGGGTCTGTTTTTCGGTATGGCACCACGACTAATGTAGTTTTAAACAGATAGAAACCTAATATTTTAAAACAAAAATGCAAAGAAAAGAACTTATATTCTCAATGAAGCTTCCTTAATTTTTGTAGGCTAGATATAGCTAATATGTATGCTTACCAGAGGTTATCTAAGCGCTGTTTCTTAAAGTTGCCACTCAATTATGTGTCTATTTCTTATAGGCGTAGTATCTACTGCTCAGTTAGACTGCCGTTTTGCTTATTACTCCTGATAACAAAGAGAGAGGGCAATGGGTTTAGAACCTATTTCTTCTCAACATTTGCGCAATTTTGTTTTAAGGTGGTGGCTTTCCACCGCTGTTTTGTAGTGCCACACCTGCTCTTCATATGACCGTTATTACTATTAGAGCGGACCTGAAATTTGACAGCCTGCC
This sequence comes from Lissotriton vulgaris, assembly GCF_964263255.1. Lineage (NCBI taxonomy): Eukaryota > Metazoa > Chordata > Amphibia > Caudata > Salamandridae > Lissotriton > Lissotriton vulgaris. The sequence continues at coordinate 1,032,748,402 of NC_141697.1, forward strand.
TAATTAACAAAAACGCTTAAGCTTAAAAATGCTTCGTGTTAAGCGCCCCTCTGTTTACAAAACGCGTTCCTTCTTTAGAGCCCTCCGTATTAAGTACCCCTCTCGCTTTCAAAGCGTTCCATGTTCGGAGCCTGTTTACCTTTGTTTAAGCAAAAGGACGCTGATTCTTTTTAATTCCGTTCTCCCCTCGTGGTCTCAGATTGCAGTATACGGCGGTAACGTCACCTTCGCTCTTTTAGTGTTTCGCGCCGTACGCACGTTACTCCTAGCAGGAAAGGAGCGGGTTTTAAGTTTTGCGCATATACCAAATACACTCTTAGTCTAAGGTAGCGCAACGGGCATAATATCTTACCGGGACAGGCGGGGTCTATGTCGATAAAGGTTTCTCTTCCAGCGAGTCAGCTTTCAGGAACGGCAGCCCTGATTAGCTGAACTCGCGATCCTTTTAAAGACGACCGAAATTATTGGTGCGCGTGAGTGCAGAATTATTTTAAAGGGACAGAGAGTATTTCCGCATATTTTTTATTTATTTTTATTTGTCCCTTTAAAATAATTCTGCACTCACGCGCACCAATAATTTCGGTCGTCTTTAAAAGGATCGCGAGTTCAGCTAATCAGGGCTGCCGTTCCTGAAAGCTGACTCGCTGGAAGAGAAACCTTTATCGACATAGACCCCCGCCTGTCCCGGTAAGATATTATGCCCGTTGCGCTACCTTAGACTAAGAGTGTATTTGGTATATGCGCAAAACTTAAAACCCGCTCCTTTCCTGCTAGGAGTAACGTGCGTACGGCGCGAAACACTAAAAGAGCGAAGGTGACGTTACCGCCGTATACTGCAATCTGAGACCACGAGGGGAGAACGGAATTAAAAAGAATCAGCGTCCTTTTGCTTAAACAAAGGTAAACAGGCTCCGAACATGGAACGCTTTGAAAGCGAGAGGGGTACTTAATACGGAGGGCTCTAAAGAAGGAACGCGTTTTGTAAACAGAGGGGCGCTTAACACGAAGCATTTTTAAGCTTAAGCGTTTTTGTTAATTAGGCAGGCTGTCAAATTTCAGGTCCGCTCTAATAGTAATAACGGTCATATGAAGAGCAGGTGTGGCACTACAAAACAGCGGTGGAAAGCCACCACCTTAAAACAAAATTGCGCAAATGTTGAGAAGAAATAGGTTCTAAACCCATTGCCCTCTCTCTTTGTTATCAGGAGTAATAAGCAAAACGGCAGTCTAACTGAGCAGTAGATACTACGCCTATAAGAAATAGACACATAATTGAGTGGCAACTTTAAGAAACAGCGCTTAGATAACCTCTGGTAAGCATAAATATTAGCTATATCTAGCCTACAAAAATTAAGGAAGCTTCATTGAGAATATAAGTTCTTTTCTTTGCATTTTTGTTTTAAAATATTAGGTTTCTATCTGTTTAAAACTACATTAGTCGTGGTGCCATACCGAAAAACAGACCCCAGATGAGGAACGTACCATAACTCTTTAGGGGTAAGTTATTTTAATCATGTCGACCCCGATACATGAAATGAGAATACAGTTGCCACCAGCTAAAATGCATTCCTTTACTTATAGGGAAGTGTCATCTCTCTGGACCTTTAATAAATCAATACCACAAGAATACAATACAGTTCTTGCATACGAGTAGTACTCTAGGTAAGAAAATAAAATGCACACAACCATGAAATTAGTAGTTAATTATAGTAAGGGTTAACATAGAAGATAGATATAAAACATCACTAGTATTTTTCCGTCTTCTTTTTCTATCTTTTGTCTGTTCTTGTGCCCAGAAGCTGATAGGTCTTTTTGTTATAATAAGAGTCATATGGAATTTGATGAAATGTGAGTGAGTTATTGTGTCATGAAAAAGGAATAATCTAACACAATACTATTTCTCTGATTATGCGAATGTGAAATTTGTTTTTATCATTGTTAAAATCACATTGAAATGTATCATGTTGCAAAGGTTTAAGTTTGAGAAATGTGAATACATTACCATTATGTGAATCTCCCTGTCAGCACACACCAAACATAATAGGGCTTACTGTAGAATTTTTAGGTATACGCATAGGTGTCTGATAATTAGTTATAAAAAGCGGTATATCATAAATTTTAAAATACCTTTGTTACCAATAGAATTCTATGAACAAACGTGAAACTAGTACAGTTATATCATTGGATGATAGGAAATGAATATATTAAAACATTGTTATGATCTTTTTTACAGAAATTGATGGTAAAGTCCTGATGAAGGCATATTCTTAATGTCGAAACGCGTCGACTGGATGCCATCTTACCTTTTTAAAAAAAATTCTGTGAATACACATGTATCACCATATTGTTATTTTATCAAGTTTGACTAAATTGCACTGAATTTTATTATCAACTTTTAATTATATTAAAAATGTATTTTTTCTAACTGCACTAGTTTGTTTGTTTAATCTATTGTGTAATTTATTGTATGCCTGGGAGCGTTACTTCACACATACTGTTTACCCTGTCCCAGGATATTTATCCTTATCAGGGGGTCCTTGTTACTAACATAGTAAGGCAGGCAGTTCTGCAGCTGGCTCGCATTTCGACTGGGAGGCATTTTAGTTGTCTGAGTGAGGGTGAGGTGTGATCGTATTTCTTAACTCTGGTGACCATTCCAGCTGCTGCATTGAGAGTTGTTCTGAAGGGAGCTAGGTGTGATTTTGCTGTACCTGTGTGGATTGCATTCTCATAATTAAGTCTGGACAGCATCAGCGATCAAGTCGCTTGTTTGAGGTCCTTGGGTGGGATGAAGGATTTTGTTGAGTAGTTTCATAACGAGGAAGGAGCTTTTTGCAGAGTTCTTGATGTGCTTTGTCATGTGGAGTTTGGGGTCTAGGGTGATTCCTAGCGATTTAACAGAGTCAGCCAGGATGAGATTGCCATTGAGAGTATCAATAGCTTTTAGCCAGTCTAGGATTTGGGGGTTCTCTTCTTTGTTAGAAATTAGTAGGATTTCCGGTTTGTTTTGGTTGAGTTTTGGAGGATTTATTGTTAGCCAGTGTTTGACTTCCCTTAGAGTGTTGTTGAGTCTCTGAATGTCATCAATGGAGGAGGTTTCGAGGTAGATCTGGGTGTCGTCTGCATAGATGTGGATGGGGATGTTGGATTTTTTGAGTATGTTGATGAGGGGTTCCATGTATATGTTGAAGAGTTGCGGGGTAAGTACTGATTCTTGAGGGACACCCCTGCTGACAGGGTGCAAGTCAGATGTGCAGTTTTTGATTTTTATTCTTTGGGTGCGGTTGTGAGGAAGGAGGAGAATCAGTGTAAAACTATCTCATCCACACCTACCCTCTGTTAGAGGACCTTTATGAGTTGTTTATGGTCAACCGTGTCGAAGGCTGCCGATAAGTCCAGGAGAATGAGTAAGCTGCATTGGTCCTTATCGAGTGACTTGTGGATATCGTCCATGATGTTGAGGATCGTGGTCTCAGTATTGCAGCCTTTTCTGAAGCCTGATTGGCGGGGTCTAGAAAGTTGAAGCTGTCCATGTGATGAGTCAGTTGTAGTTGGACGTACCTTTCTAGGATTTTTGCTATCAGAGAGAGATTGGAGACAGGCCTGAAGTTGTTCAGATCGTTGGGGTCCAAGCCTGGTTTTTTCAGTAATGGAGTGACTTGGCCAACTTTCAGGCATTCTGGTATGTCACCAGTTCTTAGAAATCTACTTATGATTTTGCTCCAGAGCGGGGATAGGGAGAGTTTATATTTTTGGACCATTTGGGCAGGAATAGGATCTAGGACATGAAAAGAAGGTTTGGAGGAGGAGATGAGATTGACCATCTACTTTTCCAAGAGGAGGATGGAGGATTACCAGGTTTTTGGGAGGTGTTTGGGTGTGGGGTCTCCTGTCCCTGGTGGAGGGATCTTGAGAGGGGGACTGAGGTAGTTATAGTTGTCCAGTGAAAGCTCGATCTTGGTGATTTTGTTGTTGAATACGTTTGCAAAGTTGTCACACCCCTTTTTGCAGACCTGACTGGAGGATGGAGGGGGCTTGGAAGTTTACTGCCTAATGAGGTTGAAGAGTTCTTTGGGCCTGTTTTTTGCATTGTTTAGAGCGTTGCAGAAAAATGCAGATTTTTCGGTCTTTATGTGGTTTTTGTAATTTGTGCGTACTGATTTGAGTTGATTGTGGAGGATTTTGGAAGGGATGTTCTGCCAGAGTTTTTCTGTAGCTCTAAGTTGTTGATGTCTGAGTTGAACCAGGATCTGGATGGAATGTTGCTGACTCTTTTTAGTTTCAAAGGGGCAATTTGGTCCAGAATGGAAATCATATTTGTGTTGTAGAGGGAGGTGAGTTCCGTTGTGGAGAGATCCTCTGTGAGGATGGGAAGGAGAGAGCTTACCTTTTCTTCAGAGTCAGCCAAGGGAATCTGATTTAGGTTTCTTACCCATTTGGGGGTCATGCATAAGAGATTGTTCTCGCGTCGTTTGGTTGATGTGGAATAGGATGATGTGGTGGTTGGACCAGTCAACAGGCAGGATGTGGTCGATCTTGATTGTGTCTCTTTCGGCAATAATGGCATCTATGATTGCTCCTCTGTTGTTTGTTTACTCGAGCAGTGTTGGGTGAGGTTGTTGGTGTGGAGGAGATCCTTCAAGGTTTGGATTAGCGAGTTGTTTTCTACATTACAGAGTAGGTTGAGGTCCCCAAAAATTAGGTTGTTTGTGTCGCGGAGTGAGCGATTGGTAATCAGGTCAGATAGGTGTTCACTGAACGTGTTGGTGTTGCCTTGTGGATGGTAGAGGAGATCACAACGTATAGATTTTTTGTCCCTTGTCTTAATGTTGTTGATTAGGCTTTCAAAGGAGTTATAGTTGAATTTGTCGGTTTCCGTTATGGAGATGTTGTTCTTGTGAATGATTGATATGCCTCCTCCTCATTTGTCCTTTCTGTCTTTGTTAATGATTGTGAAGGCTGGTGGCACCAGCATATCCATGATTGGGTAAGAGAGATCATTTAGCTAAGTCTCGGTGATGAACGTAATGTCCATGTCATGTGTGAGGATTGATTCTGCCAGCTCTGTTGCATGTTTGATGGCTGATCTGCAGTTTATGAACATGCAGTTGGTGGAGGTCTCTTCATTTTTTGGATTCTTTGTTAGAGGGACACTAGGGATGTTCGTGAGGAAGGCAGGGGGTCTTGGGGTCTCTAAGAGGTGTAGTCTCTCCTGATTCCCCTGATCACCTGTATCTTGGAGTTTAGGGTGTCATATGAGGAGGCAAGATCTGACGCTTCACGTAAGCACATTGCAGCTCTTGTTGTTTTGGGTCTCTGTGTCTGGTTCAAGCAGTAGTTTGGGATCCATGTAGGGGACAGAACCTTAGAATGCCTATGTTGTGTAGGGATAGCAAAGGTGGGAGTTAACTGGGAACATTGGCTGGGCTTCCGGAGCAAGACACAGTTCAGTGTGATTTTGCTAAGGCCCTGGATTATAGTTTCTAGCTGGGTTTCTAGCAGGGTGAGAAGTTGAGCTGTTTCCTCAGAGGTGGGGAAGTTTTGGGCGGAGTTGCCCTGAGAGTGTTGTCCCTATTGGCTCTGTGGGTGTCCGTGGGCCCAAGGTGTGGCAGGTCATGTTGTGGTTTCAGTGTCCTCTTGCGAGTGGGAATAGAGAGGACATGGTGGGCCGTAGACTGTGGGTTGGGGGTCGGTTGTTTTTCATTGGATGTGGTGATATGGGTGAGGGGTTATAGGGGACAGTCTGCAATGGATGGAGAGCCTTGTTCGCAGCTTCTCTCTGATTGGTAATAGAGAGAGGGAGTGTATTGAGTGAGCTTTTAGCGTGGCAGGCGTAGGTGGGGTTGGTACCTGAGGGGGAAGGTTGGTGGTGTTGCAGTAAGGTTGGTTTGTGGGCTCTCCTGTTGTTTCAGGTTGTCCGGGGGTAAGGAGTATGTCCGTCTGGGGGTGCGCATGGGGGCATTTCTTTGCAAGGGGAAGAGGGTGTTAAATTCCTCAAGATTGTCATTGCTGGCTTGAATCAGTACTTTGCTGTTAGAGAAGATGGTCACAGGGCTATAGCCACTCCGCTATAGCCACTCCGCATAGAGTGGTTGGGTATTGAGATCATCAGTTTGCAGCTATAGGGAGTGTTAGTTGTTTTAAATATGTGGAGTTGTGATCTAAGAGTGGAGTTCCAGTTTTCAGGTCTTTCTGTATGGAAAATACGATCCATTTGTATCTGTCCTTTGGAGGAGCAGTGGTAAATGTCAGTGAATAGTGTTTCTGGGTGTTGTCTGATCAGTCTGTGCTCAAATTTCTTTTCACTCACGGTGAGAGGTTAGGGGGGAAATTGATAGAGAAGGAATTTGGGTCATGTTGTTTTAGGTGGTTAGTTGTGGTTAGGTTTAGGTTAGTTGTGTTAAGTCAAGTTAGAGAAGTTTTTTACATTATCTCAATTGCCAGAAACTGAGCTCTAGGTGCTAAACAAGCCAGCTGAGCCAACATAACAAAATATACAGTCTCATAACAGGATGCTTACGTCGTGCATTGGTGTAGGTGACAGGTAGAGAGACCAGCCGAGATTCTCAACGCTCCACGCAGACCACTCTAGGAGTTTGCCACACGACAAAAAGAGGCCTTCTGCCTTCTTTTACTTTTAAATATCTGAGTAGAGTCAACATCTAGAGATGGCTGAACTCAGGCATTGCAAGTCGAAATAAAGTGGGTTTGTTGGGTAAAAAGGCAGGAGTGTATTGTGGACTGGTTGTGAACAACCCAAAAAACTTTAAACTGGCTGAACTGCTTCTCCGATGAAGTGAAGCATAAGTCTGAGAGATAGGCTCCATGAAATTGAGTAAAAAGGCCTGATTTTTGAGTTTGGGAGAAACTGAACCAACTCCTATTTCTAGAAGAAATTCTAAAGAAGAATACACCAGTTGAAGGTCCTCTTCAAAATATTTCCCTATGGTGGAGGAACTTCAGACAGTTGATTCTACTCTTTATTTAGATTTTCCCCAAAAGTTGGAGGATTCACACTTTCCTTCACAGTCAAATTGAGTCCCTGAGAGTCAAATGGCCTACTGCAATTGTGTACATTGCTAGTGTAGCTTTGTAGACCCAGGTGGATGCTGTTGCTGTAGTAAATCACTGATCTGGTCAGCCTCAACACCGCTTGGTCTTTAAGCAGAAATGTTAGGAAGATTTTTTATTTTCAGAAATGATAATTCTTTATACACTTATGAGATATGTTTTGCATTGATATACACTTTTGCTATTTTTCACCACTTTTTAGGTATGAGGCCTCCACAAATATTCATGGTATAGGATACTTGCTTGCCTGAAGAAGACCACCTGGCAACTGCATAAAAAGGACCTGAGTTTGGATGAAATCCTGTAAAGTATATATTGTGGCCTCTCATCTTTATACCACACAACTCTGTTGTGTCCTAACTTTTGATACGCCACCAGACGTCTGACATAAATCTCATGATCTAAACATTGTTTCTAAATAGCATGCCCTTGGAGCTAATTATAGCAAATCTACACCCAATCGGATTATATTCATCGAGTTCATATTTAGAACAAAATATTTATGCCATACGATATTTTGTATTCTTAGATACTTTTACAATGCAGTGGCTGGGGTGAGAAAACAGATGTACTGATGGGGGCAAGGTGTGAAGTTAAACATTTGTACTTTGTTCACATAAATTCCCATTCTTGATTTACGGACAAAGGGGTTGGAGTGCCAGATGTGGAAATTCTTCCTGCATGGTGGCATTTCTACATTCACAAATTTGTTGATAGAGAGGGAAGGGATTCTGGGCATTAATGGGTAGTTTAACCCCCAAGAAATATTGAACACCCACAAACTCACATGTTTGTCCCCTTACAGGTAGTTTATTACCACTGAGATGAAAAAAAAATGCGCTCCTCTAAAACTGCCCTTCCAGCTTAGGCAAGTTGATGGGGTAATTTCATATTTAATTAGCTGTAGGGAAGGATTTTATCCTTAGGAAAAAATGTTTTTCTTCATAGAGAAACAAGAAAAATATGCTGAAAGTACCTATGCACATTTGCGTCATATTTAAGCATGCAGAAAAATTCACCTGGTTGAAATTATGTATATGCAAATCTTTTACCCTGAAGTATTACAAGAAATCGAGGACTGATATAAATTTCCCACAGTATTATTGTGACCCCCTGAGCATCCAAAAATAATTGGAAATATGCTCGAAATGTAGGTGGCATCCTATGGGAGAAACGTTCTGGGTTCTTAATTCCCTGCTTTTTTTTTAAAGCTTGCATCCTCTGCAGCTCAAAATCAGCAGTCTCTCTATTTGAGTTTTCAACCACTTCTTATTCAATCACATTAAAAAAACATGCAAAATCATTGTTATGGGTTTCACGTTTTTAATGAAAAATGCAGCCACAATAGACCCTCTCTATTGATTTAGTACTTTCCCCATATGTCGTGTTTGCATGCTTCTGTCTGCAGTACTTTTTAATTGATGGAGTCACTTGGGCTAGCTACCAGTGAAGACACACATAGTCCCAAGAAACATGCTGTGTTATTAGTTATAACTTGCTTCTCTCATTCTTTGCAAGAAATCCTATTTCCAACTATGAATACCACCGCTTTTAGCAGATATTTTTCATGAAGTAGCACTTCATAAAACTTACCAATAAATGCAAATAAAAAGAGGTAACTAAAAGGGGTGGGGGGCGGGGGGGGGGGGTTGAGCAAACAGTTTGATTGCTGTGTAGCAGCATATCAATGCACTAGAATACGTGTGAATCGACTTATAACTTTTTTATTGAATGTTATATACATTACTATTCCTAAACAATGTACATTTATTGAGCAGTATAGGTGGTTTTAATTGGATTTAGTCAACAGGAGAGCTATAAAGCAGTCACTTGTTTGTCTGTGTTGCTGTATAAAAATGATGGCCAAGTCTGGCATATTGTAATAGTAATGGGTATGATAAAAAAATAGGGTGAGACAAGTCTACTAGACATCTCTTTTCTGACGCTATTCTTCGAGGTTAATTAGCAAACCATTTCCAAGCTAACTCAAAGAGGGGACCAAACCTATCAAACCCATGTCAGTTCTTATATTGCATTGAGCTGACTCTATATTAAACAGCGTGCAAAATGCCAAGAGCATGCTTCATAACTTCATGCATTCCACCAAACACATTACTGTCAGTCTACACCACAGAGCAACTCTACTGACCATGCATACCAAACTGAGGAGCTACCTACTCAACCATCCAGCAAGCACTTTCAGGCAACACGAGAGGCCATGAAAAAAGTAAATACATGCTACAGATCAATAAAATACAACAACCTGCCTCAAGGCCAATGAAGGCTAGATCCAGGAAAGCATACATGGCGTTAATCTAATATTTCTGTATCAATATCATTTTTATCTTTCTTTTTATTAATGTGTAAGAAAACTAGAACATTTAACTTGGTCCTGCATAAATCACTGTCCCGTGCTCACATATTAATATTAAGACCCCCATTCCATCTGTGCTCCTAAGTACAATGACAATTTGCTGGCTATGTTGGTTATTGTTGGTGCTTTTTTCAATTAAGTAAAACATCTCATCTTCCCAAGTTCTAAATATACTCAGGGGGCATGGAAAAAATTTCAATATTATATATTACTAATAATGAAATTATTCAATACATTTTGTCATTAGCAGAGATTCTGCATGATTTATAATGCCCTTGTCACCAGAGGATCATCAATCCAGCTAGAACCAACATTCGTTAATTATTTTAACTTGTGTGTCATATCGATCAAGAGTAAAGGGTAGACAGACATTACACATTTTCGACCCAAAAAAGGCTACCAGAAAAGTGGTTAATCCTTAAAAATGGAGATACCAAATAGGCTCTGTTTGTGATTTTGCCATGGTCACAAATAAAATTTGAAATTATGTATGCAACTAATGAAGTTGGCCTCTTTCAATCATGTGCTCTCTGTACTTGCTGTGAGAAAAACTACCAAATTCACACGATTTCTTAGCTTCTTCTTCAGTGCCGTAATATCTGAATTGAACAGGTATAAATATATATTCCATTAATGCATCTTATTGTATTCTCTTGCTGACTGGGAAAGATGTTCTAAATAAACATTTATAGTGAAAGGTGATGCTGTGAGGTAACTGTCCAATATGTGATCAGCACATGGTATCAGGCATGCAATGTGCTCAGTTAGATATTAATTCTGCTATGGATGTGGCTATAAATACCTAAGCAGGCAGATATGTGTTAGTAAGAGTGAAAACCTTGCTGAAAAAGTTAGAAAAGTTGAGGATTAAGCAGCTCCTGAATAGGAGTACTTGTATATATCAAGTTCATTAATATTGACTGTTATATATATTGACTCCATAATATCTGCAGAATATCCACAACCACCATAGCATCAAAGTAAACATACGTAGGGAAGAATACATAGACTAATATTAATTTCACGTTTACTTACTTTGACGGTATGTTGTTAGTTGATAGTCAAAACTTTGTATTTTAGTGGAAAACTCACTTCTTACCTTCACACAACCATTTATCTGCCTGGAGGGCATTTTTATTACTTCATGGTTACAACAATTACATTTTTTTGTCTGGCGTTCATGCTGAATCTCTCATTGATTTAAAATTAATGGACTTGGATATGCTGTGTTACATTGTCGCCAGGGCCAGACTCGCCATACCAGGCATCGCGCATTTTCTCAGGAGGCTGGAAGGGTTGGGGATGTTTTTTTTTTACTGGGGGCCGGTTTTGCGGTGGTGCTGCAACATCAGCCCCCTGTAACAAAAGCAGCAGTGCTTCACACTTGTTCCCTCTCTACCCCCAGGGGCTGGTCCAACAAAAATTGCCAGGGCTGCTTTGAATTCCAAGTGCAGCCCTATTTGTAGCCAATGTTATGGGTTCAGCAACAATTTTGCAGGGTTGATGTTTTAGTTTAGCTCTCAGGCCCTTTGGGAGCCTTCCTGAAAGACACCCAACACTCATGTTTCAAATAACCAGGAAAGGGAAAGAGGGCTGATCTGGCTAAAATGCAAGAACATTTTTTGGTGAACAGCGATGACCTTAACTGTTAATCTTCAAAATAGGGTCATTGACAGAACCAAAAACTCTACTGGCCAGCATAACATCCTGGGATTCTTTTTTTTTTTTGATAAACCTTTATTGTAGCATTCAATAAAAATACAAGCAAGGGCCTACAACTGCAGGGGCCGGCCGCTAAACAAAATTAAGACCCACTATATCACGGTACGACACAGCTCATCAGCCGACAACCCTGAGGTCCGGCAGCGATTCAGGATAAAACTTGTATTAGAACGCACAACTAAGTCACAGGATGAGACAGAGGTTTCATTTTATACTATCTAAAGAAAGGATCAGGTGCCATACAATCAAACAGAAGAATACGGGGGACAGGGCAAGAGACAGGATATGCACGTAATAACAGCTATAATGGAACATTGGCGCCAAAGCATATGGATCGGTGTTAACGACAATACAATATACATTCTATGTTGAGCGCCAGTTCTCAGGGCCTGCCCACCCGGGAATCAGGATAACGTAAAAAGCATGAGCACTAAATACAAGTACACGATAAAAATTTGAATGATTCGCAAGCTATACTGATCCTGTAAGGAAGAGAAAGGGAAGGAAGAAAAAGGCCATAGAAATAAAAAGAGGCAAAATAAAAAAAAACTCTAACCCCCCACCCTGCACCCCTACAAATGGCTACAGCCTAACCCCACTAGCAGCGTGCCTATCGCCCCTAATAACTAAAACCCTAAAAGTAGGAAAAAGAATGGAGGAGGGCTTATCCGTATGGGCTCCCAGTCTCTTTAGCCCCCCCGCCAGAAACAGACACCCCCTATCGCAAAAAGACCAACGTATGACAACCCTTATAGGAGAGATTAGGGGGCACCATGATACACCGCCCAGCCTCGTAGATCAAACAGTTGCAGGTCGAACACCAGTGAAAACCACTCCAAACCGTCCAGATCTAATTGATCTCAACCTTGACCCTTCCGAACCAGCACACAAACCCTTTTCACAACTCATCAGAGAAGTAGAGTGCTTCAAAAAAAATACCTGACTGATACCTTCTGTGCTAAGTTTACCATTTATAGCGTATTTCACTCAGTACAGCCTGCGTTCCTGTTCAGCTCTGCTGTTATACATAGCACCTTTCACATTTTCATTTGGATATTACCATGATGCTCTGGCCTAGCTACTTAAAGTGAGCATAAACCCTTATGAAAAAGGTATGAAATTGTTCAACAACTTCTCCGCAGTGATATGAACCAAGTAGTAATTGAAAGTGACATACCTTGGTGAGAATACTGTGATAAAATATGTATACTTATCTGTAACTAAGGCACTATTCATTCTATTCCTCATCGATGTGAATATGTAGAGAGACTGCTTCAATGACAGATTTTCAGTATATTTGCATAAGATACGTTTAGATACAATGAATCTAAATTGAACATATGCCTTCAGTGAGTGCTTATTCGGAAATGTTGGCATGGATCCAACCCTCCTGGACCTGCAATGGAAACCCCATATAAAACCCTGTATGACTAAAGTTACACTTCGAACATCAACATTGATTGTTGGTTTATTCTGAAGGAATGTTTGTTTAATTCCTTTTTAATGCAGTTAATCTACCATGGAGAATTTTAGAATCTGTAAAGTAAAGTTCTCATAATATCTAGTATGCTATATCTCATGGGACCTGAGAGAGTTAACGAACTGTGCTGAAACATCCTTCTGAGCCTCGACCCCCACATGGTTAACACAGGCAAATGTGGCATACCATTCCAGTACAGTGTTTTTATGTTTTCTATTGCTATTTCTCCTTGCATTCTATGTGTCATTATCCTTGTAGCTTCGTCAGAAAATCAGTCCCTGCTTTGTGGCATGCTCAGGGTAAAAAAATCCTGCCAAACATAGTGCATAAAAACTTTTGAAATATTTATCGCTTTCTGCAAAAGGATTTCCATTGGCACACTATCTAAGCTGTTTATTGATCAATATTTAATTAAAGGTCAAATAAAAAATTAATCAGGCAAAGATTCAGTCTCATGCTGAGAAACAGCATCTCTGGCTAATGTTAGCTGACAAAACTGACACTGCTTCGCTTCTGCGAGTGAGGGCAAATATTGCTACATAAAAGGCCAAGACATGAAATCTTGCACGCAAGCTTGAACCTGGCTGTTCATAACACCCCCCCTTGAGAACGAATGGGTAAACATACCAGCCCCACTGCCTCTCTGAGTATACAATATCTGTTGTATACAAGTGGTTGGAGCACACAGACATGTTGGAGTTTGAATTATAGCCTATTACAGCATATATAAAGCAGAGAAAACCTTGTAGCATGTGACTATTGTCCCTAGAATGAGACTTAAATAACTTTCCTAGTTTGACATCTTCAAGACAAAGAAGTATACATTTAAAACAGCTTTTTCATTTAGGCATTCCGGTGCCAAATCCAAATGGCTGGCAAGCAGAGCAGTTTTAAGAAATTGGCAAAGTGGTTGATTGCCCACAACCCTACCTTCCTCGGGGTCATGTGGTAAAATGATCTCACCAGTCAGAAGTCCCAATGCGCATATAAAAAATGTAAAATAAAGTTTAGTTAACTTTTTTGTTGAAGAATCAAAACAATAAATCACAACATATGCCAATGCATCATGTAGTCAACAATATAGTAGGATGTGAACAATATATCATAATAAAGAGAACAAATACATAAATAAAATATACATCATTGAAATGGCAATATACAGAGTGATATTCTAAAAGAAAAGAAGAACTAAGGCTAGGAAAAGAAAAAATGAATAGAAAAAGAAGAAAGTGGGAGAAATACAGTGAGAGTATTTCAAGTACATGTTGAGACAAAAATATTAGAAATGGGTTTTCGGCTTGGCTAGAGTATGCACCTATGCCAGGCAGAACCCACCACTCTAGTCAGGGTAGGGGAGTTACGGATTTACACACCCAATATATTCCCTGCTCACCCTAGTGGTAGCTTGGCCAGAGCAGTCAGGCTTATCCCAGAGGCAATGTATAAAGCGGCTGCTCAACACAAACACACACCCCTGACACAATAAACACACCACAGAAGAGATTCCACACGGAATTATATCAAAGTACGTTTCTGTATTACATATAAACATAGACCAAGACAATATGAACCAATCATCACTTTGCCAACTAGGCAACTGTCATAACATTTCAGTTAGTACAATAAGACCATGGCTTATATGTTGCGCATATCATAAAAACGTCTATGTACCTTACTTTTCTCTCTAACTTACTCCTCTGTGTATGACACTAATTTTCCTCTCTTTTTCCCTGTATTCATACCTCAAGGTAAAACCTTACATATATGTCTAGTTCCTTTTCTCTACCTACCTTTTTTCCCTTTTAATCTCTCCGTATCTTTGTTTCTGGTTACCTCACCTTTTCTTCTTTGCTTATCTCTCTTCCACCCACACCTATCTCCCTTCCTCATCTCTATCTCAAAATAACGTTTTTCTACCCACTTCTTCAGCTACACCTTTCCATTTCTTCTGTCTCTCACACCCTTCCATTTCTCTTATGCAGCAGAGTCAGATGTCATTCTCTCATCAGGAAAGTAGATCTACATCGAAAGAGAAGCAGAAGGGCAGGACAGTGGAAGGGAATTTTAAAGAAAGATGGAATAGTGAACATCCTCTGTGCACTGCATTCAGTTTCACTGTTGCAGTGACAACGCCAGTTGTAAAGGGGGATTTATTTGTGATTATGACCATTTGACTATCATAACTGCAATGTCAAGCAACATGTGCATATGTCTTCTATGCACTGGTCCACCAATTATCAACCAAATCATTTTATCATGTTTTCTTCAGTAGAAGGAGAAAACTGGAGAGAAACTGAGTGAGTTCCAAGTATAATATTAAAAAAACAAAATCTAACTGCAAGTGGAAAATAATTGCTCTATCTGTGTTTATTGAAGCAGTTTTTTTGTAATATTTGGCTGGCTGATATTGTCCAACTTGGACTTCTGACAGTTTTTGTGTGACCCAGTTTTTGAAAGTTTAACATATGATTCAGTATTGTTTGTCATCACCAAATTAGAAGAAAATGGTTAACAAATTGAGAGCAATTTCGAAAAGTGGCCCTAAAATATGTCTTGAGCTGGGGCCAGAAAATCGTTACGATGGCACTGCAATCTGCCTCGTGCTCCCTCTGCAACAGAAAGGGGACATGTCTTTCTTGTGTGCAGAATGAGCCCTAAACTAACCTCTCTTAATCTGTATGTCCACTTTGAGCGGTACCATCAATCACTTGCCGGCTCTTTACAAAATGATTCAATAAATCAATACATGAAGTTATTAATTCCTAAAAGGACTATCATTGCCACCCAAACATTTTTTAATTTAATATGATAATGACCAGTGCTGTGAATTATTCAATACAGGTATGTTGAAGAAGGATTTTTTTCAATTTTGGAAGGTTTTGGGGTGTATACATTTGCGACAGAATTGACACAGTAAAATGCACAGTAAAAGTTGAAGACAAAAAGCTGAGTGTAAACACATGCTTGTTCTTTCGAGGTCCAGATTCTAGCAAAATTCTACCTCATGTAAACAATTCACATTATTATTATGCAACTTTTCTGAGGAAACTCGTATACAATTATGTTTCCTTGTGATCGACGTTTTCTACCACTCCTCTATATCACTTGCATGTGTACAATATTAGTGGCTTTAACTAGGGGTTCACTCCAGGTCCTGTTATGATCCTGGCTTCGGTGTAAATAGGAGTTTTCAGACAAATGGTGATTCTAAGTTTACATTAACTACCACAATTGCTGTTTTTACCCAAAATTACTTTTGCAAGGTATCATCATGTGGAATTTGTGTATTCGTTAGAACCAGGCTATTCCGAGTAAAGCACATTAGATGGGGACAAAACAACAGTTGTCATTGCGTTATTCCCCATTCTGAGACATACAACTGAAAATGAAGTGACAATATCTCACCTCATAATTAGTGCACCATACAATATCTGTATTGATCAGGTATAGTATTTCTCCAGATAATTACGAGCAGCCCTTAAGAGACCGTGTTGGGGGGTAGGTAAAATGTATGAAAATGGGCTTCTGAGTTATGCTAGGATAGTGTCATCATATTGATGACCTGTTTCCTGCTGTTGTCATATTTTGTTTTGATGCCCTTGAGCTTATAAAATGTGTTCTTACAAGTAGCAGTCTACATATTGTATAACACATTACACAGACCTGTAGTATTGAAAGAACCGTGCTGCGTTAGGTGTGAGAAGCATTGCTTTGCAGCAAACGCCCTTGGGCTTTTAGCAAGGAAAAAAGCAATTTCACCAATGAAACTCAACAAGCTTCTCAAGGACTAATACTTGTACAACAGTCTCTTCAGAAAATCACTCGAAACTGGAATGCTACCTTAGTCATTTAAAAACAAATTCACTAGCCTCCTACTATTTCAAAGTTTTAATTCAATTATGTATACACTGTAGAAGTCATAGGTGTATGTTCTCAATTGTTTTGTTAATTTACATTCTTTAAAGGGATTGTATCAAGTAGTCTTTTAAAAATTCTGTCTCTGAAATGCAGCGTTTTTTGGATTGTGTAGTGGGCCACAATGTGAGCTCACTTGAATATTATACTGTGGAGTTTCGAAATGAATGACTCTGACCGAGTGCTTAATTAGGGCTGGTGGTTGCCTGTGCGGCACACCAGCACTTAATTTTGGGTTCAGCACTTATTATTCCACATCAGATCTTTACCGAGCCCAAGAGAGATAGAAGAACAAACAGATGGGAAAGACGGAGGAGGAGAAGAACAGCAAACCCGTCACAAAGGGAGAAAGCTGGGTCAGAGAGTGTCTGCTGGTGCAGCAAAGAGGCATATAGTGAATTTAAGACTACCAGCCATGGTATTCTTAGCAG
Organism: Lissotriton vulgaris; assembly: GCF_964263255.1. Lineage (NCBI taxonomy): Eukaryota > Metazoa > Chordata > Amphibia > Caudata > Salamandridae > Lissotriton > Lissotriton vulgaris. The sequence goes on from NC_141697.1 coordinate 1,032,765,395, forward strand.
AGCCTTGGGCACCACACTCTTTGGTTAACTAATTAAGCACTGCTCTGACCTTCGGATCACAATTGAGCTAAAGGAGGGGCTGAATGCGTCTTATTAAAGTCACTTATCCATATTACTATTCAGTGCATCTTTTGCCCTCCAATAATTTTTCTGACAATAAGTCATACTCATTTACAGGGCTGGACTGGGAACCCAAAGCAGCCCTGACAAATTTTGTCAGACCATATTGTGGAAAGTGAGTGGGTTATGGGGGAGTTCTCCCTTAAGAACATTTAGGGGAAAACGGTGCATTCTACAACAAATTTGACATCATATATTTAATTGTATTATATTTTAAAGCATAGTAAATGATGACTTTACTGTGCTTCAGGACACAACTATCTTTGTAGGGTTTCTTTGATGATTCCATCATTATTACCCTCTAACAGTGGCTCTCATATTCCCATAGAACCTCTCTCACATATATTTCATTTGCTTTTTAGCATCTCTCGTACCAGTGTAGTGTGTCGGAGCACTTCACATCACACACATACATACGGAGACAATGAATCATACATGAGTAAATCAGTGTAAAGAAAATGTAAAACAAGGCAACGGCGACCCCCGTGGCATCCATACTGGTAGGCACGTTTTGAGAGTGCTTGGTCTGGAAATGTGCAAACTCATGATTCAGAACATAACACAGTGGTTAGGATTGACTTTATTCATGTGAATTTATTTCTACCCAAACAATTTTTTTAACAACATCAGGATAATGAAAGACTGGAAAAAACATACCCTTCTAACCTGCGCTACAACGCAGCTTGCTCTATGATGGCAGGTCAAAGTTCACTGTGCTAGATGGCAGTTCATAGTTCACAGTGCTCAACTAGATTAGGGCTGGCTTTAGTGCTGGTGGTGCCCTGTGTGACAATGTCAGTTGGCGCCCCCCCAATGACCACCTCTGCCACGGATTCCCTCACTAGCACCCTTTAACAGAGCCATTTAGTTTTATAGCACCACTCACACCAGTGTAAGGTGTTAGAGCACTTTACACCACACACAAATTGCACAGATACATATGTGTGTAAATCAGTGTACAGGAAATGTTACATCAGATAGGACTACAAGGTGTAGTGACGGAGTGACATGTCATCGATACTGCTAGGCAATATAGTTTGGGTCCTTATTCTGGAAAAGTACAAATTCAGAATTTAAAACGTAACATGTTTGTTAGGGATTCTCTTTCACAATAAGAATTGTTTTCTACCCAAATGAACCCTTTTCACAAGTTTAGGATGATGAAAGACTGGGCAAAAAATATATAGCTCTAACATATACCTTGCAGTTTGCATGCAACTCTTTGATGACCGTTATTAGCTCAATGTTCCATATTAGGATTTTGACTTAGAAACCACAAGTAACAAAAGGAGCTCTCTCACAGAAGCAATAACCCACTGACCTATTTATATTTTATGCACTTCGTTATCTGCTTGGTACACGTTCTTAGCAGCAGGCATCTTAACCCTCTGCACTACCTTAGGATGAGTCAAAACTTCCACTAGACAAACCTCCAGTCTCTTTCCAGTAAGACCATTAATCACCGGATTTATCTTGACATTTTAATTGATGTCTGAAAATTGCTGGAGGCCAGGAACATGGCAGCAGGTGCTTTTAAAATGATAGTATACATTTTCAAAAACGATTCGCCTGTCCCAAAACAACGCCCAGTGCGGTCACACCGATCGCGGTGGGGTCACACCGATCGCACTGCCCTAGAGCCGGCCCTGGACTAGATTGTAACTTCTACACAGTAACAAATGAATCTCTGTGACAAAAGCAATAACCCACTGAGCTATGTATATAAAATATTGTTTGTTAATATGCATGTCAAACGTTCTTTGCAGCAGGCATATTAACCCTCTGTGCTACCTTAGATGAGTCAAAACTACCCCTACACAAAACTCCCATCTCTCTCTCCAACTGATACATTAACCACCAGGGATAACTTGAGACTTTTATTGTTGCCCGCAAACTGCTGGGTATGCAAGTAACTTTGCAGTGCTTTTAAAACTGAGGTACTGCTACAAAACCGGCCCCCACTAACAAACCCCCACAGCCTCCCCGGCAACCACCCAGTGCCTGGTACGGCTAGTCCGTCCTTGCTCATTTAGCAGAGTTCTGTTATGGGACATTTGCCAGAAATTGGTGGAGATCCCTTTTGCCCGTGTCTCAAATCCCATTGCTCATTTAGAGCATAAGGATTGGAGTTTTACATACCACTGGTGGCTCTGCTTTTGGGAAACATTCTTGACAGGTCAACCACTAGTGTTATTAGTCACAGGGCCCTCCTTTAAGAGGACCACCTCTCAAATGCCATGTCCACTAAAATTTTTCCTCTCGGGGTTTGTCATTGGAATCATAGCAATTTCAAGCATGTAAAATGCACATTAGCCTTGTTCTTTCCAGACAGACACCAACATTGGGGTCCTGTCATTAGGGGTAAAGAAAGTGCCAGCAGCTCTACCTTGCTGTCATTTCATGCAGACCTGCCTTCACTGTTATTATTTTCACCAAAGCAGCACCTTGCATCCCATGTGGAGAATGGGTGAATTCTCCTCTAAGGAAAAATTACAAAGCAGTACCCTTCTTGCAGTGTGGAAGGCAGCCCCCATACAGAAAAACGTTGCAGTAGAGTAGCTGCTGATGGTCGCGCTGATGCTTGCTACTTCTTAGCCCGCTCTGATAGTGCCTTAACTTCCCCAGAAGTAAAACGGTTGGCATGATGTAGTTTAAGTGAGGCTATTATTCTCTTCAGGACTTTAAATATCCCCAGCGTCTTTATTTTATTTCACAATAGGTTTTTCTGGATCAATGTTCTCCTCTGTGCCAACCTACTGCTTCATTTTTAAACCCATCACTCTCACTATCTCAAAGGGTCTGACTGTAGTGAATAGACTCACGACTAGTGCGAAAGAACCACATTCCAACTCCTCTTCTACCAGACTGGCTCGTTCGGTTGGGATCATTTTCACATCACAGACACGGGTGATGCCACTACTTTCTGTCACGATTGCCCTTACATCTGACTCCCTACTGTAGAGTGCCACCCAGCATCTACGTGAGTAAAGTCACACTGTAAATACCCTGGAGTCCGGGCTCGTCCAAAGGATAAAAATAAAAGGGTTGTGGACTGCTCATGGCCACACACATAAAAGGTGTGCCTGTCTGCGGTGTGTTCATTTTTGTCGCAAAGTTTGAGGCCTATGCCATAGGGTCCTCAGCGCTTTACAGTTGCAATGAAGGTTTGCATGCTTCTTGCACTCACCAGCTGATCCTCATCAGTGCCCCTGCAGACACAGCCCACTGCTGTGCAACCCGCCTGCCTCCCAACTGAGGAATTGGCATGCCTGTCTGCCTCCTGGACAGAGGGACCTTCAACCTGGCCCTGAACCAAAGTCAAGACCTCAACGACTGCCACCTCTCCTGCCACCAGTGTCCCAGCTGAGGGATTGCCACATCCACCTGCTTCCCAGCCACTGTTGCCCACCTCACTGCCCTACATTTGTCAGGCGGCCCTTCCAACAGCTGATTTCACCCGCAGTACATGGGCCGCCCATGGCAGTTCTCCATCCAAATGAGTGCACCCAGAGACAGTGCCTGCAGCTGCCCGGCTGGGCCTAGGGTCCCTCGACGCTCTGCCTTGGCGGCAGCAGAACAATCATCTCCTCTCTGGCCTACAGAAACTGGTCACAACTTGGAGGATCACTGAGAAACTGCACATGGCTTCTCCCCACTCCAGGCGCAGTGCTCTCAGTGACACCTGGTGGACATTCAGGTACATTGTGCTTGCTGATCAGCCCTCTATTAACTGTCTTATCTGGCCCACCAGACTCCATCCAACGCCATCCTAGGCTGCCACCAAAACCTGCACCAATTGACCACACCAGTACTTTCGCCAATGCCTTACCCTCCTTAGCTGCCATGAGAAGCACAGCAACTAAATGGGGAGTCACACACTAAATTCTAGGGCAGAGACGCCATGGCAGATGATCAACAAGCAACAACAGCAGCCCTCCCAGCGGTACCAGGCTATAGCACTGACACATCTCTGAATGTGCTTCCACCTTTCAGCACCCTAGATGACCCAGCCCACTGGCGGTATGTACTGGCTGGCTTAACAACTAATTTCATGTGACGTGGAAAACAGTGGCACCATGAAGAGGTCGCTCCTCCTAGGGCAAGAGATTTACAAACTAGTTGAGACCCTACCTGGAAGAGGCGCGGGCTACGCATATGATGGCAGTGTGGGCCCTCAATGCATACTTCGACCTGCAAATTAATCCAGACTTTGAGAGATTTAAGCTGAGAAAGGCTGTACGTAAAGGGGATGAGAACATAGAGGCCTTCCATGCCCGATTGTGGCACCTTTCCAGCACCTGTCTGGATGATGACCAGCCCAAGGAGGTATAAGCTCAATTAATTCAGGGCTGTAGATCCTCCACCCTCAGACACCTCATCCTTCACAATCCAGCATCACCTTCGCCACCATCCTGGTACTGTCTCATTCCTACGAACTCTTCTGCAGCTGTGCAGAGGAAATAGAGCTGGCTTCAAACAGGCTACCCAGAGCAACAGGACCCCGCCACTCTGGGTCCAAGTGTGTTCAAGTTGAGAGGGTTGAACAGTCCACTGATGAACTAAGAGGCCTCAGACGATGATGGCCCAGACCATCCCAGGGTAACCCCTATCTGGCCAAAAGCAAGACCTGCTCCAGGTGCGGAAAAGGCAACCACTTTACCCACATCTGAAGGAGTGCGGAGCAAGCACGGAGGACGAGCACAACCACCGGCCTTGACAAAATGCCTCACACTTAACGGCAAACCCTCTGAAGCGGGCAACACTGCCTCACATTCTATCAAATGTGCCCCAGACAGTGAGGAAGATGCTGTCTTGACCATCTTTGTAGTAGAACCAGAGGAAGGGAAGAAGAAGATAGCCCCAATGCAGTGATTGGTAAGTTATTGGTGCCAGACCCGATTGATGCTGGGGCATCTGTCAATATTATGGCCTTTGAACAGTTCAAAAAACGCAACCCCACCCTTTGCTGCAAGCCACCAAATCCAAAACCTTTGCATACCGAAGCAAGTGCCCACTACAGCTGGCTGGCACTATCAAGTTGTCAGTATCATGTGGAAACCGAATAATACGTACTTGCTTCCACTTCACCAAAGAGGGTGATGATTCAAGGTCATCACAGACCACTAGTCCTCCAATTTGCAGGCATGTCCCGGAACTCCCCCCCCCCCCCCCATCCAGAATCGAAAAGTGGGCTTTCCCATTAAAAAATGTATGACATTAAATTCACCTACTGGCCATATGCCCCCAACCTAGCCAACTTCCTGTTGCTCCATCCATAGGCAGAAGGAGCAAACATCCAGGAGGAGGATGAGTGAGCATAAGACTTCATCAACATAGTAGTACAGAGGGCTTGCCCCATGTGATGACAGACAAACACATATGTGAGGCAGCTAGTTCAGACCCTTTCCTCCAGAAAATGATGGAGGCTCTCCTTGGCCAAACATGGAGCTGCTTCCTGGAGGGGGCCAAAGGATTGAACGTTAAAGGTATAGCCATCGTCAAGCAGCAATGGCATGTCTGCCATGAGATCAGTTAAAACATGGATGAAATCCTGCTATCAGGCTCTCGCATTGTGATCCTGAAGGGACTGTGGACCTCAGTCTTGAACATGATGCATCAAGGGCACCAAGGAATAGCCAAGACCAAAGCCTGGTTGCGGACGAAAGTATGCTTTTCAGGAATGTCTGAGCTCGTGGAGGACACAGTCCATAGTTGTGTTCCCTGTCAGATCATTGGGGAGAAACCACACCAGCTCATATAGCCACAGAAGACAGCCCCGAAATCCAGAGGGAAGGTCCACTGTTATCATGGATGACAACTCCAAGTACCCCCTGGTGGAGGTGACCCAGTCAAACGCATTGAAAGTGATACTCCCAGTCTTTAAAAGGCATTTGCTCTGTTTGGACTACCAGAAGAAATCAGAACCAACAACGGGCCCCCTTTCCAAGGCCAGGAGCTTGGGAACTGCCTCAAGAACCCAGGAGTGAAACACAGAAAGATTACTCCTTCATGTCCCTAGGCCAATTGAGAGGTTGAGTGAGTCATGAGAACCCTCAGCAAGACATTACGGATCAAAGTCAATCATGCGGATGGCCTAGTGGCATGCCTGCAGAGGTTTCTAATGCCCTACCTGCAATCCCCCCACAGCCCGACTGGGTGTTCCCCTGTAGACCTTTTGATAAGATGTCCCAAGGGAGACAACAACCCTGCTTGCATGTTAGAAGATCAAGCTGTGCAGGAGAAATGTTAAGAAACAAACGCAAAAGTGTGCCAGGGCAGAGAGACCCGGACCGTCACCCTCCAGGTGGGTAAAGTAGTGGTCATCAAAGACCGACACCCTGGGCACAAGTTAAGAACCCCTTTTTAGAGGGACCCTTTGTAAGTCACCCGGGTACAAGGGACTATGATTACTGCAGAGCACCTAGAGGAGACAGAGACTAGAAATGTATCGTGGTTCAAAGGGGGGCACCAAGCCCGATATGATTGAAATACACCCTCTCTTTTCAGACATGGAGTGAGATCAAGCAGACGAGTTGTTACCTGACCCTGGATTCCCAAGTCAAAGCAATGGAGGGCTAGCTGGTGACTCACTGATACATCTCCTCAGATGTTAATATGCAGACCACCCTGAGCCGATCATGCAGAGAGTCCAGCGGCCACACAAAAGATGCACCAGAAATCAACACCATCGCAACCCCAAAATACACTGTGTCCTCAAGGACTATGTGCGGACTACAGGTGACCATGGAGGATGTCCCAAGTCAGAGGCCCTAGCTGAGGACTAATGTTGGGAGGGCTGTAGAATGTTATCTGTTCTCTGCATGAGTAAAGTCATGCTGCATACACCCCACAGGATACCCGTTGGCCACAGGGTGTAAATAAAAGGGTTGAGGACCTTTCGTGGCCTCACCCATACAAGTTATGGCTGTCTACAGTGTGTTAATTGTTTCTGAAAAGTGCAAGGCTTATGCTGTGGGGAACTCAATACTTAACACTTACCACTTTGACCGACAAGCCATTATTTGGAAAACGAAACATATCTATGTTCCTCCATGTAATAACAAGCATTCTTTAACATGGAGGGAAAATAAGCACCAAACTGCGTGAGACACCAAGAGAAATATTGCCTTTCAGCTAGAAATAGTATAGTCCAAAGCTCGGTTTTTAATATAAAATCAGTGCCTTCGGTGGTCATATCACTGAAAATACAAGACTTAACAATATTATTGTCTACAGGTGCTCATGAAAGACCATTTCTATGGACTGAATCCAGAGAATGCCAAAGTGATGCTGGTGTTTTACTGACCTCTGCTGGTCTTTTTCTATCAAGAAAGTTAAATAGAGGCAGTTGCCAGAAAAATAAAAAAATGAAAGTCCCTAAGCAGAAAGCAATTTTAGCTTTTTACTGACTTCTGCTGGTTGTTTTCTATTAAGACAGTTAAATAGAAGTAGTTGAACAGAAAAAAGTCTCTAAGTGGAAGCAGACAAGACCTAGGGGCTGAGCTCCAGAGTCCACAAAGTACATACACATATAAGTATATACTAAAGTATATACAAGAGGTCTCGAATGCTCGACCTAAAAAATTAGTACACAATCCTGAACCAGCTATACCAGTCACCTTAAGAGAGATTCATTTGCGAATTGCCTCATTGCAAGTGTTGGACTTGGTCCTTTTGGCAGGTTCACCCCAAAACTTTTTGCATTCTCCTAGCCTTTTCCTGTAACCTGGTGTTGGTGGTTTTAGGCCTCTGTACACTTTAGCACTGTGGCCCAGTGTAAAGTGTGAACCGGGAGTAGTCATAGGAGTAGCGGTTTGGGGCACAGGATGAGGACTTCGGTCTTGTCTCATTGAGCTTGAGGCAGCTGTCCTTCACCCGGGTGGCTACTGCCTTCATTCCGCTGTGGAAGTTATTCTTGGTGGCTGTGGGTTCATCTGAGAGGGAGAGGATGAGCTGGGTGTTGTCGGCATAGGAGACAATGTTGAGTCCATGATTTCTGATGATGGGTGCAAGCAGGCCATGTAGATGTTGAAAAGGGTGGGGGCTCAAGAAGGAACTCTGTGGCACTCTACAGCTGATTTCTGTGGGTTCTGAGAGAAAAGGTGGAAGTCTGACTCTCTGTGTTCGGCTGGTGAGGTAGGAGCGGGTCCATTCAAAGCCCAGGAGGGCCACTGTTTCACCTCTATCGAGGAGGATGCAGATGTATTTTTTGGAGGTGAGGAGAACAGCCTCTGTGCAAGGGTTGCTTCTGAATATAGATTGGGAGAGGTCCAGAATGTTGTTTGATTCGATGAACTCAGAGAGTTGGGTGTTGATAGCCTTCTCATTGACTTTGGCTGGGAAGGGGAGCAGGGAGATGGATCTGTAGTTCTAGTGGTCTCTCTGGTTGTCAGATAATTTCTTCAGCAAGGGGTTGATCTCTGCGTGTTTCAAGTCTTCAGAGAAGGTGGCGGATTCAATGGAGCAGTTGATTGTGTGGCAGAGTTTGGGTGCGATGGAGGCGCTGGCTCTGTTGAGTATATGGTGAGCCAGGGATCTGAGGGGACTCCAGAGTGGAGTTAGGTCAGATAACACTAAAGTAAGAGCTACAGGAATATGTTTTCAAAGCCAGAGGTTAGTTTTAAACCTCACCTGAAAGATCCTGACTGGGTGAATTCCTAATCTAAACCGGTAGTCCTGCTTTATTCCAGTTGACCCTCGATTGTTTTAGAGTAAGAGCTGAAACACAGATATAATCATGGTTGACTTCTAAAACAACATGGAACTGTTAGCAAGATCTGACAGAGGAGCGGAAAATCCAATCAATCATGAAACGCACACTTTTTCTCTTGTGAGAGAGAAAGCAATATGAAAAATATTCTCAAAGTTGCAAAGAAACATACCGTTTGCCTTTTAAAAGTGGAATGTATGAACATCTCCACTGTGGTTCCAAACCTGATTTATTATGACAGTTTCCAGATGTCCGACATCTGTCTTCTAGAGTTTGATCTTGCTCACTACTTACTACCTAGTGAGTTTATATTTTTAGAATTGCAAAGAATGATGTAATGTAACCCTGGTAGCTGTGTGTAACTTCTGAACTGCACAACGCAAATTGCAATAGAGCCCTCGAGATTGTTGGGCCATGGAGCAGGATAGATGTCCTATATTTGAGAACTGAAAATCCTAGTAAACACCAAGGAAAGGGTGAGCTTAGTTTGATGCGTGCAGGAATGGCAATGTGCTGGAGAACAAAGGGGATTTTTAATGTTGGCATTATTTTATTAACTGATTGATTATTAACTGATAAACGTGGTTGATCTTGCTAGATATTAATAATTCAGATAGCAAATAATACGTTAAGTAAATAGAACAAATTAAGGAATAACTACTCCATAAATTGGAGTCTAATTTAGGTGCATTCTAAATTACCAAAACAGCAATTCATACATTGTGCTTGAGGCAATATGCACCCTTTGTTTCACAAATATGTCATTAGAAGTCAAGTTATGAAATCGAAAAGAATGTATGGCGTGTTTCTGGTCAAAGGTTAGCTATTAAGATGATTGTGTCGTCAACAATGTCAGTAGAGTTATGGTTAATTTGAATGTTTGATTCATTTTTTCTTTTCAAAAAATGAAAAAATAGCAGCACATGTCTTGCATGTGTAGCTGGCAATTCCTTTTTTGGAAGGTGTTTCAATCATTGTGGCTGTTTTCCTCCTAAGATTAGACTAATGAAAGCTTTTCCAATGAGTAGCTCGTGAGCCACTGGTAGCTCTCCAGCTCCCTGTAAGTAGCTCTCCTGGGTATAGCTCAGCCTTCTAAAATGATAAAGATTTTGTTTGATTGAATTAATATATGCATACCAGAATTTAAAAGCGTGTATCGGAGTCGAAAGTGTGTGTATATTGAAAACTAATAATCTGATGTTTGAAGAAAAATGGTTACGTTTCCAAAATGTGTTTAAAGCTGATATTTTAAAGATAAATCATGGTGAAATGGGGAGGATCATTACTAATAATATTAAATTGATGCCCGGGGCATTTCAGCAATGGCTGTTATGTATTACCCACGTAAGGGAATTCCAAATTGACAAAGTCTTTTTACATTACTGCTGGCAACATTCCTGATTCAATGAGGTGATCACTGGTGGTATTTTGCATATTTTCCAATATGATCCCTATTACAACACTAATATTGTTAGCTCAGAGTTGCTTTCAATGAAGAAAAGTAGCTCTTATTACATTACTGTTCTAAGGTGATCCTGTCACAGTTAAATGAAGCTCCGGTTCGCATTTTTGATCAGCCAAAACTTAATAAAGATGTTAATTAAAGTTCATACCTGTTTTTAAATCACAAAATGTTTTTCATATGTAAATGCACATGCTGCCTAAAAAGAAGCGAATTTGCGGTCAGAAATACCAAAAATGTAGTGTGCTGTCTGTTTGCCAATATGAGATCTCTTTAACTTTTCATTCCCTCATTAACCCCCTTACAAATAAATCATTGAGTCAACCATTTCAGACAATGCAAGCGAAGCTTAAGAAGTCCGGGTATTGACATCAGAAATCTTACATTTTTCATGAATGTTCTTTAACTTTACATTAAGAGACACCCCAAAGGGCTAATCGGGTCACCTGTGCTTCCTGCATGTCTCTGGAGGAAGCAGGCATGATGCGCTGTAAGGTTAAAACTTGAGGCAAGGTTAGCAGTTGTAAAGAATACTTACTGTTAAGATGATTAATGGGAAAGAAAACGAGAAGCCACATCAACAGAGTTCTTCATACCCTTTATGGACAAGGTCACTGTGCTCTTTTCTCCGCCATGTCTTCAGAATGGATATTGCAAGCAGAGTGTGATCAATAGTATTGTGGATGCGTTGCCAGGACCGTTCATTCAGGAATGACATCATGACAGATAGGTTTTCCAAAGCGTGATTAGCGTCACACCCATCATTTAAATGCCTTATTTTCACAGAGCACGAGAACAGTGTATGTATTTATAATTATGCTTTAGCCACACGTTACATAGTAATACACATTTTTGTTTCACGCAATTTCATATGTTATTAACATGTGCACATGCGTAGTATTGTACTATGTTCATTGGGCATTACGAGAAAGTCAGTAACTAGAACCAAAATTCATGAAACATCTCTTAAAAAGGTGACGTTTTCCTTGGGGAAACAACTGACCAATAGTTTCAGCAGTTCCAAACTGGGAAAGTGCATTTTAACTGTAGATTACTTGCAAGTGGAATGTTTCTTGTTAGTTTCAGTGTGGCAATGTTTAAGGGATACAGGTAAAGTATGGTGCCCTCAGCCTGTAAAGTAGTGACAGTCATCTGAAGAGGAAACTTTGGTCCAGCTACGACTTCACAGCGTCATATTTCTCTTATCTGCACAACCCTGCTTTCATTGTTGCGTATTATATCTTAGGGCCTGATCATGAGTTTGGCGCTCCATGGGACCGCTGAACCTGTGGTGGTAGTCTGCGCGATGCCATATTGTAAGTGTGGCGGTGGGACCGCCAAAGGACTGTCGCAACTGCTGATGATCATGAATCCCATGGCAGTGGTGCAGCTGTCTGAGGCTGCAATATGCTGTTGGTGCGGATGCAGCAACAATGAGCATGGTACGAGTTGCCTCACTGCGACCCTATCCACGGCTGTGAGCCTACCATGGAAAGGGTGGTGGTGAGGCAACTCAGGGGACCTTGGGGCATATTATCAAGGGGGTTTATCTCCGCTTTTTTTGCTTTAAAAGCCAAGAAAGCGGAGATAAAATTACCTCCCTATTACCTAGCTGTCGCTAACACCAGTTAGCAACAGCTAGTAGGAGATAGCGACCATCTTGGGCCCGCTTTGCAAGTCAGTGATATTTATCACTAATGACATGCAAAGTGGGCGTGCCAAGATGTTAGCGACTGGAAACAGTCGCTAACATCGCTATCTCCTATTACCAACTTTTGGAGATATTCGCGCTAAGCGCGAATATCTCCAAAAGCTAACACCTGCCCCTGAGCAGTTCTTAGCCATGTTATCCATTGGTAGGTGGATAACATGGCTAAGAGCATTAGCTCGGTAATGCATGAATATCGCTGTCTTTTCAGCGATATTCATGCATTTCGGCCGATTTTTATCGCTTAGGAGATAATCCTTGATAATAGCAAGGTTCCTAAGCGATAAAAATCGCCGCAGCTTGGCGATAAAAATATCGCCGCTAAACCAACATAGCGATAATTATCGCTAGTTGTTTGTAATATGCCCCCTTGTGACTGCGCAGGGGAGGTGCTTGCAGGGGGCACATGTTGTGCCCCCCTACATGTTTGCACCACCAGTTCTTGCACAGGAAGAAATGCACGACATGGTGCATTTCTCCCTGTGTAGGAACATGTTGTGGCCCTGCCATTCTATGGCTCGCCTTAGAAAGGCACATCTGCAGCAAGACCTCCCGCACCGGATTCAACTCAGAATGCAGCGGGTGGTCAGACTACGGGCTTGGTGGTCTCGCAGCAGTGCTGGGGTGGCAGCCCTCTGCAAGATCACCGAACTCGTAATCAAGCCCTTAGTGTGTATACGGGGCTCACTGATCATCTTTCATGTGCTTTGCAGAAATAATGTTTGGGAAAAGTACATATATTGATCGTTCTTCTCAAAAGTGTATAAAAAAAGCTCCTTAAAAAAATATAAACTTAGTTTTGTGCTCTACATCTTTCTTTCAGCATGTTAGAGTGCTTCCATAAAGATGGGGAATTTCAGTGTAAGGGTATCAAATTTAACTCTGATCTCTACCAGTCTATCTGATTGTGCTCGTTTTAGTTCTTTTGTAAGATTGTCCTATAATTTTCTTGCAGATATCATAAAGTGTGTGTATAATTTCATGAATATATGGATGGTAAGGGAGATTTTTTGTAGATTCAGGCTTCGATAGAGAGAGCGAGAGAGAGAGACGCATAAGCTTCTTTATCACATAATCCAACTAACCATCACTGGCACCACTACATGTGGCCAGGTATTCTTAAATGCTTGGAAATAGTTTATCTTGCTCAGAAGCAATCTTAATACCAGGCACTACCCCAAACTGGCCTGACAATCGTAAACATTCTGTTCTCAGGCAGAATCACCCACACACAAAGTCAGATACTTAAACGTATATGCCCAGTCATAGCTTTGGATGAAGAGGCCCGCATTCCCAGGCACACACACCAGATGAGCAGCCATAAGTTCACAGTCTCAAATTCCCAATGACAGAGTACACTAATGCATACACAAACTCTGATCTCAAGACACAGCCTCAATTTCTTAGGCTTAATCTCAAATGCGCAAGTTTACCATTATGAACTTAAACATTGCTTTAAATGTTTACATGACACATGCAAAAAGTTAGAGATGGACATAGACAGAGCATTATTTCTAAGGTGCTATCCTTTGGCATCCCAATGTGCCCTGGTTCTCTGCCTTAGCCAGGAAGAAAGGGTTTGAGCTTATCCTCTAAGTGCCTTATCCATGTGTGCAATGTTTGGGAAGGCAGCAGTATTAAGTGCAGGCGTTAAAATGATTGATATTCAGGACTTCTATCATAAAACTATGCAGTTTTTCACCATTATAAAAACCTAAAGTTAACCTACGAAGATTCCAGGAGTAGAAAAGAGAAACTGAATCATTTGCTGTAAGGTGTAGAAAAAATGTTTAGGACAAAGTTTAGGCAAGGTGACAGAATAGCTGAATAAGGGCACGCCAAGCCAGAGAGATCCATGCAATCAAGATTGTCATATCAGAGTTGCAATACACTAACAGCCATATTTATGACAAAGTCATGCAGTGCAGCAAGACACCTTGTTGTGCTGCGTGATGGGGAAAGGCCAGTAATGCACCGTAGTTAAGTCAACATGGTGTATTCCTGCCTTTTCCCCTTTTGGCTGCCTAGCACCAATGTAGGCACCCTAGCACCGTGGTACAAGGGTACCTGCATTGTAAGGAACATTGTTTTTGTGCAATAAATGGCACCTTCCTGCACAAGAACAATCCCCTGAGGATGTTTTCTTTTTCTTTGCGTGCTGTAGAGTGCAGAGCACATAGAAAAAGGTAAAAACAAGGAGAAATAAACATTTTTTTCCTCATTATCCCTCACCTGTGGAAATGTAGGTTTTTGGCTCATTACAGGGTCTAACACTTCTGGTTAATCTGGAAATGCCTGAATATCTATGGATGTTGTATGGGAACACCCACGCAATGCCCATGGAAACGCCTCCCTGGAGCAGAGTAATGCAACACAGGAATGTGTGCTGTGTTGGATTACTCAAGATTTATAAGGCCTCTCAGGGCCATGCAATGTGGTCTTTATAAATTTCATTTTTAATTCGAGTTGCTCATGCAACACGTTGTGTGGTTCAAAAATGATGTAAAGTAGCTCATAAATATGACCTTAAATGTCAGCCATGGCTCCTTTTATACTTCTATGTAGAAGTGACTTGGAAGGAAATTAAATGTACATCAAGAAGTAATTCTCCGATATCATCCCCAGATGACAAACAGGGCAGCATACAAGAAGACCTTGCGCTTGGGAGTAATAATAATAATAATGATAATAATAATAAACTTTATTGCGTGATTAGTAAAAAATCTTTGCAATGACTCTTTTAAAAAAACATTGGAGTAGATACATAATCAAGAGTTTTACAAAAACAGTTAAAAACAGTAAAAGAGGGTAAAAGATGTGGACGAAAGATCCGTGCAAACATATGCAATACGTTGTGTTTGTAAAAAAAAAAAAAAAAAAGCATTTCAAGGTTTACTGAGTCTTTGTTAATGCTCCTGTGAGTTATACCCTGCTGCGGTGCATTTGAGAGAGCACAAGACCTGTTCTCTGGAAGAACGTTGCAACAGCAGAGCCTATGAAGGAACACTAAATCATCTCTCTTTTCTGAAAAAACTCTCTAATGCCAGACTTTAATTTAAATTCCATGAGGTAGCTGTGCAATTTATAAATTTAGATTACCATCACCATCAACTGTGCCACATGCAGGGGCGTGTTCTTGGTGGTTAGCCTGTAAGTGAAACAAAGTAATGCAGGTTTTCGCGTTCCAGGCATTCCTTCTTCAGGCTCCCTCTAAATTGTGTGGCAGGTAACACAGCAATCATAATAGAGAAAGGATCATGCAGGACTAAGGCAGGAGATGGATATGGGCAGCAAACAATCACAATATTACAGGCTGTCTTGTACACAGCTCTAAATATCGGTGGTTGCAGTTGTAAAGGATTTGCTGTTCCCTTCTACGCAGCAACTCTCTTTAATACAAGCATGAATGTCACAATGGATTCTTTCTTATTCCTTGATACACATGAATTGTTAAAAAATTCACCTAGGTACTACCTACCTCATGCAGATTACACTTTACCATCTCTGTTGAAGCAAATTATCAGAAATTAACATTTATGCAGTCATTCGTGTATACTAGTATTCTAACGTTTCCTATTGCACTTCTAAAATTACTATCATGTTCTTCCTGTATGTAAAATGGTGTGCCCCCTGAATACTGAATCAGCACTATTCATGGACCAGAATATCGATGACAGATTATCGAAAATAAAATATCAAAAGATAACTAAGTCCAGATTTTCTATATCGAACTCCACATATATGTACCCATGCGGTACATATATCTTCAAGGTTCTTGGATGTGGAGTTAGGAATAGTAAATCTATACCTCCCTATATGCACTTATCTTTTGATATTTTGTCCCTCCATGTTAGTATGCAACAATATTGTCGGTGTCAATATTCAGTAGATCAATCATCTAAAATCCATGCTTTGCTGGGCTTCCTCTTCCATCTGTGTCAGAATAAGCATTACACTGACAGGGCATGGCTTTCTATCCCTGAGGGAATACCTGAACCTGGAGTGGAAATAGGTACACACTAATTATTGGACCTCTTGTTCTACATGTGGACTCCTTTTGGTTTGTCTATTGTTTCCATCTGGCTATGCAGCTTTCTGAATGACTGTACAATGCTCACAGATTATAGTGCATTCTGCAATGGAGTTGAAGTAGACACCAGGTGCTCTGAGGGCCCTAGTTATCCTGTTTTCACTGAACCAGAGGCAGAGTCAGGGCTAGCATTGCTATCTATGGTAACCTGTAAATATTGCTCCTATATTTTTCATAATTCTTACCAAAAAAAGAGACTGATAAATCTACTCATGCTAATAACAGTATATCTTTATTATTCAAAATCATCTTGTGTCAGTGACTGATAAGGCAGACATAGCATCATTCGACACTTTGACACCCATAAATGATAAATATGCTCTCAAGGTAGGCGGACACCTATTTAAATAGACATTTAGAATCAGTCTCCAAAAAATGTATGTCATAAAATATGATTAGATGGATCACACCCAACTGAGCAAAATGTGATTAAGCCGGAGATGCACTAAACATAATGTTCATCCATCTGCTTATCTGACCAAAACAACTGTTGCACATGCAGTTTGTTTCATATTTAAAGTATATTGTCCTTAAAGGTACCATCTTTTAAAGAAGAGCAATAAAGGAAACAGAAAGATTGCATTCCCAATACATGAAGGTGTATTTAAGAACAAAGGGACTTATTTCGAGTCCCTATATCAATAAATCCATAGAAACATATTCGCTCCTCCAATAAAAGTCTTTACCCCTTTCCAAAAATGTGTTAACAAATATGAAGTCATAAACTTTACATAAATACAATATGTAGCAGATTGAGCTGATCAGCAACCTGGGACCTGTAAAACATAGAATCGAACGCCACATGGGCAGACTCCGCCTTTCATCATGAAATGAATATAAGTAGTATGGTAAATTTGAATAGCAATAACACCAATTATTCGCATGCAAAGAGACCATGTATGTTACCATAAATGTATTCGTCTTACTACTCCCTACAAAAAGGATCAGAAATCCAAATAAGCTTTCAGGTTTTGTTATCTTCTACAATGAATTCTTTCAATTGCATTTTACTACTTTTAATTATGAATTTCAATCGAACTTGAAATGATAGCATCCGTTCAACACTGTAAAAAGAATAGTAAAATAAAATTCAAAGCAAAAGCTGGTGGGGAGAAGATTTAGGTTGCAATAATAGAAAGTCTCTTCAAAATGTAGGGCAGAGGAATCACTAATAAGGTGAATAGAAATTGACATACCACATTTCCTTTCTTAGACCAATGATTCCAATTCGAGTGGAATGGAATTCCCTTAAGGAATTCTGCTTTGATCAGTAATGAGTAGACAATTGTTCCCAGATGCAGGAATAATGGGAAACCCAGCCATCAAAATCGCCTTGGGAATGGACTAAAATGTAGCCTGGTACTTTTTCTTGCCCCCGTACTGTACCCATTTGGCGCTGGAGACAGGGACAGCATTGGGACAGCAGAGACAGGGCTCCGGATTGGCTCTAAAAGCCAAAGCATGAGCCAATCTATAAAAAGATGTAAATCATGCAACATTTGTCAGTAAAATTATGATAAAGACATTAAAATGAAAAAATACATTTTCCAACATTGGTCAGTGTCTCAAAGGCATTCGATTATATGACGGAACAGAGTGACATTTATTGGAACAGGGGCGGCCTTAGGCATGTGCAAGCTGTGCACCTCCACAGGGACGCCAAACCCCAGGGGCCACCACGCCAAAATATATCCTTAATATAATAATCCTCTGAGGTTGGATACATATTTGCGAGGCGGCCCCTGGCAGGGATTTGGCGGCCTCCAGCTCTGTTCCACTTCCAAACACCCTGACCCCCCTCTTCACTGGCCTCCGCGCTCTGCCCCGCCCGGACCCCCTCTTCCGGGGCTCCTACCTACGCTCCCTGCCCAGGGCCGCCATGAGCCTAGAGCCGCCCCTGATTGGAAGTCCATTTTTTTAAACATGAGACATGAAAGAATGGCCAATGCCCTGAATATATAGCCATGTATTACCCACAATGTGTCAGTTTGTCATGCTCTTTATTTATATACACTATTTTATTACTAAATGTGAAGCGAGATTATCTTTATCTAAGGTTTTTTTGCACCTTACTAAAGTTCTTCAGTATGCTCTTAAAATATAAGGTTCATTGATAATGAAGAAAAGTTATAAGCCATGTATCTCAAAAGTTGGTAAAGTGGGAAAGCAGGGATTCCAGCCCAGGCTTCATGGTTGCACTTGTGCGGGTCAGACACTGTAAACCTACATCCTTCTCTCTTCCAGTAAGGTCAGTGCTCTGTGTTCAGTTATTCAATTATTGCTATTCCATTAGTGTTAGTATATGGATATCAATAAATACACTTTTCTCGCCATAAAGCAAACACACACTATATACACATGTATATTATGCATGTGTGCCATCATCACTTTGAAAGGTGTACCTTCCTGTTTAAAATTACACTAAAGGTCAAGTAGAGTGACCAAGCATTCATTCCTGAAATTATGGGGCACTTCGAAAGCTTCTCCTTAAAGAGCAGAAACCTAAGGAGCAAACTATGTGGGGTCTTAGGAACTTCTCTATTTTGTGCTGATTATTTAATAGCGGCCATTGAGGTGTTGAGCCTCTCCTAAAATCTTTCTAATTTTCAAAACAGCCTCGTCAGCATATAATATCATATCTTCCCATAGCCTGCTGGGTCTGTCTGGCTTGACAAACAGAATGATTTTAAGGGCAGGCTCCACACCTCAACGGTCATAATAAAATAATTAACTAAACAATCAGGCCATAGAGCCCCCCTCAGATTTTGCTCATCTTGTTAGAGCGCTTTGAGGAGGCTTTGATGATATGCGGGTAGCATGGCTTTAGAGAGACACGTTCTGTCTGCCAATGTTTAATTTTCAGTTTACACTTCAAAATCTGGGTGGTGTGGGTATTATTCACTGTGTACCCCACCCCACAATCTGTGGGAAATGTATTCCCCTGCCCCTCACACCCAGTGTCTACACCGCTCTACCCCTTTGAAGGCACAGTGAGCGAATGTAATGTTTCTCGATGCCAAGCAATGTCCTTGCCTTCCCTGTCCCTCACTCCCTTCCACCACTCTCCACTCTGCATCAGCCCCCACTCACATTTACCACCTGCTCAAAACTGGTGGTAATTGTAAGTGTTTCTTCCCATAGAAAAGGGAATGTCATGCTGCATCCTATTCAGTAAATCCGGGTCTATACAGCTATTCCTCATTGTGTGATATTTAATTGCAGTTGCATGATACTGGTGGGGTATTACTGCACAGTACTTGTGTTTACAGGTGTGAACTTACTGCCCCAGGAGTTCTTTGTAACTCCTAATTGAGTTTGATATATCATGCATACACTATACCTTTGTGGCGAAACACATATTTATGATTGCAACCTGTCAGTACCAGGGCACGAGTCCCAAAAAGAGAAGTGGGGGGGGGGGGGCTAAGTGATGTCACGACAGGAAGTGACGTCACGAAAGGTGCGCTCCGATCTCGTCCCAGAGAGGCCAAAGAGTGAAGTCCACCTGTTTGGCAGGGGGACGGCGTCCACCCGGTAAAATAAGTGGGGGGATCGTCCACCCGCGTGGCACCCCGACCCGAGCCCTGGTCAGGACCATATATTCTCAAATAATCTTTTTTAAAAAGGTGTTGTTATGGGGCTTAGCTTTCCAATTCACATTTCAGCATGCACTCCTGGGCTCATGTAGTGCACAATCTAGATCTGTGGGCTTGCACCCCACGCTGGTGGGTCCAGTGCACACTGGGAATTTGCACTGTATTACAAAAAAATGTGATGATGCAAGTTCAAGCACAGGCTTCATAACAGGGTTTAAAGATCAAATCCCATCTTTCAGTGCAGTGAATCAGGCCTGATGTCAAAGAGGGGGCAGTGATTCCATCTGCAGATGGTGCAATGTGTGCCCTCACCTGCGTGTGGATGATTCCTCTGTACTTCTCCCACAAGGTGCCCTCAGAGTGGGTGGTACACTAACTGTGTCACTTCTCACTCATCTCACAGCGATCTGTTTTTTCCTGTGCCCACATAGGTAGTACAGTTCAGATGCACTGGCAAATGTGTTCCCTCGTGTGCATGGGGCCAAGCTCCTATACCAACGAGGGCAAACCCCCTTGCAAATTGCATACATTCAAGATGTGCAACTGGTATTCCAGAAGTGAAGCTTTTTGTAATACATAGGGCTGGAACGCACAATGTCCAAAAACCCTCAGTGTGCCCATACGTTACCTGTGTAATACAGAAATAGATAGAAAAGTCAGGATTGCCAGGGAAAAGACATATTGCAGTAAACAAAGACATTAGACTGTCTTGCCTTCCTTTGAAAGAGCACATTGTACCACCATACTACTTTCTTTCAGAGAAGTGCTCCTTCTGTTTGGCTAATGTGATATCCTTGGCAGGTGCATCATTTGTGTATCCCTTCACCTGAACATACTCAGGGTGGAGCTGAAATCTGTAACCTCCTGGGAAGCCGACCTGCATGAATACTTCATCCAGGGATCACTTTTTGACTCATTCTTAATTCATGAAACAACACACTGAATGTTGTGCAATATTGGCAATTTTACCTTCTTATTTTTTTTACCAATTCACGAACAAATCCGCATACCATTCCCGGGCTTTTAATAAACAGGCGTTTTTTTATGAAGCAGAAATGACTTTTAGGGGGGGGGGGGGGGGGGAGGAGGCGGAAACAGGTAGATGCTTTGCACCAAAGCAGAGCCATAATTAGCCGCCGCGCGCAGGCTCCCAGGTCTGCCGCGCGCAGGCTCCCAGGTCTGCCGCGCCTCCATTTCCCGGTGGAACGTGGGTGTTTAACGGGAGCACGCTGGCAGCGGCTCTCATTACCCGGTGGCTGGGTGTTCGCGGCAGAGCTCGGGACGTTAACACCGTTTATTTATCTGGCTTCCCTTTCTCAGCTGACAAGGATGCCCGACTGACAGATCTGTCTGAACAACGTCAAAGAAAATGTCACCCTTTTTTTCTTGATTTCAGTCTTCTTTTTACCGAAGGAATAAAAATGCTTTCATAATGGATGAAGGCATAAGTAATAGGCTTCAATTAATTTTTATTACGTAGGAGTTGCCCGTTCCTTGTACTCTTGTCAGTTAAAAGATTGATACAGCAATGTGAACCAGGGAGCGCGCAAACCGGAGGCACATCCAGGCTGCTGGACTAATGGCTCCCTCATTAATATTCATGAGCCATCTCATTTAGCTGCTGCTCTTGGGACTTGATCAAAGTAGGCAACACGGCTATTGCTGGAAAAGAGCCTCGTGTGTGCACGCAGCAGGCGCTATCACAATCCATGGGATCAGCTGTGGCGATGAGCGCGCGCGGCGTCTTAAGGTGCAGCCACAATCTTTGTTTTCTGTCTCTGAGTTCTGCTATCAAAGGCTCTGTAGTCAGTGGATTAAAGGACATCTTGGTAAGGTCAGCGGGGGACGGCCATTGTAACCTTTCTTTCCTCTGTGTTTATTTCCAAAGGTCCAGCAGAAGCGAAGACCATGTAGATGTCCACATGCAGCATAATGGGAAGAGGTAATTGGGTTGGAGCTGGTCTACCGCCTTGAAAGAGCCCTTCCCTCAACGTGCCACCACACCGTGGACATCTTGGGCATCAAAGCTCCTCTGAGCTCATCTGAAGTCATCTGGGATCTTTTTCATTCCTTTGGCTGGAATTTGAGTTTGGATTTTGATCCCGACGTTCAAGCACTTTATTCGAAACATCCTTTCTTCGACTTATCAGAGCAATAACCAGAGCTGCAATGGGCGACATTACGAACAGTGATTTCTACGCAAAGAACCAAAGAAACGAGGCCAACCATGCCGGCGAGTTTGGGTGCTCACTGGATGAGCTCCGCTCGCTCATGGAGCTTCGGGGAATGGAGGGAGTGGTCAAAATCCAAGAGCACTTTGGCGACACAGAGGGGTTGTGCCGGCATTTGAAGACCTCCCCTACAGAAGGTAAGTGTTCTGTAAATATATGTTTCCATAGATTTACACAGTGTTACCAATCAAGGGACAAGTGAGGCCTGCACTGGGTTTTCCTTAATACAGATGCCATTTTTAACCATAATGCTTTGCAGACTACCAGTCTTCTGTTTTGTGTTTCAAGTCAGTATGATATTACTTTTTGTCATGTAAATTTGTTTTTATACTATTGGAAATTAGCTTGTTATGTTGTTGTATTTAAAATTGTCATGAGGATTTTGCTTCTAATGGTTATCGCTAATCGGTTCATCAAAATGTTTTTTAAATAGAATATTTAATGAAATAAATGCCAAAATGCAATATGAAGCATGGTTTATGAATTAACAGAAGATGGAAGACTGAGGGACACAGCAAGAGAGTGATGGTGAGGGGCGAGAGTGCTATAGCTGGTTTTAGTGAGAGATGGAGAGAAGTTATGGACTGGAACGATTTTCTAGTCTAATTCAACTTGTAGAACATTGGTAGAAGTGTTGAAAATTACATCTGCATATATTGTTGTTTGCCAGCAGTGCCTATTGTACTCTCTGTATAAGGTAGTGAAAGCATAGCCAGAGTTGATGTGAGCTCTGAAGACAGATAATAGCTCCACACACTTGTGTTTGACTTCGCTGTCTATCACTTGGTTAACAGTATCAAGTTTGTCAGTCCTTTTCTAACCCCTTATCATGAGCCAGTTCCTATAAACTGAATGAGTGCCCACAATTTTGCCCTGGTAACAAGCTGTTTTGGACCAATTTTGAGCTAATGGTTACACTAAACTGTCTGACAAAAGTGCAGCATTGCCAGCACCCGTGCAATGTAGGCAATTTGATGCATAAGTACTTTCTCTTGTATACACGTAAAATATTTTATTATTTTTTCTAGATTAATTTCCATTCTCCCTTCAGTGGACATGTTTCTCCTCATTTCCCTCGTCACATTTCTCTCTATAGCCATCTGTATTGTCACTTTTTTCCATATATACCAGGTCAACCTACCTCGACCACTTCTGGTTGCCAAATAACTATTAGAGTCAACTTCCTCATTCCGCAATGTGTGTAGTCTCCCTCCTCCACCCCATTCTAGCCTTATCACCAATCTCTCCCATTGTGCCTCTAGCTAGAATCAGGGCCAGTAATCCCTGGTCTCCTAAATCACTATTGGAGCCTTCTTCCCCTTTGACCCGTTGGATAATTTGCCTCATTCCTCTGCCCTTCCCCTGACTATTCCAGCTAACCCGAAGCAATAGCGACTCGAAGGAATCTAGAGGAAAGTTGATGTTGAGTTAACCGCTCCAATTAAATACCCATTTAAATTCTTTCAAAACATATCCATTTTGCTTCTATGGGACTATTTGTTTGCTATAGCTCTCCCTTATATGACCCATTTTTAAATTGAATTCCATAGTGAAATGGTATGCAGTGTGAATCTCTTGCTAAGGGTCAAGGCTTTTAACCCCCCCCCCCCCCCACACACACACACATTTCCATAGTTATTGAATGAGGTCTTGTTAAATAGAGAATTAAAATATGTGGTTATCGGTTGTGACCATCAGTTTATTGCAAGTTGTTTTCTTAATAAAAACTTCGCAGTTGAAATTTAGGGTTGTTGGGATGGCTGTTAATTGTTCAGCCACTGCATTCAAAAATGAGCTGAGAGAAATATTTTATTAGGTAGTGAATGATTACATTATTTCTAAACATCGTGTAGTCTATGGGCTTTACCTTAGAAAGTAACTCGATCACACCAAGCAACTGCAATAGATCTTGATATTGTATATTTTGAGAGAACGCTACTACAGACCAAAACAACACCTATAAGTAAATGTTGTTTAACCAGATAACTCTTAACAAAAAAGGTTTGCTGTTAAATGGATGTGCGTTTAAAATGAAGTAAGTCTTAATGTGAGTGAAATGTAAAGGGACGAAAAATGTTTGAAAAAACTTTTTTATTTTGTTTAGATGATGAGTAACATCTCTTTTCATTAGCTATATGATTGTTACAATTAGCACATAAATTGCACGATATCATACTCCTAGTTCATTTAATTTAAGAGGCTTTCACGTTAATACCAATGAAGAAATCCACAATTCAGTAACTGAATAATTAAAGCACTGACACATGAAAATATTCAGGCGGTGCAAGGATTTTTCTCAGGGTAGATATTACTGTCATTGAGAGAGGACTATCTGGCCAAGATTTTAGAACTTAATGTGAGGTTTATTTGACAAATGATTAGTCACTATTTCTAAGTATTGTAATTTGTGTTCCTCACATTGAAAGCGCACAAAATATTACAGCCCTAATTACGAAGTCGGGCGGACTTGAGTCCGATCAAATAAATTCCTATCAGCCAAAGAGATCATGTTATTGTATACATTTGGATTGACATGTGAATTTATCTAAATAGGCTTTTTTGCATGAGCCAAACCAGTTTTCAGTCTGCAAAAGTTGCTTCATCCACTAAAGGATTTACTCACACAAAGATTTCAAAGTAAGTTAATTAATTTACATGGGTGGGTTCAGGTGTTCCAAGGTGGAAATGCCTAAAACAGGGCTTGCACATACAAGCAAACACACTCAACAACAACAACAAATCTTTATTCTGATAAAAAATATATTCATAAAAGAGTCACACAGATAAAATAATACACACACCTTAATAAAACATTCCTATTTAAAAATATGTGACTAAAGTTCATGCAGAATGGGCTCAGGACATAGACAGATTAAATATACAAAACACAGCACATCAATTACTGTTAAGGGTATGACGTATTTTGCTACTCATTTTCATATCTTAAAACATCCAGGTATAGGAGCTTTTCCCTTCCTCGGATTGCATAAGAAACATAGACAGAAACTCTATAGTATAAGTTCACACTATCGAGGTTACAGATAAAATTAAAAGTAAAATAAAAAACACATCTATGATGTGGGTATTGGTATTCAAACTCCTTCGGCACCTTTCCACCCTGGGAATGTTGGAACAAACTTTTCTCAAGTACAGAAATTAATGCATTTCCAGTGAGGATTGGGTGGGGAACACTCAATGTTCAGCTTTCTCATTCTCCCTGTGAAGAAAATTATTAAAATGAAGATAGCAAGTGAATCCACACTTCCCAAGTTTACTCTGGAGAAAATATATACGTCTGATTGCTGAGTAGGTCTTAGAAATGTGTGACTGCCACAGGTTTCCATAATCATGCCCTAGCAAATATTGCATAACATCAATTTAGGAGAATAGCACAAAAATGTTGCTGATGAAAGATGATTAAAGGTTTTAAATACATTGCCTTGTCCAAAGGATTGCAGAAATGAGCTGATGAGTAAGGCTGGAAGGTGTCTGAATGTGAAAAACAGGGTGTCATAAATGTGGTTAGGCATCTGCTCTGAAACACAGTGACAAATATGACACAGCATTCATGCACAGCAGTATCACAAAAAAGGTTTTAGATTGTAGAGGCATCATTTATTGGCAAGGCCTTGGGACATTTCTGCTACATTTGAATTCTGGTGCTGATGTGCTTCGGCCAATAATGTGGATCGAAAGTTGTACCAGTGGTTAGTGAGATGAACGAAGAATGCACAACCTTTTTAAGCTCAATGCTCCCATCTGTTGAATAATATCTTCACTTTCCACATCACTGGAGAGGTCTCATCTAAAGTATTATCCTTGGGCTTGGTGACCACAAAAAGAAAAAGTTACAAACAGGTTCCAAGATGGTACGTGGTTGAATCTCTAAGTATTCAATTTGGGATTTATAGCAGGTGGACATTGAATGACTGGAGGAAATTGAAGCTTTATGAGGCGTGTGATAAAATACACCAAGAGGCAAACAAGATTAATCAGAAAACTTCTCTTTGAACTGCAGCCCATGGTGGGCGCGGGAGTGCCTGAATTGCAGAGAGTGAGAAGTATTTTTCACGAGTGAGAGTAGTGATTCCATGTGAAAGACTGTTTTCCAAGAACATGCATTAACTCAACTATATGTATAGTTTTGTGGAATAGGACATTGTAATAGCAGTGGGAAGACCTAATTAACACTGGAAGCAGGGTGGCAGTTTAGCCTATCTTTTTCCAAAGTAAGAAGGTCAGTTGACGCAGTCCATGGATTTGATATGCTTAAGGTCATAACAATTTCACTGTTAAGAATTTTTGGTATCTGCTTGTCTGAAGACCCATTTTCAAAGTTCCTTTAATCATCCATATAAGACTTGTATTAGTTATTTCTTTCATTCCTACATGATTTTAGATGGTCTGCCATAAATTGTGAAGCTTAGCATTGTAAATTCTAACATTCAGGCCACTTCCGTTCATGAATATTTAATACATTTTTGTATCAGGAAAGCATGCTTGCCAATCATACCCACTCAAGGGTTGAAAACAGTATCATCATGCACTGAAAACAGCAACCGTGGTCCTGTTTTGAAGGCATAAAATCAAATATTTCCAGGCACTGAAGTAATGGTCAAAGTGTGATGGGAAACAGCATTAACTACGCTGGCTAAGCCACACGTGCAGGTACCACGCAAGCGGAACACTGCTTGCTTTAATAACGCCTATGTCTGAAATACGCATGTGTGATTAAGGCATCCGTGGTCTAGTTCCAGAGACCAGATGGTAAGGGAAAGGAACAGAAGGATCAGAAGAGAAAAGATTGGGACATGGCTTGGTAAGTCGGCCTCGGGGGGTAGTGTTCAGGGGGGAGGGGTAGTTTTCAGGGGTTAGTTTTAGGGCTTAGGGCGGTGGGGGAAGGGGCAGTTTTCAGGGCTGGGGGCGATTTTAGTACTCAGAGCAGGGGGGCTAGGGTCGAGGTAGTTTTTTGGCCTGGGGGCCGTTTTAGGGCTCAGGGCGGGGGGCAGGGATCCGGGTCATTTTTTGGGATGGGGCTGTTTTAGGGCTTTGGGCTGCAGTCAGGGAATTTTTGGGACCTGGGGCGATTTTTGGGCTCAGGGTGGGAGACAGGGGTCAGGGTAGTTTTTTTTGGCCTGGGGCCCGTTTTAGGGCTTAGGGCAGGAGTTGAGGTAGTTGTTTTGAGTTGTGGGCTGCTTTAGGGCACAGGGCGGGGGGGAGGGGCAGAGGTCGGGCAGTTTACTGCGTTGGGGTGAATTGCAGGGCAAGGGGACAGTTTATATGGCTCAGGGCGGGGGTCTAGGTAGTGTTTAGGGTGTGGGGGATTGCAGTGCTGAGGGCTGGTGTTTAGGGTTAATGGCAGGGGGGCTGGGTTGTGATCTTTACCACGTATGGCTTTACCAAACGTGCGTGGTAACGGCAAGTTTGGTAAAGACGCCGTCATGGTTGAGACCAGCCCACATGGTTTAGGCATGCGTTGTTGAGGCATGCTTTGTTCTATCATACAACTGAGTCTGATGGCAGCATCATATTCCCTAAATGTTAACTGTCCTTATTCTCTCGGACCTCCTTGTGTGCTAGAAGTTAGAGAGCTCATGCTAAAGAAAATGGCTCAGTCTTTAAAATTAATCTAAGGGGTTGTCCCTAACCCTTTAAGCTGCCAAAAGTTCTTTGGACGATTGTTCATGCAGGAAACCTACATCAATTGAAATATTTGCTTAATCGAAATTGAGCATTATCAAGACACATGTTTAGTCATTATTTCCAAAATGTCAGAATGCTAATCACTTCTGCACAAAATACGTATCCCATGATGGAAATCGCATGATATTTTAATTTTAAACTTAACATCTCATACAATTTAAATACATCTTTTTTCAGAGACTCTCATTTTAAAAAGGCAAGATTAGCATGTTTGCCACTGAATAAAATATCACAATTTGTTACACCTAAGTTTAAAATGAAAGGTATTTAGACACTTTTAAAGTGAAGGATTTCTCTCTGAATCTATTTATTGGCATAGCTAATATAAGATAATCTTTAGTTAATGCCCATTGAAACCATATGGTCGATTTGTTCTGAAATGTTTCCATAGGTTTCCCTTCCTACACCATCACATGTTCTATAGCTGGCAGGCACTTAGAATATATGCGCTCTTCCATTTTATGTATAAAACATACATGCGCAGAAACACATAGTGCTAAAACATTTTGTACCTCTAGTACGTCTGTTACCTGAAGGGTTTCAAGTAATAAAATGAATCTGTATTGACTAGAAGAGGTGATATGCAGTGGCGTAGCTACCAGCACTGCTACCCAGGGAGGCCCCTAAACTTGCCGACTGGCTACAGGTAAGAGCTGGGGAGGGGGTGGCAACTGACAGCTGACTTGTTCTCGTGGTTGGGGGGCATGGTGGTAGCGGACAGACATACAACTCCCGCAAGCCACAAAAGCAGTGCGGAGCGGGGTGGACCCCCCAACCCCGTTATTCCTCTGGCGATACGTATACGTTTGAGTGGCGAGGCCAAGTACAAAAATAGTTATAAATTTACAAAAATTTGGATGTAACCAAAAGGTTGGGCCGTTTTAAGTAGACCTTATAATGGAGGACTAGTACCCTCCTTAGGCAATTGTTTCTATCTTGATTCTTTATGCTCTAAATCACAACGACAATTAGAGGCAGATGTCTTTCTTCTTAAAGCTGATCTTCCAAACGACTTGAATAAATCTGTTGGCATTCTGAGCCAGAGCTACGGCCAAAACTCTAGATTAGAATAATCCCATAAAAAGTAGAACACTCGCTTCTTTATAGTTACTAAAGCTTATATAGTTAGCCGAGCAATAGGTTTATTTTGCATGGAGAAGTAGCATTAGATATATAATGCGAAACATAGATTACCAAAAAGAGGAAATGCCAGGCACGCAAACACATAAATAAGAAAAAATTAAGGTGAAGTAGTTAATAAAACTAATTATATTGACGTTATCCCAAACTGATTTTAAGTAGTTCAGTCATGAAGCAGGATAATAAAAGTGAGGGAAATACAAGCATAGATGTCAAAAAGTGGCAAAAATATGAATGGTGAGGGTACGATTGTCTGAGCCATAGAACTTTGACTGGCACAAACTGTGGTGGTCTTTCCACTGAAATTGTTTGTTAGCTAGCAAAAGGATGAGTTTAAACATTGAAGCAAGCAGTCATACCCCAGAAGGTTTGTTACCATAAAAAAGTAAAGATGGCCATGCAGTGGAGAGTTTCTTAGCTGAACAAGCCATATTTAAAAGCAGGAAGTAATTTGGACCAAATCTAAAAGATGTGGAAGAGAACTTTCACCTAAAGTGGTTTAGATGAGAGGGCGTGAGCGAGTCCTGAAAATGGAAGTACTAAAAGGTACACAGTCAGGCCAAAATTCAGGGGAGCCTACGTGCTCATTTTGGTTTTCTGGATTAACCCCCCCAAAACCCAGAGATTGCTTCAGATCCAAAAACAACAAACACTTCCCCTGACACAGAAAAACTTTCTCCCTATGCTTTTGTGACATTTACACTTTTTTCCTTTCCTGTAGTGTAGTTCCTATATTCTGATAGGCTCTGCGCAATGGAATAATATACACTATAGTTTTGACATAGGACTGAGGTCAGTATTTCTCTATTGAGTACATTAAACGTAATTACTTGTGTGTGCCAGCTAACTCTGAGGTCACGAGAAACTTTCTCGAATTAACAAAAAGGGATTCATTTCTGACAACTGCATAAACATGACAACTTTGTTTCCCTTAGAGTCGGAACAATATCTTCAGAGTTGTGGAAACAATAGGTAACCGTTTCACTCAGTCAATCGTGCATGCTTCGTTTCTACAGACAAAGAATTAAACTCTGACATTTTGGTAGCGAGGGCGGCAGCTACATTGAATTGGGCATTCTCAACTCCACTACCACTTTATTTCATGAATACCCATTGTATGTTTTTCCAATGTTATGGAATTTGCATTTGTGAAGTCATTTGTTAGGCAGCCACACATTTGCAGTGATTTCACATTCTTCTGGGCCCTTTAGATTGAGGCACCCATTTTCCCTGCCCGTACCTTTGCACCATTCTCTTAAGTCAAGGCATGGCATTTCAGAGGACAAATTTTGTTTTAGTCACTGCTAAAGTGCTGTTCGAGGTTAAAGAAGAATGGATCCCCAAAACAGTGAATTGTTTTCCTCCACTAACAGTGTGAAGCATCTTATGGTAAGATCCATTTAAATTTGATATATCCAATTGATAGAGAGACTAGAGTACCATACCTTATTCTTTGACATGCCAGTTATATTTGTATCCTGTTCTATGAATGTGAATTCGGAGTTTTCCGCCTGTTGGCAATACCCCATACAATCAAATTATTAAAAAAAAAAATTCTGGTTGGTCCTTAAATGAACCGTTACACAGCAGTGCACAGTGTCTTCATCCAATTCAACAAACATTGAGAAAGCCAAATGTTATGTTTTTTTTTTACAGGAAAAAAACATTGTTCAGACACACATATGCAATGGTAGGTAACTGAAGTAGGAAAGTAGGCAACTGTGTAGAGAGAGTTCAGAACTAATAGCCTATTGATTTGATTTTACAAAGGGCATGATAGCTCATCTCAGCATTTTTAGAATCATTGAGTTGGTGTAATACTTACACTTGTTTGTTACAGCACTTAGAAGCTATATGCTTCTAGCAATAGAAAACGCAGGCCCTACAGCATCTCCATGGTACTATAAAGATGAAGTAGAACAGGTAGTATAGTTAGCAAATCACATACAATGCCAGAGTTTATACATTGACTAATTGCTAAAAATCTTGTAGTTTTAAAACCGTTTTTTAAAGGAAGGCATTACGGAAACCCTCTTGTTCCAAACAAAGAAGAGAGATACATTTCTGTTTTTCCCCAAAATTATGATCAGAAGAACATCTGCTATTTCAATTAGCTGTTGCAAAAATGTAGTGGCTACGAATGTTTCTCCTCTCTGAAATAATCCAGATGGGGCAACAAGATATCAATCGACAAGGAGCCGGTTACATAGTGTGATTGCCTGTCCTGTATTTACTTCCTGTAATGCTAATAGGACTGAACAAGTCCTTGAACATTCTTGATAAGCCACATTTATATTTTGCTATCACCTTCTTATTAGCCAAGGTAATACATTGCTCTCTCTGAAAAAAGAAGGCTCTCAGTTGATTAAAAAACTGAAAAGGTGCATCACTGGTTTATGCAAAATGACTCCAGGATATGTCTTATAAATATTTCTTGAATATAAAGTGCACATGTTTGTTCCATTATGTGGTGCAGCCTATTAACCAACAATTTCAAGTTCAGTAAAAGATCATCGATGTAGGCCAGGGTTCTGCAGCGATGGTCTGGGAGGGCCGAATCCATGCCAGATTTGTATGATAAGTACATCTATATTAAAATGTGGATATGCTAAAAATCTGGCATGGATCCGAGCTTCCAGGACAGACATTGGAGAATCCTAATTCTAGGCCAATGCTGTGCTAAAAAAACAAATGGTGCACAAAGAGGAGAATTTTTGAGTAGACTGATTTAAAGCAAAATGATGCATTTGCCGAAATGGTAGAAAATCGATGCGAGTCTTTTTTCAGATCAACAGGCAGGTTGACTCAGCCTTTCATCTTTCTTTGGTGAATGGTAACTAAAACTGTAGAGGTAGTGGACTCTGAAGAACTATGTGTTGTGGCCTTCATGTCATTTTCTGGGGGCAATTTAGGGCCCCCACTGCCCCTATGAATGGACACGTGGGTATGAGGATGAGGAGTGAGTGGCAGGGCAGAAGAGAAGTGCAAGAAAGGCTTGTCGCAGGCCATATCTTCTCTTTATGGTGGACCAGCTGCACTATGCTCTGAATCTACTTTCTACACCTTTTAATCTCAGCCACCATTGTCCCACGAGCTGCGATATACTGAAGGCAAGTATAAAGCACCCTGAGCTCTCTACTCTATGCTACAAATCAACCGGCTGGTGATTGCACATGGTGTGCAGGGGTGGTGGGCAGGTGAGGTTGTATTGTGGCAGGGACATGTGCAACACAAGCAGATATTTGGCCCAGCAAATGTTTGCCTGCAGGTGACAAAGCACTGGGGAAGAAAGGATGGTAATGGGACATGGACGGTGGTCAGCAGAGAAAAGGGAATGAGATGGAGAACATGTGGCTGGGGTTGGCAAGCAGGGGATAGAGCAGCAGAGCTGGAGAGAGAGGCATTATAGTGAACTCATTGCTCACAATGAATCACCAGATCAACACCGTATCCTCAACTTCCTTCAACACCCTCCGCATGCTTCAAAAGACTTTAAGAATGTAAGCTTTCAGCGCCAGGATACCTGCCAGGTGACAGCTGCACTCTATAAGTGTTTTAAATAAATAAATAAATAAGATGGATCCCACCAAATCCAGAAAAAATGTCACACACATCAGTGGCAGACTAGACTACGGCAACATGCTCTATGCAGGAATCAATAAGAATCTCCTTTGCAAACTTCAGACTGTCCAGAATGCTGCAGCCAGACTGATCCTCGACCTCCTCCACCACAGCCACGTCACTCAATACCTCTGCAATCTCCACTGGAAGAATAATCTTCAAACTCTTCACCAACGCATACAAGTCCCTGCACAACACCGGACCAACATACCTAAACAGCTGCCTTTCCTTACACACACTCAATAGACACTTTCGATCAGCCGACCTTTCACTGGCCACTGTCCCCCGCATCTACAGGACGAGAACAGGAGGAAAGTCCTTCTCCTACCTCGCAGCCAAGGCCTGGAACGACCTCCCTCTCCACCTCCGACAAGCAGCCACACTGTCCCAGTTCAGGATGGACCTCAAGACCTGACTCTTTGGCTGACCCCCTCAGTCCACCAAGGACCTCACGACCTGGCTCTTCAGATGACTTCTGCAGTCAATGGAGCCACCCTCCCCCACGCCTAGAGACCCTCATGGGCGAGTCGTTGCACTTCAGCAACCCTGATTGATAGATTGATTGAGACAGGAGCCATTCTTGAGTTATGATGGTCCCACTAAATATCTTCTACACTCGACCCCATGAAACCATGTGACAACAGCGCCTGCCATTCTCTCATTTTAATTGGAGAATGAGAGCGTAAAGATTATATGGTTCATATGAAAAATATAATTCAATTTGTTTTATACTAAGTTATATTAGTCTGCTTCATCATGCAAATCTGCTTTCATACTATTTAACACCCCTGGGGAACCTCATCACCAAAATGGGGATCAAAGTGACATCCTACACTGATGACACTCAGCTGCTATTTACTTTCAGCGGAGTGTCAGACACCACCTTTGACCCACTAAAAGAGTACCTCAAAAACATCTCTGCTTGGATGAACTGCAATTTCCTAAAATTTAATGCTGACAAGACAGAGGTCTTGTTCTTTAACCAAGCTACTCCCCTCCGACAAATGTGTGGTGGCCAGGGGAACTGGGTGACCCGCCCATTCCGAAGGACTCTGTCAAAAATCTGGGAGTCAGATGGGACAAAGACCTGTCCCTCGCTACCCACGTACAACAGGTTTCGGCAGCCTGTTTTGGTAAAATTAGAACCATCAGGAAATGTATTAATTTCCTGCCAGACACAACTCGCAAAACTGTGGTCCATGCTCTAATTACCTCCCACCTTGATTACGCTAACAGCCTGTATATGGGCCTGCCGCTTGGCCTGATCCATAGTCTTCAGATTATGCAGAACGCGGCAGCCCGAATGGTCTTCATGGTCCAGCTTCGACAACGCATCTCTCCTTACCTCAGGCAACTCCACTGGCCACTGATAGCCAAATGTATTGAATTCAAGGCCCTGATGTTTGCCTTTTGAGAGTATCAAGAGAAAGGGCCTATCTACCTAAGGAGGAGACTTCGCCCATATCAACAAGACAGGCCTTTAAGGTCCAACCACAAACACTATCTTTCCATCCACTGTTTTGCGAAAGCAAGAATGGGGAGTTTTGAACATTCGAGGTGGGGACCACCAAATGTTGGAATAACTTCCCATCCCATTTACACATGATGCAGTCCGAACAGGAATTCAGAAAGGCCTTGAAGACCTGGCTTTTCAGTTGGAATGACTAGAATTGCGCTTTCCTCTACCTTTACCACTTTCTGCATTAGCGCCGGGATACCCGATTTGGGGTAGCTGCACGGTTTATAAATGCCTTTATTATTTTTTATTATTATTATTAATATTATTATTATTATTATAATACTTTTTCTGCTTTTATAGTACATGTACAGCTTTTTGCCCCTATGCCATTTCAAACATTAGCTGTTACCGATTGTAAGAAAAAATGTGGTTGGGACAGTGAATGAAGAAAACAGAATCTGTAGGCAAATTATATAGTTAGTTCACAGTCGTTAGTAAAAGGAAAACAAGATGTTAGCTATGTTGTTAGAACCCAATTTATTAAATGTAATCTAGCCTGAGTATACTGGCCATTTCGGTAAAGACAAAAAAATATAATTAGTTGTAATGTTTTGACGGTCACTCAGTACTGACTCTTTTCCCATCTTACTAATGTATGCTCTCGAAATGGACTGCAAATATATACCAGTCATAACAGGAGCCCAAAACACTAGCTCCAGTGCATAATTTGATGCACTTACAT
Organism: Lissotriton vulgaris; assembly: GCF_964263255.1. Taxonomy (NCBI): domain Eukaryota; kingdom Metazoa; phylum Chordata; class Amphibia; order Caudata; family Salamandridae; genus Lissotriton; species Lissotriton vulgaris. Next base: position 1,032,799,977 of record NC_141697.1, read on the forward strand.
AGTGCAAAATATACAGAGGTAAATGTAAACAGTAAGATGTGAAGATTAAATATTGTCTACATAGAAACAGAGAGGAGTGAGCTGATGAATGTAGGAAGAGGCTCCAACATAGAACAATTTTGTTGAAGAGAAAATATTTTTGATTTACATTGGCAGCCTCCAATGAGTCACAGGGTTTAATGTTAGCAACACAACAGATGGGATTTTAAATTTGCCAGACAGATGCTATGGGATAGGGGTTTATATAATCATGTTTAATTGTGTCAGAACCATTGACCAAACGAGAAACACCAACGTGAAGGATGCTTTTCTGCTTTTAAAATAAATCCAACAGATATGGAGTAGATAAGAGTGAATACCTTTATACCAGGTTCTTCAAAATGATGTTACTAAACAATGGCTATTCACTCTTCATGGGCTGGTTACATTTCAGAGGCTTAACAATGATGTAGGTGTAGAGGTCAATGCTTCAGGTCCACACTTGGGGTATCAAAGCACTTTATAAATGAAAATACAATGTAATGAAGCATAATTTGTAATGGTTTCAGATCTAGGCACAAATCCTCTTCTAGGATTAAATCCCAATTTGTTTTCATACTGGGATTCCAATTCACTAATTGCATATCCTGAAGGTACCCCCCCTCACCCACACCCCTATTAAACTTGATGCACTGATCCTGCAGACAAACTACAAGAAATCTGAATTGTCAACCTTTACAGGAAAAACTATTTCTACTGTTCACCTCAGCTCAAAATTGATATATGATGGCGGGGCACACTTTATGGGATAGTCTCCCAACTATGGATGCTAATATCTTTCCATGCAACACATATATCACAATAAAAAATATCCAGAGCAGTGAAATAACTCATATTCCTATCCTAAACGTAAGTGTGAACATTTATAGATGTCATGCCGTGCGCTGGGAACGGACATGTCAGAAGCATCCAACAGCATTGGACTTCTTAAATGTCACATCGGTAGGAGGTACATTGATAATATGGTGATGTTCTAGAAAAGAATTTGAAGATAAAGGACCAAAAATGACCCACTTTGAGTCAGTGGTTGAGGGATTGGAATATGTTACATGGCCTGGATGAATCCAATCAGAATATTGTTTGAAAAGGTGAAATACGAGGTAGATGTCGGCAAAGAGGTCATGAATGAATGAAAGATAGATGACCTGAGTATTTATTAAAATTTAAATTATTTGTCACTTAAAAACCTTTACGACAGCGGTGAAATTGTTATTCATTATTCTAGCACCCACATCCGGCTAATTAAGCATTATGTATCTATTAAATCCCAGAATCACTATGTCTCTTAGAATAATTCAGTATAGCCAAATGAGTTGTTCTGTTTAGGGGCCATGTGTTAAATCACTACACCTTCCTAATCAATGTAACATCTCATTTTTGCCCTTAATTTTGTGCCAAAAATGGTACAAAAATTGAGGAAGGGGTTATGAAATACACTCAACTATGTTGAAGTTCTCTCTTGGTGTATTGAGTGGATCCTACTATTTTCAGAGAAGAAAAAACGGAAACAAATGAAGGTTTATTTGCACATCAAACCTTAAAATACAAAGTTGGAATTTCTGTTAATGGGAGATCTGCTCGCTTAGTGTTAGGCACATGTATGGAAATTTGTGGCTCGCAAATATTTCTAACTACAGGCTCTAGGATGTTTGTGAATTCTCAGAAAAAAAAGGAACTGTATGAAAAATATGGGCTTAAGCCTACAATTTGTAAAGTTTCTGTTTTCCCAGTGAATCAAAATACTGAGTATTGGGAATAGCTGCGGAGCAACATGTTTGCTAAACAGTCTTGAGCCTCAAAGAGTGCCTTAACTATTCTTCCCCAATTAAATCAGTAACTTAGAGAAAGTGTCAAAAACTGTAAAGGCATTACAAGCATGCACCTTTAGTTAATGGAGCAAGGCCTGATTTCGAGCTAGAAGCATTAGGAAGTGAGCAGTAATATTTAAATTAGGGAGTTCATGATGCAAGTTCTAAACTTCCAAAGCTAAAACTTTGGGCCCACATGACTTCCCGGTGGTATTTCACTCTAAAGTTTCAAGCTTTCTAGTACCAAAATAATGCTTGTCTTTAAATATTGTCTTTTTCAAGGTGGTGCTTCTAGCTTTTTTTAAATGCACAGTTAGGTTTAATACCTAAAAGAGACGAAGATCTTTCCCAATGCAAAAAAATATAGGCCAATTTCCATTATTAATTCATATTGTTAGATTTTCATGAAAATTCAAGCTTTATGCACTAATGACTTTATTCCAGATGTATGGCATCTCAAAATACATAGAACCACTAGCAGCTCTAACACTAGATGCTGAGAATTCTTCTGACCGTATTAGTAGGGATTTTATAATGAAGGGATTGAGATGGCTTGGTTTTGGACCCAACATCTTGAATTATATTAGATTTCTTTATACTGCTCCTAAAACTTTAGTTTTTGTTAATGGAATTCCATCATCCTGTATTCACCATAAAAGAGGAACCAGTCATGCATGTCCTCTTTCTTCATTAATTTTTATATCTTACTTGGAATGCTTTGTAGGAAACATTTGTAGACCTCATACTTTTGCTGGAAGACAGAGTTCAAGTACATAGCACATGCCGACAAAATATTAGTATATATTTCTAACCCATATACTTCTATTGCAGCAATTATTCAGCTTTTGATTGATTATTATGTGGCCCAGAACTGAGATTGGCACCACAAGGCAGGGCAAACTCCCAGCAGTGGAGTTCGGGGAGAATGTAAGTGAAGTCTTTGTGTCCCCGAGACTTCTTAACAGGAGACAGGCTCTACTTCAAGCCCTTGAAGATCTTGTCAAGCAGGATACACAGCAAAGTTCAATCTTTGTCCTCTTTCAGGTAGAATCAGGGGCAACTGCAGGCCAACCCAGCAAAGCAACACACAGCAAATGGGCAGTACTGCTGCTCCTCACAGCTCATAAGCCCTTCTCCTTGGCAGAGGGTCTTCTTGATGCAGAAGTAATCTGTAATTCTGGGGTTTTAGGTCCACTACTCATACCCTTTTTTCTCTTTGAAGTCTTTGTTCTGAAAGTCTCTCTTGCTCAGTAAATACAGTTCTGTCCTCCCTGGTCCAGTTTCACTACAATAGGTGGAGACAGCATTGTGCAGAACAGCCGCACCCTTTTCAGGTGTTAGTGACAATTCTTTCCGCCACTCTAGCCCAGAATGACCCATCAGCATATGCAGGGCACACCTCAGCTCCCTTTCTGTGAGTGTCTTGGGTGGATGCACAAACAGCCTCTGTCAGTCAAAAACCAGAAGGTGAATACACAAGCAGGCAGAGGCACACAGGATGGTTAAACAAGAAAATGCCCACTGTCTAAAAGTGGCATTTTCAAGCACACAATTTAAAAACCACCTTCACTAAAATATTACATGGTAGCTCCTATGTTAGCCTATGGGAGAGCTAGTCAAATTCAAAATCTTTATTCGGTCTAATTAAAAATAGACCATAAAAGTACATAACATTTAATACATATCCATAATATCTCATAGTTCTATGCACAGATTTAACATTGAATTAAAAGCAATTCAAATGTAGTTACATTAGTGTACTTTCAGTCACCAGATTTCATCCTATGACCAAGATAAAAGAGATCAAGAGACACGGAGTGCAAAAAAAATGTAAAGCATCCCTACGCTCATGTCACAATTAGCCGAGATAAAGGAGAGTAAGGGAGTGAAAAGAAGAAAATAAATCTCAGACAGGGTCCACCATGTACTCCTATTAACACAAAAGTAAAAGGGACATATCAGCCTAACTCCACCTATCAAAGGCAAGTTCAATGCAAATCTGACTTTTTAAGCGTAAGCACATAAGCATGTAGAAAGAAAAGCTGACACAGAAAGCACTCTCTACTCCTGAGGAAAGACAACATATTGGCATCTAGCTGATAAACCATAGTATGCATATAATTCAGAATGTTAGTATTCCATAATTTTTCTAGCCTGGATGGCTACTTTCAAAAAGGTGCAAACATGGTAGGAGATTTAGGGTATACTTAAGAACTGTAAGTAGAGCAGGGCTGCTTTACACCATAAAAATCCTAGCTTACATAATGGTGGCTTCAGAAAGGGCATGCGTGCTAAACTGTGCAAAGTCCCCAAAAAATTAAGCGCAAAAGTAATTGTGCAGATAGATTATCACTGGGGCAATTAGATTCTGAGATCGCTCCCGTCTTGTAAGATCTAAAAATAAATACACAGCAGGTTTGCCTGTGATTAAGGATCTAAAATAATTTGAAACTGAGGGTTTTGCTAACTCGTTTTTCATTCTTGTGTCTGTGCAATGCTCCATGACTGATGCTTTCATCTCTGCCTTACCAGTTTTAGGGATAGTGCTAGGCTCGGTAAGCCAAGCGGATAGACCTAGGATTCCTAGGGTGTCCCATATATATCTAAGCCATGGAATAGAGTGGGTCTTATCCAGCACTAAACAGTCAAGAATAATATCCCTACATAGCTTTGCTGCTCAGTTCGTCCACACGCAAACCCATAATAGGAGAGGCTCCATATGCACCTTATCCGATATAAAGCCCTGATTTAACTCCAAATGTATAATTAAACTGGAAGTTGTTGGTGGTAAATTCAGCAACCACTGGAGGAAACGATTTTCCTAAGGCTGTAGGAGACAATATTTGTTAAACCCTCAGACACCTGCACCATAAGTGGCTGCACTAGTACACTGCAAATTACACACCTTCAGTGGTGGAAGAACAGTCCTTCTAGTCCCTGATCTAACTGTCACTGTCCCTGCAGTTATACTAAGCTTTAGGTTAGCCTGTGTGAGGTGGGGGTTCCAAGACCCTGACGAGCTAAAAGTTAATCCTAAGTAATAAAAAGTGTCAACATTCGTTAGTTCTTGCCTGTTAGGACTGGTTTTGTTTAGCCTATTTTCCCTGGTCCACAACACATAATGTGCGACTTAGGTCAGTTAGTTTTTAAATTCAGGTTTTGCATAAAAGAGGCGAAGAGGTCCACCTGGTGCCTTAGTGCATGTGTAGTAAGGGCTAACAGTACTGCGTCATAGGCATAAAGTAGCGCAGAAATCGGAGTACCTACTATCCTAGGTATACCTGAGGGGAGCAGATTAAATGATCTGTTAGACCCTTTATATATGAAATAAATAGTAGGGGGCCAATATGCACCCCTTTCGCACTCCACTCTACAAGAAGAAGTTGGCAGAAAGCTCGCCATGGCAGTTTAAACAAACTACAGCAGAGAGATCTGTATGTAATTGATATACAAAATATACCAGTGGGGGTCCACTCCTTGGTCCAGAACAATTAGCCACAGCTGGTTCTGTTCATTGAATCAAAGGCAGTGGACAGATCCAGAAGAGCAAGATAGATGGGAGAGCGTCTGGTGTTAGTTTACTTAGAAATTGTCAAGGCCAGGTTCAAACATTGAGCGCGGTGCCTAGGTTTGGACAGAAACTATATTGAAAAGGGGAAGTATGTCCCTATCCTCTGCCCATATAACTACACAGTCATAAATGACCTCTGCTGATAATTGTAATCATTCTATCGACGAGCGAGATAGGACAATTGCACTTTTGGGTCATACAGTCATCCTTTTTTAATATTGGCACAATCGTTGTGCTAGCCCAAAAATAGGGGATATTAGTTGTTAAGCAAGAATTAAATGTGTTGGTAATAAGGGGGCCCCATATCTGAGGCACGGATTTCAACAAATCCATAGGTAACCCATCTGGACCTTATGCTTACCACCCTTGCTGTGTTGGATGGTCATTTCTTCTTATTGTAATGATATTAAAAAGGGTGAGGATTCTGTAACCCATTGCATAAAACAGTTAGCATTCTATTATCTTCCTCAATAGAAGAGATCGAAATGAAGTGAGTAACCCAATCAGAGCCTCAAATATTGTTCTGCAGAGGTGTATTAATGGGAGAATTTCTAGATCTAATTATTTTTACTACATCCCAGAAGTATTTACTATCCTTCTCCAAGGCTGCATTTTCTAGCAACTCCCAATCACGCTTGTACAGTTCCTTCTTTGAGAGCACAAGTTTATACTCTCTACGTGCCAGGCAAATCTCACTCCTAACCCTAGGTCATGCGATTAGGGCTTTCCTCAACTTTCAGTTGGCCTTATAACAGGGCCCATCAAACCATCTGGTGTCCATATTGCATGACTGAATCGGCTTGAGCATAGACTCTCTAATTATACTTATTAGCGTTTGATAATGCAGAATCATTGACTCTTGACCATTTTCAGTTAAGCAATGAAGGAATACATCTAAGTGTAATTTAAGAAGAACTGATAATGATTATATAGGTTTTTTAGGCTTAAAACTAGTCATAACCATCCAAAGAGTGTTGTGTGATGGATACTAGGTTTCTATTACATGTAAGGCCCTTGATTAGTAGAAGCATGAAGGAGCACAAAGCGTTATGGTCTCCCCACTTTCTAGATGGAATCTCACCTTTATAGAACCAGGGTGCCAAGTTGGAGTTTACAAACATAGGGCCTGATTCACAGAACTAACTTAAGGCAAAATCCTAAACGTACTACTTTTGGTATTCACAGAAGTTAGGATTTTGTCTTAAGTTTGTCTTAAGACAAACTTAAGACAGACTTAAGACAGATTTAAGTTAGGATTTTGTCTTAAGTCTGTCTTAAGACAAACTTAAGACAAAATCCTAACTTCTGTGAATACCAAAAGTAGTAAATTTAGGATTTTGTCTTAAGTTATTTCTGAGAATCGGCCCCATATAGTCTATTAGTGAGGCTTCCCTACCCCCTCTAAAAGATGAAACTGTACAGTTAGGCCCACCTAATGTTGCAAGTAAATCAACCAGGTTGCATGCAGTGATGTACTTATGAAGCTTAGCCCCTCCTACATCCTGGGTTATTATGCGGCCCTCTATACAGTTATCTTGTATCCATGAACCCCCACTTAACTTTGCATCAAAATCACCATAGGTAAAAAAGTATGATTGCAGGTGACTATTTATGGTCTTAGTATGCATGTCAGATAGAAAATTGAACAAACTGATCATATGTTTACAAGTAGCATTAGTGAAGTCATTGTTATAAAAGTTTAGGAAATAAAAAGCTATGTTTGTCTCAGGCATACAAATTATTTGCGCTAAAAAGGAGGGTGATCCAGAGTTGACCTGTGACCCAAATAGCTAGCCCCACCTTAGCCAGGCCAGAGGCTGGTGGCATGAGTAAGAAGCATATCTTTTGACTTGTAATGCAGCAGTAAGCCAATATTTCCTGTAATGCAATAATATCGTGCTTTGACACAAATGCTTGCCAATCGCTATTGTTAATCTTCCCATTCAGGCCTGCTGGTCAGAGTGTGGGAAGTATTTTTTGGTGGCCCTGTGGCTTAAAAAACACTGGGAATTACTGATGATATATTAGCTGGGCGTGTAGTAAAGGGGTCAACAGATGTTGAATGGGCTGTTTTGCCCAGATGTCAGTCCAAAATCAGAAAGCGCATCAAACCTGCAAAATGAAGGTATAGAGCACAGGACACATGATGTGCACAATGCGGCCCAGGTACTGGTTAAAACATTATTGGGGATGGGCTGACTTCGCCTTATGGATTAGAATTAGTGGAGCACTGTTTAACAGGCCCACCATAGATAAAAGACTGTGAGTCCAACCAGGGCCGGACTGGGAACAAAAACCGGCCCTGGCAAAGTGCTTGCCGCACCCCCCACTGGGGGGTTGGGGGTGCCGCCGAGCTCTTTGCCGAGCTCTTTGCAAGGGCCGGTTTTCGACCAATTTTGTTACAGGGCCGATTTTGCAGCTATGCATATTTTGGGGAAATAACTGTCACATTTTGATGTATACGCACCAAATTTTGTATGCTATGATAAATACCTGGGAGGTTTGGCCCCATCCAGGCACATCTTCTGACGTGCAAGCTTTCGCTTGCATGGAAAAAAGATATGCTTCTATGGTGAGAACACCTATCACATATTTTTGGGGAAGCAACATGCACATTTTGATGTATACCACACGAAATTCTGTATGCTATGGTAAATATCTTACAGCTTTACACTATTAAGTTACTTAAGGTTTGACCCCCTGAAATTTAACAAAGGGTGAGCTATTTAACCAAATGTGGTAAATACCACTCAACTCAAATTTTTGATACCAAGGCAACTTGTAATGTGGGCCTGAACAGGCATATGCAAGGCATGGAAATTACAGAAAATACACAGGTCTTAACTGCCGTTCTCACACTGCCTGAATACCAATGAACTGGCAGTACTTTAGGAAAGTGGGTTCCAACCTGTGAAACGCCACAGTCTTTTTGCATTTGGAATTGTAAGACTCTCAAAGTGAGTCTCACTTACTGCACACTCTTGTTAAAAATTGATACAATCCACAGTGCACACGTTCTGAAATATGGCAAGCTGCTGTGCAGCTGGGTTATAATGTTCTGCAAAAAATGTGCAAACGTACGCATGTCCACAAGCGTGTAGGCTTAGTGAGGAACATTGTTGTTCTCTGGACATCGGTTTGACTGGTAGGGCTTTAAGCAGTGGGCACTGTCCACTCCCTCTGGATGCAGAGACACTCTTCAACCGTTAAAAGCCTCAGTGTCTGGGTAGAACAGACAGGGAGGGTAGTCTGCCTTGTTGTTCATTATGGTGCTGCTGCCAGGAAGACCGCAGGTCAGGAGACCATCAGGGCTGGACAAGAGGACTGAACCGGGTCCCTTCAACCAAACCACTGCTAAGGTGGGGAACGCAGCAGCAGGATCTTCAGAAATTAATGATAAATCCTCATCAAAAAATTAGGAGGTCATGAGGCCCTGGAAGGTTATCTCTGTTCTCTGGAGCGTGCCTCAAGGAGCACCGAGTAGTAAAAACCCAATTAAAATTAGTGTCCAACAGAGCAGTTGCGATTCAAAAAAGTAATGAACCGCTTTTGAATGGCTTTTTAAGTATTGCTTCAGGTGTCCTGGACTCAGGGCACTCATAGAAATGAGGTGATCCCAAACACTATTAGCTGGTTGACCCTGGGGAGTCCTTGAGGACCTGAGTCCCCTGGGGATTTGGATGTGCCCTTGTGATGAACTGGCAAACCGTCCCTCTTTAGAGGTGGAGAATCCATTCCAAGATTAGCTCTTGGCTCAGGGGACCCTATCTGTGGAGAGCCTCAGTGTCTGGGTAGAACAGACAGGGAGGGTGGCCAGGCTTGGGGTTTTTTCATCAAGGTATTTCTCTTTGTTGCACCTTCCTTATGCCTCCCCTGGAGAGGCATAGGAATCTGACGCATTCCCAGGTTTACTAAACCTTGTAAATCTGAGAATGCAAAAAGAACAATTGGTAGACAGAGTGTTGAACAATGTCAAACATTCACCCGAGTACAGAGACCTGGGCTTAAATCCATTGTTGTTTTTTTGCTCCCCATTGCCATTCCAGTTTAAACCCAGCCAGATGCAAATCAGTCTTGACCCTGTGCCCAATGTGAACAGTCCAGCCCGAACTACCAGGCCAGGTCTTTTCAGGACCAGAAACAAGCATACTAGGACCGGTTTTGGAGTTTCACCCCTCATCAGCCAAATCTGGGAAAGCATCAGGCTCCATGGATGTTGCGTGGGAACACCAACAGCAACACCTATGAAACGCCCTTGTAATGCAGAGTAATGCATGAATGGGGCCATATTTACAAGGCCATTAAAAACCACACAGGGTGGCTTTATGTGGCCTTGTAAGTATTGGCAGGCATACTTTGCCACCGGTTCGTCAACAATAGTGACGTTCTGTGGGAGAAAGGGGCTTTTAAATAAGCCCCTTTGTGTTTTGGGTCCTCATTGGTTGCTTGGCAACCTGGTGTAAAACACAGAATGTTTGTTTTCAAAATCTAAAGCATTAGGTGTTTTGATACTGAAAGGTACATTTTTCATTAAAAGCATTGAAACCAATATGCTTATGTTATTCCATGTTTAACATATTATGAAAAGGTGAATGCCTTCCATTTACGTTTTAAATACCCTAGATAAACTCAATGGGGATGACTTTTTAATAATTGTATATCTTTCTGTACATTGGTACAGGAACAACCAGGTGTACTATGGTTTTAGGGGTTAACTTAGGATCTGCAGTCACACATATGTTTCAAGGCACTTAAATACTATTGACTCTAGTCTGGGTTTAGACAATTAGTTGTTTTTTGTACACATTGTGCACCTCATGTAGTTTCTGAGGTCCCTTTAGGAGATCCTACCCATGTTTGTTTTCTACATTCAGTTTTGTAAATATTTGTAATTTTGTGTATAGCAGCTGTGTGAGTATTAAAGTACTTTTTTTTTTAAAGAAGGAATAGCCCAGAATGGATCATTATTATTTGAATGATATGTGATTTGTTGGCAAGTTCTGAGTTATTAGTCCACATCAATTTTCTCAGCCTTGAATGTTCTGAAAATTTCAGAAAAGGCATTGTCTCCAAAGCAATTGGGTAAGTAACCCTGAATCCCTGATTATGAAGTGTGAATGCAGTTTAATCCATGTTGTAAAAGGGTGTTTTTGCAGCTTCTAGAATTATAAGTAATGTGTTAAAAACACCAGTACCACAATTATCTACAACCACATTTTGGCAGGTAACATGGGAACATTTGATATTAATTCTGGCACATGAGGAATGTGGTGCTGAATGCACTAATTCAGCATGGAAGTTCTCATGCTACAGCCTGAAACTTAGAATATAAGGTAATTACTGCATGTAGGGAAGTCATCCTTTTTGCCCTGATCACCCCCATTTCTTGACTGATACTGGTGGTTACTGACTCTGAATGTGCCCTGGGCGCTACTAACCAGGCACAGGGCCAGTGCTTTGTTTAAAAGATATGTGGCAATCGGTGTAATTACAATTGATTCAGACAACCTACATGTAAATCCCAAGTACATATTAGGACATGTAGGTTTAGGCCAGTAGACCTAATGCAGTTAAATGTTCATTGCTGTGGTGTCTGGTGTCATTTTAAAGCAAGTCCTGCCTTGCAGGCTGATTTTAAAATGAAACAACTGTGCCTAAATGTGACTTTGGAATTAAAAGTACTTTCAAAGTCTAGAACTATCTTTTTTATTACATATAGGTCACCCCCAGGAGCACCAAGGGTAGTGTGCCTTGTAAAAAAAGCATGGCCATTATAAAATATATTATTGATGCCCTGGTGAGAGACAAAGTTGTTTTCCCCATTGTAGTGCTGCTGTCTCCATAGGCTAACAAGGGAAGGCTTTATTAAAGTTTTAGAAAGCTTACTTTCCAAAAGTACCTAAAACAGCTCTTTAGCTGCTTCTTCTGATTGGCCAGCCTTTGATAGCCTGAACCAAGCTGCCCCCTGATTATATGTGAAGAGGCCTGGTAGCTGAAACAATGCATCCATCTGGTGGGAAGAGATCTGCTGCCTGCAAATGCTAGGACAGGAAGGAGGCCAGGGAGATAAGCTGGTCTTCAAAGGGAGAACCACAGGTATATCAGGAACAAGGCCAACAGTCACTTCTTTGATCCCCATCCAGATGGGAGTCCCTCTAATTAGATAAGGAGAGTGACTGGAAGAGAAGAGTAGGGAAAAGTTAGCCACACCTGTGGGTTGGGTTAACAAGACCTGAAATCCAAGGAGAGATTTTCTCCATTTTTATTTTTATTGAGATGTGCGACCTGGGCCAAAAATATACCACACTTCCTAGGAAGTGGTCATAACAGAGGTGTCAACTTTTAACCCATTCATTGAGGTGACACCTTTTTGCAGCCCAGAATATGGAATATATATGGGAGAGCTGCGTGCACCTCTGATCACTGCCTGAAAACATCTGGAGAAGAAGGACTGCCCTGATGGATCCTTAGACTGCCCAAGACAGGACTGCACTCAGAGGACTGCACTCAGAAGGACTGCACCCAATGCACTCTTAAGGCTTCACAACAAGAGGACTTTGCGTGTCTTAAAAGATAAAGGAGTTGCCTCCCTGATCAGCAACAGGTAGAAAAGTACCGGAAGAAGCTACCTGCAACATCCAGAGCAAGGACAACTCCAGCTGACCAACTTCACCTGGATTTTACTTGGATTGACCAGGTGAATTGTGGGAGCTAGAATACCATACCCCAAGAGGCAAACCAAAGTCTCTGAACCCTGTGCTAGTGCTGTGGACTATTTCTGATCCTCAAGCACACTTTCAGAAGAAGATCTTACAGTTTGGAATTTTTTGCCAGCTTTTGTGCTGAAGCTCCGTGAGAAGACCACCATCAACGTAGAGAGTCAAGCTGGCGACACAGCCTGTCCATATAGATTTGCCCCCCTCAAAGCTCCAGAGCTCCTTACTGTCAACAAAGATGATGAAGACCTTCACTGAGGCATCATGCTGCAGCAGACGGGCATCGTTGAACTGAAATCTGGATTCAAAGACCCGATTGCTCGACTTTGAGAGCACTAACTGCACAAAAGTCACTAAATCAGAGTGTAAAAACTTGACTGGGCCCTACCACTCATCGTAGCTGACCCGCGCTCCATCGCGTTGGGCCTGAAACTTTGACTTTGTCCTAGTCCAGTGCAACCAGATAGCCATGGTTGGCGGTTTTAGGCGCTAGAAAGCACAAATTTCTATAAACTTTAAAAATTCGATTTTCCTACATTGGATTTTGCTCATATTTGTGTCATTTAAAAGATATAAATATTCTCTATTTTTATAAATTCATATTGGATTTTTATGTATTATGTCTTTTATTTATTTACTGTTTTGGTGATATTAAATGCTTCACACACCTGTCTCCTAAGTTAGGCCTAAATGCTCGTTGCCTGAGCTACCAAGTAAGTGTCGAGCAAGGATTCATTTATTGATACTTGAATGGACCTTATTTATTATTGTGATGTTATCACTAGCTGTAGGGACATACCTGCACCTACTAATAAACCACCTTCCAACACTGAATTTAATAAATGCTGTACCTTGGGGTATTAATATCTACTGAGTGAGAAAAATATATCACCCTTTTTTCACTACCACGCATATCAGGCCTAAGTATATAGGCACAAATTGCACAACAAATTCCCACTGTCACCTGAATCTAAGTTTTATCCTTTCAGTATGTGAGAAATTACATCTCAGGTGCCATAAATAGCCTGCTTTTGAAAATGTTGGATGAATTATCTCAAGAAGCATGGCATAAGGATTCTCTGCTCTTTAAAATACTCCAGTTGATTTATTTTTAGCGGATGAGTCACTGTGTTTCTCCTGGAATGCTTAGAATAGCACTAACATCTTTTCAGCAAGAGTGTATGTCAATTGATTCAGCCTGTTGAAATCAGGTCTGCTGACAATTGTATTACTAACCATTGACAGCAGCATTGTGAGATGCACCGGCATGCAACTGTGCCATGTGGAGTAAAATAAAGATTTGTTTTACATTGCGACAGGCAAGCTGCATGAATCCCAAATGAGATTTATACTTCATTGTTTCCTGAAACAAATGCTCTACATGTAGATAGCATGCAATCAGAACACATTTCACACTGCATGGCCTCCTAACTGTAAAAATATAGTAGAAAATATGGATTTTGTTCAATTGTGAGGGTGATAACGGTAGCCGCTTTCTGGTTCTTTGCTGAGATATTAAATAGCAATCTTTTCTGCAGTTCCTCCACACTTACATTGATGATATGCAGACCGACATTTTCATTCAATGGCAGCATTGTTGAATTTTGTTACGTTCATTAAATGTGTATGCGCTTTGTCCACCATAATTTGGTATGAAGCGCGGTATAAATGCTGAAATCTGTGCTTAATGAGGGTGGGTGGTTGTAGTTGGGGGCTACCAGCACTTATTCTTGGGGCCTGGCACTTATTTTTTCTCATTAGACTTTGGCCCAGAGAAATGGAGAGTTGAACAGAAAAAGGGATTGAAGGAGACAAATAATAAAAAAAGAGGGACAAAGAAACCATGAGAGAAAAAGAACCTCAAAGATTTCGATAAAGAAACAGTCAGTGTCTGCGGGTGGATGGACGAGGCTTAAAGTGGAATAAAACCTTTGTATGCAGAATTTATGAGTTTTTTACAGCCAAGATATGCAAAACTTAAAAACACATGTCCTACTTCTTAAATATAATGCACTCTTGTCCTATGGGCTTACAGGGCCTACCCTAGGGGTGACATATGTATTAAAAATGAAAGTACAGACTTGGCAAAAGGTTTATCTGCCTGGTAGAAATGGTAGTTTTTATAAAGCAATACAGGCTACAATGACAAGCTGCTACTGTTTTAAAGTGCTTCTTAAGTGATTGGCCCAATTGGTGCTGAAGGTCCATTATTAGCATTTAATTTACAGAACCTGGGTGCATGCAGTACAGCTTTAAATTACATGTGTCAATCAGGTGTAGGTCAGTTTTCTCATGTTTAAGGAGTGGGCACAAGCACTTTATCACTGACTAACAGCCCGCCCCGACATTGTCCGGGGGCAATGAGGCTACAGGGCCAACCGCCCGCCCAGGCCCACGCCCGCCCCGCCCCCCGCCCGCCCCGACATTGTCCGTGTCCCGGAGCCACCTCCCGCCTTGATATTTTACGTGTCCCTTTGCCTTACCTGGGCCGGCGCTCCTGACTTCACCGCCGCTCCTCTCCGCTCGTCACCGCTCCTTCCCGCCTGTCCGCCGCTCCTCCCCGCCTGTCCGCTGCTCATGTCCGGCGCTCCCCCTCGTCATCACGCACGTCGCGGCCAGCGCTACGTCGCAGCCACGCTACGTCGCGGCCGGCGCTACTTCCAGGGGATTACTTTTTTTTAAGTTACATTTTTCAATTTACGTTTAAGTTTTATTTTATATAGCCTATGTCCGTCTGCACACCCTGACATTTTCAACGATGTATCGGGTGTGTGGATTGGCGCTGTGATTCCAGAGTTTACCTGGCTCAAAGGTTTGTGTTCTCTCTTTATAATAGTAGTATAGATTAGCAGTGGTAAAGGGTACAGAGTCCTAATGTCAACAAAAACAAATTCAGAAAACAGGAGGGGGAAGAAAAACGTTTTAGGGGGATCCTGCAGAGAGGACCAAGCCCAACAATTCAATATTCATTCGAGGATGCATAGTGCCCTTCCCCTGGTATTTTTCCTACTAGATGATCTGTTCATGGTAGACAATAGCAGCGGTGCCAGCACTATGAATCATATTGACCTCTAGCCAACTTGTGACACAACCAGCCGCCTCCTACTGCTGCTAAATGTGCAGTAACAGGCTTGTATATCTTCTAGCATACTTCTAGGTAAGAGAATTAAGTTTATAAGGATGCTTCTGTTGTCTTATATCTTATATTTAAATTTGTCTTTATTATTCTGATTTGAGGAATATGTTTATGCTCAGGGTTTTGTTTGATGCTTTTTAACTTCTGTATCTCTGTTGTATTCTGAAGCCTGCATGAATAGCTGTTAGTTCTTTATATACATAAATGAGGCAAATATTATGCTTGATATGGATAAAAACCTGAAAAGCTATAGTCTCAGATCTGGTCTGATGAAACTGTGGCTGCTGCTTCCTAGCTTTGATAAATTGACCAATTCTCCATCAAAGTCCCCAAGAGGAGACATTTTTGACTGTTATATAACATTTCCACCAACAATGGCTTATGGCTATTTTTAATATTTCATTTTGCTATAAGATTATTTTCATCAATGGTATTTCAAATTCAGACTACTGAACCATCCATACTTGTTGCTGCAGAAAATTCAATTTCAGAAACTTCAATCAGTGCTGAAAACTGACGGCCTTCTCTTTTTGCGATGACGAAAAACAGATCATGTTACATCCCACCTGATTCCTTCGTTATTTACCTACATACCTTCTACATTATTAGCTATCCATTGTTCTCCCAAACATTCCTGCCAGAAGATCATTTCCCGTTTTTCTTTACTTCAAAATAGATAACTCTGCATGGATGGAAGAACTTTACACGTTCTTGCTTTTATACTTTGGAAATGTCTCATCTGGAAGTTCAGTGATGAAGAAAGATGTTTGCTTGCATTTAGACAGTGCTATCTTTGCATATATTTTTGTATTACATATGCATTGAGCTGTTTTGTTATGATGCATTTTGTAATCTGTTTCTTATAGTTCTCGTATAA
The DNA here is from genome assembly GCF_964263255.1 of Lissotriton vulgaris. NCBI lineage: Eukaryota > Metazoa > Chordata > Amphibia > Caudata > Salamandridae > Lissotriton > Lissotriton vulgaris. The sequence continues at coordinate 1,032,816,124 of NC_141697.1, forward strand.
TGTCGGTCTAAAATGCCTAATGTGACCTGTTGGCAATTTGTAGACAATATTAATCATTTCATCAGGGCCGGACTGGCCGTACTGGGCACCTGACATTTTCCCTGTGGACCGGAAGGCTGGGGGACAGTTTGGCAGGAGTGCTGCAATATCGGCCCCCTGTAACTAAAGCTGTGCTTGTGCCTGACACTTGCAACCCGGTGCTGGAGCTTCTCTGTAGCCCCCCCATTACCCATGCCCCCACGGGCATGGGAATTGGGGTGTCGTGATTGATTGATTGACCCTGGGGGCCGATTGAGAAACCTGCCAGGGCTGGTTCAGTTCCCAGCCTGGCCGTGCATTTCATGGAGAAACAAGAAAGCATCAATATTGAAAATATATCCATCTGATGAAAAATCATGCATTGCACATGAGAATGAGCATGTATGGATTTGGAACTAATGCTTTACAGTTGTGACTACAGATTGATGGACGTGCATTAAAAATTAAAGGGACTAGAAAAGAAACTTATCACTAAAGTCTTAGGATACTTCAGATGCTAATATAACATTCCTAACTCCAGAGGAGATATTTACAAATAATAGTGCTAGAGCCAGGAACTCTAGGTTGATCAATATGTTAACAATTACAGCAACAAATAGTTAACATGACTGATCTTTTTCCCTTATCATTGTGTAGATAGTATTTTTTATGTTAGTGCCTCTTAGCCCTGGCATTGTAGTGAAATGCTTCGATTTGCATTGAGTTCCAGAGTGCCCTTCAAAATGCATAGTTAAAGGGAGTTGTTTGTGGTTTGCCATAGTGGGATAAGTTAGACAAGGTGTGTGAAGTTAGAGGACTTGGTGAAAGGTTTGAGAACAAACACCATTGCACAAGCAGATAATTACCATATCTAGGGTGGGAGAGTGTGATAAGTAGAAACAGGCAACTAGTCCACTAGGGTATGTGGATTCCACCAAATAGAGTAGTATTAGGAGCCTTCATGAGGGCTATGCGATCCACCTCGTAGTAAATACTTTGCTAATATTGATTTTGATTTACGCAATGATACGTGTATGTGCAAAAACTAAATTGAATGACTATTGTTGAAATCTCTCGATATGACCTTTCCGAGTCGGAAATACATGGCCAGGCAACCCCGTGACCCTGGCCTGAGGCAACTGATTAACAGATCACAGAAGGGGTGGCACATAACCAGCTGGACAATCGCACAAACCGGAATACTAAGATTAGTCCCACAGATAGGCAGTGACTCCACGATGGTCCTAGGTGTTTGGCCCCAGTAAAACGCACATGGCCAGAGGGGCGCACTTTCCCAAAACACCATAAAGTTAGATGCCACTTGAAGCTAGGAACACTCAGCCAATTAGGACACATCACACACTACAGATGGAGTGATCACATGTGCCCCATGCCAGACAACTGGACACATTACCCACTGGTCTTCATTGTGTTTATGCAAGGTCGAGACCCACCTGCATTTGTCATCAGGTGGGATTAATTTATGGCTTCATGACAAAACCCACATTCCACTCCCAAAACGGGATCAATGAATTGTCTTATGATGCTTCAAGAAATGTACAAAAAGACATTCAAAACTATTGTACTTTGGGTAAATCCTCAGACCCTTTTCAGAATACTGCACTCCCTGCAGGTGTTTGATTAAACCAACTGTTCCTGTTTTGCCAAACGCTTCCTCTCTTTGTATTTTGAAGGTAAATTCATATTCAAGCAACAATTTCAAATGCACTTTCAACAAGAACCACTAGAAAGTTTGCAATGATAAAGAGTGGAGAGTGAGATATGGTCCCCTCAGGTTATGTATTTTAAGTAGGAAACTGAATCCGATGTTTTCCACCATTACAAAGCAATGTAACTTTATTTATGATGCTTCACCAGTTGGTGATATAAATAAAGGAGGAGAGCTACATTAATTAAAACAAACATGCATATATCCTAAAATTTCATTACATAAAAAAATTACAAGAAAGAAAAAATAGAAGTTTCACTTACCGCATCCTGCAGCATGTCCTCAATGCTCTCCAGTCCCTTGCCTCAGAATCCTCCGAGCTCAAGGTGACGTCACACAGCCAACTATCTTATCCAATCCAGACTCTGCTACCATGTGGTTAACTATGTTAAGCAGCATGAGTGAAGCATCTGGATTGTCTGGAGCAGGCTGTCTCGGAGCTCCAAAAGGCACTGGAGGCCTGTGCCTGCTTTGCTACCCTACTCAGCTGTCTCAGACAGCTGGGTTAGAGAAGTTCGAATTGTGCACGTCGGGCTGGCCATAGTAAGATACCCAGCTAAACTCACATTTGAACTTGAAATTGAAGTGGTCAATCCACATTGCTGCCAATCAGCAGCAATGACTCACTAGCTCCGCCCCCACACTCTGTTCAGCAGACAGTAAAAAATAAAATGGTAATAAAATAAGTTATTACTATTTTATTTTCCTTTCTTTCTGTAGCAGCATGGGGGGGGGGGCAACACTCCTCCCTCCTATGGAGGAACCGCCTCTGTCTGCCTTACATTCTTCTTTGCAGTGCAGAGCCACTGAAACAGCTCCTCACTGCTACCTAAAACCCGCATAGAAACCACCTCGCTCACACCCCAAACCCATACCAACAGCACGTATGAACTCTTGAATCAAAAATGTGTTTCGTATTTCCTACACACTCCTGAATCAAACATACCTTATTTTTCTAGCAGAGACGCACAGCAAACTATCTTCACAAGTTCAGCCTGAAGGACAAATCTGCATAAAAGTGAAAGCATACGTAGGAGTAGTAAGAAGGACAGAGCTGTCGAAAATGAAATTTGTATATTGTTATTGAAAGAAACATAAATATATATATGGAGTCTCTTTAAATGGTTAAGAAAAGCATGGTTTACGTTTTTTAAATTATGATAGCGTTAACGTTAAAAAATGAAATGTACATGTTGAAGTACGGGAAAGGCCCTATATTAAATTGTATAAAACTGAGCATTAGAGAGTAAAGTACAAGGGCAAATCTGTTCAAAACTGTTAATTCACTAAGAGAGGTTCGAAGGAAAAAGGTGTTGAAAGGAGAAGTTTAATAATGTTATGAAAAGAAATGTGCGGTGAAAATGTATGCTCTCTTAGGTAGAGCTTTTAGATAAAGAAAAAAAAGTCCTGAAAAGCAGATACTTGTGGAAGGATAAAAGTAGCCAATCAAAGAGATGGTAAGCAGGTTATGCTACACGGCAGGGGCAAAGTCTACACAAATGCTCTAAAAACCATTGAACAGAAAGCAAGAAAATTAGAGTAACAAAACAAAATACCAGTGGAAGGAGTTCACATGTCCTGAATAATTCTCATAACATGTATTTGTAAAGTATACGTTTATCCTTGGCATTGAATAGGAGATACTTAATGTTACCCAACAGTACTCATGTTATCAACCTCAGAAGTGCGAAAGGCTGAGTGGACCTGCTGGGATTTGAACCTGTGACCATGATGGCAAAAACAGACCCCTAGAGATGACACATTAGTCCAACAAGCCACCAGACCCAGCTATAATTCTCATGCAACCAGCTAACTGTGCTGCCTAGTAAGCTTCAAACTAAAAACTCTATTCGTCCATTGGCTAAGGCGGTCCAGAAAAGTAGGAAAGTAGATCTAATGATCTCTGCCCAAACACCGCTCTGTGATACAGTACTGCGGGAAGAACAAGAGCCAAGAAGCACCCAGTGAACTATCTTGTTTGCATATTGGACCAGAAGAGCACAGCAAATCAGAGCTTCTATACAAATACCTTTACATGTTTAAAAAGTTGCATGCTTAATGTTGTAGTGGGGTCTGATTTGTTTGCTTATTATAGAAGAAAGTTTCAAAGCAGAATATCATTCTAAAACCCGAATGTAACTATTCTTAGACTAGCCAGACCCCCACCATAGGGCAATGGCATTTAAAACAAATTGATTTCCAGATATCTAGACTCCTTCCCTCGGAGTTCTAAGAGATGGTGATTGTAGTCTGATGTGTAATCTTACCTTGCATGAACCTCTTCTTGGCTTCTTTGGAGTTCTTTCAGCAGCTTGCTTTCCTCCTTCTTAAATAAATTGAGTGTTGCCTCTAATTAAGGCTGGATTTTCACGAACAACATCTGCCTCCAATACATTCAAACATCGCCCCAATTAGAAACGCTATTGTGCAGGTGTGCGAGTGCAGGACCCGGCCAGAAAGAGCACGTTTCATGGCCAGGTGCCAGTGGGCCGCTTTGGCAGGACTCACTGCAGCCTGAAACCTTTGTTCTGGGTTCCTAGTTTCTGTTCATTTGCAATCTGCTTGAGTGATTAAGTGACGGGAGCGAAGGTAGCCCAACAGGGCATTACAGCAACCAATTATCTCGCCTTTTGTTTGTTTTGATTTGCCCTTTGCCTTCAGTCATGATCCCAATATTCTTAAAAACTCCTCACACAAGTCGGTGGCAGCGAAAAAAAGATAATGACGGTCATTTACTTAATGTGTTGAACCAAATGCCGCAATTATGCATTTACCACGGACTGTGGGACCAAAGTTTCTGCCTCTGCGGATCACGTTCGGCTTCCCATGAGAATCCCTGAAAGAAAACAGCGATAAACACCAATGGACACTTTGACTGAAGGGAGGGGGGGGGGTAAAATATTGATGGCTCAGTCCTGCCCCACTAATATGTAGCAGCAAGGCAGAGGTATATTTCATTTTAGCTATAAAGATTCCGCTCAATTTGTGGGGAAAAAACTCCAGGATTTTTCGTACTAGGTCGCCATGTCTATATGTCCAACTAACCTCTTTGATTTCGTATTTTTTTGTTGTTGTTGAAGTTTTAATCAATTTGAGAATGAATAAGACACCTTAATTCCCCAAACCCTAATGAATGAGTGAATTAACGAAATTGCACTTGTATTCTATTCGAAGGCATCTTAGCGCTTCAAGTCCGTCAGCCACCGAAAAATTTGACAGAGATTCATCAGAGAAACGATCAAAGTGTTAAAATTCAGGTCTTGGGGCCTTTCCAGCTGATAGCATGACTTTCTATCCACTTAACATCTAGAGGCAGAGAGCGCCAGAGCCTAGGAGTGAGGTAAGAGAAGGTTTTACCTCCTCCTCTGCTAAATTTTTCTCTAGAGACAGCTCTGTTACTACAGAAATACATAGCATCCGTTCAGGCATGTAGCCAGTTACACCATGGCTTTACAGCAAAGTAAAGGACTATCTCACATGCTTTTAACATATACCTGGATATGCAGTTGTACGTCTCCAGTCGTGCCATTTTTCAGCTATCCTAAATATAGTTCAAAACTGGTTTAAGGAGTTCACTCTGAGACCAAAGCAAGCCTAGATGTGATTTTGTGGATGGATTCCTGAATTAAATGGAAAACGAATTGTGTTGAATCTGCATTTGGAAATGTAAATGACATTAGTTACTTTTACCAGATATCTCGTAAAGGTCCCTGGAGGACCTGATCCAGTCCAGAATTGCAAGATAACCTATAGCTTGTAAATTAGGGCCAGATGTATCATTCTGATTCACAACGCAGGGTTGGGCAATTTGCACAGCATCTGGTTTGCAAATGAGAATGCAATTTGCTACTGCGATATGTACTAATATGTCAGATTGTCAATTACTTGTTCGCAGGGGGTTGTAACACAACCTGCCTAATAAATAATACTTAGGCAGGCGGAAATTTGAGACCCCATGCGAATGGCTGCCGATGCATGGATGATGGGCCCGCAAGGGACAGCAGATCGCCTTCCCTGCATTTGCTTTCTGCAGTGGGGAAGACTGGTGCTGCTTTAAAGAAACCTTGGGGAAGACAGGGGAGCCAGAAGTGGTCCTGTGGTCCATTGCCTGCTCCGACAAAGGCCAGTGACCTAGTTCACAAATGGCAAAAATGTCCCCACCTTCCCCTTTTTAAATCATTTACCACTCAAATGGGAGGTCAGTAACTCATCAATGGTGGTATGATCACAATCGCAGTTAAAAAACATTGATACATTCTTTTCCAAATTACAAATAGGAGGGGACGGCCCTTTTCACACCATAGTATTTACATTTTGGAAAGAATTTATAAAGCGCTTTTATGGGTCTGAAAGATAATTCTGACTCATAAACGGGCGTTTGTACATCAAAAAAGCTGTTTTGTGGTTGCAAATCCTAGGATTTTGCAAATTACAAGATTTTTGTCCACCAAAGAACTTTGTACTTCAGAGCCTTGGATCCATTTATTTTTTCCCATGCAAATCTATCTTTTGGATAGTCAGAAAGTGTGGCATGGATATGCACCCTAGAACTAATTTGGATGCCACAAGGCCACAAGTTCAATGCTGTGGTGTTATAGCTAGTCATTTATAATGTTTCTCTTAGGCATTGACCTCCTCCCATATTATGGCAGCAGATGTCTGTTTAGTTATTCGTGGTATCTGGATGAAGAGCTTCTCCCTGAACCTTATTTCTTATGTAATACCCCTTTCTATGTGATCGAGTACCATCAACAAAGGGCTTTTATACAGTAGGCATGCTGTGGTCTTTGTTGGGTCTACAGCCTCTGTGCAGAATTCCAGCAAGAGCCATTAAGCACACATGACTGTATTTGCTTTGACCATTTTGTAATCAGGGGGATATTTGGAAGAGTGGGAGCTCCAGGATAAATTGACAGAACTGTGTTAGGAATTGAGTTTTCGGTTGGCTAGGATATGCACCTAAGCCAGGCAGAACCCGTAGTCAGGGTAAGGGAGTTACACACCCAAGATAACCCCTGCTCATCCCCTTGGTAGCTTGGCAGAGCAGTCAGGCTTATCCCAGAGACCATGTGTAAAGTTTGTGCGTACCATACACACACACACACACGTGACACACTAAGCACAACTCAAAAAGAGATTTTACTCAAGGTTACATAAAACTATCCTTTGTATTGCACATAAAACACTTTAGACCATAATTATATAAAATCACGGTGCCACTAGGCACTTGTCATGATGTTACATAGACCATAAAATCCCTTTGCCATAGGACAATTGTCATTACCTTACAATTTGTGCAATCAAGTAAATACTCAAAGGTTGCACCTGTTACAAACATATGATGAAACCATCACCTTACACCATCAGTGCACAAATCCTGCAGCTCGTTAAATAGTACTTGGTATCCTGGCCAGTAGAAGGCATTACAAAATCATACATCAATCTCAGGACACATGTATGCAGCAGGTAAGGTAGAAATACATGTATCATCACTGATGTCCATTCCTAAGAATGCAACTCACCCCCACAATCTGCGTAATTACAGCAAGGTCTACAAGGCAGCAGGCATTGAATGGAACACTGGGGGTCACCACTGATTACGGTTGTAACCTTGGGGCCAGATCTCCTGGGTTCCTATCATAGATTATAAGGTAATCAACACCTGCATCGTGAGCATAAGCAAAGTCATACTTGCGCTCATTTCACGTAATTCAATGCTCCTAAGTCTTTTATTTTGTTTCAGTGGGAGCTGAATCCATTGCTTCAGAGAGATAAGTAAATGTGAAAAAGTGTTTGGCCAAGATTCTCAAAGGTTTAACTTCAGGTCAGAGTTACTTTTGGAACGCTAAACCAAAGCTTCACCTTTTTTTGGGATTCACAAACCAACACAAATGAGTTATCTGTGTTCCTGAGTGCATTACTTTGCAGCAAGGGAACATTACATGAGTGGTACATGGGCATACCCATGCAGCCACCGATGCTGTTTGACCATAAACCCTATTCTCAAACATCAGTAGAGAGGGCTTAGCCCCAAAAATTAACATCGCTGAAAAGCAGGCGTTAAACAGAGAAATGTTTTCATTTCTCGGTGTTTTCCCGCTCTGCATGTGTGCTGCGCTATACATCACACATACAACATAGGAAATGCATTTCCACTTGCCTAGCCATAATATTGTGTACAGGAAGGATACCCTTCTTGGACAAAACCTATGCTAGACTCACGCATGCACCCTAACGCTATGGCATTAAGGTGTGTGTGGCGCCCTGCATCTGAAACAGCGCCAGCACTAGGGAGAGGGAGGGTAGGAGAGAGCCATCTCCATGTGAATATGGCGCTCTCCTGCTCCCTCCCCGTCACACAATGCAACGCCGCATCTTTGGGTGCTGTGTTGCGTTGCCCGACACCTACGAGAATCTGGGCCTCTGTCTTGCAATTTCAGAAAAATGAGGGCACCGCCAATGCAGTTAGGGCACCGCTAATGCAGAGCGGCGGCGTCTTGCAAGGAGGACTGGGGATGCCAGCTCCATATCTCGAATTCCTTCGGGTGTGTTGAAAATCCCAGCAGCATAAAAAAAGGATGTGAGACCGCTCCCATGGAGATAATGATGTGCAAGTAGATGAGTTCACACAGCCAACGATCCCTCGCACTTCACTTTGCAAAAACACCCAGAGTCTGTTCCTGTTAAATGTTACTGAAATACTCTGTGATGTTGTCCAATTTGTGGTGAAGTCAAAGGCTTTTCTCCCTTATTTGTTTTTCAAACCAGGCTAGAGTTATTTATTTTTCGCTGCTTTTGATCTGTGAAGGGCTCTGGTTCCAGGTATCCGACGCCCTCATTATTTGTTCTTATCAGTTCTGCTGAATCGGGATTTAATTTCACTGCATTGAAAATTACCACTGTGGTTTCCGTGGACAATTTCACCAGCTCAAACCTGCCTGACTTTGCCCTCTGAAAATGAATCAGAATTCAGGCATTTCATGCAGATATCAGCAGAGAAACATCGATATCCACTGTTAATTCCCTCTACAAACGGTACAACTTGTAATGACCTAGTAATTTCACATCCCATTTATGCCAATGCTTCATTTGTGTCTGGTTTATAAATTTTGCTCCCAATGACCAAGCACAGAATGGGTAAAAGGATGGTGGAAAGGTATTTCGGTAAAATGGGAATTCGACGTTTGTCCACAGGATTCCCCTGAAAAAACATGAGACAGGGAAAACGCTTTTTATGGAGAGAAAATAATGTACTTCCCTTAATACTAAAACAGGATGAAAAATCTGCATGTGACCTAATCTTATATTATGCAAAAACAGAGCATGTGCCCAGCACACTCACCCTCTCTGCCTCCCTGCCACTGCTACAGTGGTGAAAGACTTCCAGGGTTAAAAACAAGCATTTGCAATGCAACAGGTCCCTCATTTATGAGAGTTTGAGCTATTGGCATTGTAAATGGCAATGCCTTTTATTTACTGTGTTGTTTTTAAAACAGATAAACAAAAGGCATTGTCATTTACAATGCCAATTGCTTAAAGTCTCTCAAATGCAAGACCTTTTGCATTGAAAATGCGTTGATGCTGTAAAAATAAAAAAAGCACAAGTAGATTGTGTGTCCTGCCTGCAAGAGCAGGCAGGATAAAGCTATTTGAGAAAATAGTGCTCAGAGAGTATAATTAAAGCCTACTGAGTAACAACACACTTAACAGGAAGTGTCGCCATGGGAGGTTACAAATTTAGGCACGGCGGTACTAAGGAGGGACTTCTAAGCCTATAGACCAATGAACAGCCACAGTTTACATGGATGACACAGCCAATAAAAAATATGGGCAGAGAGTGAGCGGAGCTTCAAGTCCCTACCTGAATACAGCATGCCTCGCAGAGCAGTGCGTGCGCTGCCCAGGCTCGATCAAAAAATGGAAGGGGTCCCTAAGCCTGGGATTTTCTATGGCTGGTTGTTACATTTGGATGCTCTCGGTTCTGACCCCGAACAGAGAGGGAAGCATTCCCTCTGCTACCTGATTTTTCATTATGCACCTATGCGTTATCAGCAAACATAATCATTGAGAGCCAAATCTGACATAAATATGCTCCAAATGTCATTTACAAAAATATCATCCCATTGGGTGTAGATTTATGATATTAACTCCATGGGGCCATCTAATGTAAACGATATTTAATACAACATATTTAGTCAGATATTATTTAGAAAACAATATTCCACTGCCCTACCCAGCAGTGGCCCACCCTGCACTTATTGCAGCTATTGGTTATGTATGAAGCAAACATCTCTGGTTCATCCATATAAATGTCATTTAAATTAATTGAATTTCAATTCACAATATGAGATTTGAACAAAATGATGGTTACACGCCAAACAACCAACCATGTGACCAAAAAGGGATTTCATGAGCAGAAGTGCTGAAATCACTTCCCTGATCCCCAAAAGTGCCTTTATGTGTCCAAAATATTCAACATTTATCTGAAACATGCCATCATTTGTGAAAATGTACCTTTCCATAACACATCAGTCACGTCATCTAATGTGTCACTCGGTGGTTTTGTAATCAATGCCGTCTAATGTGGGATCATCTGTACTGTCTTGAACAGTACTTGAGGGGAGTTATTGTTGCACATCCTACAATAATTGGGGTATCCTGATTTTTCCAGGCACTGATAGTACTGCTGGATGTCTCTTCATTTTTGGAAACATACAAATGGATTGGGATTATTAGGGTGGTTTGAGTATTTCAAAAGTCTGAAAAATGCAATTGAGGTAGATCAGTGATCTTGTGTTTCAGTTTTTCTTGTCCCCTTGTAAGAGTCATGTGTCTTCTATATCTTCAGTCTGTGTGTATTTTTATAACTTAGAGAAGGATAATGGGACAAACTTCTATTGCAAGAGTTGGAGGAAGAGCGATTTAGAAAACTGTTGGTTACCACCCCATTCATTACACTTGTAGGAGGACAGGTACATCAGGGTTTGAGGAAGAAGTCCTCCCTAATGCTGAAGATGTATCTCTAAAAAGAGCAAAGTGATGGATGAAGTTGCTTGGGCCGCTAAGGCTTCTGACAATATTACAAAAACATTAGGGATTTAGTGGAGGTTGTAGAATGCAGCTGATATTCTCACCAGCTAGCCACCACACATGCATTTTTTTCTGGTAGTCAAGCTTTACAATAATTAGGTTTTCCTTGAATTGCCTATGATGCAGTGATGCAGTGACAGAGATATGATGAGATCCTAGCTAGAGCCAATGGGACCAAGAAAAAATTATTTACAAGTCAAACAACACGGGACAGATGGAAGAGTTTGGATTTAGCGGGACTTGTGAATCAATGTGACATAGGAAGACAGGATAACACCAGATGCTCAGGATATTGGCCGAAGTGGCCTAGATCTGAGAAAACTTGATTTGAGTTGAAGGTGATATGGGTATGAGAGCAGGGTTAGAAAGTAGACTGCCCTAGTTGGTGGTAACTAGTTGGTAGTATGATTTTTGTGGTTCTAATGTCCATCAGTTGTGTAGGTGTGCTGAGATGAAGAACAAGCATGCATGCAGAAAAGCTGAGCCTGCTTGGGAGAATGACCTTGAATAAATGGGTGAGGTGCCGTAGGGGGTATATTTAACAGGGATGTTGTCCCTTGGGAGAGAGTCTTGACGGGTAATATGGGTGAGAGATCTACAGGAATGAGATACACCACTGAAGGGAAATATGTAGAAGGTGGTGATATGCCATTAGGTTATAGAATTGCAAGTGTAACACACACTTCAAAGTCTGTGGTGGGTGAAACTATCTTAAGGAAACATATTGGGATGATGTCCTTTGGGAGAGAGAACTGCAACATGTGTGATCTTCTTTTGGAGTGTGATCTATAAGAGGGAGATGTGTCCGGTGGAGAAAGCTGTGGCGTTAGATGTGACTTTTGAGATAGATTTAAGGTGTGAGAAATGCCCAGGAGCAGAAATCGACAGTGGATGACATGTTCCCTTGGAGAGGGCTCTGCAGGGGTGAGATGTACCGGGGCTAGAGATCTGATGTGATGCTAACTACAGTACATGCTCATCATTTGAATAAACAACTCATATTCCCCCATACTAATACATCACTAATCCATTTTGGGTTCCAGAGTAGCGTGCTACTCACTGAAAAGCACTTTAACGTTTCAACACTGGTAGTAAGCACTATATAAATGCAATTACAATAATATTCGTTAAAGTAATATAACTGACGGTGATGTGCCAGGAGGTGGGGTCTGTAGGTGTGACATATACCCTTGACAAATGATCTTTATATATTAAATACACCTATGGAAAGAAACTTGCCTTTGTGGGAAATTACAGGATTATGACATGTTACCTGTCACAAAGATTGGGGTGTGAGGAGATATGCTTTGAGGGAAGTTCTACATGTGATGAAATGTGCGTTCGTATAAAGATCTGTAGGTGCCCTGCAAGCTAGCTGTATTGGGGTGATGTACCCTAAATAGACCCACAGGGTTGGCAAAAACACAAATAATATATTGTAAAGTGGGTGATAGAGATTTCCAAGGAAATGAAGGGACATTGGACGGTGATCTGAAGGTTTGTTTGTCTTCTTGAGAAGTAAACCTTCAGGGGATTGAAGGTGCTGTATGAGAGAGATATGCATCGGTTAAGTGGTGATCTGGGAAAGAGCGTACAAGGTGATTTAATATTTAATGTTGGGATAGGAATTAGCCAATGCAATACACACTGGAACCATTTATGAGGGCAGATTAGCCGTTGGTGTACATTTTTGTATTCTACACGGTTTTGGTACATGCAGTTGTCATGGCATTTTGACACTTTAGATATTGACCACTGTCTCTTTGCTGTTGGTTGCTGTAACTAAAGACTGTTCCTTGGTTTGTTATTATGGCACAGATATATTTGAATAAAGTCTGGACTAATCTCTTTATACCATCAGGAATAACTTAGTCTTAATAGGGACATAAAGTTGAGATCTAGTGTCCTATACAGATACTGAAAACGAAACACATTCAATCTTAGTGTAAAAAAATAAGAAGAAACAATTCATACATCAGCAGTCCTATTAGAACATTTGGCTAGAATTCCACCAAGAAACCAAGCCATTAATTTAAAAAGCTCATATGGACCAATCTACAGTATCTAGGAAAAGAAGAGGTAATAATGCAGATAGTGCATATCAGTGATCTCAGAAAATGCTGTGAATATACTGTGCAAAAAGGTACAGGAGTTGCATGCTAAATCCAAAGTAGATGCAGTCACATTTTCTAAACCCTTGAGAGATATTTGTGGCGAGTCTGCTCTGTGCAGCATAAGCAATCTGTCTTTTTTATATTTATGTGGAGCCCACAAGGGGAAACTGGCAGCATAGTATGACAGACATTCAGCGAATGGCACACAGCATTCTGAAGGTAAAACATAAATAAATGAGAGCATTCGCCTCAGAGCACCCTTGATAACATCTCATGTGACAGGCAGAGTTAACAGGGCAGCACAGAAGCTCCCTCCAAAGCAAGCGTTCATTTTATCTGAGACCTTGCTTATAGGTATGGCATCAGCTTGGTTTAATGGTACCTGAATACAGAAGGAATACATATTTAAACATGGTTTAAATTGTTAAATGAAATAGTATATTGTGAAGCATATCCTTAAACTTTATAGAAAATGTTGCCATCGCAAAAAGAAAAGAATCTGAGTAGTAAAATGCAATGTTGGAACATAAAAGTATGTCTTTTTTTTTAAGGTGGATTTTAATGACACTCACGTCAGCTTGTTTGTCCAGGTCCTTATGTGGATTTGTAAAGGGTTTTGTATTTCTGTTACATGCATTGTATTACCTGGTCAAACAAATGATATTAAATTCAGCTTGTCGAAGCATTTGATATAAAACAGTTTTTAACGAGCAGCGAGCTCTAAAGGAAAACATTTTCATAGTAGTTTTGCATTTACGCCTTCCCCAAGTAACTGCTAAATTTCAGGAATTGCCTCATCATTAAATCTCAAGGGTCTACTCCCCAAAATGCGTCTTCCTGCTTGTGATTTTATGAGTAACTAGCAGCCCGTCCCGACCTTGTCCGGGTGCAATCATGCTTCAGGACCCCCGCCCGCTCTGACGTTGTCCGTGGGTCCCCCGGATCCTTCCTTTATATATTGCAGTATCATACCTCTATGTTTCCTTTGTACGCTTTTGTAATATGCACACATCACATTTTACTCATGTAATGCACCGTTTGCTAGCTGTTGTATTTTGTTGGCTCACGATTCTCACTTTTGTAATGCACTCACTTTTGTAATGCATGGTTTGCTACCTCTTTTGCTTCATTTAATGCTCACTGCTCCTCCCCGCCTGTATTTCACTTATGCTCACCGCTCCTCCCCGCCACTTTTTCCTCATGTAATGCACCGTTTGTTACCTCTTGTATGTTGTTGGCTCACGATTCTAACTTTTGTACGATTCTCACTTTTGTAATGCACTCACTTTTGTAATGTCCGTGGGTCCCCCGGAGCCTTCCTTCATATATTGCGGTATTAGACCTCTATGTTTCGTTTGCACGCTTTTGTAACCTGCACGTGTCACTTTTTCCTCTTGTAATGCTCCGTTTGCTAGCTCTTGTATTTTGTTGGCTCACGATTCTCACTTTTGTAATGCACGGATTGCTACCTATTTTGCTTCATTTAATGCTGACCGCTCCTCCCCGCCTGTATTTCACCTACGCTCACCGCTCCTCCCGCCTGTATTTCACCTACGCTGACCGCTCCTCCCCGCCTGTATTTCACCTACGCTTACCGCTCCTCCCCGCCTGTATTTCACCTACGCTCACCGCTCCTCCCCGCCTGTATTTCACCTACGCTGACCGCTCCTCCTCGCCTGTATTTCACCTTCGCTCACCGCTCCTGCCCGCCTGTATTTCAACCACGCTCACCGCTCTTCCCCACCTGTATTTCACCTACGCTGACCGCTCCTCCCCGACTGTATTTCAGCTACGCTCACCGCTCCTCCCGCCTGTCGCTTTTGTATTTCACCTACCTCATCCGCCGCTCACCGCTCCTCCCCGCCTGTCCGCCGCTCCTCGCCACTCCTCACCACCTGTCCGCCGCTCCTCCCTGCCTGTCTGCCGCTCCTCCCCGCGCTGATGTCCGTTGCTCCTCCCTGGCTCCTGATGTCAGCACGCACATCACGGCAGGCCGGCGCTACTTCCAAGGGACTACTTTTTTTTTAAGGTAAATATTTTAAATAACATATATTTTTTTATTTTATATAGCCTATGTCCATCTACAGACCCTGCCAATTCCAACGATGTATCGGGTGTTTGGATTGGCGCTGTGGTTCCCGAGTTTACCCGCCTCAAAGGTTCAAAGTTCTTCCTTTATAATAGTAGTATAGATATTTTGGGTATCATTCTCATAAAGAGCCAAAATCGGTAACAGGGGATTCAAAATAATTTTTCTTCTCTGTAGCAAAACACCAGTGGAAATAAAAAATAATGTTACTTTTCAAGCAGCAAATGAACAGTGATCTGAACCTAGTGATTAGGTGGCCACATATCCTCTGCCTCCCTAAGGCCGCCGGAGACCTAAAGGATGTGGAATGGCAGATGATAACCCCCCACCTCCCCTGCCTTCCATTGTATCTCTGTCTAAACAGATCCAAGGTGGGGAGGGGAAATTGGATAGTAGACTGGCACCATAAACCACAATCTTCCCTGTCAGCCATATGTCATTAAGAGAGGTCAAGGAGCAAGGTTTGAGATTAGGGAGGGTGGCAGCACCCTGTCCCACCAATCTGCGAAATATCGGCTGGAGGAAGATCCTATTCCTACCTTGCCCCGAAGACCTGGAACTCCAAGCCTTTGCATCTCCGTCACTGCCTCAATTCATAAAGGTCTCAAGACCTGGCTCTTTGACTGAACTGCAGAATCCCCCCCCCCGCCAAGTGCCTTGAGACCCTAGCGGGTGATTAGTCAGCTTTACAAAAACCCTGATTGATTGATGTATTGATTGATTGCCATCTCTTTTTAAAAATTATTTTTGAAAGGAGTACAGCTAGGTTGGAGTGAGGTGAAGAAGGGTGAGTAAGAACATGCTATGCATGACTCCCCCGTGTCTTCTTGAGGAATCATCGTTTAATTGAAGAGCAAACCACAAAAAATGTTGACAAAGACATTTAATCCAAGTCAGCAGACTGTCAACTGTGGGTCGAAATTATCAGTAGGCAGAGCGGTTAGTCCATTCAAATTTAAGAAAAATCATTTTAACTTTAAAAATAGGATAACATACATAAACAAGTAGAATGTGAAACAAGCTCAGTGCCACTTTTTAGAATCAGCAAATGCACAAGTAGGTCAGCTTGTCTATGTGTCAAGCATTGCAAGGCATAACATCAGGAGCAAAACAATATATTCCAGTAAGACAACATTTAACACTGTGGCACAGCAGAGATTTTTTAGACATGTTACCCAAGATATAACATCTGACAAAACTGATCAGGTAGAAACTCCTGCTGGCTCAAGGCAATTCGGGTATAAACCAACACTTTTGTGCCCCATATGTGATATGCAGCTTATTAAGATGTAGTTGTGAGGATGAATGACTTCAATGGGCCCCATATGTCTTTGGGTCCAGCGCTGGATGCATCAACTCAGCATTAATGTCAAGTTGTTCATTACAATAAATAAAGGCAGTAATCCTTGTTTATACTCTGGGAATCTCCAACTTCTCCAGCACATGCAACACATTTCCCTGGCCAGCAAGAGTGGCAGGATGGTCAATCGTTTATGTGTGGTGGGGATCTTCTACACCATCCCAAATGTGTAAGCCTCGGGTTGGCAGGTAGGGTAATGCCGACCTTTGCAGACAAGGCAGACAGAACCTCCCACCAGTATGTCCATGTATGTTTCAACATGACCAGACAATATGTAAGTAATTCATCTCAGACTGCCTGCATTGGGCACAGTTTCAGTATTTGTGAAGGCCAAATCTCCATAAGTTGATAGTGGTATGGTAGGCACTTTGCTAAAATTTACAGTAAATTAATCTGAAGCTGAATGCTGAATGCTGAAAGAAAGCATTCCCGTCTGTGTTCAGCATTATTTCAACATCATCTCTGAAATCTCCAGGCCCATCTCCTCCCCTCATCTAGACCTAGCTGAAAGGACCAGAACAGGGATTCCTCCTGTGGAGATTGATACAGTTTAAAGCTTAACTGTTTACGGGACGTAGCAGATAGTAATTTCCCTAAAGTGTGAAAAAGGGCTGGCTCCGACGGGAAACCAGGGACCACCAACCGAGAGGCACCCAAAAGGAGATGGTATAAAAGATGTCCGGGTAGAACAGGATGTATCTCCCCCAAACTCAGCAAATGTTAAAAAAAAATCACTTTTATACAGCTCCCTCCAGCAATGATGGCCATGGCTACACAAATGAAATATTGCTTTTGGTTCATGTGTTACAGGTAGCAGTGGGTGTTGGTGAAGAGGCAATCAAGAGGAGTAGATGGTAACCAGACCAGCTGTGTCACTCTCCCCAACCTAACCCATAGAGGTATAGGCCTAGGTATCCAGAGTTAGCATATGACAGGGGAGGACACCCATTCAGGGACAGGAGAGGAGATACGGACAACACATCAGCATCAACTGCAGGATAGGGTAGATAAAGTGTTTGGTGAAAACAGTTATGGGTGAAGTGTGCCTGAGTGCATAGATAACAAAGTTCAAAATCAGGGGCCTAAAATTCTGCATGATGGAATGGCATAGTGAGTGGCACCCATTTTATCATTGGCTAATTCCAAGGACCAGGCAAGTCTGATTGGTTGGCTCCGGAGCTGTTGAGTAGCAGAGATATGTTTTAAATAATTATAGCATCTTGGAGAGGATCATCATCTTCATATGGCCTGTCAATCTGGCCAATGACCAAAAAAGAGACATCCAATGAGTGATCTGGTCAATGAACTTCTCAATAGCCCCCCTGTCATATATATTTCAGAACTGCTTCCATGTGAGTCTAGAACATACTTCCCTGGGCCTTCAGTTAGAGGGAATATTTGAGATTTACTACATTTAATGGTGACCCTGGGTTAGGCTCCAAGTCCATTCAAGGTTACACATTCTAGAAATAGACCATGATGAACAGATTCCAAACTGACACAGCATTAAATCATCTATTGAGTAACCTATTAAATGAGTAACACAACACTACACTCCCCTCCCTCTGCACAGCTAAGTCATTGGATCCATTTAGATTAGAAGCTTATGGGAGAGGGGGCATCAAACATTAAGCTATAGATAGGTAGCTGCCAATAATATGGAGCTTCTCCCTCAGAGTTCCAAATAACATCAAGGACAACTCAAGCACACCCCAGCAAATTGTTTGATTCTTTTTTCCTCTGCAGGACTGAACATTGTGGGAAATTGTGTTGTTTTAAAAATTTACATATCATCCCTTGCAATTCATATAATTCCTCCAACATGTCTTCATTTGCTCCAGAATGGTTTCCTCTTAAATACCTTTACCAATGTATCTATTTAGATGTAGTAGCACCAAACATGCCAAGATGTGTATGATTCAGGCAAAAGTGAACAAAGTTTAACGAAACAATGAGTGTGTTTAAAAGGGTGGCTGACAAAAGGATAACATTTTTGAATGTTTGCATTAGTGTCAAAGTAGAAAAGGGATGCCTTTGTGGTGGTAATTTTGTGGTTTGCGGATTGATGAAAAGGAGCTTGATCTGAAGTTCCTTTATAGAATATGATGATTGGTTAGAGTTTTGGGGTTTTCTCTATCTTTGCTGGAATATAATATTTACATTTGTGCAGGAGACTTCCAAATTAACTCCTTACTTTATTGCGAGCAAATAGTCTTTTAAGGAAAACTGTGTTTTTTTCTTGTGTTCAAGTCGTCTGACTTTATGATTCTGGACTTGCTGTAACCTTAGGATTTGTTTTCTCGAAAGACCATGTAGGTTATAATGGCATAGGCTACTATTCCAGGGCTAAGAATCAAACAGGCTTTACCAATGTTTGGTTTGCATAAGTGTATATTTTGGAATTAGTATTTTAGATCACTAACATGTTCTTATCATTATTAAATATAGTACATTAGAAAAGAACGTGTTCTTATAAACATAGCGACAAAAGTATTCCATGATTGAACAAAAGCTAAACACTCATTAAATACTTATTTTAGCAGATTCGTAGAAGAATGTTCCAAAGGCTTTTCCATTTAAAAAGTGTCTACGTAAAATAAATACATATGTGCCTCATTTGCAGTTCTCGATCCACTCTGACTCTACCCTGGCCAGAGGTACATTTTCTTAATGAATAATAAAAAGAACAAACCAGTAAATATATTTTGTCACCTTTTCTGTTTTGGCAAAATGCACACAATTTTGCCACTTGAATTGGCCTTTAGTCGGTGTCAACCCAAACCTCAATTTAATTAAAGGTAGTTACAGAGAAGTGTTTATTATAAATTGTAACTACTGTACTATACCACAGGAGAATTTAACTGAAGCATGCATTAAAGTGAAATCTTTATTTTCCAAATAAGACACATCTTCATTAAAGCTGGCTGTTAATGCTTGCCTTTTAATATTTGCTTTGTTCACTTTTAATTCAACATCATCCGTTAACGTTTTTAAAAAGATTTAAAGAAACACGTTGCAAAAAGTAGTGGCAATTTGTGACGTGCTTTTGTGACCAGTATTACTTTTTGTGAACCAACTGTGTACTAATGGGTTGCTTTGTAAAATTCAGAATCAGATTAGGTTGTAGCCTGACTTACCTGACCTCATTAAAAAATTTATAAGAAAGGCCGCAAATTGTGACTCACTCCAATGATGGCAGTCACAGGGATGGAAGCTGTGATGGTTTGCAACTGGAATTTAGGTCACAAACCATTGATACATTTGGAACTGATCCGGTATTTGGAAATTATGCCCACACCACACCCTAACATCCCATCCAAACACCGAATTGGTGCCCGCTGACAATCCCATTTTAGGATTCAGTAAAATGTACTCAGTCTAACAATGGAATTGTTACATGGATAAACATTCAGAGTTGTTGCCCAACGGGATGTGCTAGTAAATTTTATAATCACTCCCATCCTGATGGAACTACATTGGCTCCCCATGCAATTCTTCAGTATCTTTAAGACCTGCTGCATGATTTTCAAAGCTGTCACAGTAAACACTACCGCCTGTCATGCTTACTGTCACTGGTGGCTCTCTTTAAAACCTTAGCCCAGATACCATCAGAGTGAAAGTAAAGAAGTATAAAAAAAAGGCAAAATGTGTTCTTTATCTATGCACCCAGAATCAGGAACAACATCTCTGTGTACATCAGGACCACCCCGCCCCTGTCCCAATTTAGGAAAGAGCTGAAGATGCACCTATTTAAAAAACATTTGATCATAATGTTGTAAAAGCTGACTTATGGTCCCAGATGCCTGCTATATGTTCAGTCTTTTGTTGATTTTTTTTGTTTTTTACCCTTCAGAGCTACATGCATACATACATAGGATGCTACACAACTTGTTCAACGTTTCTCTGGATTAGTTTCAAGTACAAATTAAATGAATGTCAGAATTTATTATCAATGAGTTTAAGCCAAATTCCATACAAATGCCATCTGTTGTAGCTCCACGAATTCGCAACCTCTCTAATTCACTAGGTAGTTACTTGAAAATACCCAATCCATTTTCTTCATTACATCTATTAGCCATGCTAGTTATTGTTGTATTTGTTCCAGTTCATACCCTTAGTCAAAGATCATTGGGACAAGCTTACATTTTTCTTTTCAGACTGGATCATTTCACAGATTTGCAGTCCTGCTCCACATCAATCTTTTGTCCTGTTGTTAATGGCAATACGTATCTGCACCACAGTTTTTATTAATCTTTGGTAGATGTGACCAAGAAGCTGTGTGAAAAGTATCTTGTTTCTGCTGTAATTGGGTCTATGTTTCATCTTTAAACATTTTAAAATGTATTTAATACATTTTGATCATCTGCAGCAGGGAACACGTATAATAAACATCAATTGTAACAAATAGCGATCTTGAAGCGCTCAGCATGAAACCTTTCTCTTTATTGTTCTCAATAATCAATTTTTAATGTATTGACTTCTCATTGCAAATTTTGTTGTTAACCATTTTTGAGCTGCTCTTGAGGTTCAGACTCCCTCTGAATATGAGGCTCTATCATGTTGTTGTATCAACAAAGATCAAGGGTCATTAAAGAAGCTTGGAGGATTCTTTCATTATTGCTATTGTAGTCACTTTTTCTATGAAGGATATGAAAGCTGATTGATGGTTGAGAAATAGAGCAATTCACTTTGTTAGGATGAGATAAATTTGATATGTCCTGCCAGCATGCTTACATTTGGGGGCCTCTGGTGGAACTACTGCCACCCCCAGCTCTATGCCTGCTCCCCATTGTATTGGCGGAGCCTGGCACAAAGTTAACAAGCCATTACATGACAGGTGTATTAACTTGCCGATTGTAGGTAACCGTAACTGCACTTTGAATGAAAATTATAAGGTTTATAAGAACAGTATTGTGGAAATGCTTGATTCATTTATACCTTTAAAGGGTCTGAAAATTCCACGCAGATACACTGCCCTCTGGTATAAACAATCCTGTAAGAAAGGAGATAGTGCAGATTCTATAAAGAGGAAGATAAAACAAATTAAAAAATATATACATGAATACAAAAGATAAGACTGGAAAGGCTAAGGCAAGTTATTACAGATTTTTGACATTGTGTATAATGTCTTCAATCCAGAGTGTGTGGGCCAGCCAGTAACTACCTCACAGGAGCTCTGTGATAAACATTCACATTTTTTTGAAGACAACATCTTCAAGATCCTGGAGACTATTAGAGCACCTCACTCATCGAATGATCTCAGTCCTGAGGTTACCTTACCTGTCAGTAAGGACCCCCCCTCAATATGGGAACAAGTTGGAATGGTTTGAACCCTTATTGGAGGATCTTTTTTATACCATTGCTATGTCTACTTTTTCTGGCTCTCCTCTCAACCCTTTAGTTCATAGGTTCCAGAAAGAATTAGTGGATTACATTTTTTCACCACTAATGCAAATTTATAATCAGTCCCTTGAATCTGGCATGGTCCCTTTAGCCTGGAAGACGGTGATTGTTACTCCTATACGAACAGAGTAATCCCTAGACCCAGGAGTCCTTAGTAACTACAGGTCTATCTCTCTCTCACCATATCCATTTAAAATTTTGGAAGGTTTTGTCACCAGAGACTGTCCCATTTTGTAGAGGACAATCTTCTGCTTGAAGGAGAGCAATTTTGCTTTAGGCTTAATCATGGAACAGAACCTGCCTTGCTTATAGCAATGGACAAACTCAGAATGAAGACTGATGGAGGCCAATCGGCTGTCTTGGTCCTCCTACGCCTTTCAGCTGCATTTGATATGGTGAACCACATTATGCTCTTTGATCGACTTGCTTCGCTTGGTGTGTGTGGCACTGTACACAAATGTATGTGCTCATATCTATCTTAGCGCTCTCAGGCAAATGCTCTCTTCCCTTAGTGCTCCAACTTTAAGAATTTGGATCACAGAGTCCCGCAAGGCTCAGCTTTGAGTCCAGTCTTATTCAATATCTGTCTGAGACCACTGATCACAGGCAATAAATCTCACTATTTCAGTGTGGTGTAGTCTGCAGATAACACACAATTAAATGTCCTTAGACAACAGCCATCCGACATCTGTCACTAATTTTCATAACTGTATGAAGATGTCATCAGCTGGCTCAATCTTAATTCCCTTAAATATAACAGGGATAAAACAGAGTTCCTGAGTTGTTCCGATAACAAAGTCCTGAATCAATTACTTCAAACTTCTGGCCTTCAGATGTAGAGTTATCCTCTTTTGACTTAGTTTATAACCTAAGGGTTTTTCACTAGTTCGAGGTCTCTGGAAAAGTCTCCCGCTGATACCTCCTACTGCTTAAACACTCACTGTGCAGGGTGTTATTTTCAGCAGAATAGATTATTGTAGTGCCATTTTGCTAAGTGAACTGGAGTATCTTTTAAATAGATTACACAGAGCCCAGGTCTCTGCTGCTTAGCTGGCGTTGAACAGACACAGGAGGTCCTCCGCCTCCATGGCCTTGAAAGATCTTCTTTGACTTCTGCTGCATTAGCGCATAGTTTTTAAATCACTTTGTATTGTTTTTATAGTCCTCCATGGTATTGGAACAATGCCACTATAAAATAGACTAAAAGGATACTCCCCTGGGAGGTGCCTTCACTGTGCCACTGCTAACCTTGTGTGCATTCCAAAATTTATGAAGAGCAGATATATGGGGGACGTGCTTTCATGGTGAGAGCAGTCAACTCTTCAATCAGCTTCATGCCCCCATCAGATCCCTGAAGGATCTTCTGAAATTCAAAAATGAGCCTTGAAACTTGTTTCTTCCTGAAGTAATGTCTTGGTACTCTGGCACCCTATTTAGAAGCATTGTTCATCACTCTCTTATACCAGCGGCAGTCTTCCCATTACATCCCACTTCTCTTCCTCTCCTATGTCCCAGTGAGTCTCTAGCAGTGCCAGGATACCAGTATGGTCACAGTGCACTTTACAAATGCCATTCCCACCTCTCTTCCTCTCCTATGTCCCAGTGAGTCTCTAGCAGTGCCAGGATACCAGTGTGGTCACAGTATGCTTTATAAATGTGTAAACAAATAAATAAATAATTTACTTGTAAGTTCCTTGCAGGGAGGTATACTATATACCTAGGGCCTGTAAATTAAATGTAAACAGTGTGCCTGCCGCACTTATTGTGCAACTTGCTCAAGTAGCCCCTAAAAACATGTCCCAGGCTTGCCACTGTAACCTGAATACAGTTTTAAATTGCCATGTCGTCTTGGCAATAAAATCCCATTGCCAATAGGGCAGGGTGCATTGTAATTAAAAGGCTGGACATGTACTTTTATTGATTACATGTCTTACTAGTGAAAAAGTCTAAAATTCATTTTTCACTACTGTGAGGCAAACCTATTCCATAAGATAAGATTAGGTTGTCTGCTTACATTTAACAAGTGCTAACTTTTGATTGGGACAAGACAGCCAGTTCATGTTTGGTATCTATGAAACTGTAATGGTAAAGTCAGATTTTTTATTTAAATTTAGCAAATGCCACTTTTAGAAAGTTTGTATGTGGCCTTGCTTCTCCCTTTCTAGATATTTCAATATCTCGAAATATTCAGGTAATAATAATCAGGTTATATTGATTTCTCTGAAAACACTACATAGTGGTAATGTAATGAATTACCCTATTTCTAATTGTGTTACATTTTCTTTTTCAATAGAATACTGCCAATTGATCATAACAAGTTTGCAAGGGATTAGATAAATATCCCATATATGTGGTAAGATTAGATAGGATCCTTAAACTTTGAATACTCACAGACCTCTAAAAAGCATCGATAGTAACAAAATTTCCTTGTTGTTTTTTCTCTTAAAACAGACCCCCGACGAAGGGGCCTCAGCCCCGAAATGCATTGTGTTTTTTAATTTTCGTGAAATGTTAACTTGTTTGCTTTTATAATGTTACAATGATGAAATAATTGATTTTGGCGCAAATCAACATGTATGAGAATTACAAATGATGTTCTTGATTATGTTTGAAATACTGATAAAAATAAATTGAATGTACTAAAGGAGAATTTGTATTTCCGTAGTGCGTACTAGAGCCCTGGAGACTTGTTGCACCAGGCCACATACAGACTTTTTCTAGTTAGCAGGCACTAATCTAGTACAGCACACATACCGAACTAACATTTCAGAATAAGTTTAAACTGAGTGCAGCACCCTTCTTCATTCATTTCTTTTAGAAAGTTGGCATTTTTCCGCCCTTCAAAGAACCCTTCTTGAAGTTTCCCCCACCTTACAGAGGAAGTTCCCCAATGACACTCCCTCCTAGGACAACTCCTGCACAGAGGAAGTGCTGACTGGGCCCAATGCACTTATATCCAAACCCTGCTCCATCGCGATCTTCTATATTTTATGAATTTAACCTGGTCTCATGCAACTTGATGTCTAGGATTGGCACTTTTTTGTCTTTTAGGCACCATTTTTTTCTAAAAACATTCACAATTCAAAACTCCGGTTCTACTTATTAGATGTTTGTCGTTTTGGTGTCAAGCAATTTATTAAAATTTGCTCTAGTCTTCTAGATTGGTAAGGGATTTTTCTTGTGTTAAGTTTTCAATGTATTACTGCTTGTGTTCTGCATAAATACTGTAGGCATTGCTTCTAAGTTAAGCCTGAATGTTTTTTGTGCCAAGCTACCAAGTGTTAAGCACAGGTATATTTAGTGACTTTTGTGGTTCACCCTGCACAGCATTGCGGCTGTTGCTTGACCAGGGCTCACACCCCAGTCAACCAACAACCCAATTCCCCCACATCAATAACCCAACTCCTTATCACCCTATATAATTAAATCGATTTGAAATGATAGTAAAACAAAATTAGGGATCCAAAGTAGTGAATGCATACCCTAATCTGCAATTTTTCCCCTCTAACTTTAGAACTTTGACTTTATAGTAGAGAACCAACACCTCTGGAGTTCCCAAAAATATTTTCTTTCTGTTTATCTCTTTTTCCTCTGATTTTGTGTTCCAAAAGAAAAACGATGCCATACCTAGACTTTAAGAAAGATAAGATGCACTAGTGTGTTTTGCTGCCTCTTTGTGAATTATTTATTGGATAATGTACACCAAAATGAACATTACAAGGATATGGCATGGAAAATATAACATTTGTTATAGAGGCATGAGTCTGCTTGTATAAGGGTATGGAAATATAAGGTAACTTGTTATATCCTAACAATATCCCCAACTGGGGGTAAGTTATGCCTTATAACTTGTGGCACGAGGGCTAGTGTGTGGAAGGCAGCTAAGCAATTATGCTTGGCTTTTCTGAAGGGGCTCTCCAGCCCAGGGCCGGACTGGGACAGAAAATAGGCAAGGGGGCCAAAATTAAAATGGATCCCATTAGTCAATCACAAAGTTAAAGAAATGGCTCATGCTTGCACATCAAAACAGTTTTGAACTTGTAAAGACTTGCAGTATAGGTGTTTTGGAAGTCATGGGAGAGTCTATGAAAGTGTGCTTGCTGCAGGCAATGTTTCTGGTAATATCAGGGCAATCAACATTAAAACCTGCCCACCAAAACCCCAAAAGAGACCCACAAACAGTCACAAAACAGGCCACGCATTGACCTGTCAGACCTGCTCTTCTCGCACTGCCAGGTTACCGTATAGGCCAGCATCACTTGGGTTCCACCATGGCTAACTTTCCAGAGGTAGCTGATTCTCTGTGCACATACTCTCCTGCGTAACTATGGTGTGAAAGACGCTGAGCCGATATGTTCAGCCGCCACTCGCTGAGACCCTGCTACATGTGTCTTGGCTGGCACAGCCGTGCATAGCCAGTCTCCTCAATCGGACACCACGGTCATGTTTGGACAGGTCCTTGCTTCCACACGTGAGGTAACGGACGGGAGAGATGGAGGACATACTATTGCCACAATGAAATGCACACATGCATGTAAATACTTACTTTTAATAAGTTACTTCTTATTTCGTATTCGTTCTTATATAAGAATGTGTCATAAGTCAATAATGTAGGTGATGTTTAATGCAAAGTTTCCTCTACCACAAGTTAAGACGATATTATTGTTTTGATGCATCTACTGCAGGGCATACATGTTGTGTAGTTCTGAAGAAAAAAAAATAGATCATATTTCACATAGCATGATTAAGTGTGTACTTATGCTGTGTACCTTGTTTTTATAAACGACCCCAAACGTAATTCCCATGAAATCGCTCCCAAAATGTGTGTCTATTTCAAAATAACTTTTGCCAAAAGCGAGTGTCTCGAGGCCGAATGCAATATTTATTTTCATAGATAGATCTTTGTCATTCTTGATCATAATCGTTTTTAATAATGACAACAGAAAAGACATGCTCTCCTGGAATAGCTTTGCCGAGCTGACCTAGTTTTCTCAAATGACTGCTGTTGACATTGACGTTTATGTGACTAGCAGTTTAAAGTTTGCACGAGAAGAAATGCATTCCCAGCATCCATTGTGCTCATTTCCTGTCACCGAAAAAAACAATTCGCTACACTTCAACTATTTTCTTCCAACCGAGGTAACTTTCGCAGCGTGCTATGGCTGTCACCATGTTGTGACATTTTCCAGGGGTTCCCACGGGGGTGCCAGTCCTGCGTCTTTACTCCACCTCGCGCTGTGTGGCTGGAGACCTGCTGAACATGCTGGCAGTCTTCCCCGAGGAGACCGTGTCACCTCTGGGCTGTTGCCACCCTTACTCTCCAGCAAGTGATTGGTGCCTGTCTGAATCTGTTCCCATTGTAGCCCCCTGGGGAGATCACTCAATTGCTCCCTGTTCAGAAGCATGCTCTGTCTTGTATGCTTTGAAAATCACAACGCATTGACTTTAGACATTTTTGCAATGAGTTTGCTGATCATTTTGTTTGTCTTTATTTTTAAAAATGCTGTACACAGTTTTGATATAAAGCGCTGTGAATTTATTTTAAAGTCACATCAATCTAGACTAAATAGGAAGTGTGATAATGTTTATTTTCAGTTGGCAATAGGTGAACAAAATGGAACAATTTGATTAAAATGTATGATAAATATGACTGATTTGGCATCAAGCTGCCAAATGACCCTTTATAAGAGTGGTTAGTTTTCTACTGTCTAGAAAAGTAAACATATCATTTGAATAGCTAAAATACATTGTACAGTTCAGAAGTGATCCGTAATAACCTTGTTTGTCTTCAGTTGCTGCTACAGAAGTGATAAATGGTTTATTCACATTTACTCCTTTGAACACTGAGTACAATTAGTGTGCAAACATTTTCGTATATGGTCTAATTGTTAAACAATATGTACCACAATAACATTGCAACCAATATCACACATATTTCTGCCACGTTGAACAGTTTTCCTTTGTGCATTAATCTCAGTCTGTGCAATGATCACTGGGCAGACTTCAAGTTCAAGTTCAAGTTTATTGTATGATTAATTAAAATCGTTACAAATATCTAAAACAGTTGAATATCATTACGTCCACAGTTAAAACCATGCTACATTAATGCTATATCCTATCAATTACGATGAGAGGATTCTACCAACACATAAAATATTTTAAAAAATAAAAATAAAAAATAAAAGTACACTAGATGAAATTAAGTCCAGCATTTCTGAGTAGGTCTAATTTAAAGTTAAAGTTTAGTCCTGCTTTTCTAAGGAGGTGTAATTTTTAGTCCTTTTATTGCACAACTTATTCCAAATAAGACTATGTCCAGTTGCTCAGACCTCTCTGATCCTCTCCTGATCAGCTTTGAGTAATGGGCAGACTTGTCTTCAAAGATGAACCCTACACGGCTATGAGTCATGAGTCAATTCAACCAACTATTTACTGGGATACTGGAAGGAGCTGTGAAGAGGGAGATTATATTTTACTTTAGAAATGTTTTTTCACAGAGCTCAGACAAACGAATACCATAGCAAGTGGTAACATTCCCAGTGATCATTGCACACACCGAGATTATTCCAATTAAGTTTAATGGATTGTAAAGTACAACCAGAAGGAATCTCAATTGTCATCAACAGGCATTTTGAACCCATTGATCTAATTTGCAAGGGTTAATATTCTCACCTAGTTTGCTTTCTTTGGAGCATCTGATCTGCTTGGAAGATTAAATGTCTGAGGTGTGTGATTGTGATTGGATCTACCATTTTACTAAGATCTTAATCTGTACCAACAGGTATGAATTTCTATACTAAGCCCTTATGCTCTGAAGATTGGTTTGTTGTAGAAATGAAGACAGCACGTTTCTAAATATAATTTAACTACTCACAAAATATTGCATAAAGTCACTGCTGTTTCATCTGTATTTTTCACACTATTTCAAATGCGAATTATAAAAAATATGTAGGTTAATTGAGCAATTAAGAATTCCTATTAGCCATAAAACATTTTGCATGCTTTGTGAGTTGAAGGCAGGAATGTTCACCCTTTACTTGGAAGACCTCCTTCTGAGGCAAAGTCTTACGTCATCCAAACCAATTTCTGCAGGTGGTGTTTACCTGATGTCCCGTAGGTCTGTCCATGTCCTGAGTCGCACCAGAGAAACCCTATAACCTCATTTTGGGAGCCAAATTATCCCCTTCTGCTCCTCATCCCATACTGGGACATCTGGCAGCAGGTAATGGTATGACAGCAGATGGTAAGCAATGCCAATTGGTGCATCTGCAGCCCTGCCTGGCAGCTAGGATATCCCCACTGTCTTACAGGACTTCTTTATAAGCCCTCCTCTTTTTTTAAATGTTTCCAACTTTGCACTCTGTAAAGCTGGTAAAGTAAATCACATGTGAACAAAACTAGGGTAAGAGGTAATGCTGTGTAAGTGTGAAGAGATGATTTGCTCAGTGATTTCACAATATAAATTATCTTAGCATCAGACTCTCACTGAGTGTTTGCAAAGAATGCAAAATGGGCCTTGGAATAGCACTAATCGATTTTTTTCTGAGCTATGCACGACTAAGCAAAATGAAGCGAATTTAAATTTGAGCACTTTTGTAGACAGGAAAAAAAAACATGTTCCTACTGTTCATGAAGTACCCAATAATTGCTTATGTGCTTTCAATCCCATCACTAATTTTACAGTTCTAAATTGGAATATATTTTTGTGTAGATTTACGTTTGACCTTTTCTGGTATTATGTCCAAATGAATGGGAGGATATTTTAGAAGATAGCAAGTTATTTTTATGGTTATATGCCAAATAAATGTATTTCTCAAATGTAAGCCACTGTAAAGGCTGAAAATGTAGCACGCTGCCACTCAGTGTAATATGGTCTCTTTCTGCTGGGTTCCTATTGTTCTGACACAGGAAGTTCAAACATTGTGTCTATTGCATTGGGAGCTTGCAGTCAGATGAGATTCTGAATGATGGATTATAGATGAGCGGGCAGACACCTGGGGGAGTTTGAGATGACTGCTAACAGATCTGTGCTGGATCGAACTCTGAAAGTGCTGCCTGGGGAAAGGAAGTCTTTAATAACTAACAAGCATTATATGTTTGGAGGACAGCAGCAGCCGGTGGCCAACTTTGCATCCAGCATGTACTCTTGTGTCTCAAAAACTGACACTCTGCTTTTAACATAGTGCCTAAAAACCTACAGGCCTGGAGCCGGGGTCCTTATTGAAAGGGCATGAAGACTTTACCCACAAAAGCCTCACCCACAAAATCCAGAAATCCTGCAGATTTACAAACTATCATGCCATTAACCTGTTTTCAGTTTATCCCTTCTATGTTTAAAATAGAAATTAGGTTTCTAGACATTTGTGGCTGTCAAAGACAAATAATGCACTACTAAAGTTAATCACTTAAGAAAAGCAAAGAAAATAGCTGCAATTAATATCACTAAATGTAAATCCAGTATTTGTATAGCGCACAAATCACCCCAGAAAGAGTATCTTGACGCCAGGGGCCGTTGAGAAGATTAAGCGAGCTATTGCGCAGAGTCGCATGGTGCTGGGCAGGACCATGCCGCCGGAGCCGTGGATCGACCGTGATCCCCAGCATCCAGCGTCAGTTGCCCTGGCCGTGGCGCCACACCTCGCCCCACTAGAAACTAAATATAACCTTCATTTTGGTCTTTGATGTACACCAAAAAGAAGGCTATATTAGAAAAGTGTGTAGAATAGTCTGTGTCAGCGCCTAAAAGCAATTTTTTTGTATAATATTCGATGTAGGCGCACTCACTAACTCATTCACTCACTCACTGATGGGACAAGAGAGCAGGAAGTGGAAAATGTAACTGACATATTCACCAATAATTAAAACTATTAGCATAATAAGTCATCAATTGTGTGACAATATAATTTGAAAATAATGGCACAAGCCCAACAAGCTTACA
Source organism: Lissotriton vulgaris (assembly GCF_964263255.1). Lineage (NCBI taxonomy): Eukaryota > Metazoa > Chordata > Amphibia > Caudata > Salamandridae > Lissotriton > Lissotriton vulgaris. The sequence goes on from NC_141697.1 coordinate 1,032,846,865, forward strand.
AGTGCCAACTCACCAAGATTAGAGGTCTGAACAACTGACAAAAAACTGGGCTAGTGGCAGAGTAAGATGCAGGATTTCAAGACTTTCTTTGACTCACCCTGAAGACACAGGATCTCTGATTCACAAAGGAAAGCATATATTTCCTTTTGTAATGTTCCTTAAATGTTTAATACATTTACAGTATTCTTGGCAGTCACAAAGAATTCCAGCACCGGTTCTGGGATGTTACCACACCAGTTCTGGGTGAGTCCGCCCTTTCTGACCTTGAAATTAGATAATACTCTGCCTTTGACATTAGTAAATCTGCCACTATTTTTTGCAGTGAGACATTGAAGAGGTTTGTTAATGCTCACGCTTCATAGGTTGTGATTGGTCACTTTGATTTGCAGGTCTACAGCCCTGAATTTCTAAAGTACCCCCTTCTGAGTCTATGTACGTTCACCTAGAGTGACACACAATGGCCTAATCACATGTGTTTCTGTCTGTAAATTCTATGTAAAGATGGTAATCTGACCAACAAAACAAATGGGGTTTATTACGAGTCTGGCGGTCCATGTACTGCCAGGCTCACAGGGGAGCAGTGGTGGCGGTCTTCCAATGACCCTTTTAGGACCAGGACCACCCTGGAACTACCCCAACTGCCAGCGATCAAAGATCCCTGGAGATGGTGCAGCGGTCTTGAGGCCGCAAGATGCTTAGGAGAGCTGCTGCGGCCCTGCCAAGCATATAATGAGTTTCCTCACTGCCACACTTTTCATGGCGGTGTGAAAAATGTGGTGCTGAGGAAACAAAGGGGCCCCTACAGTGCCTCCTGGTGCCTCATGCCATGTGGTTGCACACAGCCTTTGATGTTCCCATTGCGGTTCCTATTTCATAGGCACCGCCCTGGGAATGCCAAAAAAACACTCCTGATCGGGCATGTGGTTCCTACACAGGTTTGGCATTGCAGCAGGGGGGCGGGCCCACTCCTGCAGAGCCAAACTCATGATAAGGCCCTAAATTACAAGATTTCAAGTTCTAATGCAAGACATACTAATCAAGTGCATAAAGAAGGCTTACCTTAAATACTCCTGTCTTTTCAATATAAATCTGAGAGATAATTTACATTTTCATTTATAGTTTATTCAGGTGTATCCCATGGAAGTGATTTTTGTATTGAATAGTTTTTTGGGGTTACCATTGAACCTTATACACAGTAATAAAATGGATTTATATATATGAATATAACGTCATGTGTACAATTATTTTAAGACTTCAAAGATGTGTATCTATATATATATATATATATGTGGGTGTGACCAAGAGCACGAGTTGCTCGAAACGCGTAACCGGAGAGGTTTGAAATAAAATCTCCTTGATTGCAACCTTGGGTCCGTGTCTTCGTTCCACAGAAGTGTGGTGTTTTTGAAGATTGTTTCTGTTCATATATATATATATATATATATATATATATATATACACAAAATGTCATTACTGTATATGTGGTTCAATGGTAACCTAATTAAATTATTCGATACTAAACACACTCTCACGAGATACACCTGATTAAACTGAAAATTGACAATTCCTAATAAGAATAGCAGTAATGTATAAAATACTTTTAAGACTTGAAAGATGCTTATGCATACCAATGCATATGTATACCCACCCTAAGATTATTAACAGGGGGGACTCATTGTGGGCAAAAAAAACATTTCCATGATAGAGCGCAGGCTCCTAGGAAGTGTAAAGGATTGGCAAAATCTTCTGTTCCCACGCATGTCATGATTTCTGCTTTAGGGTGTGCAAAACTATACCTTACTTTCGCCACTATCGCTCAGCATCGATTATGTTGACCCGTTTTAGGCTTAACCAGCTGCACTGGTTTTTAGCACTTCCTATTGGATAGACTAAAGTCAATAACATAAATCCATGTACTAGTGACAACTTTTCATATCAGGGCAATTTTTAGGTCTCGGCGTCAACGCGCGGAAGCGCGTCTCCGCCGAGATCTTTTGTCAGCGACTATGCTTCCCAGGAGACAGTGTCGGCCACGCGCATCCTTCGAGGCGATTTGTAACTGGAACGCGCGCTGTGGCCAGGCTCTGTCTCCTGGGAAGCGCAAGCACCACACACGCATGCGCATACACACACACAAGCGCCCATGCACGCACGCACATACATACATACAGAGACACCACCCCTGACACATACACACACGCGCGCACACACACAAGTGCACCGAAGCCCCCCCCTCCCCCTCCCCCGCCGTCACCGTCACACACATACATACACACACACACACGAGCATACACACACACACGTGCACCAATCGCGCTCCAGCCTTTTGGAACTTACCTTACCTCAGCACGTGGCGCCCAACCTCCTGCTGGCGCGGCCCCGGGGCTCTACACCGCTCACAGGAGCCCCGTGCCGCGAGACGCAACGACTCCGCCTGCCTCCTCTTCCGGTCTGAACGTGGCCCCGCCCCCGTCACAGGCGACCGTGCCTGACTTCCAGGGCGGCCGTGATACTAAGAGACTGCTGGGGACAAAGTGTGGTCTGTGGAGTTACAATGGCTGCAAGCAAGGGGTGAGTGTGAAAGTGCTGACCTTATTTATGTTTAATGATAAAAACAAGGTTAAACTTAACCCCTTCCGTGCGGGCGGTTTTCCCCGCCCATGCTGACTCCGCCTTGCGCGGGCGGAGTCATGACGGAACGGTTCCGTCATCCGCACAGCTCACCCGTAGTGCATGACGGAACCGTTCCGTCAGCAGCATGGAAGGGGTTAAAAATCTGAGTATCTATCACACAGAGAAGATGGGATGGGCAGATCTACAGCACAAAACTCCTAAAATGCAAACGTGTTAAAGAAGACCCATAGAAAGCAACAGGCTGTTCACATACACTGAACATCTGCCTGTGATAAATGCAATATAAACTGTGATAAAACTGCATTGGCGACACCCCAATATGTTACATTGAAATATTAGGGATTAAATCCCAGTTGTCGCTGTGTGTTTAAGAAACATCTGTTAGTACAGTGTGTGGAAAGCTTTTTCAGAAACATCTGTTAGTACAGTGTGTGGAAAGCTTTTTCAGAAACTATGTAGGAGCGTGATTGGAGACCCACAACAGCAAATAACCCAATCACAAACACGCTGGTACATTGCACAGGCAGAATCTACTACATTAACTGATGCAAATGAAAAGCATCTTTGCTTCTACTTCAGGACGTACAACCATTTTCAAAATATTAAATGACCTGATCCCCTCCCCAAGTTTGGAGGGCGATTTGTAGCAGCACTGTTACAAAAATATTTCTCAAGTTGATTTTTAATTTTTAGTGGCCTAAAGTTAAGCACTGTCTACTTTGAACAAGGGAACCAGGTTCGAGTCCTTGCCTCGACTTACCATCCTGTGATTATGACAAAATCACTTAATTTCCCTGTACCTAAAAATGAATGTATATGTAATGTAATCTGGTGCTTATATAAAACTGTTCCATTGCCTCTGGGTCGTGTTCGCACCATATAGACCTTCGAAAAAGACTCTGACATTTTAATAGAAGTCTACTTGAAATTAAAACGACTGCTCTTTCTGCTGCAACACTTCCAAGGTGCTCCAAGATGTATGTATGTCAAGCTTTGCATGCAGCCTGTACAAAAGTCCCTGCAGGTTTCAGATACAAAAGGCAGTGAGCGGGCTAGGGTGCTAGTATTATCTCTACCTGGTGGTGAGTGCAGAGTGGTGAGTGCAGAGTGGTGAGTGCAGAGTGGTGAGTGCAGAGTGGTGAGTGCAGAGTGCAGAGTGGTGAGTGCAGAGTGGTGAGTGCAGAGTGGTGAGTGCAGAGTGGTGAGTGCAGAGTGGTGAGTGCAGAGTGGTGAGTGGTGAGGGCAGAGTGGTGAGGGCAGAGTGGTGAGGGCAGAGTGGTGAGGGCAGAGTGGTGAGCGCAGAGTGGTGAGCGCAGAGTGGTGAGCGCAGAGTGGTGAGGGCAGAGTGGTGAGTGCAGAGTGGTGAGTGCAGAGTGGTGAGTGCAGAGTGGTGAGTGCAGAGTGGTGAGGGCAGAGTGGTGAGGGCAGAGTGGTGAGGGCAGAGTGGTGAGTGGTGAGGGCAGAGTGGTGAGGGCAGAGTGGTGAGTGCAGAGTGGTGAGTGCAGAGTGGTGAGTGCAGAGTGGTGAGTGCAGAGTGGTGGTGAGTGCAGAGTGGTGAGTGCAGAGTGGTGAGTGCAGAGTGCAGAGTGGTGAGTGCAGAGTGGTGAGTGCAGAGTGGTGAGTGCAGAGTAGTGAGTTCAGAGTAGTGAGTTCAGAGTGGTGAGTGTAGAGTGGTGAGTGTAGAGTGGTGAGTGCAGAGTAGTGAGTGTGCAGAGTAGTGAGTGTGCAGAGTAGTGAGTGTGCAGAGTAGTGAGTGTGCAGAGTGAGTGTGCAGAGCATTGTGTGCTGTTGAGTGCAGAGTGCTGTGTATTGGCAATGTTAATGACAATGCCCATTTATTTTTGATTTAAAGAAAAAAAATGTCATGAGCAATGCCAATAGCTCTACCTTTAATGATGCCGAGACCATTGCATTGCAAATGCTTGTTACTTTGTGCTGTTATGCTAACTTTATTGTGTCCCTCGAAGACAATTTATTTTACCTTTATTGAAAAGGAGACAGTTCACTCAGGATAGACCCGCTTTTATTTTTCTACAAATGTTATCCAATGAATTTGTCCCTTTGAATGCTGCAAGATTTTTAATGACCACTGTTAGACTCAGAAGAAGAAAAGGTTGATTTGTATTCAGAGCATATTGTTTGCTTGTTTTTCTGTCCACAAGATGTTTTTTATGGTTATTGTGTTCTTGATTTTATATGTTTATTTTTATATTTTGGAATATTTATTACTCAACTGTTTTTATTGAGTCAAGATCAATTGTCCTGGGGTTGTTTATCACTTGTATGTCATTTTCTTGAATCTTTTTATTCAATTTAATGTCTGAATCTTCAGTGATTTTTATTAACCGAATAAAGATAATTTTTACTGACTGACTACTGTTCTGATTAGGAATTGTCAACTCTCAGTTTATTCAGGTGTATCGCGTGGCAGTGTTTTTTGTATAGAATAGTTTGTTTAGGTTACCATTAAACCATATAAACAGTAATACATTGGCAAGGTATATATATATATATATGTTTGTATTGGCTCTGAGCGCGCTATGTGAACAAGCTCCCTAGTGGAGTGAAACGCGTCATCCTCTATCGAATAAATCTCCACTCTGCAACTCATTCGAGGTTGAACTGTGTTTTTTTACCTTATTTCCGCTGCATTTCATTGGGGCCACTGGAGGTCCAAACCTGCTGTGTTCCGCCGAGCATTGTCGGAACAGGGACTGTTTTTTTCATATATACGGGCTGTTAGTATATATATATATATATATATATATATATATATATATATATATATATATATATATATATATATATATATATATATATATATACTAACAGCCCGTCCCGACGTTGTCCGGGCGCAATCATGGCTCAGGGCCCCCGCCCGCCCTGACGTGCAGTATTATGCCTCTATATTTACTTTGTACGCTTTTGTAACCTGCCCACGTCACTGCCCATGGCACTTTTTCCTCCTGTAATGGCCCGTTTGATACCTTCTCCCGATTGTCATTTTAGCTTTAAGCTGACTGCTCCACTTTGTACGCTTTTGTAACCTGCACATGTTTCTTTTTCCTCCTGTAATGCCCCGTTTGGTACCTGCCCACGACGCTGCCCACGTCACTTTTTCCTCCTGTAATGCCCCGTTTGCTAGCTTCTCCCGATTGTAATTTTAGCTTTCAGCTGACCGCTCCACTTTGTACGCTTTTGTAATCTGCACACGTTTCTTTTTCCGTTTGGTACCTGTGACTCGCTCACCGCTCCTCTCTGCTGCCGCTCCTCCCACACGTTTGCTTTGCTCACTGCTTACTTGGTGCCCTACCTCATCTGCCGCTCACCTCTCCTCCCTGCCACCGCTCCTCCCTGCCTGCCTGCCGATCCTCACCGCCTGTCCCCGCTCATGTCCGCTGCTCCTCCGCTCATCACTGCTCCTCCCGCACTGATCTCCGCCGCTCCTCGCCACTGCTCCTCCCCGCGCTGATCTCCGCCGCTCCTCGCGCTCGTGTACGCCGCTCCTGATGTAAGCACGCACGCCACGACCGGCGCTACTTTGAAGGGACTACTTTTTTTTTAACTTATATTTTTTAAATAACGTATTTATTTTTAATTTATATAGCCTATGTCCATCTGCACACCCTGAGGATTACAAAGATGTATCGGGTGTGTGGATTGGCGCTGTGGTTCCCGAGTTTACCCGCCTCAAAGCCTCAAAGTTCTTCCTTTATAATAGTAGTATATGTATATATGTATATATATGTATATATATATATATATAAGTTCTTCCTTTATAATAGTAGTATATATATATATATATATATATATATATATATATATATATTCGATCGTGTCCTAAAATTATCTTACATATTACTACTATTCTTAAGAGGAATTGTCCATAAAAATGGGCCCAAAATTAACAGATTGATCTAATTACTTCCTCATTTTGAAATCCATCAGAATATAATATACCAATAAACAACTGAACACTGAATTCCTGTTTATTTAGGGACCTTCAGATGGTTCACTGACACAATATCAACACCTAAAATATCCCCCACCACAATATCAAGTGTAAATATAAATGTCAACAATATCAACGTCCTATATTTATAATGGAAAGTGCAAAAATATTGAGAATAAAAATATTGATGTCGTATATATAGTTGTACTAAATATCATTTTTTTAATATGGATATAAAATAATAAATAATAAATATATTAAATACACTTAATACAAAAATGATTTATTATACATTCAAACAAATATAACAGATAAACGTAATTTAAAAAAGTTAAACACAGATATATAATATCTATATTTACTTTAAAACAATAAACTGTTAATTTTAATTTATTTGTACAGATATATATATATATATATATATGAAAACAGCAGTCCCTCACCACGTCACCACCACACAGGCAGGAATAGCAAAGACCACGCGAGTCCCAAAGTATTTTTCGGCAGGTTTTATTCGGAAAGAGAGTTTACCAAATCTGACGCGTTTCGGGCGTCCGCCCTTGGTCACAGATCGTCTGGCTAATGAACAAACACCCTTTATAAATGGTACACTGCACGATTTCAATTAGCATTTTTTTCACATTTGCAACACCATGTGATGAAAGAATAAAAACTGAAGACACACTACACATAACTGACCTAGGTAGTCTGTTTTTCAATCAATAAACATTGTACATAAAATCAAAAAGAGGAAGTGTTGTTTTCAATATTTACAGGTCAATTAATAAATGACTCATAATCATTTAAAGAACCCAATTTTTCGACAGAATGTAATATTTCAAATAAAAAGCGCTGTAGTTGGCAAGTTAAAATAACACATTATCTCAGCATAAATGCTTGAACCAATTGAACTGCCGTCAATTCAGAAATCCTTTTATACAATGGTTACTTGATATTTGAAAGTGCGATGTGCATAAATAAAGTGCAAATGCATTGTGCAAAAACGCAAGATATTGTGTGCAACCCAGCATATAAATAAATATATATATAAATATTTATAAATAATTTTATGGTAATATCGTTCTAGATCATTATTTAGTAGATCTAATCGATAAACACTAACCATAAAAAAACATTATTTGTTTCTCATCAGCAGTTTGTTGAATTTCAGCATAAATGCATTGGTGATTTAACTGCATTATTCACAACATTGATGCACAACGTTTTTTCTGTTATGCAAGTCGAAAACAAACTCATCAAGCAACTTCCCAAATACATATGTATAACGAAAACAAACCAAAAATTATCATAGTGTCTGTGTCCCAAAAACAATAGGGAAAGTAGTGTGAATTCTCTGAACCAGTGAATGAAGGAAAAACAGAATGTGCACGGAGTACAGAAAAGGTGTAAAAGTAATGTTAGTGAAATTCATGGCAAATCATGGTAGGGTGAGGCAGATCAAAATAGATAATTGCATATATTGGAGGAAAGGTAGAAAATATGGCTACAAAAAAACATGTAAGTCTTCCGTAGTATTCAATCCATTGTGAAATCTGCTGTCTAGTTCTATAATGAACTGAGATTCAAGTCTCCTTAGCATTTTCTCCCTGTCACCACCTCGCCTAGGTTTTGGAACTGAGGCAATGACAAAGTATTCCAAGCATTGTAAGTTGTTATTGTGTATTGCTTTAAAATGCCTGGCAACTGGGTACGTGCCGTCATTGTTAACGATAGCACGTAAATGCTGGAGTATCCTGGCATGCACCTATAGCTTTGTGCTGCCCACATATCTGAGGCCACAGGTGCATGTCAGGAAATAGACAGCAAAGTCAGTCTTACAGTTGTATATGCCCTTAATGTCCTTAGCAATCGGACTGAATGGAGTTGAATATTGGGAGGTGTTTTTCCCAAACTTACACGCTCTACATGTAGAGCAGCGTTTAAATCCCGGCCGGGATTTCAACCAAATATATATATATATATATATATATATATATATATATATATATATATATATATATATATATATATATATATATATATATATATATATATATATATATATTACCTACTGGCTATCGCCAGTAGGTATATATAGTTAGGATTAATTCCCTATGGGATTTCTGAAAATTCTATGTCTAATAACTTTGGCGTTTGTGGACGGAATCGGCTGAAAGTTTCAGGAAAATGGCACATTTTGTTTCTGAGCAGCCCCTGAAAATTTAGTGGGGTTTCGTCAAGGGGGGGCTGAGAAAAAAGGGGGGTCCCAAAACGCGTTTTTTGCATTGAGTTTTCCATAGGGCGGTTGGACTCACTTTTAGCTCGAACGGCTGAATGGATTTGCACGAAACTTGGCAAAATTGTAGAGACTGTTAGCCCGATGTGCCTTTGCTAGGTCTCAATATATGTGCTTCAGTGGATTTTGAGAAATTAACGTTTAAATCAAGATATATATCTGTAACAGCGCTCCGGGCAGCGATCCGGTCCGCTTACTTTTCGCGTTTCGGAACTTTGCGTGCAGAAAGCTGATTGGCTCTCCGGTGTCTGTCAACATTCTAAACAGTCCGGAGCGGCCGCCATCTTGTCTCTCGGTAGGATCGAGAGAGAAGAAGAGGTGAAAAACGAAAGGGGAATTTAATGAAAGGGGGCAAGGTATCCCCCTCTTGACCCCCTAGGAATGTTGTTGGGGTTATTAAAGGGTCCCGTGGGGAAAAGAAAAAAAAAAAGATTTTTCACGGTAGAAGCGTTTCTCGGGCCGCGAACTGGGCCGCAAACTGGTAGCGAAACGGGAATTCGCCATTTTGTGCTTCGTTTTAATTGTTTTGAGACAAAAATTATCGCCGCACATCGGCCACAATGCATGAATATCGTTGAAAAGTCAGCGATATTCATGCATTATCCAGCAAATGCTCTTAGCCATGTTATCCACCTTCCATTGGATAACATGGCTAAAAACTGCTCTGTGCGTGACGTTTGTTAACGTTCGATTCGATGGAAATCAGGAAGTGTTGAACACCATTTTGTCACTGCGAGTAAATATTTTGTTATAAATGAATCCTTATTGATAAACATTGTCTGCGCCATCTTGCGTTTTTGTCCAATGCCACAATTTTGTCGTGCACGGCAGCCATTTTAGATGCCTTGACCAGGGCCACTCTCTGCACGCCGCCGATTCTCAGCATGGCTCCCCACCCTCGCACGCATCTCCCCCACGCAATGGTCACCCCCGCTCTCTCTCTCATGCATGGGACATATACTTCCCCCATCTGCGCTGCTCTTCTCTGAGAATCACACCCTGTGCCCGCTCGACACCTCCCTTTCACCCTATTCACTACCGCACCCTCTGACACTCCTCTTCCTCTGTGTCCGATTGTCCAGGCCGGACCTAGGCTATCACCTAGCCCCGCTGAATATCGTTGAAAAGTCAGCGATATTCATGCATTATCCAGCAAATGCTCTTAGCCATGTTATCCACCTTCCATTGGATAACATGGCTAAAAACTGCTCTGTGCGTGACGTTTGTTATCGTTCGATTCGATGGAAATCAGGAAGTGTTGAACACCATTTTGTCACTGCGAGTAAATATTTTGTTATAAATGAATCCTTATTGATAAACATTGTCTGCGCCATCTTGCGTTTTTGTCCAATGCCACAATTTTGTCGTGCACGGCAGCCATTTTAGATGCCTTGACCAGGGCCACTCTCTGCACGCCGCCGATTCTCAGCATGGCTCCCCACCCTCGCACGCATCTCCCCCACGCAATGGTCACCCCCGCTCTCTCTCTCATGCATGGGACATATACTTCCCCCATCTGCGCTGCTCTTCTCTGAGAATCACACCCTGTGCCCGCTCGACACCTCCCTTTCACCCTATTCACTACCGCACCCTCTGACACTCCTCTTCCTCTGTGTCCGATTGTCCAGGCCGGACCTAGGCTATCACCTAGCCCTGCGGATGTAGTTTATGGCCCCAGCTGTAGAGTATCCAGACATGCCAACCCTCCCGATTCAGGCGTGAGACTACTTATTTCAGTGGTAGTCTTTCGCTTCCCGTTTCCTGCAAGGAAAAACCCGGGGGCATATTACCAAAAACTAGCGGTAATTTTTGTCTCTAACTTGTTTAGAGACAAAAATTATCGCCGCACTTCGGCGAATTTTATCGCACATAAACCTTGCTATTAGCAAGGTTTATCGCAAATGCGATAAAAAACGGCCGCAATGCATGAATATCGTTGAAAAGTCAGCGATATTCATGCATTATCCAGCAAATGCTCTTAGCCATGTTATCCACTTCCCATTGAACAAGCGCATGGTCTTTTAAAGATTTGTGAAGTACTCGGGGCGGCGGTGTGTGTGTGCCCTCTTTCAGGAGCGGGCGGGGGGGCACTGCCAGCAATTTGCAGGCCAGGCAGTGTTCAACACGTGCATCACCCTTTCTCTGCCTGCTATTGCGCTCCATGCTTCGGAAAGGTAAGAAAAAGAACGTGCATTTGAGTTTGAAATGTCCGATCTTGTAGCAGTACACTTGCAAAGCCCACACATGACAATAACCCGATTCAAGGCCCCATTCACCCGATTTTAAAAAAAAATATAGTACTCCAAGACAGTTACATTTTAAAATTTTATTAACATTTAAATATAACGAACGCAACAAAAACTGTAAATATATTTAACCATTTTTTGAAATTAACCAGAACTATAACGATAACAACAACAACAACAATAATATAACTTTTATGCCTAAATTACGCAAACATTTAGCTAATCTGCTAAAGGGGGGAGTCGCCATTTCTTTACAATAATCAATAATGAAAAATCCACATCAATAGGGTTGCCCGTTTTCTCGATGCAGCACTATAGTGCAATATACACAGCACCTGGGGTGTCAAGAGTGAACAGGTCTTTCTTTGTTCCTTAAGATGTTATCTCCGAGAATGCTGATGCATTGGTGTCTGTACACTTCTTTGTCAATTCTGTCAAGATGATAACTGCTTTATAAACAGACGATATCTTTGTTTAGTCATTAGTGTTAAGTGTGTCTGAAACTACAGTGCCCTTCTGTTTTTTTTTCTTCAGGCTCTACAGAGTTTTGTGTGTTGTTCTTTTGAGCGACAATTATTCCAGAGGTTTCAGGTTCACTTGTTTTGTCCTGCAGTGAGTTAACAGCTTTAGAGAGTTCATGTTTATTTACTATGTCCTGCTGTTCGTCAACTGCTTCAGAGACATCAGCCTCATTTTTTATGTTTCAGTAGATCCTGGACCTGCCCGGCCGCGCCCAAAATGGCGCCGGTGTAAATGGGACTCGTAACTGCTTGTTCTGTACTGGTTGCCCAACCTTGATATCACGAGATACATATGCAGTTTTGAAGCACATGGCGGAGGCTTGTCTGCTGTAGTGGGGCGCCCCTTTATCGTTTCAGTCGCCATTCCGCCCGCTTTTGCTACACTGTGCCTTTTCCGCCATTCAGCTGTTTAGCGCCCGCTCTTACGGCTACAGCGTCTCGCTCACCATGTAGTTGAGTTGTTCCCACTCTTGCGGTGCAGCGATAGGCGGCTGCCACAGGACTCTTAAAATGGCGGCCGGCTCTTCGGATTTGGGCCTGGTCCAGTAAAATGGCCCTGGGACACCTTGGAACTCGGACGCTTGTCTGCCAGGGCTTGGGTTCCATTCTCGAAAGCGTCCCCTCAGCCTTGAAGATTGTACAAAAGTCTTGGGGGCCCTCGACTCCCGCAGGCTTCCGGTGGGGAGCGGCTGCCATGATTGCTTGCGGAATGGCCACGACGGAGCTACGAGATGGTGGTGCTCTCATGGTGACGCCAGCTTCAGTCTGAAACATCCAGAAACAAGGTGGGGCTTTCATCGTTTGGGGAAAAAAAATGTTTTAATCCAATGAAAAGTGTTATTTTTAGGTCACATGACCTAGTCTTACATAATTAGGAAAAGAAAAGTAAAATGAACCAATGAAAAGTTTTATTAACAAGTCACATGACCTGTTATGCTTACGTTACTCGCTGCGCGGCGCGCTCTGGATCGTTTCCGGGAAGCTGCGCCTTGCGCACCGGAGCACTTCCGGGTGCGCTAACGCGTCACGTCATATGACGCATTACGCGACAATGCAGGTGCAGAATATAGTCAAAATGTCTCCACCAACCAGCGGTCGGAATACAACCGCTTTCAGCAGTCCAAAAAGTTCGGTAAAATCTTAAGAGCGGGAGCAACTCAACTACATGGTGAGCGAGACGTTGTAGTCGCAAGAGCGAGCGGTAAACAGCTGAATGGCGGAAGAGGCACAGAGTACCAAAAGCGGGCGGAATGGCAACTAAAACGGTAAAGGGGCGCCCTACGACAGCGTGTCTTCAGGTGAAACGGATTGTGGGACAAGGTCCAGAATGAAAGATTCTTCAAAAGGGAAAAAATTCCGCTGGACCCCGGGAGCCGGCCGCCTATGCCGGGGGCGATCTCAGGCCTCACCAGGGCAACACGACTTGGGGAGGGGGCAGGAGCCAAGCGCCCCCTCTCAGTCCGCGCCATCTCACCGCCCCTCGGGGGCCTCCGTCAAGCGGTTTAGGGAGGCACCGTATCACATTGTTTTCCAATGCAGTCAGGTCCACAAATGGACCCCACTTACTTTGAATAGTGAAGCTGCAGCAGGTGCAAATAAGGTTTAAACAGTGTTACAAGAGCTGCTTAGAACTCTGAAGTATGGCACTCAACAACCAGGACTTATGCCATTTATGTAAGGCAGTGACATGGAAGCAACTCAGGGACAAAAAGCATGAACGAACATTCACGTATGAAAATCTTATTTGGAGAAGGGGTAGAATCCAAACGCCCCCTGCCAGTTCGCGCCACTATACCGTATGTGGAAAATCTGAAGCCATCATTCTACAAACTCTCAACGCTTGTTATCAGTGCATGAGTTTCATGCTCGATCGATTGAGCTAGCCGGATCGGGCAATAAAAAGTATAAAATAGTTATGTAAATAGTTATTTAATAAAATGTTTTACTCTGTTTCTTTGGTGGTGTGTTGTGTATATTTATAATATTTGCATAGGGTTTGCCGTTATTTTGGGCGGTGTGGGTGGCGGAGTCGAGCTGTTTTGCAGCCCTCATGGTGTGGAGCTCAGTTCATTTCACTATTTTCGTATTTCTCATGAAGGGTTATTCCTAATGTTTGTATTTTATTGAGGTCAAAAAGAGATCGAATTAGTGGTCTACTGATTTTGCTCGATTACTTTTATTTTTTTACACGATTTTTCAATATCTGCAAAGACTAAACAGAGTATTGCGACTTTGTGCTTGTTTGTAAATAGAGAATGATCCAAAGAGAACCAATTGTAAAACAGTAAATGCTTGGATAATAATCAATCAAATGGAGAGACAAGCAGGTACGACGGATTACAACAGGGGTAAAGGTCTGAGTTAACAACCGTTCACTATCTGCAAAGAGAGAGTACTACTAAGAGAAAAGAGGGGAGTGGGGGGGGGGCAGCGTTCAAAGCACATCAGCGTGCATAAACACGAAAACGTTTTTACCTATCACGTACTTGACATTTGACAGCTTTTGATACTTGCTATTAAAAAACCATTGAAATTCACAGAAAAAACCATAGGTTATACTCCATATATAGTTAGGAATTTGCATTTACAAAACCTTGAAAATTCAATGAAAAAACCATTGGTTTTAGGCCATATATAGTTAGGGATTTGCATTTAGAAAACCTTATTTTACTCGCATAAAACCATTGAAATTCCATATATAGTTATAAGCGCTAACTATATATCGCGCACCCGCAATCCACTGCTGATGATGTCACATATTACATCATTCATGACATGGTTAGTGACATCACTGATGACATCACTGATGACATCTCAAATGACATCACTGATGACATCACTGATAACATCTCATTTGACATGACTGATCACATCACTGATGATATCATTCATGTGATAATACCATGAACCTCTTCAGACTCTAATATAACCTTAGATACAATCAGTGTAAACAGACAGTCACTCATCCATGGAGTTACTCACACACCTAGTCAGTTATGCCAAAAATCAATCACACCTCCATTTTCTGAACTATACAGTTATACACACCTTACTTATTCAAACATATACTAACACATATTTACTTTACTCTCTTATACAATCTCTGATACATGTTCACAATGATCCATACAGCCACTCACACATTCACTAGCTCTTATGCACAGTTATTTATAGATGTCAACTCTCACATGTACTGTGTTTTACATATGTACTTAATTTGACATGTAGCACTGAGATATCCATTCACTCACTAATACACTCATGCACAGTCAACCGCCCATACAGCTGTTTCCACATGCAGTTGTGAATCTATACATATAGTGAATCAACTACTCACACATCTATGTACAGAGTCACACACCTCCCAGCCACCCATACACACACACTCAGTTTCCCATACAAATACTTGGACAACCAATCAATAACCCATACAGTTACTCATATAGCTACTGAACAACATATGCAGCAGTTTGTAGAACAACAGATATAATGATGCACAAATTAAAACAGTTTAGTCACTAACCCATGCACTCAGTGAGACACATTTAATCACTCACTCAATCAGTCAGTCATGCACCTAGTAAATCCTTCATCCAGACACTTATACATCCACTCATTCTTCAATATGTAAGACATATTTTAACTTTACAGAAACATACAGTCACTGGATGTTGTCATCAGTGATGTCATCAGTGATGTCATTTGAGATGTCATCAGTGATGTCATCAGTGATGTCACTAACCATGTCATGAATGATGTAATATGTGACATCATCAGCAGTGGATTGCGGGTGCGCGATATATAGTTAGCGCTTATAACTATATATGGAATTTCAATGGTTTTATGCGAGTAAAATAAGGTTTTCTAAATGCAAATCCCTAACTATATATGGCCTAAAACCAATGGTTTTTTCATTGAATTTTCAAGGTTTTGTAAATGCAAATTCCTAACTATATATGGAGTATAACCTATGGTTTTTTCTGTGAATATATATATATATATATATATATATATATATATATATATATATATATATATATATATATATATATATATATATATATATATATATATAATTATCCCAAAAACAACAGTAGGAAATCATCCGGCACTCCAAGGTAGGATCAGAGTCTTCACTTTATTTCTAGGACAGGTTTTAACATCAACGCATTTCGAGATTCAAGCTCCCTTGTTCACGATGTTTAACTGCCATTTTTACACGTTTAAAATACACACTGCAGTGGTAATGGGAAGCGATGAAGGAAACAAAAGTTAGGGTGTTCTGTTTCACTTTGTCGAGGGTAGGGGCCATTTTGGAACGTGTTAATTATAACAACATTCAATTATCTAGATAAACCCAAGAAGTCTTTTTGAAAGCCATTTCAAAAGAATACATATGTAATTCTTTAACATTTCACAAAATGCAAGTGCATACAATTTAAAGTGGCAATTTCTCATTTTTTAAAAATGTATACCTTACTACAAAATGCCCCTATTAATTACTGGTACTGAAAGTTTCTAAAGTGCTAGTGATTCCTACTTCTACACACACATCTAAACACTTACCTATAGATTCACTCATACATGCTAAGAAAGATCAATAGAACACTATTAAATATAGTGAATTCCTAAGGTTTTTTAAATGCTAATTCCTAACTTTAACATGTCTGAAACCTATGTTTTTTTCAGTGAATTTCAAAGGTTTTGTAAACGAACATTTTTAAATGTATTAATTGTTATATTTATTTTTTTGATACTGATTTACTACATTGTTTACACCATTTATTTTTAGATATTTTATTTTTAAAATTACATTATAATTACATTATACATTACATTACAAAATATACTTTCTCAGAATGAATGACTTTAGTTTAAATAGGCAATAGACTTTTAAGTACAGTAGTTACAGTTGTTGCAATAGGCAACACAATTTCAAACACAATGCAACATTGAACTGAATGGGAATTTCTAGTTAAATGCACTTAGTTACTTTATGGATTACTTTTTTAAACACAGGACTGGATCCTAGGTTCAGTCCTGGGACATCTCCTGTAAACAGTTGAGTAAAAGCGTTGAAGTTACAGTAGTGATTTTTAAGGAATATTATTGTATTTTGAAAGTTGACACTTAGAAACGTTTTCACATAGAATCACCAATCGTATCCTAAGGGAGGAAATTCACTTAGCAGGTAAGCAGTGTTATCGTTACTTTTTCTTACTCAATGGTGGATCCTGGACCCAGCACTGGTGCATCTCCTGTAAACAGTTGAAAGAATGCGTTTATGTCATACAGTCGATTTTTAAGGAATATTTGTAGTTTGTGAAAATACTAGGGGTGGGCACCCTGGGAAAGTGTAGGAGCCAGCCCTGGGGGACAGCATTCCCCAGGGCCTTGACAAGGCTCCAGGAGAGGGACGGTGCATCCCCCTCCCACATTAAACAAAGCCCCGGGGGGTGGTGGTCCCCGGGGTTGGGGGGTCTGTCATAGGCCCCCCAATTTGAATATTTAGTGCCCCGGGGAGGTGGCGGTCCCTGGGGTGCGTGGGGGGCTTGAGCCCCACCACCCAGGGTATATTGATAAAAAATAAAGCCCGGGGGGCCGTGATCCCCCCGCCATTAATTTTTTTAAGCCCCTGGGGCTGGCGGTCCCCGGGGCTGGAGGTCCTGATAGCCCCCAACAGAGAACTAGAAGCCCCAGGGGGTGGTGGTCCCTGGGGCTGGGGGGGGCCTGAGAGCCCCCAACTAATTTTAAGAAGCCCCGTGGGGTGGCGGGCCCTGAGAGCCCCCCAAACCAAAGTTTTAGAAGCCCCGGGGGATGGGGGTCCCCGGGGCTGGGGGGGCCTGAAAGCCCTGCACCCAATTTTTTTTTAATCAGCAAGATCCGCGCATCCTGCACGGATTTTGCCGATTTAAAAAAAAAACATTTTTGGGGCCTTGAGGGTCCTCGTGGGACCACCTGAGCAGGCCTAGGGTCAGGGTGTTTCTACCCTGCCCCCTTTTCGTGTTTTTCGCATTTGTTTATTAGGTTTCTTGTGCCTGCCGAGGCACAAGATGGCAACCAACACTTCCTGGTTTGGAGTGTTGACAGCCAATTAGCATTCAGCTTGTGCACGGGAGAGTCCACAGATCTTCCGAGCCATAGATATAAATGTACTTTTAAATGTGATTTTCTCAGAAACTACTGAACAGATTTACACCCTATAAGGCACGAGTCTGCACCAAAGACTACCACTTTGCCAAATTTGGGTTAATTTCATTCAGCCGTTCGGGCAGTAGCTGCAATGAACAGTACCTATGGAAAATTGCACAGGGAAAACACGTTTTAGGACCCTCCTTTTTTCTCAGCTTCGCTTTATGATTCACCCCAAGACTTTCAGGATAGGAGCGGACCGGAGCGCCCCACCAGTTTTGAACATTTTGCAAAGATTAGTCAAACGGCGCCAAAGTTTTTGCAATTAGAATGTTGCAGATTTCCTCTGGAAAATAGGTCCTAACTATTACTTCCTACTGGCGACCGCATAACATAAAATCCATAAAAGCATTCTATTATAAATTAAAACATTTAAACTATTTAAACATCTTTAAACTTACATTTCCCACTCCAGTCAGTGCAACAGTAGGGAAAGTGTTGGATAGCAGAAGGGTAAAAATACTATTCCCACTCCAATTAGTCCAACAACAGGGAAAGGGTTGTATAGCGGAGGGGTAAAAATTACTATTCCCACTCCAGTCAGTTCAAAATTAAAAACAAGCAAAATATCAACAACAACAAAAAATATTTTAAAAATAAAAATAAATACAACAAAATATACATTTGTTAATAATTAAAATACAATTATATTTAATATTAAAAATAAAAAAGTAAAAACATATAATAAATGCATTTCAAAATGCCTACATATATTAAATAAAATAAAAAATAATTTTCAAACAAATAAATATTTTTAGTTAGAAATTACTTATAAAGAATACATTAATTATTAACATACATTTATTTGATTTACTTCCTACCTTATAACACCACACAATTCAAAACCCACATCTAAATTAAAAAACATATTTACTTCCATAATTAACATAATTAATTATCCTTTAAAGAAATATTTTTAATTAAAAAAAATAAAACACATACAAATGAATTAACTTCCCACCCTTTACCCCTATAATCCCCACAACCCACCCCTAAAAAATTAAACTGAAACATTTATTTTAAATAATATCTTGCCCAAGGGACCACATCTAGCAACCGCCCTCCCTGTCGCCCGCTGTATTGCAGCAAAACCCCCCTAGAGCTAGCAAGGACTTCCATCCAATCCACCCACGATACCTTAAAGAGGGAAGAGTGGGGAGTTTTTTTCCTGATCTATTTCATCTCTACAACCAGCAATCTATTCTACCAGTTGCTAACCAGAAATTCAATCTCCCATCTACATTCTTTTGCACAATTACCCGGAGCACAGCATCAATCATGATTCTTTCGCACATCTTAAGTAAATTTGCATGATAGGCCTCCCAACCCCCATCGACTAGGGAGGATGTGGCTTCTTTAACTGATAAAGTGATCCACTGGATCAAGGATGTTAGGAAGTGGCATAATGTCATTCATTCTGACATCGTCAGGGCTACTCGCCTCCCAAACCCAGGCAGTAATTCTGACTATATTATACTACAATTCTTTCATCTCTCTGTTGTTAATGGTCTGTTGCCGCGGCAAGCACGATTTCTCTCTCCCTTTAGTTCCACGATCTGACTTAAATCTAGAGACACCCACCCCACGCAGTAGAGCAACCTTGCTCCCACCCCCATTATCCCATGTGGATTGGATGGAAACGGTAGAGATTCCAACCATGCCTAATACACCAGCAAATGCACCATTTCCCCCAAAGCATCCTCTAACACCTTTAATCTCACTGTAGGCACTTTTTTATTACCTTCTAATGACCAGTTCCATTCCAGCCGTAAGGAAGTGCAACTAGATGGCACTGAAAAAAATCATGTGTCCCCCTTCTAATAAACCCCCTATTTTTTCATGCCTCTACTTTGTCCATTCTTACCAACATCTTTACTCAGGTCTCCTGTAACATAGCTGGGCTTGAGAGTAAACTTGCCCAAGTGGATTGGAGGAAGTCTTCCTTTAGCAGGGTGAGGTTATTATGCTCCAGGAAACATGAGAAATTACCCCTTCACACAGGCAAGGCTAGAAGACCTTTCACATCCCAGCATACAAGCCTTGTGTTAGTAGATATTCTGTTGGCCTTACAATTTGGTTCCAGATCTCTCCAAGTAAGACAACTTTCGACCAATTCTCCATACTTACTGGTCTACAAGTTCTTTCAGGGAACAAAGAAAAATTACTCCTCCTAAATGTGTATTGCAGGAGCATCCCAAAGACAGCTGAAACTGCAGTTTCACAACTTTTGACATGCACTATAGTCAAGGCAGGAGAGGAGTTCACTAGAATCGTGGGTGTGGATTTCAATGTGTGCTTTGGACCTTCAGCACTATTAAGGGAAATTGTAAGTCATGAAGATTCATATTTGGGCATTCCCAAAATCCATGCCCCTACATAAAAATATTTTCAAACGTTGCCTTACAGTTGCTGGATTTCTGTGTTTGCTGTCACTTGAGAGCCAGTAACGGTAGAACAAAACATGAAGCAGAGGGGCGCCCACACCTTGAAAAGGAATTCCTATTAAAGCCACATTGATTGTATTCCTTTTCTCCCAGGAAAATGTACTCAACCTGGAAGTCCTGTCCTGATTCGAGAGGGATAATTGTCCTTTCCTCCTCTCCTTTCGGGCTGACTTCAATAATTTAGACCAGAACCAACATCTCCCTTGTGGAGACCTAATGATAAGCAATAATCAGAACAAGGTGAGATGGTAATGTTTGGCCAACAATGAGGGTATTTACGTCCAATTATATCAGGATTTCACCTCATTTCTGTCCTCTTTAGCAAGATCAAGGCTTCTCCCCATAAAATATTGGACGTACATGGCAAGTGGTTTGAGGAATTGAAATTATGTTTTTTTTTACTAGCAGGAGTGATCTCCTGACCTTAGACCACACGTGGTTTAACAAGGATTGCAAAGTGGAGAAGAGACTTCAAACTAAAACTCGTAAAAAAGATACTCCCAAAATATCCGATCAGCTTGCGCCTCCTACAAATCTGTGTTAAAGAATGCCAACACCTCTTTGGTTTACAGCAATCTGGAATGAGGTCTTGATTGCTGCATGATCTGGGAACCAGGCAGATTTTAGGCACACCATATTGCTTGGTTCTACATCAACCAATATGAGGCCTGTATCTAACATCCTCCCACATGATTGGGTAATTATTTTCCAACTCTCTAGTCTATAGAGACCCCATGGCTTTCTCTGTTCCATGTCCCTCAGATCCAGCTAAGCCAGGAACTAATTCTCCTCCAGTGCCCACCTCAATTGCCCAAAACTCTCCTTCAAGTGATGCAGTGGGGTTCTTTGCAGTGGCAGAAACTGTTCTGCTGTTTGTTTTCGGAAGCCTGGTAAGGCTCCAGGGTTAGACAAAATTCTGGTCAACCTTTTTATCTCAGAACCTGACATCTGGGCCCCCTATTTTAAATATGTAGCTAACACAATTAAGGCAGGTGCTGAACTCCCTCCCACCTGGAAAGGTGCAGAGATCATCCCCATTTTTAAGAAGGGTCTAAAATCTGACCCAGTGAACTACCAGGTCATTAGCCTTATCAACTCTAGCCACAAAATATTGTGCACGCAGGTCCTGGATTGTCTTCTAGCCTGGATTGATGATAAAGAGATTCTGTCTCAGATCCAGGCAGATTTTTGCTCTAAGACCAGAATAGTTGATCTGGGTTTAGGTTCCAACTTATCAGATGGAAAGACGTTGACCTCAAAGTGTCCTTTGACATGGTTCCTAGAAACAAACTCTGGAGTACCCTGAGAAAGATAGGACTCCCTGGTTTTCTGTAGGACATCATTCCTCGCCTCCATAGCTATAATTTAGCAAACATCGGCTGGGGAGCTAATGGAGAAACCACTGATCGATTTGGGGTCAGTACGTGAGTCAGGCAAGGATGTGTTTTTGCCTCTACAGTGCTTCATTTTATCAATAGCTGTGTTGATTACCTAATGGCCTGCATCAATGACTCCCCCGTACTTGGGGGCTCAAAAAT
This sequence comes from Lissotriton vulgaris, assembly GCF_964263255.1. Taxonomy (NCBI): domain Eukaryota; kingdom Metazoa; phylum Chordata; class Amphibia; order Caudata; family Salamandridae; genus Lissotriton; species Lissotriton vulgaris. The sequence goes on from NC_141697.1 coordinate 1,032,868,688, forward strand.
ACCAGCTTTCCTATTCGTAGACGACACGATGTTGAACTCAAAAGCTCCAAACAGCATTGCAACTCTCCACCTATGGTTCGAATCTTTCTGTTCTAACACTGGCCTGACTATCAAAATAAACAAAACTAAGTTTGACAATCCACCTATACAGGGGCTTTTAGAGGGGCATTAACATCCGGTGGATTGGAGCAGGAAAGAGTACTCAATTTACCTTGGTATTCAGTTATCCATTTTTTAATTCATGGGACTGTCGAATCACAAAAGGTATGCTCAAGCTTAATCATACAGTGGCCACTGTCCTAAGATTCGCAAATAAAACCTCCTTCCACCCCATTTCCCCCCCCATTGGAAGTGTGGAAAACTAAAACAGTAGCAGCCAGAGTCATGTAAACACTGATGTACAGGGGGTAGCCTAAAACAAGCTTTTGAGGGTGACCCTCAAACTACCCCAAAGTACCCCTCCAATCTTTAAACCAGATGTCACCATTCTGTCAATGTCTTCCCTAGCCCACCTCACACCCACACTATATTGGTTGGGAGTATGGTCTTCTACCCCTATGCTGACACACTATAGGGTGGGCCTACAAGATGTGCTGGATAGACAGAAAAGAGGGGCTACCCTCTTAATGTTGGAACATATAAAACAGACCCTCTACTCCTTGGACTTGCCAGGGTTCTGACTAAACACAACCTCCATTACATTCTCCTCTGCTAAAAAGTTGAAGTCTTTGTATTGGGCACAAGAGGAGATGAAATTGATTACCCACTAAGAACTGGGGCACCTTACTGATTGCTTCCTAGGGATCAAGCCCTTTTCTGCCACAAAAGCTTATATGGATGAGATTGACCCTCCCTTCACCAAAGCCCTTTATATAAGGTTTAGGCTAGGCACCCTTCTGCTAGCCTTTTTTACAGCTAAATGAAAGGGCATCCCGAGCGACAGTAAACTCTGCCCAGTATGCAAGGGGTGCTTTGAAACCAATGCCCATTTGCTGTTTTTCTGCCCAACTACTCCAATCAGCGTAAGCTTTGGATTGCCCCTCTATGTTGTCTTTTAGATGTCCACCAGTTCAGGGTTGCTCTGAGAATTTGGGGAGCCAACACTGCCCATGCATTGTTTTCTCAGTTGATTTTTAGAGGGTCTTTGGCCGAATAAAATACTTGTGGCCCCCACCAGTACTGGTTAAGACTGTTTTATATTAGTTACAGTTGAAAGAACAAAGTTTGGTAAACTCCACTTAAACCAAACCTAAGTCCAAACAGTTTGTCACTAGCAACCCCACTTGAAGGACCTTCACCAAATGTTCCTGCAATTTAGTTTCAGTCAATATGGTTTTTAGAAATGTGACCTGCTTTAGGTTGTGTGCCTCTCTCGATTGACACTGAAGCAATAAATAGATTTAATTCTGCATATGATTACTTTTATCGAATATTTTATTACATGTAATCATTGAGTTCTTGGCACTTTTTATATTTAATTGAAATGTATTATCCGTTGGTTTTATGTATTGCTCTATTGAACTGTGACTTCTATGGTCAATGACCGATATAAAGTACACAAATCAAAGTGAAAATCGAATAGTAAGTTGGTTACAGACATGGTTCTGGTAGACATGGATTAAGTTGGAGGAGAATTTTGTTTGGGACTGTGGGTCTTTTTGAGTTCTTAGTGGAGGCACATGGTCAATGGGAGAGAGGTTCTGGGAGAAGTGTAAATCAGTGTTGTAAATATGAAATTATTTATTTTGTTACTTAAGGAGTTTTTTAGAAAGCAAACATGACCTTTTCAAAGTGCTGTGCAAGGCAATGCGTTCCATATTTCTACAGATGGAAGTGGTTACATCGAACTTACAGATGGTAGTAGCAGTCATGCAATATTCTCAACAAGTCTGAAAATGTGTAGTTAAAAAAGACTAACCAGGCACCTCTAGTGTGATACTGATTGTGATGACAGATCCTGCATCAAGTCGATGTCAGGACAGAGACCGACCAAAAGGTAGTTTATTACTCAACCATTAATGGCGGATTCTCATATGTAATAGAGGGAGGACCGGGCACCTGAATGATTTTTTGTTGTATTTTCACGTGATTACTGGGATCCCCAGGTAGCCGGTCAACTGAGTTGGTCTTGTGCGTTGTGGAGATTTGAAGTGGGAAAATTTTGTTAATCAAAATTGGTTTCACTTCCTTCCGGAATGTGACAGACACTGGATTGGTGGGAATCTCCAGTGGGAGATCCAGATTCTGGGGGTTGAGGCAGACAAGGTATGAGCATAGATCTTTGTTGAAAATGGCCCTTTCTGCAAGGTCACCCCAAAACGTTTTACCTTCTTCCTCCTCTTCTTACTGAATATGTTTTGTTGGCATTAGGACTATGGGCACTTTACCGCTGCTAACTAGTGCTAAAGGTTATGTGCTCCCTCCTTAAAACATGGTCAAATTGGCTGATCCACAATTAGTATATGTAATTTACTTATAAGTCCCTAGTAAAGTTCACTCTATGTGCCAAGGGGCTGTAAACTAAATGCTACTGGTGGCCTGCAGCACTGATTGTGCTGCTCATTTAAGTAGCCCTTAAGACGAATCCCAGGCCTGCCACTACAGAGCCTGTATGTGCAGTTTGACTGCCATGTCCACTTGGCATTTAAAAGCCCTTGCCAAGTTTCAAACTCTCCTTTTATTACACATATGTCGTCCTTAAGGTAGACCCTAGGTAGACCGTAGGGCAGGGTGCTGTGTAAGTAAAACGTAGGGCATATACATTTTAGTTTGACATTTCTTGGTAGTGAAATACTCCCAAATTCATTTTTCACTACAGTAAGGCCTACCACTCTCACAATTTAGCTTTGGAGATTCATTAATACATATATTCAGTGTATTTCCTGATTGAGAAGGAGTAGACTAGTCATGTTTGGTACCTATGGACTTGGTACGATAAATCCCCTTTAATGGTAACGTTCTGTTTTACTTTTGTATATGTACGTTTTTCTCCAAGAAACTTCTGATGTTCAGCGAAATAGGTTTAACTCTAATCATAAGTCAATATGGGAAATAGAAGAAGAATTGTGTGAGGGCGAGGTCTCAGGCTGAACCCCTATGAGCAACTGGATGCTTTATTTACCTGATTATGTCATGTACTGATTCGGCTATTATATCATGTGTAATTACGTTCAAAAACATAGAATTAACATTCAAAAGAATTTAAAGCCCATAGCTTGTATTTATCCATGAGATCCTTTGTGGAAAAAAAGGTTTCAATTTGAAGCAAATACTTGACTCTTTTTCCTGGAAAGAAATGTCTCAGAAGAGATCTGTGATGAAACACTTGTTGGCCATGCAACACAGCAGCAAATTAGATAATTGAGAGAAAGTTTATGTACCAGGAATTGAACTGTAAAAAGTGACAGATTATCAGGCATACTTCCTGTTAGGAAGGGGCCTAAAACCTGGCTGTTTCTAAATATAACCCAGTAACAGTGTATTTGACATTTTGATATGTCGGTGCTGTACTTTCAGCACTGGGATGCCTGCGGGTAGCCATGCGCTTTACAAGTGCTAATAATAATGATGTAAACCTTCCGATGAAATCAAATCCAATCCACTCCAGAAAGAGGAAAAAAACCTAGGTTAAGCGATTTCAGTGGCAAACACTAGTCTTAATGGAATTTAAAACGGAACTTAGAATGGAATTTCACTATAGCTGGCCAAAAAGCCCCAACTTAGTTAGTGAACTAATTGTACGGTAGATGGAAACTGTAGCAGCCTGGATGATGTAGCAAATCCAATTTATGACACATTTTCCTGCATGTAAATTCGCTTTGTGTTAAAACCTTAATTTGTGAGGGATTGGGAAGGCAGGTCTGGCATTTCCCCAATACAGGTCGCTTCCTCCTGTCCCCTGTATATTTTAACCAAAATCAATTATACACATTTCATAACTCAAAACATTAAATACAGTGGCATAAAATAAAATACTGCAACTGTAAAATGGGTTTAGAAAGTGCCATGACCTGAACAAATATAGTCAAAAGATGAACAAGTAGAGAGCAGTCTGCTATGTCACCCTCCCTGTAATGTCAGGCATGGACCTCACAGGTAGATAAAAAACATTGTAAAATCTTTCATCGAAATGGAGATGAGCATAATAACATACATTACCCAGAATTCATAGGACTTATTATTGGCTGGGGAATCTAGATAGGGAACGACCTTACATATAGTTAAAATGAAGGAAAGTAAGGAAAGTCTTAAACAGCCATGAACAAGTCTGATGTCCAGTTAAAAAAAATGTTGATGTGATTTTTTTGTGCTGCTACATGAGTTTTTAATCTAATAAATGTTGGTTTTGCACCCATCCCGAGGGCAGCAGCGAGCAGTTTTTTTTAACTAGAATACTGACTTGGTTTATCTGAGTTGGCACTGGCATGAAGAGCGGTGCACTGAGGCAGAAGGAACCAGATTGCTGCATTGGTCTACAGTTAAAAAGGGTGACATAATCAGTACTGCTGAGTGGGAAAGACCCATTTATTTTTTGTCTTTCAGGTTAACCAGTCAGTACTGTGGTGAGAGGAAGGTAATAATTAAAAACTGTCCTCATCAAGGAAAGAAAGTAATACCCAGACAGAATGATGCACATACTCAAAGAGACCGAGCTTGTCTCCTACTGTCATCTATGATCTGATCTTCTGACCTTCCCTACCAGTCTGTGAGCTATAACAATGAAAGGTCCAGACCTGGCAGCAGTTGGAATTAAGTAATATTCCAACTTGTAGACAATAACAAAGGCACCAAGGGTACCAGAGAAAGGTGTGGCCTTGTCAGACAAGATTTCCAGGTTTGTTCTGGTCAGAGCTTTTTGCCGCTAAGGAAGGTTTCAACTAGATCTCACACAGAAGATGACTAGCTATTTGGGTTCCAGCCTTTTATACCCTCCTGCATTACCTTGCTAGATTTTTAGATAATTTTGAGCTCAAAATGATGAAGGCAAAACCCAGGAGCAGGGAAAGATGTGAAAGTGATTTCAGTGACAAGATGACTTCACTGGGTACATTTTTCTAGTTAGCTGTACTCTGAACGTTTGGTGTCAAAATGTAAGGTTATTGCAGGAACCCAGAATTTGAATACTTAAATTCATGAACATCCTGTTGGCCACAACGTCCATCTTTGTCCTCGTGAGAGGAATTACACCTCCATAAAAAAAGACCAAGGGGAGCCATTCCATAAATTGGTGAGCTCCAACTCCTCAAAAAGTACAGTTCGTTCACCTGAATTATCCCACACAATGGTAGAAAACTCCACTTCAACGTCATTTATTTTTTCATTTTCAGAATCGAACCCCAACTATTGGAATTTGTTTCTTCAAAGGAAACATATTTTCTGAGCTGGATAAAACAGCATAGTTCCCATAGGTAAACCATGTGTGCCTTCTGTGCAACCACTGCACCAGCAGATGCACACAAGACCAAAATATCCTTCCGGCTCAGGCAGAAATCTCACAATATAATGTGTGGTCTTCCATCAGGGAAAGAGAGGACCTGCATCAAAGTGTGTCTGGCCTCTCAAGTCTGTAGGTAAAACTCTTGACCAATGTGACCTGCTAAGCTTCCCTGAACCCCACTCCTTTGTGGTAGGCCTAGAATCTCTTCTAAGTGCCTGTCACCTCAGCGTTAGACACTTTGCAGTCATGGAATTTCAAAAATATACACCTGATCCCAATATTTTGATTTTGACTATTTTTTAGCAAGAAATCGTAATTTTATACTTTACAATAAAGTGGTTTGGGAATATTTATTGGTTGGTTTCTTGACTTTATTTTGAATTTGTCTTTCCTTCTATAGTTAACATGTATTTCTGGGATGTATGGTGGAACCATACATGTCATTAACACGCATGCTTTTACATTGCGTAGATTATCACACATATGGCTTTAGAACAAAAATGTATGCTGCATATATATATATATATGTGTGTGTGTGCATATATATGCATATGCACGCACACATGTGTGTATATATCTATTTCTCTTTCTTTCTATAGATCATAAATATATATTTAAAATATATATGAGTATATATATTACCATATTGACCCCAACCCTTAAACTCTCCTACGTTAAACCCTAAAAATACCCTGCCAGCCCAAATACTCATACCCACATTCAACCCTAAATTCACCCTTGCCACCCAAATACCCTTACTCACCCTAAACCCTAAAATGCCCTTGCCAACCAAATACCCTCACCCACCCTGAACCCTAAAAATAGCCTACCCACCAAAATACCATTACCTATCCTGAACTCTAAATATACTGTAGCCACCCAAATTCCCTTACCCACCTTAAACCCTAAAAACACCCTTACCACCCAAATACCCTTATAAACCTTAATCGCTAAAAACACCTGTGCCACCAAATACCCCTACCCACCCTAAAAATACCTTTGCCACACAAATACCTTTATCCATCCTAATCTCTAAAAATACAATTTTCGCCCAAATACCATTACCCACCCTAAACTCTAAAAATACCCTTGCCACCCAAATACCTTTACCAACCTTAAGCCTCCCAAAATACCCTCGCCACCCAAATACCCTTTCTTACCCTAAACCCTAGAATTACCCTTACCACCCAAATACCCCTAACCACCCTAAACCCTTAAAACGCCCTTTTTACCCAATTACCATTATCCACTCTACACGCACCATTGCCTCCCAAATACTGTTACCCATCCTAAACCCTAAAAATTCCCTTGCCACCCAAATACCTTTACCCACCTTAAACCCTAAACATACCCTTGCCACCCAAATACCTTTACCCACAGTAAACCCTAAAAATACGGTTACCCACCCTAAACTCTAAATACACCATTGCCACCCAAATTCCCTTACCCACACTACACCCTAAACACCCTTACCACCCAAATACCCTTACCCACCCTAAACCCCAAACACCCTTACCACCCAAATACCCTTATCCACCCTTAACCCTAAAAATACTCATGCCACCCAAATACCCTTGCCCACCCTAAATCCTAAAAACACCCTTTCCACCCAAATACTTTTACCCACCAGAAACTCAAAAAATACCCTTGCCACCCAATTTTCCTTTACCAACCCTAAGCCCCCAAAATACCTTTGCCACCCAAATACCCTTTCCCGCCCTAAACTCTAGAATTACCCTCACCACCCAAATACCCCTAGCCACCCTAAACCCTAAAAGCTCTCTTGGCACTCAAATACCATTACCCACCATAAATGCACCCTTGCCACCCAAATACTGTTACCCACCCTAAACCCTAAAAATACTCTTGCCACCCAAATACAGTTACCCACCTTAAACCCTAAATATTCCCTTGCCACCCAAATACCCTAACCCACACAAAACCCAAAAATACATTAGCCGCCCAAATACCTTTACCTACCCTAAACCATAAAACACAGTTGCCACCCAAAGGTCATTACACATCCTTAACCCTAAAAATACCCTTGCCACCCAAAGTCCCTTAGCCCCCCTAAACCTTAAAATTATAATTTCCACCCAAATACCCTCACCCACCCTAAGCCCTAAAAATGCCCTAGCGACCCAATCCCCTCACTTACCCTAAAGCCTAAAAGTGCCCCCCCCCCCCCACTCACACACAGGGTAGTGACTGCATTGTAAATGCTGTTCCCTGCATTTCTCTGGGGGAAAGTCTGCTATTTTGTCCAATTGTTACCAGAGGTTAAGCCTAGGTTTTCTCACAGACTGCAACTTTGCTCAGCAGGATAATAGATGACTAATTTGGTGGGACCCTTTCCCCAAATAATTAAGAAAATCACAGTGGCCTGCTACAGACAATATATTACATGGTAGAAAACCAACAATATGCTCTTTAGCTATGTGTTCAAGGAATAATAAATTTGCTCTGATTGGGGTCATTGGTAAGACACCATTGATCAGGTTTTATAGACGCATTGACATTGAGTAAGTTGTTGATTAGCTTAATGCCAATGAGCAAAGTGGGGGTAATTGAGTGCTCATATCAGGAAGAACGGTGAAACAGAAGCCGTTCACAGGCACTACAACTATAGTAAACTGTTAGTCTCTCCCTTTTGCCACCAGGCATGCAAACATGTCATGCAGAGATCACATGAAGCTCCGTGGTTGTTAAGCCCTGAGATGCAGCTTTACACCATCCTTCCACTGTAGTTGTCAGAGCTGGGACTGCAACCCTTATCCTCCTGTCAACCTAGTATAATATTGCAAGGGCCTTGTTGGAGAAATGGAGAAACATGACAGGCAGTAAAGCTCACCTCCGATTTATCATCCTGATGAAAGATCCCATAGGTAGTCGTGTCATTTGAAAAACAGATATTAAACTGGGCTCAACAATTAGAATTTCTGCTCCAGTGCGATGAGGATAGCAAAAATAAAAAACTGTGTACGGCAGTTGAAATGCGGTGACACCAGTGGAGCAGTCTGCAATGTGATACCACCTTTGCCCATAGTTATTGAATATTAGAGACTGGAGTATTTTGAGGCCTGGTACCTCTTTGTTGGTGTTTTTTACACTGAGGCCTTACGTCCCTTTTGCAGTCCTCATTGATAGCCAACTTCATCCAGTCAAAATCCACTCTCTAAGAGGTATCCCCCCGCCAAGCCTCAGTCAAAATGAATTGGTCCTAAAACACGACTCAGTTTAAAACAAAAGACACACAATTGATGGACGGAATGCTGAACAAATCAAAGCAGTCACCCTCAGTCAAGAGATCTGGGTTAAATCCTTATCAGCCAGGATATGGAAATGTATCTGTCATCTTTTTTTCCATTTATTAACTTCTTCAGCTGAGAGATATTTGTCCCCAAAAATGCTCATCCACCATATCCTCTCTAAATTCTCAAATCATGTCATATCACATCTAGTCTCTGGATTCCCCACAGCATCTCTATTACATTTACTCTCATTTGACTCAACACACTTTGGTACGCTTTTTAATTTCATCCCTCCTGCTTAAATTACTTGATTCAAAGCCCTTTATGCTTAGATATGTTTATATTCACTTCTCTCAAACATATTTCCCTTTAGTTTAAATACATGAACCTGCATGAAATATTATTTATTTTTATTGAAAATGCTTCCCGCTTTTAATAATATGGCTTAAATTCCTCTATGGTAACCCTTATATGTATGACCCCAGGTAACACTACTTGCATTAATTTATGTAATTTCGTTTTACAGCTATACTCATTACATCCCTCAAAGAGGTCATATTAAGTTTGGAATGAATAGACTTAATTGTGTCTTACAGATTATTATTTTCATGTCAGTTTGATAATCATATGAGTAATAAGGTGGTAATACACTCTACTTGTGGCTTATACTGAAATAAATATTGTTTCTTGAATCTCTTAATCCCTTGCGGAACAGTCATTAAGGGCTATTTGGAGCAGTGATCAATTATTACATTTCTGCCTTCGATCCATTTATTTTATTTCTTATTTTTTTTTTTAGGTTTTTAGAGCACAGACATAGCTCTGAAAAGAAGCATGTTGTGCTGCTTAGTAAGCTTGTAAGGTACAATGACATGTAGGAGGGGGTTATTGAGAATCTTTTAGGTGTGAGGTAGGGTGATGTGGGGAGGAGGAAGATGGTATGAGTCCCAACTTCAGTTTATCAAAGACAAAGCCACAATTTGTGTGGAGGATGATCACTTTAGGGACTGTGAGATGTATTGGGTAAGATACTCCTTGAATATAAAAGTCATGAGCTTTTCTCTGAAATGAGGAAGATTGCTGATTTGTACATCAGTTGTAAAATATATGAAAACCTTGGGTGTCTATATAGCACAATAAATAAATCTCTCGCATTCTGTTGTCCCTGTGTGTTTGCAGAAAATGTGTATGTCCAACAGCTCGTTATTACATGAAGAGGCGTAATGGCTTAGTTTCAGGAATTTTCAGCATAATGTGAATTTTACAAAATTACACAAATTACCCCTGCATAATTTAAATTTTTCTCAGGCCTATAACTGAAACATTCACATTCTAAACTTCAGAAGCTGTGAAAGCACATTTTCAACATTCTGCTTTAGATAAGCATTGCCTCTTAATGCAGATAGGTCTGATTACCAAAAACTGCCCTGAACAGTGTCATAATGGACTTAATGATCTTCTTTTTGTTCTATTGTTACTAATTTTGCATCTCATTTTCCTCAGATGTTGTCGCTGATGCAGAAAATGGCATTGTTTTCATAGTTTTGATTACAAAGTGTGTATTCACTGGGTGTTGTAAACACCTTTCTACTAAGCAAGACTAGCAGAATAGAATGCCATTGATTTAAGATTGTTCTATGCCACATTATTTGTCAAAATGCTTCAGAAATTGAATAGGATTTGCTGTTCTACACCAAAGAAATGAATATCTTTTTTAACAAGTCACTCATCTATGATTCAAGTATTCATATAGAAATTCCTTCCACTTCAATTATTAAAAAAGACTTTGACACATTAGTATATATGGTTAATGTTTATAACATATAAATATGAAATACATTAATATAATGTTTGATGGGAAGGCATATGCAGGGTATTTTATATTTTGACACGAAAAAAATGGTTTTCATTATAATATTAAAAATATTCTCCACTTGGTGTCATCACCTATTCACTACTTACGTCACCAAGCACTGTCGTTATCTTCTTGCATTACTTTTGGAATGTTGCCTTGAGTGGCATGCAGTGATCATTAATATTTGACTGGGAATCATACTTAAGTTGGTCAAACGGGGAAAAAAAGAAGCAGGTTTGTGTACAAGTTCTATCTAGGCAGGCTTTGGATGATCTGGCAAGGCCAGATAGACAGAGAAGAGTGGCAGGAATAGATTTTTCTATTCGGTCCGATTTTTGTCCCGCTACTTTGGAAAAAGATGGCAGTTACGGCAGCTAAATAATTCTTTTCAGGATAAGGGCTTCACAAGCATTTCCAGCCAAATTGAAAATAATATAAAAAGAAAAAACATGATTTTTCACATCTGAGTTAAAAGCAAAAGAATATTTACAAGAGATTAAGGGGCCCATTAGGATGTCGGGCGGATTGCCCCCGCCAGGCTGGCGGTAGCTCCCGCCGGCCTGGCGGGGGCAATCCGCCCGACATCCTCTCCTTAATGCCCCCCGCCATATTAGTATTGGCTGGAGGATAGCGGCTGACGGAAAGACCGTCCGCCGCTTTTCTGCAACAGTCGCCTTGCGGCTGGGGCGGAAAAGGTTTAATATGGTGGCAGTGTCAGTTTGACACCGCCAGCCATTTTACAATGGGCCCAAACTATGCCTTTCCACCATGGAAAGGCATGCGGTCTTCACCTCGGGGCCCCCTGCGGGCCCCCATGGTGAAGGGAGGAGTGGGGGGTGCACATGGAGGGTACCTGGGGTACCCCCCTGCATTTGCATACGCAATGCGGCAGGAACCGCGCTGTGCCTGCCGCTTTGTCTATGCAAATGCATACATGCATTCTTAGCATTGTGGCGGGTGGTGCTGAGGGCACCGCCTGCCACAATGTTAAGAATCCATGATGCACCCGCCACTGTGGCGGGCGCATCATAATGTCCAGTATGGGACTGCCGCTCAGCTCGCGGGTGGTCCCGTTTTCCACAACGGTAGCGGGCGGGCAAAGTCCGCCCGCCATCCTAATGGGGGCCTAAGTCTTAGGAAGGATAGTATATAAGTATGGAAATTGTGGTCAATGCCTGTAAATTCTTCTAGACCTATGCTGATTTGTAGTCTAGAGTTTTCTTCAAGGGTATTCCCCTACAGTTAATTACTTTTTTTTCATCTTTCCTGCTTTATAAACACCATTTAGGGGTATTGGTTAATCAGGGGGACATGGGGGTTAGGTGCGTCTACGAGGATCTCCATCACTGTAGACTGATGGGTCTACCAGCCTCCATGTTGGGGGGCCTTTGCTGGTAGAGGAGGCAATAGTTGGGATGAGGGGGGGCTGTTGGTGTGGAGAGGGGGGTGGCTACCAAGAATGGTGGGTTTAGCAGGGTAAAAAGCACAAATAAGCCAGTAGCTAGTGCAGAACTTATAAATGGGGAGAGAAGAAGTTAAGAGAGCCAGGCAAAAAAATTTCACCTTTGTTTGTATGTACATTTAATGTGCGAGGTCTTAATGAAAGGGGCAAACGGCACGGAGTGGCTCAAGAAATCAGGAATATATTCCCTGATGTGGTCTGTCTCTAAGAGACACATGTTCCATGGAGTAAACGTAACACACTAAAGGAGCTAGGATATGAGCTTCTGGTTTGTACCTCTCAAGGTACCACCACTAGAGGTGTCGCTATCCTTGTTAAGAATAGTTTATTAAAAGTAACAAGAAGCTTAGCAGATAAGTATGGTTGCTGGGCTAAGAATGAGTGTATAGCGGCTAACGAGAAATGTACAATATGCTCTGGATATGGTTCTAATTATGATGAAACTCAGTGATTCATGGGTTGGGGGGAGATAAATACTATGGCAGGAAACCTAAAGTATACAAAGCTCTACAGCAGCTTGTTAATGAACACAGCTTTGGTGATGTATAGCCCAGGTAAAACATCCAGATCCACGATACACATTTTATTCTTGTCCTCATCAGAAGCTAGTAGGCTATACTATTTTTTTGGAACTAAAACTCACTTAACAGATGCATATGTACAGATTTTCCCCCGAATTACCTCGGACCATAACCCTGTCCTGTTGAAATTTACAATGCATGGCTTGGCACGCTCCTGAGGTGCATTTTCCTTCGATAGGAAGCTACTATTATGTAGTATCGGGTTCCCAAGGCCTACATGCTCCGAAGATAACCCACTTACATCGAAAGAACTGTTGGCACGGAAACTGAAAAATTCAATGAACAAGTTTATTAAGACCCCATGGGGTGGTGGTACATTCCTACAGCACCCTTCGGTAATGCAAGAAGTATCACACCGAACATCGGTGTGACTTGCTCTTTTATACAATTTGCAGGTAATAAAACAATAGGCGGTACAAGGTTACAAAGCGTTATGTACATATATGGTCATCTTTGGAACACAGCCAGCTCATTGGAGGGGTTACAACTCCACTGGTCAGTTTAGGCGGCACATTCCTGAGGGGTGACTGGTCAGTGGGGACTGCGCATGTACGGGCTTGACCAGTACTAAAAATAGCCTGTTGCTGGGCAAACTCAAGTGGTCAATGGCACGGACAACGGACTAAAAGGCCATGCTGGCCACGAGGCCGCTTATGATCTAAGATGGCCACCGTAACACACAAAATGGCGTTTCCGACTATGGCCAAGACAAACGGGGAAACGTGTAGCACAGCTAAGCGCTAACTCGGCCATCGCCAAATTACGACAGACGACCCTTTTAGCGTTTAGCTGAAGCTACCTCATAGTGACATAATCAGGGTGTTCATCTTCAATATCGATCAACATTATTTGGGTTACTTCTTTATGAAGCATCATTTTATCATGCGCAAGAGCTCGTCTTGATGGAATACAAGCCGATAGGCACATAGAACATAAAGCAGGGCCACATTGAATACATAAGCATACACCAAACAGTATCCCCACAATGATACATAGAATCGTTAGCAATTTCCAACCCCAAGTGGTAAACATTGACCAGAACCACCCTGAAAGAGTCCAAGTTCCATTATCCGGGTGTATTTCAGCAGCTATCTTATGCAGTTTCGAAATGGCATCATAAACAGATTGTGAATTGTCAGGTACATAGACACAACAGCTGCTACCGATGATTCTACATGCCCCCCCACGGTCAGCTAAAACTACATCTAGAACCATTCGGTTCTGGAGCGTCACGATCCTAGAAATCTGAAGTTCCTCAGTAATGTTCCCTAATGCGATAGCGGTATCATTTGCTACAGCCTCAACTACACGGGTCAGTCGTCGTATCTTTCGACTATTCAAAGCAGCCCCAACAAAGGAAAACAGTCCCAAATTGAAATCCACATACTTTTGCAAAGCAGTGTCCGTCTGGTCAATGTCGTCCAGAACAACAGCACGTTTAACACGATTCAGCACGAAATCATGATACAAAATATAATCATTATGATACATTGGTGGGGCAATAAATACAGGAGGCAGTACAAAAGATACATAGCAAGTACCTAACCATCCCAACGGGAGCTGATGGTAACCCTTCGTTCCGCAAATAAAATAGGTATTTCGAGATGCTACAAACGATATGCCATTCGGGCTGTCAAATGTGATTGTAGTATTGCATTCGCTTTTCCCAACCGAGATCGTACCTTTATTGCGTATACACAAATCAGCTTTTGTGGCAATAACATTTATAACATGTGAGCTGGAAACATTAATGTTACGTTGGTTGCTGTAAACACGTGGGGCAGATACATTGTCGGGGCGATACTCCTCCCATTCAAATCGAGTACCCTCAGCTCGTGGATACCCATCCCGGTCATGATAACATACTTTATTCAAACGGAAAAGCACCCCCCCTTTTGTTGGCCATCTCAAAGTGAAGAGAAGAGTGTACCAGGCATTGCAGGATCCATTATGTGAGAATGGGAGTGGAATGAGTGGAGTGCCCCCTTTCTTCTGGTGCCCGGGCAACATCCCACACACCCAGCAATTAGACGTGTTTGTCATGTTATGTGTATGATGTAGGATTTGAATAAAGCTATTGTTCAAATAAGTCTGTCGGTGCCGTTCTTCATGGTAAGGCAAGGTGAAATGAAAATGTTCTGATGGGGCCGGGGTAGTCGGCAGCAAATGTTCACGTGCAGGCACCACAAGTTCAACTACCCAAGCTATCACTGCTATTACCACAATCGTTAAGACAAAAAGGATGGCACCAAGTATTCTTTTGTCCCGTGATGCAGAAGACGCCATAGTTCAATTATTGTTCAAAGTCTTAAAAGTTCAAAAAGTTCACAAATTCTCAAATGTACATATGTGTGTATTACATGTCTAGTATGGTATAAAACCTATTCAGGTCAGGGTAATTGTCATTCAGGATAACCCGCACTCCTTCAGGAGCGCACCGTATCGTTGCTCGAAAATATTTAAGCAAATCAATGCCCAGGATATTATCTGGTGTATAGGGCGATAACAAAAATTGACCAAAACTAAAAAATTTGTCAAGACAGAGTGCAAGGGGTTTGGACAATGGGCTAGGGGAGGGTGTGCCATCGAACCCTACACATGTTATCATTTCGCCAGACAGGGGAGCCCTCGGAACCAATTTCTTTGACAAAGCGCTACGAGTAGCTCCGGTGTCGACTAGGAATTGATCAGTAGAACCCAAAATGCCCGCTGTTACATATGGACCTTCCTGATCTACCGGCACTTCAATTGGTTCCGTACCCCATCCTACGCAGTCCTATGCATGCACATAATCCTGGTGCTCCACATTCTCACCCTCTGATATCTGATATTGGTTTCGTCTATCAAAAGTATTTCGTTCATCCTGGCCACGGCCCCTCTGCTCAGCCCTTCCACGATCACCTCCACCACCTCTCTCCCCCGTATAACCGCCCCGCGACCTACCACCTCCTCGGCCACGCTGACTACGTTGTTCACGAAGTACCGGACAATCCTCAGCCCAATGCCCAAACTCTTACAATAAGCACATTGATCCTCCGCTATATCCGTACGACCATACGACGTATTTCCTCCACCTCGTCTACCTCTTTCATTCCCTCTACCCTGTGTTCCACGAACCTGTGCCAACATCACCTTCGTTTTCAATTCTTTCGCTTTTTTATCAACACTTTCTTTAGCCTCCAACTCCTGCCGCTCATAATACTGAGCCATAGTCAACAAAGACGCAGGGGTCGCCGTGGCCCAGGAACTTTGACTCGATTTCAATCGCTTTGCAATCTCCGGCAGGAGATTAGCCACGTACTTATCTACAAACAAATGCCGACCTGTATCGTCTGTTAAAGATTGACCACTGTAATCGTGAAACGCCTCTTCGAAGCGTGTAAAGAAATCTGAAACCGTTTCATCTGGCTTTGGTTTACACGAAGCTAACATGGTCCAATCGATCTTTTTAGAAGGTACGAGCGTTTTTAATTTATTCAAAATAGCCGCCGGGAGGTCTAAAATCAACTGGCAAGGCTTACATGCCGGTTTCCTTTCTAAATCAGCTTCATTTATCTCTTTCCATGTACCCCCAAGTATTGTTTCATCATTATTTTTACGAATTTGTCTCCACATGTCAGGCGGAAGGATTAACCCAAAAAACAGATCTATGTCAACAAGAGTCATCACACAGGAAGAAATAGCCCCTTCCACCCCTTCATAGAACGCTGCCGGATTTTTACGAAGGTCAGGTAAAGAATTTTTCAACGCCATAACATCCGCTCTATTCCAAGGCGTATACACCCAGTTATATATAAAATACCCCTTCGCATCCTTTGACATTTTATCATCATCTGTACCTTCCCCCTTTGGTGGAACATACAAAGGTGCGGCTTCACGCATAGGCATAACATGCATTGCAGAACTCTTATCTGAACCCCGGAGAGAACACTCCTTAGATTGCCCATTAGATTCCGGCCCGGACTCCTTATTCTTTTTCCGCTCGTCCCGCAATCTGGTAGTCTCATCTCGCAGCTGGATCAGTTGCTTGTAAAGGGCATCGACATCTGCAAGATCAAATATACCTTTATCCAGATTCTCACGATGAACTGACACAACCTTAGGTTCTAGCGTATCTGAAAATTGACGATATGCGGTAACAACTTCATCTGCCAAAGTAACCAAAAAATACAGTAATTCTTGGTCTGTCCAAGTACTCCTTTCAGCAACAACTTCAGACTGAGAAACATACTTCGTATTCACTTTACGAGCCCAACTACGTAAATGTGCGGATCTCTCCGCAGAAAACCTGAGACCAGATACACCCTTCTTTCCCGGCTTATCCTGTCCGTCCTCGTCCGATTCTGCAGTTGGAGCCGTAGGCGAAACGTACGGAGGCGGTGATCGATCTAGCAATGAAAAATCATCAATTTCATTATTAAGGACAGGATAAAGCGGTCGACGAATAGGGAATTGACCAGTCGTTTGCAATTTACGTTCCCGTTCCTCCCTCTCTTTCTTTACCTGAGCCTCTTTTTCCTCAAGCTGTAAAGCCTTATCTCGAGCAGCCTTACGCTGCTCTTTGTCCGCCAAGGCAACTTCACGCTTCATTCGCTCACGCACCGCTTTCTCCCACATTCGTACACAATCAAACATGTTCTGTCTAGACCTTCGTTGAAACAAACATTGCTCCACAAACTGTACTTTACGTAAATCGAACGACCCATGTAGAGGCCATTGCAATTCAGGATCCGATTTGGTATACTTATTCGATAATTTACTGTACATTATAGGTGGAAGGCCAAATTTTATATACATTTCCCTATTTGGTGTTCCTTCTGGGGGAGCCGGCTGTGCTTCCGCTAACCTAATTGTGGTACCATTTCCAAGACAGCACATCCCTCGGAGTGTGCTTAAAACAGGCATGTTCAAAAGGTATCACGAAAGCGCGATACCGTAAAAAATGGCACTTACAGTACTCCACACAAACGTGCCGCTCAAAGGAAAAAAACAAAATTAGAGAAACATCTCTACATGCCTGCCTATGTGAAGTGCACTACACATATATTCAAAGTTCACAAATTCACAAGTGTTAGCTAACTCAAATCAAAGTCATAGGTCACAGGACTTCAGCAAGCGTCCAAGGACTACCTTACCGATCACAAATCATAGGACTTCAGTAAGCGTCCGCAGACTACCTTACCGATCACAAATCTTACCCAAAGCCTCAAAGGTCCAGATTCCAACTGCCAAGGTCTTTTAATCGAATCAGCCAAACGGCACTTTATCCAGCAACACAGACGATCGAAAACTCAGTCGGAGACCGGCGCCACCTGGAAGGTCAGATCGGAAGGAAAGGAAAAAACACCGTGGGTGCCAAGACTCGGGTCACTCAGTGGCAGCGCGCGTCCATGGCGAGTGTCCAAACCTTCGTCACGACCTCTCCTTCGGGCATCCGAGTCGCCGATGAGTCCCTTCGTAGTTGCCAATTTGTAGTATCGGGTTCCCAAGGCCTACATGCTCCGAAGATAACCCACTTACATCGAAAGAACTGTTGGCACGGAAACTGAAAAATTCAATGAACAAGTTTATTAAGACCCCATGGGGTGGTGGTACATTCCTACAGCACCCTTCGGTAATGCAAGAAGTATCACACCGAACATCGTTGTGACTTGCTCTTTTATACAATTTGCAGGTAATAAAACAATAGGCGGTACAAGGTTACAAAGCGTTATGTACATATATGGTCATCTTTGGAACACAGCCAGCTCATTAGAGGGGTTACAACTCCACTGGTCAGTTTAGGCGGCACATTCCTGAGGGGTGAATGGTCAGTGGGGACTGCGCATGTACGGGCTTGACCAGTACTAAAAATAGCCTGTTGCTGGGCAAACTCAAGTGGTCAATGGCACGGACAACGGACTAACAGGCCATGCTGGCTACGAGGCCGCTTATGATCTAAGATGGCCACCGTAACACACAAAATGGCGTTTCCGACTATGGCCAAGACAAACGGGGAAACGTGTAGCACAGCTAAGCGCTAACTCGGCCATCGCCAAATTACGACAATTAAATGAAGAATGTATCTGTCATATACGAAAATGGTTAACCCAGTTCTTGACCATAAATCGAAATTCCTAAATGTGATATAGTTTGGGATGCTATAAAAGCTAGGTTCAGGGGAGAGATACTGAGTTTCAGGCTACATGTACAAAAACAACTTAGGCTGCACCAACTGGCGCTATATGATAACCTGCGCCATGCTGAATATGCGTTGATAGAGGCGGTTCAGGGGAAATTGGACACCACACAGGCACAAATAGAGCATGTTGTAAAACTAGATAAACGAGGAATGGGCCAAAGATATTGCTAAGAGATACCATCTTTTTAGGATAGAGTGTTTGGTGAGGCAACTGGGAGATGCTTGGTCAAGAAGATCAGATGTAAGGAAGCTAAAAATACTATTACGGCAAATGAAGACTCGATGGGGAACATAATAGAAATACCAGAGAGGATTTTGGAGGTCTTCAGGGCTTTCTATGAGGGTCTGTACTCAGAGGATAGTTCCACCGAGGGGGGAAGGGAAGACCTGTATAAAGATCCTTATAGGAAGATGTTGAATGAAAAGGATCAGAAAGCATTAGAGGAACTAATTACAATGGAAGAGCTTGTAGAAGCTGTAGGCTCATTAGCTACAAGGAAAGCTGGTGGCCCTGATAGGCTTCCTCTGGCATTCTATAAACTCTTTTTACTAGAGATACAATCAGATATGCTAACCTTATTTCGGGAGGCACAAAAGGGCGCTGCCCGGCATCATGGGATGCAGCTGGTATCATCATATTTCGTAAAGACAAGCCACCTACACTTCCAGGGTCGTTTAGACCAATCTTGCACATAAAGTGTGATGGGAAAATCTGCGCAAAAATATTAGCATTACGACTTTCTCGAGTGATTATACCTTTAGTCTTGGTCTACGAGCATGGATTCATACCAGGGAGAGGCACGGCATGGTCAACTACATAAGTAGAGTTACAACACTACTGGATATCGCCAACACATGTAAACTGCCATGTGAAATTATACTATTGGCATCTCCTGGGAATTTTTATGGGAACTATGAGGTGGCAAGGGTTTGGAACAGGTTTTATCCAGGCAATTAAAGCTATGTACAGATCACAAGATGCTCGAGTTTGTGCGCTAGGGCTAGAATCGAAGTCTGTATCTATATCAAGGGGTACCCGACAGGGTTGCCCCTGCTCACCTCTGCTATTTGCGCTATATATTAACCCATTCCTAAACCTATTGGAATAAAGGTTAAATACACAACTATTAAGTCGCAGGCAGGAACTGGTTAAAATATTAGCATACGCAGATGATATAGCGATAGTCTCGCCTCATCCTGCCATCACTCTGGTAGAGACGGAACAACTAGTATTATTATATGAGAGGCGTTCAGGCTATAAGTTGAATCTAGCCAAGACACAGGTTATATGTAAAGATCAAGTAAATTTTAATGATCCTAGAGCCATGAAGGAGGCAACATATTTGGGGGTACGTTTGAATGCGTGCCTTGATACAATGGTTGTGTCTAATTGGGGCCCTATGTTACGCAAGATTAACAAGGAATTAGATAGGATGGAAGGACTACATCTGTCAATGCTGGGAAGATGTAATGTCCTAAAAATGAATATCTTACTAAAGGTTCTTTATTTTTTTAGGGCCGTCCCATTAGAAATTACAGGGAAACAGATTCAGAAATTACAGTCTATATGTAGCAGTTTCCTGTGGGCATAGGGGAAACCCTGCCGAGCTATGAAATTCATGACCCTTCCGCGAGAATGAGGGGGCTGGGTGATCCCCAACTTCCAGTTTTACTACTGGGCATGTTTATTACAATATATGGGAATTCCATTAGTTGGGGTAACTGAGGAAAGCATAGATGATATATCTCATATTTTTCAGCTGCTCTACAACAGAGAGAATTTTCTTTAAGATTCTTGAGCCCAGCTACTATAAAAAAAAAACTGTTTCAAAGGCTATTCAGGCCGCTCATAAGGCTTGGCTTTAGATTAGGCGATATCTACAGATAGGTAGGATTAATTTTTATGCACCAACAGATGCTCCAGCTCTACTTTCCTCTATTTTTTCGATGGCATCATGAATAGATGGAGAAGTAAAGGAATTCAGACTCTAGGAGATGTAGGAGACAGCAGTGGTGTCAGGACATACGTTTCATTAATGTCTAAATATGATCTCCCTAAAGCAGACTTTTTTAAATATTTACAGATTTGTGACAATTTGATTAAAAGCACAGTAGAATAATTTACTACAAGCTGTGAAGGTATTGGGAAATATTGGAAACATATACCAAACACTTATTGAAATACAAAAGGATGACGTAGAGGAACAACATGCGAAATGGAACATCAGGCTGTCTCTTGGAGGAAAATATTCTGCAAAAGTCTAGCATATTAGCTGATAAACTTTTAATCTCCTCCAATCTTAAAACACAACAGTAGAAAACCATGTTTAAATTGTATTATACACCGGCAAAAATTGCTCACTGGGGGGCGAATGAGGATAAGTGTACCAGGGGTGGGATAGATCAGGCAGATATAGTCCATATGTTTTCAACATGTCCAGAACTGATACAATTAATTAATATGATGCAGACCTTTCTGACGGAAGTTACAGGGGTGCAGATTGAGATAACCTCAACAGTTATGATGCTGGGAGTCTTAGAAAATGATATGCTATCACAGGGAATTTACACATTTAGATACTTAATATATATTTTGCTATCACTGTAGCTAGATTATGTATAGCATCACTGTGGCAACAGAAAGAACCTCCTACTTTTGAAATAAGGAGAGGGAGGCTGTTTGCTGTATGCAAATTAGAAACTAGCCTTTATGCCATCAAAGGGTTACAGAAACGGAGATTGGGCATTAAAATCTGGGGGCTCTTACTGAATATATGACACCAGCAACATACTAAAATTAAAAGTTGATCTTTGGAAGGCCAATATCTGATATTGCTCTCATAGTTGTTATCCCCTTGCAACTCATTTTTTGTATTTATTATTTAATTGTTGTGTGTTGGAAAGTGGGTTATTGGTAGGGGCAAATGTAGGTCTGTCACTGGCAATATGGCCATTAACACATGGTAGGACCCAGCATAGGTCTTAGAAAATTATTCCTATGCTCAACCCTTGGTAACGTGGCTGTGAGCAGGTATGTAAGGCATTTAAAAACACAATTTCAGTAAAATAATAAGACACAACACAAAATAAAAATCCAAACCAATTTATAACAATAGGTAATACGTTTATCTTTTAAATGACACCAAGACGAAAAATTCCACTGTAGTGAACCAGAGATATGAATTTTTTTAAGATTAGTCACTTTCTAGAGCTTAGAATCCAACAATGCCCCTTTTAGTAATTTCGTTTTCTCTGACAGGGACACCTTTAGAAATTCTTCTGGGGAATCTCACCAAATGTGTTGTGCGGCCTTCTCCTGCAGGCGGGGTCCAGTTATAACTCCTTCCTGAAGTGCTGCTTGCGAGTGCCAAAGTATCCAACACACAATCCCAGGCTTTGGAATCTCCAAGAGGGTCCTTGAAGAAAGTCTTATAACTTCTTGTATGTACACTTGATGAGAAATTCAACAATATGATATTGTTGGATTTACTACTACAATTCTGGGAAGTCTTTCAATGGGTAGTCTAGTCCTCTCCTGTCAATAATTATTAATCAATAACTTCCTACCATGTTAACCTATGTAACAAAGGGATTTACAAAGGGAAAATGACTTAGGCCATTTTTCCAGCACCAGGACTTATAAAAACATATTTTATAAGTACTTGCCTTATATCTACAGGAACCTCAACACCATGTGCAACTAGGGGAGACTCTAGGGGTTCTGAATCTGTAGAAATGTTTCAGATTCTCCTTTTACTGTGCTCCTAGCATCAAAGTCGAATTTGAGCAGCACTTTACCACAATGTGGGGAGTGAAATGTGAAATGTCACTTTACCCAGGCATATAAAAACTCATTTTATAAGGGTGTACCTTATAGATAACTGACCCCCACCCCTGGGATACCTATGGGAGACCCTGTGGGTCCCTAATATGTGAAAACATTGTAGGTTATCCATTTGTAAGTGCCTCTACCACCAAAGTCCAGTTTGGGCACAATTTACTTTTTAAAAGCAGTCCTGGTACCTAGGGCTGTTTTTAAACTGGCCTCAAGCTTCAGGAGTGCACACATGCAAGTGCAGAAAAAGCTGCTGGCCTCTAAACTACCATGAACCAGGGGACTAGGGACTTCTAGGTAGTTTCAATCCCCTGCCCTAATATATCAGTGGCTTATGGGGTAGGTCATGCCAATTACAGGGGTACCCCGCCATACCATAGTGTCCCCTAGTGTATGTTAGGTGTTTGAACTGTATTCTAATGTGCTCCTTTCAACTTAGCACTGGCCCTGGGCCTGGTTAGGCAGAGCCCAAGATCAGTCACAATCAGTTACCACCAGCATCAGTCAGCAAAAAGGAACACAGGCTTAATTGAATAGGAACGTTTCAAGTTTTTCCTGAACTGAGAGGGGTTTGGAAGGCTACGGAGCTCCAGGGAAAGAGAGTTCCACCACTTAGCTGCTAAATAAGACAGTGAGCTGCCCCCCTTTCTTTTCAAACGGATTTTGTGTACAGAGGCCAAGACCGTATTCGAGGAGCGCAGGAGTCTGCCCGGAACATAAAACGAAAAACGGTTCCCCAGATACACCGGACCGTTTTCATAGAGTGCCACATGGGCTGTAACTAAAGCCTTGAACAAGACCCTAGCGTTTAACGGCAGCCAGTGCAAATTGGGGATGTGTTGCCTCATGCTAGTGTGTTTGGGTAAGTCCAGCAGCAACCGCGCAGCAGCTTTCTGCACCACCTGCAACTTATCCATTAGGCAGCCAGGGAGACCTACATACAATGCATTGGCGTAATCAAGACGGGAGGTAACTAAGGCCTGTATTACTGTTTCTTTGGTGGAAAGAGGAAACTGGGGAAGACTTTTTCTGAGCATCTTCAAAATGCCGAACCATGTACCTGTCAATTTACTAATCTGATTGGCAAAGCTACGTTTTTCGTCGAACCAGATCCCCAGATTTTTCACAGGAAGACCCGAATGGGATGGTTGGGGGCATCAACAGTCCAGCAGTCATGCCAAAACAGCGAAGGAAATTCCCCCAAAACAGTATCTCTGTTTTATCTTCATTGCATTTCAACTGGGCCAAAGTGAACCAGTTGAGCACAGCAGACAGACAGGTTCTAACGTGGTCCGTAGCGGTCTTGTGCTTCTTCCAGGTGAATAAAAGCTGGGTATCATCAGCAAATGCTACCACTTTAGCGCCAAAGTCCTCGGCTAGCAGGATTAGAGGGGTCATATATAGATTAAATAACAGAGGGCTCAGTATGGATCCCTGAGGGACCCCTGTTTGCATAGCTTGGACAGTAGATGCAAAAGGGGGGATAAAAACTTGATGGCTTCTACCGTCAAGGAAGGACTTTAGCCATTCGGCACCAATGATACCAAGCTTCTGCAATCGAGCCAGGAGAATAGTGTGGGGGACAGTATCAAAGGCGGCAGATAGGTCCAATAGGACCGAAACTGCCCTACCCCCTGCATCTAACGACTCCTGGATGGCCTCTGAGATTTCCACTAAGGTAGACTCAGTGCTGTAAGAAGCACAGAATCCAGATTGAGCTGGGTGCAACAAACCCTGTTGTCAATGGAGGAGGTCAGTGTTTATTCACTAGTTTCTCACAGACTTTGGGCATGCCTGGGAGCAAAGAGATAGGCTGATAGCTGGAAGGAATCTGGGTGTCCAGTGTCGGCTTTTTTATGAGAGGGACCAGCATGGCCTTCTTCCATGTTGAAGAGACCGAGGCTGACCCTAAAGATGCTTTAATCAGCTGGTCACCAGCGGATTCATGACTTGAGCTGTGCGGGCCATAAGTATGGCGGGACACGGATCGAGAGGGGAACCAGATTTTAAAGAGGTCAAGGCAGCCAGAGACTCAGCAAGGGGTATGGCTGAGAGAGAGGAGAAAGTAGTTTCAGTGTCAAAAGCGGAATTGAAATCCACGGGCACCTGCATGGTCTGGGTTACTGGTGTATTAAAGAGCAACTGAAGTGATGTAACTTTATTTATAAAAAAGTCAGAAAGCTCTTCACACCAGACAAAAGAAGGTGTATGCGCATTGTTCATAGCTTTACGAGAAGCATAACTTTTTACAATGTTGAACAGTGCTTTGGCATCATTGCCCGACATGACTATACGATCAGCGTAAAAACAGCGTTTTGCTGCAGTGATCGCCGCATAGTAAATTTTTGGGGCTTTTTTCAATTCCATCTTGTCAGCTATATTGTAGTTCTGTCTCCATCTTCTTTCCAGCCTTTTGCACTGCTGTTTCTTGGATTTAAGCGAAGGCGTTAACCAGGGTTTGGACAGCGGCATATTGAGGCGTTGTGGTGTGACCTGAGTTGAAAGATCACAAACCACCTTCTCAATCCAATTATTAAACTGCCCCAGAGCCAAGCCCAAATCCTCCCGGAGATGTGGCCGAAAGTCGGCCTGAGTGTCGCACAGAGCCACAGGATCGATTTTATGGGGAACCCTATGGGTAGCAGCACAGCGTGGCCTAGACGTGGGGGGACCTTTGGTAATATTCCAGGAAAAGGAGATTAAATAGTGATCAGACCAAGTGATGGGCTGTGGAGGGTTTACCAACAGTGGAAGCCCAGAGCAGACTACGTTAAGCGTATGGCCTCTACTATGAGTCGAAGAGGAAATATATTGTACAAGTTTGGTCGAATGCAACAAGGCTAAGAAGTTGCGCGTGTCATTCCCATCCAGGTTGTCCATGTGGATGTTACAATCCCAGAGGAGCAAAAAATTAGAATAACGAAGAGCTCTGGGTAAGATCCAAGTGTCCAGCAACTTTGGAAAATGGCCTAAAGGGCCAGTAGGATGGTACAGCACATTCCCACCCAAACAGTAGTGGGGGGAAATTTTTATGCAAAAATCCAGAGCTTCAACCTCAGGAGAGTCCGTAAGTTCAGAGAAAAGAAACTCCCATTTCTCTTTGACCACAACTGCCACAAACCCCCACCACTCGTTTTCCGATTAGCACTTGCGATTTTGAAGCCGGTGGGGATGGCCAATTCAATGACTGGACAAGAGGACTGAGTAAGCCAAGTTTCTGTCAAAAAGAGTATCTCAAGTGATGCATCCGTGAGCAGCTCAAAAATTTCCTAGCAATGTTTAGACATCGAGCGGGCATTAATAAGTGCTGGCCTGATAGTGACCGGCACCTTACCTGCCCTGAGCTGTTCAGCAGAAGGAATAGGGGACAGGGACAAAGCAAGCTCAAACTTCACACAAGAGTAGGAGCTGTTTAATGCAGCATTCCATCTCATACAGTTGCTACAAGAAGCGTTAAGTGCTAAAAATTCCTTATGGTTATACTGAGTGGGTCTAACGGAGTTCTGGATAGCGTCACCGGCATAGTGGCTGGCGCTGGCCGCCTCCGGGACGCTGACAGACGCAGACGGCCTTGCCTTATCAGTTAGAATATAAGAAAAATACACGTTTTATCCAATTCAATCAAATACAAATCAGGGAAAAAGCTCACCAGTGCACCTTATGGTTTGTGATCTAACAAAATGCTGAAAGAAAATAGACTAAGCTTGAACTCTGACCACAGCAAGGTTTTTTACATGCACGTGACAGAGAGCTGGAAAATGCCTGAATTACTGTAAACGCGTTTGGTGGGCCTGGTTGAATTCCTAAAACCGCTAATCTGTTACAAATCCTTCTGAATGCTAAACAGTCCAATTTACTGGCAGAGAGCACAGCGCCATTAAGTCAGCGGAGAACGGGGGCCCACCCTTTATCCTTCCAGAATGCGTCCCGCAATCTAGGTCAGGGTGGAAATTCATCGGCTGATTGGTGAGAGAGAGCCCTCCCAAAGCCCTCTAATAAGGTTGCAATCCTTCTAATTTGTGTTTTTATTAATCAGCTCCAGACAGCACACTTACCAAGGAACAACCGTACGGTCGGATGTGACTCGGATAAAAAAATGCCCCGACAAATCCTGTTTTGTGTGTAGAAATCACATGCCTCATATGGCACGGTGCGTGCATTATGGGACGTGGACTTGTCAACACTAAAGGCATTAGAGATCAAACATGTGTCCTGATATATCTTCATTATTCCCATCCAACGACAAACTCACAGTAATGTTTTTTTGTTGGTCAATTTAGTATTTTGTGTATTTCAGCGTCAATGCATTTTTGTACATGAATTAAGACTCCGTTAAAGAAAGTGTGTAGTCAGTGACACATACCACTAATCGGTTTAGTGATGTGATGATCGTGTATGTGAAGCATCTTAAGGAGCAGACAACATGATGCTAGGTAGACTTTCTGTGTGCAGAATCATGTCTGTGTGAATAAGAGGCTGAACGAGTGAAAGGAAGGCAGCAAATGTCCACATTTAGGAAATAATTAAAAACCCGAGCAGATAAATGGGGCTTGTCTCTACATGTGGTTCATGGACTAAAAAGGGGTGACAGTAAGAATCCAGTACGACTTGGGTAGGCGACGGTAGAAGTGAATCCGTCGGATGACCACAGATGTTTCACTTCAAAACACGTTTTAAAGCCACATGTTAAACAATAGTTCACAATCATAATCTTTCCTTATGTTAAGTACCAACATTCATCATTAAGCATGTACACACTCTAAGGAACCCGCTCATGGAGGCGTACAGGGCAATAAAGTGTCAAAGTAATAATAGCGATCACAGAGAAATAGTAGACATGAAGTTTGGTTGCTTTACAATTGTGTTGAGGAAAAATGCACCTCAATGAAAATGTGGAGGGAAACGAGCTCAACGCACTTCGTGGGTTGGGTGGAAGCATTGTGAAAACTAGCCTTCAGATACTACTGGCACAGCCTGGCCTAGACATGGGCATAGCTATCAAACAATAGTGCAGCAGGTGCAGTGGCACCGGGCGCAGACATGAGAGGGACCCAATTAACCTAAATTAATGCTTTTTTTAATATAAAACCAGAGGATGGAAGAGCCCAATTTCTTTACATTCATTAGAGCCCATGGTATCTTTGCGATGTCACTGCTCCTGGGAGGCTAACAGTACAGCCTGCGTCGCGGCTAGCTGATACAGCTATAGGAGAGTGGAAGCCAGCAATCGGGCATAGTGGCCTTCAAGTAATCTTGACTGTTAGCAGTAGTCTTAGAATGCATATAAGCATTTGA
This sequence comes from Lissotriton vulgaris, assembly GCF_964263255.1. Classification (NCBI taxonomy): domain Eukaryota; kingdom Metazoa; phylum Chordata; class Amphibia; order Caudata; family Salamandridae; genus Lissotriton; species Lissotriton vulgaris. Next base: position 1,032,896,585 of record NC_141697.1, read on the forward strand.
GTCAGGGTACAGTTAGTTGTTTTCTGTTGGCTGGGAAAAAGATGTTAATGAATTTGTGTTAGGAATGCACATTGTACCATGTGTTATTACTGCGTTCATCCAGCCTCGCCGTGTGCGTTTGAATATCAAAACCCGAATACCCATGGCACTGAATATCGAGGAAAAATATATTGAAACCATAATAACAACAGGTAAGTAGGTATAGTTGTTTGGTTAATAACTCCAGATATATGTACCTTGGTGATATTACTTCAAGATACATAAATGTGGAGAAGTGTGGCTCAGCGATTAGAGCGGCAGACCAAGAGGCAGCAGTCTGGCATGGACCAGGGTTCAATCCCCGTAGCGGCAGGGTCTTGGGCTCAATGTCCTCGGACCGATAATTCTCGCCTCAGTGCCTACTCTAATCATGGGTTCCACTCTGCAACTCCGGGCAATAGCTTGCTCAATCTCCACACCAGCCCTAACAACTCTAGGATGCCTGGCTTCACCTTGGGGTGCCCAGGAGTGGACACCTCACAGGAACAGGCCAGGAAGGGTTCCACAGCGGTATTCGTACAGTGCTTTGAGACCCCTGGGTGATAGGCGTTATACAAGTGAAATTACATTTACATTTACAAATGTGGAGTTAGGAATTGTAAATCTATACGTCCCTATATGCACTCATGTTTTTTTATATTTTAGTCCTGGCTATTTGGGCACAGTATTCTTTTAGGAAGGTATTCTGAGGACTGACTTGCAGTAGCATAACCATAATTGCATATTTGCTGATCTCGTCACCAAGATTTTCATGTGCCACTGGAGTTTGGCCAAGCACTGAGAAAGACTGCGTTAATAGAACAGCATCTTCCCAAAAAGAAGCCTCTTAACGTCTTGCATGCGACCTTCCATCAGTGAGTTGTGTACTTGGCTTGCTACTCGCTCTCTCTGTTTAGGCGTTCAATCTAAATATTCTGATGTCTGTTCCCTTTACCTCTGATGGTGAAGAAACACGGATTGAAGAGGACATGTCAAGCTTCTTGAGTAGGATCGTTTTAGGCTCCAAGATTGCTTAGAAAGCTGGGAAACTACCATATCAAGGCTGATATCTGAAAGCTAAGACCTATGAAAAGGTACAAATATAATTGCTCTTCTCTCATGGCTACATCAGTCAGCAGCAACATTGCGTCTGTTATGATTGGTGTGTGGAATCTCCAACTTCACACTTTGACAGCAACATAACAAGTTGGTCTGGATTATGAGGTGGTGGGAAAAGGGAGAGTCAGTTATGCTTGGTAAATACTGGGGGAGCAGAATTTACCTGTGTAAGGAATTAACTCTGTTTATGAGGAACTACTTGTGAAATGGGTCTCTTCAGAGAAAATTGTTGGGGTGCTCTAATTGTCACAATACTCCAAATACTGAATACTGAACAAACATCTATTTGTGCAAAGACCAGGATTTATCCCTGTGCCCGCACCCCGACATTGGTGATCAAGACCTGTTTACAGTCTTTATCACATATTACAACCTATAAGCTCACCCCTGTAGACTTCAGATTACACTACCCATTTATATTGTGGTCCCATGTAAATGTCCCAAACCTAACATCCCGCCCCCAAGGGGCAGATACTTCTAATTTAACCCGTTTGCCACAGCGGCAATTCCGCCGCAGTGCGGGCGTTCCATTGCGTGGGCGGGACTGTGTAGGTCAACTGATATGCGCAGCACTACCAAGGTAGTGCTCACGATGGCCGTTGGCCGACGAATGCACGCAAGGAGTTAAATGAAATAAAAAGCTTTCCATAAGACAGAGGGGGAGGGGGCTTAAACACCCCGAATCTGTAGAGCGCTTCCGTCTTCTTTCACAGCTCCTGCTGGGTATTTCTGACAATGCCACATGCATTTCCACAGCAGTAACGGATGAACATGCACAACAGGGGTTGGGAAAGGAGGTAAAGGTCTCTGTAACCCATGATTCCACTTTGACATACAGATTTTCTTCCTCAGGAAAATCTAAGGAATTCGCCTTTCCCTGTCTTCTGGGGCTTTGTGAGATATGGAAATGATGAGGGTAGGGTTCCCTGATTTTACGCACCCCCTGTCTCTGGCTCACTCCTTCCACAGCACAACCCACATATCCGTGAGCAGCGGGGGCAGTGTTAGAGGCTGTGGATTAGGGCATTGAAATGTTGATGGCAGAGGACATATATCAGTTTTCATTTCTCTCTTTAGCTCTACTTTCTAGAGCTGAACTGTCAATATTCCAGGTTTTTTTTTCTAGCTATAATTTACCTCTGAAAAATGATATCCTCCAGTGGAATGTTGTGAAATGTGATGACAGCTAGAAAAATTGTTAGCAATGAAATCCATGTTGTCTAGATATTAATTTTGATTGGTGGTTCATAAAAGATGGCACAGACTCGTTCATACCCACTATACCATAAAAAAAGGCCCACAGACCGCCGAGAACAGCACACACACTGACCTGTCTAACCCGCCCTTCGGACACTGCCTGATTGCCCTATACACCAGTCTGACTGATTAGTCGTAAAGGGTTTGCACATCATAGAGCAGGGATCTTTCCTGTCTCCTCCTTTCCTCTATCCTATCTCCTGGTCTTTCTCCTTCATTGTCATTCTCCAGTCGCGGCTGGGGCAGGTAAGCGTGGTGGGATGGGGCACGGGGGGAAGTCGACAGAGGACAAAATAGGGAAAATTAAATAAAGAAAGAAGAAAAACCTTCGTCTGTTGCCCCCTTCCTCCGCCACCCGCCCGGTCGCGCTTACCTGCACAGGCTGCAACTGTTCTCTCTCATGCTCTTTTTTTCTACCTCTCACGGTAGTCTGGAGACGCACAGGGTGCATTTTATTTGTATTTGGGAAAGCATGGCAAGAGCGACTCAGCTACTTTATAAACAAAGAATGAGTACCGCCACAGCAGATGGCCCTGTAGACTGACTAACAAGGCAGCTGATGTTCAAGCATTAATTACACAAGATGATCTGTTTTGAACAGGCAAATAAACAGAGCGAGATTATCATGCAGTATAAACAGGTTCCATTTGCAAACATTTTAGGGCTTTTGTTAATGATACCGTTTTTTTTTTATTTTTCGTTTGTGATAGTTCAGTATTTGTTGCAAACTTTGTACATTCCTTGTCACGCATTCAAAAGCGGAGTTTCCCTATCCATCTTTTGCAACAAAAAAAACACACATTAGAGTTCGTTATTCTTTTGATAGATCCGCATAGCCTCAACCCACTGGCAAAAACGGTGCCATGAAGACCGGGTGTTGTCTACTAGTGGACATCCATCCATTCAGAAGAGGACTGGGGCTTTTCCTCTGATGTCAAAGGGAATACTCAACAAAGATACAGATGCGAATGAATCTTCTCTCGTTTTACTCACCCATTCAGAGTTTAAACCTGCACAAGAGAAAAGAAACAACCTAACCTATTCCACGCTGACATTTAATATTTTGTGTATCAACAATTCAAAGTCTATGGGCCTCATTTATGAGGAATGACGCATCACTGCGTGAAAGCAGTGATGCGTCACTTCTCAGTGCGCACTCCTTGCGACATGATTGATGCGTCATATTTATATTATGACGCATCATGTCGCAAGGAGTTAAAGATACGTCTGTATTTCTGAGCGCAAAACTGACGCATTGCTGGAGGGTGTCACAAAAGTGACGCAACTCCAGCAATGCCCCTTTCACAAGGGGCAAGCCCCATGTGAAAGGCCTGCGTCAGTCTTACGCCTGCTGTGAGGCAGGCGCAAGATTTTGACGCAACGGCGTCCTAAAAGTGACGCAGTGAAATCTCATAGATTTCACTGCGTCACTTCTACGACCCTTCCTTGCGTCAATACGCCCCCCTTGCATACATTATACCTGGCGCAGGTATAATGTGGCGCAGGGGTTTACAAAGTGGAGCATCTACCTAGATGCGTCACTTTGTAAATATGGGCAACAAGGCGCATTTTTTACGCCACTGGTGCGTCACAAAAAGTGACGCACCGGCGGCGTAAAAGTGACGCACAGCCTCATAAATGAGGCTCTATGTATTTTTGGATTTTTATTTCAGGGCATCATTATCCTTCACTTAATAAAATACTTACTAAAAATTAAAAGGCAACTTCTTAAAAAGTTTATGTTCTTGACCAGTCGACTCTAATGCAGTATTTTCAGGTTCTCCCTGTGTTTGCTTTATGAAAAAATTAAGTACACGAATACAAAATGTTGTAATAGGTGCTGTGAAGGATGATTGGTGCCTAATGTATGCCTGAATGAATGTAAATTCTCAATTTCTTTTGACGATGTCTAGATTTTCTCCAAAAACCTGCTTCACCTACACTGTCACTTCATTTCCTCAGGTGTCTCATCACAAGTCCTGTCTGGGATGCAAACAGGAACTTAGTGCCAGTTACAACTGGTGACTGGTACTTTCCGTTTGTTTGTCAAACATGATATAGAAAGCTAATTTTACTTGCTTTTGTCATAAGCATTGATTGGTGTCTCCTCACCTTGAGCTCAATGTATGGAATTTGCTGACTGGATTTTTGTGACCAGTTTTTAATTTTGCAATACGACTTATGTACTGATAGGTTGCAGTTTAAAATGTCCTTTCATATGGACTTACCAGAATGACCTTCCTAATGAATAATAATTAGGGAGACCACTATTTGAGACCCCGTGATTGGCAAAAATCACATTGATGGCGGTGTACAAGGAATAGCAGATCACCAAATGGGAAACTTTTTTAAAGCAGTTGATGTTCTTTCAAGAAACTGTGGTGTTTGAAAATAAGTCTTGTTTGGGAACACATCAGGGAGTTGGATTTGATCCCATGGGCCACTGCCTGATCCCCCAAGGTCATCTGACATAATCTCCAATGGGAGAGGTGGCCAACAGGGAGGGAGCTTCCTCTTTCCGTAACTGTTACTACCTCCTTTGCAGAGTCTGTAGAGTTTTATTAGTTTGACCGCAATTGTGGTTGCAAATCATTGACCCATACCATTCTGAAATGCAACTATAAGGTAAAACCCTGCCATGCTCCTCCCTAATTGCAATTCATAATGGACTTGTAAACCTAATTTGCAACTCAGAAACTGTTGCAAATCCTATGATTTTGTGAATTGTAGGGTGTGTGACTGCAAATTGCAATGTACATCTGACTTTTCAATCCCAATTTGGACTAGACAAATATCATTGCTTTGAATCAATATCAGACTACAGTGATCTTTTTTAAACGTTTCTGTCCTGAACCAATATAGGTAGTAAATCGTTAAATAATTATTTTTTTTGCCAAGTAATCCCGATTACTCATGCTTCCCTATGAATCACCTTCATGGGATATGGACTATAACTCAGGATGTCTGATTAATCTGACAAATGAATGTGAACTATGAAAGCAAATTAACATTTGTGTCTACTGGTTCCTAGTGGATTTATTTAATATAGATAATCAGCGCCTTTAAAATATCAGACTCACAAAATGTGGTAGCATTTTTCATTTTCAAATGCAAGAACTGAACTAACTAAGCTACAGACTGATTTAGAATTACATGAATGATCCCATTGGTGATGACTGTGAAATGTTTGGTCCATTTCATGTTAATAAGGAGATGCGATTGTTAGGCATATAATGGATCCATTTGTAAATCAAATTTGAATCTTACAAATCATAATAGGTCTATGTTTTTGTTTTAAGAGCCAACTCTTATATTCAGATTATTTGGAATAATGAGATCTCATGAATTTATTCAGTATTACTTACAGGGAAATATTACTAGTTTCAATAATAGTATACATTTTGGTTTAGATTGCAGTGGTTGATTTTGTGATGCAATCAAGCTGTGAAATAAGTTAATGGCAAATAAATTAAGATTTGCATGTTGCCTTTCTGGTGTTCTATAAAGACAACATATCATTAAGTGATCATCTTTAGACACATTCTGATATTGCGGCAGGACTTGAGCATCATTGTGTATTGTGATGGCCCAGTCTTCCACAAATATAGTCATATTCATATTAAAGTCACAGTGAATCTGGCAAAATAAATCCACTTAGCTATGCAAAATATCGTCTGCAAATACTTTTTCAACGTTAATGCAAGCCTTGTCATGTGTGATTTGCTGCATGCACATCATATGTCATTTTACTTTTGTACATACTGAGGTTGTGTATGCATAACTTCAAACCTTCTCACATGTCCAGCTTTTAATTTCATGAGTCACAGAAAAATTGTAAAGTGTTTTGAATTCGAGATATATGGTGATGTAAATCAAGTAAAGTGTGAGAAACGTTTTCATTCTCTACTCAGACATCATATGCCAAGAATTATTTAAAAAAAACAAGGATGGTCGGCATGGTAATAACTATACATATACATATATTGTACGTATCAGAAGAGTATAATGTTATTTAGTTTTATAACACAAACATAGGTGTACAAAACACAATAAAAATATGATATGAAACTTTTATTTTACTCAAGGACAGGGATGTCAGTTGTACCAAATGTTGATATTGGTTAAGGGTGGTGCTAACCCTTCTCAAGCAACAACTACAATTCTTGTCAAGGTGAACCCCCAAAGTCACTAAATTAACCATGCAGAGTCCCCTGAAAAGTATCTTGTAGAGAGCATTAAGGACTTCACTGCATCAGTTCTGGTTCACACAGTTGACTCTATGAGTTGTAATTTAGCGTCGCAGTTGGTGTCGAAGGAGCGGCCCTGCATTGTCGTTGATCCTTGCAGTCGGGACCCACTTCGTTGTCGAATCAGCACTGCGTTGGTGTCGGAGAGCACTGCAATGGATCTGTTCAGCGCAAAGGTGTTGCTGCATTAATTTTTGCAGAATGCAGCAGAAGAATAGACTTCTGAGGACCAGGATTGGAGGGAGGCAAGGGTAAGACTCACAGATGGCAGAGTCCAGCAGCACCAGCAGAGTTACAAGTAGTCTTTAGTGTCCCTGGTATTTCAGAGCAAAGGAAGCAAGCCAGCTAACCCTTGAAGAATTTTGGGTTCCATGATTTAGTGAACAGGTCCAGTCCTTCTCACTCCCAGGCACGAAACAGCATGCAGCAGTCAAACACAGCAATGCATGTAGCAAAGTGGCAGTCACTCCTACATTACAGCAGCACTTCTTCCAGGCAGAATGTCCTTGGTTCCAGTAAAGTTCTGATTTGGTAGTTTGAGGGGTCTAGTAGTTATACCCAAATGTGCCTTTAAAGTGGGGGCGACATCAAAGAGGCATTTGAAGATCACAAGGTGCCTGCTTTCACTTCCCTGGCTCCAGACTCACTTCAGGGGGGTATGTAGCTCTTTGTATTGAGACAGCCACAGCTCTATTCAGGTAAAAGTGCCAGCCCACCCCCATCAAGCTACCTCTGGAAGGCCCATCCACCTGGTGATGGGCAATCAAGATGCAAATGTCAAATCCCAACTCCCTATGTGTGCCTGTCCAGAGGAAATGCACAAATCCCAGCTGCCATCCAACCTAGACATGTACTCGGAGACAGGCAGTGCACATAATGTTAAAGTAAGAAAATGCCAACTGTCTAAAAGTGGAATTTTCAGACTGACAATTTAAAAATCGGAATTCACCATAAGTTGTGATTTTAAAGTCCAGAGACACCAGATTCCAAATCTCCATCTTTTCCCAACTGGAAATTACACTTAAAAGATGTTTGAAGGCGACCCCAATGTTAACCTATGGGAAAGATAGAAGTAGTGGAAAACAAATTAAGCAGTTTGTCACTACTAGCATGTAAAACTCAAATGTGCATTTCCGACATTTCAAATACACCGCACCCTTCCCTTCGGGCTGTCTAGGGCCCACCTTAAGGTGACATGTATGTGTTAAAAAAGAAAGTTTGGGCCTGGCAAGTAAGTTACCTTGCCAGGTCGAAGTGGCAGTTTAAAACTGCAAAAACAGGCTTTCAAGGGCTGGCCAGAAGCATGTTTAAAGGCTACTGAAGTGGGTGGCACAATCAGTGCTGGTGACTCACTAGTAGCATTTAATTAGCAGGCCCTGGGCATATGTAGTTCTCTTTACAAGGGATGTATAAGCAAATCTATTATGCCAATTAGGGAGATGCCAATGTTACAATATTTTAGGGACAGAGCGCCTGGACTTTATCACTGGTCAGCAGTGTTAAAGTACCCAGAATCCTAAAGCCGGAAGAAATGAATTCAGAAAAAGGGGAGGAGGAAGCCAAAATGTTTGGCAGTGACCCAACAGAAACGGCCATTTCCAACAGTTGAGTTCCACCAATGGACAGAAATAATGCACATCGTGCTGCTTGTGCTGTCATTTAGCACCAGTAGCATGCAGAGGACAGAAAAATCAGTGCATATGGCACCATGTGGTGTGCAAAAACGCGTATCCACTCAAGTTAATTTTGCTACTGCTCGAGCAGAAAATGCCCGGGAGCTGCAGCAAATATACTCAAAAAGTAGGCTTCTGACTGTGAAACCCACATTGAAAATTGCGCTAGGGAATGCCAAATCTCACTCGCAATCGCATTTTTGGAGCCTCAAGGGAAGAAATTCTGCCTCGCTGTGATTGGTGAAATTTGTTTGAAACTCCACATTACAATAGTAAGATAGCATTGTAAAACTCTTCCAATTCATCCACAGTTCTGAAAATCGCTTTGGTATTGTAGGACTTGTGATGGTGGGTTGTCCGCTGGTTCCCCAGACAAATCTGCACCAGATGTGGACACCTTACCTGCTGGTACTCAGCTCTGGACAAATGACTTGCCCTTGTATGTATTTCAGCATACCTGTTGCTTCCGAAGGAGTACTTTTATCCAATTTTCCTGCTTTGTTTGCAGGTCATTATCTTATTCAACTAATCATAAGCCTTTGATATATGTGAAACCGGTCTTGCGGTACTCCACGAGATTACCACAGAATGCCCGCTAGACTTCAAAACACAAGAATGAGGGGATTTTTTAAATAATAACTGCCAAAGTGTCCTCATAATCTGGCCTATCTAGAAAACCTCTGACCTCAAAGTTAAACAACAGTCACCTTTTTATGTTTTGCAGTAGACCCATTACACTACCATAAGACACAGAAAAGGAATCAAAATCCCTGTTGTTCTCATGGGGGTTTGCCTATGGCTCTGCAGATCTCACGACAGTACCTTGGTACCATGGAAAGAGAATTAAAAATACACTTCAAAACATATCTTACATTTGTATATTGTTGTATATAAATTGTAACATAAAAAATATTATTAACATATTGAAATTTACTGAAAACACCAGAGATATAAGTGGCTTTATAGTTAGGTAAACAGTGTAGACTACAACTCACATTTATAAAAAAAAATAGAAATTAATAATAAAGTCACAAAAGCTACAGGTGTCTTAACATCACCACGAGTAGATTTCCTAGTAACCCCGCCCCGGACCTGTCAGTGGTCACAAACTGCGGACGACGGCTAAAGTGGGCGAAGTTGGCACTTTCAGAGGAGAAAACTTCTGCCATTAGGCAGCTCCTTGCCTCAGCCCTAGTCAATCTCGACCACCAAGACGAAGGGCTGACGGAGGTGGAACCTAGGTTCTGTGTCATAACTAAGGCTATTAGTGACCTCTTTGTAATTCCAGCTATTTCGAGCAGAGGGAAACAAGGTTCACGATCGGGACAGGGCTGGTACAATCAGAAGTGTAGGGAGGCGAAGTCACTTCTTATTGAGGCAGTCAAGTCCAAACTACCGTCCAAGGCTAGGGAGGCAAGAAGATACTATGCACTCTGCCAAAAAAATGCGAGGAGGGAGTGGGAGGAAAATTTCTGGCAGGACCTCCTGGCTGCCAGTCGTGGGAAAGATGCCAAAGGTTTCTGGGACTTGGTGGGCAAAAGGAACCGTCCTGACGACACCCGGAGGACCTGTACCATTAATGCCCAGACCTGGTTCTCTCACTTACAAAAACTTTACTCTGCTGTTGAAGGCCCATTAAACGATTCTTTTAACCTCCCACCCTTTACCCTAGATCGTGACCTGGAACTTTTTTCTGTTTTGGACGTAACAAAGCAGATTAAAACCCTGGTTCCATTGAAAGCAGCTGGTCCGGATGGCCTACCAGGCGACATCCTCCGCGCTTATCCAGAAGAATGGGGGGTACTAATCACTGCACTCCTGAACGCAATCATTGGGGGAGGCCCTGTGCCAGACTCCTGGAGAGGTGCGGAGGTGGTCCCCATCTATAAAAAGGGCAGTCGGGATTCACCCGGGAACTATAGGCCTATAAGCCTAATAGACTCTAGCCAGAAACTGGCGGGGAAAGCCATTTTGGGGAGGATCTCCCAATGGGTGGACGATAATCATATCCTGTCCGATATGCAAGCCGGGTTCCGTTCAGGTACAGGAACCATCGAACAGGTCTTCAGGCTCTTGCTAGTATACTGGAAGGTGGTGGTGCTGGGCAAAGGCAGTCTTTATTTGGCCTTTATTGACCTCAAGACTGCCTTTGACCTGGTACCTAGGGAGGAACTCTGGAGGGTCCTTTATGGTTTAGGGATGCCCCCGTACATATTAAACCTCCTTATTAACCTGCACACCAACACCTATGCTCAGGTCAGATGGGGGTTGAATGGGGAAAAGACCGACAAGATCAGGGTCGAGAGGGGAGTAAGGCAGGGTTGCGTTCTGGCCCCTACCTTATTCTCCCTCTACATTAACGGGGTGGTAGATCACCTATTGGACGAACCAGCAGACGCTCCCACCCTGGGAGGTGTAAAAATCCCAACCTTGCTGTTCGCCGACGACACCCTCCTCATCTCTAAAACCCCCCAAGGTCTCCAGACACTGCTGAACCGCTTTCAGGACTTTTGTACCACTAAGGGCCTTGTTATCAATGTAGATAAGACTAAGTACCTAGTTATACATCCACCTCGCAAACTTGGCCGCCCTCCCATCCTGAACTCTATACCCCTAGAAAGAGTGGCAGAATTTGATTATCTGGGAATCAGACTGAACGATGTGATGAGCTGGACCGCCCACATTGACAAAATGACATTGGCCCACAAAAGGGTGGGTGGCGCCATTCTTAAGGAGTTTAACAACTCTTCAAAACATTGTGTTGCCCCTCTACTTGAGATATACAAAGCACGTGCGGTCCCTGCGTCACTCTATGGAGCGGAACTGTGGGGTTTGGGTAAAGTCGACTCACTGAGCAAGGCTGAAAATAAATTCATCAAGGATCTCCTTGCCATTCCATCGAGTAGCCCGACCATCCCAGTGCTCATGGACACTGGCTGCAAAGCAATAAGGGACCAGGCTCGGCTTCGACCCCTTTTGCTTTGGGCACGTCTGTGGAGGGTCCCGGAGCTAAAATCCTATGCCAATGGTCTGGCAGAGGTGATGCATTCTGACGGTTGGCGTAGCATCAAATGGCTGAAGGATATAAAACAACTTTTAGGGGACCTAGGCCTGGACTCATGCTGGCATAGCCACTCCGCTCCTCCGAAGGAGACCTTAAAAAAACTTTTTTGGGAGTGGGTCTGTACGAAGCGCTTGAGAAGCCAGCAGCATTGCAAAACCACCGCAGCTTTTCTGCTGTTAAAAGACGATGTCATGTATGAGCCGTACATGGACATTATATCAGTGGCTATGGATAGGTCCCTGTACATTAAATTTCGGTTAGGAACCCTACCCTTGGCCGACTTCTGCTCGAGGTGGAATAAATCCCAGTCTACATCATGCTACTGTGCTCTTTGTCAAGACAAGCCAGAGACGGTGCCACATTTTCTTTTTGAATGCCCGGACTACGGTCGCCCCAGATCACGTTGGCTCGGTCCCATCTGCAGAGAACTGGGTACTCGTCAGCACTCCGTTGCACTCCGGATCCTTTTAACTAACACAGCCCCTCCCATTGTTTGTGCTGTCGCTAAGTTTTTAAAATGGGCTTGGTTGATTAGAATTAGAAGACTGTCCATATCAATTTAATTCTCTTTTTATCTAATTTATGCTGACCTAATGTGTTTTATCTTTTTACTAAATGTACAGTCTTACTTTTTTCGACATGCTGTTTTTATCTTTTGTACTGCTTTTATGATATGTGCATATCGAAATAAAGCATCAATCAATCAATCAAAAGTTATAGGGATGTTAGAGTTAGGTACAAATATCAGTCATTTTGTGAAGTTTTGAGCTAATAAAAGCATTGACATTTTCCAGTTATAGTTTCGTGAGCTAACTATAACTTGCACTCCTGACATGAACTGCTTATAACCTCAGATATTAAACCACTCATGACATGTTCAATGGCATCATTAATGACATCGCCATTAAGTGGGCAAAGAGGCTATTACGCACTTCCTTCATTCAGCCAATCCCCATTCGGAGTCTAGGTCCTTACTAGGCATAGCCTTTGTCCTGTGCACAGCGCTTCATGAAGGCACACTCACCTCAGACACTCCCGCCCCACTAGAAGACCAATCCCATACTGCACACAATCTTTGCCCTGTACACCACTCCTGAGAGAGAGGACACTACATTCTGACATTCAAGCCCCATTTGGTGGCCAAGTCCCCACTATGACCATCCCTTCTGTGGACAACTCTACAGCCTTTACACACGCAAACCATTGCGTGGTAAAGCATTTTGCAAATGCTTACAGTCATTATCAGTTCAGAAACTACAGATAATTTGTAATGGATGTAGCTTAGTAAATACCTTTTACTGCCAGAAGCGTAAAGCAAACTCTCACAGTCATCATATGATGTCATCGGAGATGTCATCACTGGTGCCACAAATGTAGTCATTGAACAAGTTATGTGTGATACAATATATGATTTCATAAGCAGTGCATGGCGGAGGTACACGTTATAGTTAGCTCACTAAACTGATGAATTTCAGTGGGTTTTTAAGTTTAAAACATCGCAAACCAACTGAGATTTAAGTATATAAAAAATTTACACACACTCACACCCACCATGACAGTGAAATAAATGTGCAGCAAAATGAACATGAGAAGAGCACTGTTCAAAGCCTCAAAATATTCACACAAAAATTGCTTTACACAGACAGAACTCTCTGAATAGTCATGAGACCACCTCGGTGTGACTGTAACATATTGCACAAAACTAACACTTTCAATCCTGGGTTCAGCCTAGTTACGGATTATTATCTTTAGTTAAAACAAATACACATGAAAATAATGCTGTGAGGGGTGGGAGGACAGAGGTGTCTTGACCATGGCCTCCCCCACACTCAACAATGTTAATAAAATAAGCAGCTTATTACCATTACCATTACTCTCTGCAAATCTGCATCTATCTACCTATCTATCTACCTATCTATCTATCTATCTATCTATCTATCTATCTATCTATCTATCTATCTATCTATCTATCTATCTATCTATCTATCTATCTATCTATCTATCTATCTATCTATCTATCTATCTATCTATCTATCAATATATATATATATATATATATATATATATATATATATATATATATATATATATATATATATATATATATATATATATATATATTCCTTCCAGCGTGGCCCACTTTCGAGCTTCCAGGTGCTCTTTGGCGGTGCAGCAATACTGTTACTTTAAAATGGTAGTTTTAGCTTAGTTCAGTTCAGTTCTTAAGATGCAACACTTTGCGTCAATGTACCGTACGATGCGTTGTGCTTCCACGACAAACAATGTCGCAGCAATGGAAATGCAGAAAAGTTCAGGGTCAAAGAAATAAAGACGTGAAGATCTTCCAGAGGCGGCACGCTTCTCCGGGAATGCAAGAAGTTCTCGGTTCGATGCGGGGACTGCAGCGGCGACACCCTTGTTCAGCGATGCGACGACAACAGCTTCAGCTGCGACACTCTTCTCCCACGTTTGCGTGAAGCTTCCCCATGATGAGACAACTACAGCGGCAACATCCTTGTTCAGAAATGTGACTCCAGCAGCTCTGACGGCGGCACGCTTTTCGGGAGTAAAGGCTTTTTCCATTGATGCGGTGCAATACGGCAGTTCCAGCGGCGACACCCTTGTTCAGAAATCCGGCGGCAGGAGGCATCGATGATGACACGCTTCCTCTTCATTGCGAGACGTTTCTCTCGATGCGGTGCAGTGCAATAACTCCACCGGTGACACCCTTGTTCAGAGATGCGACGGCAGCAGCAGGGATGGCAACAAGCTTCTTCTTCGTTGAGTCGCGCTTCCAGCTCCTTGCGACACGCAGTCCCTCAGAAGGCTCAAAACAACAGCAGGCACTTCCAAAAGGACTCTGGGGAGCTGGGGGTGATTTCTGTTGTCCCTGAGGCTTCAGCAGGAGGCAAGCTCTTTTCCAAGCCCTTGGGGATCCTTCACAAGTGGACAGCAAAGTACGCAAAGTTCCTTTCTCCTTCCTTACTTACGATACTTGATGCCGGTCAAAGTGCTGCGCTGATCCTATTAGATCTCAGCGCAGCCTTTGACACGGTATCGCATAACATTCTACTTCACCGTCTGAACATGGCAGGTATTTCGGACCGTGCACTGGACTGGTTCCGATCCTTTCTGGAGGACAGGTCTTTTCAGGTCTCAGCCCCTCCCTTCCTCTCCCATTCCCACTACATCGGACAGGGAGTACCCCAGGGCTCCGCACTCAGCCCATCCCTTTTCAACCTATATGTTCAACCGCTTGCAGCAGTAGCCAGAGAATGGGGCCTCTCGCTGGTGTCATACGCTGATGACACTCAGCTAGCTATCACTCTTACAGAAGGCCCCTCCATCTCTGCAGCGAGGTTTAGGGATGGGCTGGCTGCCATAGCCCAATGGATGACGGATAATTGCCTGCAGCTTAATGCAGGCAAAACGGAGGTACTGCTCCTTGGTAAGAACACCAACTACTGGAACCAACACTGGTGGCCTCTGTCGTTAGGCACCATTCCTCCTCCCAAATCCCTGGTCAAAAACCTAGGTGTCTGGATGGATTCTTCACTCAATTTCCAAACCCACACAAAAAGAGTAGCGGCCACCTGTGTGGGCTTGATGAGGAGCCTTAATCCGATACTTGGCTTCTTTAATTCCAAGGTCCGTCAAACAATCATACAAGCCACTATTCTATCTCGCCTAGATTACGCTAACGTATTACTCCTGGGCGCCAACAAAGCTGAGATTGTGCGCCTGCAGCGCATACAGAATACCGCTGCCAGAACGTTGGTTGGACTTCCCCGTAGGTGTTCGGCTAGAGCCACTATACGGAAACTGCATTGGCTGCCGATTGAGTCCCGCATCCAGTTTAAAGCTCTTGTTATGATCTTCAAAATTCTCAAAACTGGACGGCCTGAACTTCTCTGCCCTCTTCTCTCCCCTTATGTGCCACAGCGCAATTTGCGCTCTCTTGGCCAAAATCTCTTGACAGTTCCCCGCACACAGTTAGCTCGCACTGGCGGACGTTCCTTTAGAGTTCTAGGAGCCAAACTCTGGAACAGTCTGCCAGCAAACGTTCGCTCTATGGAAAACCTGTTGGCCTTCCGGCGAGCTGTCAAAACCTTTCTGTTTCCCCCCCTTTAGGTCCTTGATTTCTGGCTCCCTCCCCCCCAGATGATGATTCTGTGGTTCTTTAGCGCCGGGACGCCCCTTTGCTGGGGCAGCTGTTGCGCTCTACCAAATTTTAACTTAACTTAACTTAACTTTGGCAGCCAGGCAACCACTGCAGGCCAATCCCCCAAGCAGCACTTCAGCTTAGGAATAGTCGCCCCTCAGTTTCTTCAGGTTCCTCTCCTCAGTAAAGGTTTCTTCTTGTAGTCCAAAAGTGATCTCATTTCAGGGAATCAGGGTCCCAATATTTATACCCAAAAATCCTTTGTTCTCTGAGGGGAGAGGGGTCTGTGCCCAGTCCAAACCAGTTCTGAAGCACTCTGTTTACCAGACTTCTTCTTTCCTTTCACAGTGCAGGGCCGATACATCAGCTGCACTCCAGGAGGTGGAGCCAGCATTGTGGAGGGAAAGCACAGCCCTAGAGAACTTTGTTGACATGATTCCTTCTCTGCTTTCACAGTGCATGGGAAGAGACATCAGACGCACCACTGGGGGTGGAGCCAGCACTGTGGGGGGCAGGCACTGTCCTATTAAGGCCCCAGGTGCAACTCCTCCCTCCCATCTAGATGCAGATCTCTCTATTCACCACTGGGCTGACTCATCCTGTCTCTTGGAATCCCCCAGCCCTGTCACTCAAACTCCAGACTAGGAATACACAACCTAGCAGAGGCAGGCTTTGGATAGTTAAACAACAAAATACCTGCTTTCTAAAAGAGGTATTTTCACACACAGAATGTTAAAACCAACTTCACTAAAAGATGTATTTTATCATTCTGAGTTCAGGTATACTAACTTCGAATTTCTACCATGTTCCCTGAGTCAGTTAGGATTATAAAATGGGATAATCTAACTCCCCACTCTGGCCAATGGAGAACAGGTAGCCTTGCAATAGTGAAAAATGAAAATGGCTGTAATTCACTATTAGGATATGCCACACACACCAGGGCATGTCCTGCCTTATACTTACAATGCACCCTGCCCTTGGGCCTACCATAGGGGTGTCTGATATGAAGAAAAGGGAAGGTTTAGGGACTGGCAAGTGGGTGCCCTTACCCAGTCAACATGGCAGTACCAGACTGCACACAGGCTCTGCAATGACAGACCTTAGACACACGTTTACAGGCTGTTTCTGTGGGTGGCACAACCAGTGCTGCAAGCCCACTAGCAGCCTTTGGTTTACAAACCCTGGGCACACTCAGTGCACTGTACTAGGGTCTGACAAGTAAACCAAACAAGCCAATCATGGAGTCACTAACCCATACATCAATTTACAATAGGGAGATCATACGCACTTTAGCACTGATCAGCAGTGGTAAAGTGCCCAGAGTAAAAAAATAGCCACCAATTTTCTTCCATCTCTCGAATTAGCATCAACAAATGACTAGAATCCAAAAGTGCTCTCTGCACATCTGATTTCCAGAGAACCAATTCGACTTTCATTTTAGTGTGGAATTTAAATGTAGTTGGCATCCATGCCTTGCCGAACTGAGTCTCAGTGCGAACATTGCTGAAGTTTCTTTATGGAAATTATTCTCAAGTGAGTACAGTATGTAAGAGATTATGCAAGTAACACTATCTTTGGGACTTAATCCCTTTGTAAAATGAAAGCACCGAAGACATCAAAGAAGCTCTCTGTTCTTTTTATGCACAGAAAACTCTTCGAGTAGAGATCTATAAATTACCATCCGCAGAGAACAAGATTCATTTATTTTTTTTACATGTGAGAGTTTTTTCTAGGAACTTCATCTACAAAGTGCCAAGAAAGCAATGCGTCCTCATCAGTCTGAGAGCAGCTCTATTTTCTTTTTGGAATATTGCCATCCAGTGCAGGATTGCGTTGCTCTTATATACCCTCCCCTTACAATGACTTCTTTACAGCAAATACAAGAACAGGAACATTTAATTACAGGTTTTGAAGTAGGTATGATACCTGCTGCCGGTGTACTTTAGTTTTGCTAGTGATTAAGCAGCATGACTTCATTCGTAACAGGATGAACTTGAGTTTCAGATCCAGATCAAAGATCTAGATCTACTTTACATGTATGAAACCCGTGGTAAATGTGTCCAGGTGTGCTTTTTTTCCCTTTCTTTCAACAATGTTATACAAGCCTATATATTAACCATATATATACTAACACATTTTCGAAGCCTCTAAACTAATTCAAATAAAATTCAAATATACATCTAAATTATTATGAAAAGACAGTGAATCCAGGATTTTCTCTTTTTTTAACAGATACATGAGGTTCAAACAGGAGACAGAAGATTTTGAGTTCAAAGTACTCTCTTGTAATCCACAATAGCATTTATCAACAAAGGATCCCCAGGATATGTTAAACGAATTTCCCTAAAAGGAAATATCATCCACACAAAGTTCACTTTTCCTTTCACTTCCTGCTCATTTCATTACCTTTAGATTAAGGGCGCAGCCTTCCTTTACCTCAGAGTAATTTAGCAGACTACCAGTAAAGACATGCATCTTTTTTAAAAAAACACTAAAGACATGGGGCCAGATGTAGGTAGGCTTTTACCGGTCGGTAACGGCCGAAATCGGCCGTTACCGACCGGTAAAAGCCTTTTCCTATGTAGGAGGCTTTTTTACCGATTCGGTAAATAACAAATTGGTATTTACTGATTCGGTATTTACCGAATCATCATTTACCGATTCAGTATTTACCGAATCGGTAAATGAGATGTAGGAAGCACTTAAACGAGTGCTTCTGGGCTTTAGGAATTCGTTATTTACCACCAACTATTAGTTGGTGGTAAATAAGGAATTCCTATGTTAATGCATAAATGTGCATTTACACCTGTGCCATGTGACAGACATACATGCCCTTAGGGCATGTATGTATGCCACATGTGCACACCAGCGCTAAACAGGGGTGCAACAGGGTGTCAAAGTGACAACCTGCCACCCATGACTTCTTCCTAATTTTACCGAATCGGTAACTACCGATTAGGTAATTGACATTGATTCCTATGGGCCTCCAGGCCCATAGGAATCAATGGCAAATACCGAATCGGTAAATAGCGATTCGGTAAATACCAAATCTTACCGATTCGGTATTTTTTACCGATTTTTTACCTACATAGGATTTACCGATTCTAAAATACCGAATCGGTAAAATTCAGTATTTTAGAATCGGTAAATCCAATTTACCTACATCTAGCCCATGTTTTTTTCGACAATCTCCATAGGACAATCATTGCTGGCGCTGTTATGCCTGCTTTAGCTCCTGGACACTCTTTGAGTAGCTCTGCACTGTGTAAAGCATTTTTTTGGTTTGAATATTATTTTTGAAAATAAGTTTCATGATCCGCATCTCTTTACCATTCATGGCCAACCTTTCTTAAGTTTTCAATAAAGAAACTCAAAAGTATCCAACATCATAGTACACTGTGTGAGACATAGTAGAGTAAATTCAAACAGTAGCCTTAATATCTCTTAATACGCTCAATGCCAATATGGATGTGATACATACAATTTAAACTCTGAGATGTAGCACACCAATAAATATAGTATAGTGAGAGGACACATAATATTGTGTATCAAGCATGTTTCCATAAAGGTGTGTTTAATTAGAGAAACCAAAGTGAAGACAATGTGCAGGAGTAAAAAGAGATTCAATACAGTTTGTTACTTTTCTGTCAACAATAACCATGAAAATTGAAGAGGGGAAATGGAGAGTAGTCCAACCGGGGAAAAGAAAGCTTCTAGTCGTCCCAAATGTCTCATTCACATTAGGTGTAGTGCTTGTAATTGAGGCATGATCAAAGGGGTAGGGTGGGGGGAGGAAATAAGAAAATCTAGCAATGGGTCAACAAACGTCAAGGTCGTCTTATCAATATGGACATGAGAGGTGATGTGCAGGAGGTTGGGACACCCCAATCATTCCGTTGCTGCTTGCGACAGGTTCTCAGTCGTATCAGTGGGTTCCGGTATACTGTTCCCCCCTTCTCCGTATGCATGCAGAGCTAGTAGAATGACATCCCACGAAGGGCTACACTGTACACTTTATAAATATTATTAACATAACATAACATTGCATGTATGATGTAACTTAGAATACAAAATGGTGGCTTCGAATAGTAGTGACTTTGACATACAATGGTAAGCAGAGCCTGTGCCTCTCGCTTGGAGACTTTAGCTTCTGAAAACCTAAATCTCCAGATGAAATCTGTAGTGTGAAATGAGAAATAACCATTAACCATGGCACTCGGGAGAGGAATTATGGATTACGACGTCCCGCAGTAATGTCTAATCTCTAAGGAGATCCACAGGGTCGGACTTGTAATCTCCCTTAATTTCATGGCTATACAAGAAACAAACTTTAAGATTGTTCAGTGGTGGATAATGTAATAAAGAGTGTAGAATGGCATGCAAGTGACTTTGAAGTAATGTCATCTTGTGAATTCAAACAGCTACTGATGATAAACTCTTAACTTCAGTCTGTCATTATATGTACCTCCCTGTGGAGAACTTGGGAACAAATATCAGTGCTGATTCAGTTCAAGATATTGCCGAAAAATAAACTTACAGTCAGGAGAAGTTACGCCATTTCTATAATGTACATTGAGAACACATTAGGACATAACAAAGTCCCCTCCTTCCAACTTCAGTTCAATTCATCGTGTCCTTCTATTTGGAAATGACAAAGACATGATTTTCTCCTGCACCATTCAACCTCACCCCCCTGCTTTTCTTGCCCCTCCTGCCATTTTGCCATAGGCTCTTACTCGTTGTCTTGGGGATTGGTGCTGCATTGGTGCCCTTTTCTCATGCTGGCGTTGGGCTGCTGTCATGCAGCAAGTGGTAGATGCAAGTACAAACACCTCTTATGTCTATGTTTTTTAT
Organism: Lissotriton vulgaris; assembly: GCF_964263255.1. Lineage (NCBI taxonomy): Eukaryota > Metazoa > Chordata > Amphibia > Caudata > Salamandridae > Lissotriton > Lissotriton vulgaris. The sequence goes on from NC_141697.1 coordinate 1,032,916,979, forward strand.
TTATATTTCTTTACAGATTAAAACAAGTTTCAGTTTCCTAGCAACCAAAGGGGCACTCTGTCTTGAGCATCACTCTGTCTTGAGCATGTGACACAGGAATGGCGTCAATTGCTTTGTAAATCATTAAAATCAAATAACAGAAGGGTGTTTAGTGCTGCCAGATTGATTGGATGCCCGAAGGGTGAATACTCGCAGATCTGATGGTAAATAAAAGATGTCTTGTGCTGAGGAGAAGTATCTTTTTTGATTATGTGATAGGGTCTAATTTTAGATACACTGAATGTGCTTGCCAGTGCAGTTATTGTAGCAAAAAGGGTTCTTCCGATTATCACATAAAAATGAATCCCCTCCAGACATCTATAAGATTTACTGTATTCCTTTTCCTGCCGCATTGAGATTAGTGGACATTGAAGTCCTCCATCGTAAAAGGAGTCCCTCCTCTCAGGCCATAAGTGTTCAACACCTGTTTAGCCAGATGCACGTCCTAATGCCATAACAAGTCTAGTTACATCATCCATGCTGAGTGTTCCAATTAGAATAAGGAGGATGCATATGTGCACCTTATGTGAGGAGCACATGACAATGTGAAACTGGACTGTTGACATGAACCTACTGATTTAGATTAGCTTGCACATTTCAGAGACATGGAGTTTAACTACTGCCAATCACTGCATATTTGAATCCCAGAAGTGGGGCTACATGTGTTATGTTCTGGCCTGTGTGCCCTAATTTGGGTTTGTGGGGATGTGGGAATGCCAGTTGTCTGTTATTTAAAGAGAGCATTAGGTTTGATAAACTATGCGTGAAATCCCACAGTCCATTTCCTCAAATAATTAATATGCTGATATGATCAATTGTGCCTTAAAAAAGCCCTCACTTACCTTTTGTTAGATTGGCTGAGGCGGGGGTTTAATTCTTGCTCAAAGTGATGAGGGGTGAAATGTAGAGGACAGTACTGTTCAAAACAGCCAACAGAAAACATTACCATGCCCAAACAAACATAACATGTTCATCCAGAAGAGTATATTGGAGCTGAATAACATATGTTTATTGTTACCAACTAGTGGAACCCATTTTATCGACCTCAGAAGGATGAAAGGCTGAGTGGTCCGCCCAGATTTGAACCTGTGACCATAAGGTTTAACACAGGCCCCTACAGTGGATGCATTAGTCCACTATTCCATTAGATGACGGCGGTTCCAATGAGAACAAGAACAAATTATTATCTGCGAGGGATCATGTGGGATAAAAATGGGATATATTTCCAGAAGGACAATTGCGTTACTCTCTTTGAATAGATAAGTATTCAATTGCCCCTAAACGTCCAGTATGGCAGAAACCTGTATTGGAAAAGAAGTAAGTCTTTATTTGAAAAATTTTCCTTGATCGAGCTAGACGGCAAAGCAAAGGTGTGAGTGTCACAGAGAGACTGGGTGTCCCAGAAAAAGTGTCTTGAACTCTTAAGCATGGTTCTGTTACAATGCTTTCCCAAGGCGGGTGTGGGCACAGACATAGTCAAAAGAAGTAAAGGGGTCAATAGATCAGCTCAACACGTGTTTCCAGTAGCAATGCTTGAATGCATATGTGTTACTTTAAGGGGGAAATGGTGCAAATGGTGTCCAGAGAAGAAGAGATGTCTTTAGATAGGACAGCATTTGCTCCTGGGTGGTTATTTTAAGGTCGAAGGAGTTGATGGAACAGGCATTGTTGCAGGGATCTTAAAGAAAAGCACAGCCACCATGTATTTAGGAGCTCTGGAACAGTTCTTTAGTGTTGTTTGTTGCTCCTAGGTATCTGTGAAGAAAGGACCTCCAGTATTCCTGCTATTTTTAATGAGTTACATAGAACAGTTAACACTCAATTCTGTTGAATAGCTGTACTTGGCAGGTTAAGGGAGCAAAAAGGAAAATAAAAAAAATCTGCTCCACCTGCAAGCCAATACAAAAAAGTGCCAACTTAAAATCTTGGCAGGCCTGGCGAAGCCTTGAGAACCCACATAAGACCAGATAAGTGAGAGATTGAAATAGGGCCAAAATATAACATATAACATTCCTGTGAGGAGAGCTGGGCCCCAATGGACATTTGCTAGCACTCTCTAATGCAACAGTGGAGGTGGGAAGTAAAGGAGTACTGCAACTGCTTACAGATCTAATGCAGAGTGGAAGGAAGGCCATTCATTCTGGGTGGGCAGATTATTCCGAGTTATCAGCAAAATGCAGCACAGGTACACTTTATAATTCCCTGTTGTGTACTAGGAACCCTGCCACCTACCGCTTCTTTTTTTAGAAAATACCCATTTGCCTCGATCTGGTGAAAAACAACTTTTTGAGAAAAGAGCTCTTGTATAAATATTACCTAGTCTAACATTGCCATCTTGAATTTTAAACTCCAACATTCCTCTTTTTTTAGTGGCTTGCAGGTGGATATAGCCACCAGGGAGCAGATATCTACGGTCCATGTGCCTCAGAGCCTGCACCTCTGTCACCGCACTGCCCAGAATCCAACCACTTCTGCACCTTCACTTTCTACAGCTCACTAGTTATCTCAGCTCTTGTCTAACCCACTCAGAAAAGATAATCTATGCCTATGGCCCTCCTATGGTTTGCACCTCTTTAATTTCTCCCAGTTCTCAGGACTCACACTGCAGCTCTGGGCCTCTTTATACCTGCAAGGTAAACGAAGAGTTCCTCAATAAAACGATACAACACATACATGCGAACCATTTGATTATCCTTCAAAAAAATATCTTTCATAATGTTCTCTAGATACCATACTACCAAGACTCACGATACCCGTTTCTTTCATTTATGTACAGCATAAATGTTCTACATAGACCATAGAAAGGCTAAATGCTTTGCCTTTCCTGTTCCTCCAGTCAATTATTTTTAACAGATCCACATAATGATGACAAATCTAAATGGATTTACATTAGACATACTCTGGGCCTGTTTAAGAGTTTGGTGGACAATTCACTCTGTCACAGACATGATGGATTTCCTATCACCCTTACTACAAGTGCAGCATATTTTATGGTACTTGTAATAAGGTGGACAGGATACCCATCATGGTTGTGACGGCGTAACCGTATGCCAAATTCTAAATCAGACCCTTAGGGTTCCTTTTATTTTTCACAATGATGCACCAATTAGTATTATTAAATGTTAAGGTCCTGGTCAAGTTAAAACAAGTTGTGATCATTTTGATGAGGGATTTTCTAAAATAGTAAAACACGTCAGCTTTTGCACTTAATTTCCTTACCTATTAGTAATATCTTTAAGAACTATTGAAAGAAATCTTATCCCTATTGCCTGGTTTCCTATGAAGTTTCATAATTAGTTTATTTCGACCCTGCTGTTATCCAATTATGATTGATCAACTTATCTAGCAATCGCTTACCTATGTGAATCTTTGTTACTCAAAATAGTTTGATTGAACAAATTTCACTTAGTTCTAAGGGTGTCGTTGCATTGTTTATTATGTATTAATTAATGCATTGCTTCTTATAGTGATAGCTTGTTTCTCTTTGCAGTATTGATAAAACGTCGCAAAAAGTTTGCAGGTGTATAGTCCATTCTTCCAGTGGATGGGGTGGTGGATAAAACTCGATTCAGAAACCCCATGAAATTCTACAACTAGATTTAGGGATGGTTAACTAAGTGAGAGTCTCATCCCTTATAAAAGGGGAGCAGATGGTCCCAAATCAGTTATATGAACCGAAATGGCCTTTAAGAAGAAGATCATTTTTAGTTCTTTAGGCATGGCTTGAGAGCAACTGTTGCTAACAATTCTTTAACATCTACATAAAGTGGGTTTAAGCTCCACCCCCACAGGAGTATCCCTGTCTCACCTCATGCTATTGAGTTTTGGTGTATCATCCCATCTCGTTCAAAGCATGAGGGGTAATTTACCATCACAAAAGTCACTAAATATCCCACAGAAAAATATTTATCTAAAAGCTGCATTGTATACAGAAAGCACACTTTTTCCCCCATTTGTTTTCAGTGTAGCAGTTTTTTTAAAATTACTTTGGTCTGGACTAAAAATGCAAGCAGAGCCTTGGCTTTGGCAATGCTTGTTTAAAGCCATTGGGTTTGGGTGACTCCTCATTTCTGGAGTTAGAGCATTCATTTGCACATTGGATGACTATCGAGGATTTTTCTATTGAACAATTAAGACAATTTCAACTGAAGGCTATTTATATCTATTTTTTATTTTCCTCTTTTTAATGTGTCGAAAGCTGATGAAATAGCAATACAAAAAGGTTTTTAATTTTTTTATTTTAAAACGATACATGTCTGAAAATGTGCATTATTTATGCATTATTTTTATATTATGGTCAGTCCTCTTTTTTTTTTAAAGTTTGCAGCTACTGAAGAACTGTCATCATTTCACAAAAAAAGTAAACATTATAGATATACTTAGAGAGGTTTTCAGCCAGCCTTCTGCAACTACTGGTCTCTTACACTGTCATTCATGTTTTTCTTCCATCCACCACAGCTTAAAATATGTCCTTTTTCTCTGAATGACGAAATTCTTCCCAGGCACAATGTGTCACCCACAGAGAATATGCTTTTTTTATTTAATTTTTTTCTTATTTCAAGCTTTGTGTGCGTCTGACAGCCACCCAGACACTAAAATTAATCTCTGGTCACAAGTTGCAGTGCGTCTGGGGGCAGCGCAAGTTCGCGGGTGCCTTGGGGGCAGCGCATTCATCATAATACGGTGCATTTTCCTTCATTGCACCAGGTGCACCTTTTAAAAAGTGCCCCCGCACAATAAAGACAAATGTGCCACATTTATCATATGGTCTCAGAATGGCTGCCCTTGCAGAACTGTCCAGGTGCATGCAAGGTAGCCATCTTTTGTTGAACTTTATTTACAAAAACATTCAAATACAATTGAAACATTGTCTCTGACAGAGACGATATCCTGGTAGCCAATTCTAGACTTATGGGCATCCTGGGCTAGTTGAGATTGGATGATAATAAGACCATCTAATCATTGGCTTCCCAAAAATTATTTTAGCAAACTCTAAAAAATGCTTATTAAATGGCTCTTGCATAATTCCGTTTCTCCTGGGCATGACCTATTCTGAACACATACTCTTTGATAATTTCTTCACACACATCTTAAATCACCATATATCAGAAAGCTGTTTAAGGCTCCTGGCTGCCTTGCCCAGCGATGGAGCACAGGTCTGTCTGGAAGGGGGATCCAGATTGCATCAGCATTCGTGACTCACAGACGTGACAGGAAACCAATGGTGTGAAGTGAGTGCGTCAGCAGTTCTGTTCCTCCCCCTTACCACGTGTTTACTTTTTTCTGAAAGAAAGTGTTGTTCCCCAGACATTTGTCGAGCAGGTGCCTTTGGAGAAACAACACTGGTCCACAACGGCCTGCTTGCTCATCACTACAGCAACCTTCATGTTAGCGATGCAAAACAGAATCCTTTTGTTTGCTACCAGTTAATTAGCCGTAGCCATGAAACAAAAAGTTATATTCTACAGATAGGCATTTCTATATCCCTAAGGCTCTCAGCAGGCCCGCGGCATTCCATAATTTGCACACGAGTCTAATGTGGTTGTCTTCATCATGAAAATTGAATTCATAACAGCAACAACGATGGCGCAGAATGTAGATTTATGTGTTTGAAGTATTCTAGTGTTTGTGTGGTAAGTTTGTTATTGTGGTTGAATCAGAGAGAATTGTGGGTGTATACATGCTAACAAATGCAAAAGCACTCAGACGCCTTGAAACTGTTTCTTTTTTTTTTAATGATGAAAAGGTGGCTTTTATTTCATTAGTTCTCTGCAGGAGTCTGACACGTTTTGTTGCATGAGGCAACAGCTGTATCACACTGATGCGTTCCAAAAAGTGCTAAGCATATATATGCAATTGCTGTTTCACACTTGGCAGAAGAATTTACAGATCGTTTGGCATCGCCATGGAAACAAGCTACCGCTTTGCATGGTAATTGCATCTAGCTATTGCCATAATGATGGCCATAATGCGCTGAAGATTGATGCTTTTGCTTGTGAACTTCATTATTTTTGTCTGCCGATGTATGTATGTATGCAAGTCATAAACTGTTTCAGAAAGTTGTACCCCAATAAATGTTGTTGTGACAAAGTGTCATAATACATTTTACCACTTCTCTATATTTCTATAGGAACAATTGCGCACAAATTCATCAGTAGAGGGTGCATGATTGTGCTCGTTGCTTTTGAGGGAGACCTTACTTGGCTCACACACATTCAGCTATTTAGCAGTAGTTTTCCAAAGAAAGAAGGAACTATGAAGCAGTTGAATATTACTCTATCTTTAGATATTATAGCAGTATCTATCAATTTCTATATCTTGCTATGTCTGCTTGCTGTCCACATGTGACTCATTTTCTCTGTCCCTTCCTCGTTCGACCCATCCATCCATCCATCCATCCAACTATCCATCCAACTATCCATCCATCCATCCATCCATCCATCCATCCATCCATCCACCCACCCACATACCACCCATCCATTGCATCTCATTCAACCACCTAATCTAGCAATCCACCCACTCCAACCTCCTACCTTCCATCCATCCATCCACCCACATACCACCCATCCACTGCATCTCATTCAACCACCTAATCTAGCAACCCACCCACTCCAGCCTCCTACCTTTTATCCATCCAGTGAATTAATCTATCACTCAATCCATCCATTCAACCATCTATCATGCATACACCCCTCTCTTTAATTTCAAATTCAAATTCATTTGATAGTATATCACAGATCCGGGCAGAATGCTCTTTCAGCTTCCCAGCGCTTGTTCTTTCTTATCACAACTGTGAGCCATCTCATGCATTCCGGTATATCTTGTTTTTCTTATTTTAAGTGCAGTGTGGTGTGGTGTGGGGTTGGGATGTTGTGCCACAGTCATTGAGGATTATATAGTCTTTAAATATTATGCATTATCCCTTTAATAGTTAACTCATGCTGGAGATTTCTTAGCAATCGCTACAATCCAAGCCGTTTTGATTGTGAATGTTCTGGCACTTTCAACCTGTACTCTCTTATGACAGGATTTATCTCCTGCACTCAAAGTTGCAGGGGACCAACACTTACTCTGAAACTGTGGTCCCTGCCACCCAGGGCACTGAGTGCCAGCTGTGTGCCAGAGGGTTTGCCTTTCTAAGCCTCCCTGACTTTTGGACTAGATTTGAATGTACAATTATGGCCTAAATCAGGGTAGGTGGTGCAGGGTGTCTGCTTACATAGAGTTCAGACCAATGTCAAGTCCACAGAAAAAGAAGAAAAAACAATGGTATCTTCTAAAGCTACACAGGCCTCTCTTGAATCACCAAGTTGAGAAAAAAACTTGTTGTCGACCACCCCCATGAGGGGATGCACTCAGCAGGGGAAGTCACAACTCGGCTCACCTGCAGCGGAAGCAGGAGATATAATATGTAGCCCAATGCTGGTCTCTTCTGACGGTTGCAGATTTTTCAAGGTGCTTGTTCAGATTGTCTGGTCCCTATTTGCTGGCTGTGGGGTTCGTAAAAGCCGATCTAAGAGCATGGCACACCAGCAGAGCATGTGTACTGACCTTCAGGCATATCTGTAGCCAAAAGAAAATGGGCAACATTCAGTTCAACAGTTTGGGAGCAACAATAGCAGTAGGGGTCATGCTGATCCAGGTTCAAAAAGAGTTCATCAAACTTAAATGTTGTCAGAACGCCATTCAGAGGGCCATAGGGCAAGCAGGGATTACTGGGCCCAATATTGAGTGTTAAGGCATTTTTGTCCTGATGTCCCAGGGTCTGACCTACTAAAGACTCAGGGCAACTGGACCAGAAACCCTGTCAACACGTAACTCTCAGGGATAGCATGGACTGAACATTCCAAGGCTCCCTCAGGGAGAAGGTGGATACTGGTGAGTGACACAGACTCACATCTCAAAATGCACACAGCAGAAGCAATACATCATTGTCCAGCCAAATACTCACTTTTATGAAAAAAGAGAAGTATTTTATTTTAACTCTATCCACACAAAAGTAAATACGTCATTCAAACACAACTACACTGTCCCACTGGGGACAGGACTCTAGTGTTTCGCAGGCAGTTCCCTGTGTCCCACTCCCTCCTCACTCCTAGTGATAGTGGTTATTCCCCAATCACCATAGGCAAAATCCATGCTAAACTCTATTAGAAGTCGGAGTCTTAAGAGTCCTCTCTGACTCTATTTTAAAGTCAGCCGTGTTCAGCACTGAGCACTAACTAGCAAGCAACGTCTCCCAGCACCAACTGGCCCACCTGCAGGCTTGGAGCATCTGGAGTTCCTGATTGCACCCTGCCCATGTGCACTGGTAGCGGCAAGAGCTCTGGCAGGTGAGTATTACAGCACACGGCTCAGGTAGGCTGCACTTTGTGTGCGCAGAGCTCGTCACATGTGACCATAGGTTCTTTGCACCTCCTCCTTGTATTGTAAGTGTCTGACCTGTCCCACATTGCGTGTGGGGGTGATGCAATAATTCTGAAGCTGGCCCCTCGCCTTGGTGAACCAGTGACCCCCTCTGTCTTACAGGTCAGCGTACCTTACTAGTAAACTGACTCCAGCCCGCTCGGCACAGCAAAGTCTCCAGAGGCAAGCCCTCCTGGCATACATGGTTGCGGCTCACTGCAACCTAAGGGCTACCACCCTCCCAGCATGGCAATCATCACACAGAGTCTTTTTCTGGCATGCATGGTTGACACTCACCACAGCTGAAGGGCAATGGTCCTTACTGCATTGCAATCTTCATGCAATGGCTCCTTCTGGCATACAGGGTTGCATCTCCTCACTACGCATGGGCTCTGGCTAGATTGGCGCCTTGATGCACACATCTCCTCACTTCCTTCAACTCTCTCTTCTTCCTCATAGGGCACAATGGTCTTGGCTAGGGGTGGGCATAAATTGTTTAGTGTAATTAAACAAAATGACCACAACATGATGGGAAATTAACGCATAATTATACAAAATGAATCACACACTCAAAAATTACATGGACGGTCCACAAAGGAAAGTGTAATTTCGAGTTGATTTCCTGTTACTTATGTTTGGACCTGCACAGTCCGCTTGGGTACAAAATCTATCTGAAATGTTTGTTCAGTGCCAAAGTTACTGTTCGTGATCAAAACACTGAGATTTGTTTGTGTTCAAAATTACTCGTATGGTCCGCTCAAGTCTAAAATATACCTGAAATGCAGTTTACATGCAAAAATTATCCGAATAGTAGAACGTGCATAAAGACCTTTATCCGAAATTATTTGTTGTGGATTAGTTTTGGGAATTTTGCCCAACCTTGTAATTACCATTTGACACAGGCCTCATCCTGGCTAGCAGGCAGGCAGGCCCCTGTGTTCAAGGCTCCAGGGCAGGTGGTTTTGGATTCCCTAGATGAAGTCCCCTCACACAAGGAGAACAGCCGGCCTTGCCCCCCCCCCATCATGTCATGGGCTGAAGTATTGCAGAGCTTACCCTCCCCACTCAGCCCACCTGGCTGCTTGGCAAATGTCAATTTTCAGGTTCTCAAATTCCCCTTCTTACAGCCCATTTCAATACACTAAATGTGATTTAAGGTATGCGTCTTTGAAGTTTATGTTGGGGGTTTATTTCTTTTGCATGCCTACTCCTCTGCCTTTTGAAAGCAGTTTGTCACAGCAGGAGGGACTCCAAAGCTGATAGACCTACAACACAGGCCATGGAAGAAACCAGAGTTCACACCTGGATGTCAGCCACAGTGATATGTGCATGAAAAGGTTAGATCAGGGCCTCAGCCTTACTCTTTATGATTCTGTTATTAGTCCCATCTCCTTCCTGAGATGTGCCCAGGCACCTTCCTCGTGACCTCTCCCTAAATCAAAGAGCACACTTTGAAGTATATGGGGGCTGCAGGAGATGCACAGTAATGCTTTCTTTCATTATGTTCTTTCATGCACAGCATTTATGATTATATGTGAGTTCCCTAACCTAACAGTGCATTTTATTCCCTGATGTTAGGAGATATGTCATTTTTGCCTTGCGGAGTCAGCATAACAAGGATTATTTCAGGATTTACATTTATGTGCACAGGGATGGTGTTTTCATGAAATGTGCAACATTCAAGTCTTTATCTTATTCCACTAACTATGATGTTATGACAATCGACTAGTTGGCAAAGTGATTATTTGTTTATATGCTTTTGGTCTATGTTTATGTACAATACAGAAACATATTTTTATAGAGCACTCTTTGGAGTATCTTTTGTGGTGTATGTATTATGTCTCTGGTGTGTGTGTTGCGCAAAGCTTTACACATTGCCTCTGGGATAAGCCTGAATGCTCATGCAAAGCTACCAAGGGGGTAAGCAGGGATTTTCTTTGGTGTGTAACTCCCTTACCCTGACTAGAGTGATGGGTTCTGCCTCGCTTAGATGCATACCCTAGTCAACCAGAAACCCTATTTATAACAACGAGGAGGTAGAGGAGCCCCCCAGACAGTTTTGTGCATTGCTGCATTACTGTAAGCTGGGTGGGACACACACTGGATAGGGAAGTAAATAGTTTTCACTATCCTGTATATAGGGCATAAACATAACATGAATCGATCTCAGAGCCTGACTTGCAGCACGTAATGAATCCTGCACAGGGATCACCACTTTCACCCTGATCACGAAGGCCACATCATATCTCCAATCTTTCTCGGGTGGTACGTCCATCGTTCTAAATGCCCACCCTACCAGGCAAACACGGGCACGTCTCTGGGCTTGTAAAGAACTATTAAAGTACCCTGTGTCGCACAGGACCCACATTCAGAGACTCACATGGCTTAGGCTCCAATCTGGGGCACCAATGCACCAAAAGACCCTCTTGAGGTGTTGGGGAGTCCGTAGCCCTTCATTGTTACTCAGACTCATTGATTGGATCCCTCAACAATGGAGGTGCTCTGGCACAAGCCACTAGGACTGCCCACGAGGTCCTCACCGCGCTTACGCACCCAACTTGCTCTACAATACCTTTGTGGGCATCGGGTTCCCATATTTGGGCATTCTGAGTCTGGGCAGCGTCAGCGAGACTCTCACCTGCTTTATCAGGCCCCAGTTGTTAGCATTACAGCAGGAGCCTCAGACAAGGCTCTGGGTCACTTGACTTTCCTCTGCCCAGTGAGCCCGGCTTTCTGCACCTCCGGGGCCCCGGTATGGGGGGTTCATCGCGGTCAGCTGCAGTGCCTGCTTTGGCATGCAGATAACCTCTCAGAAGGGGATCCTCAATAAATTGTCCTTAGCTGCCCCCTCGGCTGGGGGGGTCATACATCAGACACCAGGGGCTTCACTGCCAACACATGCAGTGAGGAGGGCAAACAGCACTCAGCATGCGCTGAGGGTGGACATAAGGGGAACGTAGATGTAGGAAGCGCTGACACGCGCTAGTCTCCTTAAGAAATCCAACTCAAATGCCCAATGAAGCGCTCACGGTACAAAAGGGGGTGGTGATGGACGGAGTATTTGAATCAATCAAACACTCACACCCAGTCAAAAGATCTGGGTTTAATCCATCACCGTTCTTTAGCCCACTCTGCCACCCCAGTTCAGACATGGCTATATGCAAATCAGTGTGACCCTGTGCCTCATGGGAACAGTCCAGCCCGAACTGCCAAGCAATGTCTTCCCTGGACCGGAAACAAGCTTCCGAGGACCGGTTTCTGGCATTCCAGCCGTCTTCAGCCCGGCTTGCTTGAATCCAGTGGCAAAGTGAGCAAGGGACTCACGTCTGAGCATACCCTGCCACACTTATGGCAGCCAAAAGCGGTACAAAAGGGGGTGGTGATGGACAGAGTATTTGAATCAATCAAACACTCACACCCAGTTAAAAGATCTGGGTTTAATCCATCACCGTTCTTTAGCCCACTCTGCCACCCCAGTTCAGACATGGCTATATGCAAATCAGTGTGACCCTGTGCCTCATGGGAAGAGTCCAGCCCGAACTGCCAAGCAATGTCTTCCCTGGACCGGAAACAAGCTTCTGAGGACCGGTTTCTGGCATTCCAGCCGTCTTCAGCCCGGCTTGCTTGAATCCAGTGGCAAAGTGAGCAAGGGACTCACGTCTGACGCTGACGCTGTAGAATCTGTACACACATGCTGGCAACATTACAGGAGTCTTCATGGGCCCCCGAAACCCCTCACAAGTGCAAGAGGAGGGTAGGCAAACCCACGAGTCACCGGACAACACTATTGGCACGAAAGCAGCAATGCAACAGACCAGCACATCAGGGTCTTTGTGGCGAATTGGCAGTCATTCTGTAGCCCAGCGTGCCACAGGTCAGCACAACAAGCCAGTAAGTTCAATGGCGGTTCTTCTTGGCAGCATAAGAGTTCCTTCTGGCAATGTGCATTCTGTAGAGCCAGCAGAATCTGCTTACACGTCTATGCAGGGTCTAAAATCATGGGGTCAGGGCCAATGTATTTACACTCAAAATGTCTTTGATGTGGAGGTAACTTCAACAGAACTTTCAGAAGGGCACATCACCCCCATTCAGTCCCCGTTTTAGCCTAAGCCATAAGTTGTGGGTAAGTGAGCCCTTTGTGTGAGGGCAGGTCCCTGCCTTTACAAATGTAACTGTGCCCCACCTCCCTCTCTCCCAGCCCAGTAAGACCATTCAGTATGCAGATGAATGCAGATGCAACCCTGTTACACCCAACCATTCCTGTGTGATGGCTGTCTAGAAAGTATCCACACGCCCAGCTATCACTCTACCTTAGACATTGGAGTCAGGCTGCAAAGCACAAAGAGTCATAAGCACATAGAAATGCCTACTTCCTAAAAGTGACATTTCTACAATAGTAATTAAAAAAACAACTTACAGGATGTATTACCACTTTTCCAAACATGGCAACACTACTTCTTCCAGATCAGAAATTACCATTTGAAAACATATCAGTGAATTCCAAATACAAACCTATCAGAGGAGCAGCACTCACAGCAGTGAAAAACCAAATAGGCTGTATGTCACTACATGTCACACAATCAAGGAGCATGTCATACCTTTTACCTACACAGCACCCTGGCTACCTAGGACCTTAGGCGTACCTATATGCAATAAAAGGGAAGATTCTGGCATGACAAGTGACTTTAAATGCCAAATCACTGTGGCAGTAAACTATGCATGCAGGCCCTGCAAAGGCAGAGGTCTGAGACAAATTTTAAATGCTACTTCTGTGGGTGGCACAGGCAGCACTGCAGGCCCACTAGTAGCATTTAATTTACAGGCCTTGGGTGTATTATAGGTCGCTGTGCAAGGGACTTACAAGTACAATAAATATGGCAAACAGGTGTAGACATATCATACCATGTTTGAAAGAAAGAGCACATGCACTTTAGCACTGAATATCGGTTGTAAAGTGCCCAGAGTCCTAAAGCCAACAAATACAGGCCAGGAAAAATACAGGAGGAAGGCAAAATGTTTGTGATAACCCTGCAAAAAGGGTAAGGTCCAACACTTGTGTTTCACCATACAGGTCTGCGTTTCCCAATACAGGTCTGGGTTTCCCAAAATAGTCTGCTCTGTCTTGTACCATACAGAGGAACACATACACCTTGAGCAAATATACAGCATATTCACAATGCACAGCACTGTATCCTTCATGTGCTGTATCACTTATTGGCAGACATACAATCAGCACATGCATTTAACATGCACTCACTGCACCCTTCATGCACTGCACCCCTTACAGGTACACAAACATCTAGCACATACTTTTAGCCTGCACGCACTGCAAGGCACTACATCCTTCATTTATTGTACCACTCACTGTCCCATATACAACCAGCACATGCATCTACTATGTACCTACTGCACAGTACTGCATTATCCCTGTATTGTACCCCTCACAGGTACACATACAGTCAGCGCAGATACACCACTTGCGTGCTGCACAGCCCCTTACGCCAAACAGATTAAGGCCGGGTCTGAGTTAAGGCACACAACAGCGGAACTTTCAAATGAGCTAGCTAGTAGGACTCACTCCAATGACACACGTTAAAAGGACCTGTTTAGTCCTACTGATCACTACACGATAAGCTGCCATCACAGCGCATGTACTGCTTAACTCCTGGTGAAGGCAGTATCCTCTCACCAATATGAGGGTAGTGCCAGCTGTGGCCATCACAGATAAATGAGGTGGGTCGTTGGTGGCAGTGGGGTGGTGGGGTGTGGGCGGGGTCGGATGGGAGGGAGTTAGTCGACAGACGACGGAATAGTGATAATCAAATAAATAAATAATACCTATTCCGTCACCTGTTGGCTTCCCCCTGCTGCACGCTGCCTCGGCCCACCCCGTTTACCTGTGCTGGCTGCCACTGGGTAGCGTTTTGCGCACTTCTCCTGGTCCAACAAGACTGCAATTTAGGAGACAGACCAATTTCATGGAGCACACTTATTGTCTGTTTCCGCCTATGACAGCAAAAATCAGCATTAGGGATGCAGACACCTGTACAGATGGGCGCTCAGGGCAGGGATAAACATCCATTGTCATGTGGAGGACTTTTCTGTCCCACCATATGACCATATTCAGGCATTTGGCGAATGACCCACTCCAAATCAGGGCCAATGCCACCTCCAAATTGATGGGTTTTAACAAACCACAATGAGTACAATTTCCCTCACCAGAGAGGAGTCTGGGAAGATCATCTCTCGAGAATGCAATGCTTTTGTCAAGTTCCTACATGCAAATGACCAGGCACTCTTTCAGGGGACTTCCATAGCAGGACGCCTTGTGTATGGTCACCAGACAAACAACATACGATAAAAGCACCTATTCTCTTATTGGGTGAATGTATTTGATATCTGTTATCAGAGCTTGAAGCAACAGCAAGACAGTACATTGAAAAACATTGCTGCAAACTCCAAACATGTTGCTGAAAACTTGACTACTCTCAAGGATGGGCAGAACTGTATTTTGTACAGGAAAAATTTACTATCGCCATTCACCACCACCGTGTTCCATCTTTTTATGAAACAAGTGAAAATCGTAGAGAATATGATATGGATGAAAAGGTACACATCCATACATTCATTCTGGAGATTGTGACATGCTGAACAATTAAGAGTGAGATGGTTAGTCAGGTAAAAGGTAAAAGGCAACGAGCATTTCAGGTACAGTTGGTATTTGTATTGCAGTCAAAGGTGGCCCACCAGGGGGGGACTGCTTGCAATATGAATCCTTAATTCTGTAACATATAAATAGTCTTTTTTTAAATATCCTAAAGTACTCTCAGAATTGAATTAAGGAACCTTTAAAAAGTTTCATAAGAAGCAGCTGCAGTACACAAGTACTCTGTGGTTAGCCATGGAAGTTCCCCTATGACTCCTAGATGGCTGCCTCTACTTCCATTTACTTTTAAACCCCTCCTTAAAGTCAGGATAAGACTGTGTGGGCCGATTCACAAAGGGCATCTGTACTAGTGGTGGTGGCTCTGCATGTGTGGCAGTTACCTCTGTAATGAGATACTGCATTGTGGAGGTTCCACCACGAGTGTAGAGGCCCTTGGTGAATCAGGCCATCAGTGGGCAACTCCAGCGCTACCCTCATTGCGAATGAGTTGTGGTTTTAACTGCCACTCAGTCAGCAATTAGATTGCGCACAAGCCCTAAGAAAGGGATGACTATGTCTCTTGGGTTTAGTTCTTGACTGTGCCCACAGACGTGCTCTTTAGGGTGAGGGGCAGGGATGTGTGTTTTGGTTGTTCGCCTCAGAACCCTTAGCTGGGTTTGGATGGGTATGTGGCACCTCAGATTGCCTGGGCTGGCACCATTTCAAGGCAACACAGAGCAGCTGACCAGGGCAAAATTTGATAGGCTGCCAGATGTGTTCCACCATTACACCACCACATGACATATGTGATGAAAGGTTTAATTATTTATGTTACTTTTAAAACCTACCCATAGTATTGTGAAGCATACAGCAGTCATACATTGAAGTGTACACATGACAGGTTATTCTTAGACTTTATATTCTGTTAATCTGTTGTCTACATCTCACTGAACTCAGTCGATCAAAAGCAAGTGAAATATCAATTCCGCTGCTATGATGTGTAAATATATCACTGTAAAAATGTAAATGTAAATTGATACTTGTATAGCGCACTACTCACCCGCAAGGGTCTCAAAGCGCTTGTACAAATACCACTGTGGAACCCATCCTGGCTTTCCCTGTGAGACATCCACTCCTGGGCACCCCCAAGGTGGAGGCCAGGCATCCTTAGCATTGTGGGGGCCGGTGTGGAGATTAAGAAAGCTATTGCCCAGAGTTGCAGAGTGGGACTCCATGATTAGAATAGGCACCGAGGCGAGAATTATCAGGTCTGTGGAATTTTTGAGCCCAAGCCCCACCGAGGCGGGGAATTGAACCCTGGTCCCAGGCTAGACCTCTGCATCAGGGTCTGCCGCTCTAATCATTGAGCCACACTTCACTGTACACATAAGCAATTCAGTGAGCCTGGACAGTCAGCCATTGTCTGTTTAATAATGGTATATTGTAGGTTTATAGCAATGATCGAATGAGTTAAAGACATAACAGCAAGACAGCAGGAATTAAAATCACCCTGTTGCGTATCCCAAATTCTGAGAGTGTTTCAGATGTAAACTATAATGTAATCTCTGCTGAATCCAGGATTAAGGATAAGGCACCTGGGTACTGTTAAACGCCAACACAATATCCACTTTTTTCCCATTGTTGTGTATTTCTATTTGAGAAGTTTCACATTCCAGAACATGACCCATTGAGGTAAAGACTAATCTCTGAAATATTCTGTGATCTAAATATCATCTCAGCAAGACAAACTGAGCCTTCCATGTTGTACGAGGGCTGTAAATTAAGTGCTAATAACTTGGTTGAACACCTGGTCTTTACAGCTCTTAGACACAGCAAAAGTAATGTATAGAAAAATATTTTTTTTTATATGGCTGAAGAAAAGGGATTTTCATTGAAAATAGAAAGGTGCATCGTCTATTTTTAAATGAACATTATAAACATTATCCTAGTGACTTACCATCCTCTTTGGAAAGTACCCATTTCAGGGACATTTTGTTATCTATCTTTGTAAGTGTTGAGTAAAGTAAATGAAAGGAAACTATCATCGTGTTGTGTTCTGCATCACTCACTACTCGATCAATTATTCTTTAAATGACGTTGCTGTTTCACTCTCCTTTAAATTCTGACTCATTTGGGAACACTGGAAGAATAAATTGTTGATAACAAATAGACCTAGGCAGTGACAACAGAGCCTCCTGAGTGGTATTGCCTGACCTGAGGTTGTTGACGTAAAAGGGTTTCCATTGTTGCTGTTTCAGACAGACCAAAGATGAGACATGTGTGCCATATCAGCTTCTGCTACAAGAGGGATAGGTTTACTGTTCAACACAGTGTTTTCTCTCACTGTTACTCACTGTCCTGGTTCTGAAAGAATTAAGCCACATTACCTATATTGTTTTGTTGTAGCTACAAGTTATGTTACGAATCTTATTTCTTCATAGCTCTGTGTTTACAATTTTACTACTCAATTTTATGTTTCTGCTAAAGAAATTAAAGAACATACATTTAAAATAGCCCATTTGATAATGGAGTATTTCTGATATCTTATAGTAGATAGGTTACTACCAGAATGCCAAACACCACACAGTACACTTAGCACACATCCAGTACCACTAGTGCACTTACAATGTATACGCTTCCAACTCAATGACTTAATGGCTTTTCTCACTACAACAAATACCGCAACAACTCAGTAAAGCACAGTAACATTACATTTATTGACATACACTAACACACACATTTGTATTGTATAAATATGTTTGTATGACTATATAAATCAATCTCTCTCTCTCTTCTCTATCTCTCTCTCTCTTTCTCTCTCTCTCTCCTCTCTCTCTCTCTCTCTCTCTCTCTCTCTCTCTCTCTCTCTCTCTCTCTCTCTCTCTCTCTCTCTCTCTCTCTCTCTCTCTCTATATATATATATATATATATATATATATATATTATTCAGCTTTTCCCAAGGGAAGGTTTTTTCCTTGTGCACTCCCGTGTGTCAGGATCAAAAAACCACACCGGGTTTAAAGTTGATTAGCAATTTCTTTCTTTATTTTCAGCATCCAGCAAAACCTAACGCGTTTCGGTCTCTACGGAGACCTTGCTCACAGGTTAGTATGTTGTGGGAACAGTTTGTATTTAATAAACAAAAGAGAAGAGGGGTAGAACCCAATAAAGTTACGTCACTTCCTGTTTGTACCAAAGGTATTTCTGGGACATGTAGTTTTTGTTAATTAACAAAAAACAGCAAAACGTTGATTTTTATCTATTTAAACAGAAATTAACACAAAAGGGGCGACCCTGTCAGTGTTGATCATGATTGCATTTTGGGCATATTAAATTCATAACATTGCTTGAACAAAATCATATTGGAGCCCTCAAGTGGGCAGACTCTATGTGCACCAATTTCATTCTACACATTTACTACTGAAAAAACTGTTGTTAAGATGTAAATCATACGTATTCAGACATTTCATGTCAAATTAAATTTAAATTTAGAAAAAACCAAAATTGGTAAGGCCCTCCAGTGGGCAAAGGCCATTATGCATCTTAGTTCCTGCATCAACGCTTCACTGTGCTATCTAACTATATATTTTCACATGTCCACGATAGAAAACAAATTTTAAAAAAAGGGGAAATTAATGAGTTAATAAAGAGTCAGCATCAGTTCTTGTCTGATAAGTATGTCAAAACCGCTTTACAGGTGGCAATGCAGTTCTTCATCTTGATTGTGCCCAAACGGGCTCAAAGTTCGAAAATTCATGATATGTTTGGACTCCTTTTGCCTCAACACCAGTTCGCGATCTCCACCTCTTCGATTCGGCCCAACGACATTGCCACCCTTATCAGCAATTTTGATTTCGATAGTAAATGCTCAGGATGCAAAGTATGTTGCATCGCAAAGACAACCAAAGAAATAAAGATGGCTAACAAAAAAACATGGAAAATTGAACAATTAATTAATTGCAAAACTCAGTTTGTTATATATGCCCTGGAGTGCCCATGCTCCCAAAAATATATTGGTAGCACCAAAAAAGAACTGAAACTCCGGATTTTGGAGCATGTCCGTGCGACAATCAATTCTGATCGCAGCAATGCCATGGCTAGACACATGGAAAAGGAACATAAGGGTGACTGGAAGTCCTTAATTTTCTATGGAATCGAAAGTGTTGGACCGAATCGAAGAGGTGGAAATCGCGAACTGGTGTTGAGGCAAAAGGAGTCCAAACATATCATGAATTTTCGAACTTTGAGCCCGTTTGGGCACAATCAAGATAAAGAACTGCATTGCCACCTGTAAAGCGGTTTTGACATACTTATCAGACAAGAACTGATGCTGACTCTTTATTAACTCATTAATTTCCCCTTTTTTTAAAATTTGTTTTCTATCGTGGACATGTGAAAATATATAGTTAGATAGCACAGTGAAGCGTTGATGCAGGAACTAAGATGCATAATGGCCTGTGCCCACTGGAGGGCCTTACCAATTTTGGTTTTTTCTAAATTTAAATTTAATTTGACATGAAATGTCTGAATACGTATGATTTACATCTTAACAACTGTTTTTTCAGTAGTAAATGTGTAGAATGAAATTGGTGCACATAGAGTCTGCCCACTTGAGGGCTCCAATATGATTTTGTTCAAGCAATGTTATGAATTTAATATGCCCAAAATGCAATCATGATCAACACTGACAGGGTCGCCCCTTTTGTGTTAATTTCTGTTTAAATAGATAAAAATCAACGTTTTGCTGTTTTTTGTTAATTAACAAAAACTACATGTCCCAGAAATACCTTTGGTACAAACAGGAAGTGACGTAACTTTATTGGGTTCTACCCCTCTTCTCTTTTGTTTATTAAATACAAACTGTTCCCACAACATACTAACCTGTGAGCAAGGTCTCCGTAGAGACCGAAACGCGTTAGGTTTTGCTGGATGCTGAAAATAAAGAAAGAAATTGCTAATCAACTTTAAACCCGGTGTGGTTTTTTGATCCTGACACACGGGAGTGCACGAGGAAAAAACCTTCCCTTGGGAAAAGCTGAATAATTTGTTCGCAGCGGGTCCTGCTGCGCCTCGCGTGCACCGCCCTAGAGCGCCTGAGAGCCTCCCCATCTGGGCCAGACGGAATTGATATATATATATATATATATATATATATATATATATATATATATATATATTACCTACTGGTGGTCGCCTGTAGGTAGTTATAGTTAGGACCTAGTTTCCATAGGAAATCCGCAACATTCTATTGGGAATAACTTTGGCGCCAGTTTATGAATCTCCGCGAATTTCTCAAAGAAGATGGCCCGCTCCTTCCCTGAAAGTCTCGGGGGGATTCGTCAACGGAGGCCGAGAAAATAAGGGGGTCCCAAAACGTGTTTTCCCCATGTTAATTTCCATAGTACGATTTGACACGGCTGCAGCCGGAACCGCTGAACGGAATTACACCAAATTTTGGAAAATGGTAGGGTCTGGTACGCAGATCACGCTTTTGGTTAAATGGTGTAAATCCCTCCAGTAGCTGTTGAGAAAATCGAATTTGAAAAGAATTATACATCTATGAGCGCGCACCGCACGCGTACGTGTGCGGACCTTCGCGTGCGCGAGCTGCATTTCGATTTGCTGCAAACGTCTGTCAACACTCCAAAACAGAAATTGTTGGCAGCCATCTTGTGCCTCGGTAGACTGAGGCAGAGGAAAGCAGAAAAACAAACGTGTAGAACTCAAAAAGGGGGCAGGGTAGTATCACCCTGACCCCCTAGGCCTGCTCAGGGGGTCACACAAGGACCCCCTAGGCCCCAAAAAATATTTTTTTTTCTGCGCACGGTACGCGCACCCTGCGATTTTTTGAGCAGGCCTAGGGGGTCAGGGTGATTCTACCCTGCCCCCTTTGCGTGTTTTCCACTTTTGTTTCACTGCTTTCCTGTGCCTTGGTTCTACTGAGGCACAAGATGGCTGCCAACACTTCCTGGTTTGGAGTGTTGACAGACAGTGGCAGCCAATCAGCATGCCTTCCTGAGAAAGCTGCATGCTCATTGTCTGTCAACACTTCTAACCAGGAAGTGTTGGAATCCATCTTGTGCAAGTGTTGACAGACAGAGGCAGCCAATCAGCATGCCTTCCCAAGAAAGCTGCATGCTCATTGGCTGTCAACACTGCTAACCAGGAAGTGTTGGCATCCATCTTGTGCTCGGTAGATCGAGACACAAGAAAGCAGAAAAACAAACATGAAGAACACAAAAAGGGGGCAGGGTACACACACCCTGACCCCCTAGGCCTGCCCAGGTGGTCCCTCAACGACAAAAAAGGCCCACATTTTCTTTTTAAAAAACCTGGTCTGTTTTTTTTCAAATTACCCCCAGAGGGGACCAAATCGCAGGGGCATAGTGATAAAGAAGTGTGGGGGGTCCCCAATTCCCCACACTGCCCCGGGTACCGCCGCCCCGGGGGCAAAGCAACGCAGCCCCTTGGCGCATACTGGAGGCTCCTGGTGGGCTAGTTGGCCCCAGGGACACTCAGTATGCAAGGGGCATTAGTTCCCCCTCTGCAAACGCGCCCGAGGGCTGCGTTGCAGAGAGGTGTATAAAAGGGTGTGGCTTTTTACACCTCTCTGCAGTGCAGCCCCCTGGCGCATACTGGAGGTTCCAGGTGGGCTAGTTGGCCCCCAGGGACCCCGAGTATGCAAGGGGAATTAGTTCCCACTCTGCAAAAGCGCCCGGGGGCTGCGTTACAGAGAGGTGTAAAATAGGGTGTGGCCTCATTACACTTTTCTGCAATGCAGCCACCTGGAGCATACTGGAGGTTCCAGGTAGGCTAGTTGGCACCAAGGGACCCCCAGTATGCAAGGGGAATTAGTTCCCCCTCTGCAAACACGCCAGGGGGCTGCGTTGCAGAGAGGTATACAAACATTTTTTATCAATTTATATTAAAAATGTGTAATGTAATTTAAAAAATAATATATCTAAAAATAAAAAAATGTATAACAATGTAGTAAATCAGTATAAAAAATATAACATTTAAAAATTATCATTTACAAAACCATTGAAATTCACTGAAAAAACCATAGGTTTCAGCCACGTTATAGTTAGGAATTTCCATTTAAAAAACCTTTGAAATTCGCTTAAAAAACCATAGGTTACAGCCATGTTATAGTTAGGAATTAGCTTTTAAAAAACCTTGCACATTCACTGAAAAAACCATAGGTTTCACACACGTTATAGTTAGGAATTAACATTTTAAAAACCTTTTTAATTCACTGAAAAAAACATAGGTATCACAGCAGTTATAGTTAGCTGGTCATTTTACTCATCGAAACCTATGAAATTCCCTTGTTATAGTTAGTTCAGCTAACTATAACTCGCGCGCCCGCAATGCACTGCTGATGACGTCACATATTACATCACTCATGACATGGTCAGTGACATCACTCATGACATTACTGATGACATCTCAAATGACATCCCTGACGATTTTCATTATTTGGTGCAAATCACTGCTTGCTTGCACACCATAAAGTTGCCCCAACATTGGCTACTGAGAAATATTGAATATTGTGCATCGTTATTTTCATTTATCCTTTGACATTTCATGCTGGTTGTTACTATGACAAGTTGAAATTGCGGACACAAGAAAAATTTGAAAAAAGCAACCTTTCATAATAGGGGGAAACAAATTAACACAGCCCGCTAACATAATTAATGTCATACCTAATTAACAATCCCAGCTGTTTGTTTACCCTTTTCCTTTAAAGCTCACCAGTTGTGTCTAAATTCCTTTGGAATCCTTCCTATGCTTAATATCAACCATTGTTTCAGTACAGTAAGGTATCTGGGTTTCCAGATGTGGAAGAGGAACAGCCCACTGCGCATCCATGCTACTTATCTTCAAAACTCAAGCATCCATACACTCATTTCTATATTTATCAATGTTTTGCACCACCATTATGACATGCAAAGTAACGTAAGGATGACACAAAACATAGATGAGATTTACCAAGCCACACAAGGCTAACTTGCATAGTTCTGCGGATCTTGGTAAATCTGGAGTAACGCAAGGCAGCACAAGTTGCTGCCTTGTGTTACTGGACCCCAGGGAGGAGTTCCATGGGTGGAGCTTGGGAGTTCCCATTTATCTATCCATGGATTTTGGCCCATACACCGATTTGTGGCAGTTTACGAGTCTTGTAGAGATGATGCAGAGCTCTGGGTTGTGGTGTTTTAATTTAGAATACATGTCACGGTGAGTGGAGGGAGGATAGTTGATACAAAAAAAAGCTGATGAGCAAGAAAGGGGTAATATCTGGGTAAGAGGTCAAGTAGGGAGTGGATTAAGGGTGGTATCTTTAATTGCAGCTGCGCAGGGGTTCAACAGAGAGGGCACTAATGTAGAGGTGGGGGCGTGAAGTTGGGGAATGAGTAACATGAATATAAGGGTAATGTTCAATTCCATGCTGATAATTGCGCCAATTTGAAACTACCAACTGATTGCTATTCAAGTTTCTTTGCAGTTTTTTATAAAAGTTGACAAAGCAAGGATGTACACGGCTGCGGTGGTGTTTGATTATATTTTTTGCTTTGTAGATACCCCTTTACGAAGGGAATTTATATTCCCAAAATGCATTGGGTGATGCCAATAAAGTCGTGACATGCGAAAACGTTCACTCCTCTTGAACTTGAGTTATCATTTGCAGTATGACAGATGAATGAGTAAAATAAATCGAGTAGAAAACGTGAATAGTTGACAGAGAACATGAAATAAAATAAGGAGTACAAAGAAGAATAAACCGCATATTTGATTTATTGGATTCATATAATCCAGGATTTGGCTGAGCAGCCTGAATGGTTCCAAAACATGTGGTTCCTACGTGTTGAGTTGGCCATTCACAGATTTACCATGAGAGGTAGACCTGGGACTGTGTCAAAATGCTACACATACTCAGATGAGTTGTAATGAAGAGAAATATCTTTATCTCTCCTCTTTTTTCCTCTTTCTATGTGTGCTGCATTCTTCAATACACTTAGAAAGAGGCAGAAGCCTCAGGAGATTGTGTTTATGCCGGAAGGTGCACTGTCCTGCACAAAAACCAGCCTGCCTGCAACTACGGTACCCTTGCACCATGGAGCAAGGGTGTCTGCATTGGCGCTAGGCAGCACACAATGTGCCAACGATTTTAGGGAACAGGAATGCACTACATAATGATAAATATGGTTTATTCCTGCCCTCCCCTGTCATGCTGCTCAGCAACATGTCTTGCTATGCTGAATTACGTACCATTTTGATAAATATTCCTGCTGTGTCCAGTCACAACATTTAAATTCACAACATGGCTCAGGACTTCTGGCCAAAGGCAAGGTGTCCTACATAGGTCACACTCCAGCCATTCACACATCCAACCATGGGCACTATTCTGGCATGCACCAAACTGTTTATTGGAACAATGCATACAAGCCCCAACATCCCCGAGTTGGATCAGATACCCAGACAGGCAAACTCCAGCGTGCACCTGATCTGACCTGGCAAGCTCACATGCAAGCTTCAGTGCACTTCACTCTGGCAAGGCTGACAAATTGTTTCAGAGAAACACAAGTGGTGGCAGAAATACTAGTACAGTATGTACACAATACATAATCACAATTTCACTTGTCGCAACTATCCCTCTTGACCAGTTCTTTAAAAAGTGCAAGAACTAATAACCATCTTCTTCTGTCCCGCTCTGATGGAGTTTGTAGCCCCTTCACAGCTCCAAAACTCTGAAAGAGGCTTGAACTCAATCAAATAAGTTAAAATTCAAAGAAATTCAATGCTTCTTTCTTTTCTTGGAGCTGCCAGACATTCATATTTGGCAATTTAGCTGCATATTTACAAGGACTAAGCGCCACAGGAACGTCACTTTTACAGGCGTTCCGGTGGTTCAATGCCCTGCACCATATTTGCAAAGTGGGGATAAGCCACTTTTCATGGCTTAATGCAGTTTTGTAAACATTGTACCCTTTCACGAAGGTATCTACGTAAAAGTGGTGTGCAATGGGTGTTACCCTGGGTGTCCCACCACAACAGCCATTGCGTTTTGACGCTGGCTCAGATTGACAAGAATGTGTAAATCTGAGGCAGCGGCAGAAACTAATGCCATACAAAAGCATGCATTAGGTTGGCACAATGAGGAGAAATACTTGTATTTTTCCTCATTTTTGCTCCTTCTATGTGTGCTGCATCATGCAGCACACATAGAAGAGCAAATCATCGTTAGAGGTTGTTTATGTGCAGTAAGGTATCCCTTACTGCACATAAACAATCATTCCCTGCAATACAGACACCCTTGCACCATGGTGAAAGGGTGCCTGCATTGCAGGGATGATTCAGTACAACACAGTCACCCTTGTACTATGGCGCAAGGGTGTCTATGTTGGCACTAGGCAGCTATTTTTAGTGTCAGCACAAGGAAAAACACAGTGGTGCACCATTTGTTGCAAATAGGCGCATCCCTGCATTTTTTTTAAATGACGCAGTGCTGCAAACTTTGCAGCAGCGCCTCCGTGGCCATTTTCTTATGAACATATACCTTAGTTTCTCTTACTTTTAGAAACAATATACTTTTTCCTTGAGGTCGTTGCGTAGCCTGCATGGACGCCAATTCACCAGAATTACAGAGGTAGCAGAAGTGGCATCACTCACTCACTCTTTGACAACGGGCTCAAGACATCACAACATTGACCTCTTGTTCCTAAAAGCCTCCTATTTGCTGCTGCAGGGGCATGTGGCGTGCAGTGACTGGAAACTACAGAAATAAAGCTTGGCTCTTAGCCTTCTGTTTACTTTCGTCCCTGTTACTGTTTTCATAACGTGAGGTCAGGGGTTGAAAGGACAGTCCTAAAGACGAATAACCCTGTTTACATGGTTTCTTGGATAACTTTGCCTAAACTTTAGATGGACAGCTCCCTCCAGTCAGTCGTTGACTAAACCACTTGTGCACAAAAGATCTTGACTACAGTGTTTACGTCTACCTAAATC
Organism: Lissotriton vulgaris; assembly: GCF_964263255.1. NCBI lineage: Eukaryota > Metazoa > Chordata > Amphibia > Caudata > Salamandridae > Lissotriton > Lissotriton vulgaris. Next base: position 1,032,943,077 of record NC_141697.1, read on the forward strand.
ACAGTGACAGTGTTACCCGAACGTATTTCTATAACTTGAATTGACCGTAGTTGTACTAAATGCTGTGAAGTAGTGTGGCTCACTGGTTAGAGGCGGCAGACCCGAGAGCAGAGAACGGCCCGGGACCAGGGTTCGATTCCCGACGCGGCAGGTTTCTGGACCAGGGTCAGCGGACTCGATAATTCTCTCGCCTCGGTGCCCACTCTGATCAGCGATCACACTCGGCAACTCTGGGCATTAGCTTGCCTCATCTTCACTAACGGCCCCACCAGACCGCTGGGGATGCCTGATCTCACCCTGGAGATACCCATTAAGGGACCATCTCTCAGGGAAGCCAGGAAGGGTTTCGCAGCGGTCGAAGTGCCTTGGGACCCTACGGGTAAGTAGTGCGCTATATAAATGCCAATACATTTACATTTACAATGCAGTGCTGCCGTGGTTACTACAAACTTGCCTGCCTACAAGATTCTACCTCTTTCAAATCACCAGCTCACAGACCCTGCCTCCACAGCAAACTTTCCAAATTGAGGAGAAGCCGCAATGGGTTCTGCCATTCATGTCATATGATAAAAACCTTTTCCAAAGGACCTAGTTGCACTGTCGATACACAGTGAGAGGTCACTACTATACACATTTTGGTAGTAATACATGCACATTTAACTTCTCTTCTTCATCACTCTGAAAAGACGTAAAGAAGTTTAGGCCTAAAACTGTTGCCTCAGCGGCTACCTCAGAACCCATTTGTGTTGTAAATGAACAGTACATGAGGACCATTTTAACTCTGATGTGCTATAGATTGCCCAGTGTAAAAAATACACTGGCATTCACCGAGCACAGATGGAGTCAATTCGATTTGCCACTCCATCTTTTGTCAGGTGCTGTTGTCACAAATGAACTCTATGGAGGACGTCCTTCTTAGGGAAATAAATCACTATATTGTTGCTATTTCAATATGCCTTCTGCGTGGTACCTCCTAGAAAACGCAATTATGTTGCCATGCTGGGCGTCATGAATTACGCACAAAGGTAAAATGCCTGCAGCGCTATTGCTATAGTTCTTGCTAATGGCTGTGCTCTATGGGACTTGTTAAGCACAGACTGAAGACTGACTTTTCAAAATGTTTCCTGATCTCCTTTTTTATTTACTATCTCTGTTACAAGTTGGCTGAAACCTTTGGTTGGGATATACTGGGGCGGCTCCTTCACTTGAGTGGAGGGGCGCCCCACAAGCCCCAGAGCTGAAAAATTAAATGGGAACAAAGTTTATTTATTACCATTTTATTTTTCAGCAACTTGCCACGAACTAAGTGTCAGGAAAGGGTGGGGCTACTGATGGCAAGTAGCAGCAGCAGGGAGCTGGTCACTTAACCACTTCGATGCTGATGACGAGCTCAGCTCGTCATCAGCCACGGGGGGCGTGTGCAGATGACAAGCTGAGCTCGTCATCTAACGCGGCTTTTCGAAAAAAGCCACGTAGCGCAAAAATATGTGCTGCAGCGATAAGGTTAAAATGTGCATGTCTCTTTGGCCGGCAGTCTTGGGATGGTTAGCCAGACGTGCACATTTACATTTCTCGAACATAGCCGTATAGACAGCTAGGTTAGAGAAAGCGCAGGTCTCAGTGCTCTTGGAAGTGCTGGGAGAGTCGGCTCTATCCAATCCAGGTGATGTTGTGAGAGAAGCGCCAGCCAGGATTGGGTAGTGCAGTTTCCTGCTTTGGGAGCTTCGTGAAAGACATGCGAGGGAGGAGGACATCGAGCTGCAAGAAAGGAAGGTGCATTTTTTTGTGCCCCATACTCCTATCTTTGGGACATATACAGCCGCCACTGTGCAAAGGGGAACGAATCTACAACTCTGGCCTGTATCTCAGCACCAAATTCAGACTATTCTGAGTTTTTTCCCCAGAATGAAGAACTGCACAGGCCCAGAAAATATGTGGTCCTTTTTGGGTGCATATTTTTACCATTCAGGGGAGATAACAATCAACATTTTCCAACTGCTGTAGCAGGAAGAAAGTGTCTGCATGAGGGCCGCATTAGCTGGGTGGCAGGAGTGGGAGTCTGAGGTTCTAGGCAGGTTTCACTCTGTCGAAGGGAAGCATTGTTTGCTCCCTCCTGGCGATGCAGGAGTTGAATCGGGACAGGGCTCTGCTGCTGGTTGCAGCCCCTGCAGCAGCAAAGTCTCTAGGGCCAGTATTACCAGATCAGTTATTTGTGGACCTGAAAATTCCAGGTACAAAGACACTTGTAATTTCGGGTGGCATAATTTCACTCAGTGTTTTCGCTCCAGGTGAAATTGTTTCATTTGTAATCAGGTACTAAATAGAATAGGTTCGAATTTCAAAGAAAAAAAGTAAACCTGAACTGCTGGTGTACATCGTGTGCGTATCTGCAATTGATGCAAATTTGCAAACATTTTGAGTCAGTCCCAGGTTGCCAGGAGAAATTCTGGAAAACGTACACTAATAATATATGAGGAAATCAATCAATCAATCAATCAGGGGTTGGTAAAGCGCGCTACTCACCCGCGAGGGTCTCAAGGCGCTGTGGAAGGGAAAGAGGGTGGGGGGCGGTGTAAGAGAAAGCTCTACCTCCCGCTCTGCTCCGGCGAACGCGGGGGACCTCTGCCAATGCCAGGTCGGCTGAGCGGTGGTTCCTTTTGGGAGCGTGGAAACTCATTCGGTTGTTGAGGTATTTGGGTCTGATGTTGTTGAGGGATTTGAAGGCGTGCGTGAGTAATTTGTACGTAACTCTCTTCTCCACGGGAAGCAAGTGGAGTTCTCGCAGGTGTGGAGTCATGTGCTCGTGGCGTTGTAACCCTAGGATGAGCCTGGCAGCCGCGTTTTGGATGGTTTGGAGTTTGCATAGTAGGGCTTTGTTGATTCTGGCGTAGAGTGCATTGCGGTTGTCAAAACGGCTGGTGATGAGCGCATGTGTGACGGTCTTTCTGCAGTCCGGGGTGTCCACTTGAAAGTATTGCGTAGGATCAGGAGGCAATTGAAACTGGTGGAGGAGATGGCGTTAATTTGACGGTTCATGGAGAGGGAGGAGTCGAGGATTATGCAGAGGTTGCGAGCATGATCCGTCGTGGTTGGGGGGGTCCAAGGGTGGGAGGCCACCAGGTGTCGTTCTAAGCGGATGGGTGGGGCCCAAAAATGAGCACCTCTGTCTTTTCGGAGTTGAGTTTGAGGCAGCTGTCTTTCATCCATCTGGCCACGTTTGTCATTCCTTCCTGGAAGCTGAGTCTGGTGTCTTCCTGGTTGCTGGTGAGGGATAGAATGAGCTGGGTGTCGTCCACGTAGGACACAATGCTGAGTCCCTGCTGCCTGATGATGGCGGCAATGGGGGCCATGTATATGTTGAAAAGAGTAGGGCTCAGAGAGGATCCTCGGGGGACTCCGCAAACGATGTTGGTGGGTTTAGAGAGAAAGGGGGGAGTATGACCCTCTGAGTTCTGTCGGAGATGAAGGATCGGATTCAGTTGAGGGCGTCACCTTCAATTTCTGCGTCACAGAGCCTGGTGGTTAGTGTGAGGTGTGAGACGGTGTCCAATGCAGCTGAGAGGTCAAGGAGGATGAGGACTGTGGTGTATTCCTGGTCAAGAAGAATACGGATGTCATCGGTGGCGGCGATCAGTGCAGTCTCTGTGCTGCGGTTGCACCGGAACCCAGATTGGGAGGGGTCCAGGATGCAGTTATCTTCTATGAGCGTGGTCAACTGGATGTTTACGAGCCTTCCTGTGACTTTAGCCACGAAAGGGAAGAGGGAGATAGGTCGGTAGTTCTTGAGGTCAGCTGGGTCGGCCGATGTTTTTTTGAGGAGGGGATTCACTTCTGCATCTTTCCAGTCCCCTAGGCAAGTGCCTGATGTCAGGGAGGAGTTGAAGGTACGTGCTAGTTTGGGGGCAATGGCCGTGGAGGCTCTGTGGAAGATGTGCGGGGGGCAGGGATCAGTCTGGTATCCTGAGCGAGTTTTCTTCATGATGTTGGTGATGAGTTCAACGGATGCTGGGGTCCAAGTGGTGATACTAGGTTTGGTGGTGGTGGTGGTGGTAGTGGGGGTGTAGGTCATGGTAGGCTCGTTGAAATTTTCATAGAGAGTCATGATCTTCTGGTGGAAGAAGGTGCTGAGCTTGTTGCAGAGATCTTGGGAGTGTGTGATGTTGGAGGCTTGGAATGAGAGCTTGGTCAGCTGTTTGATGTAGTTGAATAGTTCGCTAGTGTTAGTAGCATTGTTGTTAATCTTTTCTCTGATGAATGTTCTTTTGGTGTCTGTGATCAGCTGGTGATAGTTCTTCATGGCGATCTTGTGGTCGGTGTGGGCTTCGGTGGTCTTCTGGTTCCTCCAAGATTTCTTGAGATGCCTGTAGGTACTTCTGGACTCGAGGAGTTCGGTGGTGAACCAGGCGGCTTTGACCGGGCGTGCAGCGGAAGACTGACGGAGAGGAACCAGCTTGTCTGCACAACTGGCGATCCACCGGTGGAGTACCTTGGCAGCGGCGTCGGTGTCGGCGGTGACTGAGGGCGGCTTGAGGAGGAGGGTGGCGTTGAGAAGGTCTTCGGTAACCTTGCCTCAGTTCCGTCGGTGCGGGCGCGAGGCTTGTTTGGGTGCTGTGCTCGATGTGACAGTGAAGTGGATGCAGTGGTGGTCTGTCCAGGAGTGATGGGTCGTGTGGGTGAACGTGATGTTTGACCCTTTGGCGAAGATGGGGTCCAGCGTGTGCCCTGCGATGTGGGTGGGAGTATTGACCAGTTGCTTGAGTCCTAGGTTGGCGAGATTTTCAAGAAGCGCGTTGGAGTTGAGGTCCCGGCGGTTTTTGAGGTGGAAATTCAGATCTCCGAGCAGGATGTAGTTCGTGGACGTGATGGCGTGGGCTGCGGTGAGTTCCGTGATGGTGGTGGTGGGTTGTGCGCGGGGACCAGGTGGCCTGTAGATGAGCATGCCCGGAAGCGTAGTTCTGGGGTTTATGTGTATCTGGAAGTGGTGTTGTTCAAGGTTGGGAAGAGTGCTGCTAGGACTGGAGTAGGAGAGTTGGATGGAGGCTTTGTGTGTGATGGTGAGGCCTCCCCCGGGTGGTTGGGGCGGTCTATCCTTGAGTTTGTATCCGTCAGGAAATGTCATCATCATGGTGCATTTGCATTTTTTTAACTTCTTGAGCAGCATATTTTTCCTGGTGGAGAACTTCTTTTCCCACCAAGGAAAGGGACATTAACTGTTTAATATCTACAGTAAGTTTGGAACCCTTTTTAAGGCTTGAAAGGGTCAGAGAGGAGTCTGTGTGAATGAACACAAAGAGTATGCCCAACCTCATAGGATATTAAAGCCTTGTGATGCCCACTCCTCACCCCTGAGAGTGCCCACTCAAAGCATATCATGCCAGTCAATTCCTTGTACAGCTGCAAAACACACTTTTATGAATTTGAAAGTGGCATTGCACTTATAAGAAAGGCTTTTGTGCATATAGGCCAAACTACATTACATTTTCTTCTTCATAAATATTACTTCTTGAATAAATGAAGATGATATAAAAACAATGGCAATTCAACTTATGTACGAGGCTAACAATTAGAAAATAAGACTATAAGGTGCCCCAAACTTGAGTTTAACTTGTTAAACAATAAGGAGTAACTGGTATTTGTGAGAGTACCTGGAGCTGAACGCTGCTCTCCTTAACTACCCGTACAATTTTGTTGCCTTGTCAGTTCCCATAAACACAAAACCTTTAGGTATTCATAAACGCTTTTCACGAGTTTTCACATCATTAAATCATGGTGAAAATTATACCTAAAAAAGGCAGGGGTAAGTCTGATATTCAGGAGGAGAAATGGATTACACAAGAAACTACTCATGCAAATGGAAGGAGTAAATGTGATACCCAGAGGGGAAAACAGAAGGAACACCCTACCTCATGTTTAGTAAGGGGGTAGTTGAAGGGGTTTCCACGTTGTAAAAACATTTGTCATGCAGTGAAAATTTCATATGATAGGTCTACCATCCTTTCCCTTCGGCTTGTGAGCCTAGAGGGAAATTCACACGAGCCAGAATGATATATTAGAACAGTAGAATGTTCGGATCAGCATTGAGGATAATTAAGTGGCTCGGGGCTTATAATAGCTGCAATAAACCTGGTGCTTCAACATTCCAATGTTTGTCTTTCTGTTTCTCTCTTTTTAATGTAGACTATTTCACCTTCAGTGGGTGGAATGTTTTAAAAACCTTGTAGCAATCCTAAGCTACACCATTTTTTAAAGGTCGTCTTCTCATTAAAGGCCCTCACCCACAGGTCAGGACCTATAACTAAGCTCAGGGCCTTTAACAACCTCAGCAGAGGGCTATACGGCTATAGTAGACATATTCAGGGAAATGAATAACTTGCAGAGACTCGTATAATTACTCAGTTAATGGAACTAGGGAAACTCCAAGAAACAAATTTCCAACCTTTTAAAAAGGGTTCTCTGAATTAAGCCTCTAAGCCCATTGCTGCGTAAGATTTTGTGGAAGCCAATTGGCATAAAAGAAAAAAAGTTTCTAGGTTTCAAATTGATAATCCTAAATTGCCTTTGGATATTTTTTGAAATATGTAATTTTCTGATGAGCATATGATTAAGTATTGCATGTCTGAGGTTATTTTAAAGAAGAAATTCGAAATGTATTTTAAAATATACCATTTACCTTTAGATTGCCTACTTTCTGGTTGGTTCTCTGTTAATCTAAGAAGTATCCATGTTATTGCTTACTCTCATATTATATCCTAACTTCTTGAATGACATTCCTCAGACAAGGTTTCCTCACAAGTGGGACCATTTAGTCTAAATCATTTTGGATATCTGAGAGGAACAATTTTTTATACTTGAAAGAATCCAGATATTAAAAGTCACAGACTGAAACAAATAATAGATTTCGTCATATTTTCCTTCATTTGCTTGTGACATCTGTAATATGAAAAGAGCACAGACAAGCAGGGTTAATCTAAGCTGGGTCCTGCTGCCATGTCAGTTAGTGAACACAGTATTTTTTTCGTAAAAAAACACGATAAACTATGGCATAACTTGGACTGGCTTTCCTTGAATGGATTTTCAAAGGTGATCAGCTTAAGCTAAAACATGAAGATCCCCACCTAATTTTGTGCATTTGTTGACATAATAAAACTTAGATATTTTTATGTTATACACAGTGACATTTTATAGAAATGTATATAAGTCATGCGTTAAATTTCATAGATTACAATAGTAAGCAAGGATTTTGGAAATGGTGATCTACCTGAACTAACTGTGGGGGTAGAAGATATGCATTACATCAATCTTTATCAGGCCATTTTAGAGAGATAGTATTTTGCATTGGCAACTATCATTTTGTATACATTTGTACTTATATAACTGTATGTCGGTAATAGCCTTGTAAAACGTTTACACTTCATACAATGGGCAGTGGTCTTAAGTTGGCTATGATGACAAGCGAATGATAAAGGCTGTCTGATTGCTTACTCTGAAAGTTACAATAAAGGCAGTAGGCCTAGCTTATTCTTTGTGAAACGCATATGGTTTTGGCTGTGTGCCTTGAATAGTGGAGTGTTGTCAATTTATGTTACAGACCTTAGTAAGGTATTTGGTGACATGTAATCTCATGGATTCCCATAGTAGGCAAGTATATGGTGATGGCCACCCACACTGACACACCCTGGAATTAGAATGTTACTGTGATGATTCTTGTTAGGCCCTACTGAGAGGAGCTGTATACTGTTAAACCACGAGTAATTTTGAACAAATGTGTAATTTTATAAACATATGCCTGGTGTTTTCTAGCTTCTGTGCAACTCTGTAGGTCTGTGTGTTACATAATGTCAAACCATAAGAAAAGGCTAAAGGCCTTATCAGTTCAATGGGGAAAGTTATGTCACATGTCTTAGGTGTTTATAATGAAAAGGTATCACAAAGCAAGTAGACCTTACTTGCATATTGTGAACTGTATTTGTAAAAGGCAAACAACTTTTAAGGGTGGACTGTTACTACACTTCGATAAAGTCTGTAGGCAGTCATTTTGTTACATTGAATCATGCAGATTACTGCAGTAGACAAGGGTTTTGTTGCTGGTACTTACCTCAATAGAACTTTGGGATACTCGATTTGCACCACTGTAATCCTTAGTAGGCTCTTTTAGTAGGGATTTCTTTTTCATTGTTTTGACAAGTGTACTTTATACATATTTGTACTTTTATTATGGTGTACCTGAAAGTTGCCTTGTGGGAAGGAGTATAAACCAACACAGTACACTTGAGCTGCTTATGGTGACAAGCCAATGATGAAGGTTATAAACTTAATAGTTTAGAATAAAAACGCAGTAGGCCTGACATATTGATTGAGAAAAACATGTGTCAATAGGCATTTAAGGGTAGATTGTTATTCCACTGTGAGAAAGCCTACAGATAGGTATTTTGTTTACATGGAATCAAACAATTAAGCATAGTAGGTATGGGTGTATACTTAGTAAATTTCTCGATGTTCATATGTTTTAGGGTTTTACCCCGGGCTTTCCATGCATTCATAATGATCTTAAATCAAAACTTTTTGTAGTAACTGGGTTCCACCTGGCGAAGCAGCAGTGCTCTTGCCCTTACCCTTAACGCCAACTCATAGATTGTCGGGAAACCCTCGGCTGGTGCCCCACTACCTCTGCCGTCATTGTCAAAGAAGAGTATGGTCAATATTGTAGTAATGCTGCCCAATGATAAAAGGAAAGATTAGGGGCAGCCCCTCCTTCCCGTGCTTGTGGCAAGACAAGAAACTTTAGGGATTTCGAACCTTGCCATATTGCCAGATAAATTTGCTGAATATAGAGTCTGGAGTTTTAATTATAGACCCTTCGATTTCTACCTGGGAGCCCCCTGAACAGATACAATATCTTGGGGAGCATCACCATTTTAAGGACATTAACTCTTCCTACAATGGTTAGGGGAAGTGAGCTCATCTGCCTGAGCTCAATAGCCATTTTATTAATCAGGGGGCTAAAATTTGGGCAATCTGATCTATATCCGGGCTAACCCTAACCCAAGACAGGTAGCCGTAGGTGCTCGCCGGCTGTCCTGATAGATAATATTTTCAGTACAGACTACTATGGTCTTAGATTTGTTCTGTAGATACCCTGACTCCTTACCAAATATAGTATCCATGGTTTCTATTTCATTCATTCCTCCTACGGGGCAGGTGTTAATACCACAATGTCATCCACGTAAGCTAATACTTTAGTGTTGAACCCCTGGGTTGTCACTGGTACGATTGCCTGATTCTTAATTATCTCCTGAAGGAACGGGTCGATATATAGGGCAAATAAAATTGGGGAATGAGGACATTTCTGCCTTGTTCCCCTTGACACCCTTATAATGTCTGATTCTCTACCCATCAGCTGTAGCTTCGCGTATGGAGCCCTATACATTGCTTTAATTGCAGTGATTACTCGAGGCCAACTCCTTTGGCTGCCAGTATTCCCCCCCAGTACTCCAATGCCACCCTGTTGAATACATTTTCCGCGTCCAGGAGGATCATAGCCAGTTTGTCATTAGTTTTCTGGGCAATATCGAACAAGGCCACAGCTCGTCTTACATGGTTAATTGTATCTCTGCCGGGTACGAAGCTGTGTTGCCAGGGTGACACAAGACTGATTATGACCCCCTGCAGATTATTTGCCAAGATATTGGTATAGATTTTTGCATCTGCATTAATTAGAGAGATAGGCCTGTAAGAGGTAGGCTTATCCTGTGGTTTATCCTTCTTAGGGAAAATAACAATATTGGTACCTTTCCAAGAATCTGATGGGTTCCCAGAATATTGTACCCCCAGAGACAGATCCCAGAGCAGAGGGGCTAGATCTTCTAAGAAGATTTTATAAAATTCTAATGGAATCTTGTCAGGGCCGGCTGCCTTACCTGAGGCCAGCTGCTGTATCTCTGTTTGAATCTCCTCCAATGTGAAATCAGACTCCAGCCTATCTCTTGAGTCCCCCCCAGCCTCCTGTACTCTTTACTGGTCCTCACAAATAAATCACCATGAGGGCCCTGTTTCTCTACCATTTAGGGATCTTGGTAAACCCTATGGAAAACTTCACCTATATCCCCCAGATCTGTAGATGAGGTTCCCCCACTTGTTATTGAGGATATCTGGCTCTTCATTGCAGCGCGTTCTATTGAGCGGGCGGGGCCGTGACAGAACCACTCCGTCACAAGCACAGCCCGCCCATGGTTCATGATGGAGTGGTTCCGTCACGAGCATGGTGGCGCCGCGTGGCCCCCCTCCCCCCAAGCGCCACAGCAGAATTACCGCGGCGGCCAAGGGGATAAAAGCAAGGAGTTTTCCCACTGTTACCCCATACTCATTGCTCTCGCCCTACGAGTCTGATATCCTGCTGCTACCTTTTGTGAGTAGTATGCCCCTATCTCAGCTTTAATCAGAGTGATGTCTAGCTGAGTTGTATCTGCTCCCATCCCCCGCACTATCTTACCCAGGTGCTCTCTCTCTCTAAATCCTGGAGCTTAACGCGTAATTGCTTAATCTTCTCTTGTTGCTGTTTTTTATTATAGACGAAGTCTACCATCTCTCCCATTACTCCTGGCTTAAATGCATTGGAAACCGTACTGCGCGAGGCACTATACCTATTCATATTAAAAAAGTCTGTTATCCACTTTTTAAAATAACACACGTATTCCTGATCCACCAATAACTTCTGGTGGAATGTTCACTGTGATTGCTGCATATGTATCTGCTGCAATCTTAATCCGAAATTCAAGGGATTGTGGTCCGACATTAATTTTAGTAACATTTCTATCTCTGATTCTCCCATGGTCTCCTTTGAAATAATAAAAAGTAATCCAGCCTGGCGTATTTCTGGGGAAGATGAGAGAAATATGTATATATTGGATCAGAGGGATATTTGGATTCCCATACTTTTATTAGCCCATGGCTGTCAATTAATGATGTTAATGCTCTATGAACTTTACGCTTCCATCCTTGATGCATGCTAGGCAGTGTGCCGCCTACTCCTAAATGTATAATACGGTCCCCACACATAATTAGAGGGGTCGGCCATGCTGCCAGTTCCATTTCCAAATCTTTAAATATCTTAGGCTCATCTTGATTTGAGCAATAAACTGTTAGTATTGTTATTCCAAGCTCAAGCTCCACAAAGTCAAGTCAAGTCAAGTCATAACATTTATATAGCGCACTACATACCCAGAGGGTTTCAAGGCGCTTAGGAAGGGGAGGTGGATTATTTGTCAAATATCCACGTTTTAAGCTGCTTTCTGAACGCTAGGTGATTCTGGGTGAGGCGAAGGTAAGCGGGGAGTGAGTTCCATGTTTTGGCAGCCAGGTATGAGAAGGATCTGCCTCCCATGGTGGTCTTGTTGATGCGAGGTACAGTGGCGAAGGCTTGGCTGGAAGAGCGAAGTTGGCGGGAGGGGGTGTAGAAGGACAGTCGAGAGTTGAGGCAATCTGGTCCGATGTCGTAGAGTGATTTGTGTGCGTGGGTAAGCAGTCGGAAAGTAATCCTCTTATTGACGGGTAGCCAGTGGAGGTCTTTAAGGTGACCAGAGATGTGTTCGTTGCGTGGGATGTCTAATATGAGCCTGGCTGAGGCGTTTTGGATTCGTTGTAGTTTCTTCTGGAGTTTAGCGGTGGTACCTGCGTAGAGGGTGTTTCCGTAGTCCAGTCGGCTCGTGACTAGAGCGTGGGTGACTGTTTTCCTTGTTTCGGAGGGGATCCAGCGAAATGTTTTTCTGAGCATGCGAAGAATGTTAAAGCAGGAAGAGGATACGGCGCTGACTTGTCTGTTCATTGAGAGTGAAGAATCCAGGATGACGCCAAGGTTCCGTGCGTGGTCTGTCGGGATGGGTGCATTTCCGAGGGCTTCCGGCCACCAGGAGTCGTCCCATGCAGAGGGGGATTTACCTAAGATGAGGACTTCTGTTTTGTCTGAGTTCAGTTTCAGACGGCTTTGTTTCATCCATTCGGAGACTTCTTTCATTCCTTCGTGTAGGTTAGTTTTGGCGGTGCTGGGGTCCTTGGTGAGAGATAGGATCAGTTGAGTGTCATCCGCGTAAGAGATGATGTTGAGGTTGTGTTGGCGGGCGATGGCCGCGAGGGGGCTCATGTATACGTTGAAGAGGGTGGGACTGAGTGAGGATCCTTGTGGTACGCCGCAGATGATTTCAGAGGCCTCGGACTTGAATGGTGGGAGGCGGACTCTCTGGGTTCTTCCGGTGAGGAACGAGGTGATCCATTCCAGTGCCTTTCCTTGGATTCCGATGTTTCTGAGGCGTTGTAAAAGGGTGCTGTGGCAGACTGTGTCGAAGGCTGCAGAGAGGTCGAGGAGGATGAGGGCAACTGTGTCTCCATTGTCCAGTAGAGTTCGAATGTCGTCTGTTGCTGCGATGAGTGCGGTCTCAGTGCTGTGTTTGGCTCGGAAGCCAGATTGTGAGGGGTCGAGTGATTTGTTGGCTTCGAGGAAGGCGGCGAGCTGGTTGTTGACAGCTTTCTCGATGACTTTGGCCGGGAATGGAAGAAGTGAGATGGGGCGGTAGTTTTTGAGTTCGGTGGGGTCTGCTGTTGGTTTTTTCAGAAGGGCGGTGAGTTCAGCGTGTTTCCAGTCTTCTGGGAAGGTAGCGGAGTTGAAGGAGCAGTTGATGACGTCTCGGAGGTGCGGAGCTATGACGGAGTCTGCTTTGTTGAAGATGTGGTGGGGGCATGGGTCTGTGGGGGATCCAGAGTGGATGGAATTCATCAGGCGGATGGTGTCCTCAGTGGAGATTGGGTTCCAGGCGTTAAGGGTGTTAACGGGGGGAAGATGGTCAGCTGATGGTAGGGTGGGTTGCCTTCCGGGTTGGTTGTCAAAGCTGTTGTGGATGTCAGCAATCTTGTTGTGGAAAAAAGAGGCTAGGGAATCGCAGAGGGTTTGAGAGGGGGTGATGTCGTTGGAGTTGGCCGAGGGGTTGGCAAATTCCTTGACGATGTTGAAAAGTTCCTTGCTGTTGTGGGCGTTGTTGTCAAGTCGATCTTTGAATGCTGTTTTCTTGGCTTTTCGGATCAGTTGGTGGTGAGTACGGATGGCGCTTTTGAAGGCGTCCTTGTTGCTGGTGGATGGGTCTTTTTTCCAGGCCTTTTCAAGGGAGCGGCACAGTTTCTTGGATTTCTTGAGGTCGTCGTTGAACCATGAGGCCTTCTTGAAGCCAAGTTTGTGTTGACGTTTTTTCAGTGGTGCTAAGGTGTCGGCGGTGTTGGATAACCAAAGGGTGAGGTTGGAGGCGGCTTCGTTGGCGTTAGAAGAGAGGGCTGGGGAGGATTGAAGGAGTGATGTGGAGATCTGCTCTGTGGTGATTTTGTTCCAGTTTCTTTGCAGAGTTGGTTGGGGGTGGTTGATGGGTTTCGGCTTGTTGTAGGTGAAGTGAACGCAGCTGTGGTCAGTCCAGAGGAGATCCGTAGTGTGGCTGAAGGAGACATGGTTGCTGGAGGTGAAGATGGGGTCGAGAGTGTGACCTGCGATGTGGGTGGGGGAAGTGACCAGTTGTTTAAGTCCGAGGTTGGCGAGGTTGTCCAAGAGGGTGGCGGTGTTGCGGTCGTTGATCTTTTCAAGGTGGAAGTTGAGGTCTCCCAGAAGGATGTAGTCTTTGGAGGGGAGCGCGTGTGGGGTGATGAAGTCCGTGATGTCTTCACTGAATTTTGCACGTGGTCCAGGTGGTCTGTAGAGGAGGGTGCCTCTGAGTGTGGTCTTGGGGTCGATGTGGATCTGGAAGTGAAGGTGTTCGGAGTTGGCGAGGTTGGCATCAGAGCTGGTTGAGATGCGGATTGTTTTCTTATGGACGATAGCGATTCCACCTCCTGTATGGTCGGTGCGGTCCTTGCGTGTGATCTTATAGTCATCAGGGATAGCGATGGCGATGTCAGGGGCGGAGGAAGCGTTCATCCATGTTTCCGTTAGGAAGGCGACGTCAGGAGAGATGGTGTCTAGTAGGTTCCAAAGGTCAATGGCGTGCCTGTGGACCGAGCGGGTGTTGAGAAGGATGCATTCTAGGTGGTTGGGGTCGGGAATCTGTGGTGTGGTCGTAGCGGAGATGTTGTCGGTGCCGCTAAATTTGCAGGAGAAGCAGGAGAACGGTCCATGGGTGCGTCCAGGAGCGGCTTGGACGCAGTTGGGGGCGCGACCGGGGTCAAGGGCTAGGAGGGTGGCGGCATCGTAGGTAACGCGGGGGGGCTGGGCAGCGCGAGGGGCAGGGGGTCTGGCGCTGGGCGCGGTCCAGGCGCGGACGGGCGTAGACGGGCTTACCTTTGGCGCACCTTCGGCGTGTCCGAAGCGCGTGGACGCTGCGCGTGGAGGCATTGGCCATAAATGAAGGGTGGAGGGGGCGGAGCGTGGGAGGGTCAGCAGCTGGGAGGCGGTAGCGGGGAGGAGGGGCAGGGAAAACAACAACAGCAAACAAGATGGAGGTCAGAGGTCAAAGGCCCATCTCCCTCCTGCATCACCCAATGTCTGCCTAGCTGGTCCTATTTGATTCTTGGCTAAGATGGCTACCCCTCTAATATTAGAAGTTTGTATAGAGCAGGCCATTAAAGAGTAGCCTCTTATCACAATTAAACCCCTCTTTTCCCATGGTATATGTGTCTCTTGAAGAGCAACAATATCCAAATGATTCAATCTTAACATTTCAATAGTCCGGTTCCGCTTATTCCTATCCCTAACCCCCTTTATTAACCAAACAATTAGTCATCTTACCCATAATAAGTAGTCCTTCCATAAACCTTTCCTACTTTTGACTCAAGTAGTAACACTTTATTTCAAATTCTATCATATTTCTTAACATTTTACAATCCTGTTTAAGAGTTTTGCTGGTTATCCCTCTGAATTTTTTCACCCTGTTTTGTTCCCACCACCCAGAGCCACTTGACCCCCCTCCCCTGCCCCCTCCCCCGTCCCTCCCTCCCTCCCTCTCTCCCTTCTTCGAGAAGAACCCAGACCGCACATCGGTCTGTTCAAAGGTGGAGAGCGGTTTGCCAACACTGTGAATTTCCATAAACACCACAATATCTTTCTAGGGGACGACCCTACCTGAAAAGACAAATATTAGGAAAAGAAAAAGAAAGAAAACAAGAAGAAAAAGGCAGCAGGAAGAGGATATTAGAAAAAGATAGCTGCTTTCATGAAAGCTCAAAATCAGAATACCACCATGTCATCAATATATACAAAAGCTATCCCAGTATCATCAGTCCCGTCTACTATTCACTCTTCCCAGTCCATTAGAGTGCTGAGGCTTCACCCCACCCAGAAACTCTTTAGCCTTAATTTCAGATGTAAAGAACTTTGTTGAGCCTTGCCAGACGACTTTCATGGAGGCAGGATTAATCAAAAAAGCACTTGCGCCTTTGTCCTGAAAGTGTTTTATCAACTGACATAGTCGTCACCTTCTCTCTACATGACAGAAGTCTGGTCTGACGAAAAAAGAAACATTGCTGACTGGCTTCTGGCCTAGCTCTTAAAAACACCTCCTGCCTCAAGAGAAATTTTCAGAAAAATACCAAAATGGCTCTTGGTCTTGACACTTCCCTTGCTACATTTCTCAGGGTAAAGGGTGTCCTATGTACTCTCTGAACATCCTGCTGCCAATTCCAGTCTGGAAATTCCAGAAATGCTTGCCGAAAGAGTTCCAGCACAAAGGTCTGAATGTCTGATCCCTCCTTCCCTTCAGGCACTCCCAAGACCCTCAGGTTATGACGCCATTGGCAATTCTCACTGTCCTCCAATTTCCATTGGATATCAGTGAGCCGTTTCTCTTGTTCCTTAGATTGTGTAAGCTTTTTGGTAACCTCCATCTCAACATAACTAACTATAGTTTCGAGCTCCGTAAGACCTTCACCTATAGTATTACAATTCTTTGTTAGCTTTCTTACTGCACCCTGGTCTTTCCGTGCCGTGTTCTGGGCTTTACGGGCATCTGCCCATGTCTCTTCACGGTGTAGTATAATAGTCTGCAAAGCAGTTTCCAGTGCTGGGGCTTGCAAGCCAGGGATGTCCTGGGGTGCTACATTTGGGGCAGTGTTAATTGAATCAGTTGGTGAATAGTCCCATTTCAAACTTGCTACCCTTTGTGGATGATGCCCCATTTTCTTACACCCAGTCCGACGGGCAGTCATGAAAAGAGAGTCTCCGGATTTCTCTGGGTTAATTTAATTTTCACTGGATATAATTGAAGTTGCTGAGTCAGCAACCGACCACACTGGGCCATCAGACAGAGAAGTGGGGTATATCTCCATCTCAGTATATCTCCGTCTCAGTACTTACAGGCTGTGCCTCTTGCCCCTGGATTTGGGGCTGTTCTATAGAGTCTGCTTGCTCAGCTGTTTTAGTTGCTAAGTATCTGACACCTGTTATAGCTCCCTCTATCTCCCCTTCACTTATCGTCTTAACCCGTCTTGACTTAGGGTTAGTCCAATATGCCCCAATTCATCAGTTTTTACAAGCCTGAATACATTCCCTTTTTCTTTTTCTCTTCGTGGCTCAGTACTTACAGTCTGGCTCCCAGCAGGTGACTCTTCAACCAGATGAGTGTGGAAACTATCCTTTCCAGTAGCCACTAATCATGACCTGATCCATGAGGGAAACCCACCTCCTCGACCTCAGCAGCGCCTGTGGCTGTGACCGTGCTTTCCACTAGGAGCGTGCAGCATTTCCAGCACTGATCTCCCCGGCACACGCTTTCCGGATGAAATCCTACCTCTTACCCTTACTGGAGCCGGCTCCCTTTCCTTTCCTTCTCCGGCACTGGCGTTGCCGTCCGCGGCACGCGCTGACCACCCCGCCTCCCCTCGACACCAACAAGCTCTGCAACAAGGGGCACATCAGACCCTCCTCTCGTTGAGCTGGCAACTCCAGGGGCCATCCGCACTGCCACACCCCACCGGCAGTGCCCACACACAACAGCGGCGAGGACTTGATCCACCAGCTGCGCCAGTGTTGCGCTGCACTGCCCTCCTGCGGCTGCCCACCCCCCAAACAGCCGCTGACCGCCAGACGAGTGCCCGCACCAACACCGAAGGTCCCAGCATGGAAAAGCACCAGACAGGTAGGTGCCGTATATTTTCTTTCAGTCGTCTCCCCATCCAATAAAAAAACTGCTTCACAATGCTGAATTAGCAAGTCCACTCCTACAATCTCAGCAGGCCGCCATCTTGCTTCCCCGTTCATTATGAAAGTTATAGTAAAACACATTAGGCTTGACATATTTACAGGCATGAAAGAATTGATTGTTAGTTCTCTGTATTAATGCCTAGAGATAAGTATTTTGTTAGACAAAATGTCAAATTACCATTGAGGGAATGAATTTGGTTTTGATTGGTGCTTCTGAGAAACCCTGGGAGGAGAAGATTTGCACTATGTTCATTTTTGCTAGAATCTCGTCTTAGATGTCTGCCAGTATCTTGTAATGAAAATAATCATTAAATAATACATATATCTGTGTTTAAATATATGTCCAAATAGCAACATGGAGGGTATTTGGTCCTGCTCTGTTCTGTCATCGGTCTATCTAAGTGCCATTTCACTCCACTTCAGTTTATGGCAGAGAATTGCATGGGACAATAGTTCAATCTGCATCAGTCATTGGTTCTTTTGCCCGGTGAATGACGGCCTTTTCTAATCATGTGTGTGCATCAACTTGAAAATGAGTGTGCTTCAGTATTAGGGCTGG
This sequence comes from Lissotriton vulgaris, assembly GCF_964263255.1. NCBI lineage: Eukaryota > Metazoa > Chordata > Amphibia > Caudata > Salamandridae > Lissotriton > Lissotriton vulgaris. The sequence goes on from NC_141697.1 coordinate 1,032,960,797, forward strand.
TTAGCCAGCCCTTAGTTTTGAAAATTCTCTTTTAATAGCTCTCCTTTCATTACTTTGCTTGTTTTATTTTTATTATAACGTTTCTTAAAAGGATACTACAGCTCTCTAGGCAGTGCTAATAGGTCGCATGCTTGCTGCTTATTTAATCTACAAGGTGCCGCATTCCATATAGCCACATTCTCTAAGATCATTATGGAATGCTGTTGTCCATAGTGTATCATAGTTTTACCATTCCGAGATGGTGAACATATCGGTTCTAAATGTGGAGGCCTTGCATAAAATGTTAAATAATGATTGATTATTTATATCACATTTTCAAGCATGACGCCCACTGCTATGTTTAGTTTTGTTATTGCAAACATATACCCACCATGTTTAGAAGGCAGCATGTTTTCATTGTTTCTACTTGTATTATATTCATTTATCCCGCATATGCTATTTAGCTGTAGTGTCAGAGAGTGAATGGAAGGGTGTGTCGCTGGATTGATGAATAATTGCATAAGTGCAAAGATGAGATGCAGAGTGTGTGAATGATGATGTATTAAGTGTCCACACCCATCAGTGAAAAAAATCACTTTCATTCTTGGGCAAGACCTATTGACATTTACCAATGCTTTTTTAATGGAATTTTGTAAACTTTTCAATATCTCAGCTCCTTCCAGCTCCCTTTCCTTATACTTCGTATTTAGTACCTAATCTACATTCTTCCTTTCTGTGTTGCATTCCTATCTTTTGTCCTTATTTTTTAACTATTTCGCTTTTCTTGATAGATGTTTCCACATTTAAATCGGAAATGTTTCATTCAAATTGCCACCATGTACTCATTTCAGGATCACAAATCATAACATTTCAGATGATAATATATCTATTTTTTATGGGCTTTTCCTTCCACTCTCATGATTTATGTCATTAAAAAGGTCAAGTTATTAAAATTATTATAATATTTTTATTATTATTATTATTATTAATAATAATATGTTTGCTGTTGTGTTTTTTTCTTATTCTTCTTTTCTCTCTCTTGTTTTATTGTTTGCTGCTTTGTGAGCTAATTGTCCCTTTACACCAGACAGCTGCACTCCAATTTGATTAAAAGTGTCTTGCTGTCAGGTGAAAACTAGTATTAGTTTCCCTAATTTTTCGTTATAATCCAGTACGTAAATACATTTCTCGTGCAGTCAGTGGAAGAAATCTGAAATTCAATAACAATAGTTTCTGTTTGTGACATAGCTGCTTGTAATACTTTCCTCTGTATACTAATCACCTAAAACGTGAGTATAGCAAATCTGTCCCATAATACTAATATTGCCAACTGACACAGAAAGATGTCTTCTAATGCCTTCTAACTTCCTTTGAGATACTTTCAAAGAGACAAAATATTATAAATGGGTATTAAAATCCCGTAGTCTCTAAAACCCTAGTGATGAGTGAATGACTCCAGCCAAGTCCCAACAAGCACATGATAGTGGGTGCACTAGGAATTCGTACCTACTACTAAAAAAAGATCTAAATAATCCTTAAATGATTACATTCTCCTGAAGATTCCTAAAAACCTTTGCCTGAAATTACTTTAAATGTATTGGTAAATTGGAATGGAGGGAAAAGTGAAGGTGATGAATGAACATTAATTTAGTTTTTGGGCTACAACAAACACGCAGTGGTAAAAAAAAGAAGGCTTGTGCTATGAAAGATTTTTATTTCATTATATAAGACTGAAGGAGATTGGCTTCTAAGAAACAGGGAGATATTTTGGAATGTCGATCATGCTAGCTGTCTATTTGTTGTCACTCAGAACTCCCGCTCAAAGCATCCCCATTAGTCATTGTTCCCATTCCGTAATTTTATATATTGTGAATAAAAAGTCAAAGCATAACACACAATTAGGCTTGATTGGTGAGACTGCAAGCCACACCCCAATCACTGCAGCTAATGTAGCCCAAAATCATTAGATGGTGTCCTCTTGAGGCCTCTCTGAACACAAATGCACTCATTATAATGTGTGCACTGACAACTGGTGTGTTACTTCCACACACAAAATTACTTATACCTTGAGATATGGTATTTATTTGGTGTTATGTTATCACACCAATACAAGTTTACACCTATTGAATGCAGAAGAACCAACAACAGTTGTGTTTGCCTAACAATTTCTAAAAAATGTTTTCCCTGGATATACTCTGAAAAGGTTTCCACAGCGAAAAGTGTCAGTTAAAATATGTGTAGGCTGGGGGTTTACAACTAAATGTATTACCCAGTTTTAGGCCGAATCGCCTATTCTGGCCCCAATCGATATTTCCTGTTAAGTCGTAATGTTGTAATGAGGGCCAAATTGTTTAATACAATGGACAGTTGCGGCTCCTCTGCTAAAGCGGAGGACCGTCACTCCACTGCTTCAGCTGCAGGCTGAATACAAAAAATAAAGTGATAATAACTTTGTTATTGTCATTTAGTTTTTTGTAGTCAGGTTGCAACTGAAGCCTGGGGGTGGGGCTCGGCTCCCCGAGTCACAGGGAGAGGAGTGGTGGCAGGACCTAAAGTGCGCATGATGCTTTGGCCGACTGTCTCTGGTAGCAAAAGCATCATGCACACACACTCTATGTTCTCCACCCACGCCTGGGTGGAGAACATGCCCAGTTTGCCAGGCATTTTGATTCGTCAATGGATTCTGGGAGGATGTGTGCTTCCTGCCAGGAGGACAGAAAAAGAAGAGGCGGTGGCTGGCTGTAAAGAAGTAAGTGCTTCTTTTTTTTTTTTGCCCCTCTCCCTCGTTTCTCCTCCCCCTGCCTCACCAACTGTGGTCGGTAGCAGCCGCTACAGACAATGGGCAGATATATTTTATGTGTGTTCTTTTACATTTCCAGGTACAGTGTGTGTGTGTGAAGGATATTAAGTGAGAGAAAACATTTTTGTGAGCTATGCGAGCCATATAAACTGCACTTTTGTCACGTCTCCACATGGGTACTGCCAAATGAACCTTTGTGAACATCTCTGCTCACTGTTGACTCCAAGGTGATTGCCAAGTTTCCTCTGCAGCTGTTCATTTGACACCTGTGGTGGGTGAAGGGGAAATATAATTGGCTCTCGACCTTCCATTCTGGAAGGTTAACTTTTTATCTTTAGATGAAACCCTTTCTTCTTCTGTCAGGAAAAGTGTCATTGGTAATTTGTTGCCAAGGTTGGCATTCATATTATGATTTTGCTTTAATCAGAAAGAGCATATGAAATATTGGCCAAGGCTCTCATTGGTCTTCTGATGACCATATCCATGTCAAATATTTTATCAGGGAATACCACACCAGCTGTCTGTCCCAACTAGGCTATCATCCCTTCATATCTCATATATGATTTTTCACAACGTTTTTTTTCTTCACAGTTTGCTTTACCTTGTCCAGAATATCGTACATTTACAGGTTTGATAACTTCAGAATGTCCTGTTTTTTTTTAATGTAGTTCTTTGGAACTCAGCAGTGTCTCAATGGAGAAAGTTCATGTAGGTGTTGCCACCTGCAAAGTTGTTAAAACGTTGGTTTAAGCTGATGGCTTACAAGCCATTTTCCAAAATGGGCATCTTTTGTTGGCTGGAAAACAGCCTCAAGGAAATACAATGCGGCTGCACAGCAATGCTTTCTGTACACCATTGAATTTCTTTCAGGCAGACAAATGCACATAATTCCATCTCTCCGTGATCCATTAGAATTCATTGTGCTCTGGACCTCTGGGGCTGAAGTGGAGAGAAGTGGATTGCAAGTACAGGGTTTTGACATGTGTGGTTATTGTCTGATGAAATGGGTGCATCACAAAAGACACTGATGGACCTCGCTTCCACTGAAGTATTCGCCCTGGTTTTAGTATTTTTTTATTTTTATTGCTGGCTTCTTAAAGTTAGCAGAACTACTGTCGCTTGTTAAATGGATTTAATGCAGACGCCAGTGACTTTACTGTTCTCTAGGTTGCAAAAATTTTAGGAGCAAAGTGAAATATTTGACTAGTACTAAATATCATTACAGTAGTAAAATGTATTTTAAATTACATTCCCATAGAAATATGTCCCGCATCAGATGTAAATCCACAGTTACGTACAGTAAAGGCTCCTGGAGGGAGTGCAGCGGGGCGGTGAGACGGGGTGGGTGGAGGAGGGGCAGGGTGGGGTAGTAAACTCCGGCGTACGGCTTAACGGTGGTTAGTACTTAAATAAAATGAATTACATTGCGCACTCTCCATCGCCAAATGGCAATGCAGCTTGCGCAATGTAATTTGTTTTATTTATTTATGCACTTACCTCCTTTCAGCCGTATGCTCGGAGTTTACTACCCCCCACCCTGCCACTCCCCCGCCCGCTCCGCCCCACCACCCTGCAGCACTCCCTCCAGGAGCCGCTACTGGTTACGTAGTGCATCTTCGCGTTCTCTGCGGAGTCAGAGAACACTGAGGTCTGCAGTTGGAGAGGAAGAGCATCCCAGGCACTGTATTCGAGTCCACCCATCTTTGCATTCTCTGCGGAGTCAGAGAACATTTTGGTCTGAGACTCGGAAGGAAGAGCACTGCAGGCACTGGATTTAAGTCCTCCCATCTTTGCTTGTTCTGCCGAGTCAGAGAACACAGAGATCTGCGACTGAGGAGGAGGAGCTTTCCAGGCACTGGATTGAAATCCTCCCATCTTCGCCTTCTCTGCTGGGTCAAAGAACACTGAGATCTGCAGCTGGGGAGGAGGAGCGTTCCAGACACTGCATTTGAGTCCTCCCACCTTAGCATTATGCGGAGTCAGAGAACACTGAGATCTGCAAATAGGGAGAAAGAACGTTCCAGGCACTGGATTCGAGTCCTCCTATCTTCACATTCTCTGTGGAGTAAGAGAACACTGAGATCTGCAGCTGGGGGGAAAGAATGTTCCAGGCACTGGATTTGAGTCCTCCTGTCGTCGCATTCTCTGTGGAGTAAGAGAACACTGATATCTGCAGCTGGAGGGGAATAGCATTTCTGGCCCTGGAATGGAGTCCTGCCATCTTCGCATTCCCTACAGAATCAGAGAACACACAGATCCACAGGTAGTGAGGAAGAGCAGTCCGGGCACTGGAATCAAGTCCTTGCATCTTCGCACTCGCTACAGAATTGGAGAACACAGAGATCCACAGCTGGAGAGGTAGAGCAGTCCTCTCATCTTCGCAATCTCTGCAGAGTCGGAGAACATTGAGGTCTGCAGCTGAGGAGGAAGAGTGTTCCAGACACTGGATTCGAGTCCTCCCATCCTCGCATTCTCTGGGGAGTCAGAGAATGCTGAGATCTGAAGCAGGAAAGGAAGAGCATTCCAGGCACTGGAATCGAGTCCTGCCATCTTGACATTTCCTACAGAATCAGAGGACACAGAGATCTCCGGCTGGAGAGTGAGAGGATTCCAGGCATTGAAATTAAATCAGAATTAGGGACTACTGAGAAAACATTATATGTTGCCTACACTACCAGCCCAAGAGTATTCTGAAAGAAGCATTTTTGGACTGATGTGTTAGAGGAGATTAGGTAGTATTAATACTGATGACACCCTCAGAAATGCAGACGAGCTGAACACCTGCTAGATGGAGGTGTATAATATAGAAATAATAATTGTTTACCCAAATGTATAATTTGTGCTGTTGCTAAGCATCGTAAATACCTGATGACACTGTTACTCAATTTATGAAATTCATTTTGTCTACCTCAGAAGGATGGCAAACTGAGCCTGCTTTGTCTGTGTTAAGGCTCAATATCTTCCAGAAAAAACACACACTTCTGAGACATGAGCATTAAGCTGACTGAGCCGTCCTGCCAGTAGGGTCAACCGAGTGGCATTTATCCACGTATTTAGCTTCCTGGGGCAATATGACAGGAGTGTCCCTTTGGGCATCTGTACTTGCTTTGCACGCCCCTGGGGCACTTTGGTATTACAGAATGGGCAGCAGATGCTTGTGCTTCCTCTTCTCAGGCTCACATAAAGCACCAGCGCTATCACCAGGGGGCATTCCTTTATTTGCAAGTGGGCCTGGCCCCATGCAAATGAGAGAATCCCTTTGCCTCTGCACCCGTGCTATATTACAGATACACCACACAGGCAAACATGCTGTCAGGAGGCGTACTGACAATGAGCCACCTAAAAGGTGCGCCCCAATGGCTGCACTCTGGAGGGGGGTAAACGGGTCCCATGGAGGTGGGTGCAGTCACTCACTGCATTCGCCTGCAACAGGATCTCTTATACCTCTTTAAAGTGCAGGTGTAAAGCAGCGCATTGACTATAATGTGGCACATTTTCCTTGTTATCACTGAGTACACCTTTTGAAAGGTGCACCCAGTGCTAACAAGGAAAATGCACGCATACGTAATCACCCCTTGTAGGCTATCACGCTTCATTGTGGCAAGAGAGCAGTATCAAAGCAAACCTAGATAATCTATGAATCAAAACATGGCATTAGACTAGGAGAACAATATCCTTTTAATTTGGACAGGTTATGAGATTGAACAATAGAGGGATCAATTGGCTCTCTTTGGCATCTGGGGGAAATTCTGAGTTTGAGTTTAGATTTTGGAAGGAATGTGATTGAAGCATTATTTTAAAGTACCCTAGCGGATCAATCCATCATTTCTAATAAAGTTAAAAGAGAAGCTTTATGGTGACCATCGTGTCCTTTACATTAGTTTTTCCTTTCTAAACACGTTATGCACATGGGACTTTATTTAACTAACAAACAGACAAAACTGCTTTATACTTTTCTGAGCCCATCACTGATAAAGAGATTAACTGTCAGCATTAAAGGTAGAATATTGAAATGAGTTTGGCAAAGTGGTGCACCACTAAAATTGGCGGCGTGTCCACCCTACCAAATTCTCTTACCCTTCTCTATTTAGAGTCGGAGGAAAGAATGGTTTTACTTTGGCACAGACTGATTTAGCTTTGCAATTGTTTGAACTCATTGCCAGTCTGCCACAAGCCTCCCGGATGGTGGTCAGCCCACTTTGTTCTTAGGCAGGGCTATTGTTTTTTTGCCCAGAGCACATCTTGCAGCCACCATGGAATTGCTGGGTAGAGAAAACATGCAAGGAGACATGAATAAAAAAGCTTCCTGCACGTAAGGGCTATTCTTTTCTGGTTTCTGAAATCAAGCTCCTACTTGGAATGTTGGTTTTAGAAACTAAAGTTTGGCAAACTGGATCATCAAACATGGTGCCTTCTCTGCAGTGTTCAGTGCAATCAGGAGTTCAAGTGCTGCCTAGCAGGGATCTTGATATATTAAGAGGGCCCCTCTACCATGTGAATGAAGGCATGCGGGCGGTGCAGGTAAACGCGGTGGGGCAGGGCGGGTAGGGGGAATGCTGACAGACAGCGGAATTGGATTTATTTATTTTTCCCTATTCCGTCGTCTGTCAACTTCCTCAGCCACCCGCCCGCCCTGTCCCTTGCCCGCCCAACCACACTTACCTGCACCAGCTGTTGCTGCTGAATGTAGGTCATATCCTCCATTGACCTGGTGGATAAGTGGGCCTCCCAAAATTTCTAAATCACTGTGTAAGACGTTGGCAGACTATTTATAGTTAGTATACTGGCAGATTTTGCATTGTTGCTTTTAGGTTTGCTAATACGTTATACCAGTGGTGGTTCATAACTTTTTGACTTCTATGGACCCCTACTTAATCATTACTGCAACCCGGGGATGCAAAACAAATCGCTATTGGAATCCGGGGATCACCACAGATTTATTACTGGAAGCTAGGAACCCCAGCATTAGCATGTTCATTTATATGAACTGCAAAGAAATAATCAATAAATACAGAAACAGTCATCAGACAAATACATAAATAGATCAATATTAATTTAATGTAATTCACAGACCAATATTAAAAAGTCAACATTTTAATTTAAGTGGGAAGGTTGGAGCTTTTCTAAATTCAATTGAGGCCACTCATTGTCCATACTATATATTATTTGATGCACTTGCACTGCTCCCACGAATCAGTCTGAAAATACTAATTACATTTTTAGCCTCCGATTTCAGATTCCTCCACATTTATAGAAGATATTTCTGAAAAACAGACACCGTGATGAGTCCAGGGAGTTGTGGCCTGTGTCGATTCCCCAACGTGTTCCTACCCAGAATCCCCAACAAACCTCAAATTTAGCTGCCAAAATTCAACTTTTCCTTACATTTCTACCTGCGCTCACTGCTCCGGCACAAATGTACTACGACCCATAATTTCCCCTGGTCACACAATAAAAATTATACCGTACTTGTGTGGGCGGCTAACGCAGAGTCAGCCTAAAAATGCATATAAAAAAAAATAGTGCTTAGAGCTTGCTGCGCTACACCCTCAATCCCTATGTTTTTGGCCCTTCCCAGTCACAGGCCCTTGGCCTAACCACACAAGTGTGGTATTATTTTACTAGGGAGACCTAGGGTAAAACTGGGTGGTAGGTATTTCTTGCTGGCACGGTAATCCCAAGCAGAATTGTGAAGAAAAAGTGGGGGGGTTTTCAGCAACATTTAAGGTTTGCAGAGGATTCTGGGTAAGAAAACATTGGGAGATCCATGCAAGCCACACCTACCAGGTCGCTCCTGGGTGTCATTTTCGAAAATTTGTGGGTTTGGCAGGTTTCCCTAGATGGCCGTCGAGCAACGGACCGAAAACACAGACGTCCTCTTCAAAACCAGGTCATTTTGTGAATGTTGGGCAGACTGGGAAAGGTTAATTTTGTGCTAATTTCGATGGATAGTTTCATGTACTGTTGGTGGATGAGAAATTATTTAAATTGGTACACACAAAATCAATTACTGTCCAAACAGTCTCATTGAAATATGAAATGACCATAACCAGTAAATATCATGGAATTGACAAATTCCCTCCAGATTCCAGAAATGGTTTCAGATTTATTAGCTAATCAAAACGTCTATTTTCTTCTGAAGTCTCAACATGGCCATAACTACAGCATATCTATGGATATGATGATAGCTTCCAGACTAAGCCCTTTCATTAGTCATATGTTTCTGTTGTAAATTATTGATCTCAATATTAGTAGTTATTCTGACTACCTTAACACGGTAGGCTTTGAAATGCTGATTCAAGCTGCAGAGGATGCAGGAAGGTTTTAATATGCCCTAAATGTAGGCTTTGTTAGGAAAATAGTTTCCATAAGTTAACAAGATGCCAGGAGCTTGGAAGATACTGAGATGGCATCTTTATATAACTGAAATGCAGGTGAACAGAGTGTTCCATCATTTAAAATACTAGCATTTGGATATCACTCTTATGGTGTTTGCTAGATTATAACTGAACACCGGCTGGACATAGATCCTTTCGACTTACAGCATTGGTGGCTTCCAAACATTGATCACATTGAAAGTGAAATGGCACTCTTTAACAGCATAAGTAACAAGTAAAAACTGACCCAATTTTGGGCCGTTCGAGAGTGTGAGTAAATGAGGGTCTTGAAGGAGGAACAAAATTAGGAAGAGGAGATTTCGGTAAGCCCTCTGAGGGAACCATACGTGATGAAATCTACATTCAATAGGACTTGTTGTTTGGGAACTAAATCACTGTATTTTCTAAATAAATATTTTTTATTAAAGAACATTCATGTATCAGATAATAATTAAATGTTATATTGTGATGTATACTGCACTTTTAGATTGCACTGAATCAGTGAACACATAAAATATGGTGCTGGTTTCCTGTGTAAGGGGTGATTTATATCTTTCCTCAATGAATGGATTATATAGATGGCTTAGTATGTTTGTTACTGGCTATAAACAGTTCAACATCTTTACTTCAGGCATTGATCCATAGATTGATGAGTGTTGGTTTTACTCAAAGTTCTTGGTGCTAGTGGTGATCTTTAAGCTTCAATTTCTATGTGCTATTTTCAATAGTGTCTTACCTGGCCAAGTTATGTCTGGAAAGTTATCCCAACATTTGTATGTGGTAAAGAGGAAGAAAGAATGTATACATTATGAATACTTTGGATGAATTTATCAACACTGCAGCACTTTCTAATAACTAAGAAATTAGATTATCAATGTTTTCACTAGCACTGTGACACTTTAAATACTCCTTAGTGGTTCAAGAGCGAATATTTGAATGGTGCTCAATAAGCAGGAGGTGCTTACTTTTTTATTTTTTTATTTTATTTATTATGAAAAAGCACATCACAAAGTACACACAATCGCTCGCCTACAACCCATCTCGGGCCGGCTATAGGTCTCCGAGCAATAACAATGCTATGTACCATGACATTTTACTCCCATAGTGTCCAATGTGAAAGTTCGCCGGAGATCAGTACAGTCAGGGCCTCCTCTGTAGGCTCGTACCAACTGCAAAGTAGCGTGCATTGTGAATTAATGAAAAAAGCAGTACAGTTTTAATGTTTTTCGCCCAACCAACCCCAAACCCCCTAAACACCCCCCTCCCCTTAACTGGTCCCTCATTTGTGCTCCCCAGGCAAGCCTTCAGGCGTCACTATCACCTGTTGTAGCTAGTGCGGCATACCGCCCTCCCTCAGTCCGGGGTGCCTTCCCCCTGTTCTCACATCTATAGGAATGGGGTACCCCCTGCCATGTATAGAGCGCTCGTTGTGCGGGGGAACACCCTGGTCATGTGAATCAGGTGGCTCTTGCGCATCACTCCCTCGGTCCTCCCCCTCTCCCTCCTCCGAGGCATCCCCGTCAGGCTTGGAGGACAGGTAGGTCTGATACAGCCCCCAGAAGTTCTTGGGGCGACTTCTGGGCGGAAGGAGCTCACTGTATGTTTCCGCCTGTGTGTTGCAGTACTTCATGTCGCTAACCCATCGCTTGAGTGTAGGTAATGGCCCCCCTCATCCAGCATAATGCAACTACCCGCTTCGCCAGGAGCAGTCCCATGCTCACCAGTTTCCTAACAGCAGCAGGAACCGATTTCGTGTAACCCAGTAGAGCAAGGGCTGGGTCCATCGCCAGGTCCAATTCCACTATGGCGCTCAGTTCAGCAAATACGCCGGTCCAATACCTCTGGATTCCCGGACAGCTCCAGGCCATGTGCAGGAAGTCCGCAACCTGGGCCTGGCATCTCTCGCAGTGTGGGGTGTCACGAAGACCGTACCTGTGGAGCCTTTCCGGTGTATGGTATACTCTTTGCAAGAACTTAAAGTGGACCAAGCGGTGTCTCCCGTTCAGGGAAATGCGCCTGGTGGCCGCACAGCAGTAGGCCCACATGTCGTCATCGACGTGGGTGCCCAGGTCAGTCTGCCAGGCTAGTCGCGCCCTCGTGTAGAGCAGGGCCGTGTGCTCGTGTCCTATCCTGTATAATCTAGTAATCAGCTTCATCGGAGATACGGTATCTATGACGTACACCAATTCCGGGACTGCGGGGGGTTCCTCCATATCAGGGCCCAGCAGTTCCAATAGGGCGCTACGGACCCGATGATACTGAAAGCGTTGGAGCAGTGTGGAGCTCTCCCTCCGATGCGAGATCTGTGCCCACGTCTTCACCTGTCCGAGCTCAAATAGGTCCCCCAGTGTGCAAGCACCTAGGTCGTTGAGGGCCCTATGGACACCCGGTTCCGCCAAGGTTGGTAGCCAGAGCGCCCATTGTATAGGCATGTTAGGAGCGTACATCAGCTCTTCGTTTTGCCTCTGCAGAATGGAATGCCATGCGTGATTGGTGGACAGGAGGGAGTCCAGCACGCCAACCCTGCGGTCTCGGGGGCCACAAATGGTAGCAGGAAGCGGAGTAGGGTCTGCGAACAGCCTCTCCAGGATCACGTGCGGTACATCTTGGCTGCCATGTATCCAAGTGTGGAGGTGGGAGGCCTGCGCTATCCTGTAGTATCGTTCCAGGTCCGGGGCAGCTAAGCTCCCCTGCTCATACGGTAATTGCAGTACCTTCCACTGCACCCTAGGTTGTTTCCCGGCCCACGCCAATCTCACCAGGAGTTTGTTCATGGTAGCGAAGAAGGCTTTCGAGAGGACAATCGGAATATTATTGAATAGGAATAGAAACCTCGGGAGAATGACCATCTTCATTAAGGCAATCCTACCCATCAGAGACAACGGGAGTTTAATCCAGAGCTCCACGTCATCTGCGAGTTTGCTGTACGCAACCCCGTAGTTTTCCCGCAGCATGACATCAGGGTCCGTGTGGAGCAAAATGCCCAGATATCTAACCGGTTCCGTGGACCATTGAAGCGGGTAGTCCATCTCGAAGGGGTCAGTGATTGGGGTCAGTGGGAAGGCGACTGATTTTTCCCAGTTAACCTTCAGTCCGGAGAGCGCACCGAACCTCACAACTTCCCTCAGCACCGACGCAAGGTTATTGGCCGGATCCCGGACATAGAGCAGGGTGTCATCCGCATATGTGGAAATACCAATCTTGTAGGTGGGGTAGTTGATGGCTTCATATGAGTGGTATTCCCGAATCGCACACGCCAGTGGCTCCGCCACAAGGGCGTAGAGTAGCGGGGAAAGGGGGCAACCCTGTCTCGTGCCCCTGCTGATGGAGAACGGCTCTGAGACTGCATCCCCCAATCTGACTCTGGCCGTGGGCCGGTGATAAAGGGCGCCCAGCAGCTGGAGGAAGAGCTCTCCCAGCCCCAGCTTCTGCAGTACCTTGCGCATGAAGGGCCACTCCACAGAGTCAAAGGCCTTCTCCATGTCGAGAAAGACCGCAATGGCTTTGGTGTCATGCCTAGTATGCTGCATGGCTCCCATGACTGTGCGAATATTGTACGTGAGGTTCCTAGCCGGAATGAACCCAGCCTGCTCCGGGGCTACCAGCTCGGGCGCCACCAGTGCCAGCCTGGTAGCCAGCACTTTTGCGTACAGCTTTGCGTCCACATTAAGAAGGGACAGTGGGCGGTACGAACCTGGCAGGTCGCTGGCCTTACCAGGTTTGAGTATGGTGACAATTAATGCCTCCCGCATGGAGGGCGGCATGGCGCCGTTTTCGCAAATTTCGTCAAAGAGGGTGGAGAGGTGGGGGAGCAACTTATCTTTATACGCCTTGTAAAAGGCTACCGTCAGACCATCTATCCCGGGGGCACTGTCTGCTCTCATGGTGGCTAACGCATCGGATATCTCCTCGCAGTGTATGGGGGACATCAGGAATTCCCTCTGCCAATTCTCAAGGAATGGCATCTTGATATAGCTGAGGTAGTTGTCAATTTGGTCCTCCACCCCCGAGATTTTAGTGGTGTATAGCTCCTCGTAGAATCTCCTGAATTCCGCCAGGATGTGTGCCTCCTCCGTGAGTGTTTCCCCCCCTGAGTCTCGCATTTCCGCGATTGTCTGTGTGCGCCTAGTGCCCTTCATAATCCTGGCAAGCAGTGCACCCGGGCGGTCACCCTCGCCATACGTGCGCGCTGTCGCGTACTTTTCTAAATGTCGTACCTCCCTGTCAGCCTCCTCATGGAACTCTCTCAAAAGGTCTTGCAGGGTCCCATCCCCAGTCAGGTCCGGGTCAAGCAGCTGACGGCGTTCATAGTCTGCTATCTGCCCCTCCAGATATTTCAGCCTGTTCCTAATTGCCTTCAGTACCCCGGAGTGCTTCGCCATGACCACCCCCCGCACATATACCTTAAATGTCTCCCAGATCGTCCCAAAGCTGTCCACTGATCCCAGATTGGTGGCGAAGAAAGCATCTATGTCCTCTCCCAGGTCAGCCCTGAATGCCTCGTCCAGCAACGAATAGGGTGGAAAGCGCCACGTGAATGGCAGGATTCTCTGCTGGGGAGTATGCAGCACCAACATCACCGGTGAGTGGTCCGACAGTGTGCGGGGAAGCACACTGCAGCCCCTGACCATGGAGAGCAGGGAGTGTGAAGCCAGCCAGTAGTCAATCCTGGTATGTACATTGTGGTACGCTGAGTAGTGTGTATACCCCCCTTTGGCGCTATTTCTTTGTCTCCACACATCTACCAGACCCAGCTTCAACATTTCTGCCTGCATGTACTGCGCCGCCGCCGCCGGGCGCCTGGCAGGGCCCGCAGACCTATCTAGATCAGGGCAAAAAGTAAAATTGAAGTCCCCACCCCAGATCATGTTACCAGCGGCCCATTCAGTACAATGTTCCGCGACCGTTGCATAGAAGTCAGGGGAGTCATAGTTCGGGCCATAGACATTCATGACCATCAGGTTGTGGCCCTTGCCCGTACACTTGCTCAACACAAATCTCCCCTCCGGGTCCGCCTTTACCAGGGCAAGGGATAACTTAGATTTCGGATTGACCCAGGTGAGGACCCCTCTAGCGGGTGTGGTAAAGCCTGCGTAAGTGGAGTGACCCTGGAGCCCCCTGTGCATGAGCATCTTGCTAGCGTTGGGCAGATGTGTTTCCTGCAGCAACGCCAAGTCTATGTGGTGTCTCTGTAGGTAATGCAGCACCTTGCGGAGTTTCCGGTAATCATTCAATCCCCTCACATTCCAGGTAAGAGCCCTGAGGGACTCCGAGTCGCATAGTAAGTCTGCCTGCGTCGTGTTAGCCATTAACAGTGGAGGAGGACAACAATTGTAGTGTATCGATGTGGGCCACCCCCCACCGGGAGCAGCAGCCGCCCACCCACCCTGCGAAACATAGCATTTCAGAGCACATGTCGGACCTTTCCCCAAACATCTCAAACATCCCCAAACTCAGAGTCCCTGTTACCCCCCACCGCCCACAGTCAACCAACCCCAACCTGGTGTGACCGAGATCCCTACATTCACCCCCCCCACCCATCTTCAAACTTCCCCAAGCAGTCACAAGAAGAGCCGCGAGCACTATAAGCGCCAGGGCAGAGGTAGCGCACTAAGCGTCCTAATCGACCACAGTCCGGTCGTTCCTTCTGCGCAATATCAATAGGCCGCCCCTACGCTAGCGCCCCCAATCGCTATCGCGGCTTTAAGTAATGAGAGCAGTATCGTACCCGCCTTAACGGGCTTCCCCTCCCCCCCCCCCCCCAGGCCACATCGATCTTTCCACGTTGTAGGGCTCTATCAGCACCACCCCGGAACAGGTTAACAGTGTCATGGAAAGTGCCGCCCTCCACCATAACTCGTGTGGCCCGTGTAGTTCTCACCCGCAGTACCATGTCCAGTAGTCCGCTCACTGCAGTGGGGCGCCCAGAGCAACAGGCGTGGATTATCGCAAGTCCTCGATTAGTCGAGCCCTCAGAAGGGACCACCGCGCCCCTCCATCTCACTAGTCCTGCTCATCCAGGTCCTCGTTGCCAGCACGCTCCTCCGCCGGCGCCGTCCGGTCTTCTCTGTGCTCCTTGATCCATTGCTTCAGGGATTTTTGCAGCTCCTTAGGGTCGGTGAAGAAATGCGAGTGGCCCTGCCTGTTGATGCGCAACCGCGCCGGGTATAACATGGCATAGTCCAAGCCCAGGTCTCTGAGTTGTTGCTTATAGGGGACGAATCGCCGTCTCTCTTCCTGTACCTTGGAGGTGAAGTCCGGGTATAGCGAAATGTTCATCCCCTCGTACTGCAATTCCCCCTTCTCTCTAGCGGCACGGAGGGCTGCGTCTCTGTCTCTGTAGTTGAGGAGTTTCGCTATTATCGGCCTAGGGTTCGCCCCTGGAGGAGGCCTCGGTCCCAGGGTGCGGTGAGCTCGTTCCACTATGAACATGGGGGAGAAGGTGTCGTCCCCCAGTAGAGTTTTGAGGAGTTTCTCAACAAATAGTTCCATTTTACCCGTTTGGGTCGACTCCGCCACACCCGTGACGCGTATATTGGACCGCCTGGAGCGAGCTTCTAAGTCTTCCGATTTTTCCTGTATCACCTGTAGCAGCCTTCCAAACTGCTTGCGGTCAGCATCCCATGTTGTCTGGGCTTCCTCCGCTTCCGTCAGCCTGCGCTCTGCCATGTCCAGCCTCTCCGCATGTTTATCCACCCTCTCCGTCATTCGATCCATCCAGTACGCCAGGGCGTCAATCTTGGTGCCAATGGCCGCCATGCCCTCCTGTAGTCCCTTCTCCATCGTGTCGAGCATTCCTTTGATTTCTGCGCACAGCGCGGTGCTCGGGTCTGCAGCTGCACCCGGGGACTGGGCCGCCGGTGGCTCCGGCGCCTTCTGTCTCCTTTGATCAAACGAAAGTTTCGTTTGCGTCCTGTCGCCCTTGCCCATCGCTGCCGCGGATAGGGAGGCCAGTGTTCACAGGCCCTACAGTGCCGATGCGGGAGCTCTCCCCGTGCCTAGGCCGGCACCGGAGGCCGTTCGTCCCGGTCGCTGTCGCTTTCAGGCCTACGTGTCCAGCACTGCCACAGGCCCAGGTAGGCGCTCGCTACTTGCTCACCCCCTCAGAGTGCCTCAGTGCCAGGATACCGCCAGTCAGATCAAGGGCGTGGGGCTCGTGGTGGGGGTCCTTTGGCCCAAAGCTGTCCGCCGCTCCTTAAGGTGCCCTCCGGTCGGTCAGGCAGTCGGGCCGATCCCTTCGGCAGAATGCAATGGCGCCCGTGACAACGCCGGGCTCCGCCGGCGCCACGTGTGCCCTCCCGGCGGGTCAGCCACTCCGCCGGCGCTCGCTCAATTATTCCGTGCTCTTCCGGGTGTGCAGCTGCCACTGCAGGGGTCCGTAGCGCGATCGCGGGGCGCTGAGTGGGTCGCGGCCACCGCCGGCCACGATGCACGCACCTCAGCGGGGCTTCCTCTCTCAGTGGCCGCACGTCGGGTGACGCAACTCGGCCTCGATGCCCAGGACAGAGCGGGGATCCTGGCCTGGTCCAGAGCTCTTCAGTCGGCGGCGTCGCCGGGGGGGACCCGTTCACGCAACTCCTCAAAAGTCGCGTCGGAGGTCCGCGGGGGGTAGGGGAGGCAGCCCCCGCCGGAATTTCACAGTTTTAGCCGCTTTTGGAGGATTTTGGACGGATATTAGGCAGCGCTAGCGCAGAGCTCCGCACTTAAGCGTCCGCCATGAAAGCCGGCCAGCTCCGCCCCCCTGCAGGAGGTGCTTACTATGGCTGTCGTATTTATAATACTTTCCAGTGTTCCAAGACCAGATATCCTATTGGTATTTAATAAGTAGGAAATCTCAATGAATGGTGCTCAATAAGCAGGAGGTGCTTACTAGGGCTTTGGTGTTTGAAATATTTTTCATTAGTCCAAGACCAGTTATCCTATTGGTATTTAAGTAGGAGATCTACTGACATTATCAGCAAAGGTGGCCTTTGAAGACATCATAATTCTGTTTTCATGATGACCTCGTTCAACATGCCTATCAATGTCATTTCCTTCATTACTAGAAGCAAGGAATATGTATTCAGATTGTTCAGGTGGACCACAGTTTTGAAAATATTGCCAACAATGTATAATACCTGTTAATATTAGCATGAATTTTTAAAGATCTGTGAAAATAGGAACTTTGTAGGACAATTATCAATTGTGTATTATCAGGTAAGATTTTCTATGTTTTTTTAAATTTTGTGTATATGGTAATATTGTGATGATTTTCATTAACTTTAATTAATGATAGTGTACTCTGTTAGAGCTGCACTATGCTTTCTATATCTCTGTGCACAGTTGACAGCTGTTTCATTCCTGCACTTAGGTCACACAGTTCCACTTCAAAGGAGAGCTTGCCCTTTGACCTAGTAGATTTTTGTATGCCATTTATTTTAGAGCTGTTTCTCAATTACTCTATAAAATGGAGAACGTCAAGTACCTCTGTTTCACTTTGTTGTTAAGTAGATTTAAAATGTTTGTGTCATAATTAGTCCAAGGGTACAAAACTTTGTTATTTCCGGGTATTTCGTTCCAGGACAAACTGATGTTTGATCATTTTTGTGCTCCTCATTTCTGTACTGGAGTCTTTGATTCTGGTGTCGGTGTGTATGTATTAGACCTGGCTTTTACCGTGGGTTTATCCTCAGAATATTTGCTTTGTGGCCTTCTGTTTCTGACCTGTTTTTGTTGGTTTTATGACTCTGGGCACTTTACCACTGCCTATCAGTGCTAAAGTGCATATGCTCTCCCTGTAAATTGTATGTATGGATTTGTGTTTCTATAATTGGCTGATTAGATTTACTAGCCAGTCCCTAGTACAGTTCACAGTGTGTGCCCAGGGCCTGCAATTAAAATGCTGCTAGTGGGCCTGCAGCAATGGTTGTGCCACCCACATAGGCAGCCTGAAAATGTAAATCAGGCCCGCCGTTGCTGAACCTGTGTGCAGTCTAATACTGCTATGTCGACTTGGCAAGTGCACCCACTTGCAAGGCCTTAACCTTCCCTTTTCTTACAAGTTTGTCGCCCCTAAGAAAGGCCCAAGGTACCCCTGTTGGCAGGGTGCAGTGTATATGAGAGGCAGGACATGCCCTGATGTATGTGGCAAGTCCTGATAGTGAAATACTGACAATGTCGTTTTTCACCATTGGAAGGCTAAACTCAGAATGTTAAAATGCATCTCTTAGTGAGGATGATTATTAAATGTTATGGGTAAAAATACTACTTTTAGAAAGTAGGTGATTTCTTGCTTAGCCATTCAGTGTGCCTCTGTTAGGATATGTATTGACTGTCTGACTTTGGAGTGAGAGGGGATAGAGATGTGCAGTGACTCCAGAGAGTCTGGATGAGTTAGCGCTAGGCTTAATAGGCCTGGTCTGCATTTGAAGTATTGGAAGGAGTAGCACCTGCACCTGAATAGGGCTGTGCCTGCCTTCCAAAATGATGGCTCTGCCCCCCCGTGGTGTGCCTGGAGCCAGTGCTCACACTGACAATGGAGGTTGTTGTGCACTTGCAAAGTGCCTCCCCAGAACTGGTTTGGACTGGCTACAGAGCCCTGGGCCAGGAGAGAACAAAGAGATTTACTGTATAAAAAGAGGGGCCCAGACCCCAGACTTTTATATCACTGCTGAACTAAAGAACCTTCCAGGAAGAAGGACTGGGAAAGCTGGAGGAGGAGTACGGCCCCTGTGTTGGGTGCTGATAGGGTTGGCAAACAGTGGTTGCTTCTGTATTGGGCAGGGATAGGACTGGACTATGCTTCCATCAACATGATATTAAAGTTTTCTCCAAGGGCTTGAAGTAGAGATTGCCTT
Source organism: Lissotriton vulgaris (assembly GCF_964263255.1). Lineage (NCBI taxonomy): Eukaryota > Metazoa > Chordata > Amphibia > Caudata > Salamandridae > Lissotriton > Lissotriton vulgaris. The sequence goes on from NC_141697.1 coordinate 1,032,979,789, forward strand.
CTGTTGGAAGTCTCAGGGATAGAAAAGACTTCAAAGATCACTTCTGGGAAATCAAGAGGAACCTTTGCCAATGAGAAGAGCTGAGAAACAGGGAAAAGGACTTTGCTGTGTTATCTGCTTGAGGAAGATCTCCAAGGGCTCGAAACTGAGCTTGCCTCCTATTCTGAAATCTCAGGGACACAAAGACTTCCCCACCAGTTTCCTGTACTTCCTTGCTGGAAGTTCTGACCTGCTAAAAGGTGTCTGCTGTTGTTCTGGACCTCTGGAGTCTGTTTGCCACTGGTAGTTGGGAAAAGTAACGTAACTTCGAGAAGAGCAACGCATCCACACCTGTTTCCGACACATCGCCGAAGAAATAGTTTCAGCGCCTGCCTGTGGCTCGAGAAATCGCTGCACGTCACATCGAGTGCGCTGATCGCAGAAAGTTGAGATCACCGCAGAGATTCTGATGCAAGGCCTGCTGTGCGGCTGCAAGAACCCACGCATTGTCATGCATTGTCACGGATTGTCGCATCAAGGCGACAAGTCTGTCGCATCGTTTGGGAGTGTAGTAAGAAACCGATGCATCACCTCCCCAAGCAGTAAGAAACCAACGCATCATCTGCTCTATGGTAAGGAACCGATGCATCACCACCCCCGGAGCATGGAACCAACGCATCGCCTTCCCTCAGTGTAAGGAACCGAAGCATCACCTTCCCTGCGACCCTTTTTGTGTGCGCAACGCATCCAAGTTACTTTTTGTGAAAGGAGTTGCATCTGCAATTTGCTTTGAACTGAACGATTTCTACCATTTGAAAGTCATATTTATATTACTCTATTGTAGATTTTTGTTGTTTGGTCTTGTTTGGTTTAGATAAAGATTAATTATTTCTCTAAACTGGTGTGGTGTCCATTTGTAGTGTTTTCACTGCATTACTGTATGTGTTCACAAATGCTTTACACACTGCCTCTGAGATAAGCCTGTCTGCTTGTGCCAAGCTACCAAGGGGGTGAGCAGGGGTTATTTTAGAAGTGTGCCCCCTTTACCCTGACTAGAATCAAGGGTCTCTATTTTGACAAAGGTACCTACATCTGCCAACTAGAGACCCCCATTTCTAACAGTATGAAACTTGTTTTCTGTGCAGTATGAGTTCAGTGACAGTAGTTGTGCCAAATACAAAGAGATAAATACAAACCATCTCCCTGCCACGATTTCTCAGGCATTTGAGTTCAACAATGGAAGGTATGGTTGTTTTTTGGCATTTACAATAAAACATCCAGATGATTCAAAACAGCATACAGGAGTATGAGATTTAATAGTAAAGGAGTACTCATTTACATACTCTTATCTGCCTGTGACTCTGACCCCAAATATTGACTCCTTATTTGTAAATCTGCAAAATGTGCAAAGAGGTGTTAGAACTGGCTGCCTTAGGATGGTCCTCCGTCAAACTTGTTGCCTTAATCCTCCATATTTTTCTGGTCTTGTTATTATTGATCATAGAACTCTGTGCATGTTCCCACTGCTAACCAGTACTAAAGTGCATATGCTCGCTCATTAAAACATGGTGACATTGGTTTCTCCTCATTTAGCCTATTTAATTTACATGTAAGACCTTAGTAAAGTGGTACTACATGTGCCCAGGCCTGTGAATTAAATGCTACGATTGTGCCTGCAGCACTGATTGTGCCACTCAGTTAAGTAGCCGATTAAACCTGTCTAAGACCTTCCATTGCAGCCTGTGTGTGCAGTTTTAAACTGCCATGTCAAAATAAACCTTTACCCAGGCCTAAAACATCCTTTTTAATACATGGAAGTCACCCATAGCTTAGGCCTTAAACAGTTCACACGCCAGGGTGCAGTATATTCAAAACGTAGGACATGTACTTGTACGTTTTACATGACTTAATTACATTTTTCACTATTGCAAGTCCTGCGTCTCCCATAGGAAGATTGTATTTAATAAGGATAACATCGAAATGTAAACAGGTGAACAGTTCATGTTTGGTGTCTGTGGAATTGTAATGCAAATTCCTCTTTTATGGTAAAGTCGGATATCAAATTACAATTTTGAAAATGCCACTTTTAGAAATTTGACCTTTTTCTGCCTTAGCCATTTAGTGCCTGCACTCTGTTTCTGGGTCACATGACAAGGTGTAGTTATCAGTTGGTCTTTGTATTCCTCCCAGACACCTAAACACAATTGAGAGCTTAGGTTTGCCAGGATGGGTCACCACTGGCGGGGGGGGGGCAGAGCTGAACACAGCCCCACCAACACCTGAAAAGGAATTGTTCTGCTGTCACACAAATGTCTGCATACCCCCCAGTGGTTAGTCTGGAGCTAGGACAGGGAAAGCAGGAAACCTGTGCAATGCGTCAGGAATCCACTGGAAGCTTTTCCCACTTCAAAGGAGCCATCAGGTATAAATATTGGACCTCTGACACTAAATTTTCACTACATTTCTGGACCTTTTGAAGACTCTGCCAGGAAAAGGACTGCTGTACAGCTGTAAGGACTCCCACTCTGCTGGACTGCTGACCCAGTGGACCTCTGCCTAGGTGAGAAGGACTAGACTTGCCAAATGTCCCCAGGAGCACCAGAAGATTCTCTTGTAACCAGCAACTGGACTCTGTGACTGTGAATCCTACCCTAGGGAGTGTGGCCACCCCAGTCCTGGACCATTGGAAGTGAGCCTGAATATCATCTGCCAACCCATCGGTGAACAAAGCTGAATCGATGCATCTTCCCTGCTGCAAGAAGCATCTCTGAACAGAGCTGACGCATCGTCTCTACTTCATGGACTTTCCCATCCCAAGGACTTACATCACAATTGCAGTCCACAGCCTCATCAGAGCCACCGCTGTGTAATGCATCCCCGATGCAGGCCCTCACTTTGCAAGGCCCTCATTGACAGCATCCTCGATGATGACGTAGGACTCTGCATGGCAGCTCTGCAGCTTTTTCAGAACCAGCTGCCATGCAACTCTTTTGTAAAGCAGGACTTTGCATCACAAGTCCCCCTCGTCGACAGCCTCCTCTACAATGATGCAGGACAACCCATCGCAGTCTTGCAGTAAAAATCATCTGCAACCCAGACCTCGCATGGTCTTGGCTGCATGACGCATCTGTGATATGAGCCCGTAACAATGCTTCGCAACCAGGATTTGAGGTATTGTTGTTCATCGGGCTTAACTGGGCCCCTGTAGCCTACCAACTGTCCATTGTCGTCAGCCTGAATTTGTGCCTTTGTCCCTGTCCCGCATGACCAGATATCCACAGTGGTCATTTTTCATTTTTGGTGCTATTTTCTTGAAATCTTTGAACCTGCATATCTCCAGTTCTACTAATTAGATTTTTGATGTTTATTTATTTTTTTTATTTATTAAACATTACTCTATTTTTCTAATTTTGTATGCACTTTTCCTGTGTCGTATTTCCATGCTATCACTGTTTGATGTGTTGCACAAACACACTGTACAAAGCTACCCACTGGTTGAGCACATGTTAATTTAGGGTTTGCTTCCGACTTCACCCGCTTGTGTAGGGTTTCACTACCCCAACTAGTAACAAAATTTCTTACATGAGGGAACAGTCCTTTCTCCTTCTGTTAATTGTGTATGTATGGTCCTTGAATATTCTCATTGTATTCCCATTTTAGATTTTTGGCGTTAGTTGAGAAAGCCATGTAAGAGGACGTAACAGAGTATTCGTGCCATATTACTTATCATACTCACAAGTGCTTTTGTGAATGTGTTTCAATATGTCAAGCTAAAAAGGCCTTTGCGTGGCCTGCCTGTGAGAGAATGGATTCCCTTCAAATAATGTTTTTGCTATTTAAGTGCTCACATGGTTTGCCTTCCGCGTACCTCTACTTCTACTTCAAAATTGGTTGATTTCACTGTACAGAAGCTTCCTGCCCTATTATACCTTTTATATCCCCTTTCAGTCTTACTTCCAATGCGAAGCAGTTTTTCTTAGACTTGGCTGGCTTGTTTTGGAACAACCTGCCAAAACCCCTTTGCTCTTGCCCCAATTTGACCAACTTCAAACACCTAGACATACTTTCTCCTTCGAGCTGTTGGTAGGCCATCAGCGCCTTGAGTCCCTTTGTGGGTATTATCACACCATAAGTGGTCAGTGTCAATCAGACAGAAAGCAAAATATATGCAAAAATGAAACTTAAGTATTAGTATAATAAAGATCTGCTTGCGGAGGTACCGTTTGGCATATGAAGTTTGGAAATAATTATATCCCCTTCTAAATATCAGTATCAGTAGATCTGTTGTTTTATCAGTTTTTTGGACTTGGAACTATCTCCCAATAAGCAGCAAATGTTTGGAAAGAAAAAAAATAACTTCAGAGAAATGCAGTTTTACATATCTTGCTGTTTCAAGGTCATGTTGAAGTTTTCTCCCTGCAAATTGCCTCCTACTGGAAAATGCTTTACTAGATCTAATTAAGTTAATGTAGCGATGAACAAAATATGTCATGTAAAAATGTTCTGCCCATAGGGGTGGGAGATGTAGGATCAATCAACCCCTTCTAGATAATGGTTTCACTCTGACATTATCTAGACGCCTCCCGCCTGATTTTGCAGAAGATTTTCAGGTTTACATCTTTCAATATGTTCAATTCAAGGCTCAGACTGTTTGTACAATCCAGGCTATTAGATCACTGCAGGAGAATTACTGTGTGCTTCCTTGGATACAGATTTCCTAGAAAATGTATCCTGGTAACGCTAATGCCTTCTAGTCTTCTGGGGGCGAAACCTACGCCATCACTGCAATTATAAAAGCGCAGTTCTGACCTGTGCAAGTTCAAGAAAGACTGGCTTTGCTTTCCCAAAGGACCTTCCCTTTTTGTAACCTTGGCTGAAGGGAGGTAGAGGGCTGCTGCCATGTGGTTACTGGGGCATCCATAATGAGTGTTTAGAATATTTCTTTAAATAGATGCCCCATCCAATTTCAGTGGAAGGGATAAAATGCATCTATCTATGATAAAATGCAGAAATTACAGGATTTGATGCAATTAATTGGACTACATAAACGTATTATTATATGGTACATCCCAAACACTTTACAACACACTGACATTTTCAAATGAAATTGAACAACATGCTCACTGGAAATTATACTTTATTTTTTTACTCAAAAGAAAAAAGATTTATATCTAAGCAACTGAAATTGAGACAGGTAATTATCCGAGCCTGGACTCTGTGGCAGACACAATTATTATTTTTGAAAAAGTGGTCAGTTTTGACAACTTTGCAGGTTGAAAGTAAGGTGCATACAAAGAGAAAGTAAGAGCTTGCACTAAAACACACAGAAAATGCAAGGACAAAAGTACCCCACAGTGGTTTTTGCACTTCGGAAAAATGGGGTCTGGTTAGTTCCCTGATCCATATAACTTTAATCTTGATTTTTCTGCATTTCCTTTTTTGTTTACATTGCGCATGTGAAAAAGGAAAGAATTGGTGTGCTCCTCTGTATTTAACTAATTTCGCCATTAGTAGGCACGATTAAAAAATGCACCACCATCAACGGTATTTTTATCATGGTTTTATTTTTGCTATTCGTTATATTAATTATATCATGATCTCAGGAAACTGGCCTGGAACAAACGAAAGGGGAGGCGTCTTCTAACTCGTTAGGTTACACATTTGGTGGCCCACATTACAAACTCACAGAATCTTACAGTCTTTTATTTGTAATTGCTCATTTTGATTGGGCCCGTGTGTAACAAACATTTGCAAGGTCCTTCCCATATCCAGGGAGGAAATATCTGCTCACTCACTGGAGGCAGACGGCACTACATTGGAGAGGTATTCGTCATGCTCTGTTTAACTTTTATTACCGCTCTTTCGCATTACAGCATTTCATGTGTTTGCCAGAAGCATCACCCTCGACTAGCTCCCCGTTTAAATGACGGTATTTTACACTTAGCCGACTCTCCATTGTAAGAGTGGCTTCTACCAATCGAAAGAGAAGGAAAGGGAGATTTAAATTAGGAAACGCAAGATGCAGAGAAGACAGCTTGTTAAATGTTACCTTTTAAAATCCACTGACACATTGTATTAGGTTATGCAACAGAAACTGTGCACGCTTCACTGAGCAAAGCTGGGAAGCAAAGAAATGTAATCATATCAGATTCAAGTCTTTTGAGTTCTTTAGGAGAGCGACATCTACAGTAAATATGATCAAGTCATATTGTTTTTAAAGAAAGTGGTCCTCGTCATTCAAATAACAACTTTATATTATTCATGTATTTTATTGCCGTGTATTTACCACCGGTGTTTTTGTATAGTTTTGGGTGCCATTAACCAGTTAGCTGTACATGTCTAGAACTACAGACCACAAAGGCAGAGTACAGACATTAGTGGCAGTTCCAGAAAAGATGATCACTGTACATTATTAGACAAAACTCGGACATAAATAATACAACATCTGCAGTAATTACATAGCAAGTACAAATAGTTCCAGTAAGATCTTTGACAACGAAAACTTGCTAAAGAAAAAGTTACTACATTGCGCATTTTTGTGGCTCATCAAATCTCTGAATCAGTTGAAAAAAATGGCTATACGTGACGTCACATGGTTTCTGGCTCCCTTTCGACTTTCTTCAACTGGCCCTCTCTTTTGTGAATTACATTTTATTTTTGCATTTCCTATTTCTATGATGCCAGGTACTTCTTTTAAATATACCATTGACATGTATTTCATAACATAGAATGGAGGCAGGGGGAAAAAACTACTACAACGATCTACACTTAGAGAGCAAATTGCGTAAGAAATTGAAGGACTGCAATTGTCAAATAAGTATAAAAATATGTACAAATATTAAAAATGAAGAAAAAGAAATAAACTGAATGTAAAATATGGAAATAAAACTCGCTTTGTAAAAATTATTAAAAATTAAAAGAAATATAATGAATGTAAAAAGGAATCACATTACTTTAGACATTCCTGACACCCATATAAATCATGTTTTAAAGATGTAAACATAACAGATCACATACTTAGAACACTGCCAATATGGAAATTGTTCATGAATTAAAAAAAAATCCCCTTTCATCTAACACTACACATGCCTAATATAATATTAAATAATTCAACATAATATAATGTGTCATGTCTCTCACAGACACACACACCCCACTAACACTATAACTTTTGTGGATGTCTGAGGTTTAGACATCTTGCAGTACAAGCAGAGGAGGGCAGAGTCCTAGATGTCGACTGTGTTTATTGTTTCTACTTGTGATGATTGTCAGGTGTATGTTTTTTTCTCAAGTGATCCCTGGGTTCCCATTTGTTTCAAATAGTAGTTTTATGCTAGCACACAAGTTCACCATGTAGAATTACATTTGATCAATATATATCTTAAATATACCTGTGGGCCTTTGAAGTTACTAGTGCTAACTATGCAGTTTTATTGTGTGTTGTTGATGTCCCAGCCTCTGCAAGGATATAGGGACACATGGATATTACTATGTGTAAATCTAGTTCAAGTTCGGGCATTTATATAGCGCACTACTCACCCAGAGGGTCTCAAGGCTCTAGAGGAAGGGGTTCATTATTTGTCGAATAGCCAGGTTTTCAGTTCTTTTCTGAAGGAGATGTGGTTCTGAGTAAGGCGGAGGTGGGTGGGGAGTGAGTTCCAGGTCTTGGCAGCCAGGAAGGAGAAGGATCTGCCACCCATGGTGGATTTCCGGATGTGCGGGACTGCGGCGAGGGCTTGATTGGACGATCTTAGTTGGCGGGTGGGTTTGTAGAAGGACAGTCTAGTGTTGAGGCATTCGGGTCCTAGATTGTAGAGGGCCTTGTGTGCGTGGGTGAGAAGGCGGAAAGTAATTCTTTTGTTGACGGGAAGCCAGTGGAGGTCTTTTAGATGTCCGGTGATGTGATCTTGGCGCGGGATGTCTAATATGAGTCTCGCTGACGCGTTTTGGATGCGCTGGAGTTTTTTTCTGTAATTTTGTTGTGATTCCAGCGTAAAGTGTGTTACCATAATCCAGTCGACTCGTGACCAGTGCATGGGTGACAGTCTTTCTTGTCTCGAGGGGGATCCAGCGGAAGATCTTTTTGAGAATGCGAAGGACGTTGAAGCAGGAGGACGAGACGGCGTTGACTTGTCTGGACATCGAGAGAGAGGAGTGTAGAATGAAGCCAAGGTTACGTGCATGGTCTGTGGGTGTGGGTGCTGTGCGCAGAGCGGAAGGCCACCAAGAGTCGTCCCAAGCTGAGGTGGAAGATCCTAGGATTAGCACCTCCGTTTTGTCTGAGTTCTTTCCAAAGTTGCTGAATTGTATTCTCCTCAGGTTTTGGATTAATTTGTCATGCATTGAGATCTCACCCATAGATTTACCTTTCCGGATTGGTTCCTTTGTATTTTTCTTAATTTTCATTTTTCCAGGAAAACTAGGTGAGTGTTGAATGTATACCTTTGGGGAAACAGGAAAAACATGGAGAACTCCAGTTTGAAATTCATTTGTTAAAAAATAACCTGTGACTGGATCCAACATAATCCATGTGCCAGCACAGAACTTTAAAAGGAGCACAACCCATACCCAAAAAGGAGGATATGGGCCAACCTGTGCTTGCTACAATTGAATCTCATAATGAGCATATCTTTCATCATCTACTGCTTGCCAAGAATGGGAGAACCTTAGCCTTTCTATCTTCTCTGTAACATCCTAGAGCAGTGTTGACAAACAGAAAGATAATACATTTGAATAGGACTGGTTTAAACTGGTTAGTGGTAGAATTGGTACCGATTAAGTGATTTAACTCACCACAAAGGAAGTCTGTGATCTGCATATACCATTAATGAACCTCTATAAGTTCAATTCCTTTTCTTATTCTTCGGAGGTTGATGGATTAGTATAATTCACTTTGATGATAGTAAAAAAACTCTTTAGATTTCTTGCAACTGGCAGGACTGTGGTAAGACTTGCTACTTGATTTTTGTATCTTCATTAATAGATTTACGAAAATTGATTATTAGTTGGGGAAGATGTGGTCAAACCCTTATAATAAGTCCCCGAATTCTGACTGGTTCAACACACAGTTTCAATAGTTCAAACCTGGGCCCAATTCCTGGCACAGAGCAGATATACCTAGTTTACAAAAATATGCAAAGATTTAGCAACACTAAAAGTCAGAAAGTTAAAACACAGATAAAACCAAAACCATTTGTTAGACCTGGCATCCTTGGCGTGGTTTCCCCATATCTTTTTGCCTTTACCTCCTGTATTTTTGATGCTGTGCTGGATTGAGTTTTTGCTGGTTTGGATGCTTTGAGCACTCTGCCACTGCTGATCAGTGGCAGAGTGCAAGTGCTCCCTGTGTAAATTGTTATTGTGATTGGATATACCTGATTGGCATATTTGTATCACCAAGAAGTCCCTAGTAAAGTGCACTGGGTGTGCCAGGGCTGGTGATGGCAAATGCTACTAGTGGGCCTGCATCACTGATTGTGCCACCGACATGAGTAGTCCTAAAATGGTGTCTCAGGCCTGCCACAGCAGTGCCTGTGTGCAGTCTGTGAACTGACATGTCCTCCTGGTCAGTGTCCCCACTGACCGGGCCTAACCCTTCCCTTTCTGTGCATATTGGTCACCCTAATGGAAGGTCCAAGGTACCCCGTTGAGCAGGGTGCAGTGTATGTGAGAGGTAGAGCATGTACTGTGCAAGTGACATGCTCTGGTAGTGAATTACAGCCATTTTTGTTTTTCACTATTGTAATGCTATCTTGCTTTATAGGCTATCATGGGGGATGCTGGCTACAGTGGCTACCAGCATATCTTCCCATAGGAGAAAAAGTCTGGTATCTCTGAACTCAAAATTTAATAACATCTTTTAGGAAAGGTTGTTTTTAAATCCTGTGTTTGTGAACAGCACTTTTAGAAAGTAGCAGTTCTCTTGTCTGACCTTTCTGTTTGCCTTGGCCTGTTTGTGAATTGACTGTCTGGTTTGAGTGTGACAGGGGCAGGGGAGCCCCCAGGAGGCTGGCTGGGTCAGCCCTAGGCTGAATGACTGTATCTGCATCTTGAGTGGTGGGAGGGGATAGCACCTGGGCCTGAATAGGGCTGTGCCTGCCTTCCACAATGCTGGCTCCACTTCCTGTTGGGCGGCTGACGACCCTGCCTCTCACTCTGAAAAAGTGATAAAGTGCTCAAGGAACACCCAGAACTGGTTCAGACTGGGCTCAGAGCCCTCCTGCACAAAGAGAACAAAGACATTTAGGGGTATAAGTTTAGGACCCCTGACAACAGAAACTTGGATCATCCTGGAATCAAGAAGGAACCTCTGCCAAGGAGAAAGCTGGAAGACGGAAGAAGAAGGACCGCCCTGCTGTGTGATGCTGGACCTACCTGCAGTTGCTTTGCTCCCAAGGAGAGGGGAAGGACTTTGCTTTGTGCTGTGTCCCCTTGCTTGAAGGAATCTCCAAGGGTCTGAGAAGAGCTGGCTCCCTGTTTTGAAGTCCCAGGAACAAAAGGACTTCACCCCCAGCTTCCCTGAACTCTGCTGAGAGAGTTCTATCCTTCCTAGAGTGCTTGGGCTAGTTGTGGTGCCTCTGGAAGTTGTACCTGTGTTGGAGAGCTGGAAATCACACTTTTAAAGAACTTTCTGCAAGTTTTGTCAAAAACCCGGCAGAGTGAGAAAATTTGCGCCGCTGCGGAGGCCAAGATCGTTGCAGCGCCTTTCGCTGCTGCCCTGAGACGTCGCATCCTTTGTTAGTGGGAACATCGTCACAGAGCCTGTCGCCGCTGGGAGAGATTACTGCATCACGTCGCTGCAAGAATCGTCGCAGAGCCATCGCCTCGAGGAGCTGCGAGAAAAAGATCGCCGCTGAACCGTGCATCGTCGCCCCGGAGATCGTCGCAGCACCCGAGAATCATCGCATCGTGCCTTTGTGAGCATTTTTTCACTATGGAACGTCCGCACCGGAATCCATACAAGTCATCACTTCCTCCCCATACAGACCGGATTCGCATCGCTTGTTTTCCACCGCACCAGCTTCTGTTTTGGAACTTTGTAGCATTCAAAGGTACTATTGGCAAAACGTGACGCAACTGTGAATTTTTCACGCAACTGTGGATTATTTTAACTCTAACATTAAGAACTCTTTTGCAACCATATTCTTGAACTGTGTATGTTGGATTTTTGTCGTTTTGGTCTTGTGTAGTTTAGAATAAATACCTTATTTTTTTAAACTGTTGTGGAGTCATTTTGTGGTGTTTTCACTGTGTTACTGTGAGTTTTGGTACAAATACTTTACACATTGCCTTTGATAAGCCTTGACTGCTCGTGCCAAGCTACCCAGAGGGTGAGCCGAGGTTATCTAAGAGTGTTTCCTCCTTACCCTGACTAGAAGCAAGGGTCCCTATTTGGACAGTGGTATCTACCTCTGCCAACTAGAGACCCCCAGTTCTAACACCATTTAAAAAAATGAGGACAAATGTGATACCAAAAAGGGATTGCCAGGGTTTTGCCCAGAAAAAATCCAAGTGGGGGAAAAGCAATATGCACACCCATTGAAGCTCTCTTATAGGGTGGGTGCTTTTTATGCCTTCGCTTAGTCAAGATTTCTAACTTCAGATTAAGTGCCTCTTGGAATGGTTCTATCTTCATGTTCACACCCAAAAAGATTGCCTCTCTCCCCTTTTTGCAGTATTCGCTTTTGTTGGCTGTTGGCTGTGGGCACTTTACCAGTGCTAACCAATCCCATTGTCTCTCCTCTGAGAGCAGTATTTCCCACCACTGGTTTGCCAGCTGCTGGAAGGCCATTGCTGATTAACCACAGGGTCTTCAGGCTGGGAAACATTTTTAAGGTTCTTTTTCCTATATATTTATCTAAAATCCAACTTAACCAGTTAATTGCATTTTAATGATAACTAACAACAGGGCTAACCTGTTTCTAAACCAAAGATAAGGGATTAAGACATAAATTGTACTTTAGCATTTTCTTTATAGAATCAGCTGCAGCCCTAACGCCGAAAATAGCTTTTTCAGGCTGGTCACTTTAGGAACATTGATTTCTTACATGTTTCATTTCTAAATATCAGGCAACTTACCTTGTGAGCTCAATATCTCATTAGTGGGGGCTTACCTAATATTTAAAAGCAGGGTGTCTTTATTGTAGGTTGGTTTATTTTGACAGGTCTACACGCAGACATAAACGATTCAAGAGTCAGGACATACATGTAGGACTGAAACTATTTTTTTCTTGGCATCCTAGTGAATGGTACAATAGATGCTGCAGACCACAGGTGACATTTAACTTTCTATGCCATTGGTGTATTTTCCAGGGCCTTACTGGAAAGTGAAATCTGCCAATTGGAGATTAGCCAGTTTTGATACTATAGGAAAGGGCCATCTTTTGCGTGGTATACCCCTGATTTTGCCCTATTTGATTTTGCTGGCTTTAGAACTCTGTGCACTTTATCCCTGCTAACCAGCGTTAAAGTGCTTTGCCCTTTTATGTGGTCACAAATGTACTGAGGCCTGTTATGTAAATGTCACAAGTGAATTGCAGCACCTACTGTGCCATCCACTACAGTGACAGTGTAAAACATGGCTTCAGGCCTATGTTTGTAGCCTGACTTAAGTTGCCTTTAAACTGCAATTTGATCTGTCAAAAAAAAACATTTTGACAGGTATAAACTTTCATTTCAAATAATAATGAGGCACAGCAGTGTATGCCTTTATACACCTGAGGCAAGGTGAATGGTATTTAAAAGTGCGACATATAGAAATGTAATACTTCACATATTCTAACAATGACTAGTCCCCAAACCTATTTTCTCCATAGCAGGTCTTGCTGTTCCATAGAAAAACACTGGGACGCAATATTCAATTTAATAATGGTATCTCCGGCTAGGAAAACACTAGAAATGTCAATTCAATTCAAAAGAAACTTTATACAGTCAACATAGGTCATAAAAGCAGATAAAACACACAATAAATTAATACTAAAACCGATTGTTATATAATATTAAAAGGACAAACCATTATTTCATAAAGCTATGTCAGACAATCAGGAGGTATTTTACTCAGGAGGCACAAAGACTAAACTTTGAGCAGTTGGGTGCAAGATAGTACAGTTATATATTAATATATATATATATATATTTTTTGCGGCACTCGTTTTTCACCAGCCTCCGCTCCACTCGAACACGGGTGCCTCTCTCGCACGGTGAGATGCGAAAAATATTCGTAAACGCAAAAACCCAAAGCTCCCGGGTTTAAAGAAAAGGAGAGCCCTCAGAGCCGACATGGCGTAGGTCAGCCAGAACTTTTATTCATCAAACTCCCTCGGTAGTCAGTTAGCAAACGCGTTTCGGCGTTTCCGCCTTCGTCAGTGTAACTGACATTATTTACAAATCAAATTTAAATCAAGAAACATCGTGATCGTCATTGATCACGTGACTCAATCCATGTGCATTGACATAAACGAAGGTACTTAAAACAATACATTCACTATTTCTGCGGCGGCCATCTTTCAATATGTAATCCACTATATTACATATGTACATATATACACAAGATGCGAGAAAACTCAAATAGCTGAATCATTTGTCATATCCATTTGAAATAAAGAGAAAAGGAAATTAATTACAGTACTCAATCTCGCTTTCAAACCACAAATCTAGATGGAAAACGTGCCGCTGGTACCAACAGATGTGGGTTTCACTTATAATTTACCGTGAAAGTCGCCCATGTTCACATAAATTTGACGTTACCATTGTTGCAACGCAGTTATCTATATACAATTGAGCCCTGGATGGGCATAGCCATTATTTACATTCAAGCCTTGAATAGGCTTTTCATCAATGACTGAATCTAATCAACTGATTAGTGACTGCATTTCATAATCATCCAAAACATTAAATAATAATATGCAAAACATAGGTGGTAACATCATTCTACTCTGTTTAAAGGAAACTATATACAAATCTACATTACTGGTTCTTCACAAAAGGGGGAAGGAGATATGAGAGGGATGCTCAGATGTGAGTCCACATCTCTTCTTCATTATTCATCCCTCCCGGGGTTTTGGTCTGCAACTGGATAATGAATCGTGATTCCAGTGTTCTCAGCTTTTTCACCCAATTGCCCCCTCTTTCTGTTCTCACCAACTGATCTAGAATGAAATAAGTCAGAAGATTGCTATTGCTATCATGTTCCTGTTCAAAATGACGGGCTACTGGGTAATTGGGGTCCTTCGATGTAATCGCCCTCATATGCTCTAGGACCCTGAGTTTGGTTTGTTTCACCGTGCTCCCTACATACCTCTTCCCACAGGGACATGTTAGACAATAGACTGTGTAGTCAGAATTACAATTCAACAGTTTAGTTATTCTGCCTTTCCTCTTTTGACCAGGTATGTAGTACTCCTTGACTTTCTGGGAATTCTTACAGGCCTTGCACTTCATGCAAGGATAGAAGCCGGAAACGGGTGGTTTTATCTTCCTTTTCTTTTCAAAGTGGCTATTTACAAGATGGTCTTTGAAAGATTTCCCCTTTCTATAAGTTATCAAAGGGTGATTAGATAGAGACTTCCCTATTATAGGATCTACTTTTAGAATCTTCCAGTTCTTCCGCATTACGTTGAAGACTTCTGGAGATTTTTCAGAGAAGTCAGTAATTAGCCTAATCTTGTTGTCTCTCGGCTTGGATCGATCAATTAGTAGATCCTTCCTTTCGACCACATTGCTCCTCACCTCTGCTTGTGTGAGAATTCCTTTCCCATAGCCTCTCTGAGAAAATCTCATTTTCGACTGTTCCCTAGAGCTCACAAACTCCTTGGTGGTCGAGCAATTGCGTTTCATTCGCAAGAACTCTCTCAGGGGGATGTTATTAATGACACTTCGGGGATGGTAGCTGCGTGAGTGCAGTATAGTGTTACCCGCCGTGGGTTTTCTATAGACAGCGGTTTGTATTTTTTTGTCTTCCACGAAGACCCGTAGGTCTAAGTAGAACACCTCACTTTGACTAATGCTACTAGTGAAGCTGAGATTAAGATTGTTTCTGTTCAAATCTGAGATGTATTCCTCAGCCTCATTCTGTGAACCCCGCCACACCAGGAACAAGTCGTCGATGTAGCGGGTCCAGAGAACGATATTGTTCATCCACCGTTCGTTAGTCCCCGCCCAGGCCACGTGCTTCTCCCACCAGCCCACGAAAAGATTCGCGTAGCTGGGAGCGAAGCACATGCCCATCGCAGTCCCCTGCAGTTGTAGATACAGTTTTCCTGCAAACAAAAAAATGTTATTACGGAGACAGAAGTCCGTGAGTTCCAATAACATCTGGTTATGGCTTCGATACTTGATGGGTCTTAAATCAAGGAAGCTTCTCATTGCCATAAGGCCATCTTCATGGACTTCTGTCTCCGTAATAACATTTTTTTGTTTGCAGGAAAACTGTATCTACAACTGCAGGGGACTGCGATGGGCACGTGCTTCGCTCCCAGCTACGCGAATCTTTTCGTGGGCTGGTGGGAGAAGCACGTGGCCTGGGCGGGGACTAACGAACGGTGGATGGACAATATCGTTCTCTGGACCCGCTACATCGACGACTTGTTCCTGGTGTGGCGGGGTTCACAGAATGAGGCTGAGGAATACATCTCAGATTTGAACAGAAACAATCTTAATCTCAGCTTCACTAGTAGCATTAGTCAAAGTGAGGTGTTCTACTTAGACCTACGGGTCTTCGTGGAAGACAAAAAAATACAAACCGCTGTCTATAGAAAACCCACGGCGGGTAACACTATACTGCACTCACGCAGCTACCATCCCCGAAGTGTCATTAATAACATCCCCCTGGGAGAGTTCTTGCGAATGAAACGCAATTGCTCGACCACCAAGGAGTTTGTGAGCTCTAGGGAACAGTCGAAAATGAGATTTTCTCAGAGAGGCTATGGGAAAGGAATTCTCACACAAGCAGAGGTGAGGAGCAATGTGGTCGAAAGGAAGGATCTACTAATTGATCGATCCAAGCCGAGAGACAACAAGATTAGGCTAATTACTGACTTCTCTGAAAAATCTCCAGAAGTCTTCAACGTAATGCGGAAGAACTGGAAGATTCTAAAAGTAGATCCTATAATAGGGAAGTCTCTATCTAATCACCCTTTGATAACTTATAGAAAGGGGAAATCTTTCAAAGACCATCTTGTAAATAGCCACTTTGAAAAGAAAAGGAAGATAAAACCACCCGTTTCCGGCTTCTATCCTTGCATGAAGTGCAAGGCCTGTAAGAATTCCCAGAAAGTCAAGGAGTACTACATACCTGGTCAAAAGAGGAAAGGCAGAATAACTAAACTGTTGAATTGTAATTCTGACTACACAGTCTATTGTCTAACATGTCCCTGTGGGAAGAGGTATGTAGGGAGCACGGTGAAACAAACCAAACTCAGGGTCCTAGAGCATATGAGGGCGATTACATCGAAGGACCCCAATTACCCAGTAGCCCGTCATTTTGAACAGGAACATGATAGCAATAGCAATCTTCTGACTTATTTCATTCTAGATCAGTTGGTGAGAACAGAAAGAGGGGGCAATTGGGTGAAAAAGCTGAGAACACTGGAATCACGATTCATTATCCAGTTGCAGACCAAAACCCCGGGAGGGATGAATAATGAAGAAGAGATGTGGACTCACATCTGAGCATCCCTCTCATATCTCCTTCCCCCTTTTGTGAAGAACCAGTAATGTAGATTTGTATATAGTTTCCTTTAAACAGAGTAGAATGATGTTACCACCTATGTTTTGCATATTATTATTTAATGTTTTGGATGATTATGAAATGCAGTCACTAATCAGTTGATTAGATTCAGTCATTGATGAAAAGCCTATTCAAGGCTTGAATGTAAATAATGGCTATGCCCATCCAGGGCTCAATTGTATATAGATAACTGCGTTGCAACAATGGTAACGTCAAATTTATGTGAACATGGGCGACTTTCACTGTAAATTATAAGTGAAACCCACATCTGTTGGTACCAGCGGCACGTTTTCCATCTAGATTTGTGGTTTGAAAGCGAGATTGAGTACTGTAATTAATTTCCTTTTCTCTTTATTTCAAATGGATATGACAAATGATTCAGCTATTTGAGTTTTCTCGCATCTTGTGTATATATGTACATATGTAATATAGTGGATTACATATTGAAAGATGGCCGCCGCAGAAATAGTGAATGTATTGTTTTAAGTACCTTCGTTTATGTCAATGCACATGGATTGAGTCACGTGATCAATGACGATCACGATGTTTCTTGATTTAAATTTGATTTGTAAATAATGTCAGTTACACTGACGAAGGCGGAAACGCCGAAACGCGTTTGCTAACTGACTACCGAGGGAGTTTGATGAATAAAAGTTCTGGCTGACCTACGCCATATCGGCTCTGAGTGCTCTCCTTTTCTTTAAACTCGGGAGCTTTGGGTTTTTGCGTTTACGAATATATATATATATATATATATATATATATATATATATATATATATATATATATATATATATATATATATATATATATACATATATATATATATATATATATACATATATATATATATATACATATATATCTCCTACTGGCGGTCGTACTTATAGTTAGAACCTAGTTTCCATAGGAAAAGCATTATTTGATTTGCTGATAACGTTGGCGTCGTTTGACGAATCTGTGTGAAAATCTCCTAAAAAAGGTCTATCCAGGTCAGCTCCTATCCTGAAAGTTTGGGGGTGATTCGTCAAGTGGGGGCTGAGAAACAAGGGGGGGGTCCCAAAAAGTGTTTTCTCCATGTTAATTTCAATAGGAAACTTTAGCCAGGGCTACAGCCCGAATTGCTGAACGGAATTACACCAAATTTGGTAAAAAGATAGCGCATAGTTCAGCAAGTGACCTTTTCTTAAATGGTGTAAATCTGTTCAGTAAGTGTTGAGAAATTCAAAAAATATAAGTCTGAAAATCAATTTCCCATAGGAAACTTTAGCCAAGGCTACAGCCCGAACTGCTGAACAGAATTACACAAACATTTGTAAAAAGTAGTTCTTGGATCAGAAAGCAACCTTTTTTTAAATGGTGTAAATCCATTCAGTAGTTGCTGAGAAAATATAAAATATTGATATCTAGGGGTGCGGTGGGTTTGCGACCCTACCGACCACGAGCTTCAATCTAATTGGCTGCCAACACTCCAAACCAGGGAGTGTTGGCAGCCATCTTGTGACTCGGTAGAACCGACTCACAAGAAAATAGTAAAAGAAAGTGAAAAATGAAGAAAAGGGGGCAGGGTAGAAACACCCTGACTCCTTAGGCGTGCTTTTTGAATGTCAAAATGTGTGCTGGGTGCGCGAATCTGGACAAAAAAATTAAAAACAAAATGAAGTGGGGGTTTTGGGGCTCCCCCATGGTCCCCAACAGAGAGGCCATGTCCCGGGAATGGGGTCCCCAGGAGCCAGAAGTGGTCTGGGAGGGGGCCTGCGGCCACCCTCCCCTTTAAAAAAAATAAAAATCATGTAGATGTGGGCATGCCTCGGGGGCAAAAAACTTTGAAACGCGGTGAGTGCGCGGCTCTCAGCGCAGCACTCGAGTACTTTGCAGGTCTTTAAAACACCAAGGGGCATATTCTCAAGGACACATCAGTGATTTAATGGCACTTTATCGCAGCCAAAATGGTGATAAATTTAACGCACCATTCACAAGCTGGTGCAAACAGCCCACATCACCAGTTTACCAGCGATGGCAGCTTCAAAAAAACATCGTCACGGATGACCCCTGCAAATATCACTAATGAGATGCAAAGTAGGCGTTCCCATGCAAAAAGCAGTGAACACACCACTTCGCAACATTCTCAACAACCAGCAAGATCGGCAAAGAGAACACAAAATAGGCGATAAGGTGCGTTAGCACCAGGAGGTTTACACCTGTTCTGACCTGGTGTAAATTCGGACTACAACCTGCAACATCAAAGAGAGCCCAACCGACAGCCACACCTGAATGACAACAGATGCCATGGAGCCAACGATCATGCAGCTCGGAAACTCAAGAGTGCCCGACACCCCCCCGCCACCACCCCCTTGTCCGCCATCCCCCCTGACCTCCGACAAACAAATGTGACAGCAACCTTTCGAAATCTGGAACGTAACAAATCGGCTGATGTCGCAGCATTATAACAATCAAGATGCATGTGAGGTTGGACAAATGAGAATCACAGTCATCTATCGATTTACATATAAAACATGTTATTTAAACAAAACAACAAAATAAAAGTAGGTAAAGCCATGGCGTGTCATCCCTCGACAATCTGTGAATCACAGCCTGCAAGACAAAAAGATTGTGCGTCATGCGCCCATCAAAGGAGAAAGAGAGAGAGAGAGGGAGAGAGAGAGGCAGAGATAGAAAAAGAGTGAGAGAAAGAGTGAGTTAGAGGAAGAGAGAGAGCAAGAGTGAGAGAGAGAGAGAGAGAGGAAGAGTGAGAGAAAGAGTGAGAGAGAGAGGAAGAGAGAGAAAAAGAGTGTGAGAGAGAAAAAGGAAGAGATGGAGAAGGAGAGGGAGAGTTAGTGGCAACACTGCGGACAAAACCATCACAGCTCACCTTTCCGCCACTAGTGGTGACTCCTAGGCTTTGGAACTCCCTGCCGTTTGTTATCAAAACCAGTCCTACTCTCATTGTTTTCCGCAGACTTCTAAAAACCTGGCTATTTGATCAATGATTCTAACAGCTGGCCTCTTGTCCTAGGAAGCTTCTTATGCGCCGAGACACCTTCGGGTATTTGTGCGCAATACAAATCACGAAAACAAAAACATAAACATAAACAAACACTGGTGTGTCTCAAACCACATGCTGGGACATACTGCAGCCCTCAAGCTCACTCATCTGAAACATATTATAGAATCGGTAATGGCAGAGTACATACAACTGCACTTGCCTTCATTGCTGCCCCACCCCTGCGCACCCAAGCTGCTGCACCCCATCCACTCCAGCTGCCCAGAAGTGTCTGCCCGCCCCTGCAAACCAAGGCTGCTGCACCCCATCCACTCCAGCCACCCAAAGGTGTCTACCTGCCCCTGTGCACCCAGGCTGCTGCACATTATCCACTCCCACAGCCCAGAGGTGTCTGCCCACCTCTGCGCACCCAGGGTACTACAAACCATCCACTCCCATCACCCAGAGGTGACTGCCCGCCCCTGTGCACCCAGGCTGCTACACACCATCCACTCCTACCGCCCAGAGGTGACTGCCCGCCGCTGAGCAAACAAGCCTCTCTGCTTACCTTCCGCCACCGACATGTGTCCAAGAGGGCCCACCACGTGCTGAAGCGAGCTCCAAGGCCGGGGCCACGTACTTGGCAGCCAGAAGGTTGCACATTTGATTCTGGGTCTTGATATCGCAATGGCCAAGAACATATCAATGCCCAGCGCCAAGGAGTAATCTTTGTGTGGCGTACCCATGGTTCAGCGGAGCTCACAATTCAAATCGGGTCTTGATTGCCAGGATGGTGTATCGAGGCTTACGCATCATCACAGGCTGCACACACCGGCTCAGCCTTGGTAGCACTAACTCAGTGGAACTCAAGTCATTGCCACGTGGCGGGAGGCCTGTGTCGGGCAATGTGCCTTGGCTGCCACCAACTCTGTGTACTTCAAGTAATGGGAGAGAATGGAAATGGCCTCCAGCACGTGCGCCTAGCCCTTTTTTTTTGGCAGGGTCACATGTCCTGTGATGCCTGTGCTGCATGGGTGAGGTGTGGGTGTAAACCAGCCGGGAGGGAGTGGCTGTGGCATGCTGACAACTAGACCTGTGATCAGCAGATCACTACAGGGAAGGCCTGGGACATGTAGCATTGTTGTTCCTTCCCTGTAAGGATAAACTGAGTGGGCTGGCTGAAACGCGCATCCTTCACAACTTCACCGATATGGTAGTTTGAATCAGCGCACCCACCGAGATAGGTACACGATGGTTGCGCGACTCCACTTTTTTCAACAACAAAAAAATATGTATTTTAGTATTTAATAAAAAAGAAGACATTATATACTTTTAATAACAAACACAAAAAAATATTTTTAGGATATTAAAGTTACAAAATATTACCCCCAAAAAATTCTAAATTACCGAAAAAACCATAGGTTTAATGAACATTATAGTTAAAAATTAGCATATAAAAAACCTTTGAAATTCACGAAAAAAAACGTAGGTTTCAGGGACGTTATGGTTAGAAAGTAGCATTTAAAAAACCTTAGAAATTCACTGAAAAAAACATAGGTTTCAGGGACGTTATAGTTGGAAATTAGTATTTAAAAAACCTTAGAAATTCACTGAAAAAACCATAGGTTTCAGGGACGTTATAGTTAGTTGGACATTTTACTCGTACAAAAACCAGAGAAATTCGGCCGTTATAGTTTGTAGAGCTAACTATAACTCGCGCCCCCGCAATGCACCGCTGATGACGTCACATATTACATCACTCATGACATGTTCAGTGACATCACTGATGACATCACTGATGACATTTTAAATGACATCACTGATTACATCACTGATGACATCATCCATGTGATAATTTTATGCACCTCCTCACACCCTAATATAAGCTTTGATACACCCACTCTAAAATACAGACTACCATTTTTGAAACTATAAACAAACCAATAGCAGTTACTTCATACCCACTTACTGATTCCTAGGTATACATACACATCCATTCATTTACTCATACAGTCACTCATACATGCAGTCACTCATCAACACAGCACTATCACATACGCTCATACACCTATACAGACACTCACACACTTCCACTCATCCATAGAGTTATTCACACACCTAGCCAGTCATGTAAAGAATCAATAACACTGCCATTTACTCACCTATACAATTATTCATTCACTACCTCACCTATTCATACATATACTTATGCTTTTGGCATTTTTTTTCTCAAAGCACCTGTTAAAAAACTGGCAACACCAGACCAAATCAGAGGCGAAGACAGCATTTGCAAGTAAGTGAAGGCTGGCTTCACTTGAACTAAATTACAGTGACTTAAGTTAAAAGTGGAATATATTTTTCCCATAAACTACGATAAAAATCACAAAAAAAGATGAGATGTAAAAGATCTTCTTCTGAAAAATGATCACAAGAGCAAGGCTTTAAAGCACCTTGCTTGTAAAAGCCCCTGGGGAAAGCTAAACACCAGTGAATAAAATAAACTTTAACGTGGTTAAGAGAAATCGATGATGCATGTTTTTGAAGATACGTCCAATAAGGATGTTCTGTCATCCTCCTGGCCAAGAACAGTAATTTGATATCTCTCGGCACATTAGGGCGCATCAGCCTATGATGTGTAAACAGCTTGGGGTGCCCTGGGATCTTTAAATACTCCCAACTATGGGATGTCAAGGGCCCCGTTGAGCCCAATACAATTTTCTAGACCAACTGATTCAATGTAGGAGTGGGTTTGGACCAGATTTTCAACCATCACATCAATGGAGCCATTGCAATAAGATCCAAAATGTAACCCTGTCCAAGTTCCTCATGTACCCTAAAGCACGGCATACAAGGTGGTACTGCTAGGAGCCTGTGGAGAAATGTATTCTCAGACACCTGCAGTTCACTAAGATCTTTAATACCCCAAACATCACTGCCATAAGTGACCATGGATATATATACATTTATCATTGTAAACCTTCAATAGGGTGGGTAAACGTTTTGCCCCCATTCTCCTAGCAAAATCTATAGTGTATCCTGCTGCTCTGGCCAAGGTATTTTTTTTTTAGTTCTTTACTGAGCCACCCAAGAACCCCTTTCTTGAAACAGGATGCCCAAATAAGGGAATGTAGAAATTTAAGAAAGTTCTTTCCCACTGAAAAAGCATACGTTTGGAGAGCTTTGTATGGCATGTCGTCATTATATGTGACTTAGGAAAATTTATAGAAAGGTCAAGTGACAACATAAAGTCAGTAAAAGTATTAAACAGTCTTTGCAACCCCACAGCTATTCTGGCAAGTAACACTGGATCGCCTGCATATAACAGAGTTGGAATTAGTTTAGAACCTGCTCTGGGGATATCTTTACATGCAGCTGTCAGATCATCTCCAAGTTTATTAATGTATAGGTTGAACAGAACGGGGGCTAAAAGACATTGTTGTCTTACCCCCCTGCTTGTCCTCTGAGGATGCTGAAAGTGAGCCATTTTAGCTATATCTGACTGAAGCGGACAGATTTGAGTGTGACCAGTGCAAGAAAGTCACCAGTTTGGCATCCATGCCAATATCTAGTTGAAATGGCCATAATTTCGACCTATTAATAAGGTCACGTGATTATTGTACTCTTTGTAACATTTATTAAAAGCCAAATTCACTGGTGAAGTCGAATTCCTAATAAATAGTAAGGAAAGTTACCTTTACCCTGCCTAAAGCCACTGAAGGCTAATTTGCTGCCTTTTGAGTGATGAAACCTAAATCAGGTGTGAAAAACGTCTCCCAGAGACAAGGGGTAGGGTGTGGGGAGGTGTTTCTGTACCTCTGGCAGAAGGGCCTTTTGGGCAGTTCCCAGGAACTTAATTAAAGCAAGGGGCCTCTGCTGTCATAGTCTGATGTCAGATGACACCTGCACAGGGCCCTTCTCTGTTTGTCCGGTCTGCAAGGCTCCAATCACAGTGGGGAGGGGGCTGCCCCTTAGAACTGGTTTGACACAACCAAAGATAAGGGGTTGCTCATTTCCCTGGCCAAGTGTCTGGGGTGGGCACAAGGACTCTGCACATAGGGAGAAGGGTATCACAATCTTGGATTTAGGCAGAGAAGGGCACTCTCAGATTGTTTGCTGTATGGACCACAGAAAATGCTTCAAAGGTGGGTAGAATAAGCCTTGGGAACTTTTATCCCCAATGGTAGGAGAAGAGCCAGTAGTCACCCCCACTCACAGGCTCGAGTCGACATGAGTGCGGCATCCCCAGTACCTGAGTGGAGCACTGAAGGACTGAAACTGCTCTTTCTCTTGCACCCAGGACAAAGAAGTGGATTCCAACAGTTATACGACTGCCCTTCTGTTCAAGCCACAGGCACTCAAGCTACAAGAGGCCTTTCCTGAAACTGCCCAGCTGACCAGTTCCTTGGACCATGCTGTTGGCTACTGCAGGAGTGAGTCTTTACCTTAATGTGCTGTTCCTGAGTGCCTCAAACCCTGTGCTCTGTAAAAGTGTACTCCTCCTAATATCCTGAGAAACCTGGGACGTAGAAAGGGTTTTGCTCCAAAGGCCTCCAGGGCACTAAGACAAACCTAACAAGCTGATCTTATTAAGGTGCACCGCCACTGAGATGAAGCTCATGTTTCCATAGCTTTTTTGCAACAGAGAATTTAATTTGATAGAACCTCGCGGATAAGGCATCTAGTCTCTTCACCTCCTGTTCGGCTACAGCCTTGCCCCACTTAAGGAATCCAGACTTCAAAGAAGTGACTCAGTGCAAACTAGAAATCTTGAGAGGGCAAAGGTGTTTAAAGTACCCATCCAATAACAGATTTTTAGGCATGAAATTCAAAATCCTCCTGCTTTCCAACCAAAAGCCAATGGCTTCACTGGGACCAGTTCTGATGTGGTGTCCTACTTGGCCACATTCCGCTGCCTTGCCCCTCTGAAGATTAAGATTTTTAAAACTAAGTCCCAAGATAAATGGTCTGACTGGGTTGAACCTGCTTGCTGCATCTGACCACCGCTCGATTACAATGATCTCAAATCACGCCTAGGTCCCAGTCTACTGTAACCAGTTGACTGCAGGTGGTGCTCAACTCCTTCTGATGCTATTTTTATTTAAAACTTCATTTTTCATGTTGCTCTTGTTGGATTGATGTCTTATAGATGTAATATTTTTTCTAGGCTTGTATTTTTACTTTTTTACTGTTTTGGCACGGCAGAAATACTTTACACATTGCCTCGAAGCTAAGTTTATTTGCTCTGTGCCATAGCTATGAGGGGGTGAAGCTCAGGTTAATTTGGTGAATTTAGTAGCTCACCCCGACAAGGATTTAGTTAATGGTTAGGGTGAATCATCACCTCCCTGAACTCATACTTCAATTTCTTACAACCATGGTTTAGGGATCAGCACACATATACTGTGGAATTGCCAGCAGTACCGCTGTGCATAGAGTTTGAAAACCAGGAGCAGCAGTCCACTAAAAATGTGGATTCTCATGCAAAAAGGGGCATTTTCTCATACTAGACTAGAAGACTAAAATGCAGGCATATCTTGTCTTTTGATTGATTTTCTTCTGCAGTGGATTCTGTAAATATTTAATTTCGCTTAACATTCCCACAGAATAGGAACTACGTCACTCTATAGTGAAAAATCGAATCCTAATCATGTACATATTACTTACTAGTTCCCCTTTAAAAAAGCATGCTATGTCGATTGGCATTCAGAACCAGAATTGAACATAATAAGGAAGACATCTTAGCTGATGTGCTCAACTGATGTGCTGTAGGAATTCCTATTTGTCGATTACCTCTTGGACCTGCTGCTTCTGATACATGGACTCTTTTTTGGAATAAATATAATTTGGTAAAAGTGTATCCATTTTACCTGAGGGTAAGTTCTAGTGGCTACCTATGATTACAAAAAAATCTTTTAAACTGCTGCTTTTGAAACATGGACTCTTTTTTTTGGGAATAAATAACTTGGTAAAAGTGTATCCACTTGACCTAATTTCTCCATTATTTTCTATATTATCATTTTCTTGTTTTACTTACGCTTAAATGTGAACTTTCAGATTCTTTACTCCTTTAAATATATTGTGAACTTTGTCTGTGTGGTCATCCACGGTTCACATCAGGACAGTGACTCCTGTCTTGCACCTTGTTTCAGACTTTTTTCTGGCACTCAATACCTGAATTAAGTCTGTGTCTAAGAGTTCTCAATATTTGCTGGTAAAGAATAAAGGCAACAGATGTATTTAAATGCCTTTCTCTGTGTCCAGGGACAGTAGATGGTTACAGAGCAGTTTCTTTGGTTGATACCTTAATTTATATTTATGCCCCAGAGTCCAAAATACTATTTAGTTCCAGTTCTATTACCAAGTTACTCTCATTGCAAACTTTACTCTCGAAACATAGCAATGGTGAGTAGTCAGGACTAACTCTAGCAGGTGGTAGAGAGATTACAAATTAGATACAGTATGACTCAGGCGTCACATTTGATAAAATAAATGCCTGATCAGTCCCATATGTTTTAAAGAGAATATGGCTGTGATTAGGAGAAGATTGGGACAAACTGAAATCCCAAATAGCAAAATATGCTATCACTATATTGATAACGGTCCCCAAAAAAGAATAATGTATCATCAATAATATAGTAGTAATTATTTCCCAAGGCACTGATACAATAATAGGTGTTACCTATCAAAACTAACAAACGGGTTAATTAACATTAGCCTTCATGATATAATATTCTTTATTGATACTCATCACCTGTATCACTTTTTATTATGTTTAATTATTTATTTACTGCCTCAAATGCTAATAAATTCTTTTGAACAAAAAAAAGGGTTAATTAACATAATGTATGACTCAACATTTTAAAAACGTCCATCAAAATATTTCATTCATGAGGTCTATTAAAATTATTACTCATTTAACTAAGCTTCCTTTTAAAGGCAAACTATTTTAGAATAATTGTCAGATACTGTACTCTATTAGTGATAATAGAAAGGCCAGCAGTTCTATTATGCATTAAATTAAATTTTAGGGTCCAGCGCACAAGTCAAATCGGCATATATTTTGATTCATCTTGCTATTCTGTTTTACAATGAACACTGCCTAGGAAATTAAACTAGTATCTAAGCCCATATATTGTCTGAATGGTATTCGTTAAAAGCAATTTAGTACATAATGTACTTGGTTTCGGTACATGTCTCGTCGGTGGTGGAGCAACCTATTAAACTAATGTTTGAAACATTTCTGTTATGTGGAAGATGCTTCAAATGTTTTGTACGTTCAACCATAAAAAAAAAGTTTTAAAATATTGCTACTCTTCCACAGTTCTGCTGGGCTTTTCTGAGCTCCTAAGTACCTCATCCAACAAGCCAGGATTCCTTTCACAAACACCAATGACCCTTGCCCAAACACATTGCTACATTTGTTCTGTACTAAGTTTATCTAGGAATAATTTATTTAAGAGCATTGCTACCTGGCTACAGGCAACGAAAAAAGGATTTTAAAGAGTGATCTAGACTTCCATTGGCAGCGCTGCTCCCAATAAAGAGTGGTGAGGTGGTGCGGGGGGATTAATATTAGAATAAAACACTTACCTACAACTGCCACTTCCACTGTTCTCTATTCCTTTTACATTTGTTCTTTCTTCAGCTAATCAGCCTTTTCTACTTGCTCACCACAGATTATTCATCTTTTCTGGATCTAACGTTGTACTGGAATTTGAACCCTGCACAGTGGGGCACTGCTGTCCAGGCACCATTATCTCTTGTCTAATCCTTTAATGATGGTTAAATTGGCCCACCCCTGATTGGCATATTTAACTTGCCTATATGTCCCTAGTACATAGTGCAGAAAATGCATTCAGAGTCATGAAGTTAAATGTGACCTGTAGACTGTAGCACCAAATGGGCCATCCACAGGGTTGAACTGTAAATCATGGCTTCAGGCTTACCATGTGTAGCCTGACTGTAGCAGCCTAAAACCCTGGTGTGTAACCTGTTAAAATAGCTCTTCTTGGCAAGCAGGAAACCCTGTTTTTAAATATTAATAAGTCACTATTAAGTGTACCTTGTTGCCCACAAGATAAGGTGTCTGATATTTAATTCTGTAATATGTGAAAAATAAAGGAGCATATTACCAAGGGCCATTATCGCCGCTTTAGCAGGACTTTTTCCTGCTACAGCGGAGATAATTTGATCGCCCAATTACCAAGCTTTCGCTAACACCAGTTAGCGACAGCTAGTAGGAGATAGCGATCATCTTGGGGCCTGATTTGCATGTCAGCGATAATCATCGCTAATGACATGCAAAGTGGGCGTGTCAAGATGTTAGTGACTGGAAACAGTCGCTAATATCGCTATCTCCAAGCGCGAATATTCCCAAAAGCTAACGCCTGCCCTGACCAGTTCTTAGCCATGTTATCCAATGAGAGGTGGATAACATGGCTAGTAGCATTGTCATGGTAATGCCTGAATATCGCTGTATTGACAGCGATATTCACGCATTTGGCCCATTTTTTATCGCTTCTGAGATAAACCTTGATAATAGCAAGGTATCTCAGCGATAAAAACAGGTGAAGGGCGGCGATAGGAATATTCCCGCTAAGCCAACATAGCGATAATTATCGCTAGTTGTTGGTAATATGCTCCAAAGTTTTTCTTTTCTTTGAGTGACTTGCCCCCAAAAGCAATTTTTAATGGCAGGGTTCTAGCTAGATCTTGGAAAACGTCAAAGTACAGAGTATAAACACTAAATCCTGCTTATAGTGCAGAACAATGGCTTAGGCTGACTTGCCCAAAAAAGCTATTTTCAATGGCAGAGCTCTAGCTAGATCTTGGAAAAAATCAACGTACAGAGTATAAACACTAAATCCTGCTTATAGTGCAGAACAATGGCTTAGGCCTGGTGACACAGTGGGCTGCCTGTGATCCCTATCGACACAGGAAGGGAAGCAGGGAAGGTTCACGGAACTCAATTAATTTGAAAGCAAGGCCTTCTCATCTCATAGGGCTGGGAGAGAGACACTCTTTGATTTTCAGACACATGGTATTCAGTCTGGATTCATCTTGGTGGGAGAAGGAACTTGCCGCAGACCTGTTCAGTATTCATTTCCCCAAACACACTGCTGAGTGGAACACAAGAGTCAGTCGACTGACCACCTGTGTGGCTACAGGGAAACAAGGGGCCATTTTTCATGAATTGACCAGTTAACCTGTAACAACTAGACCGTGACTGGATTTTGCTTGTGGCCACTGCTAGAGTGAGTCCTGGCCCATTATGTGCTGCCCCTGAGGTCCTGGAAGTCTTAGAAGTGTCACAGAGGAGCTGATACAAAAACCCAGAAAAGTTGAGACTTAGAAGATAATTGGACTTTCAATACCTCTAAAGTGTCTGTGGGACCTTGAGGCAAGGGTGTCTGATTTGGTGCATCTTTGTCGGATAAACGCTTCTGGATTGCTCAGGTGGAGAATTATGAGATCCATCAAAAAGACTAAATCAGAAGGTAACTCTTTTAACTCGCCAGGTGTATCCGACCCGCGCTCCATCACAGTCAGCCTGAAAACACGCAGCTTAGTGCCATTTGGTGCTATTTTCCCTTAAACAGTTACAAACCTCATATCTACAGCTCCCTTTATTGGATGTTTGTTGTTTTGAATGTAATTTTTTAATAAAATGTATGTTTCTGATTCAGTTTAGGAGTTTTATTTATTTTATATTTTAACATTAACTGTGTTGGCACTGCATAACTAATTAGCATTCTAATATTTTAATCCTGTCTGCTCTGTGCCATACCTACCAGTGGATTGAACTCAGGTTAATTTAGTGACATTTAGGTGCACCCTGATGAGACAGTATTATTATTTGTTGGGGTGGGCGACTCACTACCCCAAATGTTTATCCACTTTCTTACAATTTGCTTTTTCTTTCTTCTGTAGAATTTTATTATTACCAGTGTTAAATGGATGTATGACATTACAACGCATGCTTTTACCACGCATGCCTTTACAACGCGGTTTTTACAACGCAAACCTTTACAACGCATAGCGCTTTGGGGTACTGGATAGTGAATAGTTTCATTTACTATTCCAATTCCAGTCCCCGTGGACACTAGGGAAGGTGTTGGATAGTAAATTAAACTTATTCCCTATCCTAGAGCGCCCCCAGCGCAATGCGTTGTAAAGGTTTGTGCTGTAAAAGTTGCGTCGTAAAGGCACTGCGTGGCAAAAGTTGCGTTGTAAAGGATGTTTCCCGTGTTAAATAGATGATAATTTACTGTTTTAAATAATTGAAGCTACAGAGTCAACCAGGATAGTGAGAATGTATATACTTAAACACTCTGACGCTTTGATTCGGAGTTAAAATCATTGTTAATTTGGCAGTTCACTGAGGATGGTCCAGGAAATGTTTTTCCATATCTTACATTAAAGTTGATGATCACTTTGTAGTATTAACACTGACATTAAAAAGCAACCTCTCACAAATGTGCCTGTCCCATCAGAATGTAAGCTCTCTGCTTCATCACTCCCTGCTAAACAGAACCACGCCAATCTTGGAAGCGAAGGCCGAGCTTTAATAAAAAGCGTGCCTCTTTGTGGTTTAGTGGAAATCGATGTAACTTTTTGCACCCAAGAGTTCATATTTTGTAGATTATTCCCCAAGCTGTTTAAAAACCCCGATTTGTGAACTTTTTTGAAATCTAATGGTTACCTGCACATGCTGTAAATCTATGGCAGTCCATCACTTCCACGATTTCTAAGCAGGCACCATGTTGGATCCAGGACTTTCTCTACAGATCCCCAGATTAAAAAAAGACAATCCATTGTAAATATGGTGTGAGGGCATGTCGAGTGGCTGCAAGGGGCACGGAGAACATATTGCGCATCGTCAGTGTTTTTTAAACTTTCCAAAATGTAGAATTTCTTTCAGTTTTGAGGAGATTGAGCGTGCAGTCTGCAGGATGCAGACTTGGCAGTACAATAATTTACCATTGAACCTCTGAAATTTGTAAGATTGGGTGGTAAGCAGTATCAGGGATGTATGTGTACCTAGGTTGTGTGCTTCGCTGGTACTGTTGTAAAGTCTTGCTTCCACACATTGAGGCTCTAGGGTGCGAGACCTTGTGGCTGATGGACCTGACGATGAAATGTATGCACTTTGTATCATTAGCCAGTGGGGGCACGTAGTTCAGGGTTGATGCTTTAATTTATGAGCATGTTCAAGATAATCAGCAGCTTGATTTATGACACAGTGCATCTTTCGTTCAAATTTCCAAGGGGACTAGTGAACATGGCATTCATGAATCCAGTGTAGTGCAATGCAGTCAAAGGGTCAGGATACCCCTGGGTAGCTGTGAGTGAGGCAAGACGATTTTTCCAACATTGTTGGTCCGATGGGTACAAGCGAGATTGGCATCAAATGTACCCCAACGTGTTACACTTTGTTGAAAGACTCAGGTGAGAATCTGAGAGATGTCGACAAGTTGGTTAGAAAATTAGAAGTTTCACCCTTACCGAGTTTCTCCAACTTCAAATGTCGAGGCTAGAGTTGGTCTTTGTCCTTTTTACAATTTTTGTATTCATTAGAGCTCTACTAGCAGGAAACGACCTACGTTGTACGACTCAACTCTCCCTTAGCTTCCAATGCCTCTGAGAGTTAATTGAGTTGAAATTTATCGGTTAGAATCAACGACTAAAAATGCAATACATTTATTTTATATTAATAAAAAAATACACGATTAACATAAAAAATAATAGGATTTCTTAAAATGACATGTTGCATGAATTCTGGTCGTCAGATTTAGCACCGCATCCGAGTAGCTTCCGAGCACATACAAAATCCAGTGTCGATAAGACTCGGAGAGGTTATTCAAATACACCACGTAAATATTTCATAAGATAGGATAACCAGAGGGTTGGTCCATGTGAGAGGGTTTAGGTGATAGAGGCAGTTTTGAAGTGGAAGGTAAAGAGCTACATTTGATGTGCCTAATTTCCAGAAAAGAGGTAAAGCAATGGAGAGCATTCCAACCGCTTGGGCGATGAGTTGAGCCGCCACCTTTGGCTCATAATATACAAAGTTGCTCAGATGGTTGTCCTTGGTTCATGAACACTAATAGTTCCCCTCTCATATTATTTAGGGTTGGCCAGTTCCTTTTGGGGGTACTTAGATGAACTGGAAACCCATGACACTTGAGGTGGGTTGCAAGGTGTGTGATAACAATTGAATGTAGCGCCTCAGCATGTTAGAGAAACCTGAAGGTTAGCATAGCTGGAAAACATAGGTAGATCCAACCCAGGTTAACTGATGAGGTTTATAAGGATGGACTGCATTGTACTTCTCTGATCGCAAGGGATGTGCAGATGAGAGCGATGATGAAAGCGCTCAGTTGCACTGGTAAGGTCCAGGCAGGCCACCTTGGCACTGCTGATGCAAGCAAGCCTGGCAAATGCATTACTGGTCGATTTTAAGCGACAACAATGAGATGGACGCTATTGCTTACACTATCAACGGTATGACATTAAGTATGTACAGTTTCTTTAATATTGTACATTTTATTCAGTTTTACACATATTTTCCATCTATTTAGCTCGTCATTACTCCCTGATCTGCGGCCAAACATGCTCTTAAATTGAAACACGTTTTAGTCTTCAAGACAAGCGGCTTCAGGAGAATCATTCTCTTGTCCTTTGCAGGGCTCAGGTTGACACATTGCAACTGGTAGTCCAAATGCAGGTGAACAGCCTCTATCAGTTCCTGCCTATTATCTAATGAACAGGCGCTGAAAGCCTTCATACAATTTGTCAGTTTGTCATTCCTGGAATTGAAAAAGCATGGCGTCTAAATTAGGCTGTCATTCAACGCATGGGTCCAATTCATTTGTAAGGCTGGAGCATAAAGGAAACAGTTTGAGCGTTGCATTTTTTGTCATTTACGTGGTCGGTGTTTTAAGCCTAAAAGCTTTTTTTTGCAGGGAGGTGTCCAGCTGACGTGGATGGGTGTATAGATGCTTTGATTGAGTTGTGCTCTTTTGGGCATATTATATGTAAAATCCATGTTACTTATTCATAGCACAGTATAGGAAAATTACAAAATCACAGCTGTTTTAAAAACTCAGTCAGTGTATGAGTACTGAAATACAGTCAAGTTTCCAATACCGTGGGCCCAGTGTACAAAGGAACAAAAATAATAAATATTAAATAATAATAAATAAATAAATAATAATAAATACATAATTAATAAAAAAAAAATCTTTTCCTGAATGCAACTCAACAACACAAGGCACAGGCCTGAATCCCTAACTATCTGAATTGCATTTATGCATGCATAAAACAGTATCTTACAAGTACTTCACATACTCATAAAAACCTTTTGTGAAATGGACCCATGACATATTTGTCCTGGCAATTCAACTTAACATTCCATTGCCAACAATGCTATAAATACAAAACATGCATTTTCAGACAGTCTATAAATTCAAATTTCAAAATGATAGGCTTGCAATGGAAGCTGAGGCACTTTTAACCTGACCAGAACTTCAAAGCTCAACTGTGCGCAACAAAGCAATTCCCAGAGTCGAAGGTTACTGTTAATTTACCAAAAAGTACATCACTAACCAGTTAAAGACTTCTGGGCTAAGAAAAACATGTAAATGATCAATGCTACATGTAAATCATCAGTGGAACAAACCCCATTTTCTTTCCAAAACGAAACTACTTTACAAATAATACACATTATTTGAAGTAATGATGAATATGGGCAGTAGCACTTTAGGAGTACTCGTTAGAGTACTCTTACGAACCTTTGTAATTTGGCCCCATCATCTCTACCTCCCTGTTAGAAGTGCAAAGAGGACACTTTCCTTTGTAGTTGTACTAATTGTACATGAATATTCTCAGTTACTCACATTTATTCCAATTTTAGATGTCTTAAGGATAATATACGACTACATTTGAGCGTATGTAAAGGGGTTATACAGGAGTACTGCATTAAATACTTTAACGTACTGTATGAATAGGCCCCACAGAGTGGACTATTTGCGATTAGTTCGCTGCCTGCAGTTTGATTTGGACCGTATGAACTGTCCTGCCAACTGAAGCAATCATTGGCAACAACTGCATGGCACTCTTTCAAGGCTTTTCTCATGCAATAGTTCTGCCATTATTAAAAAATCAGAACTCATTATACGCTTCTAGCCAGATTGAAAGGGGGTCTGGGTGTCTTTCTAGCCTGTTGGTGGGAGGGACACTAAAGTTAAATTGAGAGTGATGCCTTAATGACTTCAGATCCAATGCTTTTCAAATCATAGTCTTGAGACACTTTGGGTGCCTGGCTGCAGCCATCTACTATTTACAGCAATTATCTAATTTGAAGAAAATAGCTGTCGGATTTCAAGGAAACTTTTTTATTTTGACAAGCTGCAAACAGGCATTAACACTCAAATTCTTCATTCCTACATTAATTTGCTAGTATTACGTTGGCCGCAACGCTACACAAGGAATTGCAATTAAGAAGGTGTTTTGTTAGAAATGATCAGCTCACTGGATAACGCAAAGTCACATTTTGTAATTTGTGCCTTTTGATTTTAGCAAACATCCCATGTAAACCATGAACAATTAGAAGAATGTGTTGGAGAACTAATCATTTGCTCATATTTTGAATTTAGGAGGTGGAGGGTTTTTGAGGCAGACTGAAGTAGCTTTCCTCAAATCTACAGACTAGGGCACTAGTAGATCCAGAAGTATGCTCTAATAGGGTCCAATGGATAGACCAGCTCAAGCAAGACTCACAGCAATGGTATTTATCTTGAAGAGACTGATTATAGGACTACAGCCCTGTCCATGTGGGATGCATAAGGCAATTAGTGTAACATCAATGTTTAAATAAAACACCCTGGTTTAGAGGGCAGTATGTATTTTTGGTGGGGGGAATTTAGTATCCAAAAATCCTGTAAAGATTACAGGTAAGGCATATCATAAGAAAAGGGTTTAGGCTAAAAGATTACTAGAAGTTAGATTTCGTGAAAAAGTAATATGGGGGTATCACCCCATAAATCTGTTTTAAAAAAAATAAAAGTACTGAATTCACCTGGGATTTCTGCAAGAGAAACACATGTCAAAATAACACAAAATGGGAGCCTGAGAATAATTATTTTGAAGATTTATTACCAGTGATCAATGAATATGCCATTCATTATCCTTAACATCACAGATAACTGTTTAGACAGCACTCTGTGTCACTAAAGTAGGATCCTGGAAGTTGATCTTGTGGCAGACCAGAAGATTGAATAAATAAAATAGTAGCTGCCAAAATACCTAGGTAAAAATAAGCATGCACTCCAGATCCATTTACCACTGCCCAGAGTAGACTTTGCAGATAAGGACATATCAGAATTTATGGGCCATTGGGTAGTGTTGGCCAGGTGCATTTAAATCACACCTACTCCACTCCTTTATGTGATTGTAGACCAACAAAGTAAAGTGCCATCAATCAAATGTAGAAGGATTAATGGTGCTTTTCAATGTAATTACAATAGGATAATTCATGCTTAGACAGCATTGCTGTGTCTTTGTTAATCATGCTCTGTATCTGGCTGTGCTGATTGGGAGATTCCAGAGTTTTCGAGTCCTGCAAAAAAATGTTGGTCAGGTAGTTAAAACTCTCGAACTCTATTTGGTCTGGCTAAATTGCTCCATAAACCAAGTGTTATCCTATTCATCACTTTTTTTATACTCTAGGACCATAAAAGTATATTTCATTGCGCCTTGGCACTATGAAGCATCCCCTGACCCTAGCATGTGCTGTAACAGACTGTGCCAAACAGGGATGCCAGAAGTGCTGTGTGATTTCGCATTATGCGAGCTGAAGCAAATCTGTTCAGTCATTTTGAAGTCACCTGCCTGACCATCCATGTGTGATTTATTTTATTTTTATGGGTTTTATTTTGGGTTTTCATAAAGTGCTGCTACCCACCATGGTACCTTCAGAGCAGTGTTGGATTAGGTTCGGGTTACAGTTTTCCTAAAACGGATTCCATAACAATGGTAAACAGATGGTAAAGCCTTATAACTGTATGTCAAAGAAAATTACACAGTGAAGTTAGCTGGTTTTAGGTTTTTAACAAGCCCAGATCCGATGTAGGTTATGGTAACAATGAGGTTAGCCATAAGATTACTTGATTGACAACTCCCTATAGCTGACCTACAACAAACCCTCATGTTCTTGACTAATTGATAAGCGTTGCATTCCCTTCTTCTGTGCATGGAGATGACTTTGTAAATCAGGAGGGTTGCAGAATAGCTATGTCCTGTGGCATCTGTTCTCCAGGTAGCTTGGAGCTGCAGCAACTCCCTTTCTGTTATTTTGCAACTAAAGTGCGATTTTCTTTGATGGGTCTATACTGCGGGACTCTAAATGGTTCCTTAATACTGACCAACACCATGACCGTGGCATTCACTCATGAAGCCTGCTAAGTGGGTTTTCTTTAGCTATAAGGACAAAGTTCATGCGTTGTGTAATACTTCCCATTTGATAATCTTTACCCAGTGAGAACATGGAAGTAACTGATGTAGCACGATTTATAAGAATCATAAAATATGACACATTCACACATTAAGGAAATGAAAAGCTGAAATTACGCATTGCACACGTTAGACACGTTGAGACATGAAAATGAGACAAGTGTAGTAAAATCACCATAAAAGCATGCTTTAAAACATGAGATAAAGAAAACATATATACAAGACAAATCTAATACTTATAAACGAGTTGTACTATTGAATTTCTAATGCACATGTTGTTTATTCATGTATATTGATGGAATGTGATGTTAAGTGAAGGGGCCTAATGTTTATTGCTATCTGTCAGTGTGCACCAATTAGAAAAAGCAGAGTAAAAATGTGTAGAAATGAAGTACATGCTTGAAACTTTGCATAGTAATATTAGAGTGTCGATAGTTCATGAAAGTGGAAAAACTATTTTATAATATGAATTTAGAAAAATATGCCCTTATATGAATATTGTCAAAAAATGTGGTAGTAAAACATTTCTAACATTAGCTATTTTCATGTAATAATATTTTGTGAAAATTCTATATATTCTCTATTGGAATTGGTTTAATTTCTTTATATTTGATGTTGGGTTGGAGCTTATTTCATTTAAATGTGATGCTTACTTAACAGCTTTTTAAAATGATTTTCTTCTAATCCTGTCCTTTAACCTGACTTAATACAATGATTTATTTTCTACTAGTGAAATGTTGCTTTATTTGTCCTGTACATGTGTACAAACTGACATTCCTGAATGTATCTTCAATGTTCACAGTGAAATATTCCTGTGGGAACAGGGTTGCAGCTGTTACTTTGGTTAGCAATTTTGTATTTTGTTTCCCTACCAAAGTTAGACCTACGTGGATGGGAATATGTCTTACTTTTGCAAGTGTTGTAGGTGACAGTATGTGAATATGGACCTGTGAAGGTCTTTCGATGGTGGTGTGAGGCCACCTCACTGGGACGATCTTAAAAACTTTATAAGAGAAGAAACCCCAAATAAGGGGCAACACCATTCTGATTTTCCTACCTATGACCCTGATGCTAGACTGATTGATTTTTTAACTATCTTTTGCTTTTGCATTGCCTGGTTGATGCTACAGTCGGTAGTTGATGGACTGAACCTTCTTTGTGAACCATTTCCATTTCTTCATTACTTTATTTCTTTCTGTATGCTAACGGACTTACCTATGATGGACTTTAAATGTGAGCCTTTTTACCCATCTTTGCAGAATCTAAGCTATTAGACAAGGAACAATCATTCTGTCTTATTGGAGGTAGGACTCTGTAACTCTGCAGTTGATTCTGATTTTAATCATCTGAGAAAGCCTGCCTAAATGTTTGTCATTGTTATTCAAGCTGTGGTAATCCTAACTAAACTTCTCAAGAAATTACACATGGCAATAAACTTTAAATCTTTAATTCAATAATCAAATGAATCAAATAACTGTCTGAGCCTTTTACTGAGGCCCATTGGTTTCTCTATTCAAACAATGCTGTTTCCTAATCTAATGTGTTGTAGAGAGAAACATCGGCTCTGACAGAACATCAGTTGTTACTTCTTTTGTGTTTTGTTGCTGTTGCAGTGCTTTTAGTCGGCATAATCCTAACTTGACTTAACTTCTCTAGGAGGTTGCTATCCTTTATGGCTACACCGTGGTGTTGAGAGTGGTTTATCCAAATTTGATCTCTAATTTGTGAGTTGGCTGTCAATTAATGATACTCATTGGCCAGGCAATGCGGAGTTTGATCCCTAATTTCCTCCCCTCCTATCAGCGGAGAAATGTAAATCAGAGGATCATTGGCTCTGTGGTAAATGGAAGTGCTGTAGATTGTCCAATTGTGAAGGGCCCAGCACGATTAGATTAGTAAGTGAAAGCAATTGTATAATCATGCTTTACACTGCACAAAATCTCAACCCAAAGTAAAATGCTTACGTAGTTTAGTTGGTGGGCTTAGGAATGTGTGGGGAGAACTACAACATTCCATATACATTTTCCTTCTGAGATCTCACTCAATGTATTTGTATCTTCAATTTTAAATCCAGGGGTTGGTACTATTATGAACACTATCAAACTAAGTTAACAATCCTAAATTAATTGTGTGTCCAATCTATCAAATGAGTGGAGTAAAAGGAGACCCAAAGAGAAAAGTAATTGGCATTTGTTTACATTGGGGCATATGTTAGCACTGTGTAGTCTCCTAAAGGATCATTGCAAATAGGTCAAATTAAACTGCAACCTCATTTTCACAATAGCAGAACTTATAGAGTCTATTACTAAGTAAGTTGTGTTCATTAGTCTAGTAATTTGTAAAACTGTCAGAAACAACCTAGTTACACTGACCATTTTGCACTCACAGTCCTTGACTCTATTAGGGTAAATGACTGTAATTCAAAATGTACTGTAGGTGTTATTTGGTTCAATCTGCATTGCTGTGAACACTTGACAATTTCAACTAACTTTACAAGCTGTAACCTCATATTGCGTTCCTGGTTAAACTCTATGGGATGTAAAGTAACCATTTAATCACACATGCCTACTTGTTAGCAAAACTAATAGAGCAGATGCACAACACAATAAAAAGTACATGCATTTAATTTAGGGAGATATGTGGCTCTTTGCTACATAATCTATAACCTGGTAAAAAAGGAAAGGCCGGTCATCAATAGTACTGGTCAGTATTCTGCCTTGTTCACTTTGTTGAGCCCTTTTCACCTTTATTGCATCTGGCCAGCCACTTATTTCTGTGAATGTTGAAGTGTCAGGTTTACTCATGGATACAGATTTGTGTTAAGACACATGAATTTATTATTTTGATATATACTACAGAAATGGCAGTGTTAGAAATAAACAGAGGACATCATGCATGTGCTAATTACATTCTTGATAGTGAAAAGAACAAAATGGGCGATTTTCCAGTTTCCAGTAGCTGTATCTCTAATTCTGTATACAGAGCACACAGTGTAGTATTCCTGAAAATAACGTACAAGTGGCTATAAATAGAAAAGAGGCAAAGTAGTGTCCATTAAAATAGCTACATGGAAAGATTGTGGAAATTTGCAGTCACTACATAAGAATTTAGAACATATCTGTGGTAATACAAAAGGCTATTCAAAATTACTCTGAAAGACCAAAAGGTTACATAGTTATACGAAATCCATGCTGTCCTGAACAAAACATGATATAGTAAATATTTCAATTTCTTTGCCTCCTTCATCAAAAGTACTGGAAAATATAATGCTTCTCAAAATTAATCTATTGAACGAAATAAACTTACTTTATTGACAGAAAATGAAGCAAGTGGTGTGGGTCCTTTAGGTCTATATTTTCTGTATACCTTTCTTTCCACTGCAATTAATATACCTACATTTTAATAACATATATGACCCATCAGCTAAGAGTAGTCACATCAACAGATATGGCACATGTGCATTTTTGTCAGTAGGAGCACAGAGATTATGGCCTGGAATGTTCAGACCAATGATATTAGGTAAATAACAGACAAACTCAGGTATTTAGTGATGACTATTACAGAAGATCATGACAAAGATTTCACTCTGACTTATTATCAAAAACGATCTGAAATAAAGTCTCAGACCCAGTGTTAGCGCCGGAGACCTGAAGTTTACCTTGGAATCTAAGCCCTTCCTCTTCTCCTTCTCGACCTGGGTTGATGTTAGAATAATCTCACTGGAGATGTATATCAGAGTCAGAGTGGGAACGGGTGCTCTGGCGCCAGGAGCCAGGATGTTTCCCCCTTTAGAGTGGCTGGCAACTTGTCTAAGTGTGTCTGCAGTGTTGGGCACACTATCTGTGTCGCTATCATCAGCCGAGCCATCTCCTACTGAGGCCTCCATATCGCTTCCCCCTATCGAGTCAGACTCTTCCACCATAGAGAAGAAGTTTTCCCCGTCAGGAGTAAATGGGTATCGCCCCCCCGCACCCCTCCTTCTTGCGCCTCCTCCGGGAAAGAATTCCAGTCAGGATCTGGACCTGTTTGATCTGGGCCAATGCTGTCCTCCACTTGCCTTTCAGCTTGAATCCCCAAGGATGGCACTAGGGTAGTTGGTGCTAAAGTAGTAGATACTGGATCCTTCCCAGAGGGTGGAGCCCTTACAGCCTCCAGTCCTGCTGCAGTGCCATCTACCCTATGTGTTGCTTGGTCTAGGTTCGTCCCACCCAAAATAGTATGGCTGGAGCTACTAGGAGTGCAGGAAATGCTAGAGGTGCTCAGTGTGGCTGTGGAGTCGGTACTGGGATTCAAAGTTGTAATCACAACAGCCTCGGATACACTTATTACAAGTGCAGTGGAGACAATTTTCTCACTCCTTAACTGGATGGGCGTTCGCTCAGAATTAGACTTGGGTTTAAGGTTCGTTTTGCGGCTTACCGGCTTTCCAGCGAACATGCCAGGTACTATCAGAATCTTTCTATTGGCCCCAGGATC
This sequence comes from Lissotriton vulgaris, assembly GCF_964263255.1. Taxonomy (NCBI): domain Eukaryota; kingdom Metazoa; phylum Chordata; class Amphibia; order Caudata; family Salamandridae; genus Lissotriton; species Lissotriton vulgaris. The sequence goes on from NC_141697.1 coordinate 1,033,020,465, forward strand.
CAGAGGAGTGTGCTACATGCAGGTTTTCCGCTGCACTCAACTGCCATCTCTACAGTATCTATCCCCCTTGCTTAGTAGCAGCAGCTGTACCGGGCGAGCTGCTGTCTCCAGTTTTTTTGAAATACTAACATCTTTGCTATTTGCGCCCCCATCCTTAGCAGCAACTCAAGGGGGACCATTTTCTTCCTGCAAACGTTCCTCTCCAGTAGTGATGTAAATGCTGTTTTCGGCGTCCTAACCTCTGCGTCGACAGCCGCTCAGGTCCGCTCCGTGAAGCACGGAGGCGGAGTTCCGGCAGATGGAGCCGGCAGAGCCTGAAGATGAGTATCATCCGTCTAGAAGGGTTTTTGCCGGTTAATAATCTTTAAGGCGGTTTTGCGGTGTCGCGCTTCCATGAACGGCTGTGGAGTATTCTAGCGTGCTCTGATGGTCAATGGGCGGCGAACAGTTTAGAGAAAGCTCCGCTCGGCTCAGCCTAGGCGCGGAATTCCAGCCAGGTCAGGGAGCAATACCTTGCGCACCTTCACATGGCCGCCATCTTGCCCTGTTCTTTCAGCTTTCTAGTGTAGTACACTTACTGATTGTCAAATTTTCGAAAGAGGTAATTTCTGAAAGCAGTGCAGTTTTCTCTACAAAGCATATAACTACAAAATGTGAAATTTTCTATAAGATAGATGCACCAGTGACCCTGAGGGAAATTGGTGCCATAAGAAACTGATGTAATCAATTGAGATGGTTTAATGATTTTTGCTTAGAATTATGTTTCCTATTTCTCTTTTGCACTACCAGAACATATAAAACTTTAAAGTACATGTCCTGCCTTTTAAATACAATGCACCCTGCCTTCTGGGTTATCTAGGGCCTAACTTTGGATATAAATATATATATTTATATATTCAGTATAAAGTGTACTCAACTCCAGCAACACTCTAAATGTGCTCACCTCAAAAGTCTGTTTTTCTAGCAAAGTTTTTAAGCATAGGATTAGCACAGTACCATCCATGCTGAGATATACATACCCTAATGTAGGCACTTATATATATGATTTGGGACTGGCGAGAGTTTAAGCTTGCCAGGTCGACATGGCAGTTTAAAACTGCACACACAGGCCCTGCAATTGCAGGCCTGTGCCATGGCTAGAGGGCTACTTAGATGGCTGGCACAATAAGTGCTGCAGCCGACCAGTACCATTTAATTTACAGGCCCAAGGCACATGCAGTGCACTTTACTGAAGACTTAGAAGTAAACTAAGTATGCCAATTGGGGATGAGCCAATATTACCATGTTTACAGGAGAGAACTTATGCACTTAAGCACCGGATAGCCGTGTTAACATGCTCAGAGTCCTAATACCAGCAAAATAGAGGTCAGAAAAGTGGTGAAAGAAGGCAACAGGTTTGGTGGTGACCCTGCAAAAAGGGCCCTTCTCGACATACACCAAATGTTCCTGTATTAGCATAGTAATACCACACTATTATTCTTTACGTTGGTCTGTAAGGTATTTAAAAAAATGCTAGGCCTAATGCTGATCTAAGGATCCCATGCGGATACCTTAAATGGATCTGAGTCCAATAAAATGTATTGCGAATGATTCTGCCCTTAGCTCTGTAGCTTTAAGATCAGACCAACATGTACCCGGCCCAGAGGATCAATGTTTCCTTGATATCCTTCAACCCCAGAATGTGAACAGCATGATCATAGCTTATCAAATTTCAAAGACAATCCTAAAAAAAAATTCAACTCCAAAATGCACCATTAGGGGACCAAAAAGTTTATCGGTTTAAGCAGCCACATCTGAGATATTTAGACACGCCCCTTCTTCATTCAGCAACAACGAAGGTGTTGACTTGGGAAAACAATAGATTCATCTAATACTGTAAGTCTGAGGACAGATTAAAGCATTAGTTTTCCAGTGTCCCAACAGTTCAGCCCCATAGGAAACATGATTGAATTTTCATATGAAATATGAGGTAGGGACTGGCCTAGGGATATTTGGGGAGACCACTGCGATCGTACTTTGAAACCGCCAGACGAGCTGACAACACACATGTGGATAGTGGGTTGTTACCTGAGGGAGTGGGCTGAGGGGGTGCTTTTTGAGCCCTGGATCTCCTCTTCAGTGCGGCAACATGATTGAGCCGTGTGCCTTTGGTTGCATGTGGGGGGAACGGCTGTTGGACACCGTAGCTCTGGGTCTGGGAGCGAGTGAAGTGGGTTGAGGACTGAGCTGGGCTGTCCTGGTACTAGGCTGCTCCACTGTGTTAATCGCCAAAATGCTCATCACTGTGTATGTATTTGTCAGGAACGAATAACGAATGTGTAAGATGACTATTCGCTGTGCAATGTAACTATTATACTTAAAATGGAAAAATAAAGTGCTAAAAATATATATATATATATATGAGGAAGGGGCAAGAGAGTGGATCTTCCTCTCTCTTAAAGTTATATAAGGAAAGAATCTCTATTTTATTGACCACCATTAATGCAGCTTTAGACACTTGGGACAATTATGAATGTCAAGAGAAGGAAGGTGGTTAACCCCTTGGCCGCAGGGTAATTCCCCCGCGGTGCTGGGGGGCTGGGCCGCGCACAGCGCCCAGGTGCTCATGACGAGCTCAGCTCGTTACGGCCACACCCGTTTCTTTGGAACGCTCAGCACAGCGGGGGAATTAGCCCCGCGTGCGAGCGTTGGAGCCGTTATGACAACCTGAGCTCCTCATGAGGATGGGAGGGGTTAAACCTCTGCAGTACAAAAATGTGTTTACAAGTACAGATTGTGCCATTATGAGTCGAGACTCCCAGAGGTAAGTATCCCTCAGAAAAAATGAATTCTTTGCCTTATCTTCCTCCAAGAAAAAGATACTTTGGGGCTGATTTTGTCTTTGAACGATGGAATACTACATGACAAACGTGACAGGTATCCAACACGCCCTATTGTAAGGGAAGTAGAACATAAAGCACTTGTAACCTTGCGGACAGATATCCAACACAAATGTATGCTTATAAAATGTCAACTACGTGGCTTTTTACAGAAAATAACAGACTTGCACGGGAATAACAGGTTAAACATTCCGTGCGGTGGTGGCGCATGGCTCACTCTGTGCAGTATTAAAGGTCAGGCAGACTGCTGTTATAAATACAAAAAGGTTAGAAACAGCAAGAACCTGCCTTTTCTTTTCAGTCTGCCACTTGATTAGAAAAGAGGCAGCTTAAACCTATTCAGTCAACGCAGTATGCAGAAATCTTTAGAAAAACTTCATGGCAACTGATCCAGCGTGATGGATGCTCCAGGTAGAAAATAATAAGTTGAGGTTATGCCTACAAAAATAGCAAACAACATCCTTCTCTTGCTGCATGCATACCCATTAAGTTTGATATTAAATAAATCAGCAATTGTATCCTCTTCCACCACCATAAAAAATATGTTTCAAGTGTGTTTTTCCGGCAACAAAATGTGTCGCATTGTTTTTGGGAGCACGGTGCCTCACATCATGTTGCTGTTAAAACAGGTAAGATCACGTCTGGATGGCATAGGCAGTTTTAGCTGGAAATGGCAGCTCAACACGAGGGCTCCTTTCTCCAAGCCTGATTACACATGGACTAATATCCCTTCAGCCTAGCTTAGAAGGCGAGGAGGTTGTGATGGTTTCTGTGAAGTCGTACAGGCATGACTTTGACAACAAATCACCTAACCATAAGAAGAACCAGGGTGGTGGAGCGAAGGTAGCCATGGAAACACAGGCACTTTAAAAAGACAATGCCAGGCTAACTTGTCCTACAGCTCTTTAAAAAAAAAGCAGAGCAAAATCAAGATTAAATTGGGATGAATTGGGCAGAAAGATGCTTAATATCAACGTTGGCAAGACCAAGGACTAATTTAGAGTTTGGATTAAGGGATACTTCATCGAAATGTGACAAACATCCCATCCACCATATTTCAAGTGCCGTGGGCTATAATACACTTGTAATACTCAGCCGGGACATCCGCACATTTTTACCAATTATCACATCCGCCAAATTATAAATAAGTTCTAAGTCATGAGTGACACATTGAGTGATACATTGCCACTGAGAGGAGAGAATTTTTTGGAGCCTTAAATTATATTAGAAGAGATTTTACATAAGGATGTCAGCTGAATCTTGATGCTCAAAACTGTGGATGAGAGGGATCCTGGAAAAAAGTGAGCGAAATGGGATCTTTAATACCAAATGCTTATTTGGATGATGCCGTTTAAACCATCTGAGACTGGATTTCGACACATCTATATGTCCATATGGACAACCAAGCTGCCCCAAGACATGCTTAAGTTGTTTTTTAAAGATTTTCCGTATATGGCAATGAGACGAAGAAAGGGGCGTACTACTGGAACATTTACAAATTTAGGGCTAAAATAATCTCTGAGGATGAATCACCACAAAAAGATAATCATTTAACATGTTCATTTTACAGTTGAAGTAGAGGACTAGAAAAGAGTGGACACCCCTGTTGATAGAGAATAGTTGATGCTGACACTTCAAAACCTAACAATGACATGATACGTATGCTCATTAAGGAAAGGATTGTTTGTGAATGCGGTAGCAACCTTCCAAAGTGGTCCTTAAGGGTTTGTTAGGCCGTGTATTCATGAATGCATGTTGTGGGGATACAGCACTATAAATGGATGTTGGCAGAAGATTATGGAGAGGAGACACATGACTGTGGGAAATACATTCCCAAAGTATAGTCCATGTACTCTGTTGAATATACTTATTAGCAACCATGCTCTATTCAAACTCTAATTTGTTCACATATAGAGGACATATCTATATTTTCGAGGGTAGATCAACTGTGAATACTGATGCTATGGTAATTTTCATTTCTATTTAGGGTTTTGTATAGTGATTCTTCTATGATTTTACCTGGTGTTATTTCTTCTAGCAAAGTAATGATTTGTTATTCTGGATAAATGTTACTTTTTTCTATTTATTTTACTTTATGTAAGTGAGTCAGAACTTTAAAATTGTCAAATATCATAATACAGTGCCTTTCTGTATGAATCAACACAAATAATAGGAGTATATACACTGGAATTTGATCGTAAAAAAATAAAAATGGGCACATGGGTACATACAAGTATGTATTGGGTATTTTTGTAGCATGAGCAAAGGCACAGGAGTTGTCAGCTAGTGATACGGGGTAGCTGGGTTCTGAGTTGAAGTAGACCTCGACTTCTTCACCATGTTGTGTTGTGCATTTGGTGTCTCTTCAACGTATTCCTAAATTGTGGCAGGATTGGGTCTGTCTTGAAGTATATGGGGATACTGTTTCAGATCCTGCATCTATAAAGGGATCATTTTCTCTTTTTTTGTTCTGAGCTGAGATCACAAGCCAGTGGGGTAGACATGCCTCGAAGTTTGGCAGGAACAATACCTTACAGGATGAAAAAGGTTGTTCTGTAAAATGGCAGCAAGCAGTAATAAATGGAAGCTGAGTTAACAACAGGATGGAGTGGTACCAGAATATTATAGTCAGAAAATCATCTTAGAAAAGTACAATGCACTAGATACTATTTAGAAAAATATCACCCTATTGGAGTGTGTAACAACATAAACTACACCCGGTGGACAATACTGATATAAGCAATACTTGGAACACAATTCTAGTGTCAGAAAATATTTCTCACTAGGATATTCTGACAACCAGCAAGATGCATTTTGTAAAAAGTTATGAATGATTTGAAGAATGGCCTTCCTGCCAATTCAGGGGGGAAAGCTGCCAATAGAATCATGTGACAATATAGCACTCTGAGTTCTGATGGACTGGAAGCCTAGATGCTGGCAGGTTGCTAGGAATAGATGGTATGGAGTCCATTTGTTACGCTTGATGGTGTGGGCTTGCTTAACACTACCTGGCTATGAAAAAAAATTACTGTAGCAAAGATGCTTTACCCAGCCGATACAATCCTATTTAGCCATATTTAATGCTCATTAGGCAAATAAACACTTTTTCATTCCATTGTGAATTAGGAAGCATGTACTAAAATGACTGACAGTTTTTCACATTGGGAAACACCTGTTGCTTTTTATTTATATTCTCAATTGAATGTAACGTTTTGTTACTCTTTTACACCTGTAAAGGCAGTTGTTAAGTCAAGTCTGACTGAGGCCTGCACACCAATTGTACTGTTGGATTTATTCGAATGAAAATCTGGTATTGCTTACTGATATCTAAATCACAGTAGAAATCTGATGAGTTTGTTGTTGGAGTCAAAATCCTATAAATAGGAAACTAAAAACTATATGAGTTGTTGTACTGACAAATAATGCAAAAGTGATCCATTATAAGCATATTATGTAAGCTTGCTTCAATTAAAACAGCATTAATAACTCAAATAAATTATATAAACAAATCCCTTGTTGGCACACTTACCCATTTACTTTGTTACCCAAGCCGTCAAGGGTTGATTAGGTTACCCATTGTAGTTTTCACTGGCATCATGGAGGGCATGAATTATTAGGAAATGGGTAATAAAACTCAAATTTGTTCCACACGGAGTCCTCCAGAATATGTCTTGCCCAGGGACCCCAATGACTTCGGGCTGACACTGACTGCCACCTACCCCCCCCCCCACACACACACACCACCCTTTGCAAAACCCTTCTCTTTCCTCAAACTGAAAAATAATTCATTCATCTCCCATTACAAAGCAAGGTATTGGCTCCCACACTGAGAGAAGAGAGCCAGCACCATGCTGACTGCAGCTCTTTGAGAGTTGCCTGTCAGTGTGCATTGATTTTGCTCTCTGTTGTATCCTGTTATCTCCTAGTTCCTTGTTGCTCTGCCAGTGTGAATGTGATGTAATAAAATGTTCTTGAGTGCCTGTTTTATATGAGTGGTGAGTTGGAATGTGTGGGGCTAAGCAGCAGGATGCTGCTCCTGGTGGGGCAATACTTGCCATCGTAGTTGTAAATGAATAAACTACTTGTATAATATACACTACTGGCTACTGGACTGATTACCTACAGAGGCCTTACTTGGGAAAAAAACAAGCATAAAAGCTAAGTAACTAAAGAGACTGCAAAAGATCCTAAGGGAAGCAAAGTGGAGTCTGAAGAGAAGCCTAAGCAATGCCCTGGATGCCCCTCCAGTGTCTATTATAACAGGCAGTCAACATCATTGGAATATTGGGCATTAAACCTGTGTGCTTTGAAGACAGTATTGAAGTATTGGGCATTTAAACTGTGTGGTTTAAAGACAGACAGCAGAATTTAAGTATTGGCCATTTCACCTGTGTGGTTTGAAGACAGACAACCTACAAAATTGAAGTATTGGGCATTTAACCTGTGTGGTTTGAAGACAAACAGCCTACAGCCTTTGGTTGAAGCCAAACCTGTGTGGTTTGAAGGCAGACACCCTACAGAGTTGTAGTATGGGGCATTTAAGGTTTGAAGACTAACAGCCTACAGAATTGAAGTTTTTAACATGTGACATGTGTACCTAAGTCAAAGAAGCCTGCAGCCATCTGATGTTTGGAAAGGTATTTTGCAGGTTTATCAGTGTGTTGTTGACTGCAGTTACAGTGGTTATTTAGTGTGAACTTGCAATGTTATTTCAAGTGCAACCTGCAGCATTCAAATGTTCTGGCAGAATTTAGTTGGGCATGTGCTCACACTGAACCAGCAGCATTTATTTTGAGGGTACCAGTTGGTGCTGCACTTTTCTATATGAGCTTCGGTTGGGGTAAGGATAGATGTTATGATACCATAAACCTGCATTAAGTGTGAACGAGTTGCCTGTTTTCTGCATTTTGTTTAAGACATTCATTCGGGGGCATAAGTTGGGGCCTGGGAAGAGCTTAGTGGGTGACGGGCCAACTGCTCTTGTGTAGAACTCTTGTGGGAAGACCATGTTGTGGATACTTGAATCGAAAAAAAGTTTCTCTCATGGCAATCACTGTTTGGGGAATGTTTAAGCTGCCAAGCGTTGCTCCGCTGTGAATAGCTTACCAGTGGAGTTGCGGGAGAGGTGTCCATGAACAGTGCAATTCATGCCGATTGCCGCATGCTCTGGGGGGGAATGAGCAGTATCACCGGACAGTGTTTGTGTTCCCATAACAACCGCCTCAATTGTGCAGAACCGCTGCAGCTGCAGCTCTTCGAATGAACCGCTGTGATGAAACTGTAGGCCGTATTAGCTCAGACCAGTTGCGCTGAATTGACGTGACGCATACGCACCAGGTCCCTGCGCTGATTTGCCATTGCTATGTTTGCCGCATTCATCTAGTTATGGTGCATTGGTTTGAGGCAGAGCAAGATGTTCATGATATGGGGACTGCAGCGATGTATCCTTGAGATGCTGGTTCTGTAGCTTGATGCACTGGTGAGTCAGCAGGAGGAAAAGTCATTCACCGTCTGCATGAATGTTCGGCAAGAGGAGAAGTAACACTGGACAGTTGTTGGAAGCTGCTGTCATATCCATATTAAGAATTTTTACAACATTGCATCAATGTTAATGTATTTGTCTTGAAGTTTTTGTTGCATCTATGTATACCATTTTTCATGGGCTATTGTCTGCAGGGGTGTGTGATACTGGTGAACAGTGTGTGGGTGAGTGTATATTTCTAATGCTGTGCCTATTTAGATGGTCATTAAGGGTATGTTGTATTGATTGATTACCATGCTTAATGGGTTGTTGCCTGCTGTGGTGTGTGATTCATGTGTGCAGTAGCGGGAATGCGTTACTTACTTTCAGCCAGATTCATGAAGCTTAATTGCGCTCGCAAAGGGCAAGATTCTGAGAATCTGGCCCTTTGCGAGCGCAATTTTTGCATTTGGGATTCATCATTCCAAATGCAAAAATCGGTAAATGCGATTTCGCTACATGGCGAGGAATTACATTTTAGGAATCTCTATTTGAGATTCCTTAAATGCAAGTTTTATTGGTTTTATACTAAAAGTATTTTTGTAACTGTATATTGTAAGATTTTAAATAATCAAACAATAAAGTAATTTACCAAATTCATTAACCATTTATAAATTGCGAATTCGCAATTTCGGGCCGCTATTTACCGCGAGGTCAAACCTCGTGGTAAATAGCGAAAACTTAGAAAATGCTTTTAAATGCATTTTTCTAAGTTGCATGTTGCACACACGGATCACTGAAATAATATCGACTGACAAAATATCGACTTGCCAAAATATCGTGGACAAAATATCGACAGTCAAAATATCGAGTTTGTATCTACAAACAGGTAAGTACAAAAATATCGAGTTAAAAATATCGTTAACAAAAATATAGATGTAAAAAATATCGACTTTATTAAAAACAGTGTTAAATTAAATTAATATTAAATTTTAATTACTAAAATATACTTAAAACGACTTAAATTAAATTATAATAATTAAATAATAAATGAAAATAATAAAAATAATTTTTTAAAATCTTATTTGTTGACCCTGAACCCTAAAAATACCCCTTTACCCAAAAACCCAAAACTGACCCTGAACCCTAAAAATACCCCTTTACCCAAAAACTAAAAACTGACCCTGAACCCTAAAAATACCCCTTTACCCAAAAACTAAAAACTGACCCTGAACCCTAAAAATACCCCTTTACCCAAAAACTGAAAACTGACCCTGAACCCTAAAAATACCCCTTTACCCATGAACTGAAAACTGACCCTGAACCCTAAAAATACCCCTTTACCCAAAAACTGAAAACTGACCCTGAACCCTAAAAATACCCCTTTACCCATGAACTGAAAACTGACCCTGAACCCTAAAAATACCCCTTTACCCATGAACTGAAAACTGACCCTGAACCCTAAAAATACCCCTTTACCCAAAAACTAAAAACTGACCCTGAACCCTAAAAATACCCCTTTACCCAAAAACTGAAAACTGACCCTGAACCCTAAAAATACCCCTTTACCCAAAAACTGAAAACTGACCCTGAACCCTAAAAATACCCCTTTACCCAAAAACTGAAAACTGACCCTGAACCCTAAAAATACCCCTTTACCCAAAAACTAAAAACTGACCCTGAACCCTAAAAATACCCCTTTAATTTAACATAATTAACAATTAATCTATTAAATTAAATTAATTACCAATTACATTTTAATTAAATACCATATATTATTTAATTACCAATTAATTAATTATTACTACCAATTAATAAATTTACATATTTAATTAATTATAATTAAATTACTTCCCACCCTATTCCCCTATAAACCCACAACCCGCTACAGAAAAGACATTATTTTAATTTACATAATTAGAAATTAATCAATTAAATTAAATTAATTACCAATTAAATTTTAAATAATTAACATATATTATTTAATTACCAATTAATTAATTATTACTACCAATTAATTAATTTACATATTTAATTAATTATAATTAAATTACTTCCCACCCTATTCCCCTATAAACCCACAACCCGCTACATAATAAAATGACACAATAATTAAAAAAATCATTAATTAAAAATAATTATAAAATAAAATGACACTTTTCACACATATTATTACATAAAAACACTATAAATAATTAAATATTATTTTAAAAACTATATTTTTTACTATCTAGATTATATACTTGGATATTTTCACTGTCTATATTATTTACAGTCGATATTACTTCACTTACCTTAAAAACGATATTTTGGCTGTCGATATTCTGTCTAGTCGATATTTTGTCCAAACGATATTTAAAACTCGATATTCTGTCCAAACGATATTTTGGAGTCGATATTATGTCTGTGCACCTGCACACACACATGTCCTTTGGACATGTGTGTGCGCAACGCCAATGTAGATTACATTTCAGTGTTGCTACAGGGTGTCCTTTGGACACCCCTAGCACCCTTGAAATCGCATCCTTATTTGCGATTAGCAAATTGCTAATCGCAAATAAGGAATAACTCCCCATTCATTCCTATGGGCCTTTAGTGGTCTTTAGGCCCATAGGAATGAATGGAGAGTTATTCCTTATTTGCGATTAGCAATTTGCTAATCGCAAATAAGGAATGTGTAGGAATCGCATTTTATTTTGCGATTAATACATGAATCCCGTTTTGCGAGTCTGTAATAGCGATTCCTTATGAATCACTATTAAAGACTCGCAAAACGGGTCTTTGATGAATCTGGCAGTTTGTCTTTCTGTGTGTGCAGTAGTGGGAGTGCATTAGTTCCTTTGTCCTGCAAGGTGTGCAGTAGTGGGAGTGTGTTTGTTCCTTGGTCCTGCAAGGTATGCAGCACTTGGGGTGTGTTGTTTCCTTTGTCCTGCAAGGTGTGCTGTTGTGGAAGCACATTTGTTTCTTTGTCCTGCAATGTGTGCAGTAGTGGGAGTGCGTCATTTCCTTTGTCCTGCAATGTGTGCAGTAGTGAGAGTGCATTGGTTCCCTTGTTCTACAAGGTGTGCAGTAGTGGCATTGCATTGGTTCTCTTGTCCTGCATGTTGTGCAGTAGGGGAGTACATTGGTTCATTTGTCCTGCAAGGTGTGCAGCATTGGGATTGGGTTCCTTGTCCTGCCGTATGTGCAGTAGTGGAAGTGCGTTGGTTCTTTTGTCCTGCAGTAAGTGCAGTAGTGGAACTGTGTTAGTCCCTTGTCCTGCATTGTGTGATGTGGGATATATTTATAAGATGTGTCCTGCTACATAAATCTCACAAGTTCTCTAGTGGGAGCAGAAGATTTATTGAGTGTGATCTTTATTTGATGTGATATTCCTTTACAATCTAGGAGTGGAATAATTTAGGTAATTTGATCTTTTTTGTAATTTAAGGATTGGTTACTTATATTTATAGGACGTGTGGAATGTATATTTTCTTCCACCCAGTATCCTGTCGATTTTGTTTCCTGAAGGAAGGAGGTATGTTATATACTGTTATCTTCTAGTTCTGTGCTGCTCAGCCAGTGTGAATGTGATGTAATAGAATGTTCATGATTGCATGGTTTGGATGAGTAGTCAGGTGGAATTAGTGGGGCTAGGCAGCAGGTTGCTGCTCTCGGTGGGGCAATACTTACCATCTTACTTTAACTGAATAAATTACTTACATAATATACAGTTCTAGCTACTGGACTGATTACCTACTGAGGCCATACTGCCTTAAAAAAAAACTCAAAGCACTGTAGAGCCCCACGCTGACAGGGGAAAAGTCAGTTGACGCAGGCACAGCGCTGTTCACGCCCCCCGCGCCCTTAGGGTGCTGGAGATTCAAAAGAAGGTGGATGAGACCAACAGCTGCTGCATCACTGCTGTTTATGCATTTCTGGAGACCAACCTGAAGCAGCATAATAAAGGGAAAGCAAACACTTCCCCTGGGTGATTTCATTTTGGTTAATCACTGTTGTGACGTAGTTTCAGTGAATAACGAGATTTCGAGTGGATTGTTCACAATAAAGGCTGACAATGGAAGCCTTCTACAACAAACATATTCATGAACTGACGTGATTTGTTTGGTGAATGTATTTGTTCCCTTCATGGCCTTCAGAGATATTCTTACTCAAATCTTGTAGCTTCCTATAAAATCACTAAACATAACAGAACGCCAAACTATCCAGATCATTTCAGTCATAGAGTCTCTACAAGTGTCAATGTGGAGGTACATATTTCAGAAGTTAGAAATCACTTCTCATTCTTAGAATATACTGTTTTCTCTCCAAAAATCTGATATTGTGCCTTAAGAACAAAATAGATGCTACGTAGCGTAAAATTGAATGACGTCCTTCCTGCATCAATTGACAATACTTTCCCTAATGTTTTTGTAGGATTACCTGGTACAGAAGCGGATCTAGAAAAAAGAAGACAGATATATGGACAGAACTTTATACCTCCAAAGAAGCCAAAAACCTTCTTGCAGCTAGTCTGGGAAGCATTGCAAGATGTGACTTTAATAATTTTGGAACTTGCAGCCATTATTTCTTTGGGCCTCTCATTTTATCATCCTCCCGGGGAAGCAAACGCAGGTAAGTTTTAAATCCTTCATTACCAGTTTCTTTATAACCATTAGGCAGGATAGCTCTGCAATTGTGTTTTTTCATTCATTAATTGTTAAATCGATATGCAACACTTAGTAATTATGCTCGTTAAGTCGTGTTTGTAACCATATTTTATGACTATCCATCTGTCAGTATTACCAAGTTCTATTTTGTTTAAAGTTCAAAAATCAATAACTTACAAAGAAAACGATGATGCTCCCTTCTAAGGTAAGATGTATTTTACCCTTCTTGTATGCCATGAAAAAAACTATAACTTGACCTCTGCAACAAAAGAATTACCAACATTATTTAGCGCTTTTTGATTTGTAGTTAATCCCCTGATAAAAGTGATCTGTGGGGAGAGAGAAGGCCAATTTCTAGACTCTTAAAGTTTAAAATAAATGAATAAGATATTCCTGTCTCTCACTCATTTCCCATGACAGAAGTTGCAGAAGCTCTTTGCAAGCTGAGTTGCTTCAGAACTGTCTAGCACACTCACAGGCACTTGTCGGTTCCCTTGGAGAGGCATCTTGATTGATTGTCAAATGATGACCCACTTTGTATCAGGTCACCTGTTCATCTGTTTGAATTATGCTAGGTAAACTTGCAATAACCAAGGTATTCCAGTTGACCAGTTAGTTATGTGTGGCCATCTCAACAATATAGGTTTGCTTTATTGTGAAAAATTAGGCTTAGATTAAAGGAATTCCTAAAATGCTTTTGGAAGTCTGATAAGAAAACACTGGTGAGACAGAATTATTTTATGTGTAGACTTATTTCAGGCACAAGAAAGGGGAGAGACAATGTTTTGAAATATTTCCTGTATAAAATATGACGAGTTAGTTTTGAGGTTTATACTAGATACATTATGCAGTTGGGACCCATGCTTCTCCTGAGGTGAGTCAATCCAAGTACCACAGGGACCAAACAAAAGCACAACAAAAATATTCTGGCATTTAGGGATGTTGTTATTGTTAAGAAATGTAGTGTGTTGTTTGTAAACCGCTCCTACTTTCACATTATTACCAAGAAAAGATATGCAGTTCAGACATAAAGCAGAGCACACTCACCTCACGATGGATTATGAAATGTATTTGAATTACTCACGTAAAATGTATATTTTACATAGTTTTACATGTGAATAAATCCGAATCTCTCAGTTGCACATAGAAACATAGAATATTATTATTTTTTTAGAGTTTAGAGCATTGGCATATTTAATCAGTGCAGACTTATATTTATAGAATTTTTCAAGTGGAGAACAGGGCTTTTTCCTGTAATGAAAGACACAGAGAGTGAAGCAAATCAAAGTGAAGGCTCATTCATGGTGGTTGAAAGCATTAATAGCTTTACGGTGACTTTCTATCCTTATCTATTATTGAATCCAAGGGGCATTCTGTTGGGATTAGCTATGCCAAGGCAACTACAAGTGTGAGGAAAGGAGATCGGTCCCTTGTTTGAGAAAATCTTAAAATAGCAATTGTGATACAAAGGAATAAGTAAAATGAAAGATTAAAAAAGAAGACCGAGGTAACTGAAGTATATACAGGACCCTTACTATGCAATGCAATACAAATAGGAAAAAAAATCAGTCTTACATTTTCAATATTACATGAAAAAGTTTTGAAAGTGACGATCCTATCCGTAATAGGTCATTATATGCCTTTCCTGCTATAACCATGTTACTTACATATACAATATCTAGTGGTTCCACAACTTTGTTACACTCACCCTTGAGCAACTGGTGTTGGCCCTGAGATCATTCAGCATTCTAGTAGGCATAGGGATGGTAGTGAACATAGTTCTCAAATAAATTTCCCTTCAAGAAAATATAGATGAAGAAGGGTCACACATTAGATCAGTAGTAAGTGTCTTTCTTTCGTTGCCTTTATCTCAACATTGAAGTGTCTATGTGTCAGGATTCCAGTTGGGATAAGATCCCCAAATGCTTTAGCTGAGAGTCCCAATCATCCACCTGTTTTAACCAAAGAATGGAATAATAATACCTTGGTGGGACCTTTGTGAAAATGAGGGAATGAATTGGACACCAGAGTTTCTGGTTAGAATTCAACACCAGGACCTAGGAATCGTCTCAGAACATCTGCTTGGTAATCCTAATAAAGTAATACAACAAAAAATAACTATTACAGTCTTGTAAGCAGTCCTTAACATGAAAAACAACAAACAGTGTGTTATCATCTTACCTTTCAGTTGTTGGGTAAGTGTCATAATTAACCCCGGTCCCACCGTATACAGGCCCGGAGCCGAAGGCGATGAGGAGAGGAGCCTACTCATGCCGGGTGGAATAGGCAGCACAATGACAAGCAGTTCTTTGAAAGCAATTATGATGGAGATAAGGATGAACACATTTGTTAGGGAACTGAGGAGGTAGGCAAGAGAATCAAGGGAAGAACAGAAAAGTGTGCCAGGGAAAACAGAGTGCTTTAATTTTTTATAATTATAAGAGGAGTTAGCTGAAAAAACTGTGGGAAATTTCTAGACTCCTTCTCAGTGTCCATGAGTTAGATTCATCATTGAAAAATGGGCTCGCAAAGGGCCAGATTCTGAGAATCTGGCCTTTTGCGAGCGGAATTTTTGCAATTGGGTCTCATCATCCCAAATGCGAAAATCGGTAATTGCGAATTTGCTAAATTTGCGAGGAATTGCATTTAAGGAATCTCTATTTGAGATTCCTTAAATGCAATTCATTAACCATTTTTAAATTGCGAAATCGCAATTTCGGGCCGCTATTTACCGCGAGGTCAAACCTCGTGGTAAATAGCGAAAACTTAGAAAAATGCTTTTAAATGCATTTTTCTAAGTTGCATGTTGCACACACACATGTCCTTTGGACATGTGTGTGCGCAACACCAATGTAGATTACATTTCAGGGGTGCTACAGGGTGTCCTTTGGACACCCCTGGCACCCTTGGAATCGCATCCTTATTTCCATAGGAATAAATGGGGAGTTATTCCTTATTTGCGATTAGCAATTTGCTAATCGCAAATAAGGAATGTGTAGGAATCGCAATTTATTTAGCGATTCCTACATGAATCCCGTTTTGCAAGTCCTTAATAGCGATTCCTTAATAATCGCTATTAAGGACTCACAAAACGGGACAATGATGAATCTAGCTGTATGTGTCTTATCTAGTAGCTCCACTTTAATATCGCTGGAACATTCACTTCTAATGGAAAAAGTGAGGATCATGCAGTTCTCATACTAGGTTATTATACTAGTTTTCCTGCCCAACTCTTCCATGTCTGAACTCTCCTGATCTTAAATGAAGACTAGAACGCCAGATATGAGACCATACCTACTACAGTTTACCAATGTCCCTTTGCATTACTGACACTCTGCAACAAAAAGCATGCATATTTATAGAAAATAATAAGATCTAAGGTAGAGTATGAAGGTGACTGTTATCAAGATATGGAATGAGTTACTAAAACGTTAGTGATATAGCAAATAACATAGAATGCAGTAAGGTGTAAATTTAGGGCAGAAACAATGTAGGCAGTAGTACAAACATTTGGAAAAGAGCAGCATTGAAACATGAGGGTCACATAGTGGCCATGCTTTTAGTGATCAAAATATATCTAAGTCATTAAGATGTGTGTGGATATTGGCCTGCACATATAGAAGCACAGCCAATTGAATTTGAGGCTCCATATTGAATTGTGCCCATTTCTGGAAGTCACCAACAAAAATATATAATGGCCTCAAGCAGAATGAAGAGACTTTAATATACATATTCTTTTTCAGGGGAAATATAACATAGTTAGGACTAGTTAAGATATGATTAGGGTATTCAATTATTAGTGTACATCAGACCCTCAAACCTCTTGACGGAAGAGAATGTAGGACAATGTGAACATTAGAGAAGGTTTCACAAAAATGTTTGGTAAGTGTGAGCTGTACAGGTTTCACTCATTACAGACTTTAAAGAGATGTCAGCAGGCAATACAGAAAGTATAGAGTAAAAGTAAACACGAAGCTAGAGACTAACAAATAAAGATTAGCAGGATTAATAAGAGTAAGACAAGTATTAGTAGCACTTCTAGCTCAAACAAAATGTACAACACAAATAATCCAAAGCACAGACAATCAAGACAAGAAAATATATGAATAAGCACTCTATACACACCATAACACCAAGAATGATACAGAGGGAGCATACATTTGTTTGCCTATCGTAAAAATGTGCTGTTTATAAAATCACAACATCACAGTCCCCATAGCATATTCTGGAAACTGCAGACAAATTATAAAGTTTGATAGAGCATGAATCAAAATACAGCAACTGTATAAGTAGCAGCATTCTGGCCTCTCTTTATACAGGACTAGCAGCCCAACCAGCGTTGCCTTGGGCAGAAGGGGGCAGCAGTTCAGGCTTCCGTGCACTCCCGCCCCGGCCCCCGCCCGCCATGACATTGTCTGTGTCCCGGACAATGTCGTGGCGGGCGGGGGCCGGGGCGCGAGTGCACGCAAGCCTGAAATGCTGCCTCCAGACCCTGAGCCTTACCGCAGTTGTTCCGGGCCAACCTCCCACACCGGCTCCCTCCCGTCCAGTGTCCCAGAGCCTTACCTGAGCCGCCGCTCCTCCCCGAGCTCCTCACTTCACCGCCTCTCCTCCTCGTCATCACGTACGTTGCGGCCAGCGCTACGTCGTGGCCGTCAGCGTCGCGGCCGGCGCTACTTTCAGGGCACTACTTTTTTTTTAAAGTTATATTTTTAAATTTACGTTTTTGTTTTTATTTTCTATAGCCTATGTCCATCTGCACACCCTGAGGGTTACAACATTGTATTGGGTATGTGGATTGGCACTGTGGTTCCCGAGTTTACTTTGCCAAAAGGTTTGTGTTCTCTCTTTATAATAGTAGTATAGATTTATGGCCATCGACTGTGGGGAATAAACTGCCCTCAGTACATAATCTGGAGCAGGGAGTGTGGGAAGACATATAAACACAGCCTCATTATTTTTTATAAGCCTAAAATATGTTGGGTACCATAAATGTTGACACCTGGAAAAAATATTCCACTGTTGACAAATTAGAAATCCTAGTCATACAAGCCATAAAGAAGAAGCTTTGCTTAGCACAGCAACCAAAATATGTCATGGAGAGGGTAAACATTTAAAACACCATCATGCATAAGTCAGTGCTGCAACTTGTACCAAATAGCCTAATGTGGAGCATTAGGCTTGCGAGAAGTTAGCTGCATTGGAATGTGGGCAAAGCCTATAGGGGCCTCTTTTCCAGCTACTGCAGAAATGTCCACATGCCCTCTTCTAAGACAAATTTATATCATATCTGGGAAGTGCGTTTTGATTTGGGTGTAGCTGCTGAGTGTGGATTCACACACATAGCAACAAACAAAATGAACTTGCATGCCATTGCCAACCCTGGTCCTTTTTTGAGACTATGACGTTCCAGAACTAGTCAACGAAGCCATGAAGCCTAGAGTAGTATAGATTATTAGAGTTTTAACAACCACATTTATTTGGTTTTAAATAGTGCTACATTCGACTTGAGTGGTGAGTGTAAGGGTTTATGAGAAGAAAAACAGGTGAATCGCAGATCTGATACGGATAATGGCAGATGCCTAGAAAGGTCCGGCGGTCAGCCCAAGCGGTGCGCAGCTAGCAGGTCTGGAGGCTGTGGGGGAGAGTGGACTTGTGAATTATTTGACGTCATAGGCCGGTTTGGTTCAGAGGACCTTAACTTGTTTGTTAAAGGTGGCCTTAGTAGACAAAGAAGGAATATGCAGCTGCCTTCCATGCATCACTCACTGACTTCTAAAACAACTTTAGATAAGTTCCCTTCTGCATTCCATTCCATCACACTCATCACTTGTGTGCAAGTTTTTGAGTTGGTCTCATGAATGTGCCTACTGGTATAAAAATCGTAATATCAACAAAGAACATATCTGCTATGTATGCTAGCAATTGATGGAGGTATGCTGAGCGGCATTGTGTGGGTTGCCAGTGCCCAGGGAAAGGTAGATATTTTGCGGCGTAATTTGCCATCTGTGCCCCCAATTTTGCGCTATTAAGAATTTTGCTCCCGGGGCTCCGCCCCTGTGCCCCCACACGCTAAGCCATTGGGTATGCTAAATGTACTACTCAGTGGTACGGCAGAGTATTGAGGAATAAAAAAATATTGAGCTGTCAATATATTGTGACCAAAATATTGAGTACCAAAATATTGAGTACCAAAATGTCCCGAAAGTGTATATATACATAGTGATTTACACTCTTTTCTTAAGCACCAGCTGGCCTTAGGGTATAGGTTCTTGCAAGAGATAAAATACTCCTCCGTAGGTCTCAAATTACTGCAGAATACTGTTTTGTTCAAACTTAGTTTTGTGTTCACATTTTAAAGAGGGGGTAATGCATACGCCCATGTATTTTTATGAAAAGCAGAGTACATCAAGTTTGTTCTATTTTAGGTAAACATTGTTATAATGTTTGTTCTGGAGCGAGGCAGTGGAGTAGGTAGACCTACTGCAACTCAGGGGACCCTAAGTTGGTAGCAGGGTGCAGGTAGGAGCGGAGGGGGTGGTTAGGGGCAGGGCCGGACTGGGAACCAGAACCGGCCCTGGCAAAGTGCTCGGCCGCCCCCCCCCCCCACCGCGGTCTGTGACAGGGCCGGTTTTCGCCCGTTTTTGTTACAGGGCCGTTTTTGCAGCATAACGGCCCTCTAACAAAAACGGCCCCAGGGGCCCAAAACCAGCCCCCAACCATGCGGCCCACCGGGGAATTGCCCGGTGCCCTCAACGGCTAGTCCGGGCCTGGTTAGGGGCTGGTGGCAGATGGACAACTTGTTCCGTGGGAAGGAGGGTGCCCGGCAGATGACTTGTACCAGGGGCGGGTATGGTGCCCGACTTGTTCACCTCCGCTGTCCCCAAAAATAGTGCTGGCCGGAGCAAACTGCCAGTTCCGGCTTTAGGGCAGTGCGACTGGTGCAGCCAAACTGGGTGCTGACCTGGGGGGGGGCGCTGACCTGAGGGGGTGCTGTGTTTAGCAATATCATATGATTAGGGAGATGAGGATCACTTTTGCCCAGAGGTAGTGAGAAAACCCGAGGAGGCGGTCATGGGCCATGGGGGGCGCCAAAAGTGACTGTGGCACCGGGCGCCACCAGTGCTAAAGCCGGCCCACCACTCCCCCTTAGCTACGCCTCTGGAGCAAGGCCTGTTGCTTGCAAAGCTTGTTTTCAGTAATAATGCCAGCACTAAGGCTTGAGAAGCACAGTTTTATAAGTCAAATCTAACTCCAGTTTTCTGCGCACTTGAAGTCAAGGTAGTGTACGCTCAGACCAGTTGATTGATTGCTGATAACGCATATTTCGTAATACGATTTTGTGCACGACCTTACATACCGATTTTAATTAGATCAGCTATTTCTGAAACTGATAAAAATCAAGCGCCGTGGAGGCTGCAGTTGGTCGCAGACATTTTGGATGAAATGTGCAAATGACAGCACGTGCCCCACAACCAGATGGAAGTAGCTGTACGCAGTAATAGGCAGCTAGCTCATTAACTCGTGGAAGCCTTTGAGGAATTACAATGACAGAGGCAAGGTGAAGATAAGCTTCCCAATTAGTCAGGATGAGATTAATTTGTTAGAAGTAAACGTGGCACAAAAAATGAACTTACTTTCATACATTCGGTAGAAATAAGTTTGATGTTCTATTCAAACACATAATTATGCTACACAAGCAGATCATCTCATATGGGCATAATTTCTAGGAAGTATAGAATTAACAAGACTTCCTTCTGCATAATTACACGAAGTTCTGCAAATATGTGAAGTGGCGCAAAATGCAAAATCGGCATTTAGCAGTACATTTTAGCGCAGTGGTGGCTGGCTTGTACTGATGGCGGGGGCCAAAAAAAATAATAATTTGTCTTTCGCAGCCGGCGTTCTCCTCCCTCGTGTGTTGCAGGAAGCTCCTGATTCAGGAAACTGCACTACCCAATCCTTGTGCTGCTTTCACAGCATGAGTGCAGCGCCAGGATTGGATACAGCAGGCTCTCCCAGCGCTCCTAAGAGCACTGGAGGCCTGCGTTTTCTGTAACTCAGCTGTCTTAGACAGCTTGCTTAGAGAACTTTAAAAGGCGTATTTTAAGGCACACAGCTCGCTGCTGCTGCCCCTTGGCAACGCTGGCTCCGCCCCATTCTAACACTTATTTCAGGTTGGGTTGCTGAAAAATAAAACGATAATAAATTAATTTTATCACCTTTTTATTTTTCAGCTGTGGGGCTTGTGGGGAAACGGTCCTCCCCTAAAATGCAAGAATTGCCCCTGTTTTAGAGTGAAATGCATCTTCGCATCCAATTTGGATGCAAGGGCACCTTGCATTAAAAAAATGATAGCGCAATAACACAAGTTCAACGAACAGCAGTCAATAGCGTGCTGGTCGTTCAGGTGGCTCCTGTGCTCTCTCACTAAAATGGTGTAATGATGTAGTTTCAGGAATTTCGCATAACAAGCAGTATGAAAAATTGCAAAATTAAGCCAGCTTACACTGGTGTAATGGATATTTCACCTGGCTGCAGTGCCTAATTTATGCCAGTGGTTTCAGGTGGTAGCCACATGAGCTTATTTGTGGGGACCAGTACTCATCTGCAAGAGAGGGAAAAACAAACAAATCGGAATGACGGAGTAAGAGAAAGAAAGAAAAAACAAACATCAAACAGCCAGGAGGTGGGAACCTGCAATGGTGAGACAAAGGGCTGGGAATGTCTGGTAGTGGATTAAAGAGGCCTGAGGTGGGTTTATCACTACTCAGCCATGATATTCAGCTCCTGGCATTTAATAGCACTGGCCACAGGAATCTGAGCAGGCTTTTGGGCACTGACACTCATTCTTTTACAAATTAATGACTGGGCCTAGTTATTTCTGCTGCACTGCGAAGGCTGGACCATTAACCTGTGAAAGACAGGGGCAGTTATGGATATTTATTGCCCAGTGCAGTATCAAAGGCACCAAGGACCCAAAGGCAAGCAAGGAAAAAGACTCCCTTGTCCACAGTTTGATAGTAAAAGACAGCCCTAATTGGGATCCACTGGGTCCCTAACACCCCTCGGCTCTCGTGTCACTGCACCTGCTGCTTTAATGAGAGGTATGCCCTTGTTCTCTTCCTACTTATCAAACATATATTGCAAGTAGTAAATCTAAATAAACTCCTGATACTTACAATTTACTTCAAGTGGTGGTCCCTAAGCTTGCATTTGCACTTATTGCCTTTTTTGTGGAAAGGGTGCAAATATTATCTAATTCGTATTCGCAACATTATCTTTCTTTGAAGGAAAACTTTGTTTTATAAATTGGTTAACCACTGGGACAGTTTCCTTCACATCTTTCCTTAAATGTTATGGTCCTGAACGACAAGGCATTCTTGTCCAAGTACAGGTCAGATGTATACATGAAGTGTAACATTATGTTAGAAATGGGGGTCTCTAGTTGGCAGTGGCTTGCACCTTGTCCAAGTAGGGAGCCTTCCTTCTGGTCAGGGTTATAGGAGAGTAGGATCTGCTTCTTATAGTTACCCCCACTTTTTGCTGATGTATCACTGTTTTCAACGTAGACTGACTGGAATCATGCAATCCAGGACCCCAGTCTAGCTGCTTTTTCCTCTAAATTGATTGCATGTACTTTAGGTACACTCCAGATTGGATACTGGGGTACCCTTATCAGTCCCTAGTATATGGTACACCATCTACCCAAGGAATAGGTACCCCAGAGGCCTCCCAGGGACTGCAGCATGTATTATGCCAACCCTGAGAGACCATTCAAACTGACACCTCAGGTCTGCTACTGCAGCCTGTGTAAGGTGGTGCATGCACCCCTTACTTAGATATAGCTTACCTATATCTATTCTAAAGAACTACAAATAAAAACCTATCAGTCACCCCTATGGCAGGCCTTATCGATCCTGAAGGCAGGGTACTGGGTTTTGTGTGAGAGGTTGCCCCTGCATGAGCAGACCCCCTCTGCAGCCTTCAGAATCTATTGTCTGTGATGGAGCCAAACCATATATACTTAAGTGCATTAAAACCTCATGGTAAATGCTAACTTTAACACCTTGCAATCACATCTCCGCACCAGTAACTGGTGTGGGAGGTATGGTTCCTCCCTTATAGAACCACTACTGTGGGTCACCGGTCTACCCGGTACCAGCTTTCTCGACCTGGGCAGCACAAAATGGATGCTGCCAGCCACAGACACGTGTCTGCCCTCATGCTGCTGAGCTGAGCTCGAGCAGGGGAAGGCTTAATAATAGGTTTCCTGTCACAGGGAGGTGTGGCCACCTCCCAGACAGGCTTTAGTTTATTGGGGCTGGGTTGGTGCACTCTGAGAGTGCCTGAAAGTCTGCCCTAGGGGTACATTAGGTCTCCCTGTGCATAGTCCAGCTCAAACCAGTAGCAGGATCCATTTGCTCCTGCTCTGGCCTGAAAGTGGACAAAGGACATGGGTGTAACCACCCCTCTGTCCTGTCCCTCCCCTAAGAGGGTCCCCAGAGTTTGTCCAACCCCTTCCTTGGGTATAAAGTAGGAACCCTGACCTCAGGACTTTAGTTTTTACCTGAAATAAACTCTGCAAGCAGAAACCAAGTACTTCAATGATCTACACTATGCTGGACAGCAGAAGAATCTCCCTTGGAGTAAAGGTGTTACTCCCCTGCTGAAGCAGGCACCTTAACACATCTGACTGGTTTGCATCTCCTGAGGACTCTGAAGATTTCTGCAACAGAAGAGGGGGGTTTCTGAGAGTCTCTGAAGTTGGTCTGCTCTTTCAGCAATCCTGAGACCAGTATCCCCCTTGGGGACCGTGCAACCTGAACCCCTGTGCACAGTGCACATTTGGAGCACATATGCTTTTTGGCAATCCCTGAGGCTGTGCTTTGGGCTACTTGTAGTCCTGACCCGAACAGTATTTCCCCCAAAGATTTCCAGCCTTCATTCCACGAGTGCTCCTTGGGCCTGTACTTCGTGATTCAACTCGAGGTCCCTTCGCGGTCTCTGGTCCGTTGGCCTGTGGGTCCCTGTGAAGGTAACTTTGATTTCTCTTGGGTTTCCCTGGTTGCTCCAGATGTGCCCTGACTCTCCATAGCTTGGAGTGTCTCCAGTACCTTGCTGGTCCTCACCGTGACTTGTTTCCTCTGCCCTCATGGGTTGCATTTGCCAAGGCTTTTTGGTGTTCAATACAGACACTGACCCCTCAGCACTCGACAATCTTTGTGGGACAGATCACCTCTGGACTTTGGTTGTTGTCTACATCTCCTGATCCTGGTGGATGCAGAGTCAAGCATCCAGTCTTCTCACCTGAAGCACCCGACATCGGTGGGAAATCGTCTACCGAGCTCCTAGTCGCCCTGAAGTGACCCACTCTCTGTCCCCTCTGCTTTCAGGTTCTTCTCACCTCAGATACAGACTTGGATTTTCCCAGACACTTTTCATCTTCCTGGCAGCAGCACTTCTTTGAGTCACGCCATTGAAAACAATGAAGGTTTCCGACACACTTGACCCCTATGCAACCGGATCCCCTGGGATAGGTAACACGGATATCTCAGTACTCACAAGGGTGCTGGTCTTAGAACATTCTATTTTCCAAAGGGTTTGCTTCAAGTCCTCTCCAAAGTGTCCTTAAACTGTAATTTTCCAACTGCGACTTTCCCATAGAGTTGTACCGAACTTGCGTCTTTGTTCACACACTGCACCCGTCCCCTGTGTCACTCCTTTGGGTGGTTCCTTGGGGTCCCAGTGATTCTATGTGCTGGAGGCACTGTGTCTAGTGAAGTCGTTGTTGTTATACCATTCTTTTAGTATATGGTTCGGTCTCCCCCTGGAGTCCGCTGTGTATTGTGCTATTTACTGTTGTCCTATTGATTCAGTATTGTGTGCCTTGTGCTCTAATTTCGTATAGAGGTTAGTAGAGAGTGTTTAGTAATAAATACATGTATTTGATATATCTCTTGTGTGGTTCTCCTTTCATTTGGTTATTCAGGAGGTTCTGATCTGGTAAAACAAGCTGCTTTACATTCCTTCGAGACTTAGCCTGAAGGCTGCTCTCCATGGCTACCACTAGGGTAGCTTTCTATAAACGTTGCCTTTAACCTAATCATCAATAAGGGTTGTTTGGACTGATACAAGGTGCCCACTTTAATTAGTGGGCAGCATATACCACCAGTCCAACTTCTCACAAGGGTAAGGGGATTACACAGCTAGCCCCGCTCAGGCCCTTGGTAGTTTGCATGAGCAGTCTGGCTTACCTCAGAGGCAATGTGTAACGCAGATGTACATAAAA
This sequence comes from Lissotriton vulgaris, assembly GCF_964263255.1. Lineage (NCBI taxonomy): Eukaryota > Metazoa > Chordata > Amphibia > Caudata > Salamandridae > Lissotriton > Lissotriton vulgaris. Next base: position 1,033,045,746 of record NC_141697.1, read on the forward strand.
CACACAGTGACACACTCATTACATTACAAATGGACACCACACTTGTTTAGAAAAATAGCCAGTACGTATCTAATCAAAACAAGACCAAAATTACAAACTCCATCATACACAAGCAAAGATATGAATTGTAAAAAAATATCTTAAACATACAGTTCCTTGAAGTCAATGGCTCCAACCAGGGCTATAACAGAGTTGTGATCATCAAATCCAATAGTTCAGTCCAACCTTGATTGCTTCTGGGAAGACCAGCAACAGTACCTAGGAATTGAAGAGGCCTTGAGCACCTTGCAGTGAACTGCAGCGGAGAGGTGTTGCTGGAGTCAAGAGGCGTTGGGGCTGCACGTCAGTGCAGAAGTCAGTGAGTCCTTGAAGTCAAACCCAATGCAGGTCGAACTCTGTGCGATCCAAGTAAGGAGTACTGGCAATGGTGAAACCAGGGCTGCGGTGTCATCATGGGCAGTGCATTGTGATCTTCACAATGCGGTGTCCATGGCTTCGGTGCAGGCAGTGGCTGGGCATCGATGTGGGAGCGCTGGCATCAGAGTCGATGGTGATGGAATCAGCAGCCCAAGGCTGCAGTGTTGTAAAGGGCGGTGCGGCAAGGGGGTGACCATGGCTGCGGTAGAAGCAGTGGGGTCAGTTATGGCGCTTAGGCATCGGCACGGTGATACCAACGTTGCAGTCCGAGTCTTTGCAACAAGGTGGTGCCCACACCCATGGTGCCCACGGCCATGTAGGAGCAGAGTCAAGACTGATTTGCATATGGCTGGGCTCAAACTGAGGAGGTGTAGTGAGCAAAAGAATGATGGATTTAGCCCAGATCTCTTGACTGGTGGTGAATGTTTGATTTATTCAGCATTCATCCATCATATGTTGCTGCAGCATGGCCATGGTGCAGGCAGCGGTGTCAATGGCAGCGAGGTGCATCATCTTTGGTGGGACCAGGACTGCGGTGTCCTCCGGGTCGGTGCTGTACTCTCTCAGCGAGCAGTGTCCACAACCTTGCTGCAGGCAGCAGCCTTGGTGACAGCGTCAGGAACCTTTTCTTTAAGTTACAGCCCAGTGAATACCTCTGTTACAAATGAGGGTCTTAAGTTGGCAGAGGTATGCACCTTGTCCAAGTAGGGACCCTTGCTCCAAGTTAGGATAAGGAAGTAGCACACTTTAGATAACCCCTGCTCACCCCCTTGGTAGCTTGGCACAAGCAGATATACTTATCTCAAAGGCAATAGATAAAGTATGTGCACACAGCAACACAGTGAAAACACTACAAATGGACACCTCACCAGTTTAGAAAAATAAAGTATCTTTATCTAAACCAAACAAGACCAAAATGACAAAAATCCTACATACACAACTCCAAATATGACTTTTAAAAGGTTTCAAGCAACTCTTTCCATAGAAATCTCAGGATTTTACACAATGTACCTTTAGGTGCGTAAAAATTCTCAAGGCCAGAGAGGCGCAGAGAAGGGAAGCGTCAAAAACACAGCAATGCATCAGTTCCTGAGTCCTTTGAAGGCGATTTGACAGTTGTGCTGCATGCCGGAGAAGTTATGCTTAAAATCCGGACTGTAGGAGGAAGTGATTCATCGATTTCAAGACGGTTCTGGTCTACGGGGGATGCATCGGAAAACTTGTCACACAGGTGCGATGCGTGGAAATCCGGGATGCGCTGGAGGTCGATGCAGGGGCGGCAAACAGGAGCTGCGTCGATTTCTTCAGCCGTTGTCCCATGATGCATTGATTCTTTAAGTGCATACAGGGCCTGTGTCAATGTTGGTGTGAATGAATGAATGAATGAATGAATGAATGAATGAATGAATGAATGAAATATTATTTATAATGCGCAACTATGCCCAATGGGCGTCAAGGCGCCTAAACCAAATAAAAAGCTGTTAGCAGACAGAAACAGAGCCTACTGGTATGCCTTAATAAAGAGCCAAGTTTTCAATGACTTCCTAAAGAGGTCGAGGGAAGGAAGTAGTTTGATTTCAAGGGGGAGTGAATTTCAAGGGGGAGTGTGGTGATCCTCGGACTTTGGAAGCCAGTGCATTGGACTTGGCGTGCAGCGGAATTTTCAGCCACTTGCAGGTGCTGCGTTCATTCTTTGGCTCCACTGTGGCAATGCATAGAAATTCTTCCTGCTCGGATGTGTGGCATCAGAAAAACAGGCGCTAGAAGAGCAATGTGTTGATTTTCTTGGTTTCTGCAAGCTTTTTCAGCTCCCAGCAATGGGAACAACGTCCAGATGCCCGGTACTGGAACAAACACCTCCTGGCAGGTCAGAACTCCATGCAGTGGAGTCCAGGGAAGCTGGTGGTGATGTCTTTGCATCCCAGAGACTTCAGAGCAGGAGGCAAACACACCAAGCCCCTGGGGATTCTTCACAAGCAGGTTCACAGCAAAGGTCCAGTATTTGTCCTCTCCTTGACAGAAACAGCAACTGAAGGCCAATACAGCAAAGCAACACATAGCAAAGGAGCAGCCTCCTCCTCACAGCTCTTCAGCTTTTCTTCCATGGCTGAAGTACCTCTAAATTCCAGAAGTAATCTATCATCCTGCAGTGTTAGGTTCAATACTTGTACACAATTTTCCGATTGCTCTCTATGCAGCAAGGGTTTCTGAGCTTAGTCCAAACTAGTCCTGACCTCCTTGGTCCAGCTTGACCGCAGGAGGTGGAGACAGCATTGTGCAAAGGAGTCACAGCCTACTCTGGTGCTAGTGAAACTCCGCCCACCACTCTAAATGCAGACTAAGTCTATTCAGCCTGGCTATGAGCCACCTAGGCAAGGCATGACACATCCCAACCCCCCTTGTAACCATCTAGAGTGAATGCACATCCCCAGCTTCTGTCGCTCCAAAACCAGACGGTAAATACACAAACTGGCAGAGGCACACAGAATGTTAGAGCAAGAAAATTATCACTTTCTAAAAGTGGTGTTTTCAAAAACACAATTTTAAAACCACCTTTACTTAAAAGGTGTGTTATTAGTTTCTGAGATCAGAGACTCTAATCTCAATTTCTCTATCATGTCCCAATGGAAAGTTACACCTGTAAGATGTTACAAGGCAGCTCCCATTTTAACCTGTGGGACAGACAGCCTTTCAGTGAAAAACAAAATACACAATATTTCACTATGAGTACACGTAACAGACACCAGTGCATGTCCTGACTTTCACATACACTGCACCATGCCCATGAGGGGGCCTTGAGCCTACCTGAGGGGTGCCTTACATGTGAAAAAGATAAACTTAGGGCCCAACAAGTGGGTGCACTTGCCAGGTCGACATGGCAGTTAACAACTGTGCATTCAGACACTGCAGTGGCAGGTCTGCGACACATTTACAGGGCTACTCGTGTAAGTGGCCCAACCAGAGCTGCAATCCCACTGAAGTATTTGATTTACAGGCCCTGGCACACTCAGTAAACTTTACTAGGGGCTGACCAGTAAATCAAATATGCTAATAATGGATAACCAATCATAATCACAATTTACACAGAAAGCATATGCACTTTAGCACTGATTAGCAGTGATAAAGTGCCCAGAGTACTATAGCCAGAAAAAACAGGGTCAGAAAATAGGAGGCAAAGGGCATAAGGTTCGAGGATACACCTGCACAAAGGTGCAGGTCTAACAACCTCCAGTGGCCCTGAAATGGAATTGGCACCTCTTGGCAGACCAGAACTCCCAGCAGTGGAGTTCAGGTGTTGTAAACGAAGATGAAGTCTTTGGGTCCCTTATACTTCTTAAAAGGAGGCAAGTAAGCACAAACCCCTGGAGAAACTTGAAAAGTAGGATCAAAATAGCAAAGACCAGTTCCTTCACTGCTCACAGACAAAAACAGCAGCCACAGGCCAACCCAGCAAAGGCACATACAGCAAAGGGGCAGTACTCCTCCTGACAGCTCTACAGCTCTTCTTCTTGGCAGAGTCCTCAATCCAGAAGTGTTCTAAAAGTCTGGGATTTTAGGTCAAATACTTGTACCCCTTTTGCCCTGTGAAGGAGGCATGCTTCAAAAGAGAGTCTTTGCAGTGCACTAATCCTGCCTTGCCCTGTCTTGGCACCAGAGTCCAGACCTACACCAGGTGGGTAGAGACAGCATTGTGAGAGGCTATGCTCAGTCCTATTCAGGTGTATGTGACAACCCCTCCCAACACTCTAGCTAAGGAAGAGCCAACAGCCAGGTGATGGGCTATCAGGATATGCAGGGCATACCACAGCTCCTTTTATGTGGCTGTCTGGAGTGAATGCACAAACAGGCTACTATCAGTCTAAACTAGACTGATTTTGATTCCACAGGCAGGCAGAGGCACAGGTAAAACAAGAAAAGCCCACTTTCTCAAAGTGGCGTTTTCAAGCATGCAATTTAAAAACCACCTTCACTTAAAGATATGTTTTAAAATTCTGAGCTCAGAGAGCCCAAACTCCAAATCTCTAGCTTTTCCCAATTGAAGGTTACACATGTAAGATGTTACAAGGTAACTCCAATGATAGCCTATGGACGAGCTAGTCCTTACTATAGTGAAAAACAAAATTGGCAGCATTTCACCACCAGGACACGTAAAATACACCAGTGTATGTCTTACCTTTCACTACACTGCACCCTGCCCATAGGGATACCTTTGACATAACTTAGGGTGCCGTACATGTAGTAAAAGGGAAGGTTTGGTCCTAGCAAGTGGGTGCACTTACCAGGTCAATGTGGTAGTTTAAAACTGCACTCTGAGACTCTGCAATGGCAGGACTGAGACAAGTTTACAGGGCTGCTCATGTGGGTGGAACAACCAGTGCTGCAGGCTGGCGAGCAGCATTTGATTTATAGGCCATGGGCGCACATAGTGCACTTTGCTAGGGACTTACCAGTAAAAGAAATACGCCAATCATGGATAACTAATCATAATTTACACAGGGAGCACTGGCACTTTAGCACTGATCAGCAGTGGTAAAGGTCCCAGAGTACACAAACAAGCAAAAACGAAGTCCAGCATACAAAAAAAATACAGGAGGTAGAGGCAAAAAGACAGGGAAATCACACCAAGAATGCCAGGTCTAAAACTTTCATCTACATAATATACACATAATTCATTGTGCACTTAAGATAGAATTACGTGGTGTTACCTGGGTACATTACCATGTATAGTTTTCTGGCGACTTTGCTTTTTTGGGAGTTCCAAGGTGTATGTTGAATTACTTATTTTACTTTCTCTTGATTGCACATTACCTTGTGAGGTTAAACTCATTTCTTACATGTACCTTACCAACATTACCTCATCATTACTATTACCTCGAGAGGAATGAAATTAAGTTTTATAAATTTAGATTTAGCGTGAGGGTGAGGGTATGGCTCAGAGATAGGATTATGTCACGGGTAAGGTCAAGGATAAGGGATAGGTTATGGTTAGGGTAATGAGGTACTATCACTTCAGGAAGAATGAAGAGGTAGTGCCTAGCAAGGTATTGCCAGAAAGTGTAATCAAATAGATCCATCTCCGGTGTGGATAGTGAAATCCAATGTTCCTAACTTGATAAGACATGCATTTTTCACTCTTTGTAGCAAATGCATGTTGCACCATGATAGATTTGTAAGCCTTGTGATATGTGTGAGAATTTACACAAGGCTACAATGGAAAGAATAGAGAAATATGCATAACAAAAAAATAATCCAACAAGTTATGTTTTTTCCACATCTCTAATAATAAGCATCCATATTCAATGCAATTCTCAAATTATAAGTGGGTGTTTTGGGAAGGAACAGAGGTATCTTGTAGGGAATCACTTTAGGACAGTTCAGAGAAGAAACAGTGTTTCAAAAACAATCATTTCAAAGCAGCAGTTTTATATGGCATGCCTGATTTCCCCTGGAAAGGGTTTTAGGGCTCATTCTTACATTTGGGATGTAGCCACCTCGAAATATGGATTGCTTGCATTAATTCTGAATACTGAAAATATTTCCATGTGCAATTTTTAAATTCCACACAATATTTGTAAGAAGATTTCATAAAAACCTAATAGCTATATGTTCTAACGATAAAGTGCAAAAAGGAAGTTGGAAAAAGAGACGAATTAAGCAACCCACGTGGAAACACAAGTAGAGATCTTCCCTGAGTAAAGTGTTTTCATATTCTTGGAAGCTCGCAGCATCAAATCTATTCCTAGAAAGCTAGTGTTCATTAATTGGAAACTGTGAAAGTTTAACTCACCGCACATCAATCCGACACTGCTAAGCCTTTCCAGCAAGGTACACGCATGTCCGAACCATATTCTCTACTACAGTCTACCAGCTATTAGAAAACGTTTACTGCATCAAATTACCATTAACACAATTTCTGCCGAATCACACATCTATTGCACAGGTGCACAGAACCTTCTAATCAGCAACAGCAGCATAGCATCATTTAGCCCTACTAGAATGACAGTGATGTGATGACTTTACCTTATGTTTGTTATACACAGGCCTGGACTGACCATAGTGGGCACCAGGGGTAACCCCGGTGGGTCGCCAGGGTGGGGGCAGCCTTTGGGCCCCTGGTGGGCCGTTTTTGTTACCAGTGGTCGGCAATATCTGCCCCTGTAACACAATTGACCTAGCAACCTGCTCCACCGCACCTCCCCCCACCCTCCAGGGGCAGTTTGCCAGGGCCAGTTTCAGTTCCCAGTCTTGCCCTGGTTATACAGAGTCCTTCCGTGAGTCCAGGGTACTGTACAGCACCAGTACTTGGTCTCTGCATCGTAGAGAGACGTATGTTGTACAGACAATTCACAGTACACGCTCTAACAACAGCTACACCTTATGTCATTATGTCTCAGATATATCAAGTACGTTTCCAGATATGAGGATATAGAGAACCAAGTTCATTTAGATGCGAAATAGAGTGATCATTTTAAGAGAGCAGCTACACAACAATTGAACCTGGGGTGTACCATGTCCATAGTCTCAGCATGAGCTGCAGTGTGCAGTGAGGAAGAGGAGCACTTTCCCATTTTGCCTCAACAATTTGAATATAAAAACATACATACAATATCAGTAGATGCTCAAACAGGGCTGGCTTTAGGGCGGACCTGGAGGGGCGGGGGGGAATGCTGTGTTTAGCAATAATGCACTATTTAAAAGCAGCTGCTGCAGAGTTCCTTGTGCGTCCAGCTTTCAGGCACCAATAAATAAGTCAAGTGTTAAATAAAGTTCCTGCTAGAGATGGTCGGGGTTTTGTCTAGTGGCAGTTTTGACTCGCCATAAAGTAAAACAGAGGGATACTATGCCTGCTGCAAAGCACACATCTGTATTTTATGTGGCTAGCTGAGTGGAATATTAAAGCCAGCCTTTACCACCGCTTTAAAACAAATGGAATGTATTTGAAGGAGCGGCTATGGAGAGATATGGGGCACTTTTGCTTGGTAGTTGTGAAGTAACCCGAGGAGGAGGTTATATGGAAAGGGGGCCACTCAAAAAAATTGTTGCACCGGGTGCAACCAGCACTAAAGCCGGCCCTTTGCTCAAGTGAAGGAAGCCAGAATTTATATGTTTTAAATATTTTGTGGTGTGTAGTGGTCGAACAATTTACTACTTTGTTTTCACTCAAAGATTCCCACAAATTAGAAGTGTTACCAAAATATTCTTGAATTGTGGTATGTCAGATATTCCTCCACATTGAAAAGCCATGCAACCTATTGCTTTTAACCTGTGACTGTTGCTGTTGCTTCCATGCAGCTGTAGCACTTCCAGCTTCATAATTGAATCATTACTGGCCTTCTAAATTAGGTCCTCCACCTGTCCCCTCTAAATCAGTCAAAAGCCTAGGGGTACTCATAGACAGCGAGCTCTCCTTAAAACCTCAGGTCAACTCCGTTGTGTCCACCTGTTTTTTTCAACTGCGGAAAATTAAAAAGATCTGTCAGTTGCTCACTCAATCAGCACTGACCCAGGTAGTCAGAGCACTGGTGCTGTCTCAGTTAGACTACGCCAATGCTATCTATCTCGGCCTCCCTGTCACACTCAGTAGACGTCTGCAGATGGCACAAAATCAGGCGGCCAGACTGATACACCGCATTCCGCGATGGCAGTCAGCCAGACCTCTGTTGAGGCAACTTCATTGGCTCCCAATTCAACACCATGTCACCTTCAAATTGGCCTGTATAGTCTTCAAATCTCTTCACACTCGTAGTCCCAAGTTCATTCATAAACTTCTTCTCAGATATACCCCCTCCCGTAGCCTCCGGTCTGCTTCTCATACCCTTTTGATCATCCCTCGTTATAAGCTAGCACGCAAGGGAGGCCGTAGGTTCGCTACCCTTGCACCCAAGTTGTGGAATTCTCTTCCCTTGGAAATTCGTTCCTGTACCGCTCTTCTTCCATTCAGGAAGCTATTAACCGCATCGCTGCTGCGGCGATTTTTGCGCTGTGCGGCTGTTTTCCCTTTTCCGCGATACATGACGAGCTCAGCTCGTCATCAGCACACGCCACCCGTGGGTGATGACAAGCTGAGCTCGTCATCAGCATCGAAAGGGTTAAAGTCATGGCTGTTTACCCAAGCAACGGCCTAGTGTAAGATGGTCCCCTTTGTAGTGTTTGCGTCCTGTTGGTTAGCGCATGAAACCCTTGGGTGTGCGAGTGCTTTATAAAACTTTGATAAGATAAGATAAGATAAGATAAGATAAGATAAGATAAGATAAGATAAGATAATTGCCACAAGCCACTTTCTGCTCAAACCAGTCTCCTGTGATTGAAACGTATGAGAAAAGATGTAACCTGGATTTACTAAAAAAAAACATGCCCAGACCCAGTCGTATGTTGCCTGTGTATACTTTTCGCATGGTTTCACGATTAGTATTAACTTGAAGGTGGTGTCTCTCATGTTTTGTTGTTTACTTTGTGATTTCAATTTGTTTTGAAATCATGCAAAAATTATGCCCAGTTTCATTTTAGTTGCATTCATACAACGCTTTCTACCACTTATGAGGTACTTCTGTCTATTGCAGATTAGTCACATGCCACACCATTGAGACTGCTCTATGGTTCATAGAGTAGCCCTTTATGTGAGATATTTACATCATGTCACGTGTAATGGCCATATGTTAGCTTTTATTTTGTTACGGGTCACTGTGCTTTGGCACATAGTGCAATGATTACTTTAAACCCCAGTTCTTTGGAAAATTCTATGATCATGATTGGAGACAAACTTTAGAAGAAATGATCTTCAGACTGTCATGATATGAGACAAGACATAAGAGCCCACATCACACCTTACTTGACAAGAATAAAACAAATAAAAATAATCAACGCCTACTGCGATACAAGGAACAGTCTTTGATTGCCTAGAGGTTATGTCTTTACGGATAAAGCCTGGTGCGACCCGAAAACCTACGCTATTTCTGCTCTGTGTCCAACACCGCCTGCGAAGAAAAACTCTAGAATGTTATGTTCTACAAAGCTCAAACCATCCATTGAAGTAAACAATCTCTTTGATGGCTGTTAATCAGGCTTTAGGTGAGAATGCCGTTTCAGAGACCGCTGTAATACAAATAGTTTATGATGTGATACACCTCCTAGACAAAGGCAAATCCTTTGTCCTCATTCTTCTTAACACACCAGGTGCGTGTGTGTCATGCCTCTCTTCTACAAACTTTTAAGGAATGGATGGACATCAGTGGCATTGGGAGGTGGGTTTCTGGTTGTCTTTTTATCTAGACAAATGAACCCAACAAACACAACTGTTTAACTTGCTCTCTAGACACCTACTTCAAAGATCTCAACTAGGTTCCATCGTCCCTGATGGTTTTCAGTCTGACATGAAACGCCTCAGTTCTGCACTGAAAATATTGAGCTCTGTATAGAAGTCTCCTCCTCACCTAGTGATGTAACCAACCATCCACAGACCCTCAGAAACATCATACTTTGATATTAGGTAACCTTTCCAAACCTATCCAACAACAAAATGTAGTTCCTTCTGCTCTCTCATTTCATTGCATCTTTCCTATGCAATCCTTGTTTAGCTCAATAAATATGGTGCACAGCAAGTCATCATTAATATAAAATGCTAAATCAAAACCCTATTCTCCACAACCACATTAACATGTTAGCAAGAGCAGGTCAATAAAAAACAGATCCCTCAAATCTATTACATGAATGAAAGACGTTAAATGAGTGATTCCATGTCTATTTCTTTCAAGACTGGATGAATCAAACTCTCTACTTATTGGCACCCACCAAATCTACCTTGCCACATGCCACTTTAAAACCAGCAGTAGAAACCCCTGCACGCCTAACCATAAGAATAAAACATATACTAGCAGTCCTAACCACACTTAAATGGCAACCTATTAGGGTGATCAACTAACTCCATGTTATCATGGACACTGGATTTAATCCTGAAGATTTCACCTGCAAATCTATGTGATCAGTCTGCCAGTCTAGTTAATTCAATAAAAGAAGAGGAGGATGACTACAGCACCCAGAATACATTAGGCTGACACAAAAAGTCTCATGACGGGAAACTTTTCTGTACAGATGTGGACTAAGATGGTCTGTCTTTGAAAGCCAGTTGCTTATTCATGGTTCTCTGCATAGCCCAGAAATCCTGGCACATGGGTGCATCAAACAATCAAACCCATATACTGGTTGTTTCAGAAGGTTCTCATCCACTCAAAAGGTCTTCCAGGAAATGAAAACCATTAAAACAAGGAATTATAGGGAGTACAATCAACATGGTCATATTACGCATTTTGTAAGTTTTAAAAAAAGAGCTCATATTCATATTTTCCCAACATCACTTACACCTGTGAGATGTCACAAGTCTCTAGTTTTAAGATTGGATTGAGCCAATGAAAAACCTTGCTAGAAAGTGGGTTATTAATTTGGGAGAGGGGTACCTCTATTAACTTAATAAACATACTTTAGTCAGATCACAACCCGGTTTTACGAGACTCAATTTTTGACAAAAGCAGCAGAGCTTTCCAGAGCGAAATGTTTATTAAGTTTTATCGGCAGAAAACAAAACAATATCACTTCCAAACTAATTTAGAATATAACGTCCACTAAGACAAAACACTTGTTTGTGTGTCCTTTATCGCATGAACTTCATCTACCATAATGCCTCGGGAGAATTGCTGCTGATCTGTGTGCTCCCTCCTTGACGGTTCACTCCTCTTTTTATATATTGTGGGCCGAGTCAAAATTAATGTTACACTGCGCAATTCAAGCAATTTAGGGACTTTTATTTTACACGTATTGCATGAAATGAGGCCCATGTGTTTATCATGCTAGTGTTTTTTCTTTTACTACAACATGTATCCTTGCTTCAAAGATTGACGCAAGGACGCATTAGTTATAAAATATAACGCTAAATTATAGGGCTCAGTGGTAGCGTCACAATGGACAGAATCATAATATCAACAAACTATGGTCCATAAAAATTATGACACAAAAAAAATGTAATAAAAAGGTCCATAGTGACCATTGAGAAAAGGCGGATTAACTATAAATCTAAAACTGTACGTTTATAGATATTTAAATGTCTGTTACAATATGTGTTATCGTGAGCTCTGTTTACTCGAACAGGTCGAACATTACTCTATGTAGAGTTTATTTCATTATGGCCCCCCCTGCGCCTCCCTGTGGCCTCTTTTATAAGTGCTTGATTAACACAGGTGGCAGTTACTCTATGTTAACTTTAATGCACTGCATTGCATATCTTCTTTATGTATTTCATTTGACTTCCTGTAACTATTTAAATAGGCACTGCTGCCATGGCATTCTTGCTTCAGTTCAAGATCTGTATAAAACTATAAATAAATAAGTAAGTAAACAAACAAACAACTAAATAAATAACTGGCTGGTAGATAATTTGCCAAATAATGAATCCACTTGTTATGTGAACCACCCATTATATTTCTTTCACCTTTGTCTGGCTTTTCCGGAAGTTGTATTTTCTCTTCTAAGTTCCTTGCCTACTATTGTCCATTCAAGCTTTGTCAATCTGTGTGTTGCTTTTGAGCACTGGTTGGCTGAATGCCGGACTGTCATTTCTTTCACATTTGTAGTATGAGGCATACTAAAATCGTGGATTGCTGTCTATCTTGGTTATTTTGGGAATGGCAGGAATCCTCTTATCCCAGAAGGCTCTTCACTTCCTAAGTTGAATAGCACTGTACGGTGGAAATAAGCATCTGGCTGGAAAATATTCGTCTAGGGCATTGCACCTATCCACATGACATACTCCTGCTCTTTCCTCTTAAGTTGTCATCTTTTTTGTCCAGGAGTTTTATATAGCACAAACTAGACCTGAAGGTAGCGGGTATCAGAGGGCTTTACATGAGCCCCAGCTCCCTTACACAAGGACACATTCAGTTTTTGTTAGGCACAGGGAGATTAAGTGATTTGCCCAGAATTACAGGATGTTGAGTGTCATTGCCGAGACTCAAACCTTATTCCACAGATTTGTAGTCTACCGCCCTTGCCGTTAGACCACATTCTCTCTCCAAGGTTTCATTAAGTGATCCTTTTATAACTTTTGCCGTGATGACGTGGGAAGTATTCATATGTCATGCGTGATGGACACACAGGTGTGGTTATCATGTTACAGGAAGCAGCAGGTAGCAGTGTGTTGGATGATGAGTTGTGTGAGAGACAAATGCACAATTGTTTGGTTTTTAGTATGCTGGTAGCTTTGCACAGCTCTGCAGGTCCCTTTATGGTATTTCATATGATATAGTCCGCTGAGCTGGTAACTTCCAAAACTCGAGCATCTGTAGCCGGCACCACTAGTGTTTTCCAAGCTATTGTTTTAATGTGTAATGCACACTGCATCAAAAGTGTATGCAAGGATCCATTGCACAATTAAATATAGGACTAAGTAAAAGATTCACATTTTGCTTGTTTATGAATAATTGTTCTTATTTTGCTAAAATTTTGTTCAATTACCCGAAAGCAACTTACACAAATTTTACACACCTCTACTTACAATGGGCCCAGTGGCATAACAAAGGCCCCCACAGCCCCGAGCTCCAGAGGCCACATCAGCACAGCAACAAGGCCTGAGAGCTCCTGAGTGAGCCAGTAGGAGTGGGGGGGGGGGGGGGGGGGGGGGGGCTCCATGTACGTTGCAGGAGGGTCCCCTCAATATTTGTTACGCCACTGAATGGACCCTTGACTCTCTGGATAGGTGTAGATATATGCAGTGAAGGCCTAGCTCAGTTTGGGCGTAGTAGGCAGAGTCTGGGTACTATACAATTATCACCATTGAAATATCTTGAGAAAGTTCAGCCAGAGTAGAGAGTGTTAACAGCCCTTGAATTCAACTCAAGAATATATAAATATATTTTTTATATAAATGATATCTCAAAAAAATGAAAGTATACCATATAATACACAATAAATCAGTAACAATGATATCACACCATAGAATTCTTAGACTGCGGCACCAGGCTTTGTACACTGTAAACAATTCACGATTGCTAGACGATTGCAAATCTTGGCACAAATCGGTAACACTTTTCCAATACAATAACAATACAGTTCCAATGAACGCTAGCCAGTAAAATTCAATATGCTTGAAAATAAACACAAACCTACTGCCAAAATGAAGTTTTCTTTTTAATGACCCAGCTATGTTTATTGGTCATGACCCTAATCCTCGTGAAAATATAAAATAATTCAAAACAAATGCCAAACAATAAACAGCGCACCTGGTAACCCTTCCAGTGAATTGGACAATGACTTGGAGTTTGACAGGTGCATTTACTGGCATTAAGAAGGTACACACACCAACCTCTTGAAGTTAGGCTAACTGTATCATGTACCCAAAATGGGGGAATCTACTTACCTTTGGGACCTACAGGCGACGGGACAGTGATTCCTTCACTAGAGGGACTAACTTTTACCATTATGAGGAATATATAATTGTCAAACCCTCAGATAAGGATGTAAGCCCTAAGGTAGAAAGCCACTTGGGCCTCTTATGATCCAGATAATTTTCAAGCCATCCAAGTTGAGGACAACATGCAAAACAACAGGTTTAAATGAAGCTGGAAAACGTTTGTGAAGAGAGGGAGTGTGTTCACCAGGCAGAGTTACAACTCAGTTTACCTGCCTTTTAGAGGATTATTCCTGAGATCTCCTCCAGTCTATTTTGATAATTGGCAATAGCATCAAGTTATTGTCTCTAGGTTCCTTAGGCTGGTGGAGGGCTTCCGCACAGGCAACTGCAGCAAGGCTGGCCAGCAGAGATTTGACATGATTCCTTCAGCTTGCCCTTAGACAGGAGGAAAGGTACTGCGCAACACATCGATCCATGTTCTAGAAATATCAACAACAGCGCAGTCCATGCCGATCTAGGTCCAAAGGTGCTCAGCAAGCGTGAGATGAGTTGCAGTTTATCAACCAAAGTTCAGGCAGTTTGAGCAACACCCTTCTCCCAAATATATTCGCTGCACCCTCCATTTTCATTGGGGCAAACCCAGCCTTGTCAGAAGTTTGTGTCCGGCCTGGGGTCACAACTTAATGCAGGGCCCTTTGGATATTCCATGTTTACAGGTGCCATAGGTACCTCTTTCTAAGATGTTTAAAGCTTGTACTTTAGTGTAATCACAAAAGGCCTCTGTGACCATCTCAAGTTCTGGCAAAGAAGTCTACCTCGTTATTAATCAAGATAGCAGTCTTGCTTAAAATTAAAAATCTATTAATAAATGGTGCTGAAGTTTAGGGGGCCCTGGAAAGTGTGGTGCATGGATCATAATGCACTTTCAGCCTCCCTGCGGTGACCCTGGCCCAGTCTGGCCAAGGGAATCAGACAGTGGCACATAGCAACTGCCTCAGTTACTGTATTTAATCACCAGTTGGCACTACCTACATGCAGAAGAAAAGGTACACCGCATATGGGGATGCTCTGACGAGATATCATATATTTTGACTCCACACACCTTCAAAAAAAGAATAGCAGATGAAGAAGTAGGGGATCAGGTTGTCTTCGGTGAGCAGGATCCCCCCTCCATCTTGCACACAGAACTTTAATCAAAGTAAATGATTGCTTATGCTTGGGCCTCTGCAAGAACAGCTCAACTGAACAGCTGCACCGGTAGTATTGATGTAGCTTTTACCATGCACACATGTTCTAATGTTCGAAGCCAGTTGCTGCAAAAGTTATCTTCATGATATTTGTGAACGCCCAAAAGATGCAAAGATAATAAATGCAAATGGGCCATACCGACCCCAAGCCTCTGAAATACATTTACAGTGGAGAACTAGTACGCAGCTCCCCAGGGACCAACTGTGCCCCCCAGAAACTTGCGATGTGCTACCAACCGCCAGAATGAGGGAGACCTTCGGATGGTAGAGAGACTAAGAGATTCTAAACCAATAGCATGCTAAAAGGGGTCCCTCGGAACACTAATGTGCAGCTTGTGGGGTCCCTCGGGATTAGAGGTGGCACACACTGTTAATATAGAGCAAAATCAAACAGAGAGTTTCAGGGACAAAGCAGAATGGCAGAATGCTTCAGCTGCTTAGTTGTCATGTCTCCAAAAGCATGGTTCAATCTTTTATTAACAATTTTGGAAAGGATAGAATGAAACCAGAAGAGTTGCAGGCTGCCTTCTCAATAGTTAATTGAGCGATAGTGGTATAGACTGCATCAACATAAGAGATGCACCATCTATACCTCTTCCACTCAATTCACCTCAAGGTAAGACTCTAGATGTAGTTTACATAACATGGGTGGAATTGCAACCATGAGAGCATTATGATTGTCGTGTTTTCCTCTCAATTAAGTGATTCATTATACCCCTATTTTAAAGTGGCTGTCCAACAGCTGATAGATTGACCACTGCTTGGCTCAAACTAAGAGTGGTAAGCAAAAATGCATTCCTCTCCTGATTTAAGTTTCAGAGGCATTCTCTCCCTCTATAATATTGTTGATTTGATTGCTTTCACCATCTTCCTGATCCCATTCAAGTAGCACATTGGTTAAACTTCTCTATCATGAATCTTTGCTCAGTAGTACTAATGTATATTCAAAGCAGCATTTTGCTGTTTTTTTAAATGTGTATGATAAATGTTCGCTCCGGTGCTATGACAGGTGTAATATCTCTGGTTCATTTAGTTAGAGTCTAATTGACTCACCTCAAGTCAAACTTTTCCATTCACAATGTCCACTGCTTCTTTTGACGCTGTCATCTGCACTCTCTCGCAGATGCATAATTTTATAAAACAATATCCTTCTGTGGTCAAAACTAAAACTCGTGGATGCCCCTATGCTATCAAATGCAAAGATCACCTCTTGCACACTTTGAAAGAAGATCAATGCCGCGAGGCAAAAGATGCTTCAAATATCATTCACAAAGCCCTTTGACACTCTTCAGAGTATGTGGGGGGTGAGGATTATCCATACACTAATTGTGCATGTTATCTCAGAAAAGAACTTTGCTCAACACACAAGACATTTGCGAAGCTGGCTTTCTGGCCCTAAAAGATTTACCTAATGTCTTCTTTTAGTCTGCAGTCCTTTGTAAAGCTCAGTTACTGTGCTCCTACTCTGGCAATTGGTCTCCAGAAATGCAGGCTTTTTAAGGTTTGGCCTGGGGACCGTTTTAGCTGTTGAATCAGCCTTTTGTAAAATATACTGAATAATAAATACATACATATACGTATACATAGAGGGCTTTGGGTCAACAACTTCACCATCATCTTAAATAGCCTACTGGAGCAATTTTAAGTAAAAATACATTCTTCAGACTGGGGTTTGTGGTCACTCTTCTTTATTATAAAAATATGTTTATCAAGGAACCATGCAGCAGTCATAGGATGAAATTCAAACTGCTAAATCTTTTTTAATTCAGATAGATAATATTGAATTTCATTTACATTTCAGTGCAAAAAATACACTTCTATAAATCCAGAATTATATCATTAAAACTACATCCACCAATTTCCAAACTATCTTGTCACTTGATACACACATCCTTTCCACAGGCGTCCCAGTGAATCAGCCTCTGTAAATCATTAGGCAAGGACATTTTTTTCCTAGGATGACATTGGGATTCTGAGCCATTCATGAAAAGAAATCTTGATGTAGCATTACAATGGAATAAGGTTTTTTATTTCAATCTTCCTCAGGACAAATCATATTTGCTTTTATTCCTACAAAGCAAACGAATTATGCATACAAGGTGGATCTAAAATATTCTAGATGTAAAACTGCATTAAAATTGCTGAGGACTTCTTAGTTTCAATGTGTGCCATGATGCATTGCTAGAAAGGGAGATCTCTAGTTGGCAGATAACCCCTGCTTACCCCCTTGGTAGCTTTTTACGAGCAGTCAGGCTTATCTCAGAGGCACTGTGTAAGGTGTTTTGTGCATAACACAAACACTAACACAGTGAAAACACTACAAATGGACACCAAACCAGTTTAGAAAAATAAACAAACTTTATCTAAACCAAACAAGACTACAATGACAAAAATACAGCATGCATAACTCAAACTATAATTAATAAAAGTTTTGAGCAATTCTGTGAATAGGAGACTCTATGGATGCGTTTATTTTAGCACAAAATACCTTTGATGCGTCAAAATCCAAGATAAAAAACAGCAGCAAAGGAGAAAAGCATTAGAAAACACAGCAATGTGTCAGTTCTTGACTACTGAGGAATTGAAGGTGTCCGTTCTGTTGCACACAGGAGAAGTGTTGCGTCGTTTCCTTACTGAGTGGAGAAGCGATGCATCCATTTCCGGAGGCGACTCCTTTAGGCGGGGTGGTGCATTGGAAACTTGGTGCACAGGTGCAATTCATGGAAAATCCAGATGTGCAGGGGTCTATGCAGCTGCCGAGAAAGGGGGGCTGCGTTGATTCTCCCAGTTGCGAACATGCATGGAATTGATCCTTTGGCCACAGCACGGCGATGTGTGGTTTTACTGCAGTTCAGCAGGGCGTGCATTGGAGTCGGAGCGGGTGTCTGGAGCATCAGAGATATGGTGTTTACTACTCAGGCTGCAGCAATCTTAGAGCCACAGGATCAGGTGTGGCATCAGTTCATTGGCAGCAGCTTAGTGATGTGTTGTTTTTTTTAACTGCACGGCAAGCTTGTGGTGGGAAAACAGGAACAAAGTATCACTGCATGGATTTTGTCTTCTTTCTGCAGCAAAGCCACCTCTAAGAGCCCAAAACTAAAATTTACACTGTATGGCAGGCCAGAATTCCCAGCAGAGAAGGTCAGGGGCTGCAGGCAGGGTCTTTTATGGCCCTGAGACCTCCAACATGGAGCACGCACCCACAAGTGCTTGGAGAACCTTGGAAAAGCAGGATACAAGAAAGCAAAGTCCAGTTCTTTCACTGCCCACAGACAGATGTAGCAACTGCCGGCCAACCCAGAAAAGCAACACAAGGCAAATAGACAATACTCCTCCTGACAGCTCTTCAGCTCTTCTTCTTTGCAGAGTCCTCAGTCCAGAAGTGTTAAACAAATGTGGGGTTACAGTTCCAATACTTATACCCTTTCTGCCTTTGAGGTAGGCATACTTCAAAGGATAGTCTTTGTAGTGCACAGATCCCGCTTTGCCCTGACCTTGCTCCAGATACACTATGGGGTGGTGGAGACAATGTTGTGAGAGGACAGGCACAGCCCTATTCAGGCGTCAGTGACACTCCTCCCACCACTCCAGCTCAGGAAAACGCACCACCCTGGTCATCAGGATATGCAGGGCACACCTCAACTCCCTTTGCATGACTGTCTAGAGTGAACGCACAAACTGCCCAACTGTCATTCTAAACCAGACGAGGATTCCATAAGCAGTCAAAGGCACTGAAAGTTAAAGCAAGAAACGCTTACTTTCTAAAAGTAGCCTTTTCAAACTCACAATTTAAAAACCTGCTTCACTAAAATATCTATTTTAAAATTCTGAGTTTAGGGAACCTAAACTCCAAATCTCCATCACTTACAAGGCAGCTACAATAATAACCTATAGAGAGATAACCCTTGCACTAGTTAAAAATTAAAATAGCAGTATTTCAAGACATGTAAAAATACACCAGCACATGTCCTAATTTTCACATACAATGCACCCTTCCCATGGGGTTACCTTAGGCCTTAGGGGTACCATACATGTAATAAAAGGGAAGGTTTTGCCCTGGCAAGTGGGTGAACCTGCAAGGTTGACATGCCAGTTTAAAACAGCACCCACAGACACTGCATAGGCAGACCTGAGATATGTTTGCAAGGGTACTGTTGGAAATGGCCCTTTTTGCAGGGTTATCCCCAAACGTTGTGCTTCTTCCTCCTTTATTTTTCCTGACCTGTGGTTGTTGGCAATACGACTCTGGGCACTTTACCACTGCTGATCAGTGCTAAAGTGCATATGCTCTCTGTATAAATTGTTATTGTGATTGGTTGTCCATAATTGGCATATTTGTATTACCAAGAAGTCCCTAGTAAAGTGCACTAAGTGTGCCAGGACTGGTGATTCAAATGCTACTAGTGGGCCTGCAGCACTGATTGTGCCACCCACATGAGTAGTCCTAAAATGGTGTCTCAGGCCTGCCAACGCAGTGCCTGTGTGCAGTTGCTAACTGCCATGCTGACCTGACCAGTGTCCCCACTGGCCAGGCCTAACCCTTCCCTTTCTGTACACATTGGACACCCCTATAGAAGGTCCTAGGTACCCCACCCCCACCCGGGCAGGGTGCAGTGTATATGAAAGGTAGAGCATGTACTGGTGTGTGTGACATGCTCTGGTAGTGAATTACAGCCATTTTCGTTTTTCGCTGTTCAGAGGGCAATCTTGCCCCTAGGCTATAATTGGGAATAGTGAGTATAATGTTTACCTGCATATCTTCCCAACGGAGCAAGATAGAAAATTAAAGTCTGGTATCCCTGAACTCAGAATTCAATAACACATCTTTTAGGAAGGATGGTTTTTAAATCTTGTGTTTGCGAACAGCACTTTTAGAAAGTGGCTGTTCTTCTGTCTGACCTTTCTGTGTGCCTTGGCCTGTTTATGAATTGACTGTCTGGTTTGTGAGTGATAGGGGCTGGGGTGCCCCCAGGAGTGTTGATGAGTCAGCCCTATGCTGAATGACTGCATCTGCATCTTGAGTGGTGGGAGGGGATAGCACCTGGGTCTGAATAGGGCTGTGCCTGCCTTCCACAATGATGGCTCCACCTCCTGCTGGGCGGCTGACGACCCTGCCCCTCTCTCTGAAAGGAGAGGAGAAGACAGAAAAACAAAATGCTCAGGAACTGACCTGAACTGGTTCTGACCAAGCCAAGGCCTCTTTGCCTCTAGAGAACAAAGGGAAGACTGGTATAAGAAGGGCTACCCAGACTACAGAAAATTAGATCATCCTGGAATCAAGAAGGAACCTCTGCCAAGGAGAAAGCTGGAAGACTGAAGAGGAAGGACTGTCCTGCTGTGTGTTTGTGGGCTGACCTGCAGTTGCTTTGCTGCCAAGGAGAGGGGAAGGACTTTCTTTGTGCTTAGTCCCCTTGCTTTAAGAGATCTCCAAGGGCCTGAAGAGAGCTGGCCTCCTGTTAAGAAGTCCCAGGAACAAAAGTACTTCACCCCCAGCTTCCACCCTGAACTCTGCTGAGAGAGTTCTGCCCTTCCTAGAGTGCTGAATCTGACTGAGGGGCCTCTGGAAGTTGTGGCCTGCTGTTTGGGAAGTTGGACAAGAAGAAACTAAGACAATTTGCACATTTTCATGCATCGCTCGCTTGCCGAGCACATCCCCACGTCGCTGCGAACATCATCGCAGAGCCATCGCATCGAAGGGCCGTGTGAGAGGAGAAGATCGACGCTGCACCGCACATCGCTGCCGCATCTGAGATCGTCGACGACCCCAAGATCGTCGCATTATGCCTTTGCGAGACGCTTCCTACCAAACCTGCACACCGGAATCCATACAAGGTATCGCCTCCCTCTCCATACATACCAGATTTGTCGCAAAATGCCCGCTGCGTCCAGCGGGGCTGTTGCATCGCCTCCCCAGGGACTCAGGAGTGCGGCATTGCTTGTTTTTCAACACTGCAGCTTCCATTTGGAACTTTTGTCGTATCTAAAGGCATTTAGCTAAACGTGACGCAACTGTGGATTATTTTGACGCAAACCCTAGAACTCTCTTAAAATCATATTCTTGAACTGTGTATGTTGGATTTTTTGTCATTTTGGTGAATCTATGACAAAATCTCGAATACACAAATATCGACATACAAAATTATCGCAACAAAAATATCGATGGCAAAAATATCGGGACCCTATACCTAACCAGGTAAGTACAAAAACATTGAGAAAAAAATATATAATGTCAAATATATCGTTTTTTGTAAAATATCGTTTTCTTTTATTAAAATAAAAATGTAATATTAACAAAATAATACTTATAAATGTAATAAATATATTTAAAAATATATTATAAGATTTAAAATTAATACATAATGTAATACAAATTAATAAAAATAAAGATATAATACATAGTATATTTTTCATTAACAATAACTCTAAATTAATTATTTTAATAACATAAATAAATGAAAATATAATAAATTACAAATAAATTTATATACATAAAATAATAATATAAATAACAATTAATACCAACATAAAACTAATAAAAATAAATAAATACATTTTAGATAGCGTATGAGTAAAAATTACTATTCCCACTCCAGAGAGTGCAACAGTAGGGAAAGTGTTGGATAGCGTAGGGGTAACAATTACTATTCCCACTCCAGAGAGTGCAACAGTAGGGAAAGTGTTGGATAGCGTAGAGGTACAAATTACTATCCCCACTCCAGAGAGTGCAACAGTAGGGAAAGTGTTGGATAGCGTAGGGGTAACAATTACTATTCCCACTCCAGAGAGTGCAACAGTAGGGAAAGTGTTGGATAGCGTAGGGGTAAAAATTACTATTCCCACTCCAGAGAGTGCAACAGTAGGGAAAGTGTTGGATATCGTAGGGGTAACAATTACTATTCCGACTCCAGAGAGTGCAACAGTAGGGAAAGTGTTGGATAGCGTAGGGGTAACAATTACTATTCCCACTCCAGAGAGTGCAACAGTAGGGAAAGTGTTGGATAGCGTAGGGGTAACAATTACTATTCCCACTCCAGAGAGTGCAACAGTAGGGAAAATGTTGGATAGCGTAGGGGTAACAATTACTATTCCCACTCCAGAGAGTGCAACAGTAGGGAAAGTGTTGGATAGCATAGGGGTAACAATTACTATTCCCACTCCAGAGAGTGCAACAGTAGGGAAAGTGTTGGATAGCGTAGGGGTAACAATTACTATTCCCACTCCAGAGAGTGCAACAGTAGGGAAAGTGTTGGATAGCGTAGAGGTAAAAATTACTATTCCCACTCCAGAGAGTGCAACAGTAGGGAAAGTGTTGGATAGCGTAGGGGTAACAATTACTATTCCCACTCCAGAGAGTGCAACAGTAGGGAAAGTGTTGGAAAGCGTAGGGGTAACAATTACTATTCCCACTCCAGAGAGTGCAACAGGAGGGAAAGTGTTGGATAGCGTAGGGGTAACAATTACTATTCCCACTCCAGAGAGTGCAACAGTAGGGAAAGTGTTGGATAGCGTAGGGGTAAAAATTACTATTTCAACTCCAGAGAGTGCAACAGTAGGGAAAGTGTTGGATAGCGTAGGGGTAACAATTACTATTCCAACTCCAGAGAGTGCAACAGTAGGGAAAGTGTTGGATAGCGTAGGGGTAACAATTACTATTCCAACTCCAGAGAGTGCAACAGTAGGGAAAGTGTTGGATAGCGTAGGGGTAACAATTACTATTCCCACTCCAGAGAGTGCAACAGTAGGGAAAGTGTTGGATAGCGTAGGGGTAACAATTACTATTCCCACTCCAGAGAGTGCAACAGTAGGGAAAGTGTTGGATAGCGTAGGGGTAAAAATTACTATTTCAACTCCGCAGAGTGCAACAGTAGGGAAAGTGTTGGATAGCGTAGGGGTAACAATTACTATTCCCACTCCAGAGAGTGCAACAGTAGGGAAAGTGTTGGATAGCGTAGGGGTAACAATTACTATTCCCACTCCAGAGAGTGCAACAGTAGGGAAAGTGTTGGATAGCGTAGGGGTAACATTTACTATTCCCACTCCAGAGAGTGCAACAGTAGGGAAAGTGTTGGATAGCATAGGGGTAACAATTACTATTCCCACTCCAGAGAGTGCAACAGTAGGGAAAGTGTTGGATAGCGTAGGGGTAACAATTACTATTCCCACTCCAGAGAGTGCAACAGTAGGGAAAATGTTGGATAGCGTAGGGGTAACAATTACTATTCCCACTCCAGAGAGTGCAACAGTAGGGAAAGTGTTGGATAGCATAGGGGTAACAATTACTATTCCCACTCCAGAGAGTGCAACAGTAGGGAAAGTGTTGGATAGCGTAGGGGTAACAATTACTATTCCCACTCCAGAGAGTGCAACAGTAGGGAAAGTGTTGGATAGCGTAGAGGTAAAAATTACTATTCCCACTCCAGAGAGTGCAACAGTAGGGAAAGTGTTGGATAGCGTAGGGGTAACAAATACTATTCCCACTCCAGAGAGTGCAACAGTAGGGAAAGTGTTGGATAGCGTAGGGGTAACATTTACTATTCCCACTCCAGAGAGTGCAACAGGAGGGAAAGTGTTGGATAGCGTAGGGGTAACAATTACTATTCCCACTCCAGAGAGTGCAACAGTAGGGAAAGTGTTGGATAGCGTAGGGGTAAAAATTACTATTCCAACTCCAGAGAGTGCAACAGTAGGGAAAGTGTTGGATAGCGTAGGGGTAACAATTACTATTCCAACTCCAGAGAGTGCAACAGTAGGGAAAGTGTTGGATAGCGTAGGGGTAACAATTACTATTCCCACTCCAGAGAGTGCAACAGTAGGGAAAGTGTTGGATAGCGTAGGGGTAACAATTACTATTCCCACTCCAGAGAGTGCAACAGTAGGGAAAGTGTTGGATAGCGTAGGGGTAAAAATTACTATTTCAACTCCAGAGAGTGCAACAGTAGGGAAAGAGTTGGATAGCGTAGGGGTAACAATTACTATTCCAACTCCAGAGAGTGCGACAGTAGGGAAAGTGTTGGATAGCGTAGGGGTAACAATTACTATTTCAACCCCAGAGAGTGCAACGGTAGGAAAAGTGTTGGATAGCGTAGGGGTAACAATTACTATTCCAACTCTAGAGAGTGCAACAGTAGGGAAAGTGTTGGATAGCGTAGGGGTAACAATTACTATTCCCACTCCAGAGAGTGCAACAGTAGGGAAAGTGTTGGATAGCGTAGGGGTAAAAATTACTATTTCAACTCCAGAGAGTGCAACAGTAGGGAAAGAGTTGGATAGCGTAGGGGTAACAATTACTATTCCAACTCCAGAGAGTGCGACAGTAGGGAAAGTGTTGGATAGCGTAGGGGTAACAATTACTATTTCAACCCCAGAGAGTGCAACGGTAGGAAAAGTGTTGGATAGCGTAGGGGTAACAATTACTATTCCAACTCTAGAGAGTGCAACAGTAGGGAAAGTGTTGGATAGCGTAGGGGTAACAATTACTATTCCAACTCCAGAGAGTGCAACAGTAGGGAAAGTGTTGGATAGCGTAGGGGTTAAAATGATATACTTATAAATAAATACTTTTTTTTAATAATAAAAATATGAACTATTAAATAAATATAAACCATTTACAATACCTATACATCATTATTGAAAAGATGATTATCAAAATATATTTTACCCCAAAAAATTATTAAAAAATATAATTTAATAATATTTAATTACCAATTAATAATTAATTAACAATTATATAATTAACAAATCAATTAATTTAAAAACATTATTACTTAATTACATTTAAATTACTTCCCACCATATTCCCCTATAAACCCACAACCCGCAACAGAGCACATTTAGCAATTAATGATTTAATTAAAATTAATTACCCATTAATTAAAATTAATTTATAATTCCTACTAATTAATAATTAATTCAACATAATTAAATTACTTCCCACCCTATTCCCCTATAAACCCACAACCCGCTACAGAACATATTTATCAATGAATCAATTAATTAAAATGATTTACCAATTAATTAAATTTAATTACCAATTATTTAAAAATAATTAATAATAACTAATAATTAATAATTAATTTTACATAATTAAATTACTTCCCACCCTATTCCCCTATAAACCCATAACCCGCTACAGAACATATTTATCAATTAATCAATTAATTAAAAGTAATTATAAATAATTACTTAAAATTAATTAATTATTCCTACTAATTAATAATTAATTTAACATAATTAAATTACTTCCCACCCTATTCCCTTATAAACACACAACCCGCTACAGTACTAAAATACAAAATGTAACTAAATTACGTGAACAAAATTAAAAAACGTAATAAATACAATAAAATATACACAAAAATTATTTAAAAAACGATATTAGTAACATCGAAATTATTTACATCGATATTACTGACATCAATATTTAAAACTTCGAAATTACTAATATCGATATTAAGAGTGTCGATATTACTTACCTTCGATATTATGTCCCTTTGATATTTAAACTTCGATATAATTGTATATCGAAAATTAAATCTCGATATTTTGTCTGCCACTTATTTTGGTCTTCTGTAGTTTAGAATAAATACCTTTATTTTTCTAAACTGGTTTGGATTCCATGTATGGTGTTTTCACTGTGTTACTGTGAGTGTTGGTGCAAATGCTTTACACATTGCCTTTGATAAGCCTGGCTGCTCGTGCCAAGCTACCAAGTGGGTGAGCAGGGGTTATCTGAAGAGTGGATCCCCCTTACCCTGACTAAAAGCAAGGGTCACTATTTGGACATTGGTACCTACCTCTGCCAACTAGAGACCCCCATATCTAACAGCTATTCATGTGGGTGGCACAATCAGTGCTTCAGGCCCACTATTAACATTTTTTTACAGGCCTTGGGCACCCAGTGCACTTTACTAGGGGCTTACAAGTAGATCAAATATGCCAATCATGGATAAACCAATCACCATTACAATTTACACAAGGAGCACTTGCACTTTAGCACTGCATCAATAGTGGTAAAGTGACCAGAGCACACAAACAAGCAAAACCAGGTCAGAAAAAATAGGAGAAAGGAAGCAAAAAGTATGGAGATAACCCTGCAAAAAGTTCTAGGTTCAACATGCATATACTGGCGGGCGGCCTTCTCAGTAGAACACTGCCAACTATACTTAAAGAACCCCATGAAGCAGGCAGGGAAATTGCCTTTAGCGGAGGATCTGTTGTGGCAGCGCCATTAAGGCAGTGAAGCTGTGCTGAGCAAGTGCCATGTTTGTGACTTCTGTTGTTCAATGTTTCTTGTTTCTTAGGAATAACTTCGATTCCTACCTAAAAAGCACAAAATCAATGACCTTGACGCACATGTTCTTTTCTCCCTATGCATGGGAACCAATCAAAATTTCTCATGTCACGACACCTGTGCCTCAGATGGCAGCCATAGGAAGGGGAATTTAAATCGAGAAGGATGATTGTAACTATGAACTGAATGCCCTGAGGAGGATGGGCCATTAGGACTGAGGTTTCGGAGTGAGGGGGCTCCACCTAGCACATTCCCACACTACAATTAGAATGGAAAACTGCAAGTTTAATTCGGCTGAGTACTAATGAGTTAAAATAATTCAACCCCAAAGGTACAGTAGTGCATCAGTAAGAATCAAGTTTTCCTGTCAAGTGCATTAAAATTGAAAATAGCTTCCATACCTGTCCTTTATCTCTCTATATATGGCTGCTAGAAACGTTGATGTTCTATTAATACTATATATGATGGTTATTTTTTTTCAATTGTACATTTTTTGTTGGAAAAATATGTCTGCCATGTTTAGGCTGTCATTTGTTTCCTTTCCTTTTTATTTTTTTATTTTATTGGCATATTGTAGGAAACCAGCTCTGGTTACTATACCAAAAAGAGGTATAGTGTAAACAAAGTCCAGTGAGTCTCCAAAGGTATGGCAGAGGTTAAAGTAGATAATACCTTGCTCTCAATTTAGGGGTAGCTGGGTTGAGCAGTTTGGCTGATCAGAGGGTAGTGCGAATGCATTTTTGTCCTCACTCAAACAAGACAGGAACACAAACTCAATGACTAACTCCAGATCAATGTTTTCTAAAAATATTATTTTAGTCACTTTTATTTCAGGCAGGGCAGAGTCTCATCGACATAAGTGTCGGTCCTCAACTACTGCGGTCTTTGTACTGGTGGACACTGGGGGCTAGTGCCTCTAGCCCAAATGGAGGTTCTTGGAGATTGTTTGAAGGCTGGAATGTCTCTGGGGTTTCTTGCAGGCCTGGCAGGGTTTCTGGGAGGACAGCAGGTCCAGTTGTCGAACTGGCTTCAGGCGGCGGGGGTTCTTTCCAGGTTCTTCCTGCAGGGGTTCAGCCCATCTGACTGCATTTTATAATAAATTCAACACTGGCATCAGTGTGGGTTTATTATGTTGAGATGTTTGGGACCAAATTTCCCTTTTGTGGAGTTCGTAATGACAACCTCCCAGCCCATGTACTGAAAATGGCTTCACTATACTTACAGTGTATGTGAAAGGCACAGCCACTGTAGGGTCAAACTACTCATCCAGCTATGTCCTCACCTGTGGTATGGTGCACCCTGCCTTACGGCTGTGTGGCCTACCAGAGGAGTGTCTCGCCCACGCCACGGGCAGTGTTGGTGGACATGGCACACAGGGATGTGGGCCATGTTGGCTCTTCACTTTAGTCTGCACCAAAATACGCAGCCTGCAATGGTAGTTTGTGGGTGTTAAGGTGAGGGGCTCGGTGGGTGGCTAATGCATGCTGCAGGCCCTCAGAGGACTTCTCTGTTCACAAGGCCCTTTGGTACCAAAGGTACCTTTTACAAGGGACTGTGGCCCAGAGTTGTGCCAATTGTGGAGACAAAGAAAGAACACAGGCACTGGGACCCTAATTGGCAGGGACCCAGGTCACACTCAGTCAACTTAGCATCCATTATCTGGCTAAAAGTTAAGAGGCAACCATACAAAAAGGGGCACTTTCTTACACATATACTTCCAATAAATAAATCAAAAAAGTGAAAGTTTCATCAACTTGCTTGATTTATTGAAAGCCTACCTTCTAAGTGCACATCAAGAAGGCGCTTGTTAATGAGGATGGCCATCAGTAGCTGCTGTTAGCTTATGTTTTGGTAGCACCTGGCATTGCCTTTGTCTTTAAGCACTTTCTGACAGATGCTTTCACTTGTACACAATGACCGTTAATGAAACATTTATGAAGTAACCCCGATAGATCAATGACACACACTGAAAACATCACCCAGAGGAACCCAACAAAAAAGCAATCCATCTACTTGCAGGAGAGAAAGCACAAAAGAAGGAGTAAGAGAGCTCACTCCATTTATCAGTGGACCCCCGCCCCCCTTAGAACAGTTGGAAAAATTGCTCACTACATATATAAAACTCCAGCCTTTTTTCTGGCAAAGGCTTTTATTTACAAAAAATAAATAAAAATAAAACAAAACAACAGCATTAGTTTTGTCACGTTTTTTGTGGTGTTCTGTAAATGTGGTATTTTTGCGTTTTTTGGGGGGGGGGGGGGTTCTCAGGTGCGGCCATCATCCACTTCTAACAGCCGCTTATTGTACACATGCTCCTGGGTTTCTGGAAGCCTCATTAGTCATCTGAGTTTTACATCACATCGGACTTGTGGTCTAGTGCTTGCCACGTGAGACTCTCTCTGCAATTAAGACAACGTAATTCTGTTTCCGATGATCTGTTTCAAACGCCACACGGTCTAACATGCCTGTTGATGTATCTGCCCATTCTCACGACTGCAAAATTGCTCTAATTTTCTGACGCAGTAGACGGCTCATCCTGGTTTCCCGAGATTCATTCTACATGTGCCATCTGTCGCCTTCAGATAAGAGTTTTCTGCATTTTATCATCCTCTCGCTGAACAATACAGCAACTGTGAGGGAAAGAGCCTCTTGGGTGAACACTAACCCATGGGCAGAGCGAAGTAAATAAAGAACCTCTGTAAATAGAGAGGTTTGGGTATTTTCTGCCACCTTGTTTAAGTTGCAGACACAGTAAAGGGTATTTTGCTTAAAGAGAACAGAGCATCGCTTGTTATTTGGAGAGGCAATTCTCTCCAGTCTGATTATCTAATTCCTGTTTGTCCTTGCATTAGCTAGTAATTTGATTGTGCAGCTATTGCAATTTGCTCATTAATTTTATCAGAATTAAAATACATTGGTAATAGCTGATGCCAAGAGCCTTTCTTATCACAGAGTTGGCAATGACTGCATTTCAACAGTATATCCATTTCTTAGTTTTAGAAATAAAATAAATATAATATATAAAACTGAACTAAATAAAAAATATGCAAAGCTCAACAATGCACGCCCTACCTCAGCAAATAAGTGTATTAGATATGGGGGTCCTCATGCAAGAACAGGCACTTACAACTGTGAAAAGTTATATATGGATCAACTGGGTGATGCCTCCAGACAAAGATGAGACAAGGCTGTGGAAAAATCTACCTCAGATCCTGTTCGGGATGCTATGGGGAGAGTAGGGGCTACTGGTCCTGAGCTGTTGGGATTGAGTTCGTACGTTTCTGATGGCACAGGCCCTGAGGTCAGAAACAAAGTCTCTTCTGGCACAAGGTGTTATCACCTTCTCCCAGCAGAATAACTAATCCGCATTTCAAGACAGGAGCCTTCAAAGGCCTCCACTGCCTGTGATATGCAACCTCAGCTTCCCCCAGACAAGAGAAATGCCACCCCCTGCCCAGGCCCCATTTGGCACCAGGACAGGTAGGAAAACATTAGCTAGGCAGTAGGCGTGTTCACCCTCAGGCTTATACCACCACTAAGGCGGGCTACCTGAAGTGAGCACGACTAGGAAAATTCCATCATCTTGGTTTTTAGTGGAAGTAGGTACTCTTACCACAGTAAGTGGTCATATATAGGGTGTTTTCACTCTAAAGGTAGATAGTTGATTGGTTAAATACAGTGTTTAGGTGGCACCCCTAACTTCAGATTCGATGATCCAAACGAAGAAGTGGACTGAAATGTTTGCTGACCCGAGAACTGAGTAGCACGACTGACTTGCCACCAACCCTGCCAGCCTACCGCCCGACCCTCGTGGAGAAATTGACTCGTCCTGCCTCTGTGCAGACTGCAAGAAACCCAGAGGGCTGCCAGTGCCTCACAAATCACCAGATGACTCCCTTGGAGAAGAGGAGCTACTCCCCAGAAGCTGCAGGCACCAAAAGAAGCAAGGTCCTGTTCACTCTCCTGCGGCTCACCTGGACTACCCATGCCACAGACGCCCAGGAAGAGGTAGCTGAACTCCCACAGGTCAGATCCACCCTTTCTACACATTTGGGAACACCAGGACTGACCAGAGCCGCAGAGTACCAATCCCTGAAGTACCTGACGCCTTGCAGCTGCCAAGGCTTATTATGTTCAGTCTGGACACCACTGCTGGGGAAAACTAACCTGCACATCGAGGGACTTCAGTGATATTGAAACCCACATGGTGAGTGGTCCAGCTGTCCTGTTTGCCCTTCTTCATCGGAAACAAAGACAAAGTTTGAGCTTCTGACGGCTGCCTCCTGACACCTCAAAGTGCTTCTGCAGGTACGCCCCACAGCCCGAGTCTGAGGGAGGTAACAATGTCAACGAGGTCCTGAGACCCTATAAGGCTGAACACACCCTTGGGTATGCCAAGACTAGAGTTTCAGTCAATGTCTGTAGTCTCTTTCTGCAGTCCCCCTCCAACCGCTAGTGACTTCAGCACGCGACCCAATGCCGAAAGACACCACAGCAGCTGAGCCTCACCGCCCGAAGAGAAGTCGACCACCACTGTTCCTATGTGCCCAAGCATTTCAAGATTCGAGTCTCCCTGTGGGTTCACCTGGACTGGTCCCACAGTCCCTGTCTGCAGCCTCTTTCTAACCGGAGCGATCTTCATTGAAGTCAAGGGGGCACCCAACGCTGTTGGTGTGGCCTTGGACCTTGCCCCATACAAACCTTAAGTCCAGGAGAAGGGTCCTTTAAGTCACTGTTTGGTGCCCGAATGCAGTATATGATTTCCCCTCATAGGATAACATTACCGCTCCAGAAATTGCAGTGTTGACTTTGGAAACGAAAAGTACTTAATTTATTCCGATGATCTTGGTATCTAAATTCATATAAAAAAGTGCTATTTTTATAAATTGGTATTGGATTTCCTCTTTGAGTTAATTTTTTACTTACTGCCTTGTGTGTGCAATAAATGCTTAGCACTACCCTCTGATAAGTGTAACTGCTCTCCCACACTATCACAACAGAGACCATTTGGGTCATCAAATTGGGTTTTTGTGGACTCTTTACACAATGTACCTCATTTTGGTCCACTGTATAAAGGGTAAGCTTCTTACAGCCATTGATAATATTTATTTTGGCACTTAGTAGGGATGCCACTTGGTTCCCATTCTCTCTGCACCTCCTTCTTAGGAGAGATCAAGGGGGGAGTGCGGTTGAAGCCCTTTATGGGCCCTGTTGGGGTAATTTATGATATTGTGTGTTGCATTGTGCTCCTGGAAGTGCATCTCAGCAACTAACGTCAGTCGTCTTGATCTTAAGCATTTTCGCTGGAGATTACCTGATGCCTTACTCAGATTCTACCACTGGTGCTTTCTTCCCCCTCGGTGGCAGCTCATCCAAAGGGGCCTGCCTTCCTGTCCAGCCTTGGTCGTCTCCTGACCTGGCACTTTTTTGCAAGCAACCATCCAATATCCACCACAGCAGACCACTCCCTATCCCTTCACTTTTGCCCCGTGCTGGGTGATGGTGTGCACAGTAAGTCCCTGTTATGTCAACTCTTGGTACACACACAAAAGGGCCAGTCCACAGAAGTCGAGGGAAGCCCTACTTCAGAGTCTTCAGCAAGCCACCCTCTATGGTGCCTGAGAGGCAGCCTCAGAGTTAGTGCAAATAGCCCATGAGAAAGTTCACAAAGGTTTACAGTACAAGCCAGGGGACTCTAGACCACGGACAGGGATACATCTGCCCAGGCTTGTCATTCTTCCACATTTCACAGTTTTATTCTCAGTTTTCTGAGGCCGTGCAAGAACCTAAAAAAGGGAGGTGGAGTGTCTTTTGATTGGTGACACACATGCTCCAACCTAGGAGTTTCACATCATGCTCTCTTTGGGTTGCTCATAGATACGAGACTATTACTTGTCACAGTCCAAGTACTGTGATCTGGGAAGCTTTCAAAATGCAAATCCCACCAAACTCCCGGCACATCTCCTCTCTGGGTCAAGCTGTGCCCACAAAGGCCTGGGTTTTCAATCTCAAACCTCAAAGAATCTTCCTGTGGTGAATTAAGCCAGAGTTCTCCCTGCCTTCCCTTTGTTGCATTCAGGAACACTGTACAAGCCAGTTTTCAGGGAAATTCTGGTATAACCTATGGAGATCCGCACCCCAGACCTTCCTTCATCAGGGGTAGTCACATCTCCCTCAGTTGGGCACTGATCTGCCTGCTGTGGCACAGAGTATTTAACTCCAGCTAACAGCTCAACGTAGAAATTTCATCAAGACTGACTCTGGGAATCATGCCAGATTGCTTGCCATGTAAAGAAATACAGATGTGCCCAAACCAACCTCAAATTTACATTACACTCTCAATAATGTGGGTAAAAGGAAGGACTGTGATTGCTGTATCACATTTCAACCTGGAATTATAGCAAGGTAAAATGTACACAAATAGAGCCTGATTCACAAAGGTAACTTGTACTTTTGAGTGTGTATAGTTTTTGGTGTTCACAAACTCCAAGTGCAAGTTAATATAAAAAAAACAGTAGGATGCCCAGCACTACATTTTGCCAACCACAGGTACTGCAACCCTCTCCCTTAGAAAATAACGGCGGTAACTATAAATGCTAAATAAAATTATTTAAAATAGTTAAACTTATAAATATAAATGAATGTTAAAAATATATAAAATTGTACATATTCATTTTAATTTAAATGTATTTAATGTGGAAATAAATATAAAAAATGTGTTTACATGACATAATAATGCAATTTCATTTGATACATTTACTTTAAATGTAGGAGAAAATAAAAAATACTACAGTACTATTCAAATAATTTTAAATTTAAACTTTAATTAATGAATGGAAATTATTTAAATTGAAAATAAATTATTTTTCCTAAATTTAAATAAAGAAATACATTTCCACCTGAAGAAAACAATTGTTTTAAGGTGCATTATTAATTATTAAAAGGGATGCATAGAATTAATTAAAGTTCATTTAAATATGTTTTACAATATATATATTGTTACATCTATTGTAATGTGAGCAAAAGATTGATGGGTTGGGATGCTACCCCGAGCGTTTGCCAGTGGTTTGACAAATTGCAAGCATTCCTTCCATCATCTTTTGTGTGTTTGATGCACCACCCTAAGTGGTAAGGGTACGCCCAGACATGGGTCCAGTGCTCACTGTGCCACTAGACCCAAGCTATTCTTGACTGATGAGCCCTTATCAGGGGAAACCAGTCCTAGGTTGCTTGTGTCATGGCTCGGTAAGGAATTTGCCTGGCAGTGCGGGCTGGACTGTTCCCAAGAGGAGCAGGGTCACAGCTCATTTGCATGTGGCTTGGTCCAAACTTAGGTGGCATGGTGAGCAAAAGAATGATGGGTAGGGATGTTAACCTGAGTGATTGCCATTGGTTATACAAATTGCAAGCATTCCTCCCATCACCTTTTGTGTGTCTGAATGCCCCTGTTGAAACAGACATCCAGATCTCCTCTACCCATAATATAATCAATCAATATGCTTTAAAGTGAAAGCATCCTACATCATTTTCCATCACTTATGAAGAGATTAGAGGGCTCACCCCATCACAGACACATTTTTCCCATTCACACCTACATTTCTTCATCTGGAATGCCGGCCATCCATAACTACCTAGAATTCTCCATTTATTCTTGCTACTGCATTGCTTTGAATACATCCCACAATTCAAATGGACAGGTCTCCAGCATGCAACACATCATTTATGGATTTGTCAGGGCTCCTGAACATGAGTTTTGCTGTCAAATAATCTGCTTTTGTCACTCTCTATAAGGGATGAACAGTCCAACAGAAATAGAGATGCATCATTCGCCTAGATAACACTGTGCACCAGGCAACGTCAGTGAATCTGTGCTCAGAGAGTTTCTTTCTGAGTTCAGTGAAAAGTACACATTTTCAACTCTGTTTTTAGGATTAACGTTGATTTGAATCTACTCTTATTTTTAGACTTTTAAATATCTTCTTATGTTTGCCTATGAAGCACACCCTAGTGTCAGAAGCTGATTTGTTGAACCGATTTTGTCCTTTCTACTTCACTCATCCAGGTTGCACTGATACTGCACCTCTCGTCTTCTATCACAAGGCTGAAAGACTGTCATGGCCCTGTGCCACTACTAGACATCGTCAAAGCATCATTTTCTTCACAAGAAATGTGCTTTTTTCAAAGTACCCAGAGTAACTGGATTAAAACACAAGAGATGGCTGAAACACTAAAGGAACATGGAGGTCCTGCAAAGGGAATGAGGCAACATTGAAGATCTCACAAAAAGAGAGAGAATGTCAATTAAAAGTGTCGAGGTGGGAAAGAGTTGTCTCAGTAGTTGGTTTTTATAGGGAATGTTCATGGCCAAAATGATACCTAAAACAAGAAAATAGACAGTGGATTTGGGAAATTAGTGGAAATATTTGCAGCAAAGGAGTATAAAGTCAGGAGTGAAGACACAGTGGGTAGGTACAAAAATGGTCACACAAATGTAGTGGGATAAAAGGGCTGTCATAGCCAGAAAACCTCATTATAGTACATAAATGATATAGAAAGAGCAATGAGGAGGATGTGTAGAAGTACATATCTTGACAAGGCAATGATCCTGACAGTAAACGATTTTAATTTGATGATATTTATTTAAGGAAAACACTACCAAGGGACGATTACTATATCATCCGGAAAGGCACTGAACCGCATTCGATTCATCCGAATCACATTTGGAACCTGCCTTTCCGACCGACACAGACACGTTTCTCAACGACCGATTACGATGGCTGGAAAGCATTCGGACTGTCCAACTCGGTTCAGAAAGGCTTTCGGAGTAACTGAGTTAGTTGGAGCCGAACTGTAGTGATCTAAGGACCACATTTCCAGCTGAGCAATTAGGATGTCAGATTCAGACAGCCTTTCCAAATTGGTTGTTCCGACATGGATTGGCTGTCGGAATCTGAATTTGGGGGCCCGTAGAAGGTCCCCCTTTACCAGGGACCCTTCGAATCGGGCCAGTGGGGGTAACCATGGGTCCCCCCTTCAAATGCATGCACAGAGTACCAGGCACCTTGGGGTGCCTGCCACAGGGTGCAAGGTTTTTCCCAACCTTCCCTTTTGTCATTGGGACCCTGTGTTCTCATTCGGAACACAGACTCCCATTGAAGTCAATGCGAGTCCGACCAAATCATGTCTGGAAGCATCGTAATCGTTTGGTTGGACTTGCATAACCCGATTTGTTCGGAAACGATTCCTAAACCGATTCGATCAGAAGAGTTTCCAGATGACATCGTAATCGGCCCTAAGACAAAGTGGTAAGCCTCATCAAATTTGTATTTCAAGGCCAACATAACCTTTATCCCCTAGATCATCTTGTGGGAAAATTAGAGAGTTATTGTACAGACTACAGAGAGTATTTGGTCAAATGCTTGTGTTTTTTGGATATTTTGTTGAACTGCCTACAAGAAATCCATTTGACTCTTTTATTTAAGGGGGATTGCCTCAACTTAGCCACTCTTCTTTCACAATAGAATTTCCTAAATGAACCCAGGTGTTGTATTCATCAATGCAGGGCAGGACCTCCCAGAAGTGTGTTGACTTCTCCAGCAATTTATTTTCTGGATTTGTTCATTTGGTACCTTTGTTGACACATCCTCGTTTTTCTAGGGATGCAGAAGATAGCCTCAGCCTCCCAAAGAAGACTGCTACATCAGCTGCCCTATATGCCCCTCAACCAGACACCCTTGGTTTTACTTGTTCACACTATTCCCTCCACAGAGCAATGGATTGAACCAAACAGGTTACCGTACTGTCTTGTAAATGGTTCCCTCTCATGCCTCCCGGGAGCAAAGGAGTTCAGCCTTTATAAAGGCAGCCATTTGTACAATGGAACTATCCCCACACAGGCTTTATCCTCCACATTAGAGAGCGGGTACATCCTGCTCAGTAGCTGGCTACCGCTAAGACATTGGTTTCCAGTACTAATGTTAGCATCTACTGTAAACTTTTCACCCTCAGAATAGATAAAAATAGTAGAAAATATTATCAAGTGGTGCTAACCTTCCCTGACAACACAACCTGCAAAGGAATATCAAACTCCAACATAACTATTTCAAGCACAGAGAAGTCTAGTGTTCTTTTGAGATGTGTTAACAGAATATTGTTGTTAGAATATTGTCTGACTTAAATATTGTGCCCTAAATTCTGTTTACAATGAACCTTAGAAAATGTATATCCAATGGGAAGATATTTTTGCAAATTACATTATGACACAATATTTAAGTGAGGCAACATTTTTTTTTTCTGGAGATGGAACAGTCCAGGCAACATTTCTGTGTAGAATATTCTGACAAACAACCTATATCAGGCCCAGTCCCTTTCTCATGGTCAACTTGCATTCTTCAAGCACCTATTCGTTTTTCCAAATAGAACTTACAAATCTGGATCAGAAAAAGCTAACAAGTTCTAGTCTTTTTAACGTTTTAAAAGGTACTGACCTCAAAATACCATTCTTTATCATGGGTTGAGATTCCAAGACCATTTATGGAATGATAACCATTTTTGAAAGGGCTCTTTATGATACTTGACTTCTTCACTCTCAAAATCATGGTGC
Source organism: Lissotriton vulgaris (assembly GCF_964263255.1). Lineage (NCBI taxonomy): Eukaryota > Metazoa > Chordata > Amphibia > Caudata > Salamandridae > Lissotriton > Lissotriton vulgaris. The sequence goes on from NC_141697.1 coordinate 1,033,082,699, forward strand.
TAATATACCATATATCAGATAGCAGTTCTGAATGAAGAGTGCATCACAATGTATTGAATCCCTAGATTTTATTGTGCTCCTTGTCCTCTTGCTTCTACATTTGTCTCAGATTTTTCCTCCTTATAGCTGGATCTTCAAAGGGATATTGATCTGGATATTGGCCTTGCACTCTTCTCCACCCTCTTCCTTCAGAAACAGGCTGATGCTTGCCATTCTCATTATCCATTCGCTGAATCTTCGTAACTATCAAGATTATCAGATAACGTTTTCTATTAAGTGACATATTATGCTGAAAATACAATTCTTGAAAAAACTCAATTTAAGACCACACTCAAATGGCCAGTTCTTCCCGGTACTCCTGCTTTTCTCCACAGAAACACAGGCTATTCTGTTCTTTAGGCCATGTTTCTCCATTACCCTTCAGGAGTGTAGATCAATGGCATACATATACGCATGTATTTCTCCAGACGTTCTCCTGAATCTCATTTCTCCCAGTGGGATTAGCAATAAATGACATTATTATCCTCAGAAATGCCTTAGGAACATAGGATTTAAAAGAAAATGGTATTTATTCACTAATCCTTTATTGGGTGGGAGGAGTTCAGCATCAGCAGACTCTTCTTGCCCCCCTCACTTCCATCAGCTTTCTGGTTCCTAGGTGGTGGGAACCCTACTTTATAGAAGTCACCCAGCAGTGAGCATTAGCTTATGCTAAATATATCAAATCAAATCTCTCAATCGATCTGCTCCTATATTGTAGCAAATCAATAATTCAATTGGAAACACAATCCAAAAGGAATTTTTTCTGTTTCTGAAATGCCAGAGAGACGTTTAGTCTGCCATTGCTCCTGGGCTTTTAAAGACCACTTCCCATACTGATAGTATCTATTCTACTCCTAATGCAACACAAAAACATTCCTGCCTGACACCGTTTTGTTGTCTCCACATAGATAAATAGATACCATGTTAAACAGTGACCTTTGGCGTCAAATAGTTTCATTGGAGTGTTATACTCATGACATGTTTTTTTAAATTGCTCTTTATTGGGCTGTCTAATCATTTAAAAATACATTCTTTTTTCTGTGTACTGGGAATCCCCTTGCACAGCTGCGGTTCCTGCTAATGCCTTTCTGAGCAATTTAGGTATAAGTAACACTGTTTAAATTAAACAAAGTCAGAATAAAAAATTAATTGCTGAGTAGTCTGGTCTCATTAAATCCTAACCACCATATTACCCGATGGGTATATTGAATCTCTGCCAGTACCCCTTCTCTACCCTTCACAGGAGCCTTGTGTCAGTGATTTTGTCTTCTCTGCTCTGCACCCTAGTTGAAGTCATAGCTTATCTGTGGTTGAGTACACGTGATATGTCTGAGTGGCCTATCCTTTAATGCTTCCGCCTACACCATCACCGTGCCTATGTCTAGATTGGCTGTCATTACAAACATGCTATCTCTCTATAAGTGTTTGACTCTTATCAGTCTTTTTTGGTAAATCTCAGATGGCATCCTCGTCAATCAATCAATCAATCAATCAGGGTCTTAAAAGCGTGCTACTCAGCTGGCTCTCAAGGTGCTGGGGGTGTGGTGCACCTCCAGGTCAGCCGAAAAGCCAGGTCTTGAGACTTTTCCTGCAGGTGTGCAGGGTATGAGAGCGTCTGATGTTGGCTTTTAGCTCCTTCCAGGCCACGGCTGCAATGTAGGAGAAGGCTTTTCCACCTGCTTTCGGTTCTGTGGATGTGAGGGGTCTCTGCTAGGGCGAGGCTGGCAGAGCGGAGGTTTCTTTTGGGTACGTGGAAGGAGACTCTTTCATTGAGGTATTTGGGTCTGATGTTGTGGAGGAATTTGTAAGCGTGGGTGAGTTCGGGAGGGTCTGGAGTTTGTGCAGCAGGGATTTGTTGATTCCAGCATAGAGGGCATTACCGTAGTCCAGTCTGCTAGTTATGAATGCGTGGGTGACGGTATGTCTAGCTTCATGAGGGATCCATTTGAAGGTCTTGCAGAGGATGTGGAGGGAGTTGAAGCAGGTGGAGGCGATGGCGTTGATCTGGAGAGTCATGGTGAGGGAAGAGTTTAGAATGATGCTGAGGTTTGGGCGTGGTCTATTGGGCTGGTTGGGTTTCTGAGGGCGGGGGCTACTAGGTTTTGTCCCACACGATGGGGAGGGTCTGAGGGAGAGGACCTTTTTTTTTCTCTGAGTTGAGCTTTAGGCAGCTGTTGCTAATCCAAGCAGCGACGTTTTTCATTCCTTCCTGGAAGCTCAGTCTGGTGACTTCAGGGTCATTTGTGAGGGAGAGGATATGCTGGGTGTCGTCGGTGTAGGATACTATGCTGAGTCCATGCTGTCTGACGATGGGGACGAGGGCTGCCATGTAGATGATGAAGATCGTGGGGCTGAGCGATGATCCTTGGGGTACTCAGCAGTTTATCTCTGTGACTTCAGAGTGGAAGGGTGAGAGTCTGATCCTCTGGGTTCTGCCGGCGAGAAAGGAGCGGATCCAGTTGAGGGTTGTTCCCCATATGCCAGAGTCATGGAGTCTGGCTGCAAGACTGCGGTGGGAGACTGTGTTGAAGGCTTCGGAGAGGTCTAGCAGGATAAGGGCCGTGATGTCGCCCTGGTCGAGTAGCATGCGGATTTCGTCACTGGCGGCAAGTAGGGCGGTCTCGTTGCTGTGGTTACTGTGGGATCCGGACTGGGAGGAGTCGAGGATGGTAGTCAGCTGGGCGTTGACAAATTTCTCTGTGACTTTGACTGCGAAGGGAAGGCGAGAGTTGTGCCGGTAGTTTTTCAGGTTTGTCAAGTCAGCTGAGGGTTTCTTGAGGAGGGGCTTGACCTCTGCCCGCTTACAGTTGTCAGGAAAAATGCCAGATTCGAAGGAGGCATTGATGGTGTGGCGAAACTTGGGTGCTATGGCGGCTCTGTGGGAGATGTGTGGCAAGCAGGGGTCCATGGGGGCTCCTGAGTGGGTATCCTTCATGGTCCTGGTGGTATCTTCTGTGGTGACCAGTGTCCAGATAGTGATGGTGGGCTAGCTGTCATTGCTGGTGAGGGGGGTGGAGCCTGTTAGCTGAAGTTGTCATATAGGGCTTTAATTTTCAGGTGGAAGTAGGAGTCGAGCTTGTTGAAGATGTCCTGGGATGGCGCGATGCCCGTGGCTTACTGGGTGGGGTTTGGTGAACTGTTGGATGACGTTGAAGAGTTCCTTTGAATTGCTGGCATTGGTGAGGATTTTGTTTGCGATGAAGGTTCTCTTGGTGGCTTATGAGTTGGTGGTATTCTGTCATGGTGTTCTTGTAGGTGGTCTGGTATTCAGTGGTTTTGCTGTTCCTCCATCGTTTTTCGAGACGTCTGCAGGAGCGTCTGGCTCCTTGGAATTTGGTGGTGAACCAGGCGGCCTTCAGGGGCCATTGTCTGTGGGGGTGGCAGAGGGGTGCAAGTTTGTCTGTGCCGCTGGTGATCCAGTGATGTAGGTCCTTGGCGGTGGAGTTGCCATCGGTGGCGGTGGAGGGGGGTCATGGATGAGGGTGGAGTTCAGGTGCTCCTCTGTGACCTTGTTCCAATTCCTTTGTGGCGGGCATGGGGCTGGCTTGTGGGCAGTGGTGGTGCTGAAGGAGAAGTGTACGCAGTACTGGTCATTCTAGATTGGCTGCGAGGTGTGGCTGAAACAGAAGTTGTTCCCTCCAGTGAAGATGTGGTCGAGGATGTTTCCTGCCTTGTGAGTGGGGGTGGTGATGAGCTGCTTCAGTCTGAGGTCGGCGAGGTTATATAGGAGGGCAGTGGTGTTGGGGTCGCTGTGGTTGTCGAAGTGAAAGTTCAGGTCTGTGATGAGTATGTAGACCGTGGAGGCAATGGCGTGTGGCGCGATGAGGTGAGTGATGGTGGTGGAGAAAGAGGCGCGAGGCTTCGGGGTCTATAAGTGAGTGTGTTGCGCAGCATGGTTCTGGGGCTGGTACAGATCTGGAAATGGAGGTGCTTAGTGTAGGAGAGGGGGTAGCTCATGCTGGAGGTGGAGAGTCGGAGGGAGCTGTTGTGTGCAATGGCGAGTCCTCCTCCTGGGCAGTGGGGTGGTCCTTCCGCTGGATCTTGTATCCGTCATGAATGGTGGTGACGATGTCCGGCGGAGGCGGCGTTGGTCCAGGTTTCCATGAAGAAGGCAACGTCTGGCGAGAGGGAGTCCAGGAGATCCTAGATCTCTACGGTGTGTCTGTGCAGGGAGCGCACATTGAGGAGGATGCACTTCAGGTCTTCGGTGGTGCAGGCGTCCGGCATGGGTGCGGCGGTCGTGGGGGTGCTTTGGATGGTGAAGAATTGTTGGCAGTGTCTGCAGGAGAACTGTCCATCGGTGGTGTTCGGCGTTGACCGCTGGCAGCTATTGTTCCTTCCTTGCTTGAGTGCGAGGAGTGCCGTTGAGTCGTGTGTGGTCGTAGATCCAGGGGTCCTGGCACTGGCTGCGGATGAGTTGCTGATGAGCAGAGACAGTCTTCCTTCGATGCTCCTTTGGTGCACCAGCTTCAAGCGTCCGCGGTCAAATGGGGGAGGCGGGAGGGATGTGCAGCTGGAAGGCGGGAGCGGGAACCAGCAAGGGGGAGGGGCTGCAGAGGCAGCAGCGGCAGGAAGGAGAAGGGCCAAAAAACATAACAGAACAGGCACATAAATTACACCATAACCAGGCACAATAGCAGAAATAAAAACAGTATAAGAACAGCAGAAAACAGGCACAATACCATAACTGGGCAGCATAGTCTATCTAGTGCATACATATCCTCTGTGTTACATGTTTTCATGTGTCTGTTAGCAGTGTCTGGCTATGATCAGCAGCTTTTGGTGAGCAAAGATTTCAGCTCCCCATCCATCATCTCTTTGCATTTGCTTTGTTTACCCTGGGCTGTCAGGGTATGCCCTGACGTGGGTCTCTTGCTCACTTTGCCAATGGATTCAAGCAACCTGGCTTATGAGGCTTGGTACTCCAAAACCGGTCCCAGGATGCTTGTTTCCAGTCCAGGGAAGCCCTGGTTTGGCAGTTCAGGCTGGACTGTTCCCATGAAGAACAGGGTCGAGACTGATTTGCATATGTCTGGGTTTGAACTGGGGTGGAGAAGTGAGCTAAAGAACGATGATGGATTCAATCCATATCTAATAGTGACTGGAGGTGAGTGTCTGAAAAGTTTCAGGGTTCTGTCCATCATCCCCTTGTGTCTGACATGTAAAACTTATACAACAATGCCTTGTGGGCTACATATTTGTCTGGCATGATACACAACTGCACTTCGTTGCATTTACCAGGAGTGCCACCCCACACATGTATGGCTTGTGTAAATGTCATGTATAACATTAGTTATTTGACTTTTATGTCCCAGTGGATATCTATCATAGTTTTCGATGTAATCAAAACATCCCAATTAGGATTTTATAGGCAGTTGCTGTGATTTATGGAAACAAACATGTACAATTAAGTTAGGGTTTTTTTGCTGCCCAGATGTAAAATATACCAGCAATCAGAACCTTAAGAAGCAGACAATTTGGGAGAACAGGCATGTTAAAACGGTGATACCTGGTTGGCTGAGGTATGCATCCAACCCAGGCAGGAACCACCACTCTGTCAGAGTAAGCTAGATACACAATAAGATTAATTGTGCTCACTCTCTGGTAGCTTGGCACAGAGCAGTCAGGCTTATCTACAAAGGCAATTTGTAAAGTAGTTGTGCAACAAACACACACACACACACACATACAGTAACACAATGAATACACCACATGAAGACTCCATACAGGTTTAGAAATATATGTTAATATATTCTGAACAAAACAACATCACAATGACACATATCCAATCAGTGAATCTCACATTATGCTTCTTTAAATTATAATTGCAAAACAGTGTTTAAAGGTCACTAATGCTTTCAAAACGGTTAGTTGCAGTCATGCTGACCGGGGTAATGCAACACAAATCCCTCAGAGGCTCACCAGAGAGACTTGATCACATTTACGATGGAACCGTGCACCCAAAAGTCACTTGTGATTCAATACTTAATTCAGGAGACTGAGACTGAGGTACTTTGACTGGTACGGCTGCCCACAAGGGAGCACAGACTGATACAGGCACCCACAGTTCCCGCAGCTCTCAATACCTTAGAGTTGAGGCCCATGCCATCAAGTCTTTAGGACGGGAGGGGTGGCTGGCAAAGCACGCACACAACGTAGGTAGGCAGCTGTGGCGGTGTGAAAAAAGGGTGCAGGAACATAAGCCAGCATGTAGCTATGAAGTGCTGCTCCTGGACACACTCCGCTGCCGATCGGACATGAAGCACTGATTGTAGACAAACTCCGCTGTCACTCGGACAAGAAGTGCTGATCATAGACAAACTCCACTGTAACTCAAGCGCAAAGCACTGATCGTAGACATGCTGCTTGGGCATGACGGGCAGTGCTCAGCCACCGTGGTTGAAACACAAAGTCTTTTTGTCCCTGAAACTTCTTGAACAGGAGACAAGCCAACAAGCCTTACCTGGCAGAAGGCAGAGTTGCGTTCTCCTTCAACATAGTGAGAGAGCAGCAGGACAACAAGCAGAAAAGCAGGGCTTCCAGAAAAGCAGTCCAGTGGAGTCCTTTAGGCAACACAGCAGTTCTTCTGGCAGAGCTTCAGTTAAACATCCAGTAGTGTCTGCTCCTAGGGGGTCAGAGACCCAGTACTTATACCCCAAAGTGCCTTTGATGTTGGGGGTGACTTCAAAGCAACTATCTGAAGTCCACAAAGACCACTTCCAACCCAGTCCTGTCTGCCAGGCTATCGGTGGAGGGTAATCAGTCCTTTGTATGGGGGACAGGACACAGCCTATTCAAGTGTAGTGTCAGCCCCTCCCTTCCATCCTGTCCAGGCGATGCCATCAGAATGCCGATGTATGTAGATGGTACTTAGACACACTAATGCTTCCTGTGTTATAGCTGTCTTGAGGGAATGCACAAAGTGTAGCTGTCACCCACCCCAGACATGTATTAGAAGCAGGCTGTCAGGCACACAGAGTAGTAAGTGCAGAGAAATGTCCACTCTCTAAAAGTGATACTTCTACAATAGTAATATTAAATCCACTTTCACCAGTAAGTAGGATTTATCAATAAAATGTCAAACATATGAAACATGAAAAAGCTTCTCCTTTCTGATCAGGAAATACATCTTAAATATCTATTAAGTAATCCCAATGCTAACCTATGAGAGGAGTAGGCCTCACAGTAGTAAAAAACAAAATAGGCTATTTGTCACTATCAGGGCATGCAAAGCACAAAAGTACATGGCCTACCTTTTACTTACATAGCACCCTTCCCTTCGAGCTACCTAGGACCAACCTTAGTGGTGACCTATGTGTAATAAAATAGGAGTATAAGGCTTGGAAAGCAGTTTTAAATTCCAAGTTGAAGTGGCAGTAAACTGTACACACAGGCACTGCAGTGGCTGGCCTTAGACAGGTTTAAAAGGCTTCTGTTGTGCATGGCACAATTAATGCTGCAGCCCATCAGTGGCATTTACCTTACAGACCCTGGTTATATGGTATACTACCTTAAAGGGACTTACAAGTAACTTCAATATGTCAATCAGGTATAAACTAATTACACACATGTTTAAGGAAGAAGCACATGCACTTTAGCACTGAATAGCAGTGGTAAATTGCTCAGAGTCCTTAGGTCAACAAAAAAAATCAGCATAACATGTAGGCAAAAGGCAAAAAGATTGAGGGAAGACCACCCTAAGGCTGACGGGTCTAATATGTGTCCCCCCAGCTGAAAGTAGGGAGAGCTACAGTCTCTAGAAAGTTCTTTTCACTAAAGTCGGAAAAACCTGGATAGACCATCAGCAATGGAGTGGTCTACCTCTGGTCTGTGTTCTACCCTGAAGTCCTTACCCTGTAGAGAAATGGATTATCTCAACAGATTTGTATTCTCACCCCTCATTTGCATGAGCCACCATCAGGGGTCTTACATCAGTCTGAATCAGGAAGTGAGTGCCAAACAAGTATGGCCTCGGCTTCTTCAGTGCCCAGACCACATTCTGTACAAGGGCTACGTTCAGTGCACAAAATGTTGATGCTTGTTATTGTCCGTTTGACGACTGAACTATCACAATAACATCAACAACAGTGGCCTGACTGGGACCTCGCCATGGCAACATGGGTGGTATATTATATAAATGACATCACTCCCTTGTTTAGAGGAACATTTCGCTGGCACTGGAAGCTCACCCCATGCCAGAATTCAAGCCCAGCTGATTTCTATTTACCTCTTTCTAGGAATAATTACCAAATCTCCACCAAGATGGGCTTCCTGATGGCACAGGTAATGGTGGAGTTGGATCACTCTAAAGGGATTTAGCAGATTTGCCCACCCTAGGTACACTAGGATAGGTAGCACTAGCTAGGAGCAAAATATTACAGCATTTATATGCTTGCAAATATTTTCTGTAAACAGCACAATGGTTGCACTATTCATCTCCTTCACTATTCTTGAATTGCTGATCACCCTATTCTGTTTCCCTCTACTGATTAATGCAGCACACATATTTTACTCAAGAATCACAATGCTTCAATAAATATTGAAATGTAATGTTGTGCATTTCTTGTGCATCTCTTTGGGTATGAATGAATTACCAAACAAATTTATTGAAGCATTGTGGTTCTTGAGTAAAATATGTTGATGCTATTGTGATAGTTCAGTCGCCAAACGGACAATAACAAGCAACAGTATTTTGTGCACTGAACTTAGCCCTTGTACAGAATGTTCAAGGTATTTGATAATATGCCAACAGAGTGGAAATGTAAGCAAAGCTGTTTCAGAGAATTTTATCCTGCACAGACGCAAGCATATGTGTCAAATGTCATCTTGTTTTAGAAAAGAACGCAACTTACAAACATGAGCATGTAAAATGTTGGTGTTTCAAATCATGCCTATAATGTGACCACATTATAATAGGACTGAGGCTGAAATATCAGGATCAATGTCCTGGGCTCATGACAGAGGGAAGGCCTGTAACAGCACTGTATCCAGAATGTCACCAGTGAAAACAGAGCCTCTGTGAAGGATTTGGGTATGACTTCGGCATATTGATAGTAAACCCAAATGAAGTCAGGAGATAAGCCATCATCTGGAGGCGGTCTATAACTGACTGTGGTGAGCACTTCTTCAATAGCCAGTAATTGAGCTAGGGGAAAGCAAAAATCCCCAACCTCCGAAGGTGTCCTGTGAGCATTGCCATCACTCTGGGAACACCTGAGAGCCACTGGTGCAGCCAAAGGGGAGCACAGCAGATTGAATCTCTAATGGCTTACCTTGAACCAAAAATAGCGCCTGTGTGACTGCAGGACAGGTACATGAAAGTAGGTGCCCTGCATATCCAAATTCACTATCCAGTCACTTAGATACAGGCAGAAAGAAACTGGTTAAGGTGAGCATTTTGAACTGTCCATCCAAAAGAAGGAGTTTAGATGGCATAGATCTAAAGTGTGAGTGGAGTTTTGCAGAACTAGTGGGAAGTGATGGCCAGACATTGTTTCTGGATCTGGAAACAACTCTGTGGCTACTTTGGCCAAGAGAATCTGCACCTCTTGATGCAAGATGGGCAGTTCTCCTCTGAAAGCCTTTTCTAAAGATCTGAAGGATTCAACTGTTGGGTGTTAGATTTTGCAACCTTTGGAGGAAATGTTTGATCTGCCTCCCACAGGGTGGTTGTGTCGTGGGAAAACTAAATTGACCTTTGCTGCTAAGATGGAAGACAGGTAATTTGGCTGCCCCCTGGTGCCTGAACATTGTCTGCTTGATTCCCGCCCGCCCATCAAATAACGGTGTTGTCTGTTATGGAGTAGGTGTGTTTTGGTATTGCTTGTATGCCAAACCTGTGGGGTAGTCTAAAAGGAGTGAATATGCTGTGTTGCCAGTAATGTCCAGTTAACCATGGGAATATCTCCCCAGCAAACATCTGGTATTAACTGACTGGAAGGCTAGGCTTGTTGAGAATAACATTTGTTTTCTAACCACTTCAAATCTTATCAACTTTCTGTCTGATGGGTATCAGAGGGAATTAATTGGGGTCCACCCTGCTAGTGGAAGGATGAAGCACTAAACTGTCTGCCGTATGGTGCTGTCAAAACATCAGAGTAGCCTGGTGCTGACGTACGACGTCTGGCAACCTGCCGGTTCACCGATGAACAGGATCAAGGCTTAAACCAAGTGCCAATTAAGGTGTCAGTCAGGCCCTCATTCGATGGTATTAGAAGTTCAGAGGAAGTCTTTCCATGTTGCGCAAATCAGCACATTAGTTTTAACCATCACTGTTGGCCGTTATAAGTCTAAGACCTTGCTGCCCGTCTCACCACCACACCAGCAAAGCACACTCTTCCATTGAAGGCCCAGGGTGGGAACACAGCATGTGTCGTCACGGGGATGCCCAGCTCACAGGCCTCCAGCAAGTCTGTGTGTATATTCTGTGATAAAATAATTTCCATCATCTCCATTATGACCTCCGATAACAAGTTGACTCTGATCACAGTCAGAACCAAAAAGCTAAGGTGTGGCTCCAAGTTAGAGGCATGGTTCGTCTGAGTCTGATAGAACTGGAGCTGCATTCATCGGTATGGCTTTGGGACGCATCCACAGTAGGGGGTCGAGATGAATGGATGCAACCTCAGGAGGGGTCAAGATGAATTCAGCTCAGAGTTAGATAGAACTATTGGGAGAAAGTCTTCTTCCTGTGGTGTTGGGGTGACATTAATACTAAAGGAAGCAGAATGGATTTCGGTGCCATGTTAAAGTTGGCTCTGATGTCAAAGTAGAACCTGAGTTAGGGAAAATATTTTCTGATTGAATGCATGAAAATAAAAAAAGATTTGAAGAGGAAAATAAGGCCCAAGTACTTGTACTTAAAGAACAATCAGAATGGATGATCACAAAGCATCCATGGGTACTTTGGAGTAACAACAAACCTACAGAATTTCATAATTCTGATCTTAATTGCTTTACTGTTAACTTGTTCTTGGTTGCATATTGTTTAAATGCATTTTCCGTGAAATTAAACTCTACAGTTATGTCATCAGCATGTGTTAATACAGGTATCTCATCATCCCTAAACCTTGTAAAAAAACAAGCATAAATTTCCTAATACTTCATTTTGACATTGGCCAACTATAAGGACAAAAGGAAGAGTGCCACAGGGCACATACATTGTAGGCTCTTTAAACTTAATTATTAGAATGCAGAGCAGCTAAAAAAAGCATTAACTGTATAACATGTTGAGAGGCTTCCTTTTTCTCTAATTTTCTCCAATTAATGTGCCAAAATCCCTAGACTGATCCCATGCACCTTTTCGATTCTCTTACTGCTACATAACACAGCCTTATTCAAATTAGTGTCGGGGCATTGTCCACTGTAGAGCAACCCGTCCAGCACCCAGCTCCATGAGCAAAATATCATGCTCTTGAACCCATGCATTAAAAAGTACTAATACACTTGGCCAATAATGGCTGGATCTTCCTACAGACCATTTTAGAGTGGGCCGTCAACCAATGTCAGCCACAAGGCTGAACATGGTCTTCATGAATATGTGTCTGAAATATAATTGGCTCATGGTCTGGCTTTGCTGGCTCAACACAGAGCTCAGATCCTATTTATTTTCCATTGGAGGTGTCTAAACTACATAAATATAACCCAGAATGCCTCTGAATTAATGCATGAACTTCAAAAAGTACAATTCAGAAATGTGAACAGGGTTTGCCTCCCTCTGTTTCCTACTTGTACTGGCTAACGTTTATTCACTCGAAAAGTTTTCAACTGATATGTATGAACTTTAGACACCTCAAATGCAAATGATATAGGTGCTCCTTCTGCCCTGAGCCGGCGCAGCTCTTCATGAGATGGCCCCAGAACTCTAGTTGACTCTTGATGGGGCAAACCTTTTTTCTTTTTTCTCCAGTTGTTAATTTGATACTTTTGTGAGCACTGAGGCCTCCTCACTTCTTGTGTATCACCTATTCCAAGGCAAGGACATCATTTCCAGAACGTAATTCAATGGAGCTACAAACCTTTCAATTAACAAGATCTTAAACAACTACTACACCATACAAAACTGCATGGCATAAACCATATAGTTGCAGAGAGTAATGTACTATATACCTTTGTTAAGGAGGGCATCATGAACCACCCGGGGCTTCTCCACTCCTGAGTCATGACACTCCCTGCACTAAATAATAGCAACACATTGCAATACATTCTGTGCATCTGCATGTATGGATATTTAGAAAGAGACAAGAGGCAGTGTGTGTGCTGGGTACCATATTAGACAAAAAGAAGCGAAATATCATTCAATCAAAGAAAGTGAATACAATGTACGTTTATTAGGATACAAATGCATTTATGTGCTCACTTGCAAGGCAGGATTTCACTTCTGCAGCATCCAAGTGAGGTTTTGAGCAAAGTCAAATTTTATTCTACAAAGATTATGTGTGTTCTCCCACAACCTATAAATTATGCTAAGGAAAGTCAACCTGCAATTCTTGGTTTAAGGCTACATTGTCTGGTCGGAATTTCTACCTAAAATCCCACAATCCCAAGCAAGGCAGAGAGAGATTGTATTGTCTTTTAATCTGTTGCATCCTAAACAATCGTTAGCAGTGCCAATAGATCTGGCTTATGATTTGGCTTTTTAAGCCAGATGAAAAATCCATGTATGTTAATGATAGCCTTCCTTCCATTTCTGCTTCTGTCAGAGATAAATGACAAATGTTATCTAGTTATTCTAAGACATGTTAATAGCATTGCAACGGCATGTGTGGGCCCCTGAAAGTTCAAGTTCATGCAGCTGGATAAATAAAAAATGGTTGTAGCTGTATGGACGCCAAGCACTTTTTATTGTGGAAGCACACAACTTCTGCCCAATTAAAACATGCAGTCGAGGCTCCCACCATGTGTGCAGTGCTAAATTCCCTCTCCTAGTGATCCTCACACAATTGTCTGATGTCAGCTATGCTGTCAAGCCAGACCATAAAAACAGCATCTCCGATGCCTGAAACTAGTTGTAATCCATTGTATTTCGAATGTCCCATTCTCTAATTTTACATTAAAATAAGCCTCTGAGTTAGAACCTAATAAGACACCTTCCCCACCTAGAATATCCTATTTATTCCCACAGTCTTGTTTTGATCTCACCTTTACACCCACATTATCTGCCTAACACCTCTTAATTGAATCCTCTGAGCATCTGAGACAAATAACCACAAAGGGGTTCATCTGCGTCACAGGGGTTATGACTGTGCACAGAACTGTTGTTGTTTAGTAGTCGTGATTTCCAAAGCACGAGTTTGTCACCGAAAAACACATGCCACCCAACCCTGTGCTAATCCTGAAAAGGGCACTGTTCCACTGTTTGCAGACATTTAGCATTCAAGCACAGTCATGCTCCAATCACAGGCTCACGACGTGTTAATATATAGATCTAGCATGTCTGCATTGAACAAATCCAAGCAGGTCACAGATTGTGAGAACTCAAAAACATGTTGCCTGTAAAGGGGCTCATTCTAACAGCCTGGTATTTCAGGATGGTAATTGTGTGATATTATTATTTGTAGCACCAGGTGTCTGTCGTATTTACTGGGTGTGCAATTACTTCATAATGTTCCATTTTTTTCATTTTGGATTGAGGCTTTACCTGCACAATCTTGTTTGCCCTTTAGAGCTGAAGGTATTTGTCTCTTTTCAAGCAATTTTATCATTTCACATGAAACCACCTTTCAATTGGAAACACTTCTATATGGTAATTACCTTGAAACTTGCAGAAACTCCATTTGGGATTCGTGAGACCCCTGTTCAGAGGGCACTGTGCTGCCAATGTTTATAAGTTAAGAAAGTGCCTGACATCCTAAAAGAAATGGCTGCTTTAAAGATGATTTCACAGCCCAGGCTTCTGATCATGAAAATTGCACCAGTGCTGGATTGTCTTCCATCAGTTTTGAACTAACACTTACACAGACCGTCAAAATGCAATATTTAGCTTTAGTCTTTCCGTACAGTTGTCAGTTATGCTCTGTTTGTTGGTGCAGATGTAGTGTGGCTCACTGGTTAGAGGCGGCAGACCCGAGAGCAGAGGACGGCCCGGGACCAGGGTTCGATTCCCGGCGCGGCAGGTTTCTGGACCAGGGTCAGCGGACTCGATAATTCTCTCGCCTCGGTGCCCACTCTGATCAGCGATCACACTCGGCAACTCTGGGCATTAGCTTGCCTCATCTTCACTAACGGCCCCACCAGACCGCCGGGGATGCCTGGTCTCACCCTGGAGATACCCATTAAGGGACCATCTCTCAGGGAAGCCAGGAAGGGTTTCGCAGCGGTCGAAGCGCCTTGGGACCCTCCGGGTAAGTAGTGCGCTATATAAATGCCTATACATTTACATTTACATTTACACATTTACTCCAGCACTAGGTCTAAATTGCCTGGAACTGGTGCAATATTGAATGGCGTCAGTACAGTTTATGTGATATGGCCCCAATACATATTCTGCAGTCCATGTTGTGTCAATATAATGAATGTGCACAGCGGGACTTAAGCCGAGGTCACCAGTTGGTAATTACCAACTTCCTCCAGACCCAGCATCTAAGCCTCTAGCATTGCCATGACCTGCTGCAGTACCATTAACACAACATTTCCCATCAAGATCTTTTTTCACATTATTTCTAATGACACCAGGGTGATATGCTACCCAGTATTTACAGTGGGGCAGCAGTGTATTGCAATGTGTACATAGTGGTTCTTACATACCCTGCTCAGTGTCTGGGCTGTGCATCCCTTCAAGGCAGTGCATGGCATTTTTACTCGTTCAATGCAGTGTTGCTTTTCTGATCCATAATTTGCTGCTGAAACAGTGTTACGGTGGTACTGTCTATACTGTAATGTATCTACCTCAATTATCTTCTTGGGCCTTTTCTCACACCTATGACAATTATCCTTAATCACTGTCTGCACAGTTCTTTAACGCATTCTCCATTTACTGGATGTGTTTCTTTCTTACACGCTGTCAGCCTAGTCCTTCTATCCCACTGACTGCACAGTGGTTTTCCCCACTGGATGCATGCACTATGCTCCATCCATATTGACAGCACAGTATGTTTTTTTTCCTCGACCTCCATCTTTGTGGTACCAGAATATCCTGGATTTAGCTTCACGTGGCGGAAATACTTCACTCCACGCCCATGTACATAGATGCGAAGTTAGAATAATTCTGTTCTTTTCATAATATACTTACATCAACAATAATTTGACTGTCAATATTCTGGCTATGATATTCATTTTGACCCATATTAATACTCACCATATTTTGGCGTCCATGGTAAAATGATGCTGAAAGATGATGATTACAAAAGACCCAGTCTGAAGGCAACCAGCTCGCCACGGGGAAGGGGAGAAAGAATTTTCTTTGGGAAAGTATGTGTACTCCCGGAGAAGGAAAGAGAGAATTTTCTTGGGGGGAAGGATACGTTCTACCGATTAAATCAACAGCACGCACTAATGGGTATCCCCGCCCTATATATGTGTCTGATATAATCAGATGTTGACAAGATTCGCAATCTGCACTCAAGACAGAAATGTTTCTTTAGTTAGACCCTCACCAACTCTAGTAGTGACATGCGTCATCATCGGGTCTTATCCTGGTCCCTCAAATCTAGGATGGGCTTGACCATTTTCGATGGAGCACTTTTTATATAAGGTAGCAGCCAGGGTATTGACCTAGTCCTAGAGAATAAAAACACATTGAGCAACCCATTTTGAACATTAGTTACTGCAGGGTTATATTTTAATTCCATCCCCTTATTATTGTCTCTGGGAGGGTGTTGCAGTAACAGTGGTTGGCTTTATGAAAGGCTGGACTTACTGCTTTTTTAGTAGTATTTTACACTCGGCGTTTGTGAATACCAATATGTAAAAGGTATTTTTTTTAGTAGTAACTTACACGCTGAGTTTGTGACTCTGGAAAAGTATAAGATTTCTCAAAAGTGAAAACACATTCAAAGCTACTGCTACCATGACTGACACTCATTCTGGTTGGACTGTGTAGTTTGCACGTGACACATGCCATACGATCAGCTCACGTATCAATGTTTGGATGAACATTGTTTTCCCACCTACTGACACAAACAAAGCAACAACCTTTCCCACTACCAATAACCATTGTACCTTACTACCTTCCAGCAGGAAGGCAAACTGCTGGGATTCAGCTCCTTCACATACAATATCACTAAGGAAAAATGTCCACCTTAACGAGGGTCACCTGAGGGCTTTGGTAAGAAGAGCAAAAAAAAAGTTATAGGTGAGACGACGACAAACTCCATAAAAGTGATGGAGTGTACATACATAAATGCTGGGGAAAAAATCAGCTTTTAAAAACATGATAACATTAATCATGAGGTTGTTTTCTCAGAGATGGCGGGCTGCATGGGAGAAGCAGAATCTTGCGATGGCAGATTGAAATACAGCAGCTTCCCACCAGAGCACCTCGAGATTCCAAATCACATTTATACTGCCATGGATATGTAGTTCATTGACACTAGAAATACATTTCTGGACACTGTTGATGCTTTGCCATTTTCACATGCCAGAAGTTTGCAAGGTTATTTCCGATGATTGATGATGTGTCAGGTGCCATGCACTATTGTCCTACGACAAAACTATAGGCCTGAATTAAAAAGGGGCTGTAATTCACGAGAGACTTCAACGGCCTTAGCCTTTTCCTGAAATGGCCGATGCTTTATTAATACAGTTTCATTTCCCGAGAGCTTTATTTCCGTCCAGTTTATTGTTTGCATTTGTATTCAGTCTTCACCTTGAACGACCTTGAAGTCAGAAGTGAGAATGGTGTGAGAATGTCTTGGTAAATACACACAGCGTGAGGATGGCACAGCAGATTGCAGAAGGGGATGATAGCGCTTGGTACTGCTATTTGTGTTCTCTCCTGTGTGCATTTTACATGAATAATGTATAGGATGAAATATCAGACATTGCAATATTTGCATAAGACATTCAGTGACAGTTACAAACAGTTCAAATGTTCATTGATGTATGTCCCATGCACTTCACTGCAGCTGGAACGTGATCAAAACATGTTGTATACTGCGATTAAATAATGTTGTTTACTGTTTAGCTTAAGTGGCATTTGTAATTGTAGCGGTGACAGCCACGCACAGAAAAATGTGATTTATTGTGACTGTTTTATTGCTATGGAAGTAAGGCATCTAGGAACGGTATCAAATTGAATCCACACTCATCGCTATACATCAATTGACAGATTCAGAGGCATTTTCCCTATCAATGAAAGTGAATGTGTTGTATCTACAAAATGTACTGTGGGGTGCATTTTGAGGAATATACCAATTTATCTCCTGGTGACAATGTGGGTTTAGCACATGGGTACTCGAAAATATTCCCAGTTTTCCCACTGAACCAAATAGTGTGATCCTAGCTGTTGGAAATTTACGTTTTTTTTGTTGGCTTTAGGATTCTGTGTACTTTACCACGGCTAATCAGGGCTAAAGTGCATATGCTCTCTATGTAAATTGTGAATATAGTTGCTTATCCAAGATTGGCATATTTGCTTTACTGATCAGTCCATTGTAAAGTTCACTGCCAGGGCCTGTATATCAAATGCACAGGTCTACAGCACTGATTGTGCCACCCACATAAGTAGCTCTGTAAAGGTTTCTGAGGCCTGCCGCTGCAGTGTCTGCGCACACTTTTAAAATGTCATGTAGACCTGGCCAGTGCACCCACTTGCCAGGTCCAAATCTTTTCTTTCCTTACATGTAAGGCACTCCTAAGGTACGCCCAAGGTACCCCCCTGGGCAAGGTGCAGTGTATTTGAAAGGTAGGACATGTCCTGATACTGCAAATTTCATTTTTCACTTTTGAAAGGCTATCTGTCCCATTAGGCTAACATGGGAGTTACTTTGTAACATCATACAAGTTTAACTTTCCATTGAAACAAGATGGAGAAGTGAAGTTTAGGCTCTCTGAATTCAGAATTTAGTAACACGTCTTTTTAGGGAGATTGTATTTTAATTCTGTGTTTGAAAATGACACTTTTAGAATGACATGGCTTGGCAGTTCGGGCTGGACTGTTCCCATGAGGCACAGGGTCAGACTGATTTGCATATGGCCATGTCTGAACTGGGGTGGCTGAGTGAGCTGAAGAATGGTGATGGATTAAACCTAGATCAGTTGACTGGGGGTGAGTGTTTGATTTGCTCAAATGCTCCGTCCATCATCCCCTTTTGTATTGCTTTGTTCACCCTTAGTTGCCAGGGTATGCTCAGACGTGAGTCCCTTGCTCACTTGGCCACTGGATTCAAGATAGCCTGGCTGATGAGGAATATGAATCTGAAACCAGTCCCAGGATGCTTGTTTCCGGTCCAGGGAAGACATGGCTTGGCAGTTCGGGCTGGACTGTTCTCATGAGGCACAGGGTCAGACTGATTTGCATATGGCCATGTCTGAACTGGGGTGGCTGAGTGAGCTAAAGAATGGTGATGGATTAAACCCAGATCAGGTGACTGGGGGTGAGTGTTTGATTTGCTCAAACGCTCCGTCCATCATTCCCCTTTTGTATCGCTTTGTTCGCCCTAAGTTGGCAGGGTATGCTCAGACGTGAGTCCCTTGCTCACTTGGCCACTGGATTCAAGATAGCCTGGCTGATGAGGATTATGAATCCGAAACCGGTCCCAGGATGCTTTTTTCCGGTCCAAGGAAGACATGGCTTTGCAGTTCGGGCTGGACTGTTCCCATGAGGCACAGGGTCAGACTGATTTGCATATGGTCATGTCTGAACTGGGGTGGCTGAGTGAGCTAAAGAATGGTGATGGATTAAACCCAGATCAGTTGACTGGGGGGATGTGCATTCACTGTATACAGCCACTGGGGGGGGGTGAGGTGCCCCTAGCCCTTCCTGGATGAGTCAGAGCTGAGCTGAATAGACCTTGGCTGCATTTAGGGTAGTGGAAGGAGTTATCCTTCACCTGAATAGGGCTATCTCCACCCCCTGTGGTCAAACTACACCAGTGAGGACAGAAGGGATTTGAACTGGGCTCAGCAACCATGGCACAAAAAAGGACAAAGACAAATAAGGTATAAGTAGTGGACCTTAAACCCCAGAACTTTAGATCACTTCTGAACTCAAGAGGAACCTTTGCCAAGGAGATTTATTTATTTATTTATTTTCCCTATCCTGTTTTATGTCGACTGATTTGCATATGGCCATGTCTGAACTGGGGTGGCTGAGTGAGCTGATGAATGGTGATGGATTAAACTCAAATCAGTTGACTGGGGGTAAGTGTTTTATTTGCTCAAACGCTCCGTCCATCATCCCCTTTTGTATCGCTTTGTTCGCCCTAAATTGGCAAGGTATGCTCAGACGTGAGTCCCTTGCTCACTTGGCCACTGGATTCAAGATAGCCTGGCTGATGAGGATTATGAATCCGAAACCGGTCCCAGGATGCTTGTTTCCGGTCCAGGGAAGACATGGCTTGGCAGTTCGGGCTGGACTGTTCCTGTGAGGCACAGGGTCAGACTGATTTGCATATGGCTATGTCTGAACTGGGGTGGCTGAGTGACCTAAAGAATGGTGATGGATTAAACCTAGATCAGTTGACTGGGGGTGAGTGTTTAATTTGCACAAATGCTCCGTCCATCATCCCTTTTTGTATCGCTTTGCTCGCCCTTAGTTGCCAGGGTATGCTCAGACGTGAGTCCCTTGCTCACTTGGCCACTGGATTCAAGATAGCCTGGCTGATGAGGAATATGAATCCAAAACTGGTCCCAGGATGCTTGTTTCCGGTCCAGGGAAGACATGGCTTGGCAGTTCGGGCTGGACTGTTCTCATGAGGCACAGGGTCAGACTGATTTGCATATGGCCATGTCTGAACTAGGGTGGCTGAGTGAGCTAAAGAATGGTGATGGATTAAACCCAGATCAGTTGACTGGGGGTGAGTGTTTGATTTGCTCAAACGCTCCGTCCATCATTCCCCTTTTGTATCGTTTTGTTCGCCCTAAGTTGGCAGGGTATGCTCAGACGTGAGTCCCTTGCTCACTTGGCCACTGGGTTCAAGATAGCCTGGCTGATGAGGATTATGAATCCGAAACCGGTCTCAGGATGCTTGTTTCCGGTCCAGGGAAGACATGGCTTGGCAGTTCGGGCTGGACTGTTCCCATGAGGCACAGGGTCAGACTGATTTGCATATGGTCATGTCTGAACTGGGGTGGCTGAGTGAGCTAAAGAATGGTGATAGATTAAACCCAGATCAGTTGACTGGGGGTGAGTGTTTGATTTGCTCAAACGCTCCGTCCATCATCCCCTTTTGTATCACTTTTGGAATGTAGGCATTTTCTCATTTAATCATTCTGTGTGCCTCTGCTGGTTTGTGGATTGACTGTATGGTTTTGTAGTGACAGGGGCTGGGGATGTGCATTCACTGTAGACAGCCACTGGGTGGGGGGTGAGGTGTGCCTGGCCCTTCCTGGATGACTCAGAGCTGAGCTGAATAGACCTTGGCTGCATTTAGGGTAGTGGAAGGAGTTATCCTTCACCTGAATAGGGCTATCTCCACCCCCTGTGGTCAAACTACACCAGTGAGGACAGAACGGATTTGAACTGGGCTCAGCGACCATGGCACAAAAAAGAACAAAGACAAATAGGGTATAAGTAGTGGACCTTAAACCCCAGAACTTTAGATCACTTCTGGACTCAAGAGGAACCTTTGCCAAGGAGATTTATTTATTTATTTATTTATTTTCCCTATCCTGTTTTATGTTGACTCCCTCCTGCCTCGCCTGGCCTCACCGCTCTTACATGTACCGGCTGCTCCTGCACATAACAACTGGCTTACCTCTTAGTTCATTATTGACATATGTTGTCAGTGTGGGGGGAAAGAAAAAATATTTTTAAATCCAAATTTGAAAACTATGGGCCAGATGTAGGTGGCCAAATACCAGTCGGTAACGGCCGATTTCGGCCGTTACCGACCGGTATTTGGAGTTTTAGATGTAGGGGTCGTAAATTTGACAGAATCGGTAAATTTACAGATTCGGTAAATTTATCGATTCTGTAAATCTAGATGTAGGTGGCACTGAAAACAGTGCCACAGGCCCCTAAGAATTCGTTATTTACCACAAAATAATATTTCGTGGTAAATAAAGAATTCCAGTGTACATGCACATCTGTGCCATGTGGCACACATACATGTCCTAAGGGCATGTATGTGTGTCACATGGCACACAAGCCAGAATCAGGGGTGCTACAGGGTGTCAAAGAGACACCCTGTCCCCCTTGACAATTCGGTAATTTTACCGAATCGGTATTTACTGATTCGGTAATTGACATTGATTCCTATGGGCCTCAAGGCCCATAGGAATCAATGGCAATTACCGAATCGGTAAATACCGATTCAGTAATTACCGAATCATACCGATTCGATAAAAATTACCGTTTTTTTTCCTACATCTCATTTACCGAATCAAGAATACCGAATCGGTAAAATTCGGTATTCTAGAGTCTGTAAATGAGATTTACCTACATCGGGCCCTAGCTCTTTAAATAAAAATACTTCTCTTTGCTCTGATAATTTTATGTACTAAGGGGAAAAGGTTCTGGATTTTACTATTCACTTTTTGAATTCTAAATATACTTTATCATACGTTTACACTTTTGCTGCAAGATGTTTTTAAAAATTAACGTGTTCTTAAATTTAAGCAGTGCAGGACACTCTAGTTATACTTCCTTTCTTTAACTTCAAGGGACCTTTGAATAAACGCTTGCTGTTTATTTAATATCTTGAGTTGAATAAATAGCAGCCCAGTGCTGCTGTTGACCAGGGATTCACATGTAAAGGTCCTGAAGGCTGCATGCGCCATCTGGCAATACTTTGAGTACCACTGGTTTAAAATATCCCTTTTCCACTGACATTAGTGTGGAGTATACATTTCAGTCCTAATATGTCACAGTGATCCTGCAAGGAAGTTTTGAATACTGACAAGGGACAGAAACACTTCATGCCAGCAGTACAGCTTCTAAACTCTGCTAATAATATAATGCATTGATATAGAGTCCTACTACCACTGCAACTGTAAGAATACACTTAATATTTGCTTGCACCGTCGCATTAAAGTGTGTATGTCACGTGACCCAGTACCGTAGTAAGTTTTGCATGGGCAATCTTGGAAAGAATGAATAGGCGTCCCTGGCTGCTCATTTAATTATAGAACAAAGTAGTAATCATGGCTCAGTATGCCCTCATGCCTTTGGGCCCGGTGCCACTGTACCTGTGGCACCAGCGAAAGCAATGTGGGGATGTGGGGGTCAAGCGCCATTAGGACAATGCATCCCTCAAGCAATCTGCATCTGGGAGTCAATGCACAATATATAAACTTCTTTGATATGCATGGGGCCAGGCTAAGAAATGTTGGGTCCATCGCTTGTCCCTCCCTTCATCGAGTTCTCACTTCAAGGCTTTACAAATGCAGTCACACATTAATAGGAGATATTTCACCCCTATCAAAATGTGTTAATTGTCTATTCCTTTCGTCAGACTATTTTCCCTGTTGGACTTCCAAGAACTGTGTGAAGTTTGCAGGGAATTAAAGCAGTTGCCTTCCAAATGAAATGTATATCTGCAAAGATTAGCTATCAAACACAACAAAAACAGAGACGTGTGAAGAGCTACAGAGTGAATGCAGACCAGTTGTGCCTTTTATAGCACCGGTAAATGTTTGCCTTATGTACGAGAATGGTCAATATATGCTAATTGGGTTTACATTCAAAATTGGAAAAAATTTAATCTCCGTCCATGCCGAGAACTGAATTAAGACAATCTTTTGAACAGTTATTTCTCCCCAAATGGCCACTTCGCAGCATATATTTATTTGTATACTGCATCACTTGGCTAATTTTATATCATTGTTTTTCCCTCACATCCCACAAAATAAATTAAGGAAAAAGATGTTCCAAGCATGCTGACTTTAGATTGGTTGCCATTTTGTTCAGTCAGGGCATCCAAAATACACACTGTGCATCACAGATTGATAGCACAGAGTGGCAATCAGAGCTCAAAGCAGTGTTACCTGCAGCTAGGGCGACTGACGTTGGAATCTGGGGATCATGGTTCGATCCCTGGCACCGGCGGCAGATTAGCTCAGCACCATGTGACTCTGGGCAATAGCTTGCTTAATCTTCCCGACGGCCCCCAGCGCCTAGAGACCCTTGCGGGTGATTGTGCGCTTTACAAATGTGGATTTATTATTATTATTTATTTACTCTTAAAGTTACGGAGTGAGAGTGTAAGCAATAGAGAGTGCAGTTTTGTAAAACATAAGTGCATGGCTCCTTTCTGTGCCGGTCTGCACAGGCACAGATTGTGGCCGCAACATGACCTCAGACGTGTTGCAGTGCAATTGTGGTAAACATTTACTACTATACGCTTACTCTCCTTGTACTACTATAAGCTTACTCTAACTGTACTGGGCCCTTTACAATTAGACAATCTGCAGCATCTTCATTTACCTCAGAGGGAATGATCCTCGGATGAATCTTTATCCGCCTATAGGAGGGGTGGACATTATGGTGACCAAACACCACATTAGCTGTCTAATGAGGATCATTCATTGACGGCCAACACACAAATGTGGGATCAGATTTAGGTACAAAACTCTTAAAAGCATGCTGTAAAAATAAAAAATAGCAATGGGAAGACCCAACCTACGGAAGAAGTTATGTCAAGTTAAAATTATGTAGACTAAAATCCCTGCAACAGCAACGCAAAGGAAAAGAAGTAACACTTGATGTTCTGTCAGAGCTCAATGTTTATCTCTACAACACATTTAGGTCATTACTAAACAGCACAGCTTAAATGGAAAAACAACAGGACTCATTGATAGACTCAAACAGAAATTAGATTTATTTGGTTATTGTATTAAAGATTCAAAGTGCATTGCTACAAGCAATCTCTTGAGAATTTCAGTTAAGAATATCACAGCTTGTATAAACACACCAAACATTTAATCATGCTGGATCGGAAGGTGATTCTAAAAGGAATTTACAGAGTCCCACCGCCATTAAACAAGAAGGATAGTCAATTGTCTAACAGCTCTACTCCTATGAAGAAAGAGAAAGGGTTTAGGTTTAATGTTCATTTAAGGGCAAGTCCATTAGCATAGCGCTATGAAAAGAAAAATGAAAATGGTTTGGCAAAGACGGTTTCAGTCCAATACCGACTGTAGCGTCAGCAAGGCAGTCCAAAGTAGGTAAAAGCTCTCAGTAATCATCAAAAATCGTTCAGCATAGCTTTTTGGTATACGCTTAGGAAAAATTAAAATAGTGTTGCCCCTCCTTTGGGGTTACTTCTTTTATAAAGTCTCTAACAGTGTCCCAGTGATGTAGCATCACACCACTATCAAAAGACTATTGTTTGTTCAGTTTCACATAATGTCACCTACGACACTTGCAACAGTCAGATGCTTTCCAATACTAGTCATGAGAAAAGAAAGATTTGAGAGTCGACATAGCCCTAACATTGGTGGAAAAAAAGATACAAAGTAACTATATCAATAGCTGAAATCCTGTTCCCATAGAAATCTTTCACTGTGAACGTTGAAGAAACATTCAGGAATGTTGGGGTTTATACATATACAGAATTAATGAAGCAACATTTCTTTAGTGGTAAATGGTCCATTGTATTAAATCAGGGGAAATGTCAACATTAGAGAAAAAACATTTTCTAAAAAGCCTTTCAGTTAGCATCACATGTTCTAAATGAAATAAATTCTAAACCTACATACAATATAATGTAATTAAATCAATTCAAATAGAGAATATATAGAACTTTCACCAGACAGTATTATTACATGAAGATAGCAAATGTTAGAAATACCCTACTACCACTATTTATTCAACATTCATGTAAGTGCATATAGCCAGGTTCTGAGCTGGGATGGTGCAGTGAGCTAAATAACGGTGATGGATCAAGCCCTGATCTTTGGACTGGGTAAGAGTGGTCTGCTTAATTCAGATACTCTGTCCATCACCACCCCCCTTTTCTGAATCGTTTTGTCCACCATAAGCGTGGAAGGGGATGCTCAGATGTGAGTCCCTTGCTCACTGCACCATCAGGATTCAAGCAAGCCGGGCCGAAGACGGCTGTAATGCCAGAAACCGGTCCCCGGAAGCTTGTTTCCTTTCCAGTTAAAGAATTGGCTTGGTAGTTTGGTCTGCCCTGTTCCCATGATGCACTGGGCCAGGGACAGACTAATTTGCATGTAGCCAGGTTCTGAGCTGGGATGGTGCAGTGAGCTAAAAAACGGTGATGGATCAAGCCCTGATCTTTGGACTGGGTAGGAGTGGTCTGCTTAATTCAGATACTCTGTCCATCACCACCCCCCTTTTCTGAATCGTTTTGTCCACCATAAGCGTGGAAGGGTATGCTCAGATGTGAGTCCCTTGCTCACTGCACCATCAGGATTCAAGCAAGCCGGGCCGAAGATGGCTGTAATGCCAGAAACCGGTCCCCGGAAGCTTGTTTCCTTTCCAGTTAAAGAATTGGCTTGGTAGTTTGGTCTGCCCTGTTCCCATGATGCACTGGGCCAGGGACAGACTAATTTGCATGTAGCCAGGTTCTGAGCTGGGATGGTGCAGTGAGCTAAAAAACAGTGATGGATCCAGCCATGATCTTAGGACTGGGTAGGAGTGGTCTGCTTAATTCAGATACTCTGTCCATCACCACCCCCCTTTTCTAAAATGTGTTTACTAACATATTTAGTTTTTTACCCAATTTGAGATTTGATGGAAATGTTTCCAATAATATGAGGCAAGCAAGTCTTCTAATGTTTACTACACCCCCTGTCCCATGTTTGCTGCTGATATAATTCTGTAGAACTAGCTGGTGATAAGCAAACTGCACTAAATCCCTTTAATTTTCAGACTATAAGCTAACACTGTCAAGAGTACTTATTAAAACTAGAGCAAATACCATTAAGAATCATATATTTGTTTCTACCTTGAAAATATGATGTGCCATGACTCTTAGTCAATATTTGTATCTTGACCTCTGTTAGTCTAGAAAAGTTAACAAGCAGATCAAGCAAGCATTGAGTTCAATTCAAATCATCCAGAGTGGATTTCTTGCTTTAAATATTCTGAAACTAAAAATTATTCCTCAGTATTTACTTTAAATGATTCTTCAATCTACTCCAGTTGTTCGTAATTCAATTTATGAATCATGCTTTTGGACTACGCTCTCATTTCCAAAGAACAATGTATTGATCCTAATTTGCTATGTATTTTGTTCTTTCAAATGTAAGACTAAGGACCAAATTAAGAGATTGGCGGTCCATGGGACGGCCAAACCTGTGGTGGCAGTCCCTGGACTGCCAGACTGACTTGCCACCTTCCGTATTACAACCACAGCAGTGGGACCGCCACAGCACCACCACATCCCCCAGGGATCCCTGATCCTGTAGTGGTGACACAGTGGTGTGAGGCTGTAATAGGCTGGTGGAGTTGCGCAGCACCACCAATCATATTACTAGTTTCCTCACTGCAACCCTTTTCATGGTGGGGAGCCAGGCATGAAAAAGGTGGTGGTGAGGAAACTAAGGGGCCCCCTGTTGCTTCTGTGAATTGGGAAGCATACAAGGGGGCACAAGGTATGCCCCCAGACTGTATACACCCCCTGTTCCTGCAAAGAAAGAAATGCACAGCATTGTGTATTTCAATCCATGCATGAACAGGCTGTGGCTCTTCCACTGTCGTGCCTTTCAAAGTCTCTTCTATGAGCCTTTGAAAGACATCACCGTGGGACCGCCGCCGCAGGACCATCCGACCTGTATTTCAGTCGGAATATGGCAGGTGGGCTGCCTGCGGGTTTGGCAGTTTTGCAGTGGGGCGCTGGTATGGCAGCGCACTGCAACACCGCCAAACTCCTAATCTGGCTCTATTGATGAGCTATGGCCCATATTCATGACCTTTTTAAATTGAGGGTAGGGGCTACTTTGAAACATGTAGACAATTGTCATTGTGAAAGGTGGCCTACAATTTCAGGTCTCCATGTGATTTGCAGGCCAATGGGAAACAATGTTGTGTTGTTAGAAATGTGATTCGTGATTGGCTGAGGTATGTACCCAGGACAGACAGCAATCACAATTCTAGTCAGTGTAAGCTAGATACACCATAAGATAACCTGTGCTCACCCTCTGGTAGCTTGGCCTAAAGAAGTGAGGCTTATCTACAAGGCAAAGTATGAGGTATTTGTGCAACACACGTGCACCGATTAACGCAATGACTACACCACAAATAGACTCCACACAGGTTTAGAAAAATAGAGAATATTTATCTAAACAAAAAAAAGACAAGAAACTACAAAAGTTCAATCAGTAGAAGTCGACATATGAATTTGTATAGATTAAATGCAAACATTTTGCTTGTAAGTCACTAGTGGTCAAAGGGTTACTTGAGGTTGTGAGGCACTGGAGCACATCCAAAGTTCAGGCTGACTGCAATCAACAGCAGGCTGGATACGGGACTCAGACAGGTCCCACTGAAGAAGTACCTTGGCTAAAGCAAGATTTGGTGTTGAGGGCCTACTGCGTCATCATCAAGCCACGCAAAGCGGGCCCCGCGCCATCATCGAGCTTTACTGAAGTGAATGCAATTGGTCGTTATCCAGCCAGGCTGACTGCAGAACCACTGTCATTGAGCAGCCCCGGCATCGGTGTTGAAGGGTGATGCAGCGGAATTTCTCACGCAGTCGAACAATATGTGCTTTTTGAGAAAGCAACTGCAGAACCCACATCAGAAGCCCAGAGCTTGAAGGGGCACCTCAAGCAAGGGCAGGACTCATAGAAGGCAGAGGCCAGCAGCCTAGCAGAATTGCAGGAAGTCTTTTGTGTCCCTAAGACTTCAGAAAACAGGAGGCATGCCAGTAAGCCCTTGGAGATCACTTGGAGGGTAGGCAGAGTCCAACTCTCCCAGCAGAGTCAGGGAGCAGCAGACAGCAGGACAACTAGCAGAAAAGCAGTACTTCCAGAAGAGCAGTCCTGTTGAGCCCTTTAAGCAGTGTAGCAGTCCTTCTGTCAGAGGTTCAGTTCAAGATCCAGAAGTGTCTGAATTAGGTTATCAGAGATCCAGTACTTATACCCAAAAATGCCTTTGATGTAGGAGGTCACTTCAAAGGAACTCTCTGATGTGCACACGGATCCCTTTCAACCCAATCCTGTTTGCCAGGCTAACCCCGGGAGGGTAAATCAATGCTTTGTATGTGGACAGGACACTACCTATTGAAATATAAGTGGCAGCCCCTCCCATTCCTCCCTGCCAAGGAAGACCCATTAGAATGCAGATAAATGCAGATGAGTGCTCAGAAAGCAGATGAGTCTTGCCTCCCGGTCTGGACGCAATCCACAAAGTGTAGCTGTCTCCGAACCCAGATGTGTATTGGAGACAATCTGTCAGGCACAAAGAGCAGTAAATGTAGAGAAATGCCCACTTTCTAAAAGTGACATTTCTAACAGTAATGTTATCTCCAACTTCACTAGCAAGTGGGATTCATAATTACCATTCCAAGCATATGAAACATAAAAGAACTACTCCTCTCTAATCAGGAATTACTCCTCTCTAATCAGGAATTACAGGTTAAAAGTGTATTAACAAATTCCCAATGCTGGCCTATGAGAGGGGTAGGTCTCACAATAGTGAAAAATGAAATAGGCTGTCACTTCCAGGACATGCAAAACGTACAAGTACATGTACTACCTTTTACTTACATGGCACCCTGCATTTAGGGCTACTTAGAGCCTACCTTAGAGGTGACTTATATGTAATAAAAGGGGAGTTTACGGCTTGGCAATTATTTTTAAATGCTGAGTGAAAGTGGCAGTAAACTGGCCGGAGACAGGTTTGAAAGTCTACGTTTGTGGTTGGCCCTGGGTATATGGTATACTACTTTACAAGTGCTGTACCAGTACTACAAATATGCCAATCAGGTATACACCAATCCCATCATGTTTAGGAGAGAAGCACATGCACTTTAGCACTGGTCAGCAGTGGTAAATGCTCAGAGTCCCAAGGCCAACACAAAGACTTCAGCAAACAGAGGAGGAGGACAACCAACAGGTTTGGGGTAACACTTCAGAGAAGGCCATTTTCCAAAATATGGTTAACTTGTATGGATTGCATATCATCTACAAAATAAAATCTTGATTCAACCTATTTTATAAATGACACTCACTTTAGACATTGGCTGTTTTTATTTTAATGGTTAACACTTTTTAGGTAAAAAAATGTGAAATGGTGTGGACAAGGGTTTTTGTATTCATTTTGCATGAGTTGGTGTCCCCTTATTTAGATTTTCCATATGCAGTTGCCACATGTTTAAAGCTGACAGTATTTGAATGCAGAAAATGTAAGTAAACACAATTAGCACTCATCCATGACAGGCAGTAGGAAAAGAAAAAAAGGTGCAACAATCGTTTTCATCCATTCTTACATTTAAAGTTTGAGTGTATTAAATAAACCCATAGCC
The DNA here is from genome assembly GCF_964263255.1 of Lissotriton vulgaris. Classification (NCBI taxonomy): domain Eukaryota; kingdom Metazoa; phylum Chordata; class Amphibia; order Caudata; family Salamandridae; genus Lissotriton; species Lissotriton vulgaris. The sequence goes on from NC_141697.1 coordinate 1,033,112,275, forward strand.
TATGAAAGTTAATTGTCTACTTTTTTAGATTCATGTGGTAATTTTTTTTTTTTAATTGTTTAATGAAAATGTTTTTGGGATGGTGGTCTAGAGTTTCTTTTATTCAATTATTTTTTAGGAGAGACACTCTAACGAATATGTCTCTCTCCCTGACCTTGAATATTTTTCTTTTTCATCACTCTTTTTTAGAACTTCTTGACTTTTGCTTATCATTTGTGTTTCCTTACTTTTGTTTATTGTTCTGTTTGTGCTTTGTGCCATTGAAATGCTGCCAACGGTCAGGAGCAAATTTGCAAATTTTGAATTTTGCTTTGAAACTGCAGTTACTCCTATATAGGAAATATTTAGATCCAAATGCACCATTGGCTTCTCCAGCAAGACCTAGAAATCAATCACTCTGGTTTCTTCTGTAGGGAGGGTTTTGCCACCTCACTCCTTGTATCACCACAACTGAACTTGAACATGACCCTCACACAAAAAGTAAAACCAATAACGTTTAGCTTTAACACCTCCATATAAGGTGTGGTCATCTCTGTCAATGCAAAATGTTTCATTAGAAGCATAAGTTAAATGACCTGGACAATCGGGTGATTATGTACAATGATTAAAATGCTTCTTTAGAAGTTCATAAGTAGCACCTTGATTGATTGGCCAGGCCTAGCCTTCAACAAAGATAAGTAATGGACTCTCTGATCAGTGCTTGGCTCATTGGTCGGTTTTGCATCTAAGGATGAGATGCACACGAGTACTGAGAAGTCAACAGAAGATCATGGAAATGCTGCTCTCCTACTTGGGCAGTGACTAATAATAGACATGACTGTGGAGGTGTGTCTGCTGCTGACCTAAGAGGAGAGAAATACCTGTCTGACTATGTGAGATGACTGCCTGTCAATGTAAGGAGGAGCTGACTAAAGAGTGGAACCCAATTGCCGGATAAAATCGGATAAACTTGAACATGCACAGATGAACAGGCAGAGTTTGTTCCAGTGTTACGGGCTGAGGTAAGAGAAGGCTCAGCCCCCAGGTTTAGCAGTGCGAGTGTGCCTGGGACATAAAAGAAACTGATTGCTAGATCCCAACTTCCTGTTTGGAGTTACAGAGTAAGTCTAGTCAGAAGGTATCTTGGGCCAGAGCCTGACAAGGATTTATAGGTTAGGCAGAGCAGTGTAAACTGTGCTCTTTAGGGGATGGGGAGCCAATGTAGGGCTCTGAGCATGGGGGCTGTAGGGGTTCTTGGAGGCAGGTTGTGTACAATACTGGCCACAGTGTTTTGGACAACTTGCAAGTTCAATATAAGGGATTTATTAGAGGTGAAGATAAGGGCATTGCCATAATCCAGGCGGCTGATGATTAAAGCTTGGGCGAGTGTCTTCTGGGAGCTCAGTGGAAGCCACCAAAATATTTTCTCAAGGAGGTGCATAGTATCAAAACAGGTTCCACATATGGAGGTGATCTAGTCCCTCATAGATAGTTGGTTGTCTAAAAGTAAGCCCAGGTTCTTGGCAGTTTTACTGGGCAATGGAGCAAGACCAAGTTCTGTCGGCCACCACTCCACCTCCAACTAATAGAGCTGAGATTTGCCAAACAAAGGATCTCTGCCTTGCCACTATTAAGTTGAAGACCGTTGAGGGACATCTAAATGGCAATCTCTTTGTTGTAGGCGATACCTCTCTTTTTGACAATCCCAGTGTCTAACCCAAACTCGATGACCAACTGAGTGTCATCTGCATAAGAAATCATCTTAAACACAAAGGACTTAACCAGTTGAGTTAAGGGGGCTACATAATTTTTTTAATTCCATGCTCCCTGCCTTAAGAACATTTATGGACTACTTGGGGGTGACTTATTAATATTTAAATGGATGGATTAGGCTTATCATGAGAGGTTAAATTGTCAAAATTGCAGCTTACAATTGCACACACAGGCTTCAGTGGTACACCTGCAGTCATGTTTTTACTCTCCCTCTAGTGGTGGCACAATGTGTGTAGCAGCACACTAGTGACATTTAACTAAAAGGCCCTAGGTATACTTTGTATCTTATACTATGGATTTATAGGTTAGTTAAATATTCCTATCAATAACTCAGTCAATTTTTACATGTTATAGGGCATACAGCACATGCACCGGGCCTTGTTAGGAGAGTCCCAGTGCATGGAGTCAATAAACCAGCAGCATTTTCCCCAAAAAATATGGTGGTGATCATGCAAACATACACATTTTCCTACAATTATTGTCTTATCTCCATGATCATTCTTTCAACAATTACATTAAGGCCTGAGGAATGCAGCTCCTTATATATGCCAATGATATACAAATATTGTTTTGGTTGGATTACATTTAGGTCCTCATTACGATGGCGATCAGATGAGCATCCGACCATCATCGTAGTTGGCGGCTCCACCAGCTTATTATGATGTGACCGCCGTGAAGGCTGTTGTGAACATACCTTTTTCAATTGCTTCTTGTGCTGTGGCCAAAAAAAGGACCACAGCACAAGCCACAATTGAAAAAGGCATGTTTTCAAACATCCATGTACCTTGTGCCAGGTACTATGTGGTGCCTGACACACACTGCATGGATTTTTGGGGAGGACCATATGTGCCCCAAAGGCTGCATATCGGTGGCCCATGAGGTACGAGCCCTGCTTTCCTTCTGCCTTTACATGGCAGTCAAAACCCCATGTAAAGGCAGAGGGAAAAGGGACATCATAATCCCTATGCAAGTACCGCCCCCATTGTAGGGATTGTGATCAGACCGATGCTTCGACAGGCTGTTTGAACCTGTCGGAGGCTCCAGTCGGTCCCTCCGACCACTGCTCTCAGACTGACTGCATCATAAAGCGGTGGTTGGACCACTATCCTAGCTGTCAGGTGGACTGCCACCGACAAGCTGTCGCTGGCATCCTAATCAGACCCTAAGTTTAAATATAATATCACTAAAAGTAATGTCTCCTACATGTGCTCATTAGATTTAAGTTAACTCTGAAATGACAACAGAAAAGAATAAAGCTCTGAAGCTCAGTGAAATTATTGATAGCTGGTCTTCTGATATTCGGGTGGAATGTATTCGCTTACTTCCAAGGCCTGTGCTGGTAGAATGAAACCTGGGAGTGCTCATTGGTAAGCATGTCTCTTTAAGACCACAGGTCAGTTCAGTAGTGAAGAGGTGTCACTTTTTCTTCAAACTTTTAAAGAATACTGCAATAGTGAAGCTAATGATTGGCAGCAGAAATAAAGTCTCCCCAATGCTGTTTTACTGGATCGATGTAGGTCTCACAAACTTCCACATTTTGAATACTGCAGCAAATGCAAAATATATTAGTGCACATTAAAAACAACATGACAATCTGAGAACTTTCTTTATGTTTGTTATGATTTTTTTTTTTTGAAAAACTTTATTGACAAAATAGGTGCAGAATTTAATTTCGACATTTTCATTGCGGAAATCCGTTACATATTGCTTCATTATGGGTGTATAGATGTTGAAATTACAAGAATTATAGGCGTATAAGGTGAATGTGCACTACGTACAAAGTAAAGAGATTTATACACAATGCAGTATAGAGATATACAGTCCAACATTCCACATTCTGTTCTAGTTACCATTTTTCCCACCTATTAAGACTGCAGTTAGTTCCTAGTGACTTCTAGGTACGGAGAAAAAATCCTTTTTTTTTTTTTTTTTTTTTGCAAAAGAACTTAACTAACGTCATCACCACAGCATACAGTTGCGTTTCTTCATATAATGGTGTCTTCCACTACATAGAGCTCATACATTGGTTCAGAGGTCACAATTGCTGCTCCTACCACCCCCACACAAATCAAGGAAGCTCATAGCATTTCACCCTTCTAATCATCCTCCTCCTCCGACTCCAGTTCTTCATTCTCTGACAATGGTTCACATGGTTCCCCCCTATATTTATTCCAAGGCGTCCATACTTTATTCCATTTACGCGGACAGGCCCGCAACATATATACTGCTCGTTCCTTCACCATGAGGAGGTCCATATTTCTAACCCAGCACGACACTGTTGGTAATTCCGGAGCACCCCATTTTTGTGCTATGTCCCTTTTCGCCACTGTCATAGCTAATGTGGCCCACAGCTGTTCGTACTTGTTCAGGTCAGTAGGATCCCAAATGTTTAACAGACATTTGCGAGGTTCCGGCAGGAGTGACGTCTCAAGGGCCTGGGAGACTGTTCGCATAATCTGTCTCCATACCTCTTGAAGCAACGGGCAGTCCCACAGTGTGTGAAGCAGGGACCCCTCCTCCCCGCAGCCCCTGAGACAGAAGGGGTGTGGTGTCTTCTGTATCTTGTGCAAGAGTGTTCTGGTATAGTAGGTGCGGTGTAGGATCTTGAGTTGTACCAGCCGAAACCTAGCTGAGATGCCCACCTCCCTTGGTGAGGCCAACGCCTCGTTCCATTCCGAGTCATCCATATCCCCGAGTTCCCCGGTCCATCGCTCCCGGAGTTTCTGTGTGGGGTCCGGCAGGTTATTAACTAGTTTTTTGTATGTAAGGGAGGTCGCCTTCTGCTCCATAAAGTCAGTCAGCAGCCTGTCCTCCAGTGGAGAGGACTCCGGGAGTACTGTGTCGGGAGGGATTGCATGCTGTAAGGCGTGTCGGATTTGCACATACCTCTAAGTTTCAGTGGGCCTCATATCATACTGTTGCTGCAATTGCGAGAATGCGACCACTGAGCCCGTATCCCAAAGGTCTCCAACAACCGAAATTCCCAGTCGGTCCCATTGTGCGAAGCCCTTACTGGCTCTTAAGTTCCCTAACGATTTCGCGTCCCACAATGGCGTCATTTTCGTAATTTTCCCCTGCCATCCGAGCCGTGACTGTGCCGTATGCCACAGGGACACCGTGTGCTGTGTCGGGCCAATCAGTTTACGGGCCCGTGTGCGATTGTACAGTGCCGCAAGCATGCCGTCCGTTCCCAGCTGCGACCAGTCCGCTTGGTAAGCGGGGTCCCCCCGCGGGACGTGGATCCATTGGTTTATTATTTTGAGTTGGGAGGCCCAGTAATACAATTGAAGGTTGGGTAGTGCAATCCCACCTTCGTACCAGCTTTTAACTAATTTATCGTGAGCTATACGGGCCGGGCCATTGCTCCATAGTAGTGCAGATACAAGTGCGGCGACCTGTTGGAAGTAGCGTGGGGTCACAACGTGGGGAGTATTCTCTAATACGTAAAGGAATCTAGGGAGAGCCATCATTTTGTATAGTGCTGCTCTTCCAAGGAGGGTTAATGGCAGGGTGGCCCAATATTTAACGTCAGCACGGGGACGTGCCAGAGGCGGCACCAGATTTGCGTTATAGAAGTCCGTCGCATTAGTGGTGATAACAATGCCCAGGTATTTAAATGAGCCGGACGCCAGTTGTAGGGGGCAGTTATCCCGCAGTGTTGGTTCTGGGCCCCTGAGCACGAAGATGACAGATTTGGACCAGTTTAGGGTGTAGCCAGATACCTTCCCATGCTCGTCGCACAGGGCCAGCAGGGCAGGGATTCCCTCGTCAGGGTCGGCCATGTAGATCAGCATGTCATCAGCATATAGCGATACCTTGTCTTCCCACCCGTCCTCCCACGTGAGTCCCCGGAACAGAGGCGTTGCCCTAAGTAGGATGGCCAGTGGCTCGAGCACCAGCACAAAAAGTAGGGGCGATAGCGGGCACCCTTGTCTCGTCCCGCGCCCTAACGGGAAGGGCTTTGAGATGTGACCATTCGCGACTACCTGCGCCATTGGTGACGTGTATAGTAACCGGACCCATGCCACGTATTTCGGGCCAAAGCCCATGCGGGCCAGGACAGCAAATAAGTACTCCCACTCCACAAGATCAAATGCCATTTTGGCGTCTAGGGAGAGGATGACTGACTGTTCGGAAAGGAGATGTGCTCTCGCCAGGACCCCATGCACTCTCCGCAGATTCAGTGCTGTGCTCCCATGCGGCATGAAGCCGGATTGGTCCGGGTGTATCAGGGCATGCAAGTGCGCCGTCAGGCGGCTAGCCAGGAGTTTCGCAAGTATCTTCGCTTCCACATTGAGCAGGGAGATAGGTCGATACGAGGAGCACAGTGTCTGTGGCTTTTCAGGTTTGGGGATGGCCACTATGGTGGCCGTGCGCTGATCCAGAGGGAGTGCGGCCTTAGTAAGGCTCTCATTATACATATCCAGTAAGGGCCTGCTCAACAGGGGGGCCGTCACTTTGTACCATTCTATGGGTATCCCATTAGGACCAAGCGCCTTTCCAGATTGCAAAGACTGTATTGCTAATTGGATTTCAGTTTCGGTTAGGTCGGCGTCTAGTTCCAGTTGCGTTTCCTGGGAGAGTGTGGGGACAGTGATGCGATCGAGTGAGGCCTGCGCCTCCTGTTCCGTGACTTCCCTTGTCGGTGTATAGATGTCCTGAAAGTGGCGTGCTAAAGCGTGTACGATTTGTTCAGGGTGTGTCATCATCTGACCCTCTCGATCGAACAGCCTTTGAATGCCTCTGTTGCTACCACCCCGTCTGTCCAACCATGCTAGCATTTTTCCGGCTTTGTCCCCCACATCATATATCCTACTGGCAGTGCTCGCCAGGTGTCCCTTGGTCACCGTTGGGAGGTGGGCCAAGTGTTGTTGTTGTTTGAGATGCAGCGCATGTGCTGTGTCAGGGGTGGGATCGGACATGTGGGTGATATTTGCGTCGTGGAGAGCCAATTCTAATTGAGCGAGTTCTTTCCTGGAGTCTCGCTTGTGCCCCGTGATGGCCGCTATCGCCGCGCCGCGCAGGACTGTCTTGTACGCCTCCCAAAGTGTGGATGGCGAGGAGACCGACCCCGTGTTTTCTGCAAAGTAGTGTGATGAGGCCGTCTTAAGCTTTTTCCGTACACCTGGAATCTGTAGGTAGTTGGGGTATATTGGGTAGAGCCTGCCACGTTTTTGCTCCTTGGATGTGATGTGGAGGGACATTGGGGAGTGGTTTGTTATGATTTGTTGACAATTTATCAGGCCTGTTGAAGTTGTCTCCAGAAGGGGATAGACAAGAAGAGATGGGAGTGAAAAATAGCACAGATAGAAACAGGTATGAATTACAGTGCCTTGATAGTTGCATTCTATATCTTGCTATACAGAGCCCCAGAGTGGTTTCCACTAAGAAATCCAAACTGCGTCAATTTCAGTTTTACCAACTGGCTTAGCTCAGAATGATGTCGCCTTGCGATCATTTCACAGTCACAAGTCAAACTGCCCATTCAAGGTATAAGTTCAGAGAAGGCTTGAAAGAGTACACAAGTCTCCAGCTCCTTTCTGAACTTGAGAAGTACTTCCTGTTGTCACAAGGCTTGGGCCAGGCTATTCCATGCTTGAGAGTCATGTGTTCTCAGGGTTGTCTCACCAGTATCTTTGTTTTCGAATGCATTAGTAAGGCACCACTACTGACTGCTGATCTGAGGCTGATATAACCATGGTGTTGACGAATAGTTTACAGAGGTATTTTGAGACTGGAATTCCACATAGGTAATGCGCACGTGGTAATATTTAAGGACATTGAATCTGCTTGTATTATTGTCTTCAATGATGCCACCTCAACACCGCATCAACAAGTTTAATTGTGATTTGCAGTAGAATATCTCTCGCTAGGTTTGCCAGATGTTCTGCAGCTTGTTCTTTAGAAATTAACTGCAAAATGATAGAAGAATCAGATGTGGTAGTCTGCTTTCACTCCAGTCCTTGGTACATGTTGGCGGGCAGCAGTGTGTTCAGCTAATCATGGTGTATTCACTGCAATATGATTGCCAACAGATGTTGTGAAACAAATACACGTTTGTGAATCCTGTGTGACACTGTGGCTTTCTTTATGAGCATTTTGTAAGGCTTTTTTCACAAACTGACACAAACTAATTGTAATTAACACTGAAGCCAGCATCCTTAAATAAAGTATGTATTGTTAAAAGGGGCATACAGTGCTGAGAAATATCAGTTATTTTTCTCCAGATCTGTCTACTAACAATCACCAACAATATACATTCTATAATGCTGCTTTGTTTTATGATATCTACCTAAGTCCTATTGTGACATTATAAAACGACTAGCAACTTAACGCACTCATTTGTACATTTGTATCTAAAAGCCACCTACATTTTAGTTTTTCCTTCTATCTAGTTGTGTGTTCGTACTCACCACCTCCCTTTTTTAGGTCTGCCTTTTGGAGCAGCATTTGCTGCCTCACCAGACTATTGCTTTTCCAACATTCATACATACTAGACACACTTAGAAGGGCTTTTAGTCAGAGGGCTTCATCCACTGGTCTATCAAATTGTCATTCACATTTGGCTTCCTCCCACCACTGCGCACATCATGGAGCAATGGATGAGTCCAGTTGTACCCAGGGGCTCCTTTCAATTTGAGTGACTGTGCAATCAGAGCTACTTCAAAGAGTCTTTTTATTTCATTTCATTTATTTTGCATATTATCTTTAAGAAACAATAATTTGTTTTGCCTCTTCTTGGGATGCCTGGTTAGATAGTGATTCTTTTTTTAATCACAACTATAAAATCATAAAGTGGGAAAGCAACATTGTAGCTACCTGTGACTTGAGTGCTTGGTTATGTAGTAATAAAATAATAATAATAATAATAATAATAATAATAATAATAATAATAATAATAATAATAATAATAATAATAATAACAATATTAATAATAATAATAATAATAATAATAATAATAATAATAATAATGATAAGAAGAAGAAGAAGAAGAAGATGCAAAGAAAAATTGAAAGTTTTGCTATTTAAAAAGCATCACTTGTAAAAGTGTCACATCAGTGAATGATTTTTAAAATGACATTTTAATGCAAATATATGACAGCCACATGTAGGTAATTTTTTGTTTTGTGGCATATTGTTGCAATAAAAAATCAAAAATGTACCATCGCACAGCCTGAAAAAGACAGACTAATTGGCGTTGCAACTTCTTTTTTGTACACTGCACTGGATTGTTTTGTCCTCATCTTTTTCCTAGCTACAAAAATATTGATATTGTCATTCTTCAATCAGTCTCCAAGCTCTATTACTCTCAAAAGCATCAGCAGAGTGAAACATGCGATAATTCTTAAACAGCATTGAACAGTGTGTGTCTGGGCTGTCAATAAGGGCGGGCGTAACTCGCATAATTCTGTGTAGCCTAATCACATAAAAGTACTCATGAATTCCTCAAGGTTGTTTTTGAATTACCAAGAAGAGTAATTCTGAGTTAAGCACTATTTCTTAGCACTAAGATGTCCTTTGCATCCAAAATGGATGTAAGGATGCATTTTGCTCTAAGAAATAGCATTAGGTGCAACAGAGCATGAATAGCGAGCAGACACTCGCACTTGCTAAATGTTATTTTTGGGCTAGGCTTTTCCCCTAACTTACCAACCGCATTTAACGCTCTTTTGTATGTATGTATGTGTCTTGTAAAGCACACTGCTGCCCTGAGGCGTTGTGGCTCTGTAGACTGCTGGGGAACCCGTCCTGGCTATCCCTGTGAGAGGGTCCCTACTGGGAATCTCCAAGGTGAAACCAGGCATCCCTGGCGAATGTGGGGGGCTGTTGTAGAGATGAGGCAAGCTAATGCCCAGAGTTGCTGAGTGTGATCCCTGGTTAGAGTAGGCACCGAGGCGAGAATTATCAAGTCCACTGACCCTGGTCCACGACCCTGCCACATCAGGAATTGAACCCTGGCCCGGGGCCGTTCTCTGCTTCCGGGTCTGCCACCTCTAACCAGTGAGCCACACCACTCCACTTGTCACCATCACGTCCAAAGTGGATGCGAGGCTGCATTTTGCACTAAGAAACAACACAAAATATGCTCTTGCAGTGGAATTTTGTTCTCCAAATTACTCCTAATTACGGAAGAAGGAGTAATTGCATAATTATCAGTAATCCTGCACCAAAGAGTAACGCGGAACTGCTGAAATTACTCTGCTGTGATCTAAATTCTGGCATGTCAAGTTTAGAGAGCAATGTCTTCTGAATTAGGACATTTTTCCCAGATAATGCTTGAAAAGATTAAAGCTAGAAGCCAGACACTGTTTGAAAAAATGAAAGCAAAAAGGTGTGTGTTCTATGTGAAACGATCGGCATGCCACCACCTATTTTTTGATTTTACTTTCACTTTCGAAGTGAAAGTCCATAAAATTAGGTCCGATGCACTCTTTCATACACGTGCATGAACCCGTATTTTTCACACTATACAGTATTAAAGTGTTTCCGTGTGTTTTTTTCATTCACAGTGGCGTTCAGACTACGTTATAATGTGATAACTCACAATCCGAAAACTAAGTAAACAACTGATTATAATTCGCAAGTTATCTCCCGTTCGGCCATTTCGCCTACTGGTTCTATTGATTATTATTTTTTTTTATATAGTAGATGTATTCCCGTGCTCAGAAACCAGAAAAGTTCACCGAGAGGTGTACAGGCGTCAGTGTGGTAGCCAGTATATCAAATGTAAGAAGATGGCTGCTCACAACGTTTTGCCCTGTTTTGATGTACACGCGCTTCATGTGTTTTCTCTGCATCGCCCTTCGGCTCTTGCCACCCGTAAGAGGGTTTAATCTGGCATGAAGGGAAACGCCATGAAGCTTGATGTTAATTGGCCGGAGTGAAACTTCTCAACGCTGTTAATGAGTTCAGTTGAATGTAAAATGCATATGCACTGTTAGTAAAAAATATGATTGTCCGTCCTGGGTGAACGCTGAATCACCAGACGCTGATATCATTGCCTCTAAAACACCTTAGAAAACATGCATCTTCCAGTAACACAGACTGGCGCCTTTTATGTAAGAGCGTTGGAGATGGTCTAGGCTGGGATAGTGTCAGGACCCACCTCTTTAAGTGGTACTTCAATTCCATGATTACCTATTACTCCCATTACATGTACCATAAATCGCAATAACGAGGAAATGCAAATATGTAAAAAAATATGCTACCATGTGAAGGAATGTTTGCACGTTTCTGCAGGAAAATAAGGCTAAATCTGCTATTGTAAAAATTATATTAATATTTATTTGACCAACTTTAAAAAATAGTGTTAATATTATATCAAATTGCACCCAACTTTTTTATTTTTATCACTCCTGAATCTATCTTAATTTGTCAAATAAGCACAGGTGGCAATATTTTCTCTCAGAAGTCGGAATCAGGAGCTCCAAAACTTATTATCCTTGATTACAACACTTAATGCCTCTTTATTCCACCACCCCACACAGCCTGCCCCTTTATTTCATTCTATTAGGCTCTTTTCATCCCTGCTTTCTCTCTCTGTCACTACTTTTCCATTTTTCTCTTCCGCCTCCTTTCCTCCCTTTGATTTTTTTCTCTCTCTTGCGCTGGGTGAAAGTCTTAGCAAAAGTTGGTGCTGGTCCCAAAAAATGAGTGCCACAGACTCCGATTAGGCACTGTTCCTGAATGTTTAAAAAGTAGTGGTGGGCAGAACTCGTGGAGTTTTAATCTGCGGAAATTCCGCAGAGTTACGTAAAAACACTGCGAGATTCCACAGAGTTTCACATGCTGCGGAATGTCGGCACATTGCACTGCTCGTGCTGATTTTTAGCGTTGGGAGCTTGTTCCATGCTGCTTTTTTCTGCTGCTCGAGTAGATTTCCTGCTCGAATGGCAGCATTCTCAATGCGCATGGTAGCGCCCTGCTGCGACAGACCACATTGAGAAATCATACCATGACTTGTCCTAGTGCAAAATGTTTCTCGCTCACTCATGACAAGTTAGGGTTTGTGAGCCGCGCGTGAGAAAAACTCTGCCACGCAGTGGTTCGCTGAGGTTTTCAGAACTCCGCGCTCCAGCCAGAGCACGGAGTGGGCACAATACTTTGAGAACCCAGGGCAGAGGAGTGGAGTTTATAGCCCACCACTATTAAAAAGCAATGTTGCTGAAATATGTAACCTCTCTACCCTTCTTTTGCAGATCTCTCTTCAGCTTCCATTTATGAGACCTGAAATACGGGTCTCTTACTTACTCACACATCTCTCCACACATCCCTCAACAGAGTTCTGTCGCGATTGCCGTATCCAGAAATCGCAACGGAACCAGTGTCTTTTTTTCTCGCCCACACGGACATTAGTAGTACAGCGTACCAGCCCTCTCGCTCCCTCCAAAAGACTGGACGGACAAGTGCAATATCCCCTAAGGCTACCTAGATCCTCCCGCAGTTCAGCGTACCCACGCCTGTTTGCCTCCTAAAGTCACCGGACACATTGGACCATTGTCCCCCAGGCGTCTCACACTTCCTCGCCTCTACCATTGCATCTGCACGTCATACCATAGACGTGCCCATCACCTTCAAGAGGTCCTGCTGTACTCAGGGCCCCTCCGCCCTCCACACCACCCCATCCACAGGGGCCCACCTTTTGGGGCCATCCACCCAACTAAAACCTCGACGTGGACCACTTGGTCCTCCTTGACCCCCTGGCCAGGTTGGAATTATCAACTGCCTCGTGACACTACCTGTTCCATTTACTATGCCACACAGCCCTGAAGAGTCACGCGATAGATTCCCTAATGTGACAAAACACGTGTTGGCTGGTTGAAGTTTTGATGTTGCGTCATTAAAAAACTTTTTGAGCAATACAATGGTGCAGACCGCAGATATTTGAACTATACAAGACATTAATGCCATAGTTATATCCTCACTACGTGTGCCCAGGACTGTGTTCTCAATATTGGTGTGGGTTCTTTGACTCACACGGGGATTACAGGGTAATTTTTCCCGACCTGGCAGCACCGTGCATTTTCCGAGCATAGTTAACATTACGCGTACAAGCCTGAGCGCCAATCTTCCTGCTTTTACTAAAAACCCTACATCAATATAGTACTAGTTTAAAGTCTTCAGATGGAATAAAGAGCTTGTTTTTTTTGAGATTGCGGAAAGTGAAGAGAGTTCCTTTTGCTGAAGTTTCGATGTGAGAATTGAGATTAAGGTTTTATCAATGGAGGTACCAAACGATTTGACTGAGTTGGACAAGGAGAGAAAGCAGTTGAGGGCATTGAGGTCGTAGAGCCAAGTTTGGATGGGGAAAGGGTTGGAATTAGGGGAGAAGAGAATGATTTCAGTTTTTTTAGGGTTCAGTTTGAGATGATTTATTTGGAACCAGGATTGAATCTTGGTGAGGGTGTTGTTAAGGTGTAGGATATCGGCGTGGGTTTTGATCTAATAGTACAGTTGAGTATCATCAGCGTAGAGGTGGCAGTTGATTCCTGCTTGTTTAAGGATGAGAGTGAGGGGTTCCATAAAGAGGCTAAAGAGAGATGGTGAGAGGATAGATCCCTGGGGGACTCCTAGGGATACCGGAGTGGGGCTACAAAAACGGTTGTGAGTTTTGATTTGCTGTGTTCGGTGTTGTAGGTGGGAGACAAACCATTTGTGGTAACCTTATTACAATTAATAAGTGACAATTTCCAGATGGGATTCGGTAACCAGTTAATGTTTGGTGTCCTTGGCCTCGTAATGAAAAACCTTCTCCCTTAGGGAAGTCGGATTTTAAATTATTATTTTAAAAATGCCACTTTTAGAAAGTTGGAATGTTCCTGCCATAGCCATTCAGTGCATGCAACCTGTCTCTGGTTCACGTGAATGGGTGTAGCTGCCAATTTAGCTTTGTGTATTTCTCCTAGAGAGCTACACACACACATACACCAGAGTATGGATGTGCCTGGACTGGCAATCACTGGCAGGAGGTGGGCACATCCCTACTTACACTTGAAGGGGCTGTGTCTGGCATCTACACAAAAGGCTGCATACCCTCTGTAGTTAGTCTAGAGCCATGGCAGGGAAGGTAGGAAACCTGTAGACTTCCAAAGGAAACCACTAGACGCTTCTCCCAAATCAATAGAAGGCCCAGGTATAAATATTGGACCTCAGTCACCAACTCTTCAGTACACTTCTGCACTTGTGGAGACTCTGCCAGGAAAGAACTACCACTTTGCTGGACTGTTGTCCAGCTGGCCTACTGCCTTGCTGGACTGCTACCTTGCTGGATTGCTGCCCTGCTGACTGTGTCAGAGGGATTTCAACCTGCACCTGAATCCAGGACTCATAGTGACCCCAAGAGCTAATCTACTGGCCTCCTGCTCGGAGCCAAAGTGACATAATGGGCTCCCAATCACCTGAACCAGCACCTAGATCCAGTTGGAGCATGCCCCTAATCTCCAAGAGGTGCCCCTCAGGTCCTGTACCCTTGTCTTGGTGTGTCCTAAGAGAGGCAGAATTGAAGTTTTTGGGCTCTTTACAATCGGAAATGGATTTGTTGACCTCAAAATCTTGTCACTCAAACAGCCCACCAATGTGAAGGTCCATCAACCCAACACTTTGCACTACAGCCTTGACTGCTCACAGGTAGGGCCACTGCTAAGCTCAGACCAGACTGTTCCTAATGACAGCAGGATCTTTATGCTAAAGCACCACCCATCTTCGGAGCTTCGGATAATCTTTGAGCTACATTGATGACCACCTGTGATGCTTCTATGCGCCCTGCCGCCCCATACACTGCAAACAGGACTCTTTGCGCAGGACTGAAAAGGTAACTTTTCAACAGGACTAAACTGGGCCCTGTATCCAACACGTACTCCATCGCGGTTGGCCTCAACTTGTGACTTTCTCCCTGCACCGCACAACCATATAGCAGCAACTGACGCTTTGGGTTTTGTGGTGCTATTTTCACTTGAATCTATATGTACTGACTGTATTTTTGTCACTTTGGTCTTGTTTTATTTATTAAAAATGTACTCTATATTCCTAAATTAGTGTGGAATCTTTTCGGTGTAGTATGTTCATGTGTTTCCTGTTTGTAGTGCTGCATAGATACTTTACACATTGCCTCTATATTAAGCCTACTGCTCTATGAAAAGCCACCATAGGATTGAGCACAGGTTAATTTGGGGTTTGCTTGTGACTTCACCCTGACAAGGATTGTGGTTGCTGCTTGAAAAAGGTTCCAACCCCCTCAACCAATAATCCAATTTCTTACACTGACCTTTTGAATTAGATGTTCAAGGAAGGGTTACAGAAGTCAATCTTTAAGTTTTCAGTGTTCATTTGGGCTAAAATCTTGAAAAACACTCCATGGTCGAGAATTCCAAAGAGTGGTGAGAGGCACCACAATGCACAATATTTCTGATGCACTTTATCCTGTTGGAATGGAACAATGGAACATCTAATGAGCAGGTTTTCATATATTAACAGCATGCGCGCTAGCGGGTTTTCCCGCTGCGCGCTGAAATTTCAAAATCGCGGCTTTCGTGACAAAGCCAGCTCATCATGCGCGCAGCGCAGGTAATGCCCATGACAAGCTGGCTTTGTCATCCGCATCGAAGGGGTTAATTGAAAAACATGAAGAGGAAATGTAAATTCAGATCTCAATAATTATTATGATATACATCAATGACACAATCAGATTGATAGTTTGGAAGATTATTCAGTAAAGAAAATAGACCCATTGCGGGTGCAACTTCTATTTGCATTTCATGTCAATATATAAAAATACAATGCTTCCAAGTATTTCAATTAATTCGATCTTCTAATCTTTAATATTCTTTTGCTCCAAAGTTGTTATCTCCACTGAGCTTGAATACATGCTGCTTTTTTTCAGGAAACAATTGTTACATTTTTCATTATATGGAAGCATTTAAATAGCGGGTCATACGTGGGATGCTGAAGTACATTATCAGATTAGTAGCACTGTTGGACTTGGCCCTTTTGGCAGGTTCCCCCTTGAACTTTTTGCCTTAAGCACTGACATGGTGGTAGTGGTTTTAGGCCTCTGGGCACTGTAGCACTGTGGCCCAGTGTAAAGTGCGTGCGCTCTCTGAGTTCATTGTGGTGAGATTGGCCTGCCCTCCCCTAGGAATGCATGGGGATATGTGTGTCAGTGGTATTTCCTGTTATGAGAGGTGCTGTGTGGTCAACTCTGGTATGTCTGAAATCGTGTGAATAAATGCTGCGCAATAGCATGCACAGATTTATTGTGGTTATTTTAGAAATGCCTCTTTTAGAAGTTGGCATTTCTGTGTCCTATGTGTCTGCCTCCCTGATGTGAATTGCATGTCTTGCTTGTGAGTGACAGGAGCTAAGAGGTGTGGGTGGTTCCAGGAGCCAGGGGGAGTCAGCCCAGTGGTGAATAGAGAGATCTGCATGCAGATTGGAGGGAAGAGTTGCGCCTGGAACCTGAATATGACTGTGCCTTCCCTCCACAATGGTGGCTCCGCCCCCTGTGGTGCGTCTAATCACTGAGCCCCCACCTGACAAAGGAGAGAGGAGCTGAGCAAAACAAAGTGCTCCAAAGATCCCCTAGACCAGTTCTGACTGGTATCCCTCAAGCCCTGTGCTGTGACACAAAGGAAAAGGGCATATAGATATAGGGGTTGGGACCCCATGATGTTGTTCAGTCTTGGAGTGCTGTTTCTGCCAGGCAAAGTGATACCAAAGGGGATGATGGACGGAGCGTTTGAGCAAATCAAACGCTCGCCCCCAGTCAACTGATCTGGGTTTAATCCATCACCATTCTTTATCTCACTCCACCATCCCAGTTCAGACATGGCCATATGCAAATCAGTTTGACCCTGTGCCTCATGGGAACAGTCCAGCTGAACTGCCAAGCCATGTCTTCCCTGGACCGGAAACAAGCATCCAGGGACCGGTTTCGGATTCATAATCCTCATCAGCCAGGCTATCTTGAACCCAGGGGAGAGTGAGCAAGGGACCCACGTCTGGGCATACCCTGCCAACTTAGGGCGAACAAAGCGATACCAAAGGGGATGATGGACGGAGCGTTTGAGCAAATCAAACGCTTGCCCCCAGTCAACTGTTCTGGGTTTAATCCATCACCATTCTTTAGCTCACTCTATCACCCAAGTTCAGACATGGTCATATGCAAATCAGTCTGACCTGTGCCTCGTAGGAACAGTCCAGCCCAAACTTCCAAGCCATGTCTTCCCTGGACTGGAAAAAAGCATCCTGGGAGCGGTTTCGGATTCATAATCCTCATCAGCCAGGCATGCTGCTGCAGGGGCCATGGGGGGGCTGCCATGAGGGCTTGCATCCCGGGGCCCTGCATTGCCCCTTGATGCCAAATAGGACTTTTCGGACCCCCTTTGCTCTTCCTGACCTCCAGGACCTTAAAGGGACTTTGTACTTTTTTACCCCTAGCGCCTGGGAGCGCTTCATCTTAATTTACCCCTTTATTTTGAGGAGGAGCCTCTGTGCATGGCCCTTGCACCGCTGGGCTGCGATCATCTTCTAGGGAATCCCCAGGGTAGGGATTCCCCCATACTGTCTTGATTGCGGGGGCCCACCCCATGTTTCTCTGCAATCAAATTCAAAATAACGGGTGCCCACCCCGCCTATGGAGCGTAAATGCGGGTACCCACCCCGCTGTGTACTTTGTGTTTCGAGGGAGTCTACCCCTCATTTGCCGCCCGAAGAAGTTGCTGCCTCTGTGACCCGAGCCGTGGCCGATGTCAGGTATGTCTGCCTGTGACGGGGACGGGGCCTGCGGCAGGCCCAGAAGAGGCGCTAGAGTCGTGGGCCAAAGCAGGGCTCCAGTGAGCTGTGCGGAGCCCCAGC
Organism: Lissotriton vulgaris; assembly: GCF_964263255.1. Lineage (NCBI taxonomy): Eukaryota > Metazoa > Chordata > Amphibia > Caudata > Salamandridae > Lissotriton > Lissotriton vulgaris. The sequence goes on from NC_141697.1 coordinate 1,033,129,879, forward strand.
ATCAGAAAGGAAATGCCGGTGGGCTCCATGGAAAATTCCGGGGTCCCAGGAGGGGGCCCGGGTGAACAGTGGTGCAGTCGTATCACCAGTGAGGCTCTCATGAGGGAGAGGGCCCCGCCTGTCACCTGTGGTGTCCGGAGTAAAGTGGAGCACCTCGCAAGACCAGTCCGGTGAGTGGGGTCTCCGGGGGGGCACATTGTTGGTCCCGATCGCAGCACCATAACGGTGGAAGTACAGAGTCAGAGCGACCCCGGATGGCAGCAGGTCACTCCAACGAGGCAGGCATGTTTATCTTTAGAGCCTGTGCGTGGCTCCACCGTCGGCATGTTTATTTAAAGCGCCAGTGCGCTCCATCGGGGCATATTTAGTTTTAAGCTCCAGTGCGCTCCACGTTTTGGGGGCATGGTTGTTGAGAGACACCCAGTGGGACACCGAGGGCACAGTCATGCCAGGGCCCCTCCCCAGGATCCTCAGCTACACCGCACCAGCAAGTACTGGGCAGCTGCAACATTTAGGTGTGCGCAAAGTGTGTACCCTTGACTTCCGGTGACTCTTGCAACATAGGGCATTTGAGCCCCTTTTTGAGATGGCCAGTTGGCCAGGGGGACTGTTAGGATTGTAGGGAGCCAGGCCCTAATGTGATTATATGGTGCTAGGAAATGTAATGTATGTACTATGTTTTATGCGCCCTGTGTTATACCTCTAAATGTGTTTTTTTTATGATTATGAAGTTGTTTTGCATATTATGGTTTATGCTAGTGAGATTATGTTTCACTGTGTGATTTATGCCCCTAATGTGTGTTATGCTTAAGAGGTTAGGGTCTAATGTGTTTACACTTATGAGAGGATTGCATGTGTTTATGCTGGTAAGGTTGGCGCAGAATGTAATTCGCGCCTGATGTGATGCTGTGCATAATGTAGTTTATGCTACAGGCTGATGCTACGTACAGTGGTTACTGGTTGTACGTTTATAATCTGTTTTACTTTTACTAAGTCACTCTGTGATGGTTCTGACAATGGTCCAGTGGGCCCTGTCAGGTGTATATAATCCCTTGTAGATATCACCTAGTGCCAGGTAGCACCATATATTATGTGGTTACTATTCTAATGTGTTATGAGAATAAAAATGCTATTTTTTATATAACCTTGTGTGGAGTTCCTTGTGTGGTGTGCCTGGGATGTTGTTGCTGTGTGTGTGCACGCAAATGTTCTACACATGGCCTCCGGGATAATCCTGACCTCTCATGCCAAGCTACCAAGGGGGTGAGCCAGGTTTATCTTTGGCGTGTAACTCCCTTGCCTTGACTAGAGTGGTGGTCTCTGCCTGGCTTTGGCGCAAGCCTTAGCCAACCAGAGATCCTATTTCTAACAAGCACACTACACAGTGTGGAGTTCGTGGTTTATTTGTTGTGACCCTATGTAGAAAGTTTCCAATGTGTGTGAGTGCTCATGTCTTGTCTTGGGGCCCAGCGCCCAGCAGTAGGATGAAGGAGGAGGTGTGAGAAATAGGTTCGCAAATTATACTGTGATTAGCTGGCAGTTACAATTTACTCTGCTTTACTTTCATTGTATATCCGATGCTGACGGCAGCAGTTACATTTTTGTGAGTCTTGAAGGAGGACAGGAAGGAGGACAGGAAAAAAAGAGGAAAGAGAAAAGGCAAAGTGGGCAAAAAAATACAGATCTACCTGGATGGTTTGCATTATAGCTAGTCAGTTCAGTTGTTAGGGAGGGATAGGTAAATACAACATATAGCAAGCTACACCAAAAAGTGGGTTAGGGCTAATCAATGAAGGCCCAATATTCCATTAGCAAGTGAGTAAAAATCAACGGTGCTGTGTACTTTTCCATTATGTAACCCATGCAGGTCTCCAGCCAGAAGACTCTAGATCATGATTCTACTGAGTAGCCGGGAGGCTAGCCAAGGAGGTCTGCCAACAATGCAGATCATGCACTGGTAAGAACTACAAGTGCAAGTCTTGATAGCAGCAGGGAGCAAAATAGTTCCTTGACATTTGCAGTGGAATGATACCACTCCTCCAGTCAGAATACTCTGAGTCTGAAATTCTCCTAGGCAGGACACATTCAAGAATGGGGTGAAAGCTCTTGAATCAGGAGCAGATAACTGAAATAGACCACAAAGCCATCCAATCACGATTAAGATGCCGACCCAAATCTCTCTGTAAGTTCATGATATATATAGGAAGCAATAGGTCCGCCAAGACCTAAAAAGATATTTCGAGGTCGCATTTGCTTTCTAGCTTATGCTGCCTTCATTACCACGGGTATCAAGGGAGAACCACTGGTACCAAAAATAAGACTGAGTGCTTGATTACGATCTTGGCAGGTGGGATACTATATCACAAATGTGACGAACATCCGGTCTACGGTATCACAAGTTCCATAGGATGTAATGAATTTGTAACACAGCATCACATTTGTGATGGAGTAACCCTGACCGTCAGAATTGTAATCACGCCCTGAGTTTTCAGTAGCCGCTCCTCACTCCCCATAAGTTTATCGTTCATCCTGGCTAAAAATCAGAGGAATCTCAGTTCTTAAGTGCATGAGAGTCTCATTTCTTTCATTGTGTGTGTGTGTACCTTCTGGTAATTTCGGAACAAGTGACAACTACGGACAGAAAAATTGTTGATGAGGCGGTGGATACACAATAGGTGTGTGAGTCACACCTGCGGGCTTGACTCTTGCATCATAGTGCAATTGTAGCATCTCAAACAAAGTAATTTTTTCCACAAGTTAGACCAATAACACTAGGTGTAGCAAATGCTGCACTAAGTAAACATTTCACCATTCAAGCACAACAAAACAGGGCTGCATGATTGCCACATGGTGTTGCATGAATCTTGTTAAACCTGGGCCTATCTCCTCTTGTTTATAATGCTCTCAGTGCCTTGGGGCGTTCTTTATAAAGACATCCACTGATCGTTGGAGCTATGCTCAAGGGAAATAGATATTTATAAAGCATCGCTCCCCATATTTGAATGCAACCTGTCAAACTGAACGAATTTACCAGAAAGATTGCCTTCACACTGTGAGCAATAAAGCATCATTAGTTGTAGAGCTATTCTGTTGTTCGGAATAACAGTAATTGCTGTTGTAAGTGAGTCTAATGGACCCTGGGTTTCTGCAACCCTCGCCAGAAAAGAACAGCAGTTATTTTCCATTTATTGGCAGTGTAAGACCGATTATACAAGAGTTGGGATAAATTAGTTCATTCTAATTAGGAACAAGCTGAACAATGCCTGAAGTTTAGAGGGATTTTATTTGGATTGACAGTGTTGAGAATGATTCTGTGCCTTTCCACTATTTCTAACTCTTGCCCTAGTTTCCTGCTAGTAGAAAAGAGCATCATATGCCAGAGATGTTTTTGAAGTTGCAAACGTGTTCTTTGGGTGTCCTAGTTAAATTGATGTTATGCAGCATCCTCTTTCTGTATGGCATAATTGTTTCCATTTTTGCTTAACTAATCCAAATTAGACTTTTTGCTCTGCCACATCAAGGCAAGTGATGAAAAATTATCTTTTCAAAACCTTAATGCATAAATTACTCAAGATGGAGCTCAGGAGAAATTGCACCATTATAACATGCAGTGCATCTTTCAAGTTCAGCGACATGACGTCTCCATTAGTTTGATATCTTTTCTATTCGAAAGCTATGCCAAGTTTCAAAGGTATTTTTAGGTATATTTGTCTTCAGGGACGATGGCTGATCAAAGTATCTGAAAGTGATAAGCAATGACTGTATGCAAACACTCTGAATGTATTTCGCTGCCATTCTAGTGATTAACTTTTCCAATCTATCGAAAAACAATAGGAACTGTTGTATGGTTATATATGTCTATTCAACATGCAGTAACACTGGAGAATCCACAGTTTAATCTGTTTACAAACTGTTCCTGGTGTATGGAAGCAGTCTTCAATTTAGAAAATTGCATATGACAAAAGCCAGTAGCCCACATTCAGTCGGTGCAGTGAGCTAGGCTTATTTATTTTTCACACGTTTAAGTGACCTCTGAACTGATAATTCTGCACAAGGAATGGAGCTGTTATATTAAATCTGATTGTTAGCACCTTCAAAAGATTTGGATTAACCCCTCTGTTCATGATCTTTCCTTTGACTAATTCATTCGTGGCAAGACATTGATGGAGACAGGGGCACCTCCATCAGTATTTGATTTGACTAAAACGAAGCAATAAGTTGTATGAGTAAACTCCATGAACTGCTCTCTGATGGCATCATTCTCTAAAGTTTTAAATATGTGTAGTGCATTGCATCTATTTTGCTCATAAAGTAGCCCTAGTGAAATTGCAAAACAAATAAATGTTATCTGAATTCTTGAGGTGTTATTCGATTCTTGTTGAGAGCACTTTCACCAGAAGAGTTTTCATGTACTGGGAACCAGATTTAGAATTTGGCGTACAAAGTGCTGTTGTTTAATCGCGGCGTAGTACCCTGTTCCCCAAAACTTTGGTCAGCTCTCCACATTTAGTAATGGAGGGACCTTTAGTATTCCGGGGAGTACTCACAGAATATTCCCTCTGACAGAGTAGGAGCCTCAGAGAAAAGACATTAATCGCCCTGCAATATGTAGGGTGGGTGTCCTTTATTTCCTGTCTGTTGCCTCCAGAAAAAACGTGATGGTGAGAGTATGGAAAAATACAATAATGACCCCCGCATCCAGGGAGAAAACTGGCGGGTGTGCAGGTCATTAGTTGTCTTTTTTCTTACAAAACACACTCACACTTTACTACTCTAGAGTTTAGACAAAGAACCAGCACCCCTTGTGTTTCCACAGGTGGATTGCCACACACTGGCGTAACACATATTGAGGGGGCCCCCTGCAGGGAATGTGGAGGGGCCCCCTCTGGACTCAATCAGGAGCTCTCCGGCCAGAGTACTGGGCTGAGGGCCTCCCCTGGAGGCTGGGGGCCCTCCGCACCAAGGAGGCTGTGGGGGCCTTTCTTACACCACTGTTGCCACATATTATGTGTTTCTCATTCCTGCAATATATTGCAAATGCCAACAACCTGATTTGAGGCCCTGTAAGTCTGTCATGTGTCAATCTCTGATATGTGAACAACAAGGACCCCCTGAGTGAGAAATAATATTATTCCTAGGACAGGGAAAACAAATTGTGTGTATCAAATCCTAGGCAACAACGTAACAATGTAAGGGACAAGGTTGCAAGAAGAAACATGCGAAAAAACAATCTATCATCAAAAAGGGTTCATATTTATTAAACATACATAATAAAATCAATAGATCATATATCACATAATACTCATCAATGAATACACTATTTAGTTAAAAACATACAATGAATTATAAACAAATCAAATAACAACCATATTAATTAAAAAGAGGACAGTTAATATACTCTTTTTATATTAACTGTCCTCTTGTTAATTAATATGGTTGTTATTTGATTTGTTTATAATTCATTGTATGTTCTTAACTAAATATTGTATTCATTGATGAGTATTATGCGATATATGATCTATTGATTTTATTATGTATGTTTAATAAATATGAACCCTTTTTGATGATAGATTGTTTTTTCGCATGTTTCTTCTTGCAACCTTGTCCCTTCCATTGTTACGTTGTTGCCTAGGATTTGATATACACAATGTGTCAATCTCTGGCCTTCTGCTATTGGACATTGGAGAGAGAAAACAATGCAAAAGGTTTAGAGGTCAAGGAAAGATTCACTGCACTTCTAAGGGACTGCCATCTGGAATTAGCCACCAACAGACACCTGCCTGGAACTTTGATTTGTTTTCCGCCCTGTTTATTTTAGCCCTCCAATGTGTTTCTCTGATCTAGTGGAGTCATTTTGGCTGCTGCCTCGTAACCACGACAACTGGAGGTGATTGAACACAACAAAATATCCAAATAGAAATGTAACTATGTTAATCAGGGCAAACAACCAAGCCCTATCACACATTGTACATAATTGGGTAGCCAGGCCATTTGTAAGGTACCACCTCAAAGAGACACATTTTTATTTCATTTCAATGTATATCATGTTGTTAAAATAAAATATATTAAACTGAAAAAAAAACAAGATTATCATCACATGGTGACAATCAAATACTTTCAGATATTTTTATCGTTTTCCATAGCGTGGGATTGCATTCTGTATACGTCTGTGTATACGTTTGTGTCATTGACCTAAAATGAAAATGGTTCAATCTATTTCATGTGGTTGGTTTTTATGGATTTTTTTCTCAAATTACATAAAGTTTTCAAATACAGTTTTGCTGTTGATAAGTATGTTTTCGATTTTGTATGTATTTTTCTTATCACTGCATTGTGTTTTATTTTTATGAGCCATTGGCTATTCACCCACTCTCCCTATATAATTGTTTTCTATGCATTATTTAAAAAATGTGTAATTGGATGAGTGATGACAAATATAGGACCATATGGTGTACTAAGCATATAAATATTTAATAAATGTGACACATAAATCTAAATCTTTAAAATTATTAACTCACGAATGAGTTTTTAATGCACGTTATTCCTTTTCCATCAGATTGTGGTGGCGGCACTGGTGGAGCAGAAGATGAAGGGGAGTCCCAAGCTGGTTGGATTGAGGGGGCCGCAATCCTTCTCTCTGTTGTGTGTGTTGTCCTTGTCACTGCCTTCAATGACTGGAGTAAAGAGAAGCAATTCCGTGGGCTGCAAAGCCGAATCGAACAGGAGCAGAAATTTACTGTCATACGGGGTGGTCAAGTGATTCAGATACCCGTGGCAGAGATGGTGGTTGGTGACATTGCACAAGTAAAATATGGTAAGTGCACCTAACTCACGTCTCAGAGTATTGCCATTAGAATAATATGCACACTGTGGCTTTGACCCAGAGAACAACTGAAAACCTGCCAAGGGCCATAAGTAAACATTAAAGAAATGGGGTAACCCAAAAGTACTGGACCTGGGTATCAAATTGATATTAGCAAACAATGGTCCGAGACCTATAACTTGGTACAAAAGAAATGAATCAAAACTTATTTGATTTTAGAGCATAAATAATTTGGCACTGCTCAAACCAACCAATGGAAAACATAAGAATTGGCAACAACAAAGAGGTCCGAAAATATATGCAATATTTTAATCTATTGTCATATATAGCATTGATATTGCAATTTACAAATTTTTATAATATTTTCCGTATACATCTAGCATAATGAATTGTAAATGCCCCGTACATAACGTGCAGTAGAAAAGGGGTGTCAAAGGGAGTGCAAGTGATAGGGTGAAAAGAAAGAAGAAATCACACAAAATTTGTAAAAACAACAATTTTTACTATTCCGAAGGAGTACCAGCCAATAAATGCTGGCCCAGAGTACCTGACCACATTCAATTTGTCCAAGGGGACTTCTTATTCTTGTTGTCAGTTACAATTCATTACGCTAGATGTATACGGAAAATATTATAAAAATTTGTAAATTGCAATATCAATGCTATATATGACAATAGATTAAAATATTGCATATATTTTCGGACCTCTTTGTTGTTGCCAATTCTTATGTTTTCCATTGGTTGGTTTGAGCAGTGCCAAATTATTTATGCTCTAAAATCAAATAAGTTTTGATTCATTTCTTTTGTACCAAGTTATAGGTCTCGGACCATTGTTTGCTAATATCAAGGGCCATAAGTAGACATAAAAAAAACATGGATTCCGCACACATCAATTACGTTATGTCCTTATTTCCTTAATTCTTTATGGAAAACGATGAACACATCAAGTTGTTAAAATCCACTATTCATAGTCTTTTTAGCCAACACCTTTCGTCCCAATGGGGACTTCTTCAGGGCTCTAAATTATTGTCAGGGTATATGTTTGTTTTCAGTTAGAAGTCAACAGAAAAATCCAGAAACACGGTAAGTAAAGTGCTTTCAAGGTCACCATTCAAGGGGCAGGGTAGCCCAGAACAGCCGTTTTAACGTCCTCTCCAAATTTGTTTCCTTCAATGTAGAAATGTTCATCTCACTTGAGCAGGCTGTATTGTTTAATATGGCTTTTTCAATTCAGTGTGAATTTGGTAGTCATTTAAAATGAATCCCACGAGATTTGTTTATCCTGACTGAGGGAATACCACATATTTCCGAGGTCCAAACAAATTTTTCTAGGGTTTTCCTCCGACAATCTGTGCTGGGAACACCCCTGGGGCTGTTTGGTAATTTTGCATAAACTGTAATCCAGAGTTGCACCTGACACAGAATAATGAAGCCATTCTGAGTGAGGCCGAATGGGCTTTGTTTGTTTTGCTTTCCATCATTTTGTTTTCTTGCATCCTTCGTTTCAAAAATGTTTTTTTTCATGCCAGCTCTACCATTTATTATTAGTTTAGTAATGCACACTGGGCCTTAATCTCAACATTAGTATACAAAGTTTTGTCATATGGTAAACGTTTAGCTTTAAACAGCCCGTGAACACGGAAAACAGTTCAACTCAGTGAGAACCTAAATATTGCTTCTTTTTATTAGAACGTTGTAAAATATTATAAACTATGTACATGAAATTAATAGGGTTGGACATCTCCTCATAATATTTTATTTCAGGTTTACAAAAGATCTATATTGAAGGAAAAACAGGAAAGGAAGCAAAAAGAAAGCCTAACCATCTGGCTGAAAGCACAACAGACTGAACCATTAAACTAAAGTACTTTTCGGAAGAATACATGAGGAATCACTGTAGCATGTTTTTAAACACAGCTGTGTTTACTGTAGGTTATACAATTATATAACTTGCAATACAATAGCCCTTTAGGTCAGTACGCCTTTCTGTCTACCACCAGTACTATCCATCTTCTGAGAAAACATATGGGGTCTTATTAAAGTTCGCTAGAAAGGGTACTCCGTCGCAACAGTGATGGAGTAACCTCTCCTCCAAACCATAAGTATGTCAGCGATGGAGCCTGCTTCTACTGTGTCGCTGGCCTACTTCTCCAACAACTTGAGTATGTGGTGCTCTATGTTCACATAGAATACCACCTGCACTGTTTAGAGTGGACGGTGTTATAGTTTTTTAGATGGAGCAGTAAGAAAAAAAATGAACCCCACACAATGTGGGACAACTCTCATAGTTTGGGGGCCATAAACTATATTTTTTCCAAAAACAAAGTCCTGCTTTGGGAGTTTGTTTTTGGAATAAGTAGAAGGTGTAAAACTTAGATGGGTGGCCATAATGTTTGACTGAGCTCTCTGTCAAACTTTTACAACATTAACAGGAACCACTGTGAAGGCAGTTCCTGACAATGTTTAGAGTTGTCGTCAGGGCTATCAGACAACTCTACATTTGTCAAGTGGAGAATCCTCTGTGTGCTGGGAGTAGGTGCTCTGCCATACTTACGGATTCTCCTCTGCCCACCTAACTCTAAATAGATCAGAGCCATAGTCTATATATATATATATATATATATATATATATATATATATATATATATATATATATATATATATATATATATATATATATATATATATATATATGTATATATATATATATATATATTCCGTTTCACAAAACGCTTCAAAAAGCATAAAATGCACTCTTTCTCCAGTCTCAAACACCACTTCTTCAGACCAAAAGATCGTATTTCGTATTCTTCATATTTTTATTCCAGCATGACAACAGTGCATGGAACCATCCCAACGCGTTTCACCGAACACTCGGCTTGATCACGGGAGAATTGAGTTCCTCAAAAACATAGTTAAAAAAAGTTTCACATATCACTTCCTGATATGAACATAATAGTAGGACTACGATTCGTGTCAACAAAGGAGCGGCCATATTGGAACAGTGTCCCACTAGTGAAATTGACATCATTTCAATCATACACATCTCTATTGTCGGAAAGGAAGTAAATAACATTTCCTATTTGTACCCATCCAGGTTATTTCGATTGTCATTAAATTGTCCTTTTAATCATAAATGAAAGAGTTCAAGCTGGTGAATCCCAAGTGGGAATTTCGGCAAAATACAGTTTAGTATGATTGTCTCCGTATACATTGCCCATTAATACATTCCATCGTGCCCATTCAATCTTCCTCAGCGATTAATACCTGTATAAAAAGAAACAAGCTCTTCAATTTTCTATTCACTATACGTCCTCAATGATTCGAATCAAAACAGTGCATCACAAACAAGAAAACGTGAAAAAAGTGATAAACATAAATTGTGGATTAAAACCATAAGGAGCACAAGCAGGAGACTGCGTAACACATCTATACAGTTAAATCTCTAATTCCAGTAGTGTTAGTTTACTCGCCCAAATGCCATTTCAGTTCCTCCTCAGAGTTCAGCCCCCCAGGTATACGGGTGTCTAGATCCAGAATGTATTTGCTCTCTAGTTGTCGCAACCTACGTATTTTGTCACCACCTCTTTTCATTGAGGGAATCTTGTCAATCACAAAGAACTTGAGTAGATTGCGATTGCTACGATGTAGTTCCTCAAAGTGCCTGGCTACAGGTGAATTCTGATCCTTGTTTTCAATTGCCCGCATGTGCTCCAAAATACGCTTCTTAGCAGGAAACATCGTGCTTCCAAAGTATTTTTTGGAACACGGGCACACAAGAATGTAAACCACATATTCAGATAGTCAAGTAAGGTGTTGTTTGATAGACTTTTCCCTACCTTCAATTGGGTAATATACTGTTTTTACATTCTGGCTAAACTTGCACGCCTTGCATGACATACACGTGAAAAAGCCTTGTATATCAGATGTTTTCCCTTGTTTGGTAGTTATTTCGTTTTTACTCAGTCTGTCTTTCAGAGAATTTGCCTTTCGATATGTGATGCTTGGATTGCAGCCAACCACACTTATTAGCGTAGGTTCTGTTTTTAAGACATTCCAGTGCTTTTTTAAGCTGCTCTGTACCTGCCAAGATTTTGCATGGTAGGTGGAGATATATCTGACCACCTCCTGTGTCTCACTTTCTTTCTGTTCTTTGGGAATCAAAAGTGTATCATGACTGAAATTTGTTGCCTTCAGAAAGGCTTCTTCAATTACTTGTGGATGATATCCACGTTCCTTGAAGCGTGCCTTCATGCATTCTCCCTCCACCAGAAAGTCCTTATCTTTGCTGCAATTCCTCCGGGCCCGGAGGAATTCACCAAAAGGAATCCTGCGTATTAAGGATCTTGGGTGGCTACTTTCTGCATGAAGCAGTGTGTTACCCGCCGTACTTTTGCGGAATAACTTTGTCACCAGTTTGTTGCCAGCAACTTTAACTTTAAGATCTAAAAACTCCATGTATTGGCTGTTGATTTTGCCTTCCAGACCCAAATTCAACAACTTTTTCATCTTTAATGAGGTCTGTTATAGACAACGACAAGGGACAGCGATGGGAACTTGTTTTGCTCCCAGTTTTGCCAACTTGTTTATGGCAAGCTGGGAGCAGCAGGTGGCCGAAACCCATGTACTATATCGCAGCCATGTGAAGACCTGGCTGCGATATATAGATGACATATTTATCATCTGGGATGGTCCTCAAACATTGGCAGAGAGTTTTATTCAAGATCTAAACCAGAATGATTTGAATTTGGGTCTGGAAGGCAAAATCAACAGCCAATACATGGAGTTTTTAGATCTTAAAGTTGAAGTTGCTGGCAACAAACTGGTGACAAAGTTATTCCGCAAAAGTACGGCGGGTAACACACTGCTTCATGCAGAAAGTAGCCACCCAAGATCCTTAATACGCAGGATTCCTTTTGGTGAATTCCGCCGGGCCCGGAGGAATTGCAGCAAAGATGAGGACTTTCTGGTGGAGGGAGTATGCATGAAGGCACGCTTCAAGGAACGTGGATATCATCCACAAGTAATTGAAGAAGCCTTTCTGAAGGCAACAAATTTCAGTCATGATACACTGTTGATTCCCAAAGAACAGAAAGAAAGTGAGACACAGGAGGTGGTCAGATATATCTCCACCTACCATGCAAAATCTTGGCAGGTACAGAGCAGCTTAAAAAAGCACTGGAATGTCTTAAAAACAGAACCTACGCTAATAAGTGTGGTTGGCTGCAATCCAAGCATCACATATCGAAAGGCAAATTCTCTGAAAGACAGACTGAGTAAAAACGAAATAACTACCAAACAAGGGAAAACATCTGATATACAAGGCTTTTTCACGTGTATGTCATGCAAGGCATGCAACTTCAGCCAGAATGTAAAAACAGTATATTACCCAATTGAAGGTAGGGAAAAGTCTATCAAACAACACCTTACTTGTCTATCTGAATATGTGGTTTACTTTCTTGTGTGCCCGTGTTCCAAAAAATACGTTGGAAGCACGATGTTTCCTGCTAAGAAGCGTATTTTGGAGCACATGCGGGCAATTGAAAACAAGGATCAGAATTCACCTGTAGCCAGGCACTTTGAGGAACTACATCGTAGCAATCGCAATCTACTCAAGTTCTTTGTGATTGACAAGATTCCCTCAATGAAAAGAGGTGGTGACAAAATACGTAGGTTGCGACAGCTAGAGAGCAAATACATTCTGGATCTAGACACCCGTATACCTGGGGGGCTGAACTTTGAGGAGGAACTGAAATGGCATTTGGGCGAGTAAACTAACACTACTGGAATTAGAGATTTAACTGTATAGATGTGTTACGCAGTCTCCTGCTTGTGCTCCTTATGGTTTTAATCCACAATTTATGTTTATCACTTTTTTCACGTTTTCTTGTTTGTGATGCACTGTTTTGATTCGAATCATTGAGGACGTATAGTGAATAGAAAATTGAAGACCTTGTTTCTTATTATACAGGTATTAATCGCTGAGGAAGATTTAATGGGCAATGTATACGGAGACAATCAACCCACTTGGGTACTAAACTGTATTTTGCCAAAATTCCCACTTGGGATTCACCAGCTTGAACTCTTTCATTTATGATTAAAAGGACAATTTAATGACAATCGAAATAACCTGGATGGGTACAAATAGGAAATGTTATTTACTTCCTTTCCGACAATAGAGATGTGTATGATTGAAATGCTGTCAATTTCACTAGTGGGACACTGTTCAAATATGGCTGCTCCTTTGTTGACACGAATCGTAGTCCTACGTTTATGTTCATATCAGGAAGCGATATGTGAAACTTTATTTAACTATGTTTTTGAGGAACTCAATTCACCCGTGATCAAGCCGAGTGTTCGGTGAAACGCGTTGGGTTGGTTCCATGGAGGAATTGTGGAGGAAGTAAAACGGATATATATATATATATATATATATATATATATATATATATATATATATATATATATATATATATATATATATATATATATATATATATATATATATATATATATATATATTTTATAGTTAGGATCTAGTTTCCATATGAAATCCACAACATTCTATTTGGAATAACTTTGGTGCCAGTTGACGAATCTTCTTGACATTTTCCAAGAAGATGGGGCGCTCCGCTCCTATCCTGAAAGTTTTGGGTTGATTCGTTAAGTGGGGGCAGAGAAAAAAGGGGGGTCTCAAAACGTGTTTTCCACATGCAATTTTCCATAGGGACATTTAGCCACGGCTACAGCCCGAACTGCTGAACGGAATTACACCAAATTTGGCAAAAAGGTAGAGTTTGGTTCACAGATCATGCTTTTTGTTAAATGGTGTGAATCCTTGCAGTAGTTCCTGAGAAAATCAAAAGTAAAGTCATAGATATTATCTATGGACGAAGTAGGGTACGCGTATTCTCTGAGGAGCATGCGTGTAGCTTTACGAGCACGAGCTGCATGCTAATTGGCTGTCAATTGTCTGTCAACACTCCAAACCAGGAAGTGTTGGCAGCCATCTTGTGTCTCGGGTAGAATCGAGGCACAAGAAAACTGAAAAGCAAGTGCGCAAAAGATGCAAAGGGGGCAGTGTAGAAACACCCTGACCCCCTAGGCCTGCTCAGGGTGTCCCACAAGGACCCCCAAGGCCCAAAAAAATTCACGGGATGCGCTTAGGATACGCATATCACGTGAAAAAAAAACAAAGCCCGCTTTGTTTGTAATGAGCCCCAAGGGGGGCCAAATCCTTGGGGCAATGTAGTTAATTATAATGGGGGGCACAGAGGGGCCCCCCAGCCCCAGGGACCACCACGCCCCGGGCTTTAATGTTACGTATGTGGGGGCTCATGGCCCTCCCGCAGCCCCAGGGACCGCCACCCCTTGGGGCTTCTTTTTTTTTTAATAATAATGGGGGGGCCAGAGGGGCCCCCCAGCCCCGGGGACCGCCACCCCGGGGCATCTTTTAAAAAAAAATAAAATAAAAAAACCTGTGTGGGGGGCTCAAGTCCCCTCGCATGCCCCGGGGACTGCCACCTCCTGGGGCACAACATTTTTAAATTGAGAGTCAGTGACGGACCCCGCAGCCCCACCCCCCGGGGATTTTAAATGTTGGGAGGGGGGCCACGCGGCCCCCACTTCTGGAGTCTTGTGGTGGCCTTGGAGACCGCCACGCCCTTGGGCCAGCTCCTGCAGTGTCACGGGGTGCCCACCCCAGGACACTGTAGTTTGGTATGGTCGGCGGGAGCCTCGCCGTTCCCCCCCACCAAAGCAGCTGCTTTGGTTTTTGGAAGAGAGAGCAGGAAATCTGCTCTCTCTTCCAAAAACCAAAAACCAAAGACTATTGCTTTTCTACATGTGGAATAGAAAAAGAAGGGGGGCTATACAGCCCTCCTCTTAAAAAAAAAAAGAAAAACACCGGCATCGCGCCGGAGGACACGCACCCTTCATGCAGCACTCTGCAAACACGACCTCTGGCGCATTTGCAGAGAGGGAATGAATTCCCCTTGAATACTGAGGGTCCCTGGGGGCCAACTATCCCACCAGGAACCTCCAGTATGCGCCAGGGGGCTGTGTTGCAGAGTGGTGTTCTGAGGCCATGCCCCTTTTTACAACTCTCTGTAACACAGCTCTGTGGCGCTTACTAGATGTAGCTGGTGGGCTAGTTGCGCCTCAGGCACCCTCAGGATTCAAGGTGAGTTAATCCCCCAACCTAAAATGTGCCACGGGGCGTGTTTGCACAGTGGTGAAGGGAGGGGCGGGCCAGAGTTCACATATGTGCAACACACCCTGTGGCATGGTTTAAATTGGGGAATTAATTCCTTGTCAACCCTGAGGTTCCCTGGGGGCCTACTAGTCCACCAGGTACCTCCAGTAAGCGCCACAGAGCTGCGTTGCAGAGTGTTGTAAAAAGGGGCGTGACCTCTGAACACCTCTCTGCAACGCAGCCCCCTGGCACATACTGGAGGTACCTGGTGGGCTAGTTGGCCCCCACAAACCCTCGGGATTGAGGAGGAATTAATTCCCCAATTTAAAACGTGCCACAGGGCGTGTTTGCAGACATGTCACCTCAGGCCACGCCCCTTTCCTTCACCACTAAGCAAACGCGCC
Source organism: Lissotriton vulgaris (assembly GCF_964263255.1). Lineage (NCBI taxonomy): Eukaryota > Metazoa > Chordata > Amphibia > Caudata > Salamandridae > Lissotriton > Lissotriton vulgaris. The sequence continues at coordinate 1,033,145,299 of NC_141697.1, forward strand.
CTGTGGCGTGTTTTAAGTTGGGGAATTAATTTTCTTTTATTACTGATGGTCCCTGTGGGCCAAATAGCCCAGTACTGATCCTGAAAAGTAATTAGAACCGTACTTACAGTAACTTGAATTTCCTTCTGTAGGCTAACATTGACTGGTTTCACTTGGAAATTCTTCTAAGTGTGGAGTTTTGGAACTTTAAAATATTCCTCTAAAATCAGCCAAACTACGAATTCCGATTTACTCACCTGCTATCAGGAGTGCACTCAGTGCTGCATCTTTCAGCCCAGTATTGATCCTGAAAAATTATTTTAACCGTACTTACCAGTAACTTGAATTTCCTTCCAAAGGATATCATTGCCTGCCATATAAAATATATATAAATTAAAAAATATATATAAAAAAAATATATTACAATTTCAATATTTAAAAAAAATTCAATTTATATTAAAAATATGTAATGTAATTTAAAAAATAAAATATCTAAAAATAAATAGTTTAAAACAATGTAGTAAATCAGTATAAAAAATATAGCAATTAATACATTTAAAAATTATCATGTACAAAAACTTTGAAATTCACTGAAAAAAACAGGTTTCAGCCACGTTATAGTTATTATTTAACATTTAAAAAAAACCTTAGAAATTCACTGAAAAAAACACAAAGGTTTCAGGGATGTTATAGTTAGGAATTAGCATTTAAAAAACCTTAGAAATTCACTGAAAAAATCATAGGTTTCAGACATATTATAGTTAGTTGGACATTTCACTCATACAAAACCATTGAAATTCCCCTGTTATAGTTAGTTCAGCTAACTATAACTCGCGTGCCCGCAATGCACTGCTGATCACGTCACATATTACATCACTCATGACATGGTCAGTGATATCACTTATGACATCACTGATGACATCTCAAATTACATCACTGATGACATCACTGATGACATCATCCAGTGAATGTGTGTCTTTCTGAAAAAAATAATATATATTTTTTATATATATATATCTAAAGGTCGATGGAAGAATAAATGGGTAAATAGGTGTTTAAATAGATGTTTGTTTTGTAAAATGTATTGTATAACTGACTTATTGAGTGTATCTTAGTGAATACATGTATTAGCGAGTAATCTTGAAGTATGTAAATATCTGTATCAGTGTCTCACTTTGTGTATAACTGGGTGCATGGGTTGGTGAGTAGCTACATGAGTGCCTATATGGGTTATTAGTTGCTTTTTTGAGTATCAGTATGAGTGTCTGTATGGTTTGGGGGGGGTATTACTTAGCGCATAGATGCATGAATGAGTGACTCACTGTTTGTATGTGTTTTGAAGACAGCATGTGTGCAGGACTGTACGGGTGGATGAGTATGTGTATGGGTGTGTTAGTGAGTGAATGACTGTCTCAATGGTATCTTTATGAGTAACTACATATGTTTTAAACTAGTTTATGTGAGTATTGATGTACATAAGTGAGTATATGTGAGAGTGAGAGATTGGAAGACTTCCTGTATAAATAAGTATGTGTTTCTATAAGTGATTGTTTTAGAGAGTAAGTATGTGTATGTTTCTGTTAAAGTAAGTGCAGTGGTGTGTGTATAGCTGTATATGCAAGTAAATGGATATTTGCATGTGTGAGTATGCATGTGAGTAACTCTATGGATGAGTGTCGGTGTGTAACAGGATGTATAGGTGTATGAGCACATATGATGAGTGAGTACATGTGTAAAAAGCACTTTATGCACCAGATACTGAAGGGTCTGCTCTTCGTCATTGTGAGGAACTGACAGCGCGAGCTTTGTGACGATCTTCAGGAGATATATATACTGCCGAAACGCGTCGTGATGATGTGGTCGCACTTTGAAAGAAATTTAAAAAAATGCACTGAATTGGGTCTGCCTCGTCTTTTTGCAAGTTTGGTGGAGAAAAGTCGTGGAGGACGAGCCTTGCAGCATAGATATATATATATATATATATATATATATATATATATATATATATATATATATATATATATATATATATATATATATATATATATATATATATATCAAACACATGCAAATAGTTTACCATTCCTCATTATAGTACCAGGGCTCTGATTTATGTAGAGTTAGGTGGGCAGAGGAGAATCCGTAAGTATGGCAGAATACCTACTCCCAGCATACAGAGGATACTCCACTTGACAAATGTATAGTTGTCTGATAGCCCTGATATATATATATATTTATTCCCATCAAACAATAACGCCCTATGATGATATCTGTGTAAATGCAATTAGTTACAAGACTCAGCAAGTCTTTTATTGGTCTGGGCCCAGGGTCCCTCCCATAAGCAGTCTTGGGTCAATATTTTATGGCTTTTCCCTTTCAAGAGCAACATGTCCTTCACAAAGATGAACCAATTTAGCATAGAATCCTATACATTTAATGGTGTGCAGAGTCTAGTGCATCTGTGATGAAGTCCATGCATATTACGTGCAAACGTGCATATTTCTCAAGGACTGCCACAACATTTTGCCTTCACCACCATCTGTATGGTGCCAACTTTTACTGTTATCTTGAAATCATAGTATAGCCTTTTACTTTTTCTCTGTCGAAAAGCATTTCACACCCACTCCCACACTATGAAACACTTCTTTCTCTCACTCCCACCCCATGAATTATCCACTGACACTATGAAGCAGCTTTTAATTCCCACCCACAGAAAGCATTTTCCTTCTGTTCAAACCCTGCAGAACAGTATTTCTCTCCAGTACTGTGGAACAGCATTTTCTCTCACTTCTACCCGGTGGAATAGACTTTTCTTCCATCACTACAGAAGTCATTCACTCTCACTCTAAAAAAGTGAAAGAATCTTCTGTACCAGTGACATCAATGGGTAGCTTTCATAACTAACTGAAAGTGCAGCCTTACATTCTCTCACCCACTCATTGAAACAGTCTTTCACTCTCACTCCGATGCTGCAACATATTTTTCCTCTTTTTGGTCTCCCACAGAAGGTCCCCACAATTAAATCACCCATTTTATCATGTCTGGAATATGCCAATGGACTATACTATGGAATATCTATACTATGAGACAACTTGAAATAATTTAAAAAGCAGTGACACGACATCTTCTGCACCTTAAGATTGACAACCACTTTTCACCAGCTCTGAAGGATTAATACTTGCTGTTGCCAGATCTACCTTTAGACTACTATTCATTATGGACAAGGCACTAAGCAGATAATGACCAACATTTACACAGCTAAAAATCAAGAAGTACTACCAGAAAAAGGATGCTATGTTCCAGCTTGGCCCCTCAAATAATTATTTTGCCTTGTATGAAGAAAGCAGTCAGTGGTACATCCTTCTCTATTCAAAGTGTCAAACTATGAAATTCACTCCCTACAAGATATAGGCTACCATAAATCACATGGAGATTAGAAGGATGCTGAAAACATGGCTATTCCCCAATTAGATAGAGTATGGGTCTCTCTGGCAGCGGAAGTGTTAACTTTGTGTTATAACTAAGAAAATAGGACCCCCATTTATGAGGATTTGGTGTGGGGCAGTGCATCGAGAGCAGCCCTATGCCAAAGTGAAAAGGCAGTAATTCTCTGTATTTATGCAATACGGTGCATTCCTGTTTTTTGCACCAGGGCTGGTGCTATTTCAGCAGCCTAACGCCAATGTAGGCACCCTTGCACCATGGTACAAGTTTGCCTGTATCGTTGGCAGGATTGTTTTGGGTACCTTCCTGCACAGAAGCAATTCAAAGAGCTGTTTCTCTCTCTGAATGTGTGCTGCAGAATACAGCACATATAGAAAGATGAAAAAACAAGAAGAAATACAATTATTCTCCTCGATAGGCATCACCTTCAATCAATCAGTCAGGGGTTTATATAGCACACTAGTCACCTAAGAGGGTCTCAAGGCGCTTGAGAGGCGTAGGTTTTTTTGCTTCCACAGGTTTACATGCTCTAGTAAATCTGGGGGAGTGTCAAAATCCTTAGGTGTTTAATGGAAAACCCATCACAGTGCCCACAGAATGTCTCCAGTGGGCAGAGCAAGGCAACGCAGCAATTTGTGCTACCTTGCCTTATTCCATATCTATAAGGACATTCAAAGGCATGCATGGTTGGTTTGCGTGGCCTCATAGATATGATTTTGTGATTCGTGGTTTGGGAGTGTCAGAAACAGTGGTGCTTCTGCTACGCAAAGGGCTCCTAAATATGCCCCTAGTTCTCTAACATCAATTTCGTCTTTTCACTCTCACCCATGCCAATTTTCTCTCTAAATCTGAAATTAAATCCCAGCTCATGATGACCATTTTCCTACTAAACAGTATGGCTACCCATTCTCTAACACTGCTTAGGCTACTAGAGCCTTTCCTGCCTTCCTTTCCCCTACCCGATATTCTCCATGAATTCTGACCACACTGCCTCCATTCTATAATCCCTGATTCACTCTTACAACTTCTGAAAGGCCTTTTACAAATTCCATTTACATGTGTCATTCTGAACCTTCTTTTCTTGCTTCAAATGTTCGAGGTTAATCCTCTTAGTTATGAAACCCTTGCATGCTCTCTCATCCCTTTCAATAGCAGGACCATCTGCTTATTGGCCTTCTCAAAAATTCTAAAAAGTTTTATTTTAAATATTTAAACTAGCACAGAATCTGTGATGATAATGATGATGATAGTCCACACAAATGCCTCTGCACTAAGATTAGCCTCTCCATGTATCATGTTTTACTGGGCAATAACTAATACAGTAAATCATCTTCAATTGTTATCCTTCTCAATTTTGGCCTTTCTTTTGCCTTCAATACTGTTAACATTGATGTCTTCACTGGCCTATTCGTATGGAGACATGCTTTCATCTTTTGGTTTCTGTTATCACTTTTATTACATTGGCAACATTATTTTGTCTATTTCTCTTTACTCACAGTTACACAGGAAGTCCAAATAGTGATTTACCCTTCTGCAGTCTAGTGCTGGCTGTCCACCAACTGCCAGAGCATCCTCCATTTCAAGACCAACATCTTTTCATTTTTCTCATTTCTCCCCCATATTTCATTCTGGCCTCTAACTCATCCCTTAAACTGTGTGATATGTGGTTGTTATTTGTATAGCACTCATATGCCAAAAGCACTTTGGACCATATTTATGAAGGCCTGAAACACCATGCCACAGTTGTGTCACTTTTTGTGACGCTGCTGCGGCGTAAAGAATTTCCCATGTTGCGCCATATTTACGAAGTGAAACATCTAAACAGATGCTTCACTTTGTAAAGGCCAGTCCCACATTATACCCGCATCAGGTATAATGTATGCAGGGTGGGTGTTCACGTGCAAGAAAGCATTGTAGAAGTGGCGCAGTGAAATCTATCAGATTTCACTGCGATATTTCTAGGACGCTAATGCATCAATATCTTACGCTTGCCTCACAGCAGGCATAAGACGGATGCAGGCCCTTTCACATGAGGCTTGACCATGTGAAAGGACGCATTGCTGGAGTTTTGTTTGTTTACAGACACACCCCAACAATGTGCCACTTTTGTGCCTACAGATACATCAGTGCTACTGACATATCAGTAACTCCTTGCAAAATAGTGCACCATACATTAAATACAGCTCATCCATGGTATCACAAGGCGAACACAGTGAAAACTGTTGCATTGCTGCTTTCACTCAGCAATGCATCAGATTCTAATAAAACAATCACCCAAAATGAGAAGGCATTTTGCAGATTTCTAGTAGAGACAACTCATACAGAAACTCATGCAAATCCTAGAAACCACGGCACTTTGCTGGTACAATCAATTTAAAACTGGAAATTCTTCCAATGTCCTCTCAATCATCATGCCAACATTGTCATAACAGTGATAATTCTGTACACCACTACTTCGTTCTTTGAAAGCTTCCTTAACTTTGCAAACCATACCCTAATCATCATTCGTACTGAACCATATTTCTAGTTCAACCCCTTTGATTTTGCATCCTACAGCCACTCATCAGCCCTAAAGAGTGATTACTTCTTCAAAATTTGGATAGTGATCTCATCTTATGCCCTTTATTGGAAATACCCTTCCCTTGAACTCAGAACTGCAATTAATCTCAACACTAAAGGAAATTCCATAACTTCTATATCTCTTATCCCTAACCACTTCTCCTGTGTCTTGGACACTTCCTAGATACTTCCAAGTCTCTAAGTGGTAACTATCTACATTTGCTATTTAAATGCACTTTTCCACCACATTCACCACCACAAAAAGTGCACAGTGTTCAGTGATGAATCAGTAAATTATATTTAAGCTTTTCTTCACTCCCCGCCCTTCTCGCTTCATGTCCAATTTATAATCAAATTATTTTCGATTGACTCTTTCACTGTTATGCTTTGTGCAGCACTTCTTCACTTCATGTGTGATCATGTTGGCTATTCAACTTACAGGTGATCTTCTACCTGCTGATGGAGTTTTTATTCAAGGAAACGACCTGAAAATTGATGAGAGTTCCTTAACGGGGGAGTCTGATCAAGTGCGCAAATCAGTGGATAAGGATCCCATGCTTCTCTCTGGTAAGTTACCAACAGATGTAAAAGATGCTTACCAACGTGTGAAGCTGATTAGAATGCTAGGTTTGTTGAAGTAAAATAAGCTTTGGATGTTATCTTCTCCCAGTTACTATAAAATAGGACAGTAAAGTCAAGTGATGAACTTATATCCACATCCATGCTTAGGACGGTTCCCGACCGTCATGAGTCACAGTAGGCGTGTGCTCATGACGGCTGGGAGCCATCCGAACATTGCCGCTCCGCCCACGCGTGGTTAATTCCCCACCTGTGTGGGAGAATTAATCAATGGGCAGAGTTCGATCGGCTCCCGGCCGTCATGAACACACACCTACTATAACTCATGATGGCCAGGAGCTGTCCTGGGTACCTGAGCGCCACGTCCAGCACCGCCGCCCCTCACACCGTGGTGGAATTTGCTCCGCGGCGAAGGGGTTAAATTCACATGCTGTGTCAGTTATCATATTGCGTATGTTTGCGCGTACCATAGCAGTGCATTTCAGTATGTTTGTCAAGCAGTAGGGCCGGACTGGGGGTAGCGAGAACCAGGCATTTGCCTGGTGAGCCAGAGGGGTGGGGGCTGGTTCTGAGCCCATGGGGTACAGTTTTGTCTCTGGGGGCCGGTTTTGCAGCAGTGCTGCAATATCGCCCCCCTGTAGCAAAAGCGGGAGCAGTGCTTCTAGCTACACCCCCCCTGCACCTCCCTCCGCTCCCAGGGCCGGTCCAGCAGCAATCTGCCAGGGCTGGTTGTTGTTCCCAGTACTACCTTCTCAGGCAGTGCTTATTGGCAAGGTCGGAAGCCATCCAAACTAATTAACTTCACAAAGACTCAGTAAATGCATCACTCGTGATTGACCAAAATTGTTGTATTTATCATTTTTCACCTCACGTTAGTAAAGCTTTATGTCTGAAACACTTGGTGGTTTAAACGCCATGCCATTAAAATAAAGGAATTTCCTGAATGCTGTTTATTCAATCTTTTTTGGGACCCCACCAGCACAATTTTCACATTATCCAGATAAAATACAAATTAAACGAGCCGTGTGCCCACTCTGTAAGGTTTTTCTCTTACCACAATATTCATTTTACTCGGGTTACGTGTGTTTGTTATAATGATGCTGTACTATAGTCTGTTCTCTTGAGTCCTTCAAAACGTGCTTAGAAAGGCTGTAAAACAAACAATTAATCTGTGTTCGAGATCTATGTGAGCATGTCATTAAGATCCTGCTATGAAAGTGAGGTAAAAATGTTTTCGTATTCTCAGAAAACAGTTAATGTGCCATATAGCTGAAATATTATGAAATGTGTGTGTCCTGTCTCAAAGCAGTTAATTGCTTTGCGTTATTGGAATATTTAAATGTGTGTATTTACTAGAAAGAGGTAAACAGGATTGGAATATTTAAATGTGTGTATTTACTAGAAAGAGGTAAACAGGGTTGCCTCTAAAGTACCATTTGCTTATTTTATTTACTAATTTGTAGAGGAATCCATTGTAATTGTAGTGAAAGGAACTGGGTCAGTAATAAAGATTCTATGGAATCTCCATTCTGCTCGGTGTCAGTCAGTACTGAAAATTGCCCTCATCCCCACCACAAATGAAGAGCTTGACAACTTTTACGATGCTTTGATTTTTATAATAAATGCATGCTTTAATTGGCACACCACACCTAAAAATAGTCAAATTAATTGAGAATATTGTTTTCATGTTACTTGAGATTAGTACAAGTGAAATAAAAAAAGAGGAATCAGTATTGGTCAAAAATGCAGTACTAAGAGGATATGAATTAGACTGACGACTGAGATCAAGGCGAAAAAAGCACCCACGCTACAAAAAGCCGCCCTTACTTGTCCTTCGCTGACATAACTTTAGTAGTGAATGTTTCTGTCTCTACGGATAAACAGTCTCTATCTTGCCCATATCTTTCTCCTCATCAAAAGTTTTAACAGAATCTAAAAGGTTATGATCAGCTTTACACATACAAATATGTACAGATTATTTCTGTGCTCTACAAACAAAGTTCTTCATTTTCATCATTATAATCGGCATCACATCTGGATGACACATTCCCTGCCCTTGCCTCTTACATCCTAACCTTTGTAATGCACAGCATAAGAAATATGCAGGATTGGAAAGGGTGCAGCATTAAATGTCTTTAGTTTTATCTATCAATACCAGTGGTTAATTTGTAAAATAATAAGTGTTGTTGTCTTGTCAGGAGGCAGCTTGCACTAGGTCATTTCTCCTGTTAGTGCCACCTAAAACAGAACCAATTACAAACTATGAAAGCGGGAGAGGATGTGGTGTAATGGCCAGAGTTGCCGACTTCGGAGCTGGGAAACAAGGTTTGAGTCTCTGTGTTAGCACAACATCCTGTGATTCTGGGAAAATCATTTAAACCCCCGTCATAAATGAATGTGTCCGTAATTGGTGCTCAAGAAAAGCTCAGATGCTGATGACTGAGTGCCGGTGCTGAGCACCTGAAGCCACCGCCTCCAATTAAGCACTGATCAATACCGTAGACACTTTGTACATTATACCCTTTTCAGAAATATGACTACATCCTCTGCCAACTAGATTAACATTGTTCTTGTAGGTCATAAAACATAAGGATTAGCAGTTAGAAGCTTGGAATCAAATGTAATTGAAGCTCAATCTATATAGAAGGTTAAAAACATCTACCTACATCCTATAATTAGTCTGAACTTAGGACATGTGTTTTCAAACCAGTATGTGTAGGTATTGGTATTCACACTAGATGGCAACCAATGAATTTTGTGTTGAGCACTGTAATCATGGTGTTTAATAATGTAGTCACAGAACTTGTGAAATTTGAACTAATCAGAAGGGAGCAATAAGCCATCATTAGATGAGGTAATGTTGATTGGTAATCTGTAAACAAAACGTGATGACCTGTAATATGCATTTGTGTAAGTTATTATTTGATGTAATGCAATAGCTCAAATTTAATGTTTACCATTGTGACATATTTTACCAAAGCAACCTACAAATATCCCACACAAACCAAATACGAGGCTCCATCCACTACCTATGATCACGGCTGTCCACTGGTTAAACTTTTTTATGTATCACACATACAACGGATCCTACCATGCTTCTCAACGGATCCAACACACCAGCTCTTACACTTAGCTTCACTTATGGTCATGCAGGAATTCAAAAGACCTTTCTATGCACTTCAGAGTGTGTCCTTAACTCAGCTCCCGTTTCAAAGATGTTAGATTGCTATAAAATGTCCTTTCTCACCCAAATGTCATTGTGGCCTCACTAGAAAATATAATGCATTTCTGCATTTCATCCTACCACTCAACTACACCTTCTAAACTTATACTAGGGCCCAAATCTACAGTTCCCCACCCAATTAGAAACTGGATTCATTTATCCAGCAATGGCATCGAAGACCTTGCGTATGGTTCAACTATAAGACTACTTAATTGTCAAACTTTTCACCTTCTCCCTAAGTTACCAGCAAAGGGAAAAGAGCAACCTCACACACCAGGAAAGGAAGCCCCCTAAACAACAACAGTATAGAAGAAAAACACTAGTGACCAACCTTAGCAGCACTACTCCATCCTCTTCAATTGCCTATTGCATAACTGCAGAGCAGCAGTGAAATACAGCCTGGAGATTATTAACTTAAACACATCAAACTACCTGGATTATATCTACTTGTCCACACCCTGGTTGATTGAATACTCTCATCAATTGCTGTACCTTATTGTCATACCTGAAATCTCCCTTATCAACCTAGATAGATCTAAGAAAAGTGGTACTAGGGTATCGGTTTTGCAGAACTACTCCAAAAATGAAATTTACCACCCATTTTCACCCTCATCCACTATAGATATTTATCCCAGTAAGGTTAACCCCCCCCCTCCCCTCGGAGCAAACGTATTGTTGCTACGACCAGGAAGCCCAGGTGACCTACCCAATAGGTAAGAGACCTGAAAAAGTTTAATACAGCCCCACTACCTTCTGAATTCGGTTGCATAACTTAGTCATCCCCACAGATCAGCATCAACAAAGTCCCCAAAGAATTGTATGAAGGTAAGACATCCTCAGACTCTCTGAACAAATTTGCCTTCAAAAGCCCTCCTGGGTGAGCCTGGTGCATCTCTTAATAGAATTGACCTCCTGGTACGTCCAAATTAAAAGCAACACATGCAAATCTTATCTTCACAGTCAAATCAACCAATATACAATGTACAGCTAAAATGACTTAACCATCATCTCCAAAGAAAGGTTTGAGGTATTCACCTCCCAGGGAAGGTAAAGAAGACAGCATTTCTTTGTCTCACAAATTACAAAGCTATAAAAAACACACCTCAAAAGCTAAAAGGTTTATTGCCCTCGTTCAAAAATGGCACCACTATAGTCCTGCTCAGCACAATTTCCAAAACTAAGAACTCTTCTGATTTCTCTGAACCTGTTTCAACTCGCCTCCCAAGGATTTTTTCTTTTCTTTTACACACTGTTGGCTTATACTAATTAATACATCTCTGCCCCAAGGAATAGTCTCATACATTTTAAAAAAAAGTCAATTATCATCCTTACTAATATAACACACAGGACAGATGTAGCACATCTAAATAATTGCTGTCCCTTTTAATTATTCCAGTCATAGAGATCTGTGTGGAATCCCAGCTCCAACACCACAGTGAATAAAATCACCTAGTGGATAAACTCCAAAACAAGCTGTAACACGGAGAACACAAACTTAAAAATGGTTGACAACACTCTCATCAATTTAGACAAAGAGGGCGCCTGCCTAGTTTCTCTTCCTTCACTTCCTTTTGAAATTATGTACCAGCCAATTCTCCTGAGAACTCTCGAAGAGAAAATACAAACAAATGGAACAATTTGGAGCTGATTCGACTTGTGTTTGGAAATCCAGAGTCCACTCGCTACAATTGTCCAAATTTCTCTCTAAACTACTGATGTTCCAAGCCCTTGTTTTGTCAAAGTTCAAGAAAGTAAACTTACTACTCACTGGAAATCCCAAATTGTATGCTATTCCCTTTAACGCAGACCTCCCTATTGCAATCAAAATAGCACTGCATCAGGGAAGTTCAATCATATCTCCCATATTCTTGTTTCTCTGAAGTATCTCTCTGTTTAAACAAGGAGTAACTCCAGACTAGTTTGTATCATGCATAGCGCTATATTTCGTGGAATCCCCTACAATCTCTTCAACAGGTGAATAACATACTACTTGAGACAACAGTATTTAAGACGGCATAAATGCCTTAAACAATCCAATCCTTCTTTGGAAGTGCATCTAAGTTTGCAGTTTCTAGCCCCCCCAGACCTTGGAATAATTGTGTTTTATGATAATTAAAAAAAAGCTGATAGACCTGCTTCAGCACTATTTATAACTCCTTGGTGACGTAAGCTTTGAAATCTGTACAATCTCACAAAATGTCATGATCCTAATAGGTGCAAGTCACCCTGGCGGGCTTAGTCACTCTACGTAAATATATTCTTATAATATATTCCAGCATAATAATACATTAATTATTATACATCATAGTATATTACCATTGCAAGTAAAAAAAAATGGTCTTAGGTGCAACCTTTACTACCCAATGGGGTTTGTCCATGCTATTTAAACAGTGCATACGCTATTATGAAATTGTTTAGGAAAGGAACTCTGCACAATTTGGGAACATAAACTGTACCCCGATTGTTATTGTTTTCTTCTGAAGCCTGAATCTAACGTAATGTTGCTCAATGCTAATTTGCTAACTTATACCTCTTGGCGCATGACTATGTATATTCTGTTGAGCCCTACAAATTATTACTTCACAAAAGATGGTTTCATCTTTATAAAGATTTATTTCTTTCCCATTTGATTATGTAGGGTGACGTGTTAGGCTAGACTAAATATCAAAAATAGCTTAAATGTCAGTGATAACTTCAGTGTGATTTCATTTCAGTAGCTGCGTTGAATGTTCAACTGTACATTGCCCTTATGTCACACTTATTAATCTTCTGCCTTAGGGTTGTCTCTGTAGCATGCTGAGGATAAATTAGGGGTTGAAATGGGGCCACTGGTGCAGCCCAAGTGGAAGAGAGGCTTGAATATGAAAATCTATACTAATTTCTAAACTTGGGAAATGAACTGACTGGAGATTGCTACTGAGCGAGTAGTGTGGAATTGGTGCAACAGCCCACCTGTGGAAAGACAGATGTACATGGTTCAGCACTTTTACCTTAAAAGTGCTGCTTCTCTTTTACATTGGCTTCTAGACTTTAACACTATGTGAGGGATGTTTCTCCCTAACGTTTGAGTGAAGCACATCGGAGATTGGTTCTCCTAACCCTTGGTTAGTTCTGTTATATTAATTTATGCAGTTCCAATTTTTTTTTTTGTGAGGTGCAATTTAACAACACAAGCTGTGCATGTCACAACTGTGCATCTTGCATCTAGAATTCTTGCTTCTGTCGTTTTGTACATTGTGTGTACACCACTCAATCTTGTGAAACCATCTAGGGTTGCACTATATTCATGAAATAGATCTCCTTGAATGCTCAGTTAAAAATTATTGTCCTGATGATGACTATGCAATTGTGCAAAGGTCGAAACGCCAATGACGTTACTAACAAAAGACGCATCATCTTGCCTGTTGTTGTTTCAGTGTTGTTCTGTACCTCCCTTGCTATATAATTCCTTCTGTTTGCCAGTTGTCTGGTTTTGTATTGCACAACAAATATTACATGTACCAGTGTTTATTTCTGAGCGTATTGTCTTAAATTGTTTTTATTTTTGTATTGAATAAAATGTGGGCACTTTTTTAAATATCTCTCACATGGGTTCATTTTCTTGTTCTTCTTTTTCTCTCTCTATTAAGTTTAATTTCATAGTTTTCTCTTTCTTCATAAAAGCTCCATTTGCTGTTATTTTTGTTTGTTAAATTGGTGTCTTCTTGTCTTGAAACTTTGTTAGGACTAAATACTGATTGCCCCTGGTTCTGGTGTACAGGGCTGCCCCTGTTGTTAAAAATAATCTCTTTTACATTCAGCACAGCTCTGAGCTGGATTCAACCTATGCATCTGGGCCATGCAATGTACAATAACCCATAAAACTAGATATATCTTTAAATTGTATTACGGATTGCACTACAGAAGTTATTTTTCCTAGCCGAAATCTTGGGGGTATAATTTGGCTCCTTGCAGAGAGGACTGAGAAGCAAACCAAGTGCCTCTATCAATTTTACATATGCCATTTTTGCAGATCTCCATTTGCACTACTGTGCATAAATTAGATGGATGACCATGGTCATAGTGGCATCATCTCCATGTACTGCCTGCATGCCATATGCAAAGGGAATGAGTATTAGTAAGACCACTTGATTCGCCTTCATTGTGAGTTAAAAACCATGAAGAAGTGTTGCTGTTCTATGGCATTAAATAGTCAACCAGAGCTGTAAAGAAAGTAGAGGGTGCAATTCCACCTTGATCAACCCTCTTGTATGACTGAATGTGCAGGAATGAACTAAGTTATCCTATATCTTAAAACCATTCAAAAATATTAGTCCTGATTTAATCAGTTATAAACAGGTTTGCAACCTTTTCCCTTCAGTAATAATGAGATTGGTTTCATATGGCATGGCTGACCACGGTATGCCTTGGAGTCAAGTTCTTGAACAGCGCACAATGGGCAGTGAAACTCATGTTGCCTCCAGACGCCCCGCAGCTCTAAATGCACACTGTTGTCACCTTCTTTACAATGGCAACAAAGGCTAAGAGTAATCTGAGGCACAGTGGATCTGGGGAAATGGGTGTGGTTTGGAATACGCAATTCTGGACAAATGATCCCCTTAATGTTCAAAAAACGCTCTCCTTCAGCAGAAGGCAATGGGATGAGGTCAGACAACATTATTGTAGCTAGTTTCCATCTGAGTATAATATCCGGTAGATGACATTGATGATGAATTTTATTGGGGAAAGACTTGATTGAGATTTGTTTATTTGTCAACAACGCAAATGGCATTTTTGAAGGTATAGTTGTGCCTCTACAGTGCGAAGAGCACCCTATATGTGAAGGAGCCTGTGTGGCATACCTGTGCCAGCTTGAGGATCTGCTTAGTGAAGACAACTTAGGAACAGCACCTGATGTCCTGACAATGGAATGAGATGTGACAGCGGGGACACTATTCTTATATTATGATTCACTGAGCAGTGTAATAATTGTACAACGGACTGCAACAACTTGATGTTTTTTTTTACCGAAAGGTATGACTTTTTACCTTTCCTAATTATGCTATTGGGTCCCAGTGTCTGCTAAATCTCTACAAGACACTTTGTAATTGCAGATGGAGCGGAATACAATGTGTCCAAAGTCCTTGTAAAGGACCAAAAAGTTCAAATGAAGGATGTTTTTTTCTGATGACCTAGTATGACTAAAAAGGGGGCTTTGGTGGCAGAAGAAACAGCGGTGGCAAAGTAATAACCCATGTTCAGTGGGTGATTCATTGCTATGTCCCACTGGTGCTGCACTTACAGCTGTTCTAGGTCTAAATTGGTATATTTTCTTCTTCAAGGACAAAAACCGGGTACCAGAGAAAACAATTCACCAAGAACGCTATATGCTCCTTACTTCAGTAAATATATCCAATGAACTGTAAAGGCCACAGCCTCCTCTATACAGCAATACAATAATTCCCCAAAAATTTACACACCCCCTTCCAGCAGTCCCTGGCTCGAGACAGCATTGTTTTTTTTCTCCCCCAAGAAACTAATGAGCTAGAATTACAAAATGATAATACAATCTGTGTGTAACACAACTTCCAATGACTACAGTCAGCTCCATCTTGGACTACACCTTTGCCAGTCTGGCATTATTTCCACACATCCTGGGGTTCAGAATGGGGGATAAGGGTGAAAGCGACCATCGTCCCCAAGAATGCCACATGACATCAAAGACGCCAACTGCAATCAGGCCAGACAAAATGCTTGGGGCGATTTACTCCATTAATCAAAAAAGGATTAAATGTACGCCAGCCAACTCAACTACTCTGGCCGAAACTGCCCTTCAACTTTACAATACACAAAAACTAAATGCAGCTGGGCATATCTCTCATTGGGAGCAATACACAGGATCACTGCTAAAAGGACTGACAACTATGACCGTCTCAAAAAGTAATTTTTACAAAGAGAGCAGTAAAAACACCTTAAAGAGAGGATCGAGAGCACAATTGAGGCTACAAAAAAGATCTGTAAACCTGATCTTACGGAAGCTAAGACCAGCCCCCAAAGACGTCTACCTACGAGCTGCTCTGAAAAATCAAAGGGCTGAGCTCAATCGCACAAAATGGACTATAAAAAAAGACGTTGAAAATGAGGCCTGGGCAAAACTACTATACGATACCAAAAGCAATAATAGTGCCCGCTTCTGGCAATCAGTGAATAGGATCCTGCGCCCAGAGCACAAAGACCTAAGATCTCATATTGTGGAAGAGTCATGGATCAACTATCTCTCCAGCCACTTTAACGACCCTCCGGAACACGCAGGAGCACAAAGAAGCACCAACACAGAGCCAGATTCTACATCGTTTATACCGGTGCTACTAACTCAGAGAGAGCAAGGCCCATCCAAAAACAACTTGGATACATCAGCTACTCAGCAGATAGCTTTAATAACAAAGCAGATTTGTAAGGGCAGGAAAGTAGGAGCTCCAGGACCCAACGGCATTCCGCCAGCCCTGTTTAAGGAAAAAAATACAGAATGGGCGACCATCATGCAACCGTTATTCACGGAAATTAGACTCCTTAATAGAATTCCAGAATCTTGGAGGGGGTCGACGATCGTCCCCATATAGCAAAAAGGTGACAAGACGGACCCTAATAATTATCGCCTCGTAGCCCTCCTTGACAATAAGGCGAAATATTTTTCAGGAACCATCTTAGAGGAGATTGTGCTATGGGCGGAATCAAACCAGATCATACCACTGAACCAGACTGGCTTCCGGAAAAACACTGGAACAGTAACTAACATCCTGGCTATCTCACTAATTATCGATGCAGCAAAAACCAAAAAATTGCTGCTGCACTTTTGCTACATCGATTTCAGTGCAGCATTTGACAACATTGAGAGAGGCAGACTTTGGGGGAAACTAGCACAATGGGGCATATCGCAGCCGATTCTAAACATGCTGAAGCTTCTCCATTCAGATACCTGGGTGCAGGTGAAGGTAGGAAGCGGCACCCATCTGTCATCCAAAATTCGTACCACCAAAGGTCTCAACCAAGGGTGCGTGCTTTCTCCAATATTGTTCAACCTGTACATGGTGGATCTACCAAGCTTACTCAACACATGTAACTCCCACTCCCTGAGGATGGGAGGGAAAACTCTGTAACCTTTTGTATGTTGACGATGTCGTATTACTTAGCCACACCTACATCGGCCTTCAGCGGCTTCTGATCCAAATGCACAGCTGTGCAACAGAAAAAATCTAAAAATAAACCTGAGCAAGACACGCACCATGTCAATAAACATCAACAAAATACAACAGAAACTTTGGACCCTGGGTGGCCAAAAAATTGAGTCAGCATGCAAGTACAAATACCTGGGAGACACCTTTGTCAGAGAAGGTACATTTGCACAACAGAAGCAGGAAACAAGAAGGAGAGGGACTTTGATTGCCGTTACGTTGAAAAATGTAGCCAATCAACTGACGGGGCCAACTCTGACTCCTTACTTGAAAGTTATCCAGGCTAAGCTACTCCCCTCGATCTTCTATGGCAGCGAGGCTCTACGAGGAAGAGACTTTAAGAATCTTGACAATATCCAGGTAAAAGCCTACAGAACAATGTTCTCGCTCCCGCCCTACACCTCGCCTGCCCAAAAAAGGTTGGAGTTTGGCTTGCTAAAACAAGATCTTGCTAGACAGGGAGCATACATCATTTGTTGCCACCTTCTCCTCTCTACCGCTACTGACGTACGAAATTCGCTGTTATGGCAAGACATACAATGCAGGGACGTATCCCAGGCAAGAACTTACCTGCAGGCAGCATTGGGGGCCACTAAACTATCCGCGATCTGGGACATGCAACTTGGGCATAACCCGTTTGAAAAACTAGTCTGGAAAAACGTCAAATCTCTTTCCTTACTAGAGGACAAGGCTGCCTTTGCAAAAAGAAATCACGCATGGATGACCCTCAATTCATATAAATCCCTGTCACCACAATCATATTTCATTCAGGGCTACCCAAAAGCCATAAAATTGAGGTTTTTGAAACACAGACTAGGGATCTTGCCCAGCAGAGAGCATCTTTCACCATGGCTTAGGAGTAACGGCTATGAAGCCTGTCTGCTCTGCAAGCTAGAGAAGGGCGACATCCTCCATATGACCTGTCTTTGCGAAGAGCTTCGGCAAGCCCGCCAACAGCTCTTAAAGGACCAGCTCAAGCAGATAGGGATCAACACTAGAAGGCAAGCGGTGCTCGCCTGCTTGAATCCTGCAAACACTAAACTGAACTGTAGATATGTTAAGTTCCTTGCGATGATCGAGCAAAGACTGTCAAAACTTCCAAAATCGGCGATCATCGACACAGGCAACAAGTAGGCGGACATTAGGAAGTAAGGGAACATGCTGCCCCGGCCTCAGAAAAATGCTTTTGGACAATCACACTGGCTATTTAATCGTATGCTTAATTTTAAAATGCTTATAATGAAAAAACTTTTTATGACATTTTAAGATCCTTTTGTAAAATGGTTTTGCACTGGTTTTAATTAACTATGCATAATAAACTTTACCTTACCTTACCAATGACTCAATCCAGCTCGTGTCGAACATAAACCTTCTTAAAAATAATTTACCTGACTGCCACGAAGCAGAACTGACAATAGATGCTGAATTGACCGAGGGTTATTTTCCAGTCCAGACATACAAACAACAAGCAACCTAGGAAATGCCACCAGAGACAAGGCAAGCATCAGGAAAGAAGTTCACATATTATTGGTGCAAGGAAGGGTTCTGTTTGGGACAGTGCAAAGAAAGATCTTCAAGGGTAATCCCTGTTTCAGAAAAGAAATCACAGCTAGCATTGGCAATGCCAATAGATCTGGCTTTAAAAGAGTATGGTATGGTCATGTGAGGTTTTAGAAGTAGATAGCATGTGAATGAATATGTATTTGTGTAGACACAAAGAACTGTAGAATAATATTGGCGTAGTTTAAAAGGTCAAGTGACAGTGCCCTGTTAAGTCAGACGTAAAAACTGCATGTAGGGTAATGACTGTCCTCCCATCTGTGCTTCAGTCAGATAAAAGCACTATAAATTATATAGCTATCTCAGACAATGTTAATGTGTGTGTGACAGTGAAAGTTAAATCTCTAGCAGCTGCTTAAATATACACAATTATCAGAGCTGTGCAGAGAGTAAAGCACGTTTTTTTGGAAGCACACAGCTTTTGCTCAATCAAATCATGTACTCCTGCCTTCCAGCATGTGGGCAGAGCCGCCACCTCTCTCGAAGTAGTCTTACATAATTGTCTAGCGACAGTTGCACTGACAAGCCAGACCATAAAAAAATAATGTTGAAAGGGGAAATATTCTGCACATCCTGTCCAAGCAATTGATTTGTGACAAAATATTCTTGCATATCAAGTTTCACGTAGGCTCGAAAGAAAAGCTTTAGTTACATGATCAAAAAGTACACAAATGTGATACAAATCTAGCTGTTGCGAAGAAAAAAAAGAAAAACTGGGTGAGTGAAAAGGTTTTGCACAGCATGAGTCTCGATATGGGTATTAAGAAGTGATCAAGGACACATAGAGAAAATGCACAGTATTGTAGTGTACTGACATTCACAAACGTTTAAAGAGTGACACATTTTCACCTAATGGAGCTGTGTAATCAGTGTTAAGAAGAGGTAAAAAGAAAATCCGTCTGGTTTAAAATGAGAGGTACTAAAGTGTCCTAACACTATGCCTGCATAATGCATAATTTACATACATTACACTTAGTTATGGATGCATAAATGGATCCAGGACCAAAAAAATTACTTAATGAAATAACGCATTACCTGCAGAGAGATGCTTGTAACCTTAAGGTCCCAGGTTTAAGTCCAGTGGGGTTCATTTGAAGTCTAATTCTATTTATTTACTTATTTATTTTTTAAACTTATATGGCGCAACCATCTACCCAAAAAGGGTTTCTATTGAGCTCGGGAGCCATAGGGAGTTTGCAGCCATTTCTGGAATCCAGATAGTGGAGTCAAAGCACACTTGATCACCCCAGGAATTAAGTCAGATAATATTGGATTTAATTCGTGCCATGAAATACAACATTCCGAGTTTCTGCCTTGAACGGCAAAATGTTCAAAATGACTACTAATTGTGGAATTTGGAATGTGGGATGCTAATCCACTCGGTAAACACCGAACACCTCAGTGAGGTAGTAGTGACTGTAATCAGCACTTAGAAACAATTCAATTAAATTAGCAGTATTTATTATACGGCTGTATTTTATGGCAAGTAGTATTAATTTACGTACCCAGTTTGAACAATTCAAAGGCCACGTGTAACTTCATGTAAATGGCGGGTAGGTAGTTAATTAGAATATGCATTTTTCCTGCTCTCTGTGAATAGATCATATGCTGCATTATTTCTAGAACGAGCTTAAACTTTGCTATAACCGCACATGAATTTGTCACAACGTTTATGGTAATGCTCATAAATGTTCAAGAAATGGTGGCTTCTGCGGAATCTCTCCCTCCACTTCCAAGAAAATACCCACCGAACCAGGCGATTGAGAGACTGCTGAACGGTTCTCAAAACTGGGTCACAGCCATCCCGTTCTCATCTCTCATTTACATATATGCTTACATAACCGTTCCAATTATTAGCAGACAATTATGTTTTATTCATAATGTGTTAGCGATTTTGACTCTAGCGCCAAAATCAGCGTTCCACTTGTGTTTGCTGAACTGCTGATTATGTTGGTAGAAGTTAAAATTATAGCTTCCCCGGTTCCTTTGAACATCAATAGCCCTAACCTTTTTGCAACATCACATGCATTCATTGATTGCAGAAAAGGAGAGGCGCTATGTTTGCTCAACATCATTAAAGATGTTTTCAGTTTGCTGATTGTAAACACCCTGTTTGTAGAACACACCAGTCTCAGCAGTAAAGAAACAGAGTGGAAACACGTGCCAGTATGAATGCAGGAAGCCCGAGTTGTGTACAAAAAAACCAAACTCAGGGCAAAAGGGGAATGGGATGAAGGTTACTGGAGGGATCTCTTGAGAGCCAGCAAAGAAAGATCTATGTCCTCCTTCTGGGATATGGTCAAGTGGGGAAGGGGGTTAAGAGAGGCGAACCCACGAACCATGTGCCACCAGACGCTTGGGTTTCCCACTATGCGTCTCAGTTCGCTTCTGAGGATGGAGATGAAGATGGGTGCGATGCACTTTTGAATACAACTGTGAGTGCTACTTACCTATCTTTCACTAAAGCTGATGTTCTAAAAATTCTGAACAATATCCCAAAAGCGAGGGCCCCAGGCTTGGATTCTGTTCCTGCAGATCTATTCATGCATGACAAGGACTTATGGGCTTCTTACATTCAGTTGCTAGCCAATGGCATTGCGAAGGGTTCGCCTATCTCTGAGTCCTGGAAGGGTGCCGAGATCATCCCAATCTTTAAAAAAGGGGAGTGCTCGGATCCAGGCAATTATAGGCCTATTAGCCTTATCGCATGCATTCAAAAAGTAGTGGCGAGGCTTCTGCTGCAGCGTATTCATGGCTGGATAGACGAAAACGACATTCTGTCGCCTCTACAGGCAGGGTTTTGCAGCCATACTAGTACCATTGATCACGTTTTTAGATTTGTTTTATTATATTGGCGTGTAGTGCTACTTGGGGGGGTATGCTTTTTGCAGCCTTTGTTGATCTTAAATCAGCATTCGACTTGGTCCCTCGTGCTAAGCTGTGGAAAGCCCTACAAGAACAGGGCATCCCAATAGATATCTTGTTGTTATTAATCAGATTGCACGAGGATAATTTTGCCCAAATCCGATGGAATCAGCAGGGTAGCGTAACTGATAAATTCCCCATTGCAAGGGGAGTACGCCAAGGATGCGTATTAGCCCCAAAGCTCTTCTCGTTATACATCAACAGGGTAATCAGGTACTTTGAGCAACAACCGACTGACGCCCTTAAGTTGGGCGGAAAGCTGATTCCCCTGTTGATGTTTGCGGATGATACTTTATTAGTCTCAAAGACCCAACAGGGTCTTCAGAAGGCCATTAGAGTTTTTGAAGTGTTCTGTGCAGATCATGGTCTTGTTATCAATACAGCCAAAACAAAATTCACGGTCTTACACAAACAGAAATTTGTTAGAGGGAAGGTGGTTATGGACGGGGTACAATTGGAACAGACCCAAGTCTTTAACTACCTGTGCATTACCCTGTCATACAAGCTAGATTGGAAACAGCACACTAACCAGCTGGTCACGAGGCATGCACAATTGACAGGAGCACTCACCAAGGATTTTTATGCGTCACTTACCCATGTTTTAAAAATTTACAATGCCAAGGTTGGAGCAGCGGTCCTCTATGGGGCTGAACTCTGGGGGCCCAGTAACCTAACAAAGTTGACGGTTGCCCAAAATACATTTTTGCGTAACATCACCGGTTTACCGGTACCCACTGCCCTGATACCCCTCTACTATGATCTAGGGTCGTATAGCTTCGAGGATATGCCCAAATATAGATCGGTCGCTTACTGGAGGAGATTATGGGTAACCCCAGAACTCTCCCAGTATGCTCAGGGCTTCCTCGAAGTTAGAGACTTGGATAGAGCTCAGAAAATACCATGGATGAGGGAGGTGAAAGTAATCTATACGGCTGTGGGTCTATCCGTACTATGGGATGACCCTGTGAGGAATGTTTTCCCACCTAAGAAAACACTTTGTGATATGTACTGGAACATGGTTGGGGTAAAGACTTTGGTCGTTGTATCAAACCATCTTTTACAACTGACTTCTTAGAACTCAAGCATGTACCGGCCCTAGAACTTTATTGGGATTGGATTACCATCCCAGGGGACCGGAAGAAGTACCATCAAATAAGGGTGGGGACATTACCACTAAATGCTTTAACTGCGAAATGGTGTGGGAATCAAAGTTCGGTGTGTCCCTTTTGTCCTGAACAAAGGGAAGATATTGGGCATGTATTGTTCGCCTGCCCTGAATACAACGTACCCAGAAGATCCTGGTTAAAACCGATCTGTGTCCAGTTAGGCCTCAAAACTGCTAGCGAGGCCATTAGGATTTTAAGAACGGACACCTCTCAGCCAGTTGTTATAGCCATGTCTAAATTCTTTCACTGGATGTGGATAATTTGGGCCCGTAAAATGAGTCTGCAATAACCCTGGGCCCTCTGTTAAACGCTGCTACTTGATTTTGTAAAATGTATTAAGAGATTGATGTTCTTAGCATCGGATGAACTTCTTTTTTAATCCTGTTTTTTAATATTGTTTTATTCTTTTCAACATAATATATAATTCTCATAGAGAAAGTTGAAATGATTAATTGTGGATCTTATTATTTGTTGTGTGGGGGCAAATATGTAAATGTCTTTTATGATTGAAAAATATCGAATAAAGACTATTTTGAATTGAATTGAATGCTGGATCATGTGACCTGCCAAAGAACACTAACTTACAAACTGGGATCATTGATTGTTGCTTTATAATCTTTCCTGCAACATCATTGAATTTTCCATCCTGTGTGGCTTTTCCAGGCCTTATGGATATAGAGTGAGGAAACGCAGCACAAGTCACTGCGCTGCCTCACACTACAATGGGGAGCCATGCCATGGGTGGTACGGTGAGTGTTCCCAGTAACACTCATGGCATTTGACACATTTCCAGATTTACAACAACATGGAATCCTGGGAGTGTGTCAATATCCAACGCCATCCCAGGGAGGTTTAACACCTTGCGTGCGGCCCCGATTTCCCCAGTGTGCTGGACATTCCATAACTGGGTGTGGTCGTGACGGAACCATTCCGTCATCAGCACAGCTCAACCGTGACTGATGACGGAATGGTTCCGTCACAAGCATCGAAGGGGTTAAGGAAGGCGCAACAAAAAGAAATAACATTATTTCTCCTTGTTATGTCCTCTTCCTATGTGTGCTGCATTCAGCAGCACACACAAAAAGAGGAAATTGCCTCCATTGATTTTTTTTCAGAAGGAAGGTGACCCTTCCTGCACACAATCATCCCTACAGCTCAGACACCATTGCACCATGCCGCAAGGGTGCCTGCATTGGTGAATGGCAGACATTTGTGCCACAGCGCTGTGAAAGAGAACAGGAATGTGCTGTATCTTTTAGATATTGTGCATTCATGCCCTTTTCCATTGACGTAGGGCAGGACCGCAGGAGGGATTGCGGGGCTGCCCTATGCCAAAACATGTAAATTAGGCCCTGAATGTTAACCATCTAACTCCTGTGAACAACTGACATGGACCACCATCAACATAAATCTTACCAATTCCACCTAATTATGACCAGCTGCATGTTCTGGAAGTGGATCCTGCTGAGGGTGACAGACTGCCAACCCTTGACCAAGGCACCCTTCAGCAAATCTCTGATCGCAGGAAGGGCCAACAGCATTGCGGGTTGTCCAGATATTCTGCCTCTCATCCACCAAACACCACCTGGCAGCCCAATCCCAACCCAACTCCGAGGACCCTCAAATAATTTTCTAACATTGTGTGGTAGGAGTCCAGTTGGAACTGGTAGATGAGGTGCAGGCAGGGATGGAGACTGTGGCAGGCACCCTAGAGGTAGTCCATAGGTGCAGCAGGCCCAATAAGGACACCTCAGAGGATGTAAGAAGTACCTACCCTGAGCTCCATGGCTTGGAGCAGTCCGTGGCTGACATTGCTGGTGTCGTGAGGCAGCAGCATGAGCAAATGTCCTGCCAAAGTGGCACTAGTGAGGTTGCCATCCAGCTTGGGGCAATACGCAACATCCTGGAGTCCATGGGGCGGAAGCAGGACTCCTGCATACAAACATTTGGGTCACTACCACTGTGAAGCTGCAGATGTGCTGGCAAACCAGAAGGTCCTTCTCCGTGCTTTGTTGCCTCACTTGTTGGTGCAGGAAAATTCTGCAGGGAACATGGGATCCGTATCTTCATCCCCTGATGTGTGTATGCCTCCGTCGGCTCTGGGATCTTCAACACTACCCTCATGGGAGACAGCACACAACAGAGAAGGAATTTGTAGGCTGCAGCTCTTTACAAAAAAAATCTGCCTGGTAGCATATCTCTGTGCCACGTGATCTGTGTCCTCCACTGACCTGTGCTTATGCCAATGTAACTCTCAACAGTTACTCTCCTCCATTTGCTCGCCCACCTGTTGATCTCCTCCATGCTTGGACTTTCTATGTGGACTTTATTTCCTAATGGCATTTGACCCTCCTCCTTACTGGAACGCTCCTCTCCTCAACATGGCCCATGATATGTATCCCCCATGGACTCTGTCTGGACATCCAATGGCTCACAAACTATGTTGGGGTTGTAGTCCCAAGGATTACCACTTGCTCCTTGCTCCTTGGTCCATGTGTCAATAAAACTATTTTACAGAATCAGAGTGTTGTATTTCTGGTCATGATTGGAGTAAGTAGACCATGATGGATGTGCTGACTCTTAAGACACTACCTAACATCTAAAGCATGAGTACTCACAAACATTTTCCCAGGGGCCACAATGTATGGTCTGTGGTGTGACAGAGGGCAGCACTAATACTAGCAGGGTGGTAGCCAGGAGATACGGCGTCTGTAAGGTGGGTGTAGGGGAAGCGAAGAATGGACATGTAGTGGCTGAATTGCACAATGTGAAACCAGACAATCTGTGATCAATCCTGACTCCCTGCTTGACCAAATTGTGTTATCCTTGGTGTTGGACTTGACCCTTTTTGCATGGTCATCCATGAACTTTTTGCCTTCCTTCTAACCTTTTTTCTGACATGATGTTGGTGGTTCTAGGACTCAAGGCCAGTATAAAGTGCTTGTGCTCTCTGTGGAAAACATGGAAAAGATTGGTCTACACCTGTTTGGCTTTTTTAATTTACTTGTCAGTCCCTTGTAAAGTGGTAACTCAGATACACGGGGCTTGTACATTAAATGCTACTGGTGGGCTTGCAGCGCTGATTGTGCCACCCACCAAAGTTGCCTTTCAAACCTGTCTCAGGTCTCTGCCATTGTAGGGCTTGTGTGCGCAGTGTTACTGCCGCTGTGACGGACACCTAAAGTGTGTGCCTCATCTGTGACCCCCCCTTTTACTGCATGTCAGTCACCCCTAAGGTAGGCCCTAGCTAGCTCAATGGGCAAGGTGCATTGTAGGTAAATGGTAGGACATGCACCTTAAGTGTGTTACATGTCCTGGTAGTGACAAACAGCCATTTTGGTTTTCCACTGCTGTGAGGCTGCCTTCTCATAGGAATGCATTGGGGATTCCCTGATACGTGTTTCAGTGGTAATTCCTGATATGAGAGGAGCAGCGTGGTCAAGTTTAGAACATTCTCTCAGCTGCACTGCAGGAGCACAGGCAGCTGCAATGTCGGGGGCATTTCTTTCTAGATGATAAGGAAGAAAGGGGAGATGCAACCCTTGGCCCCCAGTGCATGATGCACAGTGCTCTTGCTGCAAGTGTCAGCTTAGCGCCCTGACATTTTAGATGGAGGGCCTTTGGGCCTCCAGTGAAAGGCCAGTTGGTCTGGGGTCATTTATATGATGAGGCCTAATGAGAGGTATAATATGTGATTTGTGCATAATGTGTTTATGTTTGTGAGTTATGCACAATGTGGTGATGCCAAATGCAAATGTCACACTATGATGTTTTATCCCTAAGGTGATGCAGACATAATGTGTTTATATTGTAGGGAATAATAATGCTGAGGTCATTATTGTACCAGTAGTTACTGGTTGTGTTAGTTTTAATACTTGTGCTTTGTGATGGTTCTGACAGTGGCCCGATTGGACCTGTCATGTATATAATCCCCTGTGAATATTGCCTAGTGCCAGTAGGCACAATGTATATTGTCTGATTGCGATTCTAGTGTGTTTTGGATAATACAAAGGCTATTTTTTAAATAACCTTTTGTGGAGTTTCTTTTGTAGTGTGCCAAGTGTGTTGCTGCTGTGTGTGTGTGTTGCTCAAATGCTTTACACGTTGCCATTGGGATAAGCCTGACTGCTCGTTCCAAGCTACCAATGGTTGTGAGCAGGGTTTATCTTCAGGGTGCAACTTCCTTGCCCTGTCTAGATTGGTGGTTTCTGCCTGGCTGAGGCGCATGCCCTAGACAACTAGAAATCCCATTTCTAACACTAGGCATTTGTTTTTTTTTCTCACTTTGCCTCCTTTTCCTTCTCTTGTGTTTGATTTGATAAACTATGCTCTGGTCAATTTATAATAGCAAACCAGACCACCCAGAGGGTGCCCATAACATTTGACTTGCCTCTTGAGTTACTATTGGCATTGTTTTCATTGTTGGTGGAAGCATGAATGTTTTTAAATTCTTGTTTGAAAACTATCATTAAAAAAATAAATACCTCTTAATGCAGTGATATCATTGGCTGCACTAAGGTGAAAAGGTTCTGCATGTTAACAAAATACACATTTTTGAAGAGACTGTATTAAATTTTGACATGTGTCTTGTAAAATGTCTTTAAAAAATGAAGGTGTTTCTAAAGTTAAGTACCGATAGGCTTTCATTCTGAATTACATTGCTGCGTCAAGAGAGCAGCATATCAGTGCTGCTGTTCACCAAGGGGCCGCATGGAAAGGTCAGGATGGATGCATGTGACCCGTGCCGTACTTTGAGTATCACTGATCTAAAAGATATTGTGTTTTTGCGAGCCGGGGGTAAATATGCACATTACATCCTAAATCGTTTAAGTGATCCTTATCTGCTACTAAACTAGTAAGTAGTTGCACAAGGTCACATGCATAAAGAGCAACAATTGTCAATCAGTCAAAGGTGAGATCGAATGTTGTTTCTACCCATGTGGGTGATACTACCATGCACATTAGCCAGAAAACTACAGTGATGATAAAACAAAATGGTGTTAGAGAGATTGAGTAAGTAACTGCCATCAGTGTGGACCCAAACACATCCTAAATTAGTCAAGATGGTTTGACTACATTATCCAAACAAAACATGTAGCATCACATACACACACTGTGCTACATTAGGTTATTATCTGTTTTGGGCTGTGTTCCCATTCAAAGCAAAAGTGCCACTTACGGGGACCAATCACATTTGAAGATCCCTTAAGTGACTCCATTGCTAACTTGAAAAGATTGACTCCTTATGAGCTCCAACTAGTAACACATGTATAAAAACACTGACAGGTACTCCTGCAGCATATGCCTAACCCAACCTCAGCAGATGTCACATCTGGCAAGCAGGTAAGCAATTGTGAAAGTGTAAAACAGGATTTATTGAACACACTACTGATCTTAAAATCTAAAAACTACAACCTACACTAATGGTATCTATCTAAACTATGCCTAAGCTAACCTAATCTAACTTACCTACACTATCCTAACTTAAAACTAACCTAACCTAAGTAACTTTAACTTATCTTGCTCTACACATATACCCCAACAGACAAGTTAAATATCAACCCTGGCCCCATTATAACATATTTGCACATGAGACTAACATAAACAGCTATACACAAACTACCTAAACATTAAAACCTAAACACATATATCATTTGTTATATTTTTTTAATTTTAATTTTATTTTTTGAGGTTTTCTTTTTTAAACATATACTAAATATCAACTCCCACCCACTTAATAACCTACACACCCATATCCCCACCTAAAACAGATGAATACTAAAATGTATAAAAACACCAAAACTAACCTACCACTATGCTAGCAACTATCTTACCCTATGCTAAAAGTCTATACTATACAGTCAATGAAGAAGAACTGGGGAGGGCTCACAAGTTGGAGGGAGATCTTACATTTTCTATTCAATGCAGTCCACATCTCTCTGCGAAGTCTTTACCAATTGCATGTGGGTGCCATCTGCAGTTAAAGTCGCGCCAAGTTCAAATTATTCTCTTGTTGGCCCGTCAGCAATTACCTCTCTATTGCTGTTGGCTGCTGTGATGTAGTTATTAAACACCACCGGGTATGGGCTCCCAAGCAGCAAGGCCAAACCACTGCCTTATATTCTATACAAACAAAAAAATGCCAATGCTGCCTCTCTGAATGACCTACCTGTTTTTCTATCTCACCTATGAATAGAACACTAAGTGAGAATACCTTTGTATTTTGAATAAATCCTTTTTATTTTATTTTACTTCATTTCAACTATTTTGGTCGTTTATTTACCAAATTCTTTCACATTTCAAAAGAAAACATATATCAAACAATACATGAAAAACCATTTTATACATTAAAACAACCCCTTCATGTCATTCATACTCACTATCACTACAGATCTCTGTCAGAAACTCTCCAAACATACTCTCAATTACACCACTCTTATTTACAATCTTCAATACAATAATATTTCAGAAAAGAAATTTTTACATAGCCATAGTGTTGGACCCGGCCCATTAGGCAGGTTCACCCCTAGACTTTTTGCGTTTTCCTAGCCTATTTATGGAACCTGGGATTGGTGATTTTAGGCCTCTGCGCACTTTTTCACTGTGGTACAGTGTAAAGTGCTTGAGCTCTCTGTGGATGAATGGTGAGTGACCTGCCCTCCCATAGGAATGAATGGGGAATATGTATGCCCATGGTAGTTCCTGATGCGTGGGGAGTGCAGGGGCGAGTTTGGTATGAGAGAACTCGTGAGAATGAATGCCGCAAAATGATGTATGCGACATGGCTGTGTCTAGTCTAGAAGTCCTACTTTTGGAAGTTGGCATATTTGTGCAAGTTGGTGCTAGCGTGTGATTGGCTGGTGAGCCTGGCCCAGAGTGCATGGGCCTGCTTGTGGATTGACTGTCTGGTTTGAGGATGACAGGGGCTGGAGAGCCCAGGAGGTTGTCTGAAGTCAGCCCATGGATGAAAGGCAGCATCTGCTGCCAGGGAAGTGGGAGGAGATGGCACCTGATAGTGAAGGGCTGTTCCTGTGTAACTACAAAGCTGGCTCCACCTCCCGCTGGGCGACTGACACCTCTGTCCCTGATACTGAAGGGGACTTCCCTCTAAACCAGTCCAGCTGGTTCTCACACTGCCTGCTTCAAAGGACTTCAAAGAACTTCAAAGGTTTTGCACTGTATAAAAAGGGGTTGTATCCCCTTCCAAAATGTTCTTGTTTTCAACTTGAATCTGCCAGGGGCTGCTGCTGCTTGAGCTAAGGGGAATCCCTGGCTCTGCCCAGCCCCTGGGCACCTGATGGACTTTCCTGGACTCCTGGGGGACCCCTCTGCCTTGCTGGGCTGATGGGGGGGACTTTGCTTTGCCCCTGAGACTCTCTGGGACCTTTGTGCAGCATGGTGGAGCTGCACTCCTGGAAGGACCTTGGTACTTTGTGTCTAGCGCTTTGGGAGCGCTTTATGGCCCCATAGCGCTTTAGAGCGCTTTATTTTTGATTATGGCGCTGAGGAGCGCTTTGCCCGCCTTGGCGAGTGCCCACCTCGCTTATTCTTGACTTTTATTTAATTTCGGCTGCCCACGCCGATACCTTTATTGCCTGCCAGCCTGCCTGACTGAAAACGGGCCGCCGCGCTGCCCGCGGTGACCCGGAAGTGCTTGGCCGGCCGGCCAATCGCAGCGCGGCCGGCCGGAAGTCCCGCCCCCGCAGCTCGAGAGGAGAGAAGCTGCCCGGGGGAGGAGGCGGAAGGGAGGAGTGAAGATGGCGGCGACAGCAGTGCTCCCATGTGAGGGGAGAGCCCTGCCGGCTGCCGAGGATGTTGTCTCGCCGTCAAGGATCACGAGAGTCCACCTCGCCTCCGCCTGACCCAGCGCGTGTGCTGGCTGCCCCGAGAATGAAGGAGGGCCGCCGCCCGGAGGAGCCCCGCCCAAGAGAGCCCGGTGAGTCTGAAGGGCTGGGGAGGGCTCCGTGCGGCTGCTGTTGGTGCCGGAGAGCGGCCCATGGGCGGAAGTGGAGGTAGGGCGGCCCCAGCTGGCAGTGGGCCGCCCCAACGTTTCAAGGGAGCCTGAGGCTCCAACGCCCATGTTGGTCACGAGAGCCCCGTGGGGTACAGTGTTGGCAGTGCAGAAAGGGCGGCCCCGGTTGGCAGCGGGTCGCCCCAACGCGTGTAGAGCCCCGAGAGGCTCCTTACCCCTATCGTTGTGTCCGGAGCCATGGAGGCTCTAAGGGGGCAGATTTGTTTTACGGGCCCAGAGAGGCTCGAGGTGCCCTACGTGTATTTCGTGCCCTGAGAGGCGCTGGGGGCATTCTCTGAAGTGAATGGAGAGTCAGGGCGGCCCCATTTGGCAGTGGGTCGCCCCAACGCTTTGAGAGAGCCTGTGTGGCTCAGAGGGGCCATATGTGTTTCTAAGAGCCTGTGTGGCTCCAACGTTTGACCAGTGTTGGCCAGAGCCTGTGTGGCTCCAACGTGCGCAGTGTTGGCTTCAGAGCCTGTGTGGCTTAGCTGGCGCCGTTTTGTTGATTCTTCAGGTGCCCAGCACTTTGTGGGCACCTGCCACGTTTAGGCCTTTCTGTGATGTACACAGTTGCCCAGCACTTTGTGGGCAACTGCCACGTTTAGGCTTTTGTACTTTGGACTGGCGCTGCATGGCAGCGCGCCCTGACTTTGGACCCAGGGCATCCTTGCCCCAACAAGGCCAGTTGGCCTAGGGACTGCCACAGGTAGTGGCTTATGTAGTGTTGGTGCAATGTGATTTCTATGTTTTTAAATAGTAATTGCCTACTGTGTGTTTTTGCGCTATTGATTTATTAGGCACCTCTGAATGTTTATGCATTATGTGTCTTCCTTTCCATGCGCTGCACCTCTGAATGGTTAGTCATCATGTGTCTTCTTGCGCTGCACCCCTGAATGTATTTTATTGCATCATGTGCCCTATTCTTAACACCTCTGAATGTGTTACTGCATCATGTGTCTTCCTTTCCATGCGCTGCACCTCTGAATGGTTAGTCATCATGTGTCTTCTTGCGCTGCACCTCTGAATGTAGGTTTATTGCATCATGAGTAATGTATTCTTTCTTAGACCCCTAATGCTGTGTGATACTTAGGTGGTTCTTCTTTATTAGTACAGGTGGTCCTAGTAAGGTCCTGGTTCCTGTTACCAGTGGTTACTGGTTGTTATCTTTGTGATTACCATTTTATGTTTTATTATTTCTTATTCTAGAAGTGCTATATCTGACTATGACAGTGGCCCTTGTGGCCCTGTCTTGTGTACATAATCCCTGTGAATATTGCCCGTGCCAGTTGGCACCATGTATATGTGTGATTTTATCTGATGTGTTTTTACAATACAAAAGTTATTTTTATAATAACCTTGTGTGGAGTCTCTTCTGTGGTGTGCCTAGTATGTTGTTGCTGTTGTGCGCTGGCGCAAATGCTTTACACATTGCCTCCGAGTTTAGCCTTACTGCTTGAGCCAAGCTACCAAGGGGGTGAGCAGAGGTTATCTTGGCGTGTGACTTCCTTGCCCTGACTAGAATGGTGGTTTCTGCCTGGCTATGGCGTCAGCCTTAGCCTACCAGAAATAGCCAGTTCTAACATTGTTGGTCAGCGGTGCGGATTTGGAACTTGTGTTTGCGCAGTGCCATAGCGACAACTGGCT
Organism: Lissotriton vulgaris; assembly: GCF_964263255.1. Taxonomy (NCBI): domain Eukaryota; kingdom Metazoa; phylum Chordata; class Amphibia; order Caudata; family Salamandridae; genus Lissotriton; species Lissotriton vulgaris. Next base: position 1,033,177,600 of record NC_141697.1, read on the forward strand.
ACATTACAAAACTCTGCAATTGTTTTTTTCAGATAGTCACATGTTTGGGATTATTGTTTTTGATTTTTTTCCTCAAGAGTGTCATTTTCAAATGTGTTTCTGCGCTTTATGTTTAGGGGCAGATGAGAGAAAGTGACAGGGCGGGACGCCATTAGAGGGGGGAGGTTCCCATAGATTAGGAATCCCTTGCTGGGTCCCGTGTCCAATCCCAAATCCTGTCCCTGTGTGGGTAGATGGAAGAGAGGGAGTGTGAGGAGAAATGACTTGCTCAGGAGGGTGGTTGTTCCCTGAGTGTAGTGTGTGTGTCTGGATTCCCCAGTGTGGTAGGATCCAGTGGTGGCAGCTTTAATGTGTCCAGTGTGTTAATTCCCATTCCCCGCTCCCAGAGTTTGGTACCTGTGTCACGTGTGGTCAGGTTGAGTGATCAGGGGTGGTGGAAACTGCCTTACCAGTCCGAGGGGGGGGAGTGTGCGAATGAGTGATGTGCTGAACTGGAGGAGTTGGTGTGAGTTTTCTTTTTGTTAAAGAGCTTGCATGAGAGGTGTACCTCTGGTGGTGTGCAGGAGGTCCTGCAGAGGCACTGGATAGGAAGGTGGATGTCTGGTGGTGTGCTAGATGTCTTGCAGAGGCATTAGGGAGTGGTTCCAAAAGGAGTGGCTTGTGTATCTGATGATCCTGTAAAGGGGAAGAGGTTCATGTGTAACCCAGCTAGGTCCCAGTAGTATGGTAGGGGTGTAGGGGCTCACGCCCTGTCTCAGTGGAGGCAGAGTGAGTGTGGGACGGTGTGTCCCACGTTGGCCTGAAACCCTATCTCAGGGCCTGGAGGGTTCCCTAAGGGAGCGCCAGGTCAGGGGCCTAAGCTGTACATAGGTCATTTGAGGAGGATCTTCCTGTGTCTAGAGGACGGGGAGTGTCTGTAACCAGAACTCCGGCGGTCCTAGTGTTGGGCAGTACCGCTCCTAAGTGGAGGGTGCAGAAGTCCTGGCTCACTGAGCATTGGACCGTCTAGAGTGCTTGACCATTTGTGGGGCCTCTGGAGGTCGTTCCCCGAGGAGGGGGGAAAGCCAGGTTGGGGTTGTGGCCTAACCTGGAAGGAGTACTGGAGGAGAGTGTGTCGCTGATACGCCGCTGGCGTGTGCTCTGTCTAGCCTGAGACATACTGATACTGGAAGGGGGTGCAGAGGGACGGTGTCCTTACTTCTGACCCCGGTGTAACCTGAGGGTTTAGATCTTAGGTTGGGAGATTAGGAAACTTCTTGGTCAAGAGGAATCTCTACCAAAGTGGATCAGCTGAAGAGACTGAGGGGGCTGCCCTTGCTGTGTGTTCTGGGGCTCACCTGCAGTTGTTGTTTCTACCAAGGTAGAGGAAAGGGGGCTTTGCTGTGTGCTGTGTCCCCCCACCTGCTTGAAGAGGGACTGTGCTGTGTGCTTTTGTACCTCAGAAGTGGAATAGTTTCCAGGTGGTAGACCAGTGATGGAGTGAGGTCCTGATCTGGTAGGAGAATTGTGTTCTGGTGAAGTGCTTTTCTGTGAGGGTGCGGAAACCCAGAAGTAGAGGTAGGGTGGGGCATTCTTGCCCGTGACCTCTGGTCAGCCTGAGGGTATGGTCCCTAGGTTGTTGGATCAGTGGTGGTTGTAGCTACACTGAGAGAGAGAGTGGAGAATGGCTATTGTGTGCCAGGGGTTACTACCCCCCACTCTGTGGATTAGTTAGGACCTGTGATTTGGATGGCCTATGGCCTGGTCTTGGCTGTGGATGACTAGTGTGTACCAGTGGGGTACCCTAGTTGAGGCAGAGAGTTATTATTTGGAGGAAACCATGTAGGTTCAGAGTGGCGAAAAACTGGACGGTGTCCCTGCTGTGCGAGGCCGTGTCCGTGGTTTTGTCGCCCAAAGCAGTGAAGCCCATCAGTGGTGTGATTGGTCTACCCTGCGTTTTGGCTGGAAGGGGGTTGTGTTGGACCCGGCCCATTAGGCAGGTTCACCCCTAGACTTTTTGCGTTTTCCTAGCCTATTTATGGAACCTGGGATTGGTGATTTTAGGCCTCTGCGCACTTTTTCACTGTGGTACAGTGTAAAGTGCTTGAGCTCTCTGTGGATGAATGGTGAGTGACCTGCCCTCCCATAGGAATGAATGGGGAATATGTATGCCCATGGTAGTTCCTGATGCGTGGGGAGTGCAGGGGCGAGTTTGGTATGAGAGAACTCGTGAGAATGAATGCCGCAAAATGATGTATGCGACATGGCTGTGTCTAGTCTAGAAGTCCTACTTTTGGAAGTTGGCATATTTGTGCAAGTTGGTGCTAGCGTGTGATTGGCTGGTGAGCCTGGCCCAGAGTGCATGGGCCTGCTTGTGGATTGACTGTCTGGTTTGAGGATGACAGGGGCTGGAGAGCCCAGGAGGTTGTCTGAAGTCAGCCCATGGATGAAAGGCAGCATCTGCTGCCAGGGAAGTGGGAGGAGATGGCACCTGATAGTGAAGGGCTGTTCCTGTGTAACTACAAAGCTGGCTCCACCTCCCGCTGGGCGACTGACACCTCTGTCCCTGATACTGAAGGGGACTTCCCTCTAAACCAGTCCAGCTGGTTCTCACACTGCCTGCTTCAAAGGACTTCAAAGAACTTCAAAGGTTTTGCACTGTATAAAAAGGGGTTGTATCCCCTTCCAAAATGTTCTTGTTTTCAACTTGAATCTGCCAGGGGCTGCTGCTGCTTGAGCTAAGGGGAATCCCTGGCTCTGCCCAGCCCCTGGGCACCTGATGGACTTTCCTGGACTCCTGGGGGACCCCTCTGCCTTGCTGGGCTGATGGGGGGGACTTTGCTTTGCCCCTGAGACTCTCTGGGACCTTTGTGCAGCATGGTGGAGCTGCACTCCTGGAAGGACCTTGGTACTTTGTGTCTAGCGCTTTGGGAGCGCTTTATGGCCCCATAGCGCTTTAGAGCGCTTTATTTTTGATTATGGCGCTGAGGAGCGCTTTGCCCGCCTTGGCGAGTGCCCACCTCGCTTATTCTTGACTTTTATTTAATTTCGGCTGCCCACGCCGATACCTTTATTGCCTGCCAGCCTGCCTGACTGAAAACGGGCCGCCGCGCTGCCCGCGGTGACCCGGAAGTGCTTGGCCGGCCGGCCAATCGCAGCGCGGCCGGCCGGAAGTCCCGCCCCCGCAGCTCGAGAGGAGAGAAGCTGCCCGGGGGAGGAGGCGGAAGGGAGGAGTGAAGATGGCGGCGACAGCAGTGCTCCCATGTGAGGGGAGAGCCCTGCCGGCTGCCGAGGATGTTGTCTCGCCGTCAAGGATCACGAGAGTCCACCTCGCCTCCGCCTGACCCAGCGCGTGTGCTGGCTGCCCCGAGAATGAAGGAGGGCCGCCGCCCGGAGGAGCCCCGCCCAAGAGAGCCCGGTGAGTCTGAAGGGCTGGGGAGGGCTCCGTGCGGCTGCTGTTGGTGCCGGAGAGCGGCCCATGGGCGGAAGTGGAGGTAGGGCGGCCCCAGCTGGCAGTGGGCCGCCCCAACGTTTCAAGGGAGCCTGAGGCTCCAACGCCCATGTTGGTCACGAGAGCCCCGTGGGGTACAGTGTTGGCAGTGCAGAAAGGGCGGCCCCGGTTGGCAGCGGGTCGCCCCAACGCGTGTAGAGCCCCGAGAGGCTCCTTACCCCTATCGTTGTGTCCGGAGCCATGGAGGCTCTAAGGGGGCAGATTTGTTTTACGGGCCCAGAGAGGCTCGAGGTGCCCTACGTGTATTTCGTGCCCTGAGAGGCGCTGGGGGCATTCTCTGAAGTGAATGGAGAGTCAGGGCGGCCCCATTTGGCAGTGGGTCGCCCCAACGCTTTGAGAGAGCCTGTGTGGCTCAGAGGGGCCATATGTGTTTCTAAGAGCCTGTGTGGCTCCAACGTTTGACCAGTGTTGGCCAGAGCCTGTGTGGCTCCAACGTGCGCAGTGTTGGCTTCAGAGCCTGTGTGGCTTAGCTGGCGCCGTTTTGTTGATTCTTCAGGTGCCCAGCACTTTGTGGGCACCTGCCACGTTTAGGCCTTTCTGTGATGTACACAGTTGCCCAGCACTTTGTGGGCAACTGCCACGTTTAGGCTTTTGTACTTTGGACTGGCGCTGCATGGCAGCGCGCCCTGACTTTGGACCCAGGGCATCCTTGCCCCAACAAGGCCAGTTGGCCTAGGGACTGCCACAGGTAGTGGCTTATGTAGTGTTGGTGCAATGTGATTTCTATGTTTTTAAATAGTAATTGCCTACTGTGTGTTTTTGCGCTATTGATTTATTAGGCACCTCTGAATGTTTATGCATTATGTGTCTTCCTTTCCATGCGCTGCACCTCTGAATGGTTAGTCATCATGTGTCTTCTTGCGCTGCACCCCTGAATGTATTTTATTGCATCATGTGCCCTATTCTTAACACCTCTGAATGTGTTACTGCATCATGTGTCTTCCTTTCCATGCGCTGCACCTCTGAATGGTTAGTCATCATGTGTCTTCTTGCGCTGCACCCCTGAATGTATTTTATTGCATCATGTGCCCTATTCTTAACACCTCTGAATGTGTTACTGCATCATGTGTCTTCCTTTCCATGCGCTGCACCTCTGAATGGTTAGTCATCATGTGTCTTCTTGCGCTGCACCTCTGAATGTAGGTTTATTGCATCATGAGTAATGTATTCTTTCTTAGACCCCTAATGCTGTGTGATACTTAGGTGGTTCTTCTTTATTAGTACAGGTGGTCCTAGTAAGGTCCTGGTTCCTGTTACCAGTGGTTACTGGTTGTTATCTTTGTGATTACCATTTTATGTTTTATTATTTCTTATTCTAGAAGTGCTATATCTGACTATGACAGTGGCCCTTGTGGCCCTGTCTTGTGTACATAATCCCTGTGAATATTGCCCGTGCCAGTTGGCACCATGTATATGTGTGATTTTATCTGATGTGTTTTTACAATACAAAAGTTATTTTTATAATAACCTTGTGTGGAGTCTCTTCTGTGGTGTGCCTAGTATGTTGTTGCTGTTGTGCGCTGGCGCAAATGCTTTACACATTGCCTCCGAGTTTAGCCTTACTGCTTGAGCCAAGCTACCAAGGGGGTGAGCAGAGGTTATCTTGGCGTGTGACTTCCTTGCCCTGACTAGAATGGTGGTTTCTGCCTGGCTATGGCGTCAGCCTTAGCCTACCAGAAATAGCCAGTTCTAACATTCCATAGGATATAATATACATATAAATCAATATTTTACAAATGACATCTTTGCTACATTCTTATGGCTGTAAAACAACAAGGTCTACGCGTTTCGAACTCTCCTTAATGTGGAGCTCTCATCAGGACCACATACTGTAAATGAAAAGAGGGGGAGACCTGTGTTAGCTGTTGGGTTCTAACCATATGGGGCACTGCTAGTTGGCTCAACAACCACCTCTATACGTCTTACCTCTCCAATTAAGGGAAATTCAATTTCACTGGTCAGCAGAACCGCGGCGCGGGACCACCTAAATGATATCAAACATAAGGCTCAGCAGAAAACGTGATTAATGTTGTAATGGAGTGGAAACCACTCCATTACAACATACATCATGTTTTCTTGCAGGGCAGATTGTGAGCCAAAGCAGCACGTGAGCAGTGAGTTATTTTTTGTTACATTAAAGTCTTGTGGTATAAGATTAAAGTGAAGGTATAGCTCTGCTGAGCCTTATGTTTGATATCATTTAGGTGGTCCCGCGCCGTGGTTCTGCTGACCAGTGAAATTGAATTTCCCTTAATTGGAGAGGTAAGATGTATAGAGGTGGTTGTTGAGCCAACTAGCAGTGTCCCATATGGGGATTACCTCTGCTTTATCCACGAGGTCCGGTAGCAGGAGACGTTAGGTACCGAGCGGGTGCAGGGCGTTACGGGCGGTGTGCCATTGTCGCCCCAACCACCTCCCGAGACCTATGGGGCGTGGATCCTTTTCTGTACAAACTATACAGGTTCCTCTAAAGCAGAGGTAATCCCCACAACTTGATGGTTTGTTCATTTTTTCGCACCATTTTTACACATTGAATTTTAACTTTCACGTCCTCTGGTAGGGCGGACCATAGCGCGCCCACACCGCCGAGGTACACAAAAAACATGGCCCTGAAGAAAGGACAGTAACTTTACACATAAGGGCTGAAACATGTCGACCCCACCTTGAGTGGAAATAACCAATACATTAATTGGCACATTTCCCTACACATATTTTAACCTTGTCAGGCTGACCGTTGAATAAAAATGTTTTTCTTTCTGATACAGCTTATGACAATTTTAACTTCACATATTTTTCACATCACTGTCACAAACAAAAACCTGCTCCGCAGTAACATGGCGTTGTAGCACACCAGGGAGGCATTCGGCTTCTCCTGGTGAGCCCGATGATGAAGCATGTTACCACCCAGGGTGGTGAGTGAGGGCTTCTAATAAATCCCTGCAAGACTTCCAATGCGAACCTTATAGGAAGATCTTCATCTCTGAACCTGTGCTAATTTTCTGTGCTATCTTTTGACACTCTCTTGTTGTTTACCTAAGATTGCCTGGGGGACTGAGGGTGCCCCTTCTTCCCTCTCTCTCTTATTGTTACTATTGGGTATGATCATTAGCCATCTCTCTCTCCCAATCACTTGCCGAAAAGGCCCCTTCCCCAACAAATACAGCATCCTCTACAGAAGCAACAGCAATGTCACCCATGCCCCCAGAGACTTTAGAATCATGAAGGGTACGCCAGTCTAATGATAACCTAGAAAGGCAATCCGCCTGGATATTTTTCCATCCCTGGATATACTCCACAGAATATTGAAATTCTTGAAGCCTTGCAGCTAATTTCATAATTCTAGCAGAACCCTTACCAGCCCCACCCGGGGAAAGAACTTTAATCAGAGGTTTATGGTCTGTTCTTAGAGTAAATTTCATACCCCAGAGATACGTTCTGAAGTACTCAACTGCCCAGGAAGCAGCCAACTCCTCCCTCTCAATGACCGAATCGTTCTTATCGGATTCAGTCAAGGTCCTTGAGGCAAAAGCAAGAGTGAATTCAGACCCGCACTTAATCTATGACAGGATAGCGCCCAGACCAGTAGCACTGGCATCTACAGTAACAATAGATTTCTTATGCACATCAAAAGGTGAAAACACATTGGCATTGCATATTTCTTTTTTTATGTTATTAAAACATTCTTCATGTTGAACACCCCAAGTAAAACTCACCCCACGCTTACGTAGAGACCTTAAACAAGCAGTTTTATCCGAAAAGCTTTTCACAAACTTCGAGTAATACTCGATAAGTCCCACAAAGGAACGTAATTGGTCCTTGTTTTTGGGTTGGGGTGCAGAATGAATGGCTTGACACGAATCCCTCTTCAGTTTAATACCCAAAGGAGTGATGGTATAGCCTAGGTAGTCAATATGATCCACAGAAAACAAGCATTTATCTCTACGCAGTGGGAGACCAGCAGAGGACAATTTGTCTAAAACAACTCTAAGAGTTGGGGTATGCTGCTCCACAGACTGACCATAAATTAAAATGTCATCTTGGAAATAAACAACATTCTCTACACCCTCAAATATACCAGAAACCATCCTCTGAAACACGCTTGCCACCGAATTGAGCCCAAAAGGGAGCCTATTGAATTGAATGGGGCCCCAAGGAGTGATAAAGGCCGTCAAACTCTTAGAGTCTTTATGTAGGTCAATCTGGTGGTAGGCACTTCGGAAATCCAGTTTTGAAAAATACTTAGCCCCCTTATGAGTAGTCACTAGCTCTGTGATGTTAGGCAAGGGAAAAGTGTCTGCCACCACACATTGATTCAAAGACCTAAGGTCCACACAGAAGCGGAGTTTGCCGTCCGATTTTTTCTTGACGACAATCGGAGAAATCCAAGGAGAAGCCTCCACGGGTTCAATTACACCAGTTGTCAACATATCATCAATACCTCGTTTGACCTCATCCCTGACCACAATTGGAATTCGCCTGACTTTTTGTTGTACAGGAATAGAATTTAAAAAAAAAATAATTTTGTGTAAGTACCCTTTGAGGCGACCCAGACTCTCTCCAAATACATTAGCTGCACTAGATAAAATCGAATGTAACTCCCCATCTTCGAAAATCATCACCTGCAGGTCAGCACGGGGGTTAACAATGATACTAAGGTCGTACTGGTGAACCCAACCCATAATGGCAGGACCATCAGCAGAAACATAGACCCTCCCCTGAATTTGCCTCGTTGAAAACTTGATGTTTGCTTCAAAATAACCAAGAATGTCTAAAGGTTCCCCTTGGTAACCCACAGGAGAAATGTCTTTAGGAAGAAGTGGACCTGTGCCCCACACCTCTATATACAGATCATTAGGAATAATTGTGTAGCGTGAGCCAGAGTCCACCATTAATTGAACAGTCCTGTCATTAATGTAAAATAAAGCTATGGGTCTATTTTTCCTTTTAAGCTCCTCATCATGACTACACCCATCCAGACCCACCACCAAAATGTTGTCATTTTCACCAGTCACAGCAGTAATATCTCCGACACATGCTATAGAGGAGGACCTTTACCCCTACAAACCCTCGCATAGTGACCCAACTGTCCACACTTGAGACACTCTTGCTTGGCAGCAAAACAGAATTTTGAGACAGAAGCGTGACCAGAGCAGCCACACCTATTACACTGTTTAGTAAAATATGCCCTCACAGGGTTATGAGGCTTTACAGACACCACTTTTTCGTTTAGGAACTTCTTGTTCTTGACTGCAGCAACCTCACTCTGATCCTCGTCCGTTGAGTCACGTAAATACACTTCACTGACATCATTTGAAACAACCCTTTTTTCGAGTTGCTTCATGCAACGCTCAGACTGCTCTACTATTTTCGCCAAATCAATAGCTGTTTGTAAGTTTGGGATTTTGGCTGCCAACATTCGTTCTTGGATTTTTTTATTATTGCACTGAACTATGAGTTGATCCCTGATCAACTCATCAGTCATGGTCCCAAACTTGCATTTAACTGACATCTCACGAAGTCTTGAAACAAAGTCATCAATTGACTCACCAGCTCTTTGACTCTTAGTATAAAACATGTACCTATTCATCACTAGATTTTCCTCTTTTGCATATCAAGGGCCAGATGTAGGTAGCCCAATACCTATCGGACACGGACGAAAATACCAATTTTCGGCCTTTTCCGACCGGTATTGGGTAATGCCCTTGAAAACATACAGAATCGGTAAATTTTACCGATTCGGTAAATATACCGATCGGTAAATTTACCGATTCTGTATGTTTCCAATGTAGGTAGGACCTTTAACACTGCTACAGGGCTTTCAGGATTCAGTATTTACCATGCAATACAATTGCATGGTAAATAACAAATTCTTATGTACATGCACATCTGTGCATGTACACCTGTGCCATGTAGCACACAGACATGCCCTTAGGGCATGTATTTGTGCCACATGGCACACAAGCCAAAAACAGGGGTGCAACAGGGTGTCAAAGTGACACCCTGTCCCCCTTGGCAATTCGGTATTTTTACAGATTCGGTAAATACCGAATCGGTATTTGCTATTGAATCCTATGGGTTTCAAGGCCCATAGGATTCAATAGCAAATACCGATTTGGTATTTACCGAATCGGTAAATACTGAATCTTACCGAATCGGTATTTTTTACCGATTTTTTACCTACATAGGTTTTACCGATTCTTAAATACCGAATCCGTAAAATTCGTTATTTAAGAATTGGTAAAACCCATTTACCTACATCTAGCCCCTAATCTCCAGACGAGAAATAGCTTCCTTGTATTCATCCAGAGGAGCCTGTGCGCCAGCTTGAAGGACCTGTGGCAAAAACTTGAAAACACGCTGACCTTCCTTCCCCATTGAGCTCCATAAAAGTGCTTTTTTCCGTTTAGAGGAAAGTTCCTGCGCATCAAGTGCATCTAAATAATTGTTGAACATAGGAAACCAATCCTCCCAAGATATACTAGGTTGACCAGGATTTGGAAGAAAACTGGGTGGAAGCACTACAGAACAGTTTTGAGCTACTGTTTGTTTAGACATGCTTAAAATGAGATGCAAAAGGACATCAACATAATGAGCACCGGAAAACGAACAACAAAATAAAATTGAAGAGCTCAATGGGAAGAAAACACAATAGAGTCAGCTTATAGACCGAAACCACAGTACCTGACACTTGGCGAAAGTGTATCATCGAAGTTGTGAATGCTACACTCCTTAAAACACGACTTGTGTGTAAGAATGTGCAAAGATCAATACACAAGTGGCCTGTGTATCGCCGAAGAGGGCACGAAGCGTTCAGATTGAATGCACACAAGGCGTGCGCATTGCCGTAGGTGGGCAAGCAGGAGCGTGAGAGTCGAAAGAAGAAAACAAACGTGGTTGCGTTGCTGGAGGCAGATACGGTGGGTTGCTGTGGCAACCAAGATGGCTTCCTGACGCAGCATCTTAACGCTGTGTAAATGTGATGACTTCCTCACACAGCGTCGCACGCTGCGTAGACGGCAGTGATGACAGTAAATACGTGAACAGCCTTGGTCTGCTTACGTTGAGAAGAAGGTGATTGGACGATAAGCGCAACGTCATGCGGGTCTTCACCAACTCCTTACGAGGTTCCACGACATCATCACAAGCACTGAAGAATGCAAGGCGGACAGACGGGAGAAGCAGCGGCAGAAAACTAAGGCAAAGAGGTCCAATACGTCTCGCAAACACAAGAAGACGATGGGAGAGAAGTTCACTCACAGCAGTAAGTCCATGACAAAACCGAGTCTTTAAACACGGTTTAGAAGAGTAGAGATGTATTTCCAGGCATTTTACAAACAGGCATTCCAATAGGTCACGATACACAGTCACTGAAAAGTCAGATAGGAGTAACGCTGGGGAAGTGCTCACCATAGATATGCGATGACCATTGAAAAAGAGAATGATGCCAAAAGTATGCCTCAGTCTTGTCCGCTCTTGTCCTGACGATGTTGAAGGCAAGCAATAGGTTCAAGTAATCGTCGCCAAAAAGTTGTTGTAAATAGATTTCCAGACTAGAGCAGGTAAGTAAGAAGGTCCTTTATTAAGTTGTGGAGAAGAACAAGTGCGGACTCTTCCCTGAAGCAGCAACCAGTAAACTGCCACAGAACAGAACCCACATGCATAAGAATACACAGAACATTGAAGTGAATACATTCCTAACATGAAGCATTCTACAAATATCTTATAAAGACTAGAGCGATAGAAAACCCTATACAATGTACTACACAAAGCCAATCAATTAACTTCCTCTATCCCAATGGTCTCTTTTCCCAGTTCTCATAGGAATACTCATCTTCCGTTAGCACCTCTGCCTACACCATTGAGAAAAACTGTGAACTACTCTCTGTGTTGTCTAATAGATAACTGCAGAACTACTGTGAAACCCAAACAAAAAATTGCTGACAATATCTTCATCTGAAAACTAGGTATTATTGTCTTAGTACAACAACACCTCACACAATATCCTGGACCTCTTGATTTCCCACCTACTTTAGCCTGCGTCATGAATGAAAAAGTAGGCCAGGTGGAAGAGTAATTGTATCTTTTACCAACAGAGTCCAATGAAGGGAAGTTGCCATCTAAGCTGTTGCCTCCATATCCCAATTCATTGAAAGTAGTTTATCCTCATGTCACAATTTTGTGTACACATGTAAAGTGTGTATGCAATATTGAGGACATTGAAGATGCAAAACAGGATGAATTTAAAACAGAATATCTAAAGACAGCCATTTCACACATGATGAGATGGTATGTTCTGTGGATTCGAGATATGTTCCTATTTAAAATCTGTGTGCCATGTTATTCTTCATCGGTCCCTCACCCTCTATCCACATTCCTGGTAACATCCATTTAATAAATTAAAAGAGACTGCCAAACAAATGTAATATACCAGACAGGTTCAAGACAAGGGGGCATATTATCAAGGGGGTTTATCTCCGCTTTTTTGGCTTTAAAAGCCAAGAAAGCGGAGATAAAATTATCTCCCTATTACCTAGCTGCCGCTAACACCAGTTAGCGACAGCTAGTAGGAGATAGCGACCATCTTGGGCCCCACTTTGCATGTCAGTGATATTTATCACTAATGACATGCAAAGTGGGCGTGCCAAGATGTTAGCGACTGAAAACAGTCGCTAACATCGCTATCTCCTATTACCAACTTTTGGAGATATTCGCGCTAAGCGGGAATATCTCCAAAAGCTAACACCTGCCCTGAGCAGTTCTTAGCCATGTTATCCAATGGGAGGTGGATAACATGGCTAAGAGCATTAGCTCGCTAATGCATGAATATCGCTGACTTTTCAGTGATATTCATGCTTTGCGGCAATTTTTACCACATTTGCGATAAACCTTGGTAATACCAAGGTTTATTTGCGGTAAAAATCGCCGCAGCGATGCGGTAAAGTTTTGTCTCTAACCAAGCAATAGCGATAATTATCGCTATTGCTTGGTAATATGCCCCAAGATTATTTGCTGCTCTGCTTCTTTACCACAGATGGATCCAGTACAAAATATTTCACTCACTTTTAATATAATAAATGGTCATTAACTTGTTGTGCTGTGCTTAATGGTCTTAAAATACTAAAAGCCATGCTTTTCCCACAGCAGCTTTATAAGCAGCTGAAACTGAATGGCCATTATATGGAAAGAAAAGCAAAGTAAATGATTAGTTTTCTGTCCAACGTGAAGCCGCAATGCAAAGAAATCAGGTCATTCATTGCCTGGAGAAAATGTGCGACTGGATGGTTTCGGTTCCCTGCCAGTAAGGATTCCTGGCTGGGCTCTTTGCACAGTGAAATCCTTAAAAGCAGACCATCCAACCTTAAAATCACGGAATCATTGAGGTTTCATAAAAAATGTATGCATGGTACAGTGCTTCTGCCTGGACTGGTGCGTGTTTTCAAATATGAAGATTGTCCACACTAATATTCACTAAGCAACAAACCACATTTTGGTATACAATAGAAAACTAGAATGGGATACATCAAAAACTGTATCTTTCTCCACATTCTACAATGCAGAGGAAAGACATAATTTCAGCATGAAATGCAAAAAATAGCAATTTCCACTTATTGAGAATTTTCAGATGACTTTCTTCAGGAACAAATTCAGTCCAAATATTTCCATATGTGCCATGTTTGCCAGTACTTTGACCACCTTTCTTCAACAAACAACGGATCTATTTGAGGCATGTTTTCTGGTCTGTAAACTTTGAGGGGGATGGTACATCCAAGTGCCTCAAAGTGAAAGAAACTGAGCGAAAAAGAGATATACATATCTAAATACTTACATTGCAAAATAAACATGACATCACTGTTCATTAAGCAGAGCACTAGTCTGACTCTGCAGTGTTTTTTGAAAGTGAGAAAGAACATGACCGAAGAAGAGAGTCTGAACTGTCCATCCAAGTGAGTTAAATTAATTGCCTCAATCAGGAACATCTGTCACGGTCACACATAAGATCTGGAATGGGAAAGTGGGCTAAATAGAAGGTGTCTTCCATCACTAAGTGGCCCGCACACCAAGATGTAATAGGGCGATCCAATAGTGATAATCAGGTAACCCTATGCCCCTTACAGCCTGGGTATTGGTAATATAATCATTAGTTAATTATGTCGGGTAAAAACTAATTGGTTAGCATTCAATAATAGATAAGGTGCGGGGAAAGACATTGTTTGCAGGAATACAGTTTAACATATCACTTTTTCAGACTTCCAATGAAACACACCAAAGATATCTATTCCTAAGTACGATTTAATTTTTATCTTTCAGTATATGGCTGTCACATATACAACTTCATTTACAAATAACATACATAGTGTGACTTTTGTGAGTCAAGTGAAATAGAATGACAAGGTGGTATTGTGAGTGAAATATGAAAAAGATACAAATAACACACATATTTATTTATTTTTATTTATAAAGTTTTATATAGCGCAAACTTGATCCCGAAGGATATCAGAGCGCTTTACAATTTGAGGCAAAGGTAACAAATCAGAACATTAGTCTAACATTGGGAATGTAATAGGCTTTGAATCAACTAGAACAAACATAACAGCTCAATATAACCTGAGTGCACGGGTAGGAATGGGCTATGCGATGGAGCATAGAGAGATAAGGGGAGTACATACACCCCATAGTAAACGTTGTTGGAAAACAAAAGGAAGGTCGCCACTTGGCACACAAGCACCATGCTCACTCATCTAACCCAAGACCACGTCCAACTTCTTCCTGGCAAATTCTAAACCAAGAAACAGCAGGGATACCACATACCATAGCCGGTATAGGCCATATTATTCAGCATCCCTTAAGGGAACCGTGGCTACAGGTAAATTTGAGTAACGGAACCTTTCTATCGAAAGGCATTCCAACGGACAAAGGCCTAAAACAAAGTTGTGTTTTGGCACCCACTCTCTTTTATCTGTATACAGCCAATTTAGTTCCATTGCTAATCGGCTGCAACTCACATGCCCCGAAACTATAAGACATGGCACTCCCCTGTCTCCTCTACGCCAATGATATAGTCCTGATTAGCAAAACAAAAGTAGGGTTACAACATCTCCTGAATACAACACAGGACTATTCACGAGCAAATGAATTAACGATCAACCCAGACAAAACAAGAACAATGGTCATCAGGAAAAAAAGGCGACAAACTGCAGCCTGGTTTTGGGGGGAGACCAGATTAGAAGGTACAACAGAGTACAAATATCTCGGCGTGAAATTGGATTCCAGCGGCCACTTCCTGGCACAGAAGAACAGTATAAGGCAAAAAGGTTTAAGAATAGCAATTCCCTAAAGACCTTAAATTCTAAATTATCTGGGCCATCTGTTCTGCCACTCGCGGAGGTGGTCCGTGCAAAACTCCTACCAACAATCACATATGGTAGTGAGGTACAGAAAGGCAAGGACGCGTGAAACACTTGACGCCACTGTTACAACCGCATACAGGGTCATTTTTGGGCTGCCGAAATATACCTCACCTGCACAAATTATATTTGAATTCAGCGTTTTGAAACAAAGAATCGCCAGACAATGGGCCTTCGTCACTGCATGGGATAAAGTGCAAAAAACCACCCGAGGAACGTTGAACGAACAGCTGTGGAAAGAACTACAAACACACACTTCACTGCCAGCGGCTAAATATCTTTACAGTAGCTTAGGAAAACTGGGGCTGAACCAACTTTGGGAAACACCGAAAACCACCGTAATCTTTAAAAAAATAGCCTGGAAGACGGTAAAACTACTGTCATGGCTGGAAGACAAGGCCGCACTTTCACAGAGAGCCCACCAATGGATGACTTTGAATACATACACAAAGCTGGGTGCTCAAGCTTATTTTAATCTTGGTTACAGTAAGAATATAAAAATTGCATTCATGAAATAAAGACTCGGTCTTCTCCCCTGTACCCAACATCTTCCACCTTGACTACGGAATAAAGCAGGCTCAGTGTGCCGATTATGTGGAACAGCTCAAGAAGATCTGCTGCATTTACTATGCTCCTTGTAAAGAACTCCTCAAAGAACGAAATAAACTACTGAAACAACTGTTTAACCAACGAGGGATTGGAACAAGGAGGCAAGCCCTGTTGGCATGCTTCACACCTAGCGATCCGCAACTGAACTAGTCAAGTCAAGTCAAGTCATAAAATTTATATAGCGCACTACATACCCAGAGGGTTTCAAGGCGCTTAGGGAGGGGAGGAGGATTATTTGTCAAATATCCACGTTTTAAGTTGCTTTCTGAACGCTAGGTGATTCTGGGTGAGGCGAAGGTAAGCGGGGAGTGAGTTCCATGTTTTGGCAGCCAGGTATGAGAAGGATCTGCCTCCCATGGTGGTTTTGTTGATGCGAGGGACAGTGGCGAATGCTTGGCTGGAAGAGCGAAGTTGGCGGGAGGGGGTGTAAAAGGACAGTCGAGAGTTGAGGCAATCTGGTCCGATGTCGTAGAGTGATTTGTGTGCGTGGGTAAGCAGTCGGAAAGTAATCCTCTTATTGACGGGTAGCCAGTGGAGGTCTTTAAGGTGGCCAGAGATGTGTTCGTTGCGTGGGATGTCTAATATGAGCCTGGCTGAGGCGTTTTGGATTCGTTGTAGTTTCTTCTGGAGTTTAGCGGTGGTACCTGCGTAGAGGGTGTTTCCGTAGTCCAGTCGGCTCGTGACTAGAGCGTGGGTGACTGTTTTCCTTGTTTCGGTGGGGATCCAGCGAAATGTTTTTCTGAGCATGCGAAGGATGTTGAAGCAGGAAGAGGATACAGCGCTGACTTGTCTGTTCATTGAGAGTGAAGAATCTAGGATGATGCCAAGGTTCCGTGCGTGGTCTGTCGGGATGGGTGCGTTTCCGAGGGCTTCCGGCCACCAGGAGTCGTCCCATGCAGAGGGGGATGTACCTAAGATGAGGACTTCTGTTTTGTCTGAGTTCAGTTTCAGACGGCTTTGTTTCATCCATTCGGCGACTTCTTTCATTCCTTCGTGTAGGTTAGTTTTGGCAGTGCTGGGGTCCTTGGTGAGAGAAAGGATCAGTTGAGTGTCATCCGCGTAAGAGATGATGTTGAGGTTGTGTTGGCGGGCGATGGTCGCGAGGGGGCTCATGTATACGTTGAAGAGGGTGGGGCTGAGTGAGGATCCTTGTGGTACGCCGCAGATGATTTCAGAGGCCTCGGACTTGAATGGTGGGAGGCGGACTCTCTGGGTTCTTCCGGAGAGGAACGAGGTGATCCATTCCAGTGCCTTTCCTTGGATTCCGATGTTTCTGAGGCGCTGCAAAAGGGTGCTGTGGCAGACTGTGTCGAAGGCTGCAGAGAGGTCGAGGAGGATGAGGGCGACTGTGTCTCCATTGTCCAGTAGAGTTCGAATGTCGTCTGTTGCTGCGATGAGGGCGGTCTCAGTGCTGTGTTTGGCACGGAAGCCAGATTGTGAGGAGTCGAGGGAATTGTTGGCTTCGAGGAAGGCGGCGAGCTGGTTGTTGACAGCTTTCTCGATGACTTTGGCCGGGAATGGAAGAAGCGAGATGGGGCGGTAGTTTTTGAGTTCGGTGGGGTCTGCTGTTGGTTTTTTCAGAAGGGCGGTGAGTTCAGCGTGTTTCCAGTCTTCTGGGAAGGTGGCGGAGGTGAAGGAGCAGTTGATGACGTCTCGGAGGTGCGGAGCTATGACGGAGTCTGCTTTGTTGAAGATGTGGTGAGGGCATGGGTCTGTGGGGGATCCAGAGTGGATGGAATTCATCAGGCGGATGGTGTCCTCAGTGGAGATTGGGTTCCAGGCGTTAAGGGTGTTAACGGGGGGAAGATAGTCAGCTGATGGTAGGGTGGGTTGGCTTCCGGGTTGGTTGTCAAAGCTGTTGTGGATGTCAGCAATCTTGTTGTGGAAAAAAGAGGCTAGGGAGTCGCAGAGGGTTTGAGAGGGGGTGATGTCGTTGGAGTTGGCCGAGGGGTTGGAAAATTCCTTGACGATGTTGAAAAGTTCCTTGCTGTTGTGGGCGTTGTTGTCGAGTCGATTCTTGAATGCTGTTTTCTTGGCTTTTCGGATCAGTTGGTGGTGAGTACGGATGGCGTTTTTGAAGGCGTCCTTGTTGCTGGTGGATGAGTCTTTTTTCCAGGCCTTTTCAAGGGAGCGGCATAGTTTCTTGGATTTCTTGAGGTCCTCGTTGAACCATGAGGCCTTCTTGATGCCAAGTTTGTGTTGGCGTTTTCTCAGTGGAGCTAAGGTGTCGGCGGTGTTGGATAACCAGAGGGTGAGGTTGGAGGCGGCTTCGTTGGCGTTAGAAGAGAGGGCTGGGGAGGTTTGAAGGAGCGATGTGGAGATCTGCTCCGTGGTGATTTTGTTCCAGTTTCTTTGTAGAGCTGGTTGGAGGTGGATGATGGGTTTCGGCTTGTTGTAGGTGAAGTGGACGCAGCTGTGGTCAGTCCATATGAGCTCCGTAGTGTGGTTGAAAGAGACATGGTTGCTGGAGGTGAAGATGGGGTCGAGTGTGTGACCTGCGATGTGGGTGGGGGAAGTGACCAGTTGTTTAAGTCCGAGGTTGGCGAGGTTGTCCAAGAGGGTGGTGGTGTTGTGGTCGTTGCTCTTTTCGAGGTGGAAGTTGAAGTCTCCCAGAAGGATGTAGTCTTTGGAGGGGAGCGCGTGTGGGGTGATGAAGTCTGTGATGTCTTCACTGAATTTTGCGCGGGGTCCTGGTGGTCTGTAGAGGAGGGTGCCTCTGAGTGTGGTCTTGGGGTCGATGTGGATCTGGAAGTGAAGGTGTTCGGAGTTGGCGAGGTTGGCGTCAGAGCTGGTTGAGATGCGGATTGATTTCTTGTGGACGATAGCGATTCCTCCTCCTGTATGGTCGGTGCGGTCTTTGCGTGTAATCTTATAGTCATCAGGGATAGCGATGGCGATGTCAGGGGCGGAGGAGGCGTTCATCCATGTTTCCGTAAGGAATGCGACGTCTGGAGAGATGGTGTCTAGTAGGTTCCAAAGGTCAATGGCGTGCCTGTGGACCGAGCGGGTGTTGAGAAGGATGCATTCTAGGTGGTTGGGGTCGGGAATCTGTGGTGTGGTCGGAGCGGAGACGTTGTCGGTGCCGCTGAATTTGCAGGAGAGGCAGGAGAACGGTCCATGGGTGCGTCCAGGAGCGGCTTGGACGCAGTTGGGGGCGCGACCGGGGTTAAGGGCTAGGAGGGCGGCGGCATCGTAGGTAAAGCGGGGGGCTGGGCAGTGCGAGGGGCAGGGGGTCTGGCGCTGGGCGGGGTCCAGGCGCGGACGGGCGTAGACGGGCTTACCTTTGGCGCACCTTCGGCGCGGATTGGGCGCGGACGCTGCGCGTTGATGCTGCGCGCGGGATTAACTGTCATATATGGATGGTGGAGGGGGAGGGGCGAGGGCGTCTCAGCTGGGAGGCGGGGCGGGTCACGAAGGAGGACAACAACAACTAAAATGGCTGCGTAGGGGACAGCGGAGCGGAGCGCTTGGGGCGAAATGCGCTGGTGCAATGGAAATGCTTCCAAACACTGATAAATGTGCGCTACAAGATAAGCGTTACAAAGCGGCAATCAGGCGCCTCACAAATGAAATTTCTACGAAGCGGAAGCGAGCGCCCTACAAGTAAAATGTACACAAAGCGGCAAGCAGGCGCGTTATTAAGTAAATTCAAACAAAGCGGCAAGCAGGCGCGATATCAGTTAAATTTTAGCAAAAGCGGCAGGCAGGGCACGCTGCAGGTCTTCAGTAACACACAACGATACACACAACGATACCGCAGATCGCCAGGGAGGCAAGGGAGCGACCATTCTGCTGGGGAGCAGTAACATTTCTGAGACTGTGCGGAAGCAAAATGCCAGAAATTGAAACATCAAGAAGTCAGCCAGTAAAAGTACAAGCCAATGTGTAAAGCACCTTTAAAGACATTATTAACGTATAAACCAGGAGATAAAAAACTGACAAGGTATCACGTTGAAACAGTTGTTTAAAATTATCAAGTTTATTAACATGGTTTTAAAGACATTAGCATTATGAAGGAATACGCTTTATGTATGTACATGAAAGATCTTTCAATGAATATATATATTTTTTGGTATTGCAACGGTTTTAATTAACTGTGCAAATAAAAAGTACTTACTTACTTACTTACCTTAAGGGAACCGGATGGAAAATTCGGTGGAACAATGCAAAAAACGGTGAAAAGTCACTGTAGTCTGCCATCAAATAAAAGGCAATTTCAAGTGCTCAATGGCCAAAGGGCAATCCATGAAACATAGGGGACACACGACATCACAGCAATGTGTGAGCCATAAAGGCTAGTGTGCTCCCCTCAAGTATCGTCTAGCACATTCTTCGTTCACCCAGGTGTATAAATAATCTGTTAGATGTTCAACACTTGATTCAATGCCTTTTAGACTCCCCATTTGACTCTTGGTTTGATTATTGTTTTGGGTACTGGTTATTGGTATACAGACACAACATCGAATCAAAAATATAGAATAGCACTAATATCAAAGTTAAAATATAAAATGGACAAAATATCAAATGGACAGAATATAGTCAACAAAAATATTGAATTTAAGGTAAGTAATTTAATATCGAATTTCATAAATATAGAAAGTCAAAATATCGAAGAATATAATATAGGTATTAAATATATCGAATTTTTAATAATATAGAATTTTTTAGTGTTTTGTATGTTAGTATATGTGTGAAAAGTGTATATTTATTTTTTATAATTTATTTTAAGTAATGAATTTTAATGGTATTTAATTTTTGCGTAATTTAATTCTGTAGCGGGTCGAGGGTTTATAGGGGAATAGGGTGGGAAGTAATTTAATTGTCATTAATTAAATATTTTAATTTATTTTCTGGCATTTATTTTGAATTAATTGTTAATTAATTTGTAATTGCTAATTAATTAATTGTTAATTGCTAATTAATTTTTATTAATAGGTAATTAATTTTAATAATTAATTTGTGTTTGTATTTTTAATTGATTAATTATTATATTATATTAAATTGGTAATTACTTTTAATAAAAAAATGTATTGGTATTAATATATATATATTTGTATTAATATATGAAGTATTTACTTTCCCTACTGTTGCACTCACAGGAGTGGGAATAGTAATTTTTACCCCTACGCTATCCAACACTGTCCCTACTGTTGCACTCTCTGGAGTGGGAATAGTAGTTTTTACCCCTACGCTATTCAACGCTTTCCCTACTGTTGCACTCTCTGTAGTGGGAATAGTAATTTTTACCCCTACGCTATCCAATGCTTTCCCTACTGTTGCACTCTCTAGAGTGGGAAAAGTAATTTTTACCCCTACGCTATCCAACGCTTTCTCTACTGTTGCACTCACTGGAGTGGGAATAGTAATTTTTACCCCTACGCTATCCAACGCTTTCCCTACTGTTGCACTCACTGGAGTGGGAATAGTAATTTTTACCCCTACGCTGTCCGTTTTCCCTACTGTTGCACTCACTGGAGTGGTAATAGTAAATTTTACCCTCCCGCTATTCTACGGTAAAAATATTGTATATTTTTTATTAATATCATGTATATATATATATATATATATATATATATATATATATATATATATATATATATATATGTTTTGAAACATAAAATTGTATGTTTTTATCTATAACTTAAATTAATTCAAATTCAAATTTCAAATGCTTTATTCGGTATATAAAATATAACCATATAGCAAACAAAAACATACAAGTTATACATTATAGAGCTTTAAGAATGCAATTACCATACTAAACAAGTGCGTGAACTATGTCTCCACAAATCAGATGAATACATTTTTTTTTTCTAAAATGTGCAAAAATGGCAGTATTTCGCTCAAAACATCTTACAAGCAATTAATTACATTATTTCCTTAGAGCGTTTAAATATAATGTCAAAATACACAATTCCAATTTTGGAGTGTAAAATTCAAATGACTCGTATTTCATTTGGATATATAGTTTCTAATTTTGAATTACTGTTAAAATAATAATATATAGTGATTTCATCTTAAATAAATATTCAATTAGGGATTTAAAAAATACTGTAATAAAGGCCAATACAAACAACAATATTCAAATTTGTTAAAATTACAGAAGGATCGAGTTATTCTAAATCCTATAATGATCGATTTCCTACTTAAATTAATTATTTATTAATGTTAAGGGTATTTAAGTATTTTTAAGTATATTTTAGTTAATTATTTTTAATATTTCATTAATTATAAATTATTTTTAAGAAATTTTAAAAAATTCAATATTTTGACTATCTATATTTTTTCAAGCTATATTTTTGATTCAATATTTTTGTACTTACCTGTTTGTAGATAGGAATCCAATATTTTTGTATTCGATATTTTATCTTCGATATTTGTGTAATTCTATGTTAGTGTAATCAATATTATGTCAGTGATCCTTGGTTATTATTCCTGTATATGATTATTGCATGTACATTACTATAGGGATACCAAATATTATGGTTCACGCACTACTGCAACATCCTGCATCCCCTACGCTTCATGGGCTATCCTCCAGCCATCGGGCACCCAAAGCTGTCCCCCACTCGATAGCAGAAAACAGTATCTCCTCACATCCCCTACATCACTCCACAAGACTGTACGTCTGGTTCCCTCAGGGGATACCCTATATATTGGCCCATACCGCCTATAATATTTGGTATTCCCTGTGTTTCCTGGGTACATCATATGTGTCAATAAAGGCCTGTCCTTTCACAATTTATTCCATGTTTTCACAACAACCCAAAAATTCTTCTTTCTGGCCTTGTGGTGAGAAAACTGATGGACATGAGCTAGATAAAAAAAAGATAGGTCATGTTTTAATATCAGGAAGGAAAATGGTTGTCTGAAGTGCGGCTGGCTAAACTCAATTGCTTAATTACCTTGGCTGAGCCTGGTGATAGCTGTTGGGTAAAGTTCTTGAGGCAAAGAAGGTGCTTTTGAAAACCAAAGCATAATGTAATGTCCTTAGATCAAAAAAGTTGTGTTTTCTCTTGGTCCTGGATCCTCTATTGGATGGGTTGTCCAAAGAAGAAACAGTATGCTGTGCGTTTGGCACCATTGGGTCCTCTCTTTTTAGTTTTGTGGTCCTTCATGATGCACTCGGCATCCCATGTTCCGGTGACGGGCCACCTGTGTCTTTCGTCTAGATGCTTAGTATAATCGGCCCACAAATCTAGATACAATATGGCATCTATGCCATGTTTCTGATACATGAAATTTCCAGGCGTGTCCCTAGGGGGGAAAGGAATTTCTTCCTCTAGCATCCCTTTCCGAGTTCCTATTTGCTTTAGCTTGTTAAAAAACGGCATCTTGTTCACTTAATACTGAATGCTCAATCCTTGCTATTTAATTCTGAATACAGCTAGTTACACAAGAACACAATAATGTACATAAAAACAGTCACTCATACAACGACATTGATCACATGGAAAAAGACATAAAAAAAAAAAAAAACACTTATTACTACCCCCTATACCGGATGTACTGCTAAACAGCACAGATACACTGCTGAGAACAGTGCAAAAACTTGAATCATCGGATATACTGCTAAACAGTACAGATACACTGTCTAAAACAGTGCAGACCGGACTTGTGTACCCAAACCCGTCTAGATACGTCCCAGCAATGGTACTCACCGGGAAGCACGGAAAACAGAAGGCCTCGGAAAACTCGACTGGACAGGACCGGACTCGACTCGACTCGGCACGTGGATACTTCCGAAAACTGGTGGGCCTCTTGACACCTCGGACCTTGCTTCTTTCGGCTAGGCTCTGGTCGGGATCCTCCGCGCTCCTCACCGCCTCGTCTGGGTGCTAATTGCAGTCTTCGTCACCTCCGTGGGCCAGAGGGAGATACAGGAAATCCTGCCGGTACGCGTAGGTTCCGTCTAACTGATGGCAGGGGACAGAATTTGCAACGCACCAACCGGCGCGTGAGGTGGGGGAGGGGTCCCTATTCGGGCGCCAAAATGTCGTAAATATTTAATTTACCATCTTAATTTCTATGCAGGTAAGTACTTCATCAATAATAACTCAATCAGAAAGAAAAAACAGAGTCCGTGGTGTTAGAGTTCTTAGGGGTTTTATTCCTTAAAAAGGAATGGTCATGACTGGATATCGGATTCTTACCACCACAGGGGTGTAAGAAGGGATAGAGCCATATTTTATTGACAATACATAGCTTATATACTTGAGTTACATTACAGGAAACCAATGTAGTAGGCGTAACAGCTGAGAGAAACAAGATAAAACACACACGTGGTCATGATACGTAATTAGGAGGCGTGAACTTAGGCGTGAACATAGAGGTGTGTGCTGGAAACGTCACCGGTAGGTGTCATAAGTGGGTGGCAACAATAAGCAGAATCTTGCAATGTCAGCAGAAATCTGAGGCCTGGATGCGCGCGCAGCTGCATGACGTGTGATTGACGTGAAGCTGGGGGGTGCTGGGGACTTGACATTTAAACTAACGGAAAGAGACAGAAGTCTGGCATGTCAGATCAACTTGTGCTTCTATCATATCTGATATCTGATGTTTAGGAACTGAACTATCTGGGCGGAAAGGTCTCTGGGGCAGAAGCTATTCTATACTGACTGTGAGTGCGTGTATAAACGCCTAAGTGTCTGCATGAGAAGCGTGGGGGCATGGGCCTTCCATGGTAGCGTGGTAACAGAGGCTATGAATTACTTGCACAGAAACAGTAAGGCCAGGCCCTTTTGCTCTGCAGCTGGGGGAATGTTTACTTAAACTAGTAGGCAGGAATGCATCTTCGGAGAGGGAAACAGATAACTCGAAGGTTGAATTCATTCTTGGCAGGCAGCAGGCTGAGCTGAGCGCGGTGGGCCGCGCTGGAAGTAAGGCAGAGTTCACAGGTACGGGGGCAGCCTGGGCTGAGGCTTTCAGAGTCAGAAGGCAGACAAAAGGCTCGATGGCAGAATTCCGGGCCTACTTTGCCAGAGCTGAAAAACGTGTAAAGTACACTACAAAAAGACGTTGGCATGGCATACTTAGGAACGGACTATTCAACCCATTCAGGGTGGGTCTGAAAGAGGACATGTTAACGTTGGACGCAAATGTATTTGCGTCTTCATAGCTGGCACAGGAGGGAAGTTACATGTACTTTAAACTCGTACATGGAGAAGGTGGGGTACACGATAGGGAACATAACTTGACCAAAAATTTATATTTCCTCATGTCAATAGATGTTCAAACTTAAATTTGTTTTCTGTTGACATCAGTAAACCTTTATGTTTGATTCAGCAAGACACTAGCATATGATCATAGCCATCACCTGCCTCTGGATATATGATACTGGCATTCTGAATCACCCATCCTCATGCATATTAACAATATATGAAGTGCAAGTTTCTAAAATGGTATAGACATAATGATATTTACTCCCTGTTTGCAGCTGCTGCTATGCCTAGGGTTTCTAGTGACTGTGCTAAATAACTGTTAGAGATTGGGTCTCTAGTTGGCAGAGGTATGTGCCCTGTCCTAATAGGCACCACAATCCTAGTCAGGGTAAGCTAAATACACATTATATATTAACCTGTACTCACCCTCTAGTAGCTCGGCACAAAAGAGGCAGGCTTAACTTAAGAAACAATGTGTGAAGCATTTGTGAAATATACACACACACACACCCACACCATCGCCGCTGCTGCTGCTGCCACCGCCACCACCCCCCTCCCTTGGAGCCACTCTGGGTTCAAGTGAGTTGGGTCCAGTCCTTGTCCTTAGCAGGGCATCTCAGCAAAGCAGGGAAGCATTTTTTCAGTAAATGCAGTAAGGGCAATGTGGCAAGCCATGTAACATAGCAGTCTTTAATCGACCAGAGTTCTTCCCAGGTCCAGTAGTTTTATGATTTGGTAGGGTTGGAGCCCCAGTTGTAGTGCCCCAAAGTGACTTTGATGTAGGGGGCACTTCAAAGCAACTCTCCAAAGTGCAAAAGGATCCCTTCCAACCAAGCCCAGTCTGCAAGGCAAGCTGTGGGTAGTGAATCAGTACTTTTTGTGTGGACAGGACACTCCCTATTGAAGTGTAAGTGTCAGTCCCTCCTATTGCTCCCTGCTCAGGAAGACCCATCAGCAAACAGTTGAATGTAGATAAGTGCTCAGAATGCAGATGAGCCTCACCTTAATGTGTTTGTGGTTGTCAATAGGGAATTCACAAAGTGTAGCTATCATCTAGCTCATACGTGCTGGCGCACAGAACAAATTTAGAGCAGAGAAATGTCCAGTAAAGATTCCTGGCTGGGCTTTTTACACAGTGAAATTTCTAAAATAGTAATGCAAATTCCAACTTTGCCACTAAAGAGGATTTGTTATTACCATTCCAAAGATATGAATCATGATTTAACTACTCCTTCCTAATCAGGAAGTACAGCTTAAAAGTGTTTTAAGGAATTTCCAATGCTAGCCAATGAGAGAAGTAGACCTCAAAGTTAAGAAAAATGAATATAGCACTTTGCCCCTGCCAAGACATGTAAAACTTAAAATTGCATGTCCTACCTTTTACTCACACAGCACCCTGCTCTTAGAGCCACCTAGGGCCTACCTTAGGGGTGATCTATGTATAATGAAAGGGAAGTTTAAGGCTTGGCAAGCGGTTTTAAATGCCAGGTCGAAGTGGCAGTAAACTGCTCAAACAGGAATTGCAATGGCAGGCCTGAGACAGGTTTGTAGAGCTACTTGTGTGGTTGACACAAGCAGTGGTGTACCACATTACAAGGGACTTGTAAGGAAACTAAATATGCCAATCAGGTATATACCAATGTCACCATGTTTAGGGGAGAAGCACATGCACTTTAGCACTGGCTACCAGATTTTAAAGTGGTCAGAGTCTTAAGGCCAACTAAAAGGTGCAGCAAAAAGTAGAGGCAAGCAAGCAAAAAGCCGGGGGAAGACCACCCTTAGGTTGACCGGTCTAACAATAGCTTTTAGCAAAGACCCACACCTTCAGCTAGTAGAATGCCCAAGCCACCTTTGATAGCCATGCCAGATTTAAAAGCAGCTGCAGGGCATTTTGTTCTGAGGCTGTACATAGGGTTTCAGTGAACAGCATTAACCTAGGACCACCAATTATGCTGCTTGGTTGATAGAAAGTATTCCTACAAACAGAAAACCAATGAAGCTAAGCCTTTACAAAGGCTTGCTCTACATATAGTTTTCACATGTAGGCTTGTCAAAGTACATTAGGAGCATGTCAAAGTACGCTAAGACGATTAAACATGTGTGCTTAACAGATGTCATAGTTATAAGAGAATATAGGCCTCTGATTGTATGGGTGTCTGGTCATTAATGGTAACAAACACAAGTCACATACATAAACCATCACTCCATTACTACTACTTTGTGCACTACAAAATGCAATTCATAAGCCTACTACCAGAGACCAGAGTTCATCACCTCCACCAGTCCCATCTTTTCTGTATGGCGGACTCCATCCCAGTGACAGAGATTGCTGCACATGTACATGTCGATTTAGTAGTAAATGTGGGCGTGACAAGGGTGAAAGGAATGTAAATAGTGAATAAAGACTATACAATGGGAGTGGTTAAGGGAAATTTATGGAGTGGTTTAGAGTGGGAAATGCCAATGCAAAATACACCCCCCCAAAAGAGTAAGGCAGTGGCTGGTCACAAAAAAGATTTCTAATTCTACTACAGTAGTACCAGTGACATAACAGGCTTAAATGTACTCCAGCCCTGCCTTGGAGAAAGTCATGAACCACACATGGCCATCTACTGGATCTCCAACACACTAAAAAATAAAACAATAGAGGCAGGCTACAACACTAACCCACCATAGGAAATAATGTAAACTAAATTAAACAAATACTACATTTTAAATTGACATATTTTTAAGATAAATGTACATACATACAATGAATGCAAAATTGTATTATTTTTCAATTGAATAATAAGCGCAACTTTCAAATTAATTGAAATATTTGTTTAACTTAGTTTAAAATGACTGAGGCCTGATTGAATTCTTGGCAGTAAGGATTCTCCGTTGCAATGGTGACAGAGTATCCTTACTGCCAAAAATGCAGTCTTTCAGCTGAATTTAATTGCAGGGCTACCGTAGGATTGATTAATCAAGGCAGAGATTACCCTGTCTCTGCCGCAAGTAATCCCGACCCACAGTCCTATGGATTGAGGGCCATCGAAGGCTGACCAGTAATTCCACCCACCTAATTTAGATGAGCAGAATGACAGGCCAGTTTTCACTGCCTGTCACCACAAGGATAACCATGGCACTAAAGGGCAGCGAAAACTGATAAAAACACCCCTCGCCATGGGGCAGGGGTCTCAATGTGAGGGGAAACTGTATTTTTATATATTCAAAAAGAAAATCCTGTTTTGGGATTTTCTTTTTGAAAAGAAAGAAAGGAACCTGCTTGTTACAGGACTCTATCCCATTGACAGAGCCCTGCACCAAACAGGAAAATGAATTCAGAGGAACATCCGTCATTGTTTAATAAATGACCACCAGCTTGGTCATCATTTATAACTCTTGTGGGTGGTCCCTCCACCAGGTTGATGGAGTAATTTAGTCCGTCGCCCTGGTGGAACAATGGCTGTCCACCAAGACTTAAATTAGGGCTTAAAAAAATTACATTGATTACCTAAAAGGCCTCAGAGGAGCTCTACATGTCAGAAGATCAACACATGCAACCCTTACTTTGTTAATCTTACCCAAAATAGTTAATTCATAAAACGCCTTTTATGTAACAGATGGCTTCACAACTTTAGTTCTTGTGAAGGTTTTGGGGTTCCCTATCAGACTGTTGGCAAATGCTGCTTTTTTTGTTTTTTACTTCCCAAGTGAAGAAAAAAAAATCACTCTATTTTGGTGCAAAGATGACTAGCAATATGTAAAGTTACAAAGTATGTAGATTTCTTTCTAAATCTCACAAACTTTGGGAACTTCACAGAGGGCCTGATTTAGAGTTTGGTGGAGGTTGCTCCATTACACATGTGACGAACATCGTGCCCAACTTATGACTTGAGACAAAGTGTAAATTCACTTGTCATAAGGCAGACAAGTTATCTGCCGTTTTGGTGATGGTGTAAATATCCACCAATTTCTAAATCAAGCCAAGGGCCTTAAAATAAAAAGGCATCTTCACCAGACCATTGCCTCAGCAGGAATGTGTTTCCTCCACAGTAGTGAGCTTTGTACAGTTTCTTGCAGCCACCACTACAACGCAAAGCTTCTCCTTGCCCTACCTCCAGAGGCAAAGTGCTGCTTCCTCTGTTCTCTACCCCCGCAGCCTGCTAAGTTTCAGAGTGTGCTCCTACAGTCCTACCTGGGCTGTAATCAGGAAATCATGGTAATAAATAATGTTGTTTCTGCACCCCAGAATGTATGAGCACAAAACCCCTGCTCCAGGAGTGCTTGATATGTGTAGGAAGGTAGATACCTGACTATGGTTACCCCCGACTTTTTGCCTGGTGTTTTGCTGGTTTTCTGACTTAGTTGACCTGGGGCCCTGCCAATCAGGACCCCAGGCCTGCTGCTCTCTCTCTAAAATGGATTCCATGTGCCTTAGGTACATTTCCAATTGGAACTGGGCCACCTTGTCAGACCCTGTAACTCAGGGCATCGGTGTATTCAGGGCCTACCAGGGGCTGAAGCATGTATTATGCCACCCCTGGATGGCCATCTAAATCTGACACAATTGGCTGCACGACAGCTGGGGCCACGTGGCGAACTCGCCCGTTGCTGTAGGTATAGTATCCCTATACCTAACCTTAAAATGGACACCCGAGTTCCTATCAGTCACTCCTATGGCAGGCCTTGACAATCCTGAAGGCAGAGTGCATGGAACCGTGTGAATTGGGCTCTGGCACGAGCCGAGCCCGGTTGCAGCTTGCGGAACCAAGACCCAATGGCTGTTCCATGATAACGCGTATCATATCGGTAACTTCGGTATCGCGTTATCAAGACATGTCGAGTAAGGTGTCATACGAATCGGGATGCTGCCCCCTCACCAATTGTGGCGACGAGGTTAGCATTCCGCCCTTCTAGAGGGACACGACATGTACGTAACTGTGAACCCCGGTTAAAGTTAACTGAAGCCTCAGCTCCACAAAATGGACGCTGCCACCACAGACACGAGTCAGACCTCTTGCTGCTGGGAGTCCTTCCAGCGAGGAGAGCTTGGACAAAGGGTTTCCTGTCAGGGGTGGTGTTCGCACCATCCCAGACAGGGTTTGTGTATTCTGGGTAGGTAGGGCTTTGCAAGAAGGTGACTGCGGAGTGGCACCCCGGTGCTCACTACGCATCTGCCGGCTAGAACCAGTTCCAGGGGCGCGCAGCCCCTGACCTGGGGAAAGTCCAGCAGGGGGAGAGGGGTGTAACTACCCCCCTTCCTGGTCCCACCCCTAGGGCAGGACCTAGTCATGTACCCACCCCTTTCTTTAGGATAAAGGCCGGAGCGGGGACCCTTCCAGATTAGATCATCTTTGAATCAAGAACTACTTTCTACGAAGGGACATTCGAGACTCTTCTCAAGATTTCTCCCTTGTGGCTAAGGAGTAGTCACCCTGCATCCGCAGGCACCATCTAAGAATTCTGCGGTTTGCTGCAAGTCCTTCCTCAGGAATCCGACGACCCAGCTCGACGAGAACCGGCTTCCCTGGCACCTATGACCTCTACCCACATCGTCAGCTCAGCTGAGATCTGTGGGTGCGACGAGACCTCGAGGGACCGGCCATCATCAAAACCTGCACGCTTTCTTAATCCAGCACGACCACCGAAGGAATCCTCTGGTGAGTGCTCTGGGGTCCGAGAAGCCCCGATCCTGAGCAGCTCCAGCACCGAAGTGCAGCCTCCCAGCATCTCCACGATCTGCGTGGGGCCCTTCTGCTCGCCGCTCAGCACGTTGTCCGATCACTAGCCGCTGGCTTGTGACCTCCTTGACGACATCCGACAACCAACGCTGCTGGTCTGGTTGCTCCAGACCGGCCTTTGCTCCCTTTTCTGAGAGGAGCACCCCGGACCCTCCTGGTCCACTCAAGACGCCATTTTAGGCCCACCACGTGGCCCTGAAATCTGCCAAGGCTTGTTGCCCCAATCCTGGGCCCAGCAACGCCGACAGCATCAACCTTCGTGGGACAGCTCGCACCTCCATCCTGGTCGCCGACAACGCCTCCTGGTCCATGAGACTGCAGAGCCTAGCGTCGCCCACTCACCTAGTCGAGGTGACGGCCATCCGGTGCCTTCCTGGTACCCTCTGACTACTGGCTAGTAGTACGAACTTGGTCCCCTCTGCTTTCAGGTATCATCGATCACTGATCCAGGCTTGGATCTCTACGAACTATTCTTTACTGGTCGCCGGCCAGCAACTCCTTCCTTCTGGCTCCTGGCTCGTCAGCGAAGACCCCCGACGCCTGTAAGACTTGTGCAGCCGCAGCCCTTGTGGCTAGGTAACTCCGGCATTTCGGTGCCCGCATAGCCTCCTTACTTAAGGGTCCTGAGTCCCTCGCTTCCGACTTGCCTTATCGGGTCTGCCCGAGACCACTAAATTTTCCGTGCCCTCGGGCACTTGTATTGATTGTGCACTTGAAGTATTTTCCTAAGAGTTTTGTTCTGTGCTTAGTACCCTGTCCTCATAAAGAGTACAGGGCTGTTGTGATTCTAATAAATATACTGTTTATTTTCATAACACTTGTGTGGTGTCCTTTCACTTGGTATTCAAGGGGTATGTGATGGTATAACAGCTGGCTTAACACGCCCTCTAGAGTTTAGCCCGAAGACTGCTCGTATCCACGCTACTAGGATGGCTGGTCTAAGGTTGACTTACAACCAATCACCATAAGGGTCGTTTGGACCGATGCATAGTGGTCACTAGAATAGTGAACACTGCATATCGGGCCAACTTCTCACATTGGTGAGCAGCGGTTGGGATTTGAGCTTGCTGTTGTTTTACCACGCGTATCCTAAGAATATCTTGTGAAAGATCGCATAAGTACTCAAGGTACATATAACTTAGCTTAGAATACTCTGAGTTCTACTGAACCAGCTGTTGTAGCTCCGCAAGGCTTAGCACACCTTGGCTACAACTCTTAGCAAGGGATCAGTAGGTAAACATGTAGTGTAGGTAGGTGCATCACTTACACCACACTAGAAGCAGCATGTCAGACAAAGGAGGAAACTCTGAGTCTCCCCTTGTGTCAGTCGACCTTCCACAGGTCACCTCCAGATATGCTGCACTTAGCTTCCAAGAGATGCAACAGATCTGTACATCTCAGAAGTTAAAACAGGGTGCAAACCCTACCATTCCGTTTCTGATTGGTCTCTTGGAGACTTATGATTCAAGGAGGGTGGGTAACACCGACCCTTCTCATCCAGAAGTGGATATGCCTCCCATCGAGGGAACCCAAGGTGACCCTGACCGTATCCATCTCTCCGCAGAAGGTGAAGAGGAGGACGAGGAGCCAGAGACATCTGGGGACGAGGCAGACAAAGGTCCAGAGGTAGTTAGTCAGCTAACTAGGGACAACTTAAGGCGGCACGAAAATGGTACCAGGAGACCCCTGGGGCCTCTCTCAGGCCAGCTTAACATTGGGAGTGGACGAGTTAGGTCTCTATCGAGAGGCTCTAACAGATCAATTCAAACCAATGGCTCTCGAGGCTCTGCTCGAAGAGGGATGACATCCCCTCAGAGGAGAGTGTACGAAGCGAAGGAGCGGGAAGTCAATCTGCGGATCGAAAGGGAAGAACTTGCCCTAGCCAAAGAAAGACTCGCCTTTGCTCGAGAGCAAGAATTGAGTGGGACAATTCCCACTGGTGGCAGCATTCCCCCACGGGAACCCAGGAGTTTAGACACTAAGCACCTGAATAAGATAGTGCCCCCCTTTAAGCAAGGGGACGACATCCACAAATGGATTACTGCTTTGGAGCGGGCCTGCACTGTACAGTGCATCCCCCAGAGTCAGTGGGCAGCTATCTTGTGGCTCTCCTTTGAAGGTAAAGGTAGAGATAAGCTCCTCACTACTAGAGTAGAGGACGCTAACAATTACCAGGTCCTGAAGAACACACTGATTGATGGGTTCGGCCTAACCACTGAGCAGTACAGGTTGCTGTTCAGGGATACCCAGAAAACTCAGTCTCAGGACTGGTCTGACCTTGTCGATTGTGCTACTAAGGCTTTTGAAGGCTGGCTACTGGGAAGTAAGGTTACTGATTTTAAAGGATTGTACAATCTAATTATGAGAGAGCAAATCTTAAGTAATTGTCAGACCATTTATTACACCAGCACCTGGTAGACTCTGATCTGACCTCTCCACAAGAATTGGGTAAGAGGGTGGACAAATGGGTCAGAACCAGGGTCAGGCCGAAGAACCAGGGTGGTGACCAAAAGAAGGAATCGACCAAGCCTCAAGATAAGCGTGGGAATAAATCTTCTGATCAAACCACAGGGCCCCAAAATTCCTCTGAAAAGGGTGGGTCCCAAACTTCTCCCAAAACCCAAAAGAAACCTTATTGTCACACCTGCAAACAGGTGGGCCATTTCAAAACTGACAGCAGTTGTCCCAAGGCCTACAACAATAAGGAAAACATACACCCAAATAAAGCTTCCCAGCCTCCTGTTACTACTAGTAGTAATCCCCCAGGTGGTGGGAGTGCCCCCAAGAATCTGGGTGCATTTTCCTTTGGATTACCTGGGGACTCTGGCCTAACCAGGTCCCCTGACTTAGATACTCTTGTCTGTGAGACTGGCATGGGGTTTGCCAACTTCACAGCCTGTCCCAACACTTTGGGCAGGTACAGACAGGAGCCCCTCATCAATGGTTCAAAAGTTGAGGCCTACCGAGACACAGGGGCTAGCATCACCATGGTGGCTGAGAGCCTAGTCCCCTCAAGGCAACTTATGCCTGGTGCCACATACCAGGTAGTGAACATTGATGGAGTGCAGAGAGATCATCCCATAGCAGTGGTAAATCTCAGCTGGGGAGGTGTCACTGGTCACAAAAGAGTGGCAGTGTCCCCAAACTTGCCTGTAGATTGCCTACTGGGGAATGATTTAGAGACCTCAGCTTGGGCTGAGGTAGAGCAAGAAACCCATTTTAAAATGGTAAACCTCCATGGTAAGGTTAGTGGGGCAGTGATAACCACAGCCCCAGTCCCAGAAGTCCTCCCTGAACAGGTCAGGAGGGCTGTGCCAGTCACGGCCCTATCCCAGAAAGATGCCTTTCCTGAACAGGTTGGCAAGGCTGTGATGGTCACAGCCCAAACCCAAACTGAGTCCCTTCCTGAAAAGGTTGGTGGAGTTGTGATGGCCACAGCTCAAACTCAGACCGATAATAGTGTTGTGAAGCCTGAAATAATGGATCACTCCACTCAAACAGAGAGCATTGAGGAGGAAGAAAAGTCTTCCCCCTCCCAGACACTAGGTGAGAGCCAGCCTCGTCAGGGAACTGACTCTACCCCTGGTGAAGGAACTGCCCCAGAGGTAGTCAGGCCTAGCCTGGCAGAGCCCCTGATGACAGTGGAACCTTCCCAGGTGGGACCCAGTCTGGAGCAGGTAACCTGCCCCTCTCTACCCCGCCTCAGTCAGCCCAGGGCTGTAGAGGTCAGGGAGGCCAGTGGTGGACCCCAAAGGGCCCCCTGTCCAAACGAATTTCCCAATCAGCAGATTAGGATCACTGAAGCTAGTAGCCCTAGCCAAGTGGAAATAAAACAAACTCCTGAGGGATCCCCCTTAAACTTAGTTAGGGAACTCCCACAGCTGGACACTGTTGGGCACAGCCAAACCTGGGGCCTAAAAACCCCAAACCTGACCTGTCCCCCCAGTAAGCCAAACAGAGGGACTCAGCCTCCAGCTTTAGGTAGCCAGAGGTTGACCCTGAGAGCTCATAGCAACTCAGTACGGGAAAGAAAGGCACATATGGTGGATAGTGATTGGAGGAAGTTGAGCCCAACAGTAGTGGAGTCTCACTTCAGTACTCCATTCCCCCACCAGCCTTTTACTTTGCCAAAGCACGCCACAGGTAGTGATTCCCTATGGTGGAGACCCTCAGATACCCTTAGGGTGAGGGGTTGCTTAGTAGACCATGATACAGGGGGTAACCATGCCAGTGCATGTACCATCTCATATGGCCACTCAGGCAATGTAGGCTTACCTGGTCAAGGATAGCCTTATCTCCTTTCGTTTGGGGGGGGTTGTGTAGGAAGGTAGATACCTGACTATGGTTACCCCCGACTTTTTGCCTGGTGTTTTGCTGGTTTTCCGACTTAGTTGACCTGGGGCCCTGCCAATCAACCCCAGGCCTGCTGCTCTCTCTCTAAAATGGATTCCATGTGCCTTAGGTACATTTCCAATTGGAACTGGGCCACCTTGTCAGACCCTGTAACTCAGGGCATCGGTGTACCCAGGGCCTACCAGGGGCTGAAGCATGTATTATGCCACCCCTGGATGGCCATCTAAATCTGACACAACTGGCTGCACGACAGCTGGGGCCAAGTGGCGTACTCGCCCGTTGCTGTAGGTATAGTATCCCTATACCTAACCTTAAAATGTACACCCGAGTTCCTATCAGTCACTCCTATGGCAGGCCTTGACAATCCTGAAGGCAGAGTGCATGGAACCGTGTGAATTGGGCTCTGGCACGAGCCGAGCCCGGTTGCAGCTTGCGGAACCAAGACCCAATGGCTGTTCCATGATAACGCGTATCATATCGGTAACTTCGGTATCGCTGTCATGCGAATCGGGATGCTGCCCCCTCACCAATTCTGGCGACGAGGTTAGCATTCCGCCCTTCTAGAGGGACACGACATGTACGTAACTGTGAACCCCGGTTAAAGTTAACTGAAGCCTCAGCTCCACAAAATGGACGCTGCCACCACAGACACGAGTCTGACCTCCTGCTGCTGGGAGTCCTTCCAGCGAGGAGAGCTTGGACAAAGGGTTTCCTGTCAGGGGCGGTGTTCGCACCATCCCAGACAGGGTTTGTGTATTCTGGGTAGGTAGGGCTTTGCAAGAAGGTGACTGCGGAGTGGCACCCCGGTGCTCACTACGCATCTGCCGGCTAGAACCAGTTCCAGGGGCGCGCAGCCCCTGACCTGGGGAAAGTCCAGCAGGGGGAGAGGGGTGTAACTACCCCCCTTCCTGGTCCCACCCCTATGGCAGGACCTAGTCATGTACCCACCCCTTTCTTTAGGATAAAGGCCGGAGCGGGGACCCTTCCAGATTAGATCATCTTTGAATCAAGAACTACTTTCTACGAAGGGACATTCGAGACTCTTCTCAAGATTTCTCCCTTGTGGCTAAGGAGTAGTCACCCTGCATCCGCAGGCACCATCTAAGAACTCTGCGGTTTGCTGCAAGTCCTTCCTCAGGAATCCGACGACCCAGCTCAACGAGAACCGGCTTCCCTGGCACCTCTGACCTCTACCCACATCGTCAGCTCAGCTGAGATCTGTGGGTGCGACGAGACCTCGAGGGACCGGCCATCATCAAAACCTGCACGCTTTCTTAATCCAGCACGACCACCGAAGGAATCCTCTGGTGAGTGCTCTGGGGTCCAAGAAGCCCTGATCCTGAGCAGCTCCAGCACCGAAGTGCAGCCTCCCAGCATCTCCACGATCTGCGTGGGGCCCTTCTGCTCGCCGCTCAGCACGTTGTCCGATCACTAGCCGCTGGCTTGTGACCTCCTTGACGACATCCGACAACCAACGCTGCTGGTCTGGTTGCTCCAGACCGGCCTTTGCTCCCTTTTCTGAGAGGAGCACCCCGGACCCTCCTGGTCCACTCAAGACGCCATTTTAGGCCCACCACGTGGCCCTGAAATCTGCCAAGGCTTGTTGCCCCAATCCTGGGCCCAGCGACGCCGACAGCATCAACCTTCGTGGGACAGCTCACACCTCCATCCTGGTCGCCGACAACGCCTCCTGGTCCGTGAGACTGCAGAGCCTAGCGTCGCCCACTCACCTAGTCGAGGTGAGGGCCATCCGGTGCCTTCCTCGTACCCTCTGACTACTGGCTAGTAGTACGAACTTGGTCCCCTCTGCTTTCAGGTATCATCGATCACTGATCCAGGCTTGGATCTCTACGAACTATTCTTCACTGGTCGCCGGCCAGCAACTCCTTCCTTCCGGCTCCTGGCTCGTCAGCGAAGACCCCTGACGCCTGTAAGACTTGTGCAGCCGCAGCCCTTGTGGCTAGGTAACTCCGGCATTTCGGTGCCCGCATAGCCTCCTTACTTAAGGGTCCTGAGTCCCTCGCTTCCGACTTGCCTTATCGGGTCCGCCCGAGACCACTAAACTTTCCGTACCCTCGGGCACTTGTATTGATTGTGCACTTGAAGTATTTTCCTAAGAGTTTTGTTCTGTGCTTAGTACCCTGTCCTCATAAAGAGTACAGGGCTGTTGTGATTCTAATAAATATACTGTTTATTTTCATAACACTTGTGTGGTGTCCTTTCACTTGGTATTCAAGGGGTATGTGATGGTATAACAGCTGGCTTAACACGCCCTCTAGAGTTTAGCCCGAAGACTGCTCGTATCCACGCTACTAGGATAGCTGGTCTAAGGTTGACTTACAACCAATCACCATAAGGGTCGTTTGGACCGATGCATAGTGGTCACTAGAATAGTGAACACTGCATATCGGGCCAACTTCTCACACTTGATACAATGAAAAACGTCTCCCTGGGCTATCACTATACCTCCGTTGGATACTAAGGGGCAGATGTATCAAGATTCCGATTTGGGAATTCTAAATAGCGATTTTTGGCGAATCGCTATTTAGAATTCGCAAAATGGAATGTATGTACAAAATCGCTATTTTATAGCGATTCCTTAATATTCTTTATTTGCAAATTCGCATTTTGCGAATTCGCAAATAAGGAATAATTTCCAATGCATTCCTGTTGGCCAGGAGGCCCATAGGAATGATAGTGCAATAATTCTCAAATTGCGAATTCGCAATTTGAGAATTATTTCAAGGGTGCAGGGGTGTCTCAAAGACGCCCTGCTGCACCCCTGAACTTTACATGTGTGTGCATGTGGCACATACATGCCCTATGGGAATGTATGTGTGTCACATGCCACCCTCACAAATGCCAAATAGGGCATTTTTAAAAGAAATCGCAAATTACCACCATCTTCAAGTAGGTGGTAATTTGCGATTTCTTAACACAAATTCGCTATTTCAAAAAGTTACATACATATCATTTAAGGAATCGCAAAATTTGTGATTCCTTAAATGCTTAAGCAAAATAAAGAATCGCAAATTATTGCGATTCCTTATTTTGCGATTTTTTGATGCATATGAAAAAATGCAAAAATGCCTTTTGCGAGTCGCAAAAGGCATGATACATCTGCCCTTAGGGGGCATCTTCTGGTGGGCTGCTGCACTTCCTACAGCCCCTCACATTCCTTTGCAGATCTGTTGGTTGTGCTCTTGCCCATCCTGGGAAACAACAAAATCCGAATATGCCAATTCGAAAACCCATGTGGGGACTTATGGGATTCTCCCTCAGCAAGATGATGCATAGTTAATGAGCGACTTTCTCCAAAAGGCCTTTATTTTTTGTGCTCACACTCCATGTCCTTTTCAACCCCCCTGGTCGGCTTCAAGTGACCAATGCGGGAGCTGGCAAAGCTTTCTTCAAATGCCTAAATAGAGGGATAGGGAACTAATTGAAAAATAAAGACCAGTACTCGTGCTCCCAAGACATAACATGTAAATCGCTGGAGGATCACTTCAGTGATTTATAATGCTTTCTTCTGGTCTGCCTCAGGTGGGTACAAGCCATTTGTCTCTGACTCCCACCTGGAGGCAGGAGCAACTAGTCATCTCAATCGCATACTGGCTGCAGGCAGGCGGCAGTATTCCAGCACCTCCTGACCCTTGCTGCCCCCCAGACATGGGCTCCGGATAGGCCATGCCCCTGGTGTTCGAATCTCCTTAAGTCCTCAGAAGTTGAGGTCTCCTGGTACATTGTGCTTGACATCATAACCTGGTATGAGGTCCTTGTACCCAAGCTAGGGTCAGGAAGGGGGCCTGGTTGTGGATAGCCTCTATATTAATGAGGCATCATAGGGTATTGCGGAGGAGGAAGGTCCTTGTGGTCAAACCTTTGTCAAAGAATTGCTTACATTAGTTGACCTGCCTCTGTCTTTGCATCCCCCCCTACAATACCCTATGATCCCTCAGTAATATATAGGCTGTCCACAATCATATCAAGGAAAGTGCCCTGATTATGGTCTGTATTTTTGCATGCATACTTCTTTAAACTGTTATGAATGCATAAAACAGGTTGAAAGTTCAACCACACCATGCAGGGACTTAATGATGCAGCAAACATTTTGTCGTAAAGATAGCCGAGTGACCCCAAGGGGCAGTGAAACACAGCTGCTGCCCATGCAGGTAAGAGCGGTGGGGCCAGTTTTTTTTTTATAAATTATTTTTATTGAGAGTTCATAAAGACAAGATCAGCATTACAGGCAACATCAGCATTACAGAATACATTTGTAAAAAGCGTTAGTACAGCACGTGGCATATGAATATAAACAAGTAATCGACAATCGGGTGTCCATAACATGATTATAAAGTGCAACGAGTAATTATAAAGTGCAAAGGTGCATAAAAGTGCATATAGGCAGATTGATGATTGTGAAGGTATCTTTTACAATTCAAACACACTCCAAAACTTTTCATATTTTTTGAGCGCCCCTGATCTAAGCGCATATTTTCTTTCCCTGCCCTGGATTCGTAATAATTTAGCCTTCCATGCCTCATAGGTCGGTACTTGGTTGGTTTTCCAGGACTGTAGTATAAGCGATTTAGCTATTTGAGAAGCTATGAAAAGAAATTCGTCATATTGGGTGTTGATCGCTGAACAACCTAGAACAGGGACTAGATCATCGAATATTATAGGAGCTTTAAGCTCAAAGGAGAGGTATTTTTCAATTTCCTTCCAGAGTGGTTACATTTTAGGACATTCCCAGACAATATGTTTCCAATTCCTTTTTTCCTCACATCGGAAACATTTGTCGGCCACTAGGGGGAAGATATTATGGAGGTAAGAGGGGGTTCTGGAAATCAGCCATTTATTATAAAATTGCATGCGCTTAAAATTAGCGCCGCGGAAGATTGTTTTATTGAATTTATTTATTTTATCCCAAATTTGTTGATTGATTTCAATATCCTACCTTTTTTTCCACCTCTCGATAATCTTACTAGAGGAGTCCTGCTCCTTGTCCTCCTTTAGAATTTTAATCCAAATACTCATCTTTTTTTGAGTTTTGTTATTCAGTGCTGTAGAGATAGTTTCCTTAAAATAGAGATTTCCTATATCCAGCTCCCTGAGTATTGGATTTAACATAAGAAAAGACCATTTCAGAATGGAATGAGAATGGCTCACCTGACTGGCTATTTGATCCCATGACTTCCACCTATTACCGGCCAGGAAGTCATCAATTTTCTCAAAGCCATTTTCTTTCCAGAGGTTTATTAAGTTACAGTCCATACATCCCTCTTTCCCTAAGTTAAAGTTGTTCAAATCCGTTGGGA
The DNA here is from genome assembly GCF_964263255.1 of Lissotriton vulgaris. Lineage (NCBI taxonomy): Eukaryota > Metazoa > Chordata > Amphibia > Caudata > Salamandridae > Lissotriton > Lissotriton vulgaris. The sequence continues at coordinate 1,033,217,662 of NC_141697.1, forward strand.
TACTTATTCGAGGAATAGAGTGGAATTTCAAAAACTGGGTTTTCTGTCTAAAAATCCACTGAAGGGACTTGTAACGGATTTTCTTTGGGTCTTTAGTGACTCTAATCGGGTCGATTATTTTTACTTCTGGCAACATCTTCTTCATAAAAAAATTGTCTGCCTCGTTCGTGTCTAAAAAGAAAAACCTAAAGCTATGGTGTGCAAAAGACAAATAATATTCTCTTATATTTGGGAGGGATAACCCTCCTTGTGCAAATGGAAGATATAAAGTGCTAAGTGCGAGCCTAGGAGTCTTTTTGGCCCAGAGAAATGAAGATATTAAAGAATCCATTTTTTTAAAGAAGGAGACCTGAATAACGCAGGGTGCTGCATTAAATAGAAAATTAAAAAGAGGTAAGATCGACATTCGTATCAATGCTGCTCGGCCCATTATGGACAGGGGTAATAAGTTCCAGCGTTCTAAAAGGGACTCAACCTTTTTTAGCAGCGGTGAATAATTGAGTGAGAACAAGTCGTCTACATTGTCCGATATAAATATTCCCAGATATCTCTTTGGCTTTGGGTTATTAGATTGCCTAAATTCTGGTATTAAAGTGTCTACAGTGCAGGGTAATAAAATAATTTCCGTCTTGTTAACATTAATTTTATAACCCCCTAGTTTTTGAAAATCAGAAAATATTTTTAAGATTTTCGCTTGACTTAAGGGGTTAGTATCTAAAAACAGGGCAATATCATCGGCGCATAGTTTTATATTAGTCATACCAGCTACCGGGGCTGTATTAGTTTGTGTATTCCTAATCGCAATCGCCAGAGGTTCAATAAATAATGCAAATAATATTGGCGACAGGGGACAGCCTTGTCGGGTACCTCTAGTAACCTTGCATGTCCCAATGTTAAAATTATTGATGATAATCTGTGCCCTAGAGTTCAAATATAGTTGTTTTAAAAGAGAAATAAAAACATTCGGGAAATTAAAACTGTGCAAAATAGCAAATAAGCAGTCCCAGGACACTAGATCGAAGGCTTTCTCCGCGTCTAGGAACCATATTTGGGCCTTCACTTTATTAGTTTTAAAAATATCTAGTGCGGTGGGGCCAGTTTGGAGGGGAATTAAAAGAAGGCCACGAGGCAAAATTAAATAATTATAATAATAGGCACATTTATAAAACGCAATGGTTACACTATGACCAGTGTGTCCCCGTGCTGCGGTAACGTTGCCCAGAATTCTACTACCCTCCTCTACTGCCCTACTTGTCCCGGGGGAAGAGATAGGTTTTTAAATTTTTCCTAATGCAGCTCTCCTGGACCTCCATCCGGAGGCCCACATGGAGAGTATTCCACTGCTTGGCCGCCAGTAGGCTAATAGACCGTCCACCCATCCTAGCTCTCTTCTCAACGGGTACACACACCAGGCCCACCCCACCTGATCTCAGCTGGCGTGTTGGAACATAAGGGGTAAATAGACCAGACAGGTATGACGGAGCAGTCCCATGCAGGATCCGATGACACACACAGAGTGCCTCAAATAAATACTCTTACCTTTATCGGAAGCCATTGCAGTGCCACCATGCTGCCTTCGCAGAAGTCCTTCTTGGGCGCATAAGAATCAGGCGGGCTGCCGCATTCTGCACTCCCTGGAGTCGGAGCATACACTTGGTCGTCTAACCCAGATAAAGAATGTTGCCATAATCAAGGCGCGACGTCACCGGGGCATGGACCATAGTCTTCCTGGCCGCCGAAGGCAGTAGGTCCATTGTTTTCCGCAGGACCTTCAGGACTCCAAAACAGGCGCCTGCCACCCGTCTGGTTTGATAGTCAAAGGAAATGTTGGTGTCTAACCACACTCCCAAATTCTTTGCCTGCGCACAGGGCATGGGCGTCGTCCCCAGATTCTGGGGCCACAACGCAGAGGACCATACCGTCGGGGCCCTTCCTACCACAAGCACCTCCGTCTTGTTGCCATTCAACTTCAGGCAGTTCTTTGACATCCATGCAGCCAGTTCTTGCAGGCATGCAGTGAAGTTGGAGGCAGCCGTCTCTGGTGCCTGAGTTAGGGAAACCACCAACTGAGTGTCATCGGCATAGGATACGACCCTGATCCCAAACCCATCAGCAATCTCCACTATGGGAGCCATATAGAGATTGAACAGGGTCGGGCTCAGGGTTAATCCCTGCGGTATCCCCTGACTCAGCTTGATGACTCTTGAATAGTGTTCACCCGCTCTCACCTGGAAGCTGCGCCCAGACAAAAAAGATTTTAGCCAGCTCAGGGAACTGCCCGACGCCCCTCCATTCCTCAGACATTGCACCAACGTGTGGTGGGCCACAGTGTCAAAGGCGGCACTTAGATCCAGCAGAATCAGGGCCACCGTATGACCTGCATCCACAAATTGCCTGATGGATTCCGTCTTCAGCCCCTCTCCCTCCTCGCCAAACTCTATCTCCTCCGTCCCTTCCTCTCCTACCCTGGCGGAGCCAAGGAAGGTGGAGTACATTTTCTCCACTTTATCAGAGAAAAAGTCGGCTATCCGCATACATAGCTCCTCTGAGCCCACAGCCGGTGCAGATAGAGTTGTTAAGGAGGATATCTCAATGTAGACCAGTTCACGAGTAGAGTTACTAGCCTCATCAATTCTCTCCAGATAAGGAGCTGCTTTGGGTCCTCTAATGAGCCTGTGATAATTCCTTAGTTCCTCTTTATACTGCCCTCTCCCCTGCTCTGAGAAATCTACCCTCTAGCGCCTTTCCAGTCGTTTGCACCCAGCTTTCGCTACTCTCAAGGCGTCTGAGTACCACAGGGCTGATCTCTGCCCGGTTTCCTCCGTGCCCAGGGGGCAGTACAGTCCAGAGCCTCCGTGATCCGTCTATCCAAGTTCCTACATGCCTCTTCGGCACCTATACCACCAGGAGGGCCCTCCTGTACAAGGGCATTGCTGAACTGTCCCTGCAAAAATCCCCCCCACCTCCGGCAGACTATGGTCTTTCTAACAATCTCCCGTCGCTTAAGCCCAGCCCGTATTACCGCAAAGGGGACCAGGGAGTGGTCTGTCCAAGTGACAGGTAGAGGGGGGTAGACTACAATGTCCTCCCAATTCGTGAATAGGGAATCCAGCAGGTGCCCCTTTATATGGGTAGGGAAGTTGGATCTAAGCCTTAGATGTATTGTGGCCATTTCTTGACAAAGTTCTTTGGCCTCGGTGCAGGCGATATCCTTTAAAATGCAGATTGAGATCCCCAAGAATCATGAATTTCTCATACCGCAATGCCGGTTGAATAAGAAAGTTCAACAAGCCTCCCGAAAGCCCTTGGAGTGGCCAGGCGATCTATAGATCAGGATCCCCTTTACAATTAGTTTCACCTCTTTGTGGTCTGTCGAAATCCCCCCCACCCGGCCCTCCGACCTACCGCTCTTACCTGTATGGGCTGAGGCTGGTGAACCGGGTGAAACATGTTGGCCTCTTGATGTCGAGGACTATTAGATCCTAAAGTTATCTCATTGTTTTTAACTCTACCCAAGACCTTACTCAATAAACCATAATATGAGGATCTATGAGGCAATTTTAATTCACTCAAGTAATCCCTTGCCTTTCACCCTTTGAGTGATTGGCTTACAAACGTGTAGAGCCCATCCACTCACATTAGGTGACGTGGGTGTGGGTCCAATGATGAAGCAGGCCACAGGTGGTACCTGTGGGTGAGGACCCAACTAATATATTCAAGAAGCGTTGTGAGAGCACAAATTTTTCTGGGTGCTTACCACCATTGGAAAGTTCACGCATACAACCGGAATTTAAGTGAGTTGGTTCAACCCTCTACTTTTGTATTTTCAACATCAGAGTTTGAGACATTGAGGGTCGATCCTGAACAAACGTCTCACTCTTCCTTAGTGTTTACAGATCTTTAATTGTTCAACCTGATCTTGTAATGGGAAACTTGGAACTGTCACCATCAATGTCAAAGATCTGCGTTAATGGTGTAGAGGCGCCACCATTCTCTGATGTTTCAGAACCCATCTCTCCTTCAACATGTAGATATGATGAACGATGAGTTAAATGCCCAAAATGAGAAGAGTCTCTGGTAATAGTTGTTCCATGGCACTTGACAGTCACCATGTGTCCTTTGGTAGAAACAACTTGAAACATATCAGTTTTTCTTTTCTGCATTTTTGGGGCGAGCACCAAATCTCCTTTCTTGAACACAATGTTCTTCACATGTCGTCTTTTATCAGCATCTGCTTTCATCTTTTGATTATGAACTAAGTCCTTCTCATGAGTTGCATTCTCATCTTTCTCTCTCTGATTGGTTCATTGAGACAACTTGGTTGTCATTGCTCTCTCAAACATCAATGTCACAGGACTCTCAAGTGAGGTGGTGAACGATAAGTTCTTAGAGTACAGTTTAACACGAGTAGTATATTGCACTGTTTTCTTTAGCATCCTCATTAGCCGCTCAACAAGTCAGTTGGCCTGCGGCCACACAGAGGTGTGCTCTTCTGATGCTTTATATTCAGATGCTCTATGAAATCTCTGCACCCTCGAGTAATGGAAGGCGGGCGATTGTCAGATTTCACTATGGCTGGAACACCTTGTGTCGCAAAGATGCCATCTAGTCTTTCAATGACTTGATCTTGAGTAGTAGATGGTAGATGAGAGATCTTCATTTAAAAGAAATCATAGTATTCGTCCACAATCCCCATCAGGTGATGTTCATTGTCAAGTGACCCGAAAAAGTCAATGGCTACTCTTTCCCATGCAGGCTTCAGGATTTCAGAAATTTGTAAATTGTGCTGAGCAACGTTTGTAAAAAGACAGTTGCATAGATTACAGGCCTTCATTTCCTTTTCAATCTTCTCATCGAGATAAGGAAATCAGTCTCTTGTCTCGTAGAACTTGTTTTGTGGCAATGATTCCACGATGTCCTTCATGGGCCACTTCAATGTATTATCTATCACAGACTCACAGGATAGTGCCTAACTCGACTGGGCCAGCATGAACAACCATTTCTGTACTAAGCTTTGCATCGAACTATACCATTTCAGTAGCATCCTCAATGGTTTGGTTCATTTTCTTTAAACTTTTCTCACATTTATGTGACCAATCAAATGAAACATTCTTTTTTCATCAAGTCTCTCATTGGAACACTTACAGTGCGAAAGTCTCATTTCTATCTGGAACAGTAACTGGTCATGCCACTCAATGAACACACCATAGAAACATCTTGTGGCGATCAGCATTTGAAAGTGTTGTACTTTAGCAGGATCGGATGTCATATTCCCATCAGAAAAGATATGGCCATAGAATTTTAGCTCTGCCGCATGGAACTCACACTTGTCTGCAGTCAAAGTCAACCCTGCATCAGTAAGTAAATGACATATTTGTGTCATAGTTTTATCGTGCTCTTTGTTTGTGTGGCTCTGAAAACCAATATGCCATCACTATAATTGAACACATTTATGACAAGCTATGTGATACATTGAATGATGTCTTGAAAAAGTTCTGCAGATGTTGACTCATGAAAACGTAGTCTTTTGTATTAAAACAGACTAGCACGTGATGAAAAGTACCTATAACTGTATTCAAGTATCAACTGTTGATAACCTTTATTCAAATCAAGGCGAGAGAAGACCTTTGCACTATTTAATTGCATGATTATGTCAGCAATGTGTGGACCTGAATGTCCTTCTTGTTCAATTGCTTTGTTGTCTTGACTCATGTCTGCGCACCTGCGTACAGCTCCATCACTGTCCACTATAGGAGAAAACCATGGCGTTGGACCAGAAGAAAACTCAATATCATGAGTAAGTAAGGATTCGAGTTCCTTTTCAACAGCTTCTTGTAAATGAAAAGGAATTTGTCTGTGGCCCTGACTTAAATCTTGGCGGACAGGTTACTCGATCACAGCATTGATGGATATCCCATCTGCCAACATTTAAATCACATTATAACCCATGTAATTTATATTTCGCCGGACGGGGTATCCGTCACCATTTGTGGTGGTGTAGCCTGTCTGCTGAGATCTAAATAATCAACAACCAAGAAAAGAATGCCAAGGCTGCTACTAATTTCCAAGTAAATTAAGAAAAGATGTGGGAACCAGCCATCATTGCACCTTTAAGCTAATTTGTAGCTTTTTATTTAAATTTTTCATCATTCTCAATTTTTTCTTTTTTTCTCAAAAACAGTATATCAAAAATACAGTATACAAAATGACCACAATTATTATACAATAATTCAAGAAAACAAATACAACAATTTGTCCAAAACAATCACACCAATCTCACCTTTTCATTCATTCAGCTTTCATCCTTCCAACTTGATCCCAAATGTTCACCATACATTCACATACACAAAGACCAAAACATAATGCTGAAACCAATCTTTTAGTACTAAAGAATAGTGCAATTTTTGAAAATTTTCCTTTTAGTAATCCAAATTGTTTCTAGAGTAAATCATGGCTATATATATTTACAACAAGCAATATGTTTGGTACTCCACTGGTCTACGCATTTCAAACCCCACTGGTTAAGGGGTTCTCATCAGGACCAAAGATCACTGAAAAACAAACAGATACCAATCAAAAAACTGACCTTGCTTAACCATAACGCACCCCGAAAGCCAGCAGTTGCAACAGCCTTGGCTTACCTTCTAATGAATGTGTAAACGCTTTCAGATTAAAGGAAACCTTAAATAAGGTAACTGGAGAGCCCCACGGAGAACAGGGAAGGAAAAGGACAAGGAGGGAAAGGGAAGTCAATGTCCCGTTTGCTTAAAATATATTCAGTCGAAACCATTCTGATGTGGACGAAGACTTACATAATAGTGGTGATGGCAAAGTTGTTTAGCGTAAAACAATCATGTACTGTATGTGCCTTGAGCTCGAAAGCAGCCGTTCGATGTATTGGACCTGTGGAGGGGAATAATGGAATCCGTTGTAGCTCACAAGCCATCAATTCACAAGGGCGTTTCACTGCCACCGTTTACATTGGGGCCGGAGTTTCTTATGCTTCCTTTCACAGTATTATTTTGCAATTTTCCATAATCAATAGCTTCTCTTTGAAAACTCGGTTGCATCCACCTTCAGCATTAACACTCCGTATCACTTAGGATCTGATCTTGTGTGGCAGCAGAGTATCTTTATGTGTGGTCTTAACAGCAGGTTCTTGGGCAACGACATGTAGATCCTCTGCAATGCTTTGGTTATCTTCAACCGGTTCACCATGGCTGGAGCTTCAATTTGACTCCACATGCATTAAGCGTCAATTCCGTAATTTTTTGATGAAACAAGTGGCATGCAAAGCAGATTTCCTGGACCACAGCAAACTCCATGGGAGAGCACTGTCAATCATTGGGTTACTTATCCCCTATCTTGTCGCCAGTTGGAGTGTCTTCCCGAGCCTAGGTACCCGCCAATGATTACAACACACTCAAGCTTAGTATTACATCTCTTTGTTCATCTGTGTGTAGCTGCGAACACTACATTCTAAACTAGCCTTCATTGTATTCCGCTCCAACGCTTACGTTACAGCTCTACGGAGTCTATCCAGAGCCAAAAGGATTACTTCATTGCTAACCCGCAAGGCCCTATACACTGGTTAAAGGTAGCCCAATGGTCCCTCCAGCAGGTGCTAAGGGTGGGACAGAGTTTCCTGTAGTGAACAATGTGCTCTTTCCCTGTTGGTTGACTGTTGAATCCAGTTTTACATGTTCACCTTGAGGATAAAATAAAATAAATCCAGTATTTGTAAAGCGTGAACAATTACCCAAAGGCGTCAAGGCGCTGCGGGCCATCGGGAAGATTAAGCGAGCTATTGATAGTGCTGGGCTGCCCTGCCGCCGGTGCGGAGGGTCGAACCGTGAGCCCCATGTTCTGGCGTAAATCACCCTGGCTGCTTTGCCACACCTCTTCCTTCATTGTTTTGGGTGTGTAGGAAGTTTGGTTTCTGTTGCAATGACACCCCTGCTTTTTGCAAGATTTCTGATGCACTTTGACTTAATGTGCCCTGGGTCTCCGCTAATCAGGTTCCCAGGGCCTGTGTTCTTTCCCAAAACTGTACCTTTGTACCCCCATTTGGCACCTCTCTGGCCACATGTAAGTCCTTTGTAAAAGGGACCATGGGTACCAAGGGCATTGTGACCAGGGAAGGCCTCTAAGGGATGCAGCACATATTATGTCACCCTTAGAGGTCTTGTACCTTAATACACACACATTGCCATTACAGGCTGCTTGCTTTGGTGCAGAGAAAAGAGAAGAGTCAACATGGCACACATTTTTGTGTCTAGGTCTGAAAAGAATTCCCTTTGGGAAACAACAATAGCATTCTCAATTAATCACTCATCACTTACACAATCAATCACACAAATCTCCACGTCTGTTCGATCAATTCGTTCTACAAGGACGGGCTGATTGAACAGACGCAGAGATTTTTTAATCCCAGTGTTTGGGTTTTAATGCATGTTGCTGTGGAAACAGCAATTGTAAGATTAAGAGAAAGAAAGGATAAAATTGAGCCTACCCCTATTTAATCCGGAGAAGGATTTGTGATCACCCATTAAGGTCAGTACTTGTAGGGTGCCGGTATACATTTTAATGGAAAGCCTGATGAAGGTGCTTGGACCTGCTGATACCACCAACACGCGTCGCTTCTTGGTCTTGTTTGAATGTAAACTCTGTGCATACCAATTGATGTTGTTTTTTTGACAATATTTGGATGTTGAATGGATCATCATTGTTGACTTATACAATTGATTTGCACTTTGTCTTATATTTTGTGATATATCGCGGTATAATTTCTGATGAAATTGTGATTTTAATATCAGAGTTGATTAACTCTATTTTATTTCTTTTTTAACTTATTGCATTTACTTAATTAATAAAACATAAATATATTTGATCTGTTGGCTATCGTTATAGTGTCTGTGTGTTTGGTTGTGTAAGTGATGAGTGATTAATTGAGAATGCTATTTTTGTTTCCCAAAGGGAATTCTTTTCAGACCTAGTGTCAATTTGGTGTCCTGTGCCTTTGGAGAGTAGGACCGCCTCTCCTGGTGTACGTAAGACACCCCTGTAGCAGGGTGCACTATACCCCTGGCGAGGGTACAGTTGCATGAGCACTGTACTCCTACAGTGTCTAAGTCCATTATTAGACATTGTAAGCGCAGTAAAGCCATAAAAGAGATGGTCTTGGAGTTTGTCATTATGAACTCCACAGCACCATAATGGCTTTACTGAATTCTGGGAAGTTTGGTAGCAAACATCTCAGCATAATAAACCCACACTGATACCAGTGTGGTCTCTATTATCCAAAGCACTTAGAGGGCATCTTAGAGATGCCCCTTGAAAAACAACATGCTTATGGTGGGTTCCTTGTCTGGTAAACACCAGCCTGCCATTACGTAACAAATTTCTGGACCCCTAGGGTGGGAGCCATTGCCCCCTGAGCCAAGAAACAAAGCTGAGGAGGTAACACCTCCCCCAGGTCAGGAAGAGCCATCTGTGGCAGGGGAGGTTCAAAGACCTTGCTGCCTTTTTAACGTGCCCCCTAGCCTCTCCTGCTATCAGGAGCAGGACCCCTTCCTATCTCCACTCCTTTTTGGCAGGAAGGCAGGTGGGAAAAAGTCAACCCAGAAGGTGTGCCCACCTCTCCCAACCCCACCCCTCAGGTGGGGGAGGTGAGGTAAAGCCCACTCTTCACTGTCTGCCATTTTGCATGGTAGGCAATATCCAATCCCTGTTCGGGATTGTGCCCACTCCCCGACGTGGAGTTAGCACAACAAGGATGTAGTCACCCTAAGATCAGTAGCCAATGAGACCTCAAGACCCCGAAAACGCTCCCTAAATACATTATAAAGGGCGCAGCCCTGAACCAATAAGCAAATTCCAGCAACCTATGAAGAATAAGGATGAAAGAAGACGCTCAACAGAGAAGACTGCAGAGAAGAACCGACTTTGCGCCAGCTCTACCGGCCTTTCTGCAGTTTCTGGAGATCGAGCGCCAAAAGTCGCTTTGTCCTGCAGCAAGTGACTTCCAGAACCCCTGGGAGGACTGACTGCCTTAAACGAAGACCGGATCTCCTGTGAGCAGCAACTCTGTTCAAAAGAATCACCAAAGAAAGACTCTGAGCCTGCTGAGGACAAGGAAACCCGACGCCTGGAACCACCACTGCACCCGACGCCTTCTGACAAAGTCAGAGTGGTCCACCAGTCCCAGCGAGGTGCCCCAGAGTCTGAGTCCACCATGGGTTAACCCCTCCAGGTCTCCTGACGTCGCCTGCTGCCTCTGTACGAAGACCCCCCAACCATAAGTGCCCCGGTAAGGTGAAATCCGACCTCAAAAGGCACCCCTTCATCCAGCCGCCCTGTGCCCTGGAGAAGAAGACCTGAGGCTATGTCCCTGAGTCCTCCAACTTACGAGCCCAGCTTTTGGTTCCTTCCAGAAGACTACCTGGACAGAGCCTGCAGCCTAAATCCAAAACTAGCAACTACCAATAAAAACAACAGGCCACCTGATGCCAAAACAGCTCCCTGCACACTGGCGGCCTCTGTGCCTCTGTGGATGCACTTTGTGTGCTAACCTGAACCCCCCTTTGCCCTGAACTTAAGTCCAGGAGTTTTGCTCCCTCAAACCGGAAGCCACATGTCCCCCATTGGATATCATTGGGCCTCAGCACTCTGCACCTGGTCGCCCTAGTTCCACTAAGGGTGATTTGCAAGTGCATCCTTTGCCCTGGGAAAACTCTTGTTCTAACCCCAAAAACTCACCCCATCAAGACCGTTTAGTTACCTGCAAAATGATAACCCAATTGTACCTTCATAGGATTGTATTGACTGTTTTCCTCTGAAAAACGTCCAAGTGTGGGGGGTGTTTTGTATGAGAACCTAAGAAGCTGCGTTTAGAGAAAAACTTTTTTACTTACCTTATGTCTAGGAACTGTCCTAGTATGTTCTCTAAGCATAAAACGCTGCTCTTTAAAGCTTTGGCTCAGAGTGTGGATTAATTCAACTTTCTGGAGTTAGCGCCGGGACGCTTTTAGTAGCTGTGCGCTGTATAAATTAAATATAACATAACATAACATATCACATTGAGTAAGAAAATTAATCTGAAAAGCAGTTTGAAATGTAATCATACATTACCTGCAAGGTAACTGAAACGTAATCACAACTGTTTCTAAATAATTGACCTACCTGAATACAAAACAAGTACATATAACTGCACTCAACTGTATTGTTTTGGCTAAGTATTATCTCACTTACATGCATCAGGCCTGGGTTGGTTCTAGAAATAAAATACAACTAAATAATATTTTTATACAAAAAATTTGTCTGGGTTCAGTCTTTGAGTGTGTGACATTTCTTGCCTGAGTGTGTACAATAAATGCTTAAGGCTACCGTGTGATAAAGCCTTACCGCTCATCCACACTACCGGAAATAGAGAGTAAGGTATTATCTACTTTGGCCTCTGCTGACCTTTGGGGATCCACTGTACCTCACTTTGGTATATACATAACTAGCTTCCTACAAGGTGGATTTGTTTGTTATTGTTCAAAGCTTATGCTTTATACCAGGGTTCTACAAAGTAGATCCTGGACATTATGGCAGAGATACCCGCCACCCCCTCTCGACGCAATCCCCAAGGATGGGAAACTGGAAACTGTTCTGAACTTTTGGAAGGCGGGAGGGAGTGACCCTCCCGGCCGTATTTATTAAAATATGAAACAAAATTAAAACATTAAAATAACAGTTTCATATTATGTACAATTTCATTTCCACATTACGATGTTTGGCTAACCTTAACAAATCTCTAATACAAAGGTTCTCCTAGCCGAACTAACATCCTACAAAACATTTGACTTGAAATTGTACATCCTAACGTTAAGGGCCAACGGCAAGGTCGTAACCGGTGTCAGATCCCTAAACCAGAAAATACCCCCCTCACTTGTGAGGGGGGGCGACCGCACAGAGGCGTACCTCAAGTGCATCTACCAATTTCCCTTTGACTTGACGGGGGCCCCAATGGACTTGACGCCATTTAACGGTCGTCCGAGGACTCGTGTGAGGTGTCTAAAAGGTAGCGTAAACCCCCTCCCGAACCCCACACAACTTACCCATCTGCCGTCGCAGATGTCCTGGCCCCGGGAAATTCCCCAGGAGGGCCCGTAGCCCCTCCTATCCAGGAAGGGGCCTTGACCGCCTTTCCTTTCCTTCCGGCGGCCCATCCTTAGAAGGGACCGCCTCCCCGTTGAGGGGCCAATGGCCACCTCCCCCGAGCGCTCCCATCCGTAATGGGTGACGCCCCCCCATAGGGATCTTCCAATTACTGCTCACCGATCATGACCTTACCGCCCGACCAAAATAAATACGACAATTTAACTAAAATCACTCAATTACAAAACAACCATAACTATTTCACGTATGATTACTGATCAATACTAGTGCAGAATTACTTTATTTGAAAAAACATACTGTAGATGACCATTCTTTATTGCATACTCAAAATAACACGACAATCATCACAACCTGCAAGAAATAGAGTTACCACATCAAAACTTTATTCAAAACAACTGGCTGTCCTCAGGGGCTGGTGGGTGGGTCAAAATTGGCTCTTCGTTCCGTCTCGAGCTCACGTGCAGCGGGGAGGTGCAGCTTCAGAGCATAGGAACAAGAGGATGCTTTCTTGGCTTGTTGCTCCTTTTATCCGTCTTCGGGCGGGCGTAAACCCGCCTCCGCCTGCCCCCCGGGGGCGTGGCCGGCGGCGTCAGCGTCTAGGACAACCCCCTACAGGGCGGGAAAAGGCGCGCCCCGGCTACGCCGCTTCGGGCATACCAGCCGGGACTCGCCCCCCGCCCAAGATGGCCTCCCGGGAGGATCGGGGTACTCCACCATACGTTCGGGGGGACCGAGTGGTCGCCCCTTTCCATATGGCAGAGATACCCGCCACCCCCTCTCGACGCAATCCCCAAGGATGGGAAACTGGAAACTGTTCTGAACTTTTGGAAGGCGGGAGGGAGTGACCCTCCCGGCCGTATTTATTAAAATATGAAACAAAATTAAAACATTAAAATAACAGTTTCATATTATGTACAATTTCATTTCCACATTACGATGTTTGGCTAACCTTAACAAATCTCTAATACAAAGGTTCTCCTAGCCGAACTAACATCCTACAAAACATTTGACTTGAAATTGTACATCCTAACGTTAAGGGCCAACGGCAAGGTCGTAACCGGTGTCAGATCCCTAAACCAGAAAATACCCCCCTCACTTGTGAGGGGGGGCGACCGCACAGAGGCGTACCTCAAGTGCATCTACCAATTTCCCTTTGACTTGACGGGGGCCCCAATGGACTCGACGCCATTTAACGGTCGTCCGAGGACTCGTGTGAGGTGTCTAAAAGGTAGCGTAAACCCCCTCCCGAACCCCACACAACTTACCCATCTGCCGTCGCAGATGTCCTGGCCCCGGGAAATTCCCCAGGAGGGCCCGTAGCCCCTCCTATCCAGGAAGGGGCCTTGACCGCCTTTCCTTTCCTTCCGGCGGCCCATCCTTAGAAGGGACCGCCTCCCCGTTGAGGGGCCAATGGCCACCTCCCCCGAGCGCTCCCATCCGTAATGGGTGACGCCCCCCCATAGGGATCTTCCAATTACTGCTCACCGATCATGACCTTACCGCCACAGGCCGGATAGTTGACCGGCTATCCGGACCCCCCACAACACTCCTACCTATAGGTCATGTTTTAAACTCTTCAGCCAAGCAATGAGGTCTCCTATGAGTAACTCATTCCCCACCCGGGACAAATGGACCCCATCTCCCAAATACATACTGTCCCCCTTGATACAACCATGCGGGATAGAATGCAGTGCACTTGAACGAAACAATCTACCCAACTTGTTATTTACCTTCTTCACTGAGTGGTTCAGAGCAGAAACCGAAATCGCCCCCCGCCACATTTTACGTGGAATCATATGGGACCATGCAATGGTGCACCCTGGAACTCTTCTCGCCAACCAACTTACAGTGGAAAGCATTGCCTCGAGAAGCAGTCGTCTACCAGTGGTCACCAAATCATTACCCCCAAGATGGACTATGATTATAGACGGCGGTGACCTTGTCCGCCCTAACAAACCCTCGAAAAAGGATTGAAACTGGTCAATACAGAGCCCGCCCCTTCCGTAGAAGGTTACCCTGTACCCGTATTCCACAGCCATGTGAATCATGTCACCTGCCTTGAATACGTCTGCGGCACGTCTCACGTATGAGTGGCCCACGACCCACACCTCTCTTTCCGCAGCCGGTGATGTCTGGCCGCTGGTTCCCAGGTGTCGGGTCGACTGCACAGTCCACCCCGCCTCGTAAGGTTGCGCAACTGAAAACCAAACAAAAACAAGAAGCATGAGTACATCATTACAGCTTCACAACATGTGCAACCGCACATACCTTTTGTAACAGTTCGAGGACCAACGCCCCAAACGCTTTACATTTTCAACACTCAGACCCCTGGCTGTAGCCTCAGTAGCAGCCCCTATCCGAAAGGAGTGGGTCCCGAACTCGCCGGGGTTCAAGCCCGCGGCCGACATTGACATCGCCAGCACCCGCCGGAACTGAAACCTCGTCAGTGGGGTGGCGTCAGCGTGTCTCAACAAGGTCCCCCCCCATGATGCCACCCTCTGCGCTAAATATTCCTCTACGCAAACAACAGGGCACATGGAAGACCCGGGAATCCTCTGAATGATTATGCAGTCCCCAATCGCACCCTGATCGGTTTTTGACCTGAAAAACGAGACAGTCATCGTCTCGACCTTGACCCGGATGTGCTCCCGGCACAGTCCCCCCATCGTATCCCGCTTGTTCTTTGCCACTAGTTCGCTTACCCGCATAGCCCCATGGAATGCTAGCGCAAATGCGGCTCGGAATAACACAGTTTCATACTGGGATGAACATGTTGCAGGGAGTATGGAGAATAACAGGGCCAACCTATCCAGACCTATCGGGTGCCTCTCATCCACTCTGCGACCCTCAAGGCGTTGCCACCCACGTAGCGCTTTCTGCACCACGAAAGACGCTGTCGGGTCCTGAATCCCATGAGCCTTTGCCATAAAGGAAATGGCGGCCCGATGCCTCTGGGCCGTAGCTACTGATTTGCCTGCCTGATGTAAAGACAGCAAGAATTTTACGACAAGCTCTTCCTGTCCCCAAAGCTCCCCCCTAGCAGAACCCAAAAAGGACCAATAGGAACGGAACGCCCCTTCATATGCCTTCCTTGTCCTGGGTGCTAAACTCTCTCCCACGAGGTTTTGTAGTTCGGGGCACCGAGAGACCAGAGAGCTTCGGGAAAGGGTGCCGCCACCGGGTCCGCTGTGGGCAGAAAACCCCAGAAGGCCTGCATACGGAAACGAGAAAGTGCATCAGCCGCTTGGTTCAGTACCCCCGGGACATGTCTTGCCCTAAAGAGCACATTCAACTGCATACATAATAACACAATTTCTTTGAGCAGTCTCAGAATCCATTTGCAACGTGCTGCCTGACTATTGATACACTCAACCACAGTCATGTTATCAGACCAGAACACCACAGAGTGATCCCGGAACCCCTCCGGCCACGTTTTCAAGGCCACAAGAATAGGGAAGAGTTCGAGAAAAGCAATGTTACTCGTCAGCCCGCACTCGTGCCACCATGACGGCCATTTTTGAGCCGACCATTGTGTCCCAAATATGGCCCCAAAACCTATACTCCCTGCCGAATCTGTCCAAAGCCCCAGCTCCTCGGAGGACACCGCTGGTTTGTTCCAGACAATTCGACCATTGAAATCCGCCAGAAATGCCAACCAAATGCGCATGTCCTGGCGAACCTCTGCCGAGAGCCTCGTGCGGTGATGTCCTTCCTTCAGGCCGACCATGGCTTGTGCAATCGAGCGGGAAAAGGGGCGGGCCATTGGCATCACTCTCAGGGCAAAATTCAACTGACCCACCACTTGTTGCAATTGATGCAGGTTTACTTTCGTCGCACGAATACAGGTTTCAAGGGATGTCCCAAATTTTAACACTTTTTCCCTGGGTAATCTAAAACAACCTTCTACTGAGTCGAGCTCGATCCCCAGGAACTCGAGCAAAGTTGAGGGACCCACAGTCTTACCTGGCGCCAATGGCACACCAAATTGATTCATTAAGACACGAAATTCATGTAAGGCCTTACCACATTCGGGATCCCCGGCTGCCCCCAAAAAGAGAAAGTCATCGAGATAATGCATAACATGCCGAAAACCCGTTTTCCTTGTAAATACCCATTGCAGAAAACAACTGAATTTCTCAAAATAGGCACAAGATATAGAGCACCCCATTGGCATATATCTATCCATGTAATAGCGACCCTGAAACATAAAACCAAGGAGACGCTGATCGTCTGGGTGTACCGGGAGCAACCGGAACGCTGACTCGATGTCCGATTTTGCCATCAGCGCCCCGGGCCCCAGGCGATTCAACATGGCGACGGCCTCATCAAAAGATGCGTACCGCACCGAACACACTTCCGGGTCTATCGCATCGTTCACGGAAAGACCACGTGGGGCTGACAAGTTATGTATTAGCCGAAACTCACCCGGGTCCTTCTTGGGGACCACCCCTAGAGGGGAACAAACAAAGTTAGCGACCGGTGGCAAATCAAATGGACCGGCAACACGACCTCGAGTTACCTCCTTCCCAATCTTTACCTGAACCACCGCCGAATACTGCAAGGCCGACAGTTGGTTCTTACAGTTTGCTACACCCTGAAAATCCCCCACTGGGATGCGGAAACCATATGAAAACCCGTCCCGCAACACCCCAGCGGAAGCATGATCCGGGTATTCGTTGAGCCAAGGAATCATTGCCATGGTATCAATCGGAGTAGGTAAAGGCGCCCCTCGGACTATTTCAGACCTGTTTGGCGCTTCCCTTACCACCGTTATCACCCGTCTTGGCTCTGCACATGGACTCAGGATGGGATGACTGCCCACACCCCCCGCATTCATGTCTGAACTTGCATGACCCCTGGGGCCTTGTACATTTTCCCCTGTTGAAATTCCAACAAATCCCCTTTTTACCTGTGTTGCCACTCGACTTCGAGTGGTGTTCGTTACCTGTACCTGTCCGAAAGGGCGTCCCAGAGGATTGGCGGGAAGATTCACCCCCATTACTCCCTGACAATGGCACTTTTAACATTCCTGAACTCTCCATTTTCTGCCACGAGACAGAGTCGAAACAATCCCATGTTAGAACTGGGTTGTGCTCTTTAGCCTTTCTAAAAAGATTGTCATAACAGAACCGCTGATTGTCCCCGTACGTCAGGGAATACTCCATGATACGTGACTGATAAATAGGCAACTCGGTCAACAACTCGGGCCTGCGCTCACCCATGATGGAGGTAAAAATGCCCCACGCTCTGCCCCAAGTACCTATGTTTAGTCAACCTTAAAGGCGGCCATTTTCGCGCGCCAAACACTCGGATGCATGAGCTCCTTTTGGCTCTTCACATGCTCTATCTCGTAATGGTCGGTAAGCAATGAAAACATGTTTACATACTTATCCGCCCAAATCATTTCCTTAATTTCCAGTGGAACATGCTGGGCAATCTTCTCCCTTCGAGAAGGTACAGACCCCTCCCCCGCAATCGGCAATGGCCGCTTACCTGAAGTAGATCCCGCACTTGCCGCCGAACTTGGCCCTGCTGCACTTTCAGCCGCCGGAACCTGTGGGGAAACAGAAGATGGTGCCTTCGCAGCCTCTCTGGATTCCCGCAACTGTCTCATTACTGCCCGGGCGTCGTCAGCCGTGGCGCCCTCACTATCTTTCCCCAACCACGCTGCCAATTGCGCCGCCAACTCGGGAGGCATATCTTCCCCGTTCACGGGGGTGACCACCACGGGGATCGGATGCCCCTCCTTTGGAACCGAGGTTGGCTCCTCACGTGGAGTATCGGGAACCGGGGTTTCCCCCCCAAGTGCCCCCCTTTTTGACCTCTTGCCTCTCCCGCTAGGGACTACTCCCGGCAAAGCTGGTCCGATGACTCGCTTCGGTCCTCCCTCCCCGTCTTTAGCCGCCATCTGCTTCTTCAAATCGGCTACCTCCTTTATGAGCATGCGTAGCATCTGATCGGTACCGACCCGCTTTCCGACCTTCTTGCCCGGCATTCTCAAGCGAAGATATCTGTAAGACAAAGAGAAAGATTACAACGCTCAAAATTGGCTCTTCGTTCCGTCTCGAGCTCACGTGCAGCGGGGAGGTGCAGCTTCAGAGCATAGGAACAAGAGGATGCTTTCTTGGCTTGTTGCTCCTTTTATCCGTCTTCGGGCGGGCGTAAACCCGCCTCCGCCTGCCCCCCGGGGGCGTGGCCGGCGGCGTCAGCGTCTAGGACAACCCCCTACAGGGCGGGAAAAGGCGCGCCCCGGCTACGCCGCTTCGGGCATACCAGCCGGGACTCGCCCCCCGCCCAAGATGGCCTCCCGGGAGGATCGGGGTACTCCACCATACGTTCGGGGGGACCGAGTGGTCGCCCCTTTCCATTATCTACATTGGCATGTGCTAATAATTTGGCCTGGATCCATCCCTCCATGACCGACATTTGAATCCTGATAACCCTGCTTTATTCGATGAAAATGGGACAGGACGCACCTACAGTCAAAACCTTTGATGACAATATTGTTACTTGAAAGACTTGTTTACAGATAAGTGTCAATATCTCAAAAGATTTAAAGTAGGCTTGAAATTATGGTTGACTAAGATCGATTTGATGATCCTTATTATTTCAATAATATTCGTTTTTTTGTTTTTTTTATTAATGTTTGGTTTCATTTAAAAGCCTTTATACATTCAGAAGGCTCAACAGAGCACTTTAAGTGTAATCCATTTCACTTTCCAATAACTGTGACACCTCCCAAAAATAAATTTTCCATATTTCTGTTTAGCTCACAATCTGCACCTAAACGTATGTTGTGGTAACGTGCATGTGTCAACTAAAATTCATGTCCTTCTTTTGCTGGCTGACTCGTCATACCTAGGATCTCTTTTGTTGCTCTTTTTCTTTATCATATCCTTTTATACAAAGATAATTTTCTTTATGATGAGCATAGAGAAAAGGAATGCTAATTGGATATAAGTTTACCATGCCTACTCATTTTGGAGGAGAGGTGTGCAGTGCCTCATTTGTGAAAGCAAAAATAGGTGCAAGGACCAAATGTGCTTATCAGCCCACTAGTGTCATTATTGCATGCTTCCGTTTCAAAATACTTTATTCGGTTTACAAGTTTGAAAACCATAAAAGTTCACAATTCATTCTTAAAAACATAAAAACCACAAATATACATATCAAAACATATTACACAAATTCCCATTACATACAGAAATAACTTCATTAGTTTTATATAAGAGAGGAGAGATATTCACAGGCACAACTTTATCGACGGTTGGAAAATTACTTATTAGAATACACCAACCACATTTTTTAGGGGTCACACTATTTCTGTACCTAAAACAAGTTTTCAGAAAAACAACCACAAATGGTATACATTCTGGCTTTAACAGTTGCATAAAATAGAGAGCGAGGCGAACCTGCTTAAAATTTAACTTTTTTTAAAATGACTTTAAAAAGAACCTCCGAGGGGCATCATAGAAACTAGAAAAGAACATAAAGTGCAGCAAGTCCTGAGGAGACAAATTGTCGCAGCCACAGGGTGCTAACACTTGTCCTTTATGACACACTCTCGGAACGGCCAGTAAAAGATGGAAATATTCCAGTCGGAACCTAGTTAGTAAAAACCGCTCGTGAGCCGACAAAGGCCACAACAGGTATGGCTCCATATCTGGGATAGACTTAAGCATTAAATATTTGCGGAAACTGTTTTTCGACAATTCCATCTCAGTTTAATTTTTTACGCATAATTAAGGATTGCGTCACAAAGACCACGTCTGTTCTGGTGATGCAATCTGGTCTTTAAAAGAGGTCCAGACGGCCCAACTCTCCAAAACTGCCCTTTAGGTATTTTTAACCAAGACATCCAGATCATATGATCCAGGCTCAAGATTTCTTTTAATAACTCTTGGGTCAGGTGGAGATCTTCATTCAGCCAACAGTTCAGCCAAAAAAGTAATGGGCGCATAGCCAGAATATCACTAATAAAAGCTAAACCGGTCTCTTCGTGGATTACTAAATTTGAAGTGCCTTTCGGAACCCCCAACAACTGTTTAAAAAAAAGTTATTTTTTACCACCTGAATGCCCTCTAGGCCTGAGTATCCCCACAGTTCACTGCTGTAACTGGCAATCGCAACACTCTTTGCTTGGTAAATTTTTACCCCCCTTTTGTTCCTAAGTAAAGGACCCCAATCCAGACGATCGTCCATTAACACACCTAAGTAGGAGAAAGTTGATGTTAAAGGTATTTTTCTCCATTCACCCTAAAGGAAGACTTACTTCCATTGTGTACGATTTAGAGTTGTTTATGGTCGCATCACGTTCAGCCATATACCGACAAAAACTGTCAAGCAGGATCTGCACGTTTTTTGGGGTGCGAGCCAGAAGAACTGCGTCGTCTGCATATAGGAAGACGGGCAGTCCCCTGCGTCCTACGGATGGAAAACCAGCCCCTGTTTCTCTCAAGGTTTTATCTAGATTGATAATATAAAGATTAAAAAGAAATGGGGCTAGGATGCACCCCTGCTGTACACCCCTTTCTGTACTAAAATTCCTAAAGACCCTCAGGTCCTGGGCGTATCTAATGTTTGCCTTAGTGTCTTTATACATGTCCAACAGCAGATCCACCAAATTTGCCTCCACCCCCATGGTCCACATGCTTCAGTTGCCGAATACCAAGGCTGCAGAATCGTAACTCATGCCCTCATCTTTTTCCACCCTAAACTTCCTTTCCATTTCTCTCACTCTATTGGGTTTTTTTTATACCTGATTTCTCCATTTAACTCTTTTCTCTCATCTCTTGTTCCTTCCCCTGCTTTCTACTCTTTATGAACGTCTCCCGCTCGCCTTGGGTCAAAGTGTGATGATGAAAAAAAAGACACTGGTCCACCAAAGTAAGGACCAGGCCCCACCACCCAAATCTCCAGATGAAGTTATGCACAGGGTATTTCTCTGATTTTGCGTTAATATCAACAGTGGCATTTTCTTGAAAGGGCACAGTCATACTGTTGGTTCCTTGCAAGATGTGTATGAATGGTGACTGATACACCAGAGAGCTGTATTTTAATGCATCAAGAGTTAAATACATGTGCAATCCATTGCAATGTTAGATGGTGGATCATATTTTCTTTGCATTATTGGCTTGGCAAACACTAGTCATATTGAGACTTCACCAGTCACTGGACACCCAGCCCATCAATGAAATCAAAGGACAACTAAATATTCAAAACTAATATGAAGAATATTAACAACTATATGAAGCGGGTCAAGGTGTACCATTGTCAAATTAAACTAATCCCTCAGCTAGAACATCAAAACAAATGTTCCTATTTTGTTAAAAAAAAACAAAAAAATTAGCAATACGTGCAGGTACATAAAGTGTTCTGTTGCTGCTAGCTCTGACCAATTTCCCCGCATACATTTCCACTTCTGGCTCCTTGGAGAAAACTATTACGTCTCTGTTGTCTGATAGTGGTCTACCAAAGCCACATCTCATAAGTGGTGGAGTTCAGTATGCACAGTAATGCCCAAATAGAGAGGACAAGCCCTTGTTGCAAAGAGAGACCGGTTCCATGTCACGTCCAGTAACCATGCAGAAGAATAGTGCAAGTCTGTTCATGCATGAGCTCTAATGAATGATAGTGGACATGTTCACATGCAGTCACGTTCTACTAAATAATGTTACAGAGGTCCGACATTGAGCATTCAAGGTGAATGAGGGATGTGGAAAATCTGAAAATACACTAAGGGGCTGATTTCGATCCGTGTCGGAAGGGCAACAAATGCAATCCGGCCAGAAAAACTATTAGCTGTACGCATGTTTTCCGCCCAACTCATACGTGAAATTCACCGACCGAGTCGTTTCCGGGTCCGAAGCTCTACGTACGTCTCGGTCGTAAGCTAACCGTGGTGTGAAATTGATGCAATTTACGACCAAGCCAGTACGATGCACGCGTCAGACAGCTGGTGCGAGCCGGAGTGTCCGGCTCACAAAACATCAGGGAAGTTGCCTTTGGGGGTCTGCGTCAGACCCCCTGTCACCCGCAGCCCTACACCTCGGACATAGGGGGAGACCCAAGGGTCTACCCAACACAGGCATGTACGGTGCAGATGGCACCAACGCGTACCCACTGTAGAGGGGGCCCTTGTGCAAGACGTACCCATTCAGTCAATGAGAGCCCATGTGCGCGTCATACGACTGGCTCCCATTAACTTCTATGGGAGTCCGACCGAACCAAGTCCGGCAGCATACGGCCGCATCGTACTCGCTCAATCGTACTGCAGGACTCTGGCTCGGTCGGAAAACACTCCAGATCTGGCTCGGTCAGAGAGCTTTCCGACCCAGATCAGAATCGGCCCCTAAATGATATGTTTCATTTACACATATATAAAGGTTTACAGGAAATAGGGCAAATATAAACATGCAGGGTTTAATGTGGGACTGTGCATATCTGAACAAGCATCAAGGATTGTGTCTTTGACGTATGGTGGACAGTTTAAATAAGTAGGAATCTTTCGCATTTTCATTATAATCCATTGGTGTTCGGGACACCTAGAGTAATATTCACTGAGATGTAGTAATTTTTTTTATTGCATGACATTCTTGTTGCCTTTTTTTCCCTAAGCTGAAATAAAGACTAGTACACTCTAGTAAATAGTAAATTGCCCTTTGTAAATGCTATGCTAGTCATTAAATCACTGGGTTACAATTAGAACTTAATGTCAAGGGGAATTTCTATCAACATATTTACAATTTTTTTCTTTCGCAAATGCAATGTCATGGTTCTTGTTTGTAAGTTGTTCAGAAAACATCATTCTAACTGCCCACAGAAATGTCCAGCCCACTGTAGCAACAAGAGGCCTCTCCCCTCCTTAAAAAAATATATATATTTCAACCATCTGGCTACTACTAGCCCAGCAGGCAAAAGAGATATCATACCACATGGTCACTCCATCTCTACATTCTAAAGTACTGCGGATTCCTAGCACTGTCCCACAATCTCTAAGCACTATCCAGAGCCCAAAAAACGTTTAATCACACCAGTCTTGCAATGTCTCATATGATTCAAAGCCAAAACTCCTCTGCAAACCTCCACCTTTACCCTTTCCTTATAGTCATTGCATTACTCTGCCTCCATATCCCTCCAGTAATCACCCTTTAACAACATTCTTCTGTGCATAATTCATTCTTTCATACCATAACTGTCCAGTTTCTCCCTATGACTAACAGCAGTGGATCAGTTTATTTTGCACTTGCAGAGCATTGAGTTGACAAAATAGGTCTCTTTCTCTATAGTCTTCGAATGATAACAGTGGTTCCACAGTCATCCTTGGAGAGGACAGTCTGTGCAGATAACTGTATTTCTAGTCCTTAGATGTGTCTTGGTATAAGTGAAAAGTATCTAATTGAGATGGTCCCATACAACTGATAGATTCTGTCATCCGGCATACTGGGTGAGATTCTGGCACAGTTTAAGGTAGAGATACTATGGTCCTCTCTCTCTTAAAGTGTAACATAGGTGTGCAAAAACAATATGTATGAAGATAACAACCCCCATTCTTGTCTCACAAAACACCTTGAAAGTGAAATCTGTCTGACGGTAAATCTGGCATCCTGGTGAAAGTTCCAAACTAATTTTTCTAAAATTTGGTGCTGGTTTATCAGAATCCATAATGTGTCCATCTGTGAAGGTTGGCATACACACAAAACACATTTGCAATGTACTCATCTGTAAGGTAGAAGGGCACAATTGTTTCCCCCACCAAGCAAAAAAGTGAAATGTGTATATTTACTTTTGTGTTGAATGTACTTAAATTTGACATCCAGAAATATACACACATTGTGTTTTCCTTCAACTCTGCAACTGTATTTATCTCCTTGACGTCTGCTAGAATTCTCCATCACTTCCCAGAAAATCAGAAATGTTTTCCAACCTATGAAGTAATCCCAAGGAAGCAAATGTAATACTTTCTCCCTGGGTTTTGTGGATAAAGCTCCATGTAATTAAATCTTATTTGATGATGAGCCTAATGGGTCAAACAGTATGATCATTAAAAAGCACATGATAAGAATGACACCTAGTGCTTCCTCTATTGTTGTTTGAAGGTTTCAACATTATTAATAAGGTATGGAAGACACGCTCTAATTCACACAAATAGAGCATGTAGTATAAAGATGTATTTAATTGTATGTCTTAGAGAAAATGTAACTTCACACTGAAATAGTTTCAGACACATCAGGATATTTTCACTGGACTGTCTATTTTCCAGCTACAATGTCTGATAAAACAGCTATTAGGCAATGCTTGAGAAAGGACATTGATTTTTGCTTAAAAAAGAAGTTAAGGTTTGCCCTAAGTATAGCTTCATGCACTTCATGCAAACGTCCCTTCAATATATTTGACCTGGAATGTTGACCATGGTATTCATCATTTTTTCTTATTTTAAAGAATAAATATATTACCTCTGAAGTTTTTAACTACCGGTTGATGAAAGAAACTGTGATTTCTGCAATATATGTATACAAGATCCTGATCATGTAATTTTCTTGTGTCTATGTTGGACATGGCCTCATTAGGGGAAATAACCCCAAAACCTTTTTCTTTCTCCTCCTAGTCTTTGCCGACTCTCTCTGCCTAACCTTAGAAAACTGGGCACCTTCCCCTTGTATGGCAGAGGGAAGGTGTTCCTGCCTACCTAGCCCACATTATGCTGGGGTTGCAGATACCATGGGGTTTTGAAGCCGTACCTCCATGTGCCCTGTAAACAGTTACAACACGTGCTTGGGATGGGTACAGCATGGGCTAAGAAGTGGGACGTAGCACTGAGTTTGCCATTTACAGGATAGCC
Organism: Lissotriton vulgaris; assembly: GCF_964263255.1. Classification (NCBI taxonomy): domain Eukaryota; kingdom Metazoa; phylum Chordata; class Amphibia; order Caudata; family Salamandridae; genus Lissotriton; species Lissotriton vulgaris. Next base: position 1,033,242,665 of record NC_141697.1, read on the forward strand.
TGTAACACTGTATCAAGTCTGCAATAGCAGGCCTGTGGGACGCCATTTTGCCCCCACCTAGGATGGTATCATTTAAGCCTCGGCCAACCAGGAGTGTGTCTTCCCCTTCCATGAGGGCACCCCACCAGGAAGCACTGATGTGCACCAAGGCTGAAGGCTGGGTGGACACATATGAAAGTTCCCTGTCCGGGTAATGAGGAAACTCCCACTGGGGCTTCCCCTGCCTTAGAGTTCAGCTCTTACCATGAATACTCCTGGGGAGTTACCGAATCTCTGGAGTGGTCTCATGGCCCTCCGCACAGCCTCACTGCCAAAGCCGTGGAGAAGTGCATGCGCCTTCCTACGCAGGTTAGGAAGAGGCGCTGATACATTGTTCTGGAACATGGGCTGGCCTGTTAATGCAGACCGAGGTGTGCTCACTGACACTGATGCTATTTCGGATATGTGGCCAGCATGCCATGGCAGGCTGGGGGATGTGCCCCAGCACCCATGGCACCGTGAAAAAGTGCCCAGCATTGCCATCATGGGCTGATGAGCATATACCTCCAAACCCAGTGTTCTAACTTCTGGATCAGGCTCACTGGTGCAGGTCTGCATCTGCACGCTTGTATCCATGGCACTAGGTTGAGCAGGGCGGTGTGTGCGCACTGGCACCAAAGGTGCTCAGGCCTGAGTAAGCCATGTGCCTCGCCTGTCCATGCCACGTGAAAGTGCATGCCCTCTTCGTAATCGTGTTGGGAAATGGCACTGATTGTTTGTTCTGAAACATGGGTCGATCTGTCATTGCAAATCAATGATTGTGCACTGGTAGCTATTGTGGGTAAACTCATGAGCAGCCTGCCAGTGCAGGCTACTGTGAGTGCGCAATCGCACTTATGGTGCCCATGATTGTGTGTGCCACCTGCCAACACAGGTTAGTGCATGCTCACAAACACACATATTGGTTAGACATGTGTCCAGTCTACAGATTCGGGTGGGCGCAATGGCAACACTGATGCTTGGAGCTGTGTGCTAATACTGCCATCACAAGCTGGGGTGCGCAATAGGGCACATGCACCTAGGTAGTGAGGAATACCTATGTGTGTTTTCACTACCCACGAGGCTTCTTTGTCCATAATTTAATATGGGGAACATCTGTTTATTCCTCAATCGACAGTCATAAAACATGGGCATATCACGGGAATGGCAGACCTCTACCATTTGAGGGGCAAATAGGATAGATTAAAGATAGAGGTTCTGACACAGCTTTAGGGGAGATCATGGCCCCAATACAGATTAAGGTTTGCATTCCAAGGCCCCATGGCAGACAGGCCTACATATTAGGGGAGACATCTGTGTTTGAAAGGGAAAACCCTTCAACCACCATGGCTTCAAAGACACACAACAGTATAATTATGGGTATCATCCTCCAGCAAAGAGTGAGATACTCTGTGGGGACTTGGGAGCAAAGAACCCAAAGCGCATGGTGCTCATTGTCAGAGGACCAGTTGTGCACATGGAGGATACTATCCAAATGGAGCCTGGTTTGGGCCGATGACCTGCTGAAGTGTAGGACCCTGAAGTGTGCTCTCCATGGGCCCGATTTCGAGCCTCTTGTCCTCACGGTGATATCAGGGACATCAAAGATATCTCCAGAGGGACATATATAATATCTACCTGTGACATCTGGAGAGCAGTGCTCTCTCACGTGCCCACCTTGGCTACCAAATACAATCTGACAGCGTGGTGTGAGCATGGATTTAAGACTTGTGTATGGAGACCAGATTGCCTAGTACGGAGCACCAAAAATCTTGCCCGCACCTGAAGTGTGTGGTTCACATTCTGCAGGGACTGCGACACTTATAAGTGTCTATTGGTGGTGAGCAGATTCACTAGTTGTGGAGCACCTCATGGCCTGTTTCATTGGTTGTGCCACATTTCTCTTTTGTGACACGCCAACTGCATGCTCATTGCATGTGGTGTCTGATTCTCAGGGTGTGACCATCGGAGGTGGGATTGTACAGAGTAGTACCTCATTCTATCTCATGTGACTCTGCTGAACTTGTGCATATTTTTGTGTGACTAGACTGGTCTGGTGCAACCTGTATCATTGTGCACCGGATGTTATGCCTTATTGTTAGAGAGTTTTGCATTTGCAACTCTTCGCTGTGTGTGTTACCAGAATTGCCTGGTGCAACCCAACTCTATGTGCACCGGTTATTGAGTCTCCTGATGAAGGAGGTTCGGAATTTGCAACTCATTGTGGGTGAAATCTGAATTGCCAGCTACAACTCATCCCTACGTGCACCAGTCACTGTGCCCAGAATGCCTGGGCACGACCCTGATCATCGTGTACCGATAAGGGCACCTCATCCTACCAAGAGGCTCCCCTGTGATACTTCCTATTCATCGGTTGTTCCCTTGTTGACCCTCATCATGTTGGACCAAGTGCTCTCTCTACACCTGGCCATTCCTGAAGACATTGTGGAGCTAGGTAGTACCAAGAGATTGACTGGGTTGAAGAATCACTTATGAGACAGTTCAGAACCTTTCCCTTGTTTACATCTACCTCTTCATTGAATGATTACCTATTCCCACCTGCATCCCAATGACCCAGACTAAATGTGACTTCGGCCACATGCAACCCATTGTCTGTGAGGCAATGCTGGTTATCTTCCATCCGGTGGTATAGGACAATAGGGGTGAACTTGAGGGAGGCCTGGGCGTCTGCAGAAGGTGAACCATATACCTGCTGGTTATCACTGGCACTGCATTATGCTGAGTGCATATGCATTTGTAAGAGCGTGCCACAGGGACTGGCTGATACCTGTCACACCGAATAGTGGTGCAAAGTGAGTGTGTGTGTGAGAGTGTGAGAGTGATTGTGTGTGGACTGCCTGAGATTCACAACACTGCCCAGCGGGGTCGCATTATATGTTGATTGGTGCCAAAAGCATAATACCTTTTAACATTGGATTCTCCTGCGTGGCTTTGAACTGCAGTGTTGCTAAAAAGGGTTCTATGTTTGTATGTATGTATGTTTTGTGTATGTACATATTATTGATATTGTGCACCGCATGAGGGTGCTCTCTGTCAATTGGGGGTTGGGGGGGAAGTGAGATTAGGAATTGTCCATAGTGTGCATACTACTGAAAGCATGAACATGCGAGTGGGCTTGGTGCTGCTGGTAATATTTCCAATTGTGTTTTATGCTCAAAAGTATATAATGGTCCTGTTATAATTAGGGCTCCCGGTTTTATGGTATTTTTTTGCCATTTCCTTCTGTATTTATCCATATTTATTTTTTGGGCATTTTTTCTGTATTTATCCACATTTATTTTTGCCACAAGCAAAAGACGACGCTACAGACTTGTATGCTGATCCTGCTGAAGTTGTTGTTCGATATTTCGACTAATAACGGAGGATGAACCAATAGGAGTTACTTCCCCATTCTCGAAGTGCAAAAGAAGTTGTTCCTTAGGTTACAGTGCCAGGGGCTCTTTCCATGGGCTGACAAAGTGAACGGTAATGCAGAGTAGGCAAAGTAAAACAGATTGGCAATAGCAAGGTACCAAAAGGTCCTGGTGGTAGTATATCTGATGACATCGGAGAGCCAGAACAGTTGCAAATCTAACCTAAAATTAACAATAACATACCTAAATGGCGTACAACATCTCCGCACGTGTGCTTAACTAAGAAGTCGATTATGTTGGCGGACGGACCTGCGTCCGTCCGCCACCCCCAAGGTGGAGGGACCGTCCGCAGGGGCAGCGGCGTTCCCTTCATAGCAATTAGGATGTGACCACCACCCTGGCGGTCACATCCCGTATCTTTAACATTGTGGCGGGTGCTGCTTGAAGAAGCACCCGCAGCAAAGTAAAAAATTCATGCTTTGCATTTGCATGCACGAAGCGGCAAGCACCGCGGTGCATGCCGCTTTGTGCATGCAAATGCAGGGGGGTACCATAGGTACCCCCCATGTGCACCCCGCCCCCTTCACTCTGGGGTCCCGCAACGGGCCCCAAAGCAAAGTCTGTATGTTTTTCAGTGGCGGAATTGCCGCCACGGAAAGGCATCTGCTTTTGGCCATCCTAATATGGCTGGTGGTGTCACCGCCCGCGGCGGAAAAGCGGCGGACGAACTTCCCCTCCGCCACGATCCCCCCGCCATTGTAATATGGCGGGGGAGAATAGGTGGCGGACGGGCTAAGATGGCGGACGGATCGCCACCGCCTGCATGGCAGTGGCGATCCGTCCGCCATCCTAATTGACCCCTGTGTTTGGTACTGTATAGCAGCTAAAGTACACTGGACGGACTACAAATAGGCAGTAAAACTTAATTAAGAGCTGCATTCACAGTTTTAAGGGGAAGTGAACTGCCATTTTATATATGGAAGGCTACTTCAAAAAACGGAAAGTATGCAAGTTAGTGATCAAACAGGTGCAGCTTGAAACAAGACAACGCAGATAGCATTGTATGAATCATTAAATAGCACTTTGGGAAATGGTCCTTTTGTAACGCGCTCTGACACCTTCCGGTAAAGTTCACACTGTATAAAATTGCATTACATAAATAGCAGCCGGGAACCCGGGAAGGGCATGCAGCAGGCATCCTCTTAAGCCATGTGGGTGCACAAATGCAGAATTATCCTTCAATCATAGAGATTAGTTAAAAGACCATTTGTTTGTTAAGCACCCATCCCAAAGTGAAAAGAACACCACAAGGCCCCCCAACCACATGAGGAAGGAGGACAGATTCCGTACTCTGGTGCTGCCAGTTCAAACCGGAGGGGAGAGGAGCTAAAGGCTGCAGCGGGACAGACTTTGTCAGAAGCAGCTTTCTCGAGGGCTTTTATCTCTCTTTTGTTTGCATGGAAACTGTGAAGCCGCCATTTATCTGTTCCCTGAGGGCACATACAAAGGAGAAGCGTGGCTCAATGGTTAGAGTGGCAGACTCTGATGCAGATGTCTGGCCCGGGACCAGGGTTCAAATCGGTGGTTCTTGGACTCAATTTCCCCGGACCTGATAATTCTCGCCTCGATGCCTAGTCTAATCATGGGTCCCACTCTGTGACTCTGGGCAATAGCTTGATTAATCTCCACAACAGCCCCAGCAGCACTGTGGATGCCTGGCTTCTCCTTGGGGGTGCCCAGGAGTGGACATTTCACAGGAAAGCCAGGATGGGTTCCACAGCGGTATGAATACAGTGCTACGAGGCCTCCGGGTAGAAGTGCGCTAAATAAATACTCTACACACACATTTCAAATACACGTACCTTTGTGGTTGCACGCGACATAATTTGCTAGTATTTTGCCATTTTTACATATAAATACAGACAAAGAAATATAGATTTTCCTCTGTATTTATATGTAAAATTCAGTTTAAACGGAAAACCGGAGCCCTAGTTATAATGATTAAATATGTTTGTTGAATATAAATGTTTTTACATACATTCTGTGTGCAGTCTCTAATGTGAGTGGCTGCTGTTCATTTGCTTTACACATTGCCTGACTGTTCAGTGCCAAGCTACTCAAGGGTGAGCACAGATTATACAGCAAGTGTAATTACCTGCCCTTGAAGGGACTGGTAGCTCTGCCTGGCTAGGGCCATCCCTTCAGCCAACCAGACACTGCCAGTTTCAAGAGTCCTGCACTGTGCTTTCCTCGTTGTCAATTCCTAAAGCCTTTGTTTTAAAAATATGAATGTGTGTTCTATTTATAGAGCTCGTCAATTATTATTGTTCCAGGAAAATGAAGTTACTTGTTTAAAAATGTTTAAGGTTTTTTTAATGCTTTTTAAGCCTGCATTGAAGTGACTTTGACTTGGTAAATGATAGGTAGACCTCTTTATATTTCCAAATATTTTAAATCAACCTAAACCAAGCAACTATGACTGTGGAAGGGTACATAGTAATTTATCGAGTTAATAGGTTTTGAAAATGATTACCTTTTTATTACCTTTCAGGTACTCATGTGATGGAGGGATCTGGTCGAATGCTTGTTACTGCTGTAGGAGTAAATTCTCAGACGGGGATCATCTTCACATTGTTAGGGGCAAGTGAGGGAGAGGAAGAGAAGAAGGATAAGAAAGGTATGTCTCATCCTGTTCATTTTTGGATTTTAAGAGCCTAAGTGCGATTCATCATTGCACAACATAATATGATAGTTCAGTGTGACTTTTTAAATTGGTATTCAGGGATGTAATAGAGCTGTTCTATTGCATAATAAAACAAACGATTAGTGAGAGTTGTATTTTTTTGGAACAGATAATTTGTTAGTTGAGTGTTTATGAACAGCACAACCTGTTAGCATATATATAGAGAGGGAAGCATCCAAATTAATTAATCTGAACATAATTAGTTTTGCCAGGCCAATATTTATCACAAAGTTCAAAGAGTGGAACTTTACTCCTAATGGTAGAGTAAAAGGAGGTGACGTGTCAAAAGCGTTCTGGTATATTTTGCTATTTCTGTAGTTTGTTTCACTCTTCAAATATTATTTGACACTATTCACATAATACATTTTTTCCCTATTTATAGCTGATTTATGAAAAATAATATATTACGTTTTGTTGACTTTTAAACAACATGAGGTGCCCTTTATTGTTAATTTGCTAATTAAAACAGTCAGTGGGTCTTGTTTGACGGGAGCAAAACTGTCAACACAGTTTATGCCTATTGAAATTGCATCATGACACTGTTATTAATTTCTAAGAAACAAAATGTAAGTCAGTATTGCAAATCAATATCAATCATCAGAATCACGATCTGTACTTTTTAAAAAAAATGTGCCATCAACAGATTTTTTTTTTAAATAGCTCTAAAAATACTCAGATCAATATAAGTTTGTCTGCACTGCATGCATTAACAGTGTTAGGCAAATCAACATTGCTCAGATTTACACATTATAATTAGTAGTTCTAATTTGATGAGACTGATGATAGTCACTAGTGAGCCAGTGTGTCATTGTATGAATTATTCATATTTCAGAGCCACCATTCTAAATATTCCCAATGTTTTAAGAGGTGTGAATTGGCCAAATAGAGTGTAGGAAGATCCAACTCAAAACTTTAACACTCTTCACATTAATCTTGGGGCATGCGAGTCCAGCTTCAAGGGTTTAAGTTGGTACCTAGAAGTCTTTGTCTTTACATATGCACACTATTTTTTACACTTATCCATGCAGTTCTGAAGTGGTATATGGACTTCACACTTTTTACCTATTTATAAAAATAGTGCCCGACCTATTTCATTACCTAATTTAACATGTGTTAACATTAAAGTTGGGTTAACATTAAAGTTGGGTTAACATGACTTACTTTGACATGTGTAATAAAACATCATTTATAAATTGAATAGAAGAAGAGATATTTAAACATTTTGATCAAATACATCCTACTTAGAGGAACAGGAGAGCAGCAACACTTTCTTTCAACTAGGACTTTTCACTTAAGACTTTAGCATTTTTTTCAGTTATAATTACCCACTGAAAATTATGCATTATACATTTAGAAAAGAGTTTCTGAAGTAACAGATTTTATTTTCAGGAAAGTGGCAATAGGACAACATTATTCAGTTTAAACATAAATAGGTAAAATAATAGGTGCTTTGAATGAAAATAAAAAATAAAACAAGAAAATCTGGCACGGGAATGTGTGTATGATCTGTATCTTTGACAGTTCGGTACTTCACCAGTATAATGTAATGCATGTAGCTTTTCTGTGTTCAGTATCAAACAATTAAGGACCAGACAAATAGCAGGACTTTGTCATGGTGACTTGCTGAAAAGATCCTTTATGCTGAAGTCTGACCTCCCACACATACGCATTTGATTAGGATGTTTGCAAATAATAGGGTGATAGGACCTTTACTAGTGGCCCATTACATTATAAGAGAAGGATAATGAAATAAAAATCACAGGCAGTAGGTGTCTTAACGTGAATTGTAATTTCTTAAAACTAAATAAATGTTGCAAGGACAGAAAAAGGTAGTTTTACTGTCAAATGACCTTTTTTTAAAGTGAGAATATTGATGTTGGGGAAAATACAAAAGTTAACAGCTAACGCACACTTGAACCTGAATATCTTTTTTCCTTAACTACTTAGTTTGAAGTAACAATTAGAAAAATAACTAATTTACTTTTAGTTTAGCTTTGCCTTACAAGTAGGCATTCTACTCAATGAATTGGTGGAAATAGAGACCAATCAATAGTTGTTTGAATTGTTTACATGTATCACTTTTAAAATGTCTAAATGTTTCAGTTTGTTATAAGTAAACTGTTTTGTGTTTTATTGTTTTACTGTTTTTAACTAAACATTCTAAGCATGCTCTTCAATATTCATGATTATCATAATGAAACACAAACCATTATCAGAGACACCTTTCCTTTTAAGTATGTGTACATTATATAACATTAATTCAAAGTTTAAAATCACTAACCATATCCAATTTTGTTTTTATCATTTTCAGAATTATTTTATAAAGTGTCCATTATTTAATACATGTTCCCTAGAAGAGAATTCATTCACATCAATAAATACCCTTCTTGTTTAGAACTACAAACAATGGAGTGTCAAATATTTTGTAGAAGTTCCAACAGTGAGGAATTCATTAACCCCAACCTTTTTCAGGCACAGAAATTAATATTCATTAGACGGAAAGGAACAAATGTAAAAGAGGATAACATATCAAAAGTTGCATGAATCCATGCTGTATGAGCCTCATTCACAAAGATATTTGCATGTACATGTCTGACTTAAATACACAAGTAGTGCTTTTTACATGTGCAAACAAACTTTGTTAATTTATCAATCAGATTGACTTTTGTCAGAGGATGTACTCACACGGAAATTTTTATGTGAGTAAATCTCAATCTGTGGTTGAAGAAGAGTGATCTTCCAGAATGGGAATGCACTTGACGGTTTGGACACACTCATAGCTACATTTTTGTAGATACTTACAAACCCCTTTCTCAATTCTTCCTATGCTGCAAATGGCCAGACTTTATTCTAGTAAGGCAGGCTAAATCTTCTTCCAGGGAGAGTAACAGAAGCCTCTACAATTGCTGGGGTGTAGCTGAAAGGTTATTTCAATCAAAAATATTTTTCACATGGAGACATATTGTGCACTATACATGTGTGTATATATGTCTGCATACAATAAAGGAATTCTCAAATGGTATTCAGATTTTGCAGTTATTTTGAACAACCAGCCCTGTATACTTTTCCTTATTCAGCCATGCTACACAAACACGCACACACACCAACACATTCGCTCTCCCTACGTGTGTGTGCATGTGTGTTTTTGCATTTTATATCCCTCCTCTTGCAGAAATTCCATGTTTTGAACTCATGTGGAGAAAATTCTAATTCATTGGACTTGTGTATTGGAATCAAATTCTATTGTTTTATTGGTCTGTTAGATTCAGTTTGTATTTTATTCTACATTTCACCTTTAGAATCTACATCACTTTTTCCCCAATGACCATCTACTGACCCTTGACTCTCATATTTACAGTTTAGTCGAAATTATTGATCAACTCTAAAATTCTGCGTTTACCAGTAAGTAGTGGGACAGGCCACTTTTTTGACCCTCGATTTTAAAGCTGATGCCCCTTTTCGGATCGGCATGCAAATTGATGTTACTTCAGATAAAGTATGCCCCAGAAAACAAAAAAGTCTTAAAACTTTTCTCACATGCTCCGGGATATATGACCTTTTGTGTTTTAGGTCTCTGAAATTGCTGGGCATTTGTGTTAATGTAGAAATATGGTACTTGGTTCCCAGGTTTGGATCCTTAGTACAGGGGCCTCATGGTACCAGAAAAAAAATCCATTTGTTACACTTGGGGCCAGTGCCTTAGGCCACCCTCCGACTCACATACCTCACTGAACGTCTTTAGGATAGAGAATGTGTCTACTACCTCCCAGAGTTTTGCACTTTGAGTCCTAAACTGGCCTAGAAGACCTCATTGTTGACTTCATGAATAACATTGGTGACTTTAATGTCATTTTGGAACACCACACAGTACATTTTACTCAGTCTCATTATAAAGGCCAGTAAGTGCCACATACGCTGTCTACCTTATCTGTCATATTGACAGTAGAAACATAACATTTCAACAAGAAATGATACAGTCTGGTTTAGCAGGAGAAGTTCTAGAACCCAGAAACAGGTAGTGACTTTCAGGATCATTCCAGGATTGATAATTGGATATGTGACGGTTAAAGACCCTAGTCCTGTGTTGAATGTTCTACATTAGGGAAATAATTTGTGATTCAGGCAGAAGCCCTAGACTGTGAATTTGGAACAGTATAATGTAATTTAATTTAGGGGTGGCTGTAGCTATTTTCTTAGTGCAAAATGCACGCATGTGTCCAAAATGGGCCAGAGGGATCAGTTTGTGCTACGAAATAGCACCAAATACCTCAGGACATGAAAAGAAGTAGCTAGCAGCCACTGTCTCTTTTTACTTCATTGTTCCTTTGCTCTTATGTTAGGATGTTTGCCCCAAATTACTCTTAATTATTCAAACTGGAGTAGTAATGTAATGTGGATAATCACATCACAGGAGTAATGCATCAGTGCTGAAATTACTCCAATTACTCCAACGTAATTAAAACTCTCTCAGGCCAAAATCTAATGAGCATGAGGAAAAAAAGAATTTAAAAAGTTGATGTTTGCATCTAAAACACACATGGGCAGGGACTGAGTGAGAGTGGCTTTCTATAATTCAATTTTTTAAGAGGATTATTCGCTATGTCTTTGGCAATTATTTCCCTTTGTAAACTGACCACAGACTACTGAATTAGCGCATGTAGCTAGCAAAAGAAAGCCTACAGTTTCTGACATTATTTTCATCTCTGCAAAACACATATTTCGATGTGAAACAGAATCTGGGTGCTGTCATGCTAATGCAATTAGTCTCTACGTATCTGTCTGCCATGATCAAGAGATCAACCAAAAGAGTGGATAGAGTCTCTTTCAGGTAAAGAGTTGGTTAAGAAAATGGTGCATTGTTTCTGTGACCATCATAGTTTATGCACGTAACCACATTTTGGGCCTAGAATGGAGAACAAGGCATTCATGTTTTCCAAAACAATCAGGTTGTTCTGCATAATGAACAAACCTTTTGTGTCAATGTAATCACAGTGGTAGAAAGAATGTTGCACAGCATAGTCTAGAATTGCCTGTATGCAATTCCAAGATACATATTTCACAAAATACTCAGATGATATCCTGTGCATATATACAGAGGCCTCTATAAATGATTCTGTGCCTCTTGTAGTAGGCCTGCACATATATGTTATTTTTCGTCTTCGTGTGTTAAGTCCTGTTACTAGTCAATTTCCCATTTATTTTAAACCCAGTGCCCTTCATACTGAACTATTGATGAACTTGAAAACAACAGGAAGTGCTTTTTAATATCTCTGTAATGACAGAGCCTACATTAACAATTTTTTAAGAAAGGATAAAAATGTATGAAACTGTAAGAAATTGGGTTACTGGTTGAGGGAAGTGAACCCCCTTCTAAAGCAGCAACCACAATTCTATTCAGGGTAAAGTCACAAACTAACCCTAAAAAAATCTATGCTCAACCCTCTGGTAGCTGGGCATAGAGCAGGCAGGCTTAACTCAGCGGTAATGTGCCAAGAATATGTTTAACACTTCAAACAGTAACACAGTGACAACACACCACAAAAGGAGCCCACAACAGATTTAGAAGAGTAGAATCATTTTTAATAAATGATACAGGGCCAAAAGGACAAAAATACAATTACTAGAACTGGAGATATTCAGTTTTAAAGATTTTAGTGGGAATATAGCCAAAAGGTGGATATCGAGTTGCCCTGGACCAGGACAAAACACAAGTCTAGGACAACCACATTGATGTGCAGGCCGTCTACAAGAACCCAGTTAGGCCAGCTGAATAGAATACCTTAAATCCAGGTTTGCGGAGCATTGCTAGGATCTGCGTCAAAGATGCGTTGTGCAGCCGAAGCAATGCATCAGTTTTGAGATGTGTGAGGCTGTGAGGTGAGATCCTGCTGCATCTTTTCAAAGATCATGTAGATTAGGGCTTGCAATGCAAAGCTTGAAATTAATGATGTGTCTCGCAGTCAGGGTGATGCATCTGTTTCCGAGGTGCTGTGAGGAGGAAATGCAGATTTCAGCATTGTTGCTGAGGCTGCTGTCAACAAGAGATGTGAGTGCCTGCTCTGAGGATGCATTGCACAGTGGCAGATCTGATACGGCCAATGGCTGGGATGCGGCTCTTGGCAGTAGTTATGATCCATGCAGCAGTGGTGATGCGTCGGTTCTGCTCTTGGTTGCGCTGTGCCGCAGAGGAGATACTCTGATTCCTCTGAATCCATAGTGGCTGGCAGAGCACCTTAGGTCAACTTTCAAGGGTCCAGGACTGGGGTGGCACCACTTGGCAGGGTAGACTCACAGACAGCAGAGTGCAGGTGCAAGGTTGTTAGAAGCTTGTTGTATCTGTAAGGCTTCAGATCAGGAGGTCAGCTAACAAAACTTTGGAGTCTCTTAGGGTTGTGGCTTCAAGAGATGCAGATCAGTCTTTCTCACCCAGGCAAGAGGACAAAAGATCAGCATAGTATGTCAGCAGCTCCTCAGAACAGCAGTCCAGCAGAGTGGCAGTCCTGTTAGAGGCAAAGCATTTGTCCTGGCAGAGTATTGGCAGGTCCAGAATATACTGAAAATGTGATGTCTCAGGTTCGGTATTTATACCCAGAGGTGCATTTTAAGTGGGGGAGAAGCTTCTTAAAGCATGCCTTTGAAGTCCTCAGGCATCCTGCCTTCCAGATCATGGCTCCACTCTAACTACAGGGTGTATGCAGCCCTTTTTTCGTGGAGGCAGGACACCGTCTGTGTGGGGCTGTGCTCACTCCTCCCTTCATATCCTGCCAGTGAGGGCTCATCCAGGCACACCTAAGATCTTAGTTGAGTGTGGCTGTGTAGGAGGAATACACAAAGCTGCACCAGTCATGCAACTCAGGTAAAAGCCAGAGACACTAAATGGCTAAGGCAGGAAAACATAAACTTTCTAAAAGTGGCATTTTCAAAATTTTAATTTAAGATGCAACTTCATCATAAGTTAGGATTTTTTATTACAATTCCAAATATACCAGGAAGAATGATCTTCCCTTGATCTTAGGCTTGCAGTGTTCCCTCTCTTTATTTGCACTAGGATGCGTCCAGGTCACCATGCGATCTACAACTACTATAACTATAATAATAATGATAATAATAATAAAGACACCAAACATGGACTGTTTACCTGCCCCCATTTGGAAATGACAGCTTAATAAATGTAATAATGTAGTTCCAATGTTAGTCTATGGAAGGAAGAGGTAGGCCTTGTAGTAGTGAAAGACAAATGTGAGAGTTTGTCAGTACAAAGACATGGAAAACGTAAAATGACATGTCTAACTTTTTAAATACACTGTGCCCTGCCATCTGCGCTGCCCAGGGCCTACCATAGCAATGACAAATATACATTAATAAGATTTGGTCCTGGCAAAAGGTTAATATCGTTAGGTTTAAAACTGGCACACTGGTTGCAATGGCAAACCTGAGACATATATAAAAGACTACTTAAGTGGGTGGCTCACCAGCAGCATTTAATTTGCAGACCGTGGGCACATGTAGTGCTACTTTACAAGGACGTTGCAAGTAAATTAAATGTGGCAATTAGGGATAAACCAATATAACCATGTTTTAAGGAGTGAGCAGATGGAGCCACCTTTAATTCTCTGTGTATAGATTCTTCCATGTACATGTGGTAAATTCAAGCACAAAAATATAAAAGTACTTGCATTGGTGCAATTAACTTATCTCTCCTTGGTTGTGTTTTCTTTCCTCCTTGTTGTTGATTTACTCCTTCCTTGACCTTGATTTCTTCTTGGTTATTGATTACTGACAGGAGTATTATTGAGGGAAAGCCCAACACCAGCAAACAGTGAAAAGTATAAATTCCCTGCAGAATGGCAGAAAAAACACTCCCAGCCACCTCTAGAAGTAGCATCAAAAGTAGCATCAGAGGAAGATACTGCACAATTAACCTATGCATTATGGGCACATTGTGACATTAGAATGCTGTACTATTCATCCATTAATTTCATTATAACTAAGTGCCTTTTATACAGGATGAAGGGGACTGAACATCCTCCAGTTTACGGAGGAAACTCTTAAATCCACCAGCTAAATTTCCTTCACAACACACTGATGTGTGAAGGCAATTTGGCCTGTAGATTCTACTCATATTTAGACTTTCCTCTAGAAATTGGACGATTTTGAGTATTCTACAACCTCTAAATGAGGCACTAAGAGACATCAGCCATGATAACATGCAGACTCAATAACTTGTATTTAGACCTACCAAACCAAATATGTGAACTCCAAAGAAAGGAAAGAAAGAAGTGGAAAGTCAGTGAGCTGGAGTACATTTTTACATTGCTGAATAAATAGATCTCTGCCTCTTTTTCACAGATAGTAACATTTAAGACCCTGTGTATAGTCAATGGATAGGTCACCCAAAAAAAAGTCAACACTCCTCTTAGAAGAAATTAGGCCATACAAGCCAGTCAGAAAACTGCAATGTTTAAAAGAAATCCTTCTCTAATCTGAAAATCCTAACAGTAGTTGCACGTGAGTAAACGTTCACGTTCCATTTGGAAAATTTCTCTAAAAAACTGGATCTGGAGACTCGTTGGATTTAAAAAGTAACTCAAGAGGTATGTGTTTGACCTCATGGTCCACTAGTTCAAATCCCGGTGGGCCCATCTAGCTTTTTATCGTTTGTAGCTCAATAATGAGAGTACCATTCAACTGAGTAACAATACACATCTGTTATTCAGCTCATAGATGCTTTACAATGGCACATTAAATTGTGTTATGCGTATAGGATATCTCTGGTGATTGTGAGACTGTTGACCAGCGGCACCTACTATATTACACCTGATTCCAGTGACATTTGGAGCAAAGAACAAATTATCTGAAGAGATGCATTCTATAGAGAAGCAAGTCCAAAATGATCAAGTTGAAATGTTATAAGGGTGTAACTAAATAGGAAAATGAGGATAGCTGTCAACAGTAAGCTGGAATGCTAGGGAGCAGAACTTTGTTATTTCTTTCTTTTTTAAATGGAATCTATCCAAGAGCTAGGAGAATTTCAACATCACTAACCAGAAAAACATACAAATAATGTGTTTGTTATTCCTTTTGCAACAACAAATGTTAATGATGAAAGTCAGCTGAGCAGTTGGACAAAGTATTGGACATAGATAAAAAACACAGTTTCAACATAACGTACTCCAACTTTCCTATGCATATAACCTTCAGGTTAGAGGTTTGAGTCCATTACAAAAAAGGGATGCTTGATAACTTAGTATTTGTTCAGTACCAAAACAGTGATTAAGTCAAAACACCAAGCAATACAAATCCAAAACCGACTTAGGATAATAGAGTAAAATTTACCAAACAAAATGACAAAAAACCTAGTAAGGGGAACTAGAGGTATGAATATTTAAAATTTTAAGTAGAAATTGTTCAAAAATGCACAAAGCAACAATGATAGCTGGTGGTAGCCATGGACCTAGACATAGGTGCAACTTGAGACCTATCCACAATGGATCCCTTGTTGGATACAACAATTGGATTGGTCCCTCTAATAAGTATTGAAGTCTCAGTTTGAAAATATTTCTACAGTCCACTTCAAAAAGGGACTATGTTACTGTGTTGAAAATCCTCTCCGCTTGAGTTGAAGTTGAAACTGCAGCGATGGAACTGCAAGTAGGATACTTGAAGGAGGCTTGTCCTTCTGGAGCATTTTAATTTGTGGTAAAAAACATATAAGTTCCAGTGCCGAAACTGCCTTTGTTGTTTTTTCTCCACACAGGACAAAACTGATGTTTAATCCGACACTGTGGAACTGCTAGTCAGGAACTTTTCGTGACAGGTACCGCTGAGGCTCTAGAGCAAACTTTTGTGAAGTTTTTAATATTTGTTCTGGTGTCCATATCACCACATGAGTACACTTATAAAGCACTTACAGACTCTCAGGGTTTCCAGCAGTGGCCAAAAGCAAAGTCTAGTCCAAGTATAGTTGCCACTGGTCAGCTGGACATTTTAGGAAAAAGGCCTCTTCAAGCTTGTTGTGCTGGAGTCACTTAGGAGGACAGCTAACATACCCTTTGAGACCACTTCTTCGTCCTGGGCACATGAGGGTCAATTCTTCAGGTCTTCTCTTAGGTCACGGACAGCAGGTCCAGTCCTCTTCTATTCTTTCGCAGGTCCATTAAGAGATTTAAGGAGGGTCCCAGGATGTGCTACATTTATGCCTGGCACCAGCTTGTTAGTGGAGGTGACTCCCGGCCATCCCCTAACTAATGTGGTAAAAGTTCAGAGGACCAACCCCCCACAGTAGTTCCGGCTTGCTTTACTGCAATAAAGCCCAAAATGCCATTTGCCAGTGCATTTGCAAGCTGACGAAAGGCTTCAGCCACACTAAAATTGGGCTCTGAGCTATGAGTGCTATGAGTGGTGGGAGTGTGTGTGGGAATACTATAGGAAAATAACTAATGTCCACAAACACCTAACAATAAAACCCAGTTTGAAGCACGCTCCGTACAGACAACAAATCAGGAGACAGTGATCTGGGAGGACAAAGGCAGGGTCCGGAGGCACCCAGTCAAGGGATACACAAGAATTGTGTTGTCACCCTGTTTGCACCCTTTCAATTGCAACAATGTTTCACATGTGCTGCATACAGATTTGTCAGGCAGGATTTCACGTTGTTGTGCCAACAGTATGAATTCAGCCCCCACTCTAAATATTCTGATAATCTCAAAGGAGTCAGCACTGCCATTCAGCCCAAACTGCCACCACCTCCCATATTTCTATGGGAGGTATTTACCTGTCAAAAAAGGTTAATTTTACTGGTCACCTTGCATTTTTTAAACTTCAGCAGTCAGGCTACACAGTGTAGGCCTGAAGCCATGTCTGCACTGCCACTATAGTGGATGCACAATATGTGCTGCAGTGCATTGGTGACATTTAACTTTCAGACTTTGGGTGCATTTTGTGCACCATATATTTTGGACGTGCAGGCAAGTTAAATGTATCATTGAGGAAAAAAAGCAATTTAATCATGTTGAAAGGGTAACAGAAGCACTTTGCTGCAGGCTAGCAGGGTTAAAGTGCTCCGAGCTCTAAAAATGAGGTCCAGAAAAAGACGAACATTTCAGGGTCACCATGAAGAAAAAGTGTCCATTACCTAGGTATAAATGTGATGCTAAAGGGTATTTGTCTATCCTCTGAGAATATCGGGTTTTCAGTGATGAAACCCCTTCTTCTATTCTTCTACCAGATTTACGAGGATTTCTTTCCTTTTCATAACTTGAAAACAGATTTACCCTTGCCATTAACTAAGAATAAAGTCTTTATTTCGATTATTCTTCATAAAAGACAGGATCGTCCACATTTAAAACAAAAACTCCCACACTTAAAAGAAATCATATAAGCAGAAAAGCTAATAATCAAAATGACTGCTCCTGATCATCATGAATAAATAAATAAATATATATACATATTAAAAACAGGATCTGAAAAGGTAAATTTGATATATAGAAAACAACTCCCAAAAGGTTTTTGAATACCTACAAACTTGTGAGCTTGTGAGTGTATGCACACTGCTTGTGCAAGCAGATTTACTCATATTTAAAATTCCAATATTGCGGCAAAATGTTCGAAATTAGTAAAATAGTTCATGATAAGCATATCCCACCATTCCAGGATTTTGCACTTGTAAATGCTGCTAATTGCTTAACTAAATTACACTTGTCTATGTAAATAACTGTGATTTGGGCCATTATTTTCAAATTCACAGTCTTACATTTATTGGGTGCCAAGCAGTTGTATATGGCATACAAATGTTATAACAATGGGTGGCCTAATATACAATTACGTTAATGGGTCTACACACTAAGTTTCAGAGCCTTTCTATGAGTCTGTGTCAAGAAATGACACAAGTAAATAGAATGAGATCACCTAGGACTGTGGAGCCTTCTACCCACTATATGAATCTGATAAAACAAATATTTTACACATTTCTACAATCATAGTCTTTCGGAAAACTTTACATTTTCATGGAAGCAGGCTTGTCCTAACTATTGATACTGACTTACTGTTTATGTTTAGTCATTTTTGTCTACATATGATATTTCAGGTGGCTTTATTGAACACTTTCAGGTGGCAAGCTCCTACAATTGTTTAATGCAGTAGGCATACTTACAATTCGTAAATGTTGGCATTTCAAATTGTATGTCATTGTGTATCCATTCATTTATTAACATTCTCACAAAATCATCATACAGGTGAGAAAAAGGAGACAGGACCACAAATTCCAGGTAGAGTAAAATACTAATAAAAAGTTAAGAGGATGATGTTTTAGCAATGTTAACTAAATACTTCCTTTAAATACAATAAGACACATTATCACTATTTTACAAAGGTACTTATAGAGATATATGGGCTTTAGATCTAGTGAGAACCTCAGAACCTAATAATGTTATTTTAGAATGATCTATCAACCAATCAGATACCAATGGAGCTGAAGAAATGCAGTAAAAAATGATTGCTTTTGAACAGATTAATTTAATGTATTACCCTCAGCAAAAACAATTGCATTGTCATTTAGCATGCACTGAAGAAAGTGTAAGATTCCTGGGCTATTCAAGTGACAAGCATATATATTCATGCATGGAGAACTCAGAGTCCCATTTTGAGTGTCCTGTTATTTGGGGAGGGAACCCTGGCACCGATTAGACATTGGCAGTGTAGGGTGCAGTATTTACTGGGTGTGGTATTACCTTACTGTGCCAAGTTTTGCATCACATATTGAGGTATAAAGTAGTAATACTTACTACATAGTTTCCTATTTCGCATCCTATGAGCTGGGCAAATATTAAATTGTTTCCTGCACAAATTCTGGCAAAGGTATTCCCTAAAAACCATTTTTGTATTGACAAAATTCCGCTTTGCTTTTAATCCGCCTTCAGGTGCTAACACCAGTTAGGGCACAAACTGAGATTACTGATTTTATTGCAAAGTGGAAAGCAATTTAAAAATGCTGGCATATCCACCTAGAAATCCTTCTGTTATATTAACCTCTATCGACTGGTCACTTTGAAAGATTAACACTTGTGATAAACTAACAGAAGAATTCTTATCAAGTCCGAAAGCAAACCCAAAGATTTAAACGAATCAGAATTTTGCTCCAAATAATCCACCACTATGCCAGCATGAAATACAGCTGGAACAAAATGTTATAGATTTTCAGTGCTTTTCAGAAAGCTGAATTTCTCTCACTCTTGGTTTGCTCTTGTCTTTCCCCACCTGTCATAATCTTCTTACAGATATCACGTGTTTCACACATTTTTATAAATGGAGTTATCTGCATTCATGTACAACCCTATTTTATGAATAGTGAAATTAGATGAAGACACAATAAAAGCAAGTCATTGTTTCCCCATGTTTTAAGTATATATAACCCTTTTTGACTGTGGAGTTGGCCTTGATCCAGAATTTGAAAGTAATTACATTAGTAAAGGCTTCTGTAGTGTTACAATTTCTGACAGCCATTACTCGTGGCTTCAGATGATACCCATGAAAAATTGAGAAATAAATCTGTATTATTATTATCGTAGATGTTTTCTCTAGACAGAAGTAGATATTAGTTTGAGAAACATAATGCTGGTGGCTGCTATTGCTAAAATATCATCCCAGCAGTTGAGTTATGCCATTATGTTGGTAAGGTGCATTGAATTCCTGCACTCCAGGTGGAAGCTGGAATATGGGGCCTGAATGAGGGAGCGATTTTCAATTCCTCGGGAACTATTATTGTTGAAAGGATTGTTAACAGAGGTAGAATTTTGGCTATGGGATGGATGATGATGGTGTTTTCTGGGTTTACTGCGAGTTCTTGAGAAGGGATAAGAGTTGGAGGAAATCCAGATTTGCAGCGCAAATTGTTCTCTGGAAAATGTAGATTTTGAAATAGGCACAGATATTGCAAATTCCCTGCAGATTATGGAAACTGTGTTTCATTTTATGTCAGAGCATGCAGGAAGAACACAGCGGAAGAGAGTGGGCAGGATAGAGCATGCCAAATCATCCTAACAAAAGCTGAATGCCTTGGGCAAATGTCAGGGGTGTCTATCGCAAACTTCAGTACACAATTTCAGCAAGGTGGCAATGATTGACTTATGTATCCATTTTAGCTGCTGCTCGCTGGACTTTCTAGGTAGACCTAGAAGTGGACCTGATTTTGAGGTTGTTGCAGAGGAGCTATATAGTCCGTGTCAGTTTATGACCAAGTGAAGATTCTCTGCTACCTGGTATGAAATATTTGCCAAGTACATTTCTGTTCCTAAGCACACTGGGAAACCAATGTGGGTGTGAGTTGAGTGAGCTTTGTCATGCCAGCAGACCATTGAACAATCACACAAGTAGACTCAAGATAGAGGACTGTGAGTAGGGCTACAATTGTGATGTAAGGATGCACACAGTAGATGTAAAACAAATCCACTGGCCGATATGGACTGACAATTTAACCATAGAATGTAAAAATATATTCTGAGGAGAAATGTAAATGTGGAAGAGAGAGACCCAAGTCCATGCATTTAAAATGTGTTCTAAACTTTCCCAAATGTTGACAGCCCATATTGACAGTGAGTGCAGTTTGACAGTTTAAGAAGTTGTTTTTATTTTTAGTGATAATTTTAGAACTAGTAGTGTACTTACTGCCATATCTTCAGATACTTTATGCCTTGCAGATCTGTCCTTATTTTACACTAGAAGTGTGTTGGTTTTCATGAATTGTTTCAAACAATGTGTACTGGTTCAGTTAAACAAAATCACATTGAGGCTTCTGGCATTTGTGATAATTATATGGTTATGATGGTGTAGGTTGATATATAGGAAATGAATATTTAAGACCATTATGTTAGATGGCTGTGTTGGAGTGGTTGAGTTTAGAGTCTTAGTTTATGGTGCAAATCCTTTGTATGTAAGTGATGTCGTCATGACATTTAAACAAAAAATGATTCAATTTACATGCATAATCAGTATTAGCCTCATAGCCTAAAAAGATTATTAGAATGGTTTTAAAGCCAATGATGGTGAGTTCACAGGCAGTTTTGGTTATGCGGTTTGTCTTGGTGTACTTAGGGCCTGATTTAGAGTTGGTGGATGGGTTTCTCTGGTTTGTCTTGGTGTACTTAAGGCCTGATTTAGAGTTGGTGGGCGGGTTTCTCTGTAGCAACTTGAAAGATGTCCCATTAACTTTATTACAAGTCAAATATAGTATCTGTAATGATTGTGGCAGAGTACTTGTACGCCAAATTCTAAATTAAACTCTTAGACATGAGTGTTAGCCTTTGTAACATCATTTGATGGCTCAGTAAGGGATAGTTCTTCATTGGATGTGGGGAATATATGTAGTTAGACAAAGACAATTACTTTATGGTTCAAATGAATTACGTCAGAAAACATGCATGTAACTCTAACTTTTAATATGTAGAGTGCAAGCCGAATGTGTACCTCCCCGAATTTTACCTTTTTCGTATACATTGACAATATCACCCTCCTAATACCCTCCACACTTATTCCAAGACAATGCACATTTCCACCAAGCACTCAAAAGTTATTCAAATAGTCCAAAAGTAAACTTCAGATCCATATATTTCACTCTTTTTCTTTATTACTTCATAATATGTCAGTATATGACAATTGACTTCTTCAGGGCAATAAAATTCCAAGTGGATCAGTAAATTCACTTCTCTCCAAATAACGTATAGCTAAGCTCTGTCAACTTGAGCAAATGCAGCGTATAATTTCGCAGCTTAGAATGCAGTTCATCAGATTTACTGTCCGTTGTTATTCACCAAGTCTGGCAACAAAATATCGACCATATGCGCAGTCCAATCCGCGTATCAGCTAGGACCCGTGCATTGTCCTGTAGCCTGTTGGCTATACATAAGGGTCTTGGTAACGGACTCTTGCCCGCTTTGAGCACCACTTGGACTTTCGTAAAAAAGACTGCTTTTACACGCTGTGCGCTCCTGTATAACCGTTACCATTGTTTTCTTCCTTATTCCAAGACAAGTTTGAAAGTTGAAGCACCACAACACATAGGTATATGCTTGGTAGTAGTTTTCAATGGATCCAAATGCAGGAGAATTGCCTCTCCAAATTTAGAAAAATCAGGAACAAATTCATAATCTTCCTGCACCATGAAGACAATCTGCTCTAATCTTTTGATCACTTGCTTTCTTTTCTTCTATTCTTGTTATCTCTATGTTGTGCAGATGTGCTTGACGACACAACTATAGTGGCATGCCTTGCTTTTAGAGACACTCCATTTCATAACACACACTTGTATGACATAAGATATCCTTGCTTAAAATCATACATTTTTGTTGATGCTGAAATAGCTGTTATTCACTTTGAACACACTTTAAAAACTTTTAGACGGACTACTGTATTTTATTCTAGGCAGGTGAGGCCCTAAGGATATATTTTAAAAGCAGTTTAAATTACTATTAACGTTTTTATATTCTTCATATCTTGTGCAGTTTAAACATATGCCATGCCATTATAAATGTTTTGGCATTTCTGCAATCTGTCTAATGTTATTTTGCATGCAGAAAATATATCCGTAAGAGTTCATACTGCCCAACACAAGATAAGATATAAGTATAAATATACTGTCAGTATTACCATTAAGCTCCCCTAAACATATTTGTAGTTTTTTACCATTTTGCATCCTTAAACTATACAACTTGTTTTGTCTGAGGATTGTATTCAGTGTGCACATTGTAGAATAAGGAGTCAAATCAAATCAAAACGAGCTTTATTCGATTTTGAACATTAAAATCATAAAAGCAAGCATATAAATAAAGAGTACTTCATCATGTTTTACATTTAACATTCATCAGTACACATCTTTCATGAGTAAATTCCTATACATTCGTAATATACATGTAAACGTTCTGTAGTTCTCTTGATAGTCTATCTCATACTAGTTTATTCCAGCCCATTGCATCTCTCGCAGTTCATTTATTGAGACCTTTCCTAGTCCTCAATCCACTCTTTAGGAAACCCACCATAGAACCGATACAATAACAGTTACCCTACATCTGTAAGTACATGAAGGCCGGCCGACATTAGAATAAGGAGTCATTTTTGTCTCAGTATTGTGTCAAGATTATCCTCTGAAAGCATGGATTGAAGCATTGTGTGCCCTACTTTGCAATAATTAATATTTTCAATAATGAACAAACAAACACCAGATGTGCATGTTTAGACTATGTAAACACGTCTGAAAGCTTGAACGTCAATTTGTCCAGGTAGGATAGGAGTAGCAAAAATTTCGTATTACATTAAAAAAATAGTATTGGTCTGCTAGTGTTAGGCAATTGTGCAAGAGTCAATGATCTAGCAGAAGAAATGTATTTATAATTTAAACCTACACAAAAATGTTTTCTTCTCTTGTAATTCTTATGATCCTAAATTATGTAAATGCTTTATATTTTAGACTACCCTTAAACTCAATATTGAAATACTCCTGCAAAATAGAGTGGCAGAGCCTGCATTGAATACATGCAGATGTATTAAAATTAATGTCACAGTCAAATAGGATCTGGCATATGTTCCCTGAAAAAAAAAATATGCCTGAGAAATGTAGATATACATGTATTTAAATCCAAGAATGGTTGCTCAGTTTCAACAACTCTATTATTAACACCCAATTCAAAGACTATTATGTGGGTTCATTGCCTGTCAAAAAATTATTAAATAAGTTACTAATACTGTCTAAGACTTTCATGAAATGAGAAAGGACTTCCTTACTGATTATAAAAACATGTATTTAGAACAGCCTGCAGTGTAGTGACAATAAAATGTTCTGAACATGATCAAACTATTCTGGTAACTGTTTTGGTAGTCAGAAATTACATTTTCGTTTATTAACATTTATATTTTTGAAATATTGACTCCCAAAAGAGATTATAAATGCTTAAGGTCAAAATTATGAGGGATGAAAGATCACCCAGGATTTTTTATTATCTGCCAGCTAATATAATCCACATCAAATAAGGCATAATAAATATGAAGAACTTTACCCAGATTATCAAAGTTGCTTTCCATCCAGATCCTAACATAATAAGCAATATGAATTCATAGCTTCTAACTGAATAGTCAACCAGTTTAAAGCATTAGGAACATGTCTGGTTTCACTTAAACATGTTATGTTATGTTATGTTATGTTAGCCGGATTTATAGAGCGCACAGATGCCCCAGCAAAGGGGCGTCCTGGCGCTTAACAGAACAGAAATATGATTTTTTCCAAGCAGGATTTCACTGATAAGAGTTTTATTTTTCCAGCCCAACTACATCCCTGAAAACAAAATGTGTGGGGCATAGTGGTGCCCAGCATATGATAGGAAACATGTAACAAAAAATAGCGCAAAGACAGCCCAATAATTTAGGTATTAAGTGATGCAGAAAAACACATTGGTAATTCCACACTCAGAATTGCTGATAACATGAGGCACAGAGAGGAATCACTGCAGTATTCAGAATAGAGAATTACTTCAGCAATTAATGTTTGCACTATGATTTTACCAGGGTTTCCCTGCAAAGAAATGGCCTAAGGCATCAATCGGAAGGTGCAATTCTTAGTGGGGTGTAAATAAACAAGAATTGTAGTAGCACTCATCCAAAGAAACATGAAGCATGCAGTATCAAAGTTCATTCCAAAACATTACATACTGAATGTCACAATCACTATACTTACTAAATGAGTATGTCACATTGTTTTCATTTTTAAATATGCCATTTATGGTTCTTTTTGGTTTAACTTCAATATGTTCAATTACATTTCATTTGTGTATACATTATGTTGCCTTCAAATTTATTGTGGGCTGGGGAAGTGTGGAGGAGGGACCATGTTCGTTCTCAAGTGTCCTTTTACTCAGTCATGTGAATTTGCTCATGCTATTGTTTTATTCTTCTTTTACCCATTGTTACTTGGTAGATTCTTCCCATCCCACACCCCCACCTCCTTCTACTACAGATGGTGCAGCAGGCGCAAATATCACTGATAATGCAAATTCCAGCTTGGTCAATGGTACGTCAAAGACATAGAGATTTTTTTAAATGTGATAGATTATAGATTTCTCTCTTGAAAACTAAAATCTCATACTTTTCTTAACTTAAACAGAGATGTACTTGCACGTGACAACCTGTGAGTGCTCTTATCCCACCTACCCTCTTGTAGTTTTTAGGGCAAGCTGCCAGATTTTATACTCTTTCCTGTTGCACTTGCAATGTTTTGTATATGTTAATTGTAAGTTCTTAATGTCATTCCATTATAACAGTTAATATTTGAGATGATATATATATGTATATATAAAACAATCTCAACATACAATGTTGATGAATGCTATAGTTCTTTAAGTTTGTTGTCTAGTTTAAAAACCTAAAAAGATTCACAGTCTACCACAAGCTGAAATCTTTGACTGGTTTGCATTAGGCAGCTAATAGAAAATGATTTTGAATTTGGCACAAATTACAACTAATCTGAAAGTTACTACTCACTGAAATATGCCTACTGATAGTAGTGGAGTGTAATTATGCAATTTCAGCTTTAATTAGCTTTTCTAATATTTAAAAGTATATTTTCCTGAAACAGCTAGCTGAGGATGTCAATAGTGTGGCTAGAGAATTCTGAGTATTCAGATTTTGTGGCCATTGATATTGAACTCATTTTAGGTATATGGAGCTGTGACATTAGTTACAACGTTTTCGCCCATTCTGACAAAATTGTGCATATTCTGTGGATGAGAAAGGACTTTAACTCACAAAATTCAATAACGCAGTCACCAAATTCATCAAAACACTGCAGGCAAAATCACACCCTTTTTTATGAAAAATGTCCCTTGTTATGTTTCCTGTTTGTTGTGCAAAAGGCCATAAATTCAAATCTATTCCCTTTCGGAATTTAAATATTAAAGGTATTGCTCCAGTTCTGCTATGGGCAGGACCAAATTGTATTTATGATAGAGTTGTGTTTATTAATCTCATTACATTTATTTGGAGGTTTTTAATTGCTTGCATCTGTTGAATTTCTTTTTAGACAAAAATAGATCAAAAATTCTACATCTAGAATAAGACATAGATTATGACTTCTGGATTCTATCAGATCTTAAACTAAAGATAAAAAAAAGCTTGTGCTGAGGGGTTTTGCTTGGTGCCATACTAATAGGGGTAAGGATTGTGGTCTTATTTTGCTAATTCTGTTTATTTTTAGCCACTTAGTCAACATATTTATTGAAGTTTTTTCATAAACTCTAAAAGTTTATGTATTGTTAACTTGTTTTTTCATTATCAAACCTACTATGTTTTGGTATATTTTATATTACAATGTATATGGCATGTATCAACAACTTATCTTTCTCTCTTAGTTATTTTAACTACAACCATCTTGCCTAAAATATTGTTTTCCTTTTTGTGAGGGCTAACCTTGTCTAAGGCATTACATACAACAGAGAAAGAGAAAAACACACAACTACACAAAAACGTACAGAAATGAACAGAAGAAAATGTCTTAGATGACTGGATATACATGTCCAAAAGTGCTTGCACTATTTTCTCATCTGTAATTTCATGAGGTAATGACATTTTCTGATCAGTGTAGAAAAAAAATGTTAGGAAGACTACAATACTAGCATAATTCCTGGTCTATTGTATTATAAGAGACAATTTGTTAAATTCAAATGCGGTAATTTAGTCTCATGGCACCACACAAATATAACACACCAATAACTCAAACACATCTTTAACAATTTAGACCACCATATCTCAGAGAAGAGCACACTCACAGTCATACATCTAACAAAGATGTTTAATATTCACAGACTAGCTCCTTTCGAATATGAGCATTGGTCATAGTTAGGCATGGCTCAACTATCTTCATCAGTTACACCGAGAATCTTTCTTTTCCCAAACATTGGAACATATGATAGGCTTGTCTGTGAGGGTGCTGTGGGTATATGGTAGCCACCAATGAGTAATTTAACCCATTAGGAACACCACCTGACTCAAATACTTTTGACTATCTTATTCACCTAAAAGAAATGTCATGTAACTCCATTCAGATTTTGACCTTTAGAAGAGGTGTGAATTCATATTTTGTTTTTCAAAGAAAGTTTCAATGTATAGCTAAAAGGGCAAGCTTATATTTACAAGCCCCACATGAGGGGTTGGAAGTCAGAGGCTCTTAAAGTGACTCACCATTGATAATATATTGCTCATTTTGAATAGCTGTTATGAGCCCACCATTTTTATGACCCGAGGATTATGGTAAAATTGTGGCACTAGATTCTAAAGTGATGGAGAAAGGGCTTACACACTTTAATAACAACTATTAGGTATCGGCTTTCAAATATTAACTACCAAGGTGGAGGAGGACTATTATCTTTCTCTCTCTGCAGTCTTAATGCCATGATTACCGAATAGGTATAACGGAAGCCTATATGTAAGGATACATTCTTACAGTTGAAGAATACTGTTCCTTTTTCTAAATCTGTCTCATAGGAGCAATGGCATTTGAGAGTATGTGAAAGACTATGCATGTATTACTATTTCTGGGCTATTACTTGCCTTAATGAATGTGCCCCAGGACATCTAAAATTGGAATGCACTGAGAATGTGCATATACAGTTAGCACAAATAGAAAGGACTCTTCCCTCTTACACTTTGACTAATAGAGAGTTGGACATTACACAAAGACACCCGCGAGTAAATAAAATATCTCTCGTTTAGTGCTAGTTTCTGAACTCTAAAATGCTTTTGGGAATGGCCCTACAGTGTTTTTCAATAATCAACCCATTTAATGAGTGAAACAATTAAAATCTCTTAAGCAATGTCAAAACACAATTGTCCTGCTTCCTTCCACCATATGAGGTGCTGGCTGCCCTGTAGTCCCAGAGCTAATTTCAAGAAATCCCTTCACTGCTGAGGGGAATAATGTGATCCTTGAACTCTAGGAAACCCGTTATTTTAGCTCAGTTTCCTCCCTGGAATCACCTGTCCATAATCATTTCCAAAGTTAGCTGTGACTGACTGGAAATACGTTTCACGTCTAACATTAAGAAAACCTTGCCTCTGGCGTTTCGAGCCGAGTTGGATACCTGTAGGGCATACTAAATCAGAGTTACTGACAACCCTTATGAAATACCTTGACATTTAGCAAATCAATGCTGTGTTCAGGTATAGGAAAGTCTGATATATTTATATGAATGCACACTGAGAACACTTGGAAGGGGGAATACTGCCCAAGCAATACATTTTAATTAGTTTAGATTGAAGGTACCAGGACCACAGGTCTTCATGAATGGGCGGTTTTATTTCCTTCCCGCGCAATGGCTCTGGTCCTCTGGGAGGCATCACTGTGCTCTGTATCAGCAGCTGCAGCAGAAAGTGCAGTCTCTTCCATGATTACAGATTACTCGCCCAGCAACAGCAATTTGTTGAGGCCACCGCCATCCCTCTCTGCTGTTGGAGTTTGATCTCAGTGGTCTCCGCAGCTGATGGGCAGTTCCAGGCGAAACTTAACTCCTCGATTGAGTTTATTTCAAATGGAAATATATAATTCGCTCGAGCAACGTTGGTAACGGCATCTACAAGGCATGGGCATCTACGTGGCATAAGGCTTGAACACTAATGAAAAATATGCTAAATGAATATGGTGCACCTGTTAGTGCAATGTAGTGGACGTGATAGGAGTTAACATTAATATCATACAGAAACTCCAAACCACGCCTCCTTGATGAGATGCAGTTCTCATGTTAAAAGGAGTAAAACAAAAGGTCGTACTTGCATACCTCCAAATGAAACCTGAAACTGTTGTCATAGGCCTGCTCTGGAATCCTGCTAAAAAAAACTGCTCGTTATTTGTCAGTACAGTGCAAAGAGGAGGGTGAGCTCTATTTAGGAGGAGTGTCTCTCTTAGATCCCGGTGGGTCACATCCATTTCATATGTTCAGATTAACACAGACGATGAGGATAAGCTCCCTTTAGAGTAATTTAAAGGGAAAAGCATTTTTTTGGGATATCCTGAAAATCTGTGTTTTATCTTTCTTTCTTGGAACCATGTGGAACACTCCGTGGTAGAGGAAGCGAGAATGAAAGGAAATTGGTTGGAGTGACAACTCTAGCATTGTTATATAAAAGCAATATTAGAGGGTTAAATATTACAATGATTTACACGTTACTACGAATAACATTTGAGAGTGTACAAATTACTATTGAAAACAATCGTAATAAATAGCATTTCAAAGAGGAATTTTGTAATAGAGCAACATGTCAATGTTATCTCAATTTTAGAATGATGACTTTTATATATGAAAGTAGAGGAGGGGAGGGGAAAATAAAACTATTTGAACTAGATATACATAAAATATTTATTGTAGAATATTACGAATGACAACAATTACTCTGTAAATAGTGGACAACATTATTAGTAATTCTATTCTAAGGGTCTGAAAGAGAAAATGGAGTCTGCTGACATGGCAGTTTGAAAAGGTGGGTTTAGAGGGCACTGCCAGCAGCATTATTGTTGGAAAAGCACTGCAGAATAAGACAGATAGTTACTTGTTTAAAAGTTGTAAATGCAATGGGTAGCAAAATATTCCTTTATTCTCATTGGCTCGTTTTTGGTCACTTTAATGGTGGCAGAACAGGTGCTGGAGTCCTCTAGCGACATTTATCTTACAGGTCCTGGGTACACTGAGTACCATATGGTAGGGACTTACAGGTACATTAAATATGCCAATTTTGAATTAGCCAACTTTGCATGTGTTTTAGGTGAGCATATAAACTTTGTGCTTGGAGACAGTGCTGCAATGTTCAGAGTCCATACACCAGCAATGAGATCAAGCAAAACGTGTGTGGGGGTGACCAAGCAAATAGGGCATTTTTATATCCAGTAATGCTGCAAAGCAGGATCACAGATACAGATAGAGAGGTAGATAACAATGCAAATGGTTCCATACTTAGCTTTTTTAACCCCAAAACACATACAATTCAATGTGAAATGAATCCCTACAAACAATCATTACCTCGTGATAATCTCAGAATTGAGGCCCTTGGAACTGCTATTGTAAAGAAGGAATCAGTGTGACATCAAGACGGTTGTTATTCTATCCGTCTGTCACTATTTGATCTCACTTTACGTTTCTGAGAAAACAAATTCTACAATGCTGAAACATACATGCACCTTTTAGTGCCAGCAAAACCCTGCACATATGTCCCCACTCTTGACCAGTGGAGCTGAATCAGCAGAAAGTAATGTCAGCGGCCAGAGATCAGACAGTCAATGAGTGATTGCTGGGTTTCCCGTTATGTGAACATTATCTTTGATATACAATTTTGGATCATTGCCTAGAATGTTATTAAGTTTTTTACATAGCCGATTGGAATGTGCTGACTGAGCAGAAAAAAAACATCTTCCGTCCATTACTCATTAACGTGGTGATAGCAGACCATGGTCTCATGGGCCGTGCAGCCATGCAGGATACAGTTCAGTGATCACTCTTTCCTGTAAATTCCTCTACTGCATACTGCAGCAAGTGAAGGATGCACATAATGTATTCAGAGGTGTTGAAAATACTGCACAGAAAAACCTTTTCATTTCCGAATTTATAAATTGTGTCCATTGAATACAACTCCTTGAACATGGGGTTTTGGAAATGAACTGAACTGCTAATGAGTAAACTTCAGGGGGCTCTAATTGCACCTTGG
The DNA here is from genome assembly GCF_964263255.1 of Lissotriton vulgaris. NCBI lineage: Eukaryota > Metazoa > Chordata > Amphibia > Caudata > Salamandridae > Lissotriton > Lissotriton vulgaris. The sequence continues at coordinate 1,033,273,523 of NC_141697.1, forward strand.
AACCAATAAGTGGTATCAAGTCATATTTTACTCTAAACATAGTCTTCTTCCTTCTCTTTTCTGCGAGTTATGCATAAGACGATTTCCAACACTGCCTATGCATTATTTTGGATCCCCTGGAGTCAATTTTAAGGGGTTGAAGCTGAATATTCACTCGTAAAGACAAACCAATATACAGCTGTGTAATTCAATATGGTTCTTGTTAGAAGCAGGAAATCTGGGATGCTGACAGGCAGATGAAGAGCCCTGCTAAAGAATGCCACTATTCCACAAATGAGTCTGAAAGTCATTGTCTTGGGACATCAATTGCCCTCACAGTTTGTTAACTAAAACTAGACATTTATGAGGCATCACATTTCAAACAGTAGGACTCAAAACAGTAGATTTATGATGAAGTCCCTGGGGTGCTTGCAAACCTTTAACTGTCATTTATTGATAAATGTTTCCGATAATCTATTCTGAAGCACTTATCTCAGTTGGAAAAATAATGATATAGGGTTCTGAGAAACCCTCATGCTTTAGTTTATGGTACTAAATATTAATTGCCAAAGTCAACTATACTGCTTCACCATGTGTGCTTCTTCACATAACGAATGGGGGAGTATGAGCTACCAGTTTACACCTATCAGAACTTCCTTGTAATAAGAAAACATGTAATTAACTACTAAATGCTATCAAAATGGGCCTGATAAACAAAGGTATGTTGGAAGATCTAAAGACATTTAGATCAACTTCTCAATAGAAAGGTAAATGTCCACTTTTTTGCTATTCATCATTTCAGAGTGGAGATTTACATGTAAATGTAGGCTTAAGAGTCTGTACTTTTAGTTATTTTTCTACTGTTTGCTGAGACCTCCTGCATTTGAGTGGAGATCTCCCTATAGGAAATATAGGACATTTAACAAAGTATACCATGTTATAAAAATAAATGAATGGAATTTGTTTTAAGTAAAATCATGTAAAAATATAATAATAATCTAATATCACTTAAATTGGAAATAAATTAAATATATTGATTAATTTTCTCATCATTTTTATTTTCAGCAGCTCTTTAACATTAAAATCACCTACCATCACTAACATTACTTTATTTAATTTGTAATAAATATATTTAAAAAATATGTTTTCGAATCATTTTAACATATGTTAGACATTTATACTCAGTTAGAAATATAATTTAATATATTTTAAATGCAAGTGTACTGTTAAATTGAAAATTAATAACATTTAGACTTCCTTATACTTGGGTTTTTAATTTTTAATTTAAGCAATTTAAAATATTTTATACTTCATTTTTTTAGGAAATAATATACAATTTAGAGAAATAATTTAATTTTTACCTAATTATTTGATACTAAAATGACAACAATCCCATCAATAGAACTGGATTTATGAGTTTTTAAAGATTTTAGTAAAATCTAGTCCTTAAAAGAGCAAAGCCCCAACTGCGGACATCTAGTTGTGCAAGACCAGGTCAAAGTAGAAAAATATGGCTGAATGTCATGGAGCACAGTTCGGATACCAAGAGTGGATTGGGCCTAGTCAGTACTTTGCTTCAGACTTACAATAAAAAGTTCTGAGAAGGTAAAGTTCAGCGGGGCAAGGCTGCAGGCAGTGTTTGAGAAAGGATCGTTGTGGTTGGGGAGCAGCTGGACGAAAACACTTTCTTGGGAATCAACCGTCTTTAGCCGGCCAAAGCTGGAAGCTTTAGCTGATGAGAGTTCCAGGAAGCCAGATACCCCTTTGGAGAAGGAACACTGAACAACATTTTCTGTGCAGAGAATAACGTAGGGAGAGCTACCATGAAGTCATGCCGACCGGCAATGCACATTGGGGGGATAGATGAGCAGGTTTGTCCTGGTCATCCCTAGGTTTTTAGAGCAGTCCCAAGTTTTGTATTATGGCTATCTGGGCACCCTTAGCACCACCACCATAGGTTTAGGACTGGAGTGTCACCACATGGGGTGTTAAGACTCACTCAGGCTGATTCCGGGTGCTGGTTCAAGATGATGGGTGCCTGTTATATCCTTATTCATCTGAACAGGAGGCCAACAAACTAGCCCTTCTAGTCACTCTAGTAGTCCCTGGTTCAGGTGGAGAAGCAGGGTTCAAGCTGCAGGGCAGGCCTCTGAGGGTTTAAGGCAGTCTCGAGGCAGCAAACCAGTTCTTCCTGTTGCAGCAAAGCAGACTTGTGCAGTACACAGCAGGCCACAGAAGCAGGCAGTCCTCTGAGAGTCCTTCTGTAGGTCCAGAAAGTGAACTGAAGAGTGGGTCTGAATGCCCTATGTTTATACTTGGTGCCTTCTTTGAAGTAGGAGAATTTTCTTGATGGTTCTCTTTGAAGTTCTTGGAATTTCCTGACTCCCCTGCTCTGGCTCCAGGCTGGCTTCAGGGACAATGCAGTGTTGACATACCCTTTGACTGAGGTCAGAGCATAGCCTATTCAGTTGTAAGTGGGGTTCTACCCATCCTGCCAGTAGATGGCCCAATCAGGTACACCTAATCCCTCTATTGTGTGACTGTCTGGGAGGAATTCACAAAGTCCAACTGACAACGACACCCAGTCATGGGACCCACAAAAGACTGCAGGCACCAAATGACAAAGAGCAGGAAATGCCAACTTTCTAAAAGTGGTGTTTTCAAATTTATAATGGAAAATCCAACTTTACCATTAACGAGAACATTTTAATTACAGTTTAATAGATACCAAATATAAAATGCTAACTTGTTCCCTATCAAAAGTTAAAAATGTAGTAAGGTTTTGATTAAATGTAATAAGGCAACCCATTGTTATCCTATGGAACAGGTAGGCCTCACAGTAGTGAAAAACACATTTTGGAGTTTTTCACTACCATGACATGTAAAACTTAAAAGTACGTGTCAAACCTTTTAATTGCAATACACCCTGCCATATGTGCAACCTAGGGCCAGCCTTAGGGTTTACTTTCATGCAATAAAAGGAGAGATTAATGCTTGGCAAGAGGGTTATATTGTCAAATCTAATATCCAGTTTAAAACTGCATTCAGGGTGCAATGGCAGGCCTGGAGAATGTTTAAGAGGCTACTTAAGTAGGTGGCGCAGTAAGTGCTGCAGGTCACTAGTAACGTTTAATTTACATGCCTGGGTATTTGGTATACCACTTTATAAGGGACTTATAAGTAAATTAAAAATTCCAATTAGGTGCAAGCCAATTTCACCATGTTTAAAGGAGTGAGCACAAGCCCTTTACCACTAGTTAGAAGTGGTAAAGTGCACAAAATCCTAAGGCCAACATAAACATATTTTTGTAAAAATGGATAGAAGCAGGTAAAAGGTTTGAGGGAAGACCACCCTAAGGCTGACAGGTCTAACAGTTTTGTATTGGAGTGTCTTGCAGTACTGGCTGTGGCTGGCCATGTGTGGTGTTTGATTACTCAAAGGCTAGGTTGTAGAACTTTTAGCCCTGTTGTATCACTATTAGAGATGTAGTAGAAGTAGAATTAGAAGCTTATTTTGTAATGAGCAATTGTCTTACTTTTATGTGGTTGTGTGTTTTGTAAGTGCATGTCCACTAAACCCTACATTTCCCTTAATCCCACCAATTTTGTAAGTATTCCCCCACCCCACCTTGTCCCTTCCACACTTACTAGTGAATCCTATAGTTATGTGTACAGAAGTCTCCACCAATGGTGTGGAGAATGCCTTATAGAAAAGTTAGAAATCTCCCTTCATTGTGTTGTGAATTGCATTTTTTAGTGCATGCAGTAGTGCCACTGGAGTACTAGTATACACTCTTCAAATGCCTTTTGTGAATTTGTCTGCAGGAATGGGATGATGCAAGCTCTGAGACCCCACGGTCTCTTATTTTCTTTCACAAACTAAATATTAGATACCAACTTGTGAACCCTCTGATCGGCACTCCTTTAAAGTCATTTCCCAGAAACCTGATAACCGTATTAATTACGGAGGGGGAGGTCTGTTTCCCTTAGCATGTGGTATTTTACATTAATTAGTTAACATGTAGCACCAGAAAATATGCAAAGAACAGCACACATGGATAGGGTCGTTTCCTGGGTTTTTAACTCAAACGACTTGAACAAAGCAATTTTGTTTAGGATAATCCAATAAAATAACATTGTCTAGACTGTTATACTCCTACAACTACTAAGGTCAAATGGCCATTTGAACAAATCCATGTACATTTCATTCCTCTATGTACAATGCTTTGCATAGTTTCAAATATGTATTTCTTTTTTTGCCAAAATATGTAAAAAGAGAAAAAAAACACAAGTCCACTCCAAAATGCAGCTCTTTAACTTACAAGTAAAAATTGGATTTGATGGTGAGTTACATAGGACATTTGGATTACTTTTGGTTCAACAACAAGTGATCACAGTTTAACACGTTCTTAATGTATTATGTAGCATTTTCATGGGCAATAATCTGCTTTGGGTTTAGCTCCCCGCCTAGTGGATGCAAAAAAGCATATTTGTTTTTGAGCTGTACTCTGCTTTTCTATCAGAAAAGCATATGTCGTACAAAGGATGTATTAGTCAGTTCATTTTTATTGGTTCCCTATACCATCTACATTGATGTATGAAAAACGAATGGTACACACAAACGAATTGCTGCATCAACGCTCAAACCAAATGGGAATTTCAATATGGTTGATTTGCACCGTATATCTTGCTGGGGTTCAAGGTACGATCATTTTCCTGTTTAACCCCTTCGATGCTGATGACAAGCTCAGCTCGTCATCAGCCACGGGGGGCGTGCACGGATGACGAGCTGAGCTCGTCATGTAACGCGGCTTTTGTGAAAAAGTCGCGCAGCGCAAAAATGACCGCCGCAGCGATGCGGTTAAGTTAATTATGTTATTAGGTCTAAAAACATTGACACTTCATATATTTATTTATTTATCATATAGTAAGAACATTGACGGCACATATTTTTCTTGCATAACAGCAAAACCTTATATTTTGCTATTTGCAGCTTTTTTGATATAGCGCTTGCGTCTATTCTCAGTCACTTCAGAGCTTTTCCGTTGAAGGGGTGGAAAAGGACAATAGCAGTCAGTAAACTACATGAACGCTCGGCTCAAGCACTCCATGAATGTTGCAGGAATTCCAAAGATTAATTTTCTTTCTCCCCTGCAGCGCTCGGTTTGCTTAGTAGGCCATACTGTTTAATAGATATCCCGCATAGTCTTCTGAAATTTGGGAAGACTAGATATTGAGTTTTGGAAAGACCTGCAGCTCGTGTTGAATTTTTTATTAGATTTTATCTCGTTAATTCCTTTTGCCCATAAAATATGCACCATAGTTTATTTCCTCTGTGGATGATCTAGATTGCCTCTGTTAGTTGCTGGTAGAGTGGCAGCCTATTTTTGTGAATATCCATCCAATTATCAGTTTGTTCATGTGTTAAAATGAATGCACATTAATAATGCCTCTGGGACATTAATGTGCATAGAAATCACATCTTGTTACTTTTTGTCTGCCCTATTATTTTCATTTTCACTGTGGTGTGTTTTGTCTTCGTGTTGATTGTTTATTGTTTGTTTTTTGTTGTCTATCAAATTTTTCAACATGTAGGCAAAATGCAGGATGGGAATCTGGACAACAGCCAGAACAAAGGTAACCTTTTTTCTTTCAATATTTGACTAATTGCATAAAGATTAATTTAACCTGTTGAGCTGCATCATGTTTTATTGTATATGACACTAATATTAACCCCTTCCATGCTGATGACGGCCCTCATCCGTCATGCATTACAGTGCTCGTGTGCTGATGACGGCTGGGGGCCGTCATAAAGCCATTGATTCTTTAAAAGCCTAGCACACGAGGAAAATCGGCCCAGCATGGAAGGGGTTAAGCGTCCTTGCAACACCTCAGAAATTGAGACAGTGACTGTTTACAGCAAGGCAAATTGCAAGAAAATATCAGGTAAACAGGAGACAGCAAATACGTGGAAACTAAGTGGCTTATTTCAACAATGATTGGCTAGATATTCCTAGCTCACAAAGAGCTATAATATTTGTCAGGATGAAGGACACATGCATCCACTTCAAAATCAGGACCTGAAAGTGTACACTGGAAATATGTGTTCAGTAGCACCCAATGAAGCTACTCACAGACACAGGACAACATTTGCAATTACAGCGAAGCTTTCTTCCCGGTGCCAGTCATCTTGAAATATAATCATGCTTATTAACCATCTCCCTACAGGAAAAATGTATTTACTCACAGAAGGCCTCAGAGCCTTCTGCAGCTGTAAATTGATAAGGATGAAACCCTCATTGTTCATGCTTGCGTAGTGCAAGTGTACACCATAAGCATGAAAAACACATTTTGCTAAAGTATCAGAGGTCCATGAAGGTTGTGTTTTAACATGGACAGCTTATAATGCTTGATTTTTTAGTCTGGGCATAGGTTATTTCAAAGTGCCCATGCTAACCTGATAAAGACATCATAGTATCAAAATGTCGGGAACACTATTCAACAGGCATGCATAGATTATTTTGTCGTATGCCATCCTAAATGAACCATCATCTTCACTCCCATACAGAACTGACTTAAATTGCCTCTGGAAGTAATTGTCTTTGGGTCTTGAAATGATCCAGATATGTATGCCCACACCACATACTGTGTTGACTACCGCAATGCAGGCACAAGCCAAATAAACCAATCTACCTGAAGGCGGTTACCACACTGATAATCCTACCTATGCAGCTTCATGAAGATTTGCCCAATAAAGAAACATCTGAATAACCAAGAACATAATAAATACTTTTCCTTCCTTCCCATGTGTAAAACTCTTGAAAAAAAGGTGTAATATATGTCCAAAGTTAAAGTTGTCAAAAAACATCTAACTCATATTCTCAATGACACTCAGTTGTTGCAATCCCAGTAGCTGTCAGATCAGCTAATTCCTTGCCAAAATGTATGGGCTGTTGCTGTACCATTTTCGAATAATAGGTAAGTGCTGTTATGGATTGATGTCTATTGTGGCCATGCCCATTGTACACCATTTTGGAACAGAAACGTACAGCAAGACAGCCAGTGGCATATTTGAGTAAAATGCTGCTACCTTATCTGACACCACAGCTGGCAGTTCCCAAAATGTACCTACAAGATAGCTCCCTACCCATTTTGGTTCAACTGAAATGTGGACTCTAACAGCGGTTGAAGTCACTTCACCATTGAATATAGACAATTTAATCTTACTATATTTTGCTTTAATGACAATGCATCAACAGACCCAGCAGCTAATTTCTCAAACTCTGTATATCTTTCTATCTCCATTTCCAGCCTCCTAGAGTCCACCTCTTTGGGAGACACTATACAGCTATAAAAATGCTTTTCTCCCTGGACAGCAAAGACGAAAAGAGACAGTTGGATGCAGGTTTCCATCCTTAGAAAACACCTTGTTCCTTGATATACACTCGACATGCTCCTTCTATGCTCTGAACCCTTTTTTTGGCTCAAGTTTCTTAGTTTTCCCCTAAATCACCCTTCCCTATTCACAATGTGCCTTCATGGATGCTTTTGACAAGCTAGCTAAAGCAAATCAAATTAATCTCTATGATCCCAACAAAGAAATACTGATATCAAACATTCAAAATAATTTAATTCAAAATATACAATCAAATCAATTCATAAAAACAATTCAAACTCTAATTATGGTAGCAACCTTTAGTGATTTTGCTGCTATAGCTTTGTGGTAGTTGATTGAAACAAAAATATGTTATTCACAACACCAATCAACAATGCTGTGCACAAAATGCACTTTTTATACATACATAGTGCAAAATCGTTGTGCTCATTCAAAATCCGTAAATCCAATTCCAAAAACTATTTTCTTTCTTTCAAACATGGGACTAAGCCTGTAGCATCAATCTGTGATACAGCTAAGTACATTTCACCTTTTTCTTACATGAAAGCGGGAAAACAATCTCCTGGAAGTTTACATCAGAGATTTAACATTTGTGAAACGAATCATTTGCCCACATTTTACAGCTGACTTGTCAAAAATTCCAAATATGACAATTTATGCCCAAAGACATATTTAAATTTTAGGGCTTAACATGTGCAACTCAACTGGGAGCTATTGAGAAGTAGTCCCAGTGACCCTGAGGTCCAAATACAACATGTTTAGAGTCTGAAAATAAAGAAAACTGATGGGTTTGTGACAAAGAGATAGATCACTACACTGACACTTATTTAGCTTATGGTGGAATACACCTAAGCTATTGAATGGTAACTACATTGACAGCACTTTAAACTCAAAACATGGTAGTGTTTGGGTGGCTAGAAAATCCCTCATCGTGGACTTAAGTAACAGCAGAATTTTTTTCCATTGGGTTCTGCCAATCAGATACAAACATTTACATTTAAGTTGGACCACAGTAGTAATGGATACACATAGTTGATCAGTGCATATCCAAAGAATAACAATGGTGGGGAAGAAGTGGTTGGAAAAAGCTAATATGCATTGCCCTTGAAATTACACTGATTCAGGAAAACATTTCTGCTTGCTAAATATGGTTTAATTTAGACATACCAATGAAGTCCAATGTATTTGATTGGAAAGCACCATTGTGTTACCTATACAACCTTTGCAGGCTTAACCCCCACTACAACATCTTAACAATTTACCCTACCACTAGAACCCCTCCTCCACATCACCTAAGCACTAACTCACCTGATCATTACACCCCTCTCTATCATTACATCAATCAAATATGTAAAATAATATGTTTTGTGGTCTGTGTGAGTGTTGGGAATGTTTATTAGAATTGAATGACATTAAAATAATTTCAAGTAATAATCTAAAATTATAAATAAAAGGTGTTTCAGTGGGTACCCATCCCAAGTTATCCTATTTATAAATACATCTATGAAGTACAAAAACTATCTATTAAAAAGACAAGAATGAAAATTGAAGGTAGGTATAAAAAATGCCCTATGCATTAGTGTATAAAACAAATAAAATGGAATATGTTTTTTCAAGTATTGGGATATGGTATTGTAAAAAGTTTTATTATTATTCAAATATTAAATACAGTAATTAAATTTCTAAACACAATAGATTGAGATGAGGTTAATGAATAAACACATTTTACTATATTTACATTCATTTAAATGATGGGATACTACATCAACTTAAAATAAATCTTACCTGGGCAAAACAGTGGTTGGTGGTGTAGTAAAGGCGATGTAATGGAAAGGCAAACATATAGTAGGAGATATTATAAATTACAACACTTTTGCCTACATCGCTGTTTTCCCTAAATATTACAAAACACTTCCAGAAAAGTATGATGATTTTTTAAGACAATTAGGTGTGTTTTTTTAAAAAAGGGAAAAAAACTGAGCTTCTTATTTTTCCTAGAGAGACATGATTTGGGATGTAATGTTATCTGGAAAGTACTCTCTCCCTGTCTCAAATTGTACACAAATGTGAAAGTAAAACATAAAACATGCTCCTTCCTTTTTTCCATGTAAATGCTGGGATTTAAGCTGCTCAGCTAGATCATCGATCTTGAGAATCTAATGTGCTAGTTAACATGTAAGCGGTTCAAATACATTAAGATAAAAATAAACTAAATAGAATTTGTTCTTTTCTGATAGTCAAGCAACAAGATGGAGCAGCAGCCATGGAGATGCAGCCATTGAAAAGTGCAGAAGGAGGGGAAGGAGAAGAAAAGGAAAAGAAAAGAGTGCACATGCCGAAGAAGGAGAAATCTGTCCTTCAAGGAAAGCTGACTAAATTGGCAGTGCAAATCGGCAAAGCAGGTAAGTGCCAAATTGAAAACATTGCCCTTCAACTGTGGAATTCTAAATAAACAGACTTTTTACCACCAGATTCCAATCCAAATATTACTTTATCCAAGTGTAGGTTGAGTCCTGACCATATTGTATTTAATCAATACAATTAGCTGGAACAGTTAAGTGTATTAATTCCAAATTAGTTTCAGGGAATTCTAAAGGAGGACAAGAGGGTATCAGTGAGAACATTAGTCAGTTAGCTACTCACCCTGCCATTGTCACTTACTCTCCCCAAAGAGGGTGGAACTCATGGGATAGCATGCAAACCTAATGCTGTAGCTATATAAGCTTCAATTGAAGAGATGAGTCCTAGATTCATCAAAACAATCCATACAAGTGATATATGTGGAACAGCATTCTCCAAGATTAGGTCAATTCAAGATGCAGTCCCTAATAATCTAATTTACTTAATTACTTGCAATTTTCAGTAATGAAAGGGCTTGGAAAATTACTCAGCCATTGTGGCTTCCATGTATTAGTTTGAAACCCTAAGGAGTTAGGCCCATATGGACAAGTGGTATGGCTGGACCTTATTTAGATAAGAAAAGCACGAAAATGCCCGACCACCACTATTTTTATGCAAAATTCAAAAGGTCAAAAACACTACTTGTCTAATTTGACCAGGTATGTTTATTTACACCAATTATTTATGTCTATTTTTAAATTTTTTATGGAAACATTTTTTCAGCAAATAAGACACCTGTACATCCGCATATTTACACTAATATACAATAGCATTTACAACCAAATAATGACATTACAAAAAAGCTTTCGATCAAATGAATGCCAACATCCTACATAAAACACAAGACTATTAAACAAGACAATACATCATATAATCATGTGCTTGAAAGATAACACTTCAATCAATTCAAAATGAAAGGAGTTTAGTCACTAAATCACTAATATTTGGACCAGCATTTGCTGGTTTGATGCTTTGAATGACCAAAAATCCTCCTTATTAAATGCCGACGCGTTTCAGGGCATTGTCATTGTATCTATGGAAGATGCAAAGAAAACAATAACGTTTTATTCACAACATTCCAGGCTCGACCCTATTCTAGTGAAACTCAGTTGTTGTGACTTGTATGAGGACCTACCAGATCATTTCAAAAGGGATGGGAGCTGAGGGATTCATTCTGTTGCTTCCTCCAGCTTTGTCACATAAAAATGCAACTTTTAAAGTCTTCCTTGTCTGTTTGAAGATTGCCTCCGTATTATGTGGAAAACGCCATTCTGTTACAAAGAAATGGCTGTTATCATTAACATGCATTTACTGCAATGTTACTTCAGCCTTCTTTCGCAATTGGTCTCAAACATGCCTTTTTTCTTTTTTTTCTTTTTTTTAAAAGAGCCACTGATTGCGGGGTTTTGCTGGTGTAGTTGTTAAACTTCGTAATGTTGAAAATCCGGGTATTACATTCCGGCGGAATTATGGCTGTAAAGACGGATAATATTGTTATTAGTTTCTATTACGAAAAGCCTTAATATTTGCCTATATCGTGTGCACCCGGTCGTCGCGTACCTTAAGTGTTGTGCGATGTCCCACATGGGCAATTCCAATTACGATGGTGACGTTGCTGTTGGAATAACAGAAATGATTAACACACGCTGTTTGTTAGTAAACCTACAAGGTCTACATTGTTGCAATGCCATTCACATTGCAATGTGATGGGAACTGTAGGCAAATTGCTATTGTTTTGATTTACAACCATATTCCAATTTGAAGAAGCTTAGATGTGTATTAGATTCAGGCTCTAAGATGACCCTTCCTTTTCTTGTATAACTTTTGTCGCTACACAGTTGTTGGGGATATTAACTCTTAAAGCCATTGTGCAGTAATTTGATTGCAAAATTGCATTAGAGGAATACAAACACTTTGACTTCCCTGGTTGTATTTACTGGGAGAGTAGAATAAAATCTTGAGGAGACTCAGAGATTTAATCAAAGTTTCTGGGATTAAGTTATTTTCCCTAGAATGGCAAACAAAAGTAGAATCACCGGAATGAGCAACTCATTTAAACTGTTTTTCATAATTTCTGCAAAATTTCACATAAATTATTCGAAAGCAAATTATGCAAATATTTAATCCTCCAATGCTAATCAAATCCACACAGTTTTCTAGGTATATATTATGCATAACATTTATTTTTATTCAGCATAAGTAAGTTTCCATTTCTAATTTCTGCTTCTCGGATAGTTTCCTCAACAGTATCTTTAACTGAACTTGCTAGAAATAATTTGGTGCATAACATTTTTTCAGTACTTTCTGCTTACAAATGGTGCTTATTTTGTTTTTCAGGATTGGTGATGTCCGCAATCACAGTCATCATTCTTGTCCTCTACTTTGCTATCGACACCTTTGTAATCAATAAAAGGCCCTGGTTAACTGAATGCACTCCCATCTATGTCCAGTATTTTGTTAAGTTCTTCATCATTGGTGTCACTGTTTTAGTGGTTGCTGTGCCTGAAGGACTTCCACTGGCCGTCACCATCTCTCTGGCTTATTCCGTTAAGGTAAAGAACTTCATATTTCAAACTTTTCAAGAATAGACTATGATCATTATGTCTTAACAATGCAGCAGTATAATATCACAGTATCTGTTGATTGTTTTTTCGTTCTGCAACTAATTACAAAAGTTACAAGCTTGACAATCTTCTGGTAGTATAGTCTTACGATATAGTCTACTATATTTAAATGTCAAAAATGTATTTACTGTTCATTACTAGTAATTTTATACAATATGCCAATTGTTATCCAAAATTGATTTTCATCTACTGTTTTTATGGGTATTCATTTGATTACTTTGTCCTCCATTTATGAATGGACTTCAATCACTGATAGAGGAGCCTGCAGTCTGCATGTCTAGTCTTGAAAAAATTGGAACTTAAATTAGGTGCTACCAACCAAACATAGGATAGAAAGAAGTAGCTTTTCTGAGCTAGAAATGGACACAAGATAACACCCTAAAAAAAGGCAATTAATGTTTTATTTATTTCATGAAGTGTTGGCCCCCATTCTCAAAGGGGCCTATTCACAAAAACATTTTTGAAAACAGAAGTAGAACTTCTGGAGCACTCTTTTATGATTGTGATTTTGCCTCAAAACAATTAAACAGGAATAGATTTGGAATATTAAGATGCAATTGATACAAATAAAAAAAGCCCTGTGGCTTCTTTCCACTCTTCCTAATAGGGAGGTGGAAATTTCAGGGTTCGTTCTCAAAGGCATGAAGGAGTAACTGAATGAGTAATCCTGTAGTACTACTTCCTGTACTCCGAAATACTTTCAAGAATCAGCCCCTAAATGCATTTGAGGGCCTGTGATCGCATTTGACAAATGTACTGGTGTATGTTCAGCATTGAATAAGCATTAATACTCTTGGTAAACAACATGAATGTTCTTTTATGTAGATCTGAAGTGTCCTTGCCTGAAAATGTGCATATCTGCAGACATTGTTATTTTCTAGAATGTATTTATTTGCGATTGTAGTGCAGGCAATTCGCTCTCATGCATTTTGCTTCTGGGTATCATTACCTCTAGAAATTGGAGGTTTTCCATTGATCACCAAACTTAAAATCAGACTATTAAGATGAAGTCATTAGAGTCTTATTTGTGAAAAAACAGATTAAGGTGTGTAATTGAGATAGTTTTGATAACCTGCTTATGTTTCTGTCAATATAAAATATTATCAACCGATACTGAAATATGGATATTGAAGCAGCTCTTAAAAAGACTTTTTAAATATGATCACCCCACTTTTTTGGGACTGATGCTGCTGTTTTTTATCTTTGACCCCTAAAACATGTAAAAATTGGACACAAAAACTGCAAGAGGCTTACTATCCTGAGGAGGTCCAACTAGACCAGCCCTGGATCCTGCTGATGGCTTATGTTAGAGTGAGCCCTGACCCCCAATTGCTGTTTCTGAGTTCCAGGAATACTTGGTTGATTTCAGAGAGTACTGCTCCTGCCTAACCCTAAAACATGGGACTTAAAAGCTTTTTGAAGACTTTTTTTTCCTGGAGAATGGACTGACGATCGTGACAAACCTTCCAAGTCTATCAGACAAAGATGCATTGATACTTGGCCAAAGATTTAGGTTGCTCCTACTCAGAGGTTTTCCCCAGCAGCGAATCTTGTTCAGGTTGAACTCACGGAGAACATATCTGGCCTAGTCTGCCCTGTTTGGGTACAGTTTCCAGTTTTGCCTCACTGTAGTAATTCAAGCTAAAAAAACGTGACTAAGGGCCTGATTAGGATGGCGGTGAACCCGCCACCGGCAGGCTGCCAGTGGCGGGTTCACCACCATTATAAGGCCATTCACCACCCATCAGATTGTGATGGCGGGCGGTGTGCTGGCTGGGAGGTAGACCGCCTGCCATGGGTCCGTCAGAGGCAATCGTTACAATTGCCTATTGGACCCGCCCACATCCTCAGAATGGTGGCAGTGCCTAGCAGGCACCGACCACCAGATTTGGATCCACAACAACTTGTCCATGGCGGTTTAACTGCCTTGGAAAGGCTAGCAGAGGTGTACTTTGGGGTCCCGTTGCGGGCCCTCCTTGTGCAGGGGCAGGAGGGTTTTGCGCTTAGGGGGCACTGATTCCCTGCACCAGGTGGCAGGCACATGTGGTGCCTGCTGCATTGTACAGGGAAAAGCAAATCCTGCATTTTTACCATTGCTGCGGGCGCTGCAGCCAGCAGCACCTGCCTCAATGTTAACACTGCCTTTTGCGGCCACCGTTTTGGTGGCTGCATTGTAATCTCGGGTGCAAGACCACTGCCTTATAGGCAGCTGGTCTCCATCACCAGGACGATGTGTCCGCCATCATAAGGACCCCCTAAGTTCAAAAGGCAGAAATATTCACACGGAGAAAGTGCCAAAAGTATGAGGCCGGCAAGTTACCTTCCTTGGGTGCAAATATTGAATTTATGCTCCTCAGAGCTTTTCCATCAGAAGTCAACGGTGTCACCAGGCCTTTTCCTAATGAGTATCTAACTTTGTGGAATCCAGCTTGGCTGCAGCCTGCTGCCCTGCCCTGCTGAAGATTTTTGACTTCAATTTCAGAGATTAAGTTTAAAGGTGAAACTTCCTGCCTGGTTGTACCTGGTTTTTGTGTCTGGCACAAGCTACAGCTTGGTCAGCCTTAAATCATTCCTAGGTTGGTCTAGTGCAACTAGATGACCGTAGCTGATGCATAACAATTTTTGGTGTTCTTTTAATTTAAAACTTTATAAAGTCATATTGTTGGTTCCAGTTATTGGCTTTTCGTCAGTCTGGTGTCATTTTTCATTAAATTGTTCTTTAACCCTTTCGCTACTCATGACGAGCTCAGCTCGTCATGCAGTACACTGGTCGTGTGCTCATGACGAGCTGAGCTCGTCATGAACAATGGGATTTCAAAAAAATGTGCACCGGGGGAAAATTCCCTTAGCATTGATTTGGTTAATATGATACATTGGGATTGTTATTGTGTTATTTTTTCGAAGTTTTATCTTATGATACTTCTAAATGCTTTACACATTTTGTTAAGTTAACCTTTTCTGCTCTGTGCTGTAGCTAGCACATGTTGACCTCAGGTTTAAATTAATGAAATTGTTGTTGAACCTAACAAGAATAGTGTCATTGTTACTTGTGATGGATCACAATCAACCTCAACTAATATTCCACTTTCTCACTGCCCCTTTATTTCTTAATATGTGAAATGAATCCCTGTGAGTGGGTCAGATGTGCACAGCATCCATGTTTAGTACTATTGATTTGATTTCTAAAATACAAATAAATTTGTCTTAAATTACTGACCTAAGATGTCCTTATTGCACTCTTCAGACATATGATCATACCTATTTAAATGGACCAGCTTTGATCTTCTATGGGTGTCTAGTGGCTGTTAGTAATAGGAAACTTCTCTTACTTTATGCTAATTGCTCTACAGCAATCGCTGTCAATGGTGTCTAAAACATGTTTGAATGATGACTGAAAATTGTTGTCCAATTTTGATATTACATTCGGTGTTTTCATCTATTTGGCTACTGTCTATCTTTTCTCATGAGTCAATTTATTATTATTGCCATATTGTGTTATTTCCTTAAATATTTATCTGCCCCCATCAAAGCTTACTGTTGATAATACAAAGAGCAATTGATAATGTACCCCTGCTGCACAGAAGCAGAGCAGGTGGCATGCGGGGGACAGCAGACCTATGGGAAGGGAGAGAAACCTAGACTTAGGGGGCTTAAACCGGAGAAGTCTAGATGTGGGGAAAAAGCAACCTGTAAGTAAGGAAGGATATTGACCCGAATATGAGACACCAGATGACAAGAAAGCATCTGAAAAAGGTGGAAATAAATTAAAAAATAGTGAGCAGGAAGAGATTCTGCTGAAAAAGAATACATCTGAAGGGCGGTATTAAATAATATTCACAAACATCAAGGTATGGACAGAATGAAGTTGTGTAGGTGCTAGCAAAAGAAATGAAGATGACGTTTTTGTATGGATGAGATCTTGTGTCAATAATGTATTCTGAGGGAAATATGAAAAATCTGGATGAACGGCTACCCTTAGTTAAAATAAGTAGAAACATATTGGGTAATGCAACTATATTTATTATTAATATGATATCTTTTTGGCATGCATGGGTAATGGAACAGGTTATAATTCTTTTGAGGAGTTTTGTGGTTAGGGAGTGGTTCACCAGGTTACAGGTCGAAATGCAGTGACCCATCAGCGCATGGTTTGGCACCTTGATGGTTGCTTAAAAAGATTGAAATATTTTTGGGCATATATACTGTTTTGTAACCATCTTTTGTTGATATTTTTATGCGCTGTATATTTCGCTGTTTCTTCACACTTTTTTCACTCGCCACTAGTTTGTGACCGCTGAAAATGTCCGTACATCTGGCCCTTAGGGTATTAAAGTGTGAACCTTCCTCAGAGACCGGCAGAGAACTTTACATCTGTGCAAATTGAGGGAGTATAAATAAATAAAGTAGGCATGGTATGTCAATAGCATTTTACAAAAATCCATGTTTGTTATAGTTATTTGTCTTGAAATTAAATGATTCAATATCATCCATGTGCTCATGGAGAGTATGCAATTATACCGTAATTACAGGACGTAAATGTTGTGTTAGGTGGATGAAGATATGCAAAAACTGCCTAATATGTAGAGTTGAAATCTGGAGGAAGGTAGCTAACAAATTTGGATATACTATACTGATTTCCATGAATTGGCATTGAGGCCTTCCTCTGCCAAGAAATGCGGAATACTTTAAATTTTCCAGAAATGCTGAATGTTTTCTGTGCATGTTTTTGGGCATGCATTATTGTTCTGTACTGAAACCCTGACTGGAGACTGACTTCAATTATATTTTGCAAATGTTCAGTTTTGAATAATTTGGTTCCATGAGTTTTGATTACACTAACATAAGTTCTGATAGCCTAAGTGTGGCCGTACAAAAGTTGTTTTCGACAACTCAGCCAATTTAGACCTACTTGAATCCTCTAATATCACAAATTCCTTACCAAACCCTATTGTCTGTTAGTTTAACCTCATCGCTGCTGTTGATATTTTTCCCCTGTGCTGGGCCTCAATGATAATGGGTGTGGTCGTGACTGAACCATTCCGTCATCAGCACAGCTCAACCGTGTCTGATGACGGAATGGTTCCGTCACCAGCATTGAAGGGGTTAAGGAAGTGTTCCTATGTGTCTTTCTCTAACATTGTTTCCTGTTATGGAGCTCTGTCATGTTACAGACACATCAAAATCCGACATTTTTACTTCCCCTGTTTTGTCAAACCATCAGAACATTATGACTCAATGACTTGCTGTTCCCACAGTTATTGACAAGTGAAATTGAACTACTTTTGTTGTAATTCATCAATATGCTATCTGAATAATAATAATAATAATAATAATAAGGCATTTATATAGCGCATGGCTGCACAACTGTGTATCCCCGCGCTGATTACTAGAAAATCTCGACCGAGAATCAAGTCAAGGGAGCAGGCGTGGCAAAGTTATTGAGGGAACAGGTGGGTTTTCAAATTAGCTCTGAACAGAGTTTCCGATGGTTCCATTCTTAAATGAATAGGAAGAGCGTTCCAGTTTTTCACTCCAAGATAACAAAAGGAGCGGCCACCAATTTTTGCTCTGTGGATGCGGGGGAGTTTGAAGAGGGACATTCCTGCTGACCTCAGGTTTCGGGTTGGGCGGTGTATGGTCATGAGGCTCCTTAAGTAGGTGGGACCCTTGTTGTGGGCTATCCTATGGGCATAGCATAGGCTCTTGAATTTTATTCTCTCTTTTACGGGGAGCCAGTGCAGTTTGGATAATGCAGTTTTGGCAGAAGTTCTTTTGGGAAGGCCTAATACCAAACGGGCTGCTGCATTTTGTACACACTGCAGCCGGTGTAGGTGTTTTTGATTGATGCCTAAAAGGAGGGCATTCCCGTAGTCCAGGTGCGGTGTAATAAGAGCATGCACAATGGTTTTCCTGGCTTTGATCGGTATCAGGTCAATGATTTTTCTGAGGATTCTTAAAGTGCCAGTGCATTTTCCAATGATCTTGTTGACTTGGGATTTACCTGAGAGATCCGAGTCGATCATGATCCCAAGATTCTTGACTTTCTCGACAGGTCTAGGGCATTCGCCGAGAGATGTGGGCCACCACGCTTGAGACCATAGGGAGGTTTTATTCCCTATCACTAGCACCTCCGTCTTATCTCCATTAAGACGGAGGCAGTTACTGTCCATCCACACTGCCACAGCAGCCATGCACTCCGAGAAGTTTGAGGCGTACTCCTCGGTATTGGGAGTGAGCCTAAACATCAGCTGAGTGTCATCGGCGTAGCTAACAATGCAAACCCCAAAGTTCTCTATGATCTGAGCCAGGGGTTCCATATAGATGTTGAACAATGTCGGGCTCAAACTAGAGCCCTGTGGAACCCCATGGCTGACGATCCGAGAAGATGATTTGAAGGGCGGGCAATGGAGCTGGAAAGTTCTGTTGGTGAGGAAGGATTTAATCCACGCCAATGCACAGTCCTTTACTCCGATGTCTGAAAGACGGGACAGCAGCGTGGCATGTAGCACAGTATCAAAAGCTGCGCTTAAGTCAAGCATGACCAACGCTGCTGTTTCACCCTCGTCCACCATCTTGCGGATATATTCCGTAGAATACAAGACAGCTGTCTCTGTTGAGTAATTTGGTCGAAAACCGGATTGAGTGGGGTGAAGTATGTTTTCTTCCTCCAAAAACGCCATAAGTTGGATGTTAACAATTTTCTCTATTATTTTGGCGCATTGCGGCAGTAGAGATATTGGCCTGAGATTTTGGAATTGCGTGATCGGAACATTGGGTTTTTTCTTCAGGGGAATGACTTGAGCGTTTTTCCAAGCCTCCGGGACATAGCATTCTTCAAAAGAAAGGGTAATGAGTTGGTTTATTTGGTCCATGAGGGCAATGTCCATAATGTCTTTGCACTTATCTAACGGGCACACGTCATTGGGGGAGCCAGAGTGGATACTGTTGATTATGCTTGCCAGTTTATCTTTGTCGGGAGTGAGAAAATGAGTCAGAGTGGTTTTGTAAAGGGGGGGGTTTGTCGTACCAGGTGTGGGAGGGGTGGAGAAAGTAGCATGAATTTTTTCTACTTTGTTGACAAAGAAATCTGCGATTTTTTCGCATAGATCATTGGAAAACGTGTCCTGCGTGTCCAGGCTTGACGTGTCTGTTAGTTCCTTGTAAATCCGAAACAGTTCTTTAGAAGGATTTATGGCCTCTTCAATTCTATTTTGGAAAAAGTGACTTTTTTCCTCTCTTATGAGTCTCTGATAGGTCCTCAGTTCTTGTTTGTAGGTCTCCTTCAATTCCATGGAGTAGTTCTTTCTCCATTTCCTTTCACACGCTTTGCAACAAGCTTTAGCTACCTTTAATTTTTCTGAGAACCATGGTTCAGATTTGGTTCTCCTAGCTGGGGGCTTGCAGGTCCAAGGGGCAATTTTATCAAGTGCCTTGCTTAGCCATAGTTTGTATGAGTTCCAGGTTTCTTGAAGGGACTGGCCTTGGGGAGGAGGGTGGATTTTTAATTCATCAATCAGACGTTCTGGAGTATAGTTTTTCCAATTGCGTCGCTTTGCATACAAGGGTTTGTGGACATTGTTCTTGGACCTGGTCTTGGGTATATTGAACATGATCATATGGTGATCTGACCAAATGATAGGGACCGGGGGTTGTATGTCAATACCTTCCCAGGTCGCGAAAATGGGATCGAGAAGATGGCCATGTTTATGAGTGGGGGAGGTGGATAGCAGGGTAATTCCCAGAGCTTGTAGGGCGGTCTTTAGAAGTTGAGCTTCCTTAGCATGTAAATCTTCGAAATGAAGATTAAGGTCGCCTAATATCATGAAGTTGTTATATTTGATAACTAGTTGCGTCGCCGTTTCTATAAGTTGATTACAGAAAGGAGTGGCATTACCAGGCGGTCTATAAATGAGAATCCCGGTAATGGTCATGCCAGGGGTCACTTTAATGGTGAAAGTGCCACTTTCACGGTTTGTAATGCCCTTATGCGTAAGGGTGCATTCCAGTTCTTTTTTGAAGATCATAGCAAGACCTCCACCGCGCTGTATAGGCCTGTCAATTCTTAATAAGCTGTAATTCTGCGGGACTGTCTCAAGTATTTCTGGGGCTGAGGATTCTTCTAGCCAGGTTTCTGTTAAAAACATTACATCAAAGTCATGATGTAATAAGAGGTCGTGAAGTTCCAATTTATGCTTGACCATGGATCTGCAGTTAAGTAACATCACTTTAAGTTTAGGTGCAGGGTGGTTGGGGTTGGGAACATTACCAAAACGAAAGTTGCAGGAGTTGCAATGTGATGACCGAGCATTGGGGTCTAGAGAGTGATAACATGATTTAGTGGGGGCCTTACCGATTTCGAATAGCTTCTCGCGAGTGTAGTGGTATGGCCGATTGGAGGGCGCTGTCTCGGATGTCTGCGTGAAGGTAATATGACCAGAGCCCCCTGCCCCGCGTCCCGTGTGGTCGCGGACGGGCGCAGACGGGCAGGACTCTGGCTTGACTCCGGCGCGCGATCGGCGCGCTCGCAATGCGCGTCCGCTGCGCGGAGCCATGGACGTATGTTTTTAAGCGCAGAAGCGCGACGTGCAGCGCGAGCCCTCACTAAGATGGCCGCTGCCTGACTTCCCTGACAATCAGATCCGATGTCCCCCCTGAGGCCGGTCTGAAAGACGACCTAGTCGAGGAGAGGAATCTCGCTAAGGAAGAGTGTCCTAGCGCTGTAAGCGAGCTGCGCTAATGTAATGTGGAGATCTTTCCAAATAAAATTACACATTTTGAATCTTGACAAAGAGAATCCTAGATCAAAATCTTCGTTGTTCCTCTTTGAAACCCAGGGGCAATGCATCAAAGAAAAGTGCAAATCTCCTTTCAGAGTCAAGTGTCATTTAAAGTCCTGTTAAAACTATAAATGATTGTGAAACAAAAAATTAAATCATTCTCGCACTGGCATCAAACCAAGGCATAAATTCCTTAAAAATTAGTAATGAGAAAACTGGTCCCCATAATTTACAATTTGGCTATGTTTCTTGGGAATAAGTGGTGATCATGAACTCATCTTGTTTACATCATTAAAAAATTTCATAAAATATGTTTAAAATGCCAACTAAGGGGCGTGACCAAGATGGCGGTGAGGTAAGACGTGCCTCATTACCTCTCCGCCAACCGCCGCATGATAGAATGGGCTAAATGGCCCTTCAGGGACACCCACGTTGAGAGCGGCAGCCTCCAGGTATCGTGTATAACCCGAGGCGTCCCAGGGGGGTGGGGGTTGCGTTTTACATACGTCCAGAAGACGGTGCAGTCCAACACCCGGGGAAGGCATTCCTCCAGCAGCGGCGCGGTCTTCAACTATCGGCCGCTGCACCATGCGCACTCACCTTGCCATCTAACATCCTGCAACCATCCTTTAACAGCTCGCAGCTGGTGCCTGAAGCTGGTGCCTGAAGCAGTGGCAGAAGTTGCCAGGCTGCTGTGGGTGACGCCGGCGATAAGGAGATAGATCATCATGACCCAGCCTCACAGCTCCAGAGCCAAACGCAGCGAGTTCCTGGACGATGAGGACTCCCGGGATTCACATCTCCCCTACCTCAACAGACGCTGAGCTCCTTTGGCAGCGGGGCTACCTATACCCCTCGGCTACCAACCGCACTGGCTCGCCGGACTTCTCTGACCCTGATGACTGCCCCATGGCGATGCGGCGCGTTGAGGTGTCGTTAGAGCCAGGCGCAGCCCCCTTTGAGATCGCCTTGCCGGGCCCACCGCCCCCCTGCAGCGACATCCAGCCTTTTGCTGCTCGGATTATAGGAACGGGGTGACGGTGGGAGTCACCAGGCCGCTGCAGACAATTCCGGCTCAGGAGAGGGTCGAGTACTGAATCCGGGTGGTATGACTAGGCTGCCCACGCTGCCACAGAGAAGCATGACAGGGGGCTAACCGGGATCGGAGTGGGCCTCCGGTGGGCCTTAAGCACCTCAGGTTCTCAGGGGAGCCTTTGTGGCCAGATCCCTAGGGGTATAGCAGCACTGAGGAGCCAACAGCGACTGGACACCTGTGCCCCATTCAGCCCAGGGCCTGCCGTGGGTGGCGGCCCCTGATTTTCCTGTGGCTGATGGACCTCAGCAGCTTACTGCCTTTAGCGGGCCCCACACAACTACCGGGCCCCGCGGGGTGGACACAGCCCCCATCAGCAACCCCAATCAAGCTGCGATTTGGGAACGACAAAGCTGCAGAAGCATGAGAAAAGGGAGGAGCCCTCTGCCAGGACACTTTCTCCCACATCATCAGAAACTGCCAGGTGGGTGAGAGGGAGACAGAGGCCGGAAGGTATGCCCTGACTGCAGTACCTGACCCCTCAGGGAGGAACCATAGCCTTGCCACACGCTGGGCTTGTTGCACTTTGGACCTGTACAGCAACCCTTTGGCACCCAGAGGGAGCGGGTCTGGTCTCTGTGCCCCCCCACAGTACTAGCCTGGGCTATGACCTCTACCCAGGCCAAGAGGGACAAAAACCTGAAGACACCAAACCTTACATGAGGCTGAAAGACCTCTTTTCTCGTGCCTCCACTGCCGCACACTGATCTCTCAAGATGGCCCACTCATCACATGGAGTCGCTGCCAAGCCCCAGACGGATGGAGCACAGGACGAACAAGTGACCCGTGCTTTGCTTCAGTCCCTCTTCACCACGCTATGGGAGAATTTGCAAACAGTGAAGTGAGACCTCACCACAGAGTAGAGGATATTCGCAGAGATGTTGATGGCATCGGTGAGCGGGTGATACGAGAGACTCAGAGAGTTCCGACCAGTATGACCAGCAAGAGGTCATACTTATCCATGAACAGCAGGTTGACCTCCAAACACACCTCGAGGACCTAGAAAATTGTTCTCGGAGACACAACATTAGAGTCTGAGGTGTGCCAACCAATAAAGAGGTGAGAGACATTTTTGCATATGTCAGAGGCTTGTTTAATCACATCTTGGGAAATCCACAGGAACTGGACATAAAGATTGACAGGGCACACCGGGTGGGCCCCCCAGGGTGGACTGGGATGCTCCGGCTGCCATCCTGGCCTGTGTCCAGGACTTTCGTACCAAGGAAGAGATTCTCGGTAAGGCTAGAGCTATGCATCCACTCACTTACCTGGGCCAAACACCCACTCTATTTCAGGAGCTAACTGCAATCACACAGCAGAAGCGCAGGCACTTACGCCCCATCACGTCCCACCTTTGCCAACGCGATATTCCCTATACATAGGGCCACCCGTTCTGATTGATTTTATGGCTGGATGGGAAACAGTACCATCTACGCTCTCTGTCGGAAGCTTGCAAACTTCTAGAGGTCACCAAACCAGAGGAGGAGACGGAGGCCCACAACTCAAGCCCCAACACAGGAGTATCACCATCAGGATACCAGAGACAGTGGTGCAGACGAAGCCCCAAGCGGCCAGACCCCACCGAAATCGCATCAAGTCAGAGAGCCATCCTGGAGTCCCTCCCGGGAAGCTTGACTTGTGTAGGGGTCTGCCTATTTCTAACCTCATCGAGCCAGGAGGCATGGAGGGTACAACTTTGGTCACTCTATGGACCCCCCACGACGCATTTTTCCTTTTCATCCTGGGATGAAAGACTATGTTACTTATGTTGCAAGTTTTTTTACATTCTTTTTTGGACTTCTCTCTTTATCATCGGCGTCTGCCATAATGACTCTATCTTTACTTGGTGGTTTTGCTGTTGATCATTGTTCGGGGTTTCTTTCACTTTGGTTCTGGGGTCCCTTGTAAATCTTCTCATCCTATCATACAGACACGTCCCACAGCATCCCTGCAGCCCCATTGATTGGCCCACAACACCGCTGGAGGCCATCTGTGCTCCTGGCCACCAAGGCTGCTACCCTTACACCCACATAGATGCCACCCAGCACTCTTAAAATTCTCACACTTAACGTTCGGGATTCAACAACCCAGTTAGGTGTAAAGTGGTCCTTTCCTACCTCGATAGTACCAAAGCTGGCATATGCCTTCTACAGGAGATGCATCGCCTATCTAAGGACTGCCATTGTCTCAAATCTCACATGTTCCTGGTCCAAATGTTTTCCTCAGGCCCCACGATGTCAGCCGGGGTTGCCATCTTGGTTTCCCACGCATTCCTCTGGAAAATCCTCCAGAAAGAGGCCGGAATCAGGGGGAGGCTCCTCACCTACCTATTCACATTGGGTTCCTTGACCTTCACTATTGGGGCGATTTATGCTCCTGACGATGGGCAGGAGAAATTATTCCATGCAGCACTTACAGAGGCCAAAGCTACAACTGAGCACTGAACACTGTTAGGGGGAGACTTGAATCTAGTCTTTGACAACATAACAGACTGATCATGCCAACGCACAGGCCAGACAGGCACGCTCTCAGCAGCAGGGCTAGCTCGGCTTCACGATCTAGACCTCAAGGATCTTTGGTGCAGCGCTCATCCTCATAGCTGTGAATATTCCTTTTATTCCAACACTCACAAAACATACGCTCGGCTTGACTATCTCATGGGCACATCACCCCTGCATACCCTCATGACTATCGACGAAATAGGGGCAGCTTCACTCTCCGATCACGCACCTGTCATAGCTACTTTTAGGCTTCTTCCTCTACAGCGTCCTACACATCACTGGCGCCTGTGAGAGACTCCCCTTCACAACACTGATGTATGAGGCCAGTTGCAATGTGCCATAACAGATTACCTCTCTCACATTTCTAATCAGGACACCTCTCCTGCGGCACAATGGGTGGCACTTACAGGGGTTGTATGAGGGGAATTCATTGCCATTTCTGCAGCAGATAATGCAGAGCGCAGGCAGAAAAGGGCTGAACTTACCCAAAAAACTAAAGAACTAGAGCAGATGCATCAGAGGACGGGCCGCCCAGGGTGTGGAGGCAATTACAGGCTTTTCAACAGCAACTGGCTGCGCTAGATCAGGATAGGACTGAGGATCTAGCCCTCCGGTTATGCCATGCCTACTACACTGAAGGGGAAAGATGCGGGGGCCTCCTTGCTCATAATGTCCGGGAGGCTAGACAGATACAAGAGGTCAGGAAACTTCAACGGGGAGGCGGCGAGCGGGTCTCGGGGGGTTCCAAGATAGCCGAGACCATATAGGATTTGTACGCACAACTCTATACAGAACTGTCCCTAGATGCCGCCCAGGTCACTGCC
Organism: Lissotriton vulgaris; assembly: GCF_964263255.1. Lineage (NCBI taxonomy): Eukaryota > Metazoa > Chordata > Amphibia > Caudata > Salamandridae > Lissotriton > Lissotriton vulgaris. The sequence goes on from NC_141697.1 coordinate 1,033,299,117, forward strand.
TATCTAGCGTATGTTGACCTCCCCACCACCTTGAACGAGACATTAGACTGAAAGATGTAATTGCAGCTATCTCACGCCTGAAATTAGGGAAATCCCCAGGACCAGATCGCTACTCAGCCACTTTCTATAAAACATTTTGCGCCCAAGTGACCCCACTCTCAACTGCACTCTTCAATTCCTTTGCCCAACCCAGGGCGATTCCCCAAGACATGCTTGAAGCCTCAATAGTGGTCATACCGAAACCTGGACGCGACAAGACCATTTGCGGAGCATACCACCCCATATCTCTACTTAACGTGGACATTAAACTATATACCGGGATACTGGCGGCTCGCCTGGCGCCCTATATGCCGGGACTGATAGACCCAGACCAAGCTGGCTTTATCCCTCAACGTCAAATGAGCACAATACCAAACGAGCTATTCACCTCATAGAGAAGGCCTCCCGAACACAGGGAGGATATATGTTGCTTGGTATCGATGCAGAGAAGGACTTTGATAGGGTGCATTGGCCTTATCTAGAACAAGTGCTTATGCGAATAGAACTAGGGTATAAACTGAGAGCGTGCATTTTAAATTCTTACTGCTTCCCCACAGCTTCGATTCGAGTAAATGGTCACACGTCAGCTAGCTTCCCTATAGGAAGGGGTACATGGCAGGGGTGTACCCTTTCACCCCTCCTATTTGCACTTAATATGGAGCCCTTGGTCCAGCAAATTCGGCAAAATCCCCTGATAACGGGGATTACATTTGGGGGTGACATTCACACTATTACCCTCTAGGCAGATGATGTTCTGATCTCCCTTTCAAACCCTGTTCCCACTCTGAGGGCCTGCTTCCAGGAACTAGACTGCTTCGCACAAGCTTCAGGGTTTAAAGTTAACTTAGCCAAATCGGTCACGCTGGACCTCTCCCTGTCACCCGCTACCCGCACCCCGCATGTGTCTCCAGGAGCGACATCCTATACAATGGTCGGAGTACTTCCACTACCCCGGCTATGGCTGTCATCAACTGTGCCCAATTATGCGCCCGAATTGGTCTGAGTTTAGTCGATGGAAGCATTACCCGCTCTATTGGCTGGGTAGAGTGGCGGCCACTAACATGACCATCCTGCCCCAGACCTTCTATTTTTTCCAAACCTTGCCACTCCATCCTCCAGCTGGATGGATCCAGCAGACCCAATCAGAGCTGGCGCGATTTATTTGGCAAGGTTGCAAACCCAAGGACGTCGGCATAAGTGTCCCTGATCTTCAGCTGCGTTTCCAGACAACACAAATGCACTGCCTTGTTGAATGGAATCGACTGGAATCTGAAAAGCACTGGCTCTTCCAGGATCTGGCGGTGGCCACCACATCCCTGCAGAAGGTCCCTTTTCTTAGTAAGGCACACAGATCTCCTAATCTTTACGCATCATATGTGTGAGAAATGGGATCTCTGGTTGGCTAAGGCATGCGCCAAAGCCAGGCTGAGACCACCACTCTAGTCAGGGCAAGGGAGTTACACGCCAAAGATAACCCCTGCTCACTCCGTTGGTAGCTTGGCACGAGCAGTCAGGCTTATCTGCGCACACCATTGGCAGCATTTATTCTCATGAGCTCGCACATACTAAACCCGTCCCTGCATTCCTCTCATATCAGGAATTACCATGGACACACATATCCCCTATCCCCCATGCATTCCTATGGGAGGCCAGGCTAATCTCACCACATGGACTCCGAGAGCGCACGCACTTTACACTGGGCCACAGTGCTATAGTGCGCAGAGGCCAGAAATCACTACCACTATGTCAGAGCTTAAGGCAAAAAGTTCAGGGGTGAACCTGCCAAAAGGGCCAAGTCCAACGATATGTTACAAGAGTGGCTTTGGAATCCTGGGATCAAACTAACACTAAACATAACTTGACCATATTTCCCTCTCAGCTCACCCCAATATTCTACAACCCAGACTTTCAACCGGGCATGGGCAAGGTGTCAGACTCACACTGGCGCTCCATGGAGTGCAAATCTCTGGGTCACCTGTTTGATCTGGACGGGATCATCTCATTTCACCAGATATGACAGGAATATGGGGTCCTTGAGACAGATACTGCGGTATTTCCAGATTCGCCACTGGGCACTGCATCCAAGTGTCAAACCATATGCTCATCGCACTCTCTCAAACTATGAAAAATGGCTTCTCACATGCACAACAGACAAGACACTCATCTCTGACCTGTATAAAATGCTGTTAGCCCGAACCAAACACACGTGTGGGAGCAGGACTTTGGGAGGCCCTTTAGTCATAAAGAGTAGGAGGGGATATATCACAGGGCCTGCCACTCAGCTTATCATAAGGGACTGACTGAGACTATGATGAAAATAGCTACATATTGGTACTACACCCCTGCACGCATCCATTCATCAGACTCTCGACAGAGCGCAGATTGTTTGTGGGGAAGTGGGAAAATTGGCACCCTAGTCCATATTCTCTGGGACTGTGACCATCTTCAACCCTATTGGACACAAGTTCTCGATGAAGTGGACAAACACCTAGACACACAAATACCGAGGTTTCCAGCCTACTTTCTACTAGGCCTCCCCAATCCCCTGGCATATCCTCTTAAATCCTGATGGCACGGCCTGAATTGCCCTGGGCTCCGTGCTTCGAAATATTCTGTTTCACTGGCGCACTCCTCAGGCCCCCTCGTTCACAGGCTGGCTTCAGCGTGTATGGCATGTTTTGGGGAGGGAGATAATGACCCTCACACTGCCAGGGGAAAGTGCTGAGTTTAGAGACCTTTGACAACCATTTGTGTCCCTTCTTGCCTCAGAGATCCGGGAAGTTACCTGCCCAATGTATTTGAGGCCCCTACGGCTCTCAGATCAACAACCCACAGGGCCTTAAATAGACTTTCACCTACCCGGTTCTGGTTGGTTTCCAGATTTCTCAATAACCAGATGGATGAGGGAGGGGAGGGGGGAGGGGAGGGGAGGTGGGAGGGGGAGTGGGGATAGCGTACGTTTCCTTTTGGTGTTTTTGTATAATGTTCATTTACTTGGACCCCCATGCGTGGGTGCTCCACTCACTCCAGTACTTTACTGCCTATGTTATCTTAAATATATTGGGGGACCAGTGATGTTTGAAAATCTCAATAAAAGATTTAAACCATAAAATGCCAACTAATGTCATAAAGTATGTCAAACAACATGTTTCAGGGTATGTTATTCAAAATCAATCTAGTGCATGACTTAAATGCAATAACTATAAGAACCTCATTCCTACTGCCCTCTCAGTTCCAATGGGTCTAGAAACAGTAAACGCCTAACCCTTTTGTATTACAAGCTCCACTATGATTAAACCTAAGGTCCACCCCATCTAAATTTGGCAGGGGGTTTGGTATCTTTGTGGTGTAGATGCTCTATTTCCATTCCAATAGAGTATCTATACCACCAAGATATAAGTTGGGCCCTATGTCTGCTAAAGGCTGGTGAAGATGTGGGTAAAGTAACAGGAAGAAATGAAGACTACCCATGGTAAATGGTATCAGAGAATTACTGATTGCCCTGCAATTCCTCATTTCTAATGGGACCATCTGTTTTCCAGTAGCATTTGGCAGTAAACCTCCCTTATGGCGTTACATGTACAAAGGTTTCTGTAACTCTGGGGCATTAGTAATACAAGCTGCATCACCAAAGATCTTGTAATGCAGTCATTAGTGATCGGTCGCCCTGTAACGACTTTAAAGGATGGAAAGTTGAGAAGAGTTTGCTCATAGTCAAATCAATCACTGATAAACTGCACAAGGTGGATGTAAGTAGATGTGAGGAATACATCGTTTCTATAATTTTGTGCATATTACCTGAAATGTTATCCACTCAATCATATACAAACTTGTGTTTAATGTGAAGATCACTAGAATGGTGAGCGAGTGTCATCTCAGAAGAAGTATATTGCTTCACTAAAATGGTATTTAGTCTTTGCATGTACACTAAAGCACAATTCTGTCTGAGTGATGACAAAGTGGGATTTACAAGCCTTTTTTTACAGGAGCATGTTGAAATAAAGATTATCATTAAGCAATTGGTCAACAACAATTTGCAAGCCAGATGTTCATCACAAACTGATAAACATTATTCTACTGAAGGTCTTTCACCTGAAGATCAAAAACCTTATCACGTGATTTTTCTATTTGACATTATTGCTACCCTCCTTAGGAAAAGAAGATGTGTGCATAATGTGTGCATAATGGTAGTAGTACACCTTCTAGTGGATAACTAGTGGATAACTGAGAAATTGGCTTATTGATGAGGGGTAGTACAATGGCCGAACTCCTATTAAGTAAAGTGCACCAGCACCCATGATATAAAAGCAGGTTTCAATGATGAGTCCTGGGCTTCCTCTTAATGGCTCTGGATTTGTGTGACAGGCTGGGTGAAAATGGGTTGCTGGTTGATGAGGTTGTGAGTGCTTCTCAAGCAGAAGAAACAATCTTTGTCTGGGTGAACCACAAAAGTTGCTAAGGTATCCTGTGTGTCCCACTCTGGTAGCCTGGCACCAAAAGAGGTCAAGCTTACACGCAAGGTGAAAAGCATTTATGCAGAGCACAAGCAGTAGTAAAGGGAAAACACAACACAAGAATATTCCCACACCCATTTAGAAATATAGACTAAAATGTAATAAATAATATGACACCAAAACTATAATAATCCATTCAGTAGAACCAAAGAAATGTAATGTCAAAGATTTAGGTAAGTATAGTGCCTAAGCACAAAGCGCCACTTGCGGTCATCTGACTGTGCTAGACCAGGGGAAAGTCAAAAGCTCAGGCCGACCACAACGGAACATGTGGCAGACACAGGGGCCAGGTTAGTATTTTTGAAAAAGTTACCTTCTCACAGTCTGGCTCAAAGAGTCCAGTTTACAGTGAAGGAGGCAGTGATGAGCAGGTAGAGCATTGTGGATGGCATTGCTGTAGCACCAAGAGCAGGTCAGGTGTCATGGACAGTCGTTGCTGTTGCGCGAAAATCCGGTCGGCCATCATAGATGATCGTTGCTGGAGCTTCACATTGGCGGTTACCGGGGGCTGTTGATGCTGCAGCGCACAAGATTCCAAGTTGCCGGTTGTCACTGGTGGTTGCTGTAGCACAAAGAGTTGGTTCCACGGGAGCTTAATGTTGGCAGTCGGCACAGTTGGCAAGTTCTTGGCATGAAAATATCACTTTGCAGTTGAGAAGAGCCCAAAGTTTCAGGATTTCTCCTTTGTCTTCCAGGAGGAGCTCAACAGATGCCAAACCAATCCTCCAGGACCTGGGTAACAGCGCTTGAAGATCAGGAACTCACTCCAGCAGCGGCCAGCAGGGCTCAGGCAGGTTCAGTAGCAGGTCAACTGGGCAGTTGCAGGGAGGCCTCTGGAGCTTGTTAGGTCCCTGAAGCTCTGAAGAGGAGGTCAGACAGCTGACCTTTGGAGTCACTTCAGGTAGGCTAGGATAAAGGGAACAGGTCTAGTCTTCCATCTCAGACTGCAGGGCAGGCCTTCAGCAGCAGGGCAGCCCTTCTTCTGCAGTGTCCACAGGTCCAGGAGTGTAGTGAAGAATTGGTATTGTGGAAAAAGGTAGGGCCGATGACCTTTTTCAGAGTTGCCCGGCGTTAACCGCCTCTATTACCACTCAAGTTACCAAACAAAGAGGCAGGCGCTGGAGACTGGAAGGCAGGAAACAGAAGTTTTATTCCGACGGAGCCGAACACATCAAATCAGACAACAGGGTATCTTCTCGAGGTGCTCTAACCGCATCTCTGAGGCCTGGCCTCTTATACACAGGTTTATGATCTTTATTACAGTTTAATGCATGTGGCACATTCTTGCAAATGCTTTGAAGTATGAAAGGACATCCTCGGAATCCCCGCTTCAGGCCCGTTCCCACAAACATTTACAGTTGAAGTCCCCACCCCGGTCACAACAGGTGACGATTGTTGCGCAGTTGGGCATTCCGCCGATTCACGGAATGTATGTGGTTGATCGGATCTCATGGGGTGGGGCTTTGATCAACTCGGGGATCCTTTGATGGGAGAAGCTTCCTACTGTATGGGGGGGCAATAAACAGCATCCGCAGGGCCAGGTGGCGGCCTGGGAACGAGTAAGACAATCGGCATAGAGGAAAGGGGGGTTTTATCAAAGGACTCAGGATCATGAAAGGAATGGAGGGAGGTGTTGAGCTGGGAACAGGATGGGGTTCCGAGGCAGAGTTGTGCTGAAGAGGGGTTTATGGCCCAAGGCATGTGAGAGCGGGGGCTGTCAGTGCGCAGGGGATGCCTGCGAGGTCAGGAGAGAGAGAGAGAGACGCCATGGCATTTAAAATGGCTGCCACTTACGCGCACGAATGGGCTCGAAAAGGGGGCAAGATGGCGCTGATAATGTTGACACTGCAGTCTAGGTTTTAACAGTATGAGTGTCCAAAATTTACTCCTGGTGCCAGCTTTGAACTGGGAGAACTTTCTCGACATTAACAATAATATCCAACCTTTTAAATTCAATGCACCCTAACCTATAGGCTGTGTAGGGCCTATCCTGGGGCTGACTTATATCTATTAAAAATGAATGTTTAGGTCTGGTAATATATTTATGTTGTCATTTTGAAATGGCAGTTTAAAACGGCACAAAGGCTGCTGTGGCAGGCTTGAGACAGGTTTAGCAAGACTACTTACGTGGGGGACACAATGAATGTTGCAGGCCCACTAGTTGCAATTAATCTACAGGCCCTGGATACATGTAGCACCACTTTACTAGGAATGTACAAGTAAATTAGATGTGTAAATCCGGCGTAAGTCAATTTTACCATGTTTAAAAGAGAGAGCATAAGCACTTTAGCACTGTTTAGCAGTGGTAAAATGTTGTAAAAAGCGGATTCAGAAACAGGATGGGCGATGGCAAATAATTGGGAGTGACCTTTCAAAGAGGGCCAAGTCCAACACAGGCTTTTTCTCAAAGAAAATTGGTGTAAAGTGTTGTACCAGTACCAAAACAAGGTTAAAGTCAAGAAGTTAACACCACACAAGACAAAAACTGACAAAGAGCTGGAGTTAAGAATTTTTAAAGGAACGGCAAGGAAAACATTATTATATGTAAGGCAAGTGCTCAGCCTTAGGCATCTTTTAAGGATGGCTATGCTGGAGCATTGGGTCTACTACATTCCAGTGTAACAGGAATGCCCCAGGTCTACAGTTTCACTTTTTTATCTTCTTTGTAGTCTTTCGGATGGAATACATAATCCTAAGCAAGGCAAGCTGGGATGTTCTGTACTCTGAGGGTTCTACTAAGCCAAGGACATTAAAGTACCTTTTCTGTAGCAACCTGTTCTGCTCCTGTATTTTATGTTCAAAATTAATCACTTTACTGCCACTCCAAATCCTCCAGTGTAACAAGTCTCTCATCCATAGCTGAACAGTCCTCCACAAGTGTGTACTGTACAACAGGAAAACTTTCATTCCATTGATTGTGCCTTTTTCAGATAAATGTGTCTCCTTGCACTCTAATAATGTCTTCTTGGATGCCCTAGTTACTTTCAAATGTTCAGGAGCTGTTCTGACTCCGCACCCCTTTTTCTGTAGGGCATCATGCAAAGGTGCAGACACAACTGGACTTTTTGATACCTTCTTCCAAGGTGCCATCCTGTTCTTGATTCCCCTTTGGACTTAAGAGACCAGCTTTATGACCCCTGGTGAACAAATTCCAGTGTTGATTTCAAGAGGAAGCAGGATGCAAGGACTTAGTCCTTCAGACTAGCAACCAGTCTTCTGCCTTTCTTCTTAAAGTTCCAGGAAATATTGTCATTTCAAAGAGGTGAAAGCCACAAGATTTAGTGCTAACTCAAAGTAGCTGCTAGAAAATGCTGAACCTACCCTCACAAAATTCCAACGGTGGACATTCTTTAACTTTTCCCTATTTGTTCTGTCTTATAGCTAAACCGTTTCCATTAAACATTGTTCTCATAGTTTTCTAGAATGGTGGAAGGCTATTTTATATGCTAGATCACGCCTGTCCGGCACATAGGTTTGTGTTTGAAAATTATATACCTCAATCTACCCAACAGTGGAAAACCTGCTCAAACAGGCCCTGTCCCTTCAGCACACCCACTGTAACAGATGGTAGAGTAGCTTAGAGGCCAGCTTGAAAGCTAGAATCATATATGTTTCTTTGGACATAAACATGAAGCATCCAGAATTCCCTATCTGCCCTTTGGATGAGTCACTTTGTCCCAACTCGGCTCTCTGTTCGTCACATTCCGCTGTTAAGTGCAGGCTGGTGTTTCTTGGGTTTAGAGGCTACAGAAATTGTTTCTCTTGTCTTGCTTATATGAATCTCCCAGCAGGGCAGTCCTTTTGTACTTCAGTAGACTCTGATGATAGTTATTCATACCTTTTCCTGGACATCTGTTAACTGTGGCAGTGGCCTAACACAAAACGAACCCCCCACTACAGAATGTGATGAAGGCCCCCTGGGTCTTCCAGATATTCATTAATCTTGGGAAATAAGGGGACCCCTGAAGATCTGGGAACCAATAAATTGTTGGGCGACCCAACTGTGCTGCAGGAGCGGCAGGGGCCTGTGTTACACTCCTGGATTTAGGAACATCTAAGTACAGTCACTGCCAGATGTATGGGCTTAGAAGAACCAATTCAAGGGGCAACTAGTGCTGAGGCTTAGATACAAATATAGAAATCATATTTGAGGTATATCTATCAATCACTAAGCTTACAAATCCATTTGACCCTTAATTTCTAGCAAAATGCTACACAGATACCTTTTTTATCTGATTGCTCAGCCACGTTTGGCCTTTATGATTTGGTTACATAAAACAGGCCTTTGAAAATTGGTTACTGCAGAGTCATGCCAACTGCATACTAGTCTTGTCTCCTAAATGCAGGCAGGCAGTGAAGAAGGCAAGAATCTGAAGCTGTCGTGGGTACATAGAAGTCAGATATGTTGTTGTCTAGCTCCCACTGAATCCTTCAATTTTGGCACCCAAATCTCAAGGCAGGAGCAAAGCACAGTTCTATTGCTGCTGAGTTTCCTGAGTTAGATGTTTGAATAGTTTGCTTCTTCGTCCCAGACCAAAGTTTCTAACATCATAATTTGTACATTATTGGTACTTGAAAATCCTCCATTAACTTAACATTTTTCCAACACAAGATAGAAAAAAGTGATATTATTCATACTAACTCTGTTCATGGAAAATGTGCCTTTACCATCCCAGTGACAAACTGCTAAACATAGCTGTTCAATGTGGGAGCATTCTTTTCCTAATATCTAGTGTGCCCTACATTTACATATTACCCACCCTGCAATGGGCTTAAAGGGCACACTTTAGAGGTGAAAATATATAAACGTAAGCTTGGCTGCACAGCAAAGGCACTTTTCCTTGCCGTGCATTATGTGATTTCCGACAGCCTTTGGGTGGTCTTCCCCCAACGTTCTGCCAGTCTCCCACAATTTTGCTGAATTCATTTATGCTGCTTTTATGACTCTGGGCACTTTACCATTGCTGCCAATTGCTAAATGGAGTGCTTCTGCTCCCTCCGCTAGATATGGTAACATTGGCTCATCTCCAATAGGCATATCCAATTTACTTCACGTAATCTCCCCCTGCCTAACAAAAATGAATGTGTCCTCATGTAATGCAACTAGTGCTGTGTAAAGCCCTCTGATACCCAAATCGGGTCAAGTTCGCACTATATAAAACTCTGTAAAAATAAAAAAATAAAAAAAGGGTAGGTGTGCCTGAGTGGTCATCTGCTTGCAGATGGGGCTTCCTGAGCAGAATGGAGGGAAGGAGCTGACACACCTAAAAGGGCTGTTTCCTGTCCCCACTAGAAGGATTGATTACCCCCTGTAGTGTGTCTAGAGCCAGGGCAGGAAGGGAGAACCTATGCCCTTCAAATCTTTCTTCCCCCACTTCACAGGCACCACGGGGTATAAGTACTGGACCTCTGGCCCTGCTGCACTTTCTCTGTCTGGGTGAGATGGACTGAGCCTGCATCACTTGGCCCCACAGTGGCAATACACATTTAGGAGTTACAGAAACCAGTCAGTCACATTTGCTGTTCACTGATGGGTTTTTTATTTGGCTTATCTTACAACACAAAATCAATTCTTCCTTACTTAACTTACTTAAGAGTCCTCAGCTCAAACTAGTTATTCCTAAATCTCTCTAGTTAGAAATAATGTTGAATTATTTGTAGTGCAGAACTTAAGTTGTAACTCTACGATTCCTTGGACTTCCAGGCTTAAAGGATATTGTTAAAGCGTGTGTTGTAGTCCTCAATGGTGAGTCGATCAGGCTATGTGCCATTAAGTACAAAATAACATATCTGATTTATATAGTATTAGTTTACAAGTAAGTAAAGGATGTTTGTTGCACGACAAACAGTAACAGCTCACTAATTGCTGAAAGACTGCGGTGCACTTTTAAAAATATATCTGAACCAAGAACACCTGAATGTCTGTCCATATGCAGGGCGAGTTACTGCAATACCCTACCATAGTATGCGCACAACCTGACATTCCCTCCTCCCCAAATTCTGTCACCTTACCGCCCACTATGCCCAAGAACTCTCAGAATCAGGGTATGTTGTCTATGGCGTAGCTTTTTATTTACTTCAAACCAAGTAATTTACCACAGACCATTACCAAAGAAACGTATCCTTTTTGGATATATAACAATTATTCACAGCATCACAATTTAGCTGCATCAACATGTCAACGGCAGTAAGTGAATTAGGCACAACATTACACTTTAATTTTAACTCGGCCATACACTAGAACAACTTGGCCGTACCTTTGAACTTTACACTTTAACTTTTTAACTTGGCTGTACATTAGAACTTGGCCGTACATTTGAACTTGACCGTCTCGGCCACCAATGTTCCACTCTGCTGCGCACATAGTGCTGGCAGGCCCCAATGCGCTACAGCCAACAGTTGCACTACTTGACATCCAGGGCACCGCATACCGCACTGGCCCACTGGGGTACCTGAACACAGGCCTCCTCCCCAAGATTCTACTCAGTCCATACGTTGTGGGTTAGGGCAGTAGAGTCCAGGACTACCGGCAGGTCAGTCCCTCCTCCCTGCCGACCCACTGCACACGTGGAATCTACCCACTCCTGGGGCCCATCGAATGGCTGCACCTCCATTGTTGTGCATCCTTCTTTGTTGTTAACTGTCAGCGCTCCGCCTCCGTGAAGCCTTCTCATCTGCCGGGTGGGTGGGTGGTTATGTTATGTTATGTTATAAGGATATTTATTGCGCACACAATTACTCAAAAGTATCCTGGCGCGAAACATAACCACAGAGAAATCGAGAGCTGAACAGCCGAACAAAGCAATTTTAATAGGCTATGTTAAAAAGATGGGTCTTAAGGAGCTTCTTAAAGCAACCAAGGTCTCTGGTGTCCCTGAGAGTGAATGGGAGGGAGTTCCAGAGGGCAGCGGCTTTGACCGAAAAAGATTGACCGCCCAGTCTGGTTCGCCGGAAGCGGGGAACTACCATCCTTCGTTGGGAAGCCGACCTTAGGTGGCGGCTTGGGACATGGAAAGTCACTCTTTTCCTGAGGTAGGCAGGACCAGTATCATGAAGGGCTCGATGCGTGAGTACCAGGGCCTTGAATTGGACTTTTTGGGCCACCGGCAGCCAGTGAAGAGTAGCCAATTGATGTCTTATGCTGTTTCGTCTAGAGATACCCAGCAGGAGTCTTGCGGCAGCATTCTGGATAAGCTGAAGTTTATTAACCAGAAAGGAAGGGGAACCCAGATACAAAGCGTTGGCATAGTCCAGGCGGGACAATATGAGGGCCCTAGCGACCGTTTCTTTAGCTGGCTGGGGTAAGAGAGGAAAGAATCTACTCAGAGATCTGAGGGTCCCGAAGCAGGCACCCGTCAATCGCTTGATCTGCTCTGCGAACCTCAGATCTGCGTTAAACCATATGCCCAAGTTCTTAGCTGGGCCACCTTCAGAGAGGGGACGGGGAAAATCAGGTGGCCAAATTAATTCAGTGAATTGGCTTGGAAATTGACCGTATAGTAAAATCTCTGATTTTCCCTCATTGCATTTGAGTTTTGCATGAGCTAACCAGGTGAAAACGGCTGCCAGGCATTTTTGTGCGACATCAGTTTCTAATATCGAGTTGCCCCATGTAAACAGGAGCTGAGTGTCATCGGCGTAGGCCATAATTTTTGCACCCAGCTCCTCGGCCAGGTAGATCAGCGGGGTCATGTAGATGTTAAAAAGAAGTGGGCTCAAAGTAGAGCCCTGTGGGACCCCGGTCTGAACAAGCCTGGCCGAGGAAGAGTACGGGGGCATCCAGACTTGCTGATAGCGGGAGTCCAGGAAGGATTCCAGCCAGGACCACACAGCCCCAGTGATGCCTATCTCAGTGAGGCGGGCCAGGAGGAGTTGGTGAGGAACCGTATCAAAGGCGGCAGAGAGGTCCAATAAAATTCAGTGGTCAATGACGTTCCAGTAGCCAGGCTGTGGTGCGAAGGGACAAAGAGATTGAAACCCCCCAGGGCACAGCCTTAAATACCCACTAAGTTTCGTTTTCTTCAAGGTTTCATTTCACTGTGTAAGTTTGGTTTCTGCAAGGTTTCATTTCACCATCCAACCCCTTCCTTAGCCAGGGGCCCCAGAGGAGGCTCAGCCCTGTGGCACAACTAAGGGCGCCCCTCCCCTAGGCGCTGGGGACGCCGGTTCATTCTCCCTCTTTTGCCATCAGGAGCAGTTAATTTAACCTTAAGGCTATCACGAGTCTCCATATCTACTTATTTCAAATGATCCTGCATAATACTGAGGCTCTACAAATCATTGTATCCCCACAGATTCTGTAAGTCCTTCAGACGTAAGCAGTGACATAGTAAGGGTGCAATGGGCCCTAATGCAAGCAAGGAAACTGGGGCTCCCATCACCAGTTGGGTAGTAAAAAAACATCTACTAATTGCAATCAATGAGTCTCCTCACAACCCTGGGCCACATTGCTACTTTATATGTTGCGCTATTGATAACCACGCCTAGGACCTAAGAACTGCCAGAGATAATCTTCAAAGGAATTCAGCAGATTCAACATTTATATTTTTGTTCTTTCCATCGACATGCATCTAGCTGCAACTTTTTACCAATACTGTTTACCTTTGCATTTTGCACGCTGCATTATTACAAACAACTAGAGTATATATGGTTTTATCAGTCAGTAGCATTCTGTATCCAAGGGTTAGAAACAGAAGGATGGGCAAACCAAATTCAAGACTGGTGGAAGGCGTATGTAAGTAGAAAATGAGCGCCATCTGCTGTCATATCAAGACTAAACTCCCCCTTAATTAGTGATTGTTAACTGTACCTATATTTTTCAAAGACCGAACATTTTAAGGCACGTTTTCTCTTTTGCTCAAATTTTTTCATTCTAAAATATTCAAAATCTTCTTAAATTCTTGGTAGTATTGGCTTTTGAATTAATCAATGACAACATGAGTAAATATGTTTACCGGCTAATGTGAAATGCCTGCTTCGAGGAACTGGTGCATGAAATGTCAATCATTGAAATTGTCATCTATTTGCCAAATCACGTTAGTTAAATAACATTGTTGTCTATTTCTCAGAAGGATTCATTCCAGATCATAGCTGATTTATGTATGGGCACATCATACCAACTTTTTGCATTGTAAAACTCTTATGAGTAGCATACACTGTATGCTAGTAAGACATTCTAGTTTCGTAAACTCAAATGTACCTATATACCATTCGATTCAAAGACTATACCTCAAGAAGTTAAATAATGGTATTGTTTGTAAATCCCTCACTAAACCATTCGGAATACATAACCAGCAGCAGAGTCATTCAAGTCCAGTGGTCTTGCAGTATTCAAGTGCTTTTACAGAGTATATTCAAATTAAGGCATGAAGCCTGGAGTCCCAGTGGTTAAAATTGAGTCTTTCTAAAATCAGGTCATAAGTTGGGAACTATAATATGGTATCTTAAAAAGAAAAAAATCGTTTTTTTCAGAGCCCTCATGTTAGCAACTATCCCTAACACAATTAAGTGTAAATCCTCATGGGGCTAAATTTGCACTCTTCACAGATGGTGATAAATTATTGCTGCTCTGGGCTGTATTTGGAAAGTCTTTTTGTGATCTCAGTTTCATAGAGAGATGAGCCCAATGTTGATTTTGACGCTAGGTTATTTTTTTTAGCACTTTTCATTGTTAGAAGGGAATTTGTAGTAATGTTGCCATGTTAATGTAAAATGAATAGGCGCTTCTGCTCTTAGATTATAGAAAAGCTACATTTGCATATTGTTGCTCCTGTTTGAAATGCATTAAGAAATATACTAAACATAGGCCAAGTGAGGACTGGGTCATCAGGCACTAATGGACGAAATTGCATAGGTGTTCAAGATGATCACTCCTAGGCTCGGGCCGGACTGGCCGTATTGGGATCGGGTGTTTCCCCTGGAGGTTGGAAGGGTGAGGGGTGGTGCAGGCCCCCAGTAACATAAGCAGCAGTGCTACAAACTTGGACCCGCCACCATGGCAATCGGCTGGTCCAACAAAGTTGCCAGGGCTGCCTTGGGTTCCCAGTACAGCCCTACTTAGACTCCAACTCTACAGAAATTTAAGGGAGCTGGGTAAACTGGAGATGAACATAAGGAACACTTTGGTAATAAGTCAAAATCAACTCAATGAACCACCGCCTTTGGCTTTTGTGACTACAAAGGCCAGTGCCAAGTCCGGCCCTTTGCCCAGGGCCAGTTTGCTACGATCTTCTGATTCCAAAACCTATGGGCAAGTTCACTGTGGCTCACATGCCGCTAATCACCCTATCATCCAGTCAGATACAGATGGAATGCCAAGTCACCATGCATCCTAGGATTCCGCCTCCCGCGAAGCCTGTACTATACCTTTGCGAACAGTGATCAGTCTTCAGCCTGCTTGCTGCCATTATGCTGTGGTTTTGGCGGGTGTCCCTTCACTACCTGACCCCAACCAATAATCCATCAGTCAGCTGCTCAACAAGGCATCTCAATGACTTGCAAGTCACTGTAGAGTCAATATTCAGGACTATAAGAACATCCTGATGCTACGGTGTGTGGCCGGAATTGGTCCCGGAAGGCGATTCATGGGAACTGTGTAATCATTCATTTTAGGCACCCAGCCGTAATAAAAAACAACTTGGCTCAGCCCTATCGGCTCATACTTGGGATATTGCAATTAATTTAGTGCCCCTGAGTTTCTTCTGGAGACCCTTGCCATCGGCTTCTAAACCCCTTTTAGATCAAGATATCCCTGGGTAATGGTATATTTGGCGATCATCGCATTGTATGTAAGAACTGTTTTGCACCACTCTTGGATCTTTATGAGCTGTACTAACTTCCTCTGTCCACTAGGTGCCAGTATTCACAACCTGCCCCTGGGCATTCTGTTCAGACAAGGATAGGTGAGCCCATTAAATCTGAAAGTAGCATACACCATTTTGTTGCCCAATCACCTACCTACTATCCTAAAGAAGTACCCTTTTGTTCCACATATGCAGATATCCTCGTTGTGTATCAATGCCCCATTGAGGCTCCGGATATGCAGGGTTATCCAAAGTTTGCCATTGTTTTCACTGCTGTGTCCATAGGAGATGAAGTCCAGGAAACAGGGTGTGAAGTAGGGACGGCAAGCCTAAAGGACTCATTTTCACTTGTTAGCTGGAATGTAGCTGGGTTAAAAGACAATGTAGTAAATCCAGATTGGTTTTCCTTCATTTATAAATTCGATGTTGTTGTTATGCAGTAGACCTGGTATGTCTTCCCCATTTAGTGTAAGGGATGTTCATGCTATTCCAGCCTTGCCCTGGCTTCTTCTCAGGGGAGGGCTAGTATTGGTCTCTCTATATGCATTAAACTTAGTCTTAGATTAGAAGTATCCACTGTACCATCTGACAGCCAAGCCCTTTTTGTCAAGGATAGCTTCAGTTACTTTTGTTTCTATCTGGTCAATTTTTATAATAATGATGTTTCAAATTCTTATTGTCATTCTTTTGAGGGGCTCTTTAGTTTTTTGATGGACTTGGAAACATCAGGGGCTGTAGAAAGGCTTCTCCCTCATCTCCTATTATATGTGGACTCTAAGGCTGAGCTTGGCAAAGACCCTCTAGAATTGGGCTGAATGAGCTCCACTACTGATAATGCACCGTGGGATGCTGAGGGGATGGAGCCAAGGCATTCCATTGCCTCCCTGGACTTAGTAGATGCTATAATCATTGTTTAGGGTATTGGATGAAGTAAACCGACCTATAGAAGTGTAGGAAGGCCCTCTGTTATAGACTATATATTTGTCCCACAGCATCTCCTGCAGTGATGTTCCAATGGTGCAGTATCAGAAGCACAGTGGGGAGATCACAATGCTCTTATGATCTTTTTTGTTCTAATATTTTATTAAATTAGAAAGAACATATAAATAGTTAAATACAATAAAAAGCAATACCCTGACAAAAGAGAAATACCAAACTCAGAGAAAATACTGTCAAATATAGTTCCTACATAACTATGTAATAGTACATTGCAGAAACAAGATCATAAAAGAACCATATTATAAAGTCAGATGCATTGCTTGATAACAATTGATCAAAAGAAAGGAAAAGGAAAGGAAGGAGAAAAAAGAGAAAGACTGGAAGAAGAAAAGAAGAAAGAAAAAGAGAATAAGGGAGAGTGAAACGTGGAGAATGAAGAGAAGAGAGAATAGAGAATGGAGAGTAGAGAATAGAGAGTCTCCTGCAATATAAAGACGGAAAAAAAAATTAAGGAGACAACACAAAGGGACATTGCTTTACCAAACCTTGCGCAGCTAAGTCCATATATCTATCCAATGATCTCCATACCCCACTAGAAATAAAGGGAGAAAGATGGTTCTCCTCCACAGAGGTGTGAGCCCCAAGGAGAAAAGAGACCCAAACCCACCATGTATGATAGGATATGGATCCAAATGATTTCCACTCCGTAAGAATAATTTTTACAGCAATTGTCAACAACAAATCTAATAATTGCATATCTAAAGAATCCCGCGGTAATGGTAATAGTGTAGCCCATGGACCCAACAAAATTAGAGGTAGCAAAAGCTGATATTTAATGTTAAAGATTAGCATAAGATGCTTATGAACCAATTCCCAAAAAGGTTGGAGTAAAGAGCATTAAAAAAACATATGCTGATGGGTACCAGCGACTAAGTTGCAACTCCAACAGAGGTCATTATCTTTAAGATTAAGAGAGTGCAGGTGGACCGGTGTCCAATGCAACAGATTAAGAGAAAATAATTTAGACTGAATTAGAGAGGGGGCAATCTTATTACGAAGAGAAAGTCTCCCAATAAGTTGCCAAGTTTCTGGAGAGATATGTTTGAAAAGAGCATGGTCAAAATAATGTAGCCATTTCTGTTGTGTAACGGTAGTCAACAAAGGCGGTGTGGAAGATAGAAGTTTGTAAATCTTAGAAGCCACATGGTCTGATTTATACCACATAGATAAGAGGGAAACTGTATGGGAAACCGGATCAAAATGAGCATTAGCCACAGCAACTTTGACTGTAAAAAGTGTATAAAAATCGAAATTAGTGAGAGAAAACTGCCGAGCTAAAGAAGAAAAAGGTAATGGATCATGATTAGAATCATAAAGATGTTGGACAAGGGTGATTCCCTTGTTAGTCCAGTAGGCCACCAAAGTCGAGTCAATATCAATCTTAATTTTAGGATTGTGCCGCAAAGAAGACCATCTAGACTTATGGATTGGTTTAGATACTTTCTTATCAATCTCTTTCACTGCAGCAATAGTATCCAAAATAATAGCACGAGAAAAAGGAATAGACAATGTGGACACAGTTAAAAAAGAAGAGGTAGGTAGAGGAGAAGATAATTCTCGCTCAATAAATACCCACGGTGGAGTATGTAAAGTGTCTGTAGAAAACCAAAGAGCCCCTTGGGAGGCTAAGAAAGCCACTTGGTATCGATCCCAATCAGGAAAATTGCAACCTCCCATCTCATAAGGTTTCCTCAAGTGTTTATATGCTATTCTGGAGCTCTTATCACTCCAGAGGAATTTTGAAGTGAGGGAATCAATTTCATGAAAAAAAGACGGAGACAACTTAACAGGAAGCATTGAGGACACAAAGTTAATAATGGGCGTTATCATCATCTTTAAAGTTGAAAGACATCCCCACAATGAAATATATTTAGGTGACCAAGTGTTCAGAAGTTGACGAACCTTAAGTAGAGGTTGAGCTTCATTGTACGAGACCGTATCTGTGATAGTACTGCAAAACCAAATCCCCAAATATTTAATACGCTTCGATTGCCATTTAAAGCCAGCATCCCCCATGTGTGCAGGAAAACAATACGCATTGAGGGGAAACATTTCCGTTTTATCTTTGTTGAGAGTATAACCAGAAACACTATAAAATAGATTAATAGTCTTGGAAATAGCAGGAATTGCAGTAACTATATCATCGGAAAAAATAAGCACATCATCTGCATAGGCAGCTGTTTTGACACAAGTGGAGCCAAATTGAAACCCTTTAATATCTTGATTAAGGTTCAGTAAACGAAGAAGAGGATCAATAGATAATAAAAACAAAAGAGGTGATAACGGGCACCCTTGTCTAGTATCCTAACACAGTTTAAACAAAAGAAGAGGTAGCACCGTTAACCCTAATATTTGCCCGAGAATGTACGTACAAAGACATCACCATATTAACAAAGGGATCTCCAAGATTTTGGGCCCGAAGTACAGCTTGTAAAAAAAAAGGCCATGAGACCTTATCAAAAGCCTTTTCGGCATTGAGGGCAAGAGCCGCCGCAGGCAAGCTGGATAATTTTGCTTTCCCCAGGATATGACAAAATGTTCGAATACTATCCCTAGCCAACCTACCTTTAACAAAGCCAGTTTGCGATGGGTGAATAAGTAGAGGAATATATGGTTCCAGATGTTTGGCCAAGATCTTGGCAACATTTTTAGCATCCATATTTAGGAGAGATATAGGGCAAACATTTTTAGGATCCAAATGATCTTTACCCTCCTTAGGGATTACTACAATAGTAGCCTCCGCCGCAGAGCCAGAAACCGAGCCTGACAAAAACTTATTTGAGACGAGGTACAAAAGATGGAAGAAAGGTTTTATAAAAAAGATTGGGAAAACCACCTGGACCCAGAGCTTTACCTGAGTGGGTGGATTTGATAGCAGAAACAACTTCCTCGGATTCAATCGGTCCCCCCAACTTTGCCCCATCAGAAACAGTTTGGATAGGAACCGCGTTTAAAAATTGTTGACATTGATCAAGAGAAGATTGATTTTGAGGAGTGTATAAGTTACTATAATACTCACGAAAAACTTTAAGGATATCCTTAGTTTGAAATTTCTTAGCACCAGAACTGTCGCTTATACAGGATATCTGTGCTGATCTGATATTAGACTCCTGGAACTTTAACGTAGCTGCCAAAACCTTCCCTGCTCGGTTCTTTAGGAGTAGTAGTTTAGACTTTTGCACCTGTACGCCAATTTGAGCTCTCTTAATTACAATAGAATTGTAAGAATATTTTAGATTTTTGATATCTTGTAGAGCGCCTTATCTGTAGAAGTTCTATATAGAGATTCTTTCTGCTTAATGTTATCCGCTAAAGCAGCAAGTTCCTTTTTGATATGAGTTCCTTTTTGCATTTTGTTAATAATCTGCCCCCTGATCGTACATTAAGAAGGGTCCCATAAAACCATAGGAGAACTAACCGAAGACTAATTTTCAAGAAAAAATTGCTCAATATCCTTGTTGATGAAGGCAACTTGAGTCTGATCATGCAAAATCTCTGAATTCAGGCACCAAGTGCAGGGCTCCCTGGTTGATGACACATTGTGGAGCGTAAATGAAACCGCAGCATGATCAGAGACAAGAATAGGATGAATAACAGGAGTCAAAGAGTATCGAAGAAGAGCTAAACTAAGAGATAATCAATACGAGAAAAGCTAGGGTCAGGAGAAGAGAAAAACGTGAATTCACTACCAGAGGGATTATGTAATCTCCACACATCAGTAAAATTAGAGGAGGAACACATGTTAGACATCTGTTTATGAGCCCTAGAAGGATGAAATTTAAAAGCAGAGTGTCTGTCCAAAATAGGATCCATTGGGATATTAAAGTCCCCTCCGACAATGAAATTACCATTATGAGGAACATCAGAAAGCTTTTTAGTAATAGAACATCAAAAAGATGGATCCTCACTATTCGGTGCATAAATGTTCATGATATAGTTATCAAGAGAACCATTGGATAAACGAGTCAGCAACCACCTACCCTCAGAATCATGTTCCGCAGCCACAACAGTCAAACCCGAACCTTTGTAAATCATAGTCACCACTCCATTCTTCTTACCAAAGGCCTCAGAACAAACAACATCAAGCACCCACTCTTTCCGTAACAATAGAGCTTCTTTATACAATATTTTTGTTTCCTGTAACAATACTAGGTCACTAGAAAGGCTTTTACAGTAATCCACATTTTTTGCCCTCTTTGCAGGATGATTGAAAACACGCACATTTAGGGATAAGACGTTCAAACCTGGCATAATAGCAAAAAAGCAAAAAACCAACTACTACTTGATGCCAGAGAAAAGAATCCCAAAACAGAAGCATCCGCGCAAAAAAGACAAAACAGAACCAATGAAGACACAGACCATGAACACCAGCAGGAGACTCTAGAAAAGAAGGAATAACAAAAGATTGCAGATAGAGAAACAGGAAAGAGAAAAAAGAAAAGAAGAAACAGAAGAAGAAAGAAAAAAGAACCTACTAGGCGAAGAGTATCAGAGATAAAATGCATACGAGAGAGGATCATGGAGGGACAACCAAGGAGGCCAACGAAAAACAAAGAAAAAACCCAATCTCCTCACAGGCAGAAAGCAATAGAGAATGAGAAATAGAGGCAATAGAGAGAGGCAAGGCAGATAAATATAGTAATGCATTATAATATAGGAACTGATGAACAACATTTGATGTAACAAGGAGTCAACAAATCATAGGAACAGTATTTGATAAGAAAAGCGTATATAATTTTCATCTTATGCATAGCATATCAAAGCACAATATAAATATGACTATGTCATTTTCGCTGCTGTGGGGGAACCGGACACCCACCTGAACTCGAGCCTGCTGCACCTGGGGTCCTAACGCTGTTGGTCTCCCCTACTGCCGCTGACAGCAACATCGAGCGGCAGCAGAGGGTTGAGACTACAGCTCCCAGGTAGACTAGCGGCCACACCGCCTACTGACGCCAATCTCGCGCCCGGAGGCGCTTAAAGAGCAGAGGCTCCCTCAGTGGAGCGGGGGTCATTTTCGCTGCTGCGGGGGAACCGGACACCCACCTGAACTCGAGCCTGCTGCACCTGGGGTCCTGACGCTGTTGGTCTCCCCTACTGCCGTTGACAGCAACATCGAGCGGCAGCAGAGGGTTGAGACTACAGCTCCCAGGTATACTAGCGGCAACACCTCCCACTGACGCCAATCTCGCGCCAGGAGGTGCTTAAAGAGCAGAGGCTTCCTCTGCGTCACGGGACGTGCCGGGCTAAGCCCGGGCAAAGGGAGGGCCATCTGTGGCCGTCCGGGGCCAGACGAGGCCGATCTGGGACACCCCCCTGAAAACCACGATATGGGTAAGAGGAACAACTATGTAATGGGGGGCAAGGGGGCAAGAAAGCTAAAGTTCCTCAGAAAGCTGATACAGTCATCTCATATTTGACCTCAGCCCGTGGGCGTTATCAGCAAAGAAATTGCTAATGCAGAAAAGGAGTTGGGTATGCCCCTATCGGCGTTGGAGGCTGACTCGAGATCACTTGATCTCATTGTGGATGGAGGAAATTAAGATACTCAGCAGCCACAAATAATGCCTTCTGTTGACTTAAGTTGTCCCACATCGACAGCCCCTGTATTAGGATTAGAAACTCTGGCGTCGTTGTCATCCCATGAAGACACATTAAGCAGTACGGTTCTACAGGCGAAGGGGGGCCGATCAACAAAGAAGTGCCTGAGAAAGACTAAACATGTGATTAACCAAGCGGCCAATTTGGAAGACTTAATTGCGAATAAACTCAGTGCTAAATTAGAGGGAATGTTTAGCTCTCATTTAGAACCTGCTCTGGTAGCTATTGCCAAGGATATTGTGGACACTTTAAACACTTGTGTCGCTGGGCTACTTAAAAGATGTGAAGCTATTGATGCCTTTGTAAAAGAATATTGTGGGCTGTTTGTCGCAGGGACATGCCCACAGGAATCACATATAACTAAAACAGGGCATAATGTGATTATGGCACCAACTGCTTCAACAAGTAAAATACAATCTAGTGCCATTTTATCTCTTGCCACCACAGCCACCGAGGCAACCCCTAGGCCCCCTCCTCTTATGGTTAACTTACCAGTAAAGCCAAATATACAAAAACCGGCTCTAATCCATCAGACCGAAAATGAGATAGCTAGTGCCCCATGTCAGACTAAACTACATCTCCCCCCGATGCAGCCCCATTAGTGGCAGTATTAACAGGGATTCCACCTTTGGGGCTGAATGCCAGTGAAAGCACACAGGAACTCATGGACAAATCTAGAAAGTGGTGTAGACAGTATTCTAGTGGGGGTATAGATATATCCACTAGTATTAGTATGGTAAGAAGAGTAGGGTGGGTCAGCCTTTGCCAAAGAATCTAGAAGGGGATTGCGTTGTTGTAAATTTTGATAAAACTAATGCTGTGGATCGCCTATTTTGGGATGAATCCGAACTGCAAAACTCTGGCATTAGGACGCTTCCTCTGGCTACTTTTATCCCCCTCCCACCAAAAACTCATGGCACCTCGTTGCTTGGACAAGCAAATATTTTGTTTCTCATCAGAATGCTGTCCCCCTCACACAGAACCTCCCAGGGGCCCAGAATGTTCCACTAAGGTCTGTTGGCCCAGCGGACCCGGGCCTATTACTGGTCAACCGTTTAATCCATAAACTTCAATGGAGGAGAACGACTGACTAATTAGCAACCCAGACTCAGTCTTCAGCCTGTAGGATTATGAGCTGGAATGTTGCGGGAATAAAGGCAAAAACTGGAAATGAAAAATGGATAGATTTGTTAAAAACTTTTGATATAATAGCTCTTCAAGAGACATGGGATCCCCTAAACAGTTTTTCTCTGGATGGATATAGTCAAATCTGCATCCCGGCAAAATTTAGTAATGCAGGTAGAGCCAAAGGGGGTTTAATCAGCCTATTTAAACAAGAGCTAAAGGGTACTTTAGTACAACTTGATTCACGTTCTCAAAACTGTCTAATAGTGGAATTGTCAGCTCCTGACACTCCTAAAATATTATTCATTAATTTTTATAATTCTTGTGCTAGTGAACATATTAATCATAATTTAGATTTATTGGAAAAACAATTGTCAGCATATAGCATAAATTCAAGTGCTTATGAGATTATACTTATGGGGGACTTTAATATTCACCCCTGCAATCAATTTTGTGCCAATGTAGAATATGAGCGTCCCCTATACTCGATCCCCATACATTTTGAACATTCAAAGCGGGGGGAGGAACTTTAGAACTTTTTGGCCAACTGGAACCTATATGAGTCAGAATGCGGGGAGGCTGGCCATAGGGCCCCCACGTTCAAAGGGAAAGACTTGGGTACAATCATAGATTATATTGTTTGACGTCTTTTATTTTAGTTAGGGTTTTAAGGTATAAAACTGAGGTCTCTGTTTTTAGCAATCATAATCCTGTTATAATGGAGATGGTGCCGGGGGACTTTTTGGGTTTTAAGACTGCATCACTTAAGGGTGGGAAGGACTTGACACTGAAAGATCAGGGCCGTAGATTAAAGTGGTCCAAGGTGGTCCCGGAAATATTTCTGCAGGATGTTTTATCTAGGGTAGAACCTGAGGTAGCTACATGCTTAAATAATTACTCCCCTGGTTCACAGGTGGTTGATGCTTTTGAGACCATCTGTAAACAAATAAATTATAGTCTACAGGTTGGTAAAAAACAGAACAGACAACCAGGCAAAAGATGGTTTAACGGAAAATGTACAAGGGCACACTCGGCCCTACTTAAGTCCCTGAAAACCAGCCCTAAAGATAGGAGACTAATAGCAAGCTTAAGGAAAGCTTATAAACATGCTATACAAGCAAGAAGACACGAGCTAAAAGAGGAGGCGTGGACCCAACTTGTATCATCTGAGGTCCTGAGAGACAGTGGGAAAATTTGGGCAATCATAAATCAACCCCTGTTCTGTAAAGATGAGAGCTCGCCCCTCGATTGTAACATAGTAGATGATGATTGGATAGCTCATTTTGAGAAAATATATTGTTCCCCAGATATTGAGAATCGTACAGATATTAACCTGCCTCAAAATGTAACTCCTACATTTGTTTTTCTCTACTGTGAGGCCTACCTGTCCTGTAGGATAACATTGGGTTGCCTTGCTACATTTACTGAGTGCTGGCTTTTGATTGGGACCAGGTAACCAGTTCCTGTTTGGTATCGATAAAATTGTAATAAAAAAATCCAAAAAATGCCGCTTGGCATTTTCCTACCCTTAGCCCTTTTGTACTTGTGGGGGTGTAACTGACAGCCTTTGTGAATACCTCCCAGACAGCCACGCAATACTGGGATTAGGTGTGCCTGAAGTGTCCACTTCTGGTAGGATGGGGGGCGGAGCTGAGCACAGCCCCACTTGCAACTGATGAGGCTATGCTCAGCCTCCACACAAAGGATTTATCACCTCCCCATGCAGCCAGCGTGGAGCCAGGGATTTAGGAAATTCCATAACCTTCAAAGAGACTTTCAAGAAGCTTCTCTCACCGTCCAGAGGAAGGGCAGCAGTTATAAAAATAGACCCCTCAGACCCACTATTCAGTTCACTCCTGGACCTGTGCAGGTAATCTCAATGGACAGCCTGCTGCTGTGACCTGCTGTGCCCTCTGCAAGGCTGATGATTTGCTGTACCTGGAAGGGCTACTTTGCTACCTGGACCTGCCTTTAACCTCAGAGGGCAGCCCTTTTGTTTGAGGCCTGCATCTTCGCCTTTGCCTGAGTCCTAAAATCCCAAGCGCTGTCCCACCAGTTCAGGACCCTTGGTTGTAGTGCCAAATGTGCCCAGATGGCAAAGTCTAAAACTGAGGGCTTAAAGAATTTTGGGCCAAAAATGCTCTAAAAAAAAAGGGTGGAATGGGAGCAACTTGCTCATCAATCCATCCAAGGTGCTATGTGGGTTGTCTTGACTTTGAGTCTGCCTCCTGCCTCGCCCTGCTGGCGATTATTAACTTCCATAAATATCACTACATCTAAACCTAGAATCTTCATAGTGGCTTCGACAGAAAGACCCCCTGCCGATAACACTGCCTCCTTTGATGTCGCCTGCTAAATATAACCTTCTCAGAACATTTTTCTTGAAAATTCCTCTAAGTCTGAAGGTAAGCGCCGACTGGGCCCAATCAGATTCTTGTATCCATAAACCACTCCATCACGGTCGGCCATATTTTTGGACTTTATCATTGTCTTGCGCAACTAGATGGCCTATGCTTTAGAGGGTGATGCAGGCTCAACCCTTTATTTTTTCTGCAATAGATATCTGTGGTGGGTGGTTTGATGTTTTAGATTATAGATTTTACTAAAAACTTTAAATATTCATTACTCCAATTCTACTGATGGGATTTTTGTTTGTTTTGATGTCAAATAATAATTTAAATGTACTCTACTTTTCTAAATTGTTTGGGGTTTTTTGTGTTGTGTTTTAACTTTTTACTGTTTGGTGTGTTGCATAAATGCTTTACACATTGCCTCCAAGTTAAGATTAACTGCATTTTGTGCCAAGCTAGTGTTAGGCACAGTTTAATATAGTGTTTTTTTGTGATTCACCCTGCCAGTGATTTGGGCTGTTGCTTGACCAGGGTCAACACCCCAGTCAACCAACAACCCAAATTCTCACAATGTTATCTGCTATTATGTCAGCATCCATGTGGTAAACCTTGACACCTATATCAAAAGTGAGGGACCATATTGGGGTTGAGCATCTGTTTTATTTTGGTGGCCGGAAAACAACACACCTTTGCCAAGTCCAATGTTAGTCCTGTGAGTGAACAAACATGTCTTCTCATGCCATGAGCTCTTGTAATTGCTCAGTAGGGTCCTTGACACAAAGAGTTTGTCAATTACACATTGAGATCATACGTTGAGTACCTGATAGTTCCAATAAAATGGGCGACCATGGCCAGCCTTTCATGCTACCCCACTCAGCCATCCACCCCATTGAGAGGACATGGCCAGTTTTCATTTTGGCAAAGCATTTAAGTAAAGACATTTTACACAACTCAGCATTAGTGTGCAACATCCTATTTTTTCAGAACTGCCTCAAAGTAGGCATATCATAATAAATTAAACAACGTTTATGTCTAGTGCTACAACTAATGCCAATGGCTATTTAACTGGCGCATCTGCTAAGATGTGAATGATTCATCTGAGATTAGTGTCATCATCTGGTGTAAATCTGCCCTGATGTGGATGAATCAGAGCATTAAGTCTAGTTGTGAACATTTTGCCTAAGATTTTGGTTTAAGTGTAAAAAGTGTATGTAAGAGTATTTTTTTCAATCTGTCCTTACTTGTATTGAGCAGATCTACCAAAATGTTCTCCTTCATGGTATGGGACAGCTCTTAAGTGGCCATTCTACTGGATAATTAATGAGGATTGGTACACGTTTGGGTAACAACTATTTTATAGAATTAAGTTGGTAGCCTATGGGGTCTTGGCAAATAATTCTTAGAAGTCGCTCTTATAGCATCTTTAATTTCATATATGTTTATAGGTCCTTCTAAGGCCATTCTACAATCATTGAGTAATGTGATCAAGCCACTGATACAAGGTTATCATCCACCAGAGAAGAGGGAGCTGAGTATACAGCATCTGTTAGTATTGTTTGAATCTGTCGTTAATTTCTGATTAGGAGTTGGTTCCTCAGAAAGACCATTTCAGGTCTACCATATTCTATGTTAATTAACAAAGACAGTCATATACAGCTTTATTACACTCATACAATGGGTTAGCGTATGTCTTCAAAATCAAAACAGCACAGTCTTTCCAAAGCAGTAGCCAGAGATCAGTGAGTCTTGACTAAGGGTCGGATTTAGAGTTTGGCGGACTGGTAACTCCATCAGAAACATGACAGATATCACGTCCACCATATTACAAGTTCCATAGGAGATAATGGAATTGTAATATGGTGGATGGGCTATCCGTCCTGCGTGTGACTGAGTAACCCCATCCGCCAAACTCTAAATTAGGCCCTAATTCTTCTCATGAAGCAGACAGGACACTTTTGAGTTTCAGTTGTCCCATTTTACTTCTGTTTACCAGTTCCTTGAGGAGAGTGACTCTGTTCCCCTTTGAAATCCTCATACATTTAATCCTTAGTATCATCTTGCAGACCTCCATATTACCCCTTACTATCCATGGAATTGTTTGTTCAAATAACTTTATTCGATTCATTAGAATCATAAAGGTTTACACAATAGAACATCTATAAACATTAAAAAAATTCACACGTTTCCTTTCATAGATCTTAAAAAACAAGCAAAATTAATCAATTTTAAAATCATCATAGCTATCGCAACCTCAGTTTGTACAATTGACTAAATAGAAAATTCTTAGTAAAATGAATAAAATTAGATTCATTTTCACACTTCATAACGTTTCCTGATTATAAATGCAGTTCTAATAAAACTAAGTACTACACAAGAAATTACAGCCGTAGATAGTGCCCTTAAATAGGCATAGCCCTCTTGATGAGAGCAGGGCCTAATAACGTTCAATATAGGTTTAATATAGCGTGCTCTAGGGTATTTGTACAGGGAACAGAACAACATAAAATGCATTGTACTCTGTTTGGCCAGGTTATTACAAGGAGAGCGGACTAGTCTCTCACACCAGCCAGCCTGTTTGGGATAGGCCACTAAAAAATGCAATGTTCCCAGTCAAAATGTGGTCAACAGAAAACGCGATTGTACATGCGAAGTAAAAGACAAAAGAAATTGCTGGGGACCTAATGCCCCATCATCTGGCGTTCCCCTGCCCTGGTCTGACATCCTTAATTCTGTGTGGTATGCATTTTTTATAATCATTTTCATATTAGACTCAATAGTATCTGGGTATTATAACATTCCTCTAGGCCAATCTTATAAAAAGTATCCCTAACATAACGCAGCCAAGGGAGTCACATTGCATTATCCAGGTTCATACAATCTTTAAGAATACTACTAGTGAATGTCAAATTCTCTGAAGACCAGATTTTTCCCCATAGGATAAGGGGTGCAATGTTTATCCTATCTTTCACGTATTCCAGGCCCACATCTGAGTGACAAAATGAGGTTGAAGTACTACTCGGAATCATTAAAAGCCTTTTTAAAAATGTGTTCTCTAAAACCTGAATCTGATAACTCTTATGATAACCCCATACTCCGGCCCCAAAAGTAGCTACAGATAAACATTTGGATTTATATAAAATTATCATTTCAGTAACCAGTCTATGTCCTAATTTACATGCAAAACGAAACAGCCCCTCTGTTATTCTACTGGTCTGTTGGGCCCTTGTCATAATTAGTTTATCCCAACTCAATTTGCTGTTAAAAACATTACCTAAATAGGTAAAATTGGGCACCTTCTCAATGATTTTTCCATTCACAATGAACTTCCTAGTCTTGTTTTTTTCTGGACCACAAATCATAATAATTGATTTACCATAATTTACTTTGAGGTCCAGTCATAACATAAAATCAGTGAAGGCGGTCAGGGACTTTTGTAAACTATTGGCTGTCAGTGTAATTAATACCGTATCATCGGCATAGGCCAACAGAGGGACCGGTATACCTCCTGCTCTTGGAAAATCCAGTTGCTGTTTAGTCAAGAATGACTGTAGACCATTAGTATATACAAGAAATAGGAAGGGTGCCAGGATACAACCCTGGCGCACCTCTTCCGTGGTGGCAATGGGCCTGGTCTTCTCACCTCCTGGTCCAAAGTGCACAGCCACAGTGGTGGATTCATGTAGCCTGCGTAATAGGGAAATAAGGGTCTCTTCAAAGCCCATTTCCCCCATCATTGTCCATAGCTTTCCCCTACAAACAGTGTAAATTGCGCTGGACAGGTCCATGAAGGCCAGGTGAAGCGAGACCCCCCTGGCCTTCATGTACTTGCCCATAATCAGGGACAGGTTAAGACACTGTTCATTTGTGCCCATCCCCTTTCTAAAACCATATTGGGTATTGGCAAATAATCCGGAAGCATTAACTCCAAACATGCTAGAATCACCCCCCCCCCCCCCCCCCATAACCTAACATGTAGTATCTATTAAGGAAATTGGCCAGAAACATGTGGGGTCATTCCTGTTTCCTTTTTTAAAAATGGGTACCACAACTGCTACCTTCTATTAAGAGATGGAATTTGACCGAGTATTGCTGCCTTAAAAACATTCGACAGCAAGGGTGCCCACAGGTGAAGATTACTTTTGATCAAATCTGAGGGTACCCCATCTGGACCTGGCGCTTTCATAGAATCGTTGTCCTCCTGAAAACAATGGTCGACTGCTTCCCCCACCACTCGATGGAGGGCCAGTCTGGAGAGCTTATATATGCAAGTGCCACACGTGAGAGCTGTGCCCCAATAAGGGGTCATCAACAGATGTTTTTTGGTCAGAGATCGTTTTGCATCGATCTGAAGAGTATACCACAGGCACTATGCTCTGTTTTATAGGGAACCTGTCAATGCGGTTATGCAGCTTGCATACCAGGGAATTAAATCAGTATTTCGTATATTCTGGGTTTCAGCTTATCATGCAACACTATTTACTATATCAATTATCTTCGTTATTAAAGAAAGAAGCTAATTCCAAGACGCAGAAATGTCGTTATCTAAATAAATAAATACTGTCACTTGCAGCAGGAGCACCTCACTGTAATGTATGCTGTGTGTACGCTGTCCTGTTGAGAGCAAACTAAAGAAACCACAATGAGATGAAAACCTGTAATTTGGAAAGTACCTGAAAGCACACAAATATTTTTTATATCACACATATTTATATTAGATTTCACTTTTTCTTTAATTTGATATTGAGAGATGTACAGTGAATTTCTCAGACTGGAAGATAAGCCAGTGAATCACTAGATCAAATCTGCTTTTCAAGAAGTTAATATTCGTGGTAAATAAATTATGTTGGAAGCAATGAAATGCAGCCTTACAACTGATTTCAAGGATGGCTGTACAGGTTTATTGTCACCTGCAATTTGTAATCTGTTATGTTTTGAAGAAAGTTGACCTGTTAGTTATACATTTTAAATATAAATCGATGCAGCTGTAAGTGATATCAAAACATTAAATTCAAAAGATATACAATCTTTTGGAATTTGATCCTAAATTGAGCTCTTCGGCAATAAAGCAAGCATTTAATCTCGTATCTTGTTGTCTCATTGGCAAATGACACAATAAAAATGTTTTTGTTTGGACTGTTTTATGTGTGTATCTACACTCCGTCCAACTAATTTTGAATCGTGATTGATTATTCCTTCCAGAAAATGATGAAGGACAACAATCTGGTGCGCCACTTGGATGCCTGTGAAACCATGGGCAATGCCACCGCCATCTGTTCTGACAAGACAGGAACCTTGACAACAAACAGGATGACAGTGGTGCAAGTCTACGTAGGCGATGTTCGGTACAAGGAGATCCCTGACCCGGATGCTTTATCAGCCAAAACATTGGATATATTGGTGGATGCTATCGCCATTAACAGTGCTTACACTACTAAAGTCCTGGTAAGTTCATGTTGTTGATGTTTTAATATTTATTGTGCCTAAGCAGCACTTTTTTAGTTTTATTTTGGAATGCTATGCTTATATGACATCAAAATGCAAATTGGTACATATTTGAATCTTTTGGAATGATGACAAAACCTAACTGTGCACATGCAGTACTTGTATTGTAATTGCATTTATATAGCGCTTACTACTCCTGACGAGGCAGCACTTTTTCTGTGAGTAGCTTGCTACTCCGGAACCCAAAAGGATTATGGGTGAATTAAATATTGTGAAAATGTTAAAATAATTTAAGCAGTGGATATGGTAGTCTGTTCTTTGGATTGAGAAGGATAGTGGAGGAATAGAAGAGGGAAAGGTTGCATTTATATATTGCTTGCTACCCTTGATGAGGCGTTGAGGCGTTTTCTTGTGTTTCCTCATTGCACATGTTGTTTCCAGTAGTGTACTAATGATTTGGGTGAAGGATCACGACTCCGTATAGAATGAAAATTCTATCAGATCAGAAGGCATGAGGAGTGATAGTTTTATTGTGACTCCTGTTGTGATGTTTTTCCAGTTATCACGTGGTGTTACAGTTTCTACTCCAAGCTGTCAGGTGCAATGTTTTATTGTCAGTCTTTGGTATGTCTATTGTGATGGGAGTTTATCACAGGGTGCAAATTCTGGTGTAAAATGCTTAGAATGTTTAATATTCAAAGGTCGAACAAATGGAGAAACAACAAAAGTGCCATTCATGACCAATTAAGATACGCTGTTAGCATAATATTTTCAAAATAAAGTGGAATATAAATAAGGAATTAAAAGACGCGTCTTTATAACAGAGTTGTGCTACCACGTAATAATCCTTCGGGGTGTCTTTCAAGGTCTAATACAGTATGCGAGATGTGATAAACTTGGCAGACAGTTCACCTCAGAGCAATTTTAATTTTCCTTTAGAGCATTGCAGTGCCAGGCTATTCTCCAGGAGCCATTTCTGCAAATGAAATATTTCTTTCAGCGTTGAACAATTCTTCTCCAGAGATACATAGTTTACAAGATGTAATTTTGCTTGCACACTAAAACACAAAAGCAACAAATCTATTCCCTTTTGTAGGAATTTGTACCTGCTTACCTTTAAGCATATTTAGAAGATATTTCTGTGCGATTTTTTTCAGAAAAATATTGCATTTAGTTTGTATTTCATATTTGTATTAAAACATAAAAATGTGGGTTGACTTGTTACACTCTAAATACTTAATAGAGAATGTCCTTCTTAAATTCTTTTGAAAATTAACAGAAAAAATGATAATATCCTAACTATCAAGGTAATTACAGCCATATGGTGTGTGATATACATTCAGTCTATTTTTTCAATTCTTCTTTTGACACAAATATATGTTATGTGTATTTGTAAAATGCACTATAACCCGCAAGGGAATTCTGGCACTGAGCAGGTGTGTGTGCCTAGCCCTGTCAATGGTAGGTTAGTTATTTGAAAAGCCCGTTCTTCAGCTTCTTGCGAAATTCAAACAGGGAGTAGAAGGCTCTGATGTGGAGTGGAAGTAATGTATACAAACACCTGTCCTTCTGATCTGGTACTGTGTACGTGTGGGATGTGTGCATGTAGGAGCCCTGCAGAGCTGAGGTGACTGGGTGAATATCTGTGAGGAGTTGGAATTTGGTGCATTTGTGTATTGAGATTCAGTGGAGTTTCCTAAAGTATGGTGTGATGCGAGTTTTGTGTGGGAGGTTGAGAATGAGTTTGGCTACCAAGGTCTGGATGGTTTGCAGTCTTCTAGTGAGGTGCTTGGTGGTCCCGGTGTGGAGG
Organism: Lissotriton vulgaris; assembly: GCF_964263255.1. NCBI lineage: Eukaryota > Metazoa > Chordata > Amphibia > Caudata > Salamandridae > Lissotriton > Lissotriton vulgaris. The sequence goes on from NC_141697.1 coordinate 1,033,331,800, forward strand.
GTGTTCCCATAGTCCAACTTGCTGATGGCTAAGTTGTGAGTGACAGTTATTCTAGTGTTGCTGGAGAGCCATTTGAATATCTTCCTCATCACCTTCAGGGTGTGGAAGCAGGATGCAGTGATGGCGTTAACTTGTGTGGTCATGTCCAGTTTTCTGTTGATGGTTATTTTGTGTTTCCTAAAGTCTGTACTGAGTTTGGGCCCAAGTTCATCTCGCCACAAGTTGGGGTCCCATTGTCAGGTGTTCTTGATGAAGATCACTACATTTGGCTTGTTGGTGTTGAGCTTAATACAGTTGGCTTACATCCAGTTAGCGACTTAGGTCATGCTGGTGGAGAACTTGTCCCCTGTGTTGTGGGTTCGATCTGAGAGAGAGAGTATAAATTGCTTGTCGGTTTAGGAGAAGATGTTGAACTTGTGTGTGTGTGGATGACATTGGCTAGAGGAATCATTTATGTGTTGAAGCGATGGGACTGAGTGATGAACTTTGGGCACTGCAGATGAGTTTGCGGGCTTTTGAGGAGTAAGATTCTGGGCTGACATCTTGTGTTCTGTTCATTGAGAAGGAGCAGATCCTCTGGAGAGTGAGTGCTTGCATGCCAATCCTTTGCAGGTGCCTGATGAGGATGGAGTATGAGACCTTGTAAAATGCTGCAGAGAGGTCAAGAAAAGGATGGTTGCAGTGTCTCCTCTGTCAAGGATCATTTGTATGTTGTCTGTGGCAGCAATGAGTTTTGTTGATGTACTGCAGTTGGGCCTGATTCCAGACTGCATGCTGCTGAGGAGCTAGTGGTTGCTGAGGTAAATATTGAGATGTTGGTTTATTAGATTCTCTAATTCCATTTCCAGGTATGGTAGGAGGAAGATATGTCTGTAGTTGGAAAGCGTGGCTGGGTCAGCGGATGTTTCTTTTTGCAGGGGCATAATGGTGGCATGTTTCCAAGTGTCCGGGAATGTGACTGAGTCAGTGGAGGCTGGGTGCTAGTGCTTCGCTGATTGGTAGTAGTCCTTTGGTGAAAGTGTGGTGGGGGCAAGTGTCAGATGGAGTCCTTTAGTGGATGGCCTTCATAGCAGAAGGGATTTTGATGATGATGACAGTAGGCCACAATTTCATGTATTGTTTATTACCTATGATAATGAGTTGAACTGCACCAGTGACGAGGTCCGGTTTATGGCTGAAGTTGCTATATGTGGTGGTCAAAAATATGATTTCACAGCTAAATTAGATTTTGAAAATTGAGTGGAAAATATCTTTGGTTCATTTTGCTAATAAATTCTAAAGCAGATATGTGAATCGCGAATGTTAATCATATTTAGGCCTGTTTTGTAGAATATAGCCTCAACCTAAGGACTGGAAACTGTTTTTAGACAATTCCACTATAAAATGACACTTTTCAAAAATTTAATCTGTCAATTTTTGTGCATGAATTTTAAGCAATGTGCCATGTGGACGTACAAAGCACACTTTAGGCGTATCTTATAAACATATAAAAATAGATTCTCCTACATGGTAAAAATCCCTTTGCCTTTGCATGTGCCACTGCAGCATTTTTAAACTCCAGCCCAGTTACTGCACAGCATTGCTCCAAGAAGCCATATATTTTTTCCTTTATTTGGATACTGTAAATGCACAATGCAGCACAGAGATGGCATTTACCTTATACACATTGGATGGATCTGCTCTATGAGACATATCCTTACAGGAAAGTTAAATCAAACCAAATGGGTGAACACATTTCATCAGTATAACTGTATGTTGAATGAACAAGCATTGTAGCACTGAACAATAGTGTCACCGTGCACAGAGTCCTAGAAGGACAAATAGAATCCTGAAAAAGGCATACATTCATGCTTTACTGCACACCTGCATTGACGTTTCTTGTCAAAGAAGTTTAGGTCCATACTTTCTTGTTTCTGAGCCAAGAAACACCAATGTCAAAGTGGTTGAGGGTCCAGAGTGTTTTTTTAATAACCCCTAGGAACCTTGCTCACAGCATTTACAGCTGTGAAAGCCAGCAATTAACACTGTGAGCAAGGTCTACAATGGTTGCTCATTATAACCCACCCTGTTAGTGGTAATTCTGTGAATCCTCTTTCAAATCTAGTAGTAATGGCAATTATCTTTGGCGAGGCAGGGATGACATTTGAAGATCAGAACATTGCACTGGAGTGTTGATCAGCTAATGAGAGAACGAATTCTCTCAGTTGGAAGGAGCTTGCAACAATCCTGTCTGATCGTTAATGATCTTTTTGGTACTTACACTACGAAGCAGAAATTGACACTATTGAAAACAGGCAGCCAGATGAATGAATGTCACATAAATTGTCAGAAAGGGGCTGCGGTCAGTTCATTTGCAGCATTAGTGTTGAAAAAATGAAGGTTGGTTGAGTTCTATTTTGCTGATATACATTGGTTCATAGCGTATTCAGTGTCCAGGCAAGCTGATTGAACTGGTGTTACTTCCATCAGATAATCTAGTCTGGAAATCAAAAATATTCTGTCTAATATGTTTTTGCTTCAAAGACTATTTCTGGACATTTTCACAAATCTAGTTTGTTTCACAGATCCCTGTTATTTACAAAATGTCTTTACCAACTGGATGGTGGGAAATGATTCAGTGATTTGTATTCTTTCCCTCCATTTCCCCCAATTTCTAATTCCAATGGCACTGATCATGGTGAGGAAGAAAAAGGCACACATAGTGTTAATGGTGAAGTGGTTAGAATCTTTTCTTGACACCCCGCTATACATTACGTTCTCAGAATTACAACTTGAGGGTTCAGAATCTTTCCACAAATCAGACTATTGCTTTGTGATCTTTAGCCTCTCGGCCAAGAGAAAAAAGGTTAAATAGTGAAGTTTTCCAGGTGAAGCATATAAATGAGAATCTTGACCTCTTAGGCTGGGGATTGAGCTGTTCCTTTGATAGGTGCAGAGCTGCCATATAATTTTGTGTTGCATTAGAGACCAATAGTGCAACATCTAGGAACTTTTGTTGATTTATTGTTAGTGTGCATCAGGTTGTTTCCAATTCTTATCTTTGCAAAAAATCTAACAAATTAGCCTACAAATAAATCAATATTTGCACAGCTTCTTGAGGTATTCAATGGAATTCTCTAGTCGCATGAACCAAGTACACAAATGCAACCCAAATTATTTTGCTGCTACTCTTCCTTGCCTTATCACAGTCCTACCAACTCCATCCAGTATCCCCTCCTGCTAGAAATGCATTCACTTCTCATCGATAAGTACCAGGTTTCTAGTGTGGTGTAGGAGACCTTTATCTGCAGAATAACGATTTACAAGGCTAAGAAAAAGTGTCTGGTGTTTAAAAGTTAAATTTTGCAGTAAAGGTTTCTATAAGCTAGGTAGTGCCCACTTCCTTTAACAAGGGTAGTGAATGGAAAAAGTATTGCAAGAAGTAATTAAGATTACCGATAAGTAATCAGAGCTTTCCGAATAACTACGTTGAGAATGTAATGCTTGGCAAAGATGGCGGCCGAGTGAAGTCGGCCATAGGTGGCTCCCGGGGTGACGGTGGGATTCAGTTAAAATAAAGGATGCAGAGGACGTGAATGGCATGCCTACAAGCGATAAATGATGGTTTAAATGACCGGGCAGAGACTGAGCAGGTCTTACTAGGATTGAAGTGCTGGGCGTCGGCGCTGGCAGGGATAGCGGAGCAGTTGATCATCGGCTGCCGAGGTCTCGAGCGTGAGCTATATCGGATATCGAGGTGGAGCAGCGCCTGCGGATCAGCCTCCAGCGCTGTCATTATGGCACCCAAAATGGGCATGAAAGGCAAAGGCGGACCCTCACAACCGGCCCCCATGGATTCCCGCAGGGGAGTACGGCAGATACGGAGATGGCACCTGCCCCCGCAGCTCAAGGACGCCGGCAGAGGGCCCGGCTGGAGAATCCCCTAGACAGAAGGGGAGGGGCGTGGGCGCGTAGCCTCCTCGGACCACCACAATAATCAACTTGTTCCGGGGGGCAGGAACTGGATCAGCCTCCGGCCAGTCAAGTGAGCAATCTAACATCCCGGTCCTGGCTAAGGAAATTGTGCAAAAACTAACTGGTAAACCACCAATGGAACTGGGGGAGAATGCAGAGCAGGGTGACATTGAGGCTTTAAAGACACACGCACAAGGGTCCAAGGGGGACAGTGTGGGACAGATACTGCAGGGGGGGCGAGCCAATGTTACTGTGCCAGTCACTGATGCTGGGGAGAGTACCGGAGAGATAGTTTTAGGAAATGACTGCCAGAACACTGAAGTGTCTGGGGAGACTGAGCTGCAACAGGAACAGGAGGAAAGATCTGGGCAGCACCTTAGTGCACAGAAGCCAAGGGGGAAGCTGAGAGAACCTAACAGGGCTCCAAAGCCTCACAGGATTTCGCAGGATGGTAGGGAGAGGGACATTGATTCAGAAGCAAATGACTACTACTCTCTTTCAGATGCCACCTGGTAAGGTCTGGACTCATACCCCTGGTCCGATACAGAATCTAGTGAGGAAGAGAGTATACCTGGCACTGATGCTAGAGGTCGGGAAATGATTATCACTACATGGAAAACATTCTCCCGAATGGGGAGAACTGATATCCCTAAGCATACGGATCTTAGGTGGGACTATTCTACGGGAGATCAATTGGTGGGGAATAGCAACCAGTTTAATTTTGAAGAAGCTGCGGCGGGTCCCCTGCGCTATCCCCTACTTTAGAATCTATATTGCAGTGTGTAACGGCACATAGGGAAGAAGCCCGACTGGAAAGTAAACGCTCCCAGAATGCCACTCTGAAACTTGAGGGGGCTGTAAGAAAAATTGCAAGAACATGCAACGATATTAGTGACCGGATGACAGAGCTAGAAACAAGGACAGTTGCACTGGAAGTGGACATAGCTGGTTCAAAAGGGCAAGTTAAAGCACATGAGGAACAACCTTTGGATACTCAGTGGAAACTAGAAGAAGGCGAAAATCGCCAAAGAAGGAATAACTTACGCTTTCTTGATATTCCGGAGGGAAAGGAGGTGTCTGACGCACATCTTTTTATGGTTAGGCTACTGGAGAAATCCTTCCCAGAATTCGAAGGGTGATATTGGCCCCAGATAATACAAAGGGCACACCGAGTCCCGTTTAACATTCGGCAGCCAGCTCGCCTAGATGCCAAACCTCAGGCATTTCTGGTGTGTTTTGGCAATTATTTGCTGAGACAAAATGTGTTCGAGAAGGCTAGACCTGAAGCACAGCAGGTGGCAGATGGATTTAAATTTTTTACTAGACCAGACTTTTGCCACACTACGGTGGAACGAAGATGGCGTCTGCGTCAAATGATAACACAGTTTCAGGAGAAGAGAGCTCAGGTCTTCCTCCTCAACCCGGCTCGACTGAAAGTAATATGGAAAGATCAAACAAGATTTTTTACATCGGCGATCAAGGCCAAGGAGTTCTTAAATACTGGGGGGAGATGACTCTTTCCCTTTTTTTCCTGTTAGCGACATGTTCTTTGGGTCAAGGATAATATTCGGGAAAAATGTTTCTAGAAGAACTAAAAAATGCTTTTAGAATAACCAGGACTAAAAAGGCATTGGCATATGATCTCTTGAATGTCCTTAAGGGCTCCTTGATTATATTGCTCTAGAAATCTCACATGGGAGTCACAAATCGTAATAATATGTCACCTTAACGGAGGGAACCACCACTCATCACACGCAGACCTAGGAGGGTCTATTGCTTCACAAAGCTAAGGGGGTGGGGAAGAGGAGGGGGAGGGATGGGGGAGAGAGGGGAGGGTGGGAGGCTGGGGAAGGGTGGGCAAAATGCAGAAAATCCAGGAAAGCATTGTATGGTTGCAGAAAAAGATATGTACCAGAGGAGTTTAAGGGTGTGGTTTAAAGGGCAATTTAGGAACCAAGGAAGCTGGAATTATGGGTAGGCTGACTATTTGCACAATTAATATTGGGGGGCTGAACGATAGAGGCAAGAGAGGCAGGGCTGGGGAGGTGCTGCGAGCCATAGGTGCTGCCATTATTTGCCAGCAAGAGACTCACATCCCCTAGCAGAAAAGAGGGCTCAACAGTATCCCAGGGTATTCCCAGGTAATTTGCTCATCTCAGTCCACCAACACCAGAGGGATGGCAATACATGTTTCTAACCGGATCCTACCCATTAAGCGAATAAAGTCGGATAAATGGGGTAGGTGGGCTATTGCTTTAATCCCAAACCACTTTACTATCTGCACATTATATGGCTCAAATATAGATGATGCGGATTTGTTTTCAGAACTATAGATTGAATTGGCTTCTTGGCCAACACCCTTGATTATCTGTGGCGATTTTAATATTCATTTAGATTCATGTGGCTCTGTTAGGGGAGAAAGCCACGAGTTTTTAAATGTAAATGTAAATGTACATGAATTTATATAGCGCAAATCACCACTGGTTTCTAAGCGCTTGCTTAGGGAACCCGTCCTGGTATTCCCCTGTGAGATAACCCCGGCAGGGTATCCGCAAGATGAAAGCCAGGCATCCCGCCGCGAGGGGCCGTTGTGGAGATTCAGCAAACTATTGCCCAGAGTCGCAGAGTGTGAACCCATGAATCGAGTAGGCACCGGAGCGAGAATTGTCGAGTCCATGGACATTTGTGGACTCAAGACCCCGCCGCGCCGGGAATTGAACCCTGGTCCCGGGCTGACCTCTGCTTTCAGGTCTGCCTCCTCTAACCAGTGAGCCACACTTCTCCACTTAATGCTTTAAATGCACTCACCGCCATGCATGGGCTGGTAGATATCTGGTCATGTAAAATGGCAGAGGATCCGGGGTTCACATATTTTTCATGTCCACATAGAAAATACATTAGACTTGATTAATTTTTAGTTTCAGTCTCTTTTTTGGAGGGAGCATAGGTTAGGAGACTGCCTAAGGTCCTGTCGGACCACAAGCATCTGGTGATGTACATTAAGGTCCCGGCGTACGCAAAAGTATCTACCAAGTGGATGTTTGAAAATAAACTATTAGCCACAGAAGGATTCGTAGATCACATCAGAGGGTGGAACCGACAGTTTTTTTATATAAATAGAATTAGCACATCGAGAGAAAACGTCTGGGAGACATTTAAAGTAGGGCTTAGGGAGAAATAACAAGTTTTGGTGGATTTTATAGGAAAAAACAGAGGGATGAAATAAATGCACTTACAGAGGAGCTGAGTAGGGCGTGGCTTGGATGCCGAGGAGGTAGGCAGCGTGAGCTCGGAGCTCCGTGCCCGATCCCGGAAAATATCCTGAAAATCTGATCGGACCCCGAGGTAACCGATACCATCCGGTACTGGACGTTACTGCGGAGGGTCCGAGGCCCACGGAGGACGACACCGAGCCATCCCACAGCAGTATTTCGACTTTGAAAGTTGAACCCAGGCGAGAAGTCGCGGACCCCAAAATGGCGGCGAGAGCATGAGAGCAGACACGACGGAGACATCTGCCCGGAGACCCACTGAGGACTGCTCCCTGACGAATCAAGGGTGTTGGCGGCCACATCGCGCCTCTCCCCGGGTGCCGAGTGGACTTTGGGAGCACTCTTGGGCGGTGGCTGAGGACCGCCCCCCTAGTAGGGGCGACGGCAGTGCGGCAGTGGCCCAGTGACGAGAGCCCCGGGCCCCTGGCGCAGGCCGGGCCGTGATCGCTCAGTGTTTCCTACTGCTTGGTGACAAATCTGGACCCGGGATCCCTGCCGAAGAACGAAACCCGACGGCACTCGGAGGGTGACCAGGAATATACTCGGAGACCGCCGCCCAAACCGGCCCAGATGGGGAAACCAAAGGGGAAGGGAGATGGCGCGACCGACACTGAGGCTGCGGAGGGAGCGGAGCGAGACCAAGCGGCATTGCAGCGGATGCAGGATCGTATCCTGGAGGCCATCGCCACCACTAAGGACGCCCTGCAGCAAGATATCGCTCAGGTGGCGACGGGCTTGGGCCTCCTGAAGGCCGACCACGACAAACTTAAAGACAGGGTGAAATCCGTGGAGATCACGGTTAAGGAATTAGCCCCGGGCCAAGAAACGATGAAGGCCCAGATGGTAGACGTGATGGACCACCTGAAGGTGCTGGAAAGGAGGGCCGAGGACGCCGAAAACAGAAACAGGCGCAACAACGTACGCCTAGTGGGCCTGCCGGAAAAAATTGAAGGCGACGACATGGTGGGATACCTTGATAACTGGTTGCGGACGGAGGTGGCACCGGAAGGTCTGTCCCCCTTCTTCTCCCTGGAACGGGCACATAGAGTTCCAGCGCGCCCGCCGGCCTTGGGCCTTCCTCCTCGCCCGGTGGTGTTCAAGTTGCTCCATTATCGGGACAGAGATTGGCTCTTACAGAGGGCAAGAGAAGCAGGGCCCTTTCAAGTGGAGAGCAATAGAGTCACCATGTTCCCGGACTACACGTTTGAGACGCAGCGACTCCGGGCAAACTTCCTGTCCCTCAAGCGGGAGCTCCGCCAGGAAGGCATCAAGTACTCCCTGCTGTTCCCTGCCAAGCTAAGAGTGGTGGTGGATGAGAAAACACTATTCTTCACAACTTCCGCGGACGCTTGGGACTGGTGGGACACTTATAAAGCGGGAACGGACGGTGCCAAGGCCAGGGAGGAAGAGGCCAAGGTGGCGAAGCCGGTAAGGCAGTCCCAACGGATCAGGAGGAACCGCAAGAGAACCGGGAAACCATCGGTGTCGCAGACGGAGGCGGAGAGGCAGGCGGCACTACAGGCGGTAGTGGACTTATCTAGGACCGCCAGGACTCGGTCCGGGAAGGGCACAGAATCGGAGGACCCGGGCACGGGCTCGGAGACAGGACAATCGGAATTTGGTGGAGCCCGGGGCCCTATTGTGACGCCGCAGACTTCGGAGGAGATATTGGAGGCGTGTTGAACTGAACTGGTGGAGTGAGCTCGTTGGTTGGACACCGGGGCACTGGGCCCGCAGCAGTGGAACATTATTGATTGAGGTTTTGGGGAGCTGTAATGAGGGGATTGCGGGGTGGAGTGCGCGGGGCTGATTTGTTTTGAGGTTCTATCGCATTGAGCCGCGCCCTACTGGCCCCTAAGGTCATCGCAGTGGGGACTGCGAGCATTACCACCTCTCCTTGAGGGGTGGTCGGGAGTGTTGGTTTGGATGGGGGTACTTCCAGTTGCGGGGGGGCCTGTCCTGGGGGGGTGGGAGTGGCGAGCAGTTGGGGTTGCTCGGGGGGCAGTTATTGTTGGTGGGGTTCAGTTTCCTGTTTGGAGAGGGTGGGTGGGTGGGCCCGTGGTCGCGGGACTTGTGCGGACATTGTTCTTTGCTGTATGGTCCGGTTGTGTAGGGGGGGATGGCTAGCACTGGGGCTTTGAAATGTGTGACCTGGAATGTGCGGGGTATGCAGTCCATGGCGCGCAGACATAAAGTCCAGGCGTACCTCAAGCGTAGGGGGGTTCATGTAGCGTTCCTGCAGGAGACACATCTTAATAAGCAGGAAGGGGCGGCTCTGCAAAGGCGCTGGAGGGGGCAGCTATTCTACACAACGTTTTCGGCTTTTGCAAGGGGGGCACTGATTTGGATACGGGCGGGGGTCCCCTTCCAGGTCTCAAAGTCATTGGTGGACCCTGAGGGCAGATATGTGGCGGTGGAGGGGAAGCTAAGAGGCAGGGTGATATCTCTCTGTAATGTGTATGCTCCTAATGTAGACCTGCCCGCCTTCTTGTCTACCATCTCGGGCAAATTGGCGGGTTACCTGGCAGGGCCGGTCCTCTTGGGGGGGGACTTCAACTCGGTTGAGGATGTGTTACTAGATAGGTCCCATCCCCCGCTGCGCGCGTCCCCAGTACATAGGGTCGCTAAGCGTAGGTTGGAATGGCAGGAGAGCTGGGCCCTCACGGATGCATGGAGGGCGTTGCACCCCACCGCTAGGGACTATTCCTTTCACTCACACCACGTTTCTTTGTTCGGCATGTGTGCTCCCCGCGGTGGGAGGGGCGGAATACTTGGCCAGGACGATATCGGACCACAACCCCTTGTTGTTATCTCTGGAATGGATGGTGACTGTTAACTGCGTGCCAACATGGCGCCTGCAACCTGATACCCTGGACGATTTGTTGTTCAGGGAGGCCCTGAGTGAGCGCATTGAGAGATATTTTGAGGAGAACAGTGGCTCGGCCTCCACGAGGGCGGTTGAATGGGATGCGTTCAAGGTGGTGGTGCGGGGACACTGTATTGGACACACGGCAGGGGCACGGAAGACTCTGTTGGATGACCTAGATAAGGCTGAGACACGGCTGAGGGAACTAGAGAAGAGGCGCCCGAATCACCCTGAACTGCAGGAGGGGCTTAGCGGGGCGCGGGAGGGGCTGGCGGTAGAGCTGGAGCGGCTGCGTAGCTTCGACCACAAGGCGTACATGACAAGGGCGCATGCGGAAGGTGATAAGGCGGGGTCAATGTTGGCTTGGCTTGCTAACCCAATCCGGGGGGGAGTGACGATCATGGGGATCCAGGAGCCAGGGGAGGAGCCCTGCCACACTCAACCCGGGATCCTGAACAAGTTTCGTGCTTATTATGAAGGGCTCTATGAGAGTGGTGGAACAGGAGGGGCAGAGGAGCTTGAGGAGTTCTTGGACGGATTACAGTTGCCGCGAGTGGAGGACTCGGAGGCAAAAGAGCTAGGTCGGCCCATCTCTCTCGGAGAAATAGGTTGTGCTATAAAACAGATGGCTAGAAATAAGACCCCGGGCCTTGACGGACTGCCGATCGAATTTTATGGCAAATACCTAGAGTACCTTGCACCACGGCTGCGCGAGGTATACAACGAGGCGCAGGAGAGGGGCCGACTCCCGGGCTCCATGTGCGAGGCCCTCATGATCCCGCTCCTGAAGCCGGGCAGGGAGAGTGCGGCGCTGTCCTCGTATCGTCCGTTGTCTATGTTGACGACGGACTACAAGATCCTCAGTAAAATTCTGGCCAACAGACTGCTGGTATACATGACGGGCCTGGTTCACGGTGACCAGTGCGGTTTCATACCGACACGCAACACCACCCATAACATTCGTAGACTCACGAGACTGATGGGTGCGGACTGGCCGGACGCCGTCTCCCCATTTGTCCTTTCCATTGATATTGAGAAGGCATTTGACAGTCTTGAATGGGGATACTTATATGAGGTGATGCGTCGCTTCGGGCTGGGGGACGGATATATAAAATGGACCAAGGTCCTCTACACCGAGGCGGTAGCGAGGGTCCGAGTGGGCACACTGATCTCGAGTCAATACCCGATTAGGCGTGGCACTAGACAGGGCTGTTCCCTATCCCCGCTCCTATTCGCGTTGGCGATGGAACCCTTCGCTGCGGAAGCCAGACTGGGCCGCCACTACGCAGGTTTGTCATTTAGGGGGAGACCGCACTTCATCTCCCTGTACGCGGATGACTTGCTGATGTTTTTGGCCGACGCGGGCCCCGAGCTTCAGGGGGCGCGGCAGCTACTGGGACGGTTCGGTAGGTTGTCGGGCCTGAGGGTCAACTGGCCTAAATCCTGTCTGTTTCCCCTGAGGCCGGAGAACCGTGCCCACTCACTGCTCAGGAACTCCGATGGGAGCCGCGCTGCCTGCATTATTTGGGGGTCTATGTTTACCACGCCCCGTCCGACCTGCTGGATGGTAACATCACTCGCTGTATTAACGCCCTGCGGGGGTCCATGGACTTCTGGGCAACCCTGCCGCTCTCCCTGGCTGGTAGAATTTCCCTGCTTAAAATGATAGCCCTGCCCAGGCTGTTGTATTATTTTAGGACACTACCGGTGTGGGTACCGAGCTCGGTTTTCAAACGCCTGAGGTCACTGGTCATAGCGTTCTTGTGGGGCACGGGTAGGAGGCGCATAGCGCTCGACACGCTGTTGCGCCCTAAAGATGAAGGAGGTATGGCAGTGCCGGATTTTGAAGGGTATTACCTAGCTGCGCAGCTGCAGACCTTTACTCAGGAGGTGGCGAGAGTGTATAGAGGCCCCGAGGACGCGAGAGTAGAAGGCACCCCGCGACACGTTCTGGCATATATTACGCTGCACCAGAAACTCCGGGTGAGAGATCTGACGGTCGAGGAGCAGACGTTCCGGCTTTCCTGGGACCGGGCCCGTAAGCGGGCGGGTGTCCGCCTTATGTATGCCCCCGAAATTCCGCTGGGGATGGTCACCGCCCTCCCACATGGGGGTGACTGGTCGCGCTTGCTGGGATGGGAGGAGGCGGGAATATTAATGCTGGGTGACCTCTACGAAGATGGGGTGTTGCTGCCGTTTCGGGACCTGCAGGAGCGATTTGACCTTCCGAGGGGCGACTACTTGCTGCACGCAGCAGTCACGGGCGCTATGCGAGCCCACTGGGGGGAAGGGCTGCAGGAACCGGGCACCTCGATGGCCTGCCAGTACGCCATGATGGCGGCGGGAACCTTTAAGGCTGTCACGTGCCTCTACTCCAGGATGCAGCGGGAGGCCTTGCAACCTTTGGCAGCCCTGAAGGCCAAGTGGGAGCTGGACCTCCAAGTGGAGATACCGGACACGACCTGGGGCCAGTTGCTTAGACGGGCAAGGAAGAGCTCGAGGAACGCCAGGTTCCAATTGATTCACTTTTATGTAATTCACAGGGCATACCTCACCCCTGGGAAAATCCGACAGTATTTTGGGGCGACTGACGCTGCTTGCCCCAGATGTAACACAGCTGGGGCGGATTTGTGCCATATGCTGTGGGATTGCCCCTCCTTGGGAGATTATTGGCAGGAAGTTGGGCGGGCCCTTAACGCAGCGACAGACAGGGATATCCAGTTTACTAAAGCGGTTGGCGTCCTACATTGGTTCCCGCATACACCTAGGACTAAGATGACTAGTAAATTTATAGATTTGGGGCTCATCCTGGCCAAGCGGGAGATCACGAGAAACTGGAAGTCCAGAGTGGGGCCCACGTATAAAAGATGGTATGGAGAATGTCTGAGATGGGCCGCGTGTGAAAGTACCCTACGATACCAGTTGGCCTGGAGGTTGAATGATGAGAAGGCGCTGGAGAGGGCGACGGCATGGGAGGTGATGGTGCAGGCACTCCGGGATGTGGACGATGAGGGGCAGGATGGCGAGAGTGAACTAGATGGAGCAGACCCTAACACTACACAGGAGAACACACCTTAGCGAAAGTTTACTTCCTCCTGCAACACACCAGACGCTTTTACACTGTTAACCTAGCGCAGAGCGACCACGGGGGTGGGTGGGTAGGAGGCTATTTTGGAGGGGAATTGGGGTACCGAAATTTGGGGAGGGGGAGGGGAGAAAAACCGCAAAAGCGTCCCAGGGTTATTTGCTTGATGAAGCGGTCGGACACTGTAAGGAGCCACAAGACATGGGCAGGGTTGAGGTCACCCGCGCCAAGCTCGAGGTGAAACCCTCTGCCGGCGATCGACTGGATCTAACTAAGCCTGTACATGATGTGTTATTAATGCTAAGTATATTGTCTGTACATTTATATTGGTGATGCAATAAAAATGAAGTTAAAAAAAAAAAAAAACAGAGGAGCTGAGTAATTATGAGAAACAGCATATGGCAGCCATAGCCTAAAAACAGACAGACCTGCAAACACATTTAGAGTTAAAAGTAATTAGGATCAAGGCCAAAATTAACAGAATCTTCAATGAAAAAGTGGCCAAAAGGTTCCAAACTGATTCGCGGGATTACTACGAATATGGAGAGATAACTGGGAAACATTTGGCACTCCGATTCAAACAAAGGGCAACAGCAAACAACATTTTAAAGCTAAGAGGGAAGGAAGGTAAGATAGCTACTGACCTCCCAGGCATATTAAAAATACTCACTGATTTTTACCAAGATTTGTATCGCTCTAGGGATTCTGGACCAATGATAATAGGTGCAGCAACAGGGAATTTGTCCCCTCAGTTGTCGGAGCTAGAAGAAGACATCTCTTTGAATGAGCTTCCTGGGGGAACCGGAGACGACGGCTTCGGGCAAGGCATCGGATACAGACGGAATCCCGATGGAGATATATAAAGCTTTACAGACAGAATTGGCCCCTCTTCTGCTAGATTTATTCCTAGCTGTATAACAGAAGGGGGTCCGGGCCCAAACTTGGCAGGAGACCAATATAGTGATCTTTTTGAAGAAGGGAAAGGATGCTGAGGATCCTGCCTCACATAGACCAATATCAATAATTAAAACTGATGAGAAGTTATACTCTAAGATTATTGCTCTCAGACTTTCAAAGATAATTGTGTCCCTAGTGAACCCATGGCAACATGGCTTTGTCCCGGGCAGAGGAACAACAGACCATGTCCAAAGGGTAATCTGTTTACTTGATATAGCCGAAGCCACAGGCATACAGATGTCTGTGATATTGTTGGATGCGCAAAAAGCATTTGATCAAGTAGAATGGACATACTTGTGGCAAAATTTAAGATCTAATGGCTTCGGTCCACGAATTTTAACTGCCATTCCAGCTATGTATGTTCAAGCTCATACAAAAATACAGCTAATTGGGAGGGAGTCGGGTAGGATCAAGATCACCCGTGGTATGAGGCAGGGTTGTCCCTGTTACCCTATTCTATTTGCGATTTATATAGACCCCTTAATTAGATCTTTGCTGAATGATCAGGCAATTAAACCGATAGTGGTCCGGGGCTACAACACCAAGGTGTTAACCTATGCCGACGACAATGCAGTTGTTACCCCTGATCCGCAAGTCGCAATAGCTAGGCACGAAATGCTGGCCTCAGAATTTGGAAGGCAGTCAGGTTATAGTCTAAATACCGCCAAAACACACAAAAAATTATTTGTACTAGGACCATGCAATGTCAGGACTCTCGAAGGACGGAGTCAGCCATGTATTTAGGGATAACTATTGCGGCGGAAGTTGGGATGATATAGGAAATTAACTCTGCTCCTCTTTCTAAAAAAATGGGGGGAGACTTGAAGAGAATGGATAATCTACATCTATTCATTATTGAAAGATCTACTGTCATAAAGATGACGATGTTTCCTACATTTTTCTATCTACTCTGTTGCATACCTTTGGAACCTGCAAATTTGGTATTCAAAAAGGTAGATGGGTTGTTTTCTCAATTTATATGGGGATACAAGAAGATTAGGGGGTCGCTGAAATTAATGACTTTCCCACAACATTGAGGGGGGCTGGCAAACCTAATCTTTGATATTATTATTGGGCTGTAATGCTGCTACAAATGACTATCTTATTTAGGTCAAAAGCTTGGGATCAGGCTATGGTAGTAGATTTGGACAACGAGACCCCGCCGACTATCTATGAATTAGCCGTTGGCAATCTAGCACCAGGGTTAGCCTTGAGGCAGTCTGGAAGGTAGCTACTATAAAAACCAAGTTTTAAAACCCTAAGAGCAGACTGGAACGTCTGGCGGAAGGTTAGTAAAACTTTGAAAATCCCCAAAATCCAGAGATATGTGTCTTTATGGCGCTCCTCAGTCTTTCCGGCTCCATTTTACGATAATATAAGCAGAACTTGGGATTTGTACTTAATGTTGATGGAGGCTAATCCGGATGACATAGCTAGAGTAAAAAGTGGGTGGGCGACTAAATTGGATATCTGCAGGTCATTAGAATTATCTAAAAAAATATTATTATTGGCTAACCTTAAAGCCCAATTTTTTAAAATGGTATTTAGACTTTATTTTATGCCGGCTAAACTTTGGGGATGGGGGGAAAGTGATAACAACAAATGGCCAAGGTGCGGTCAGTGCCCGGCTGATATGGTCCACATGTTCGCTGACTGCTGCAATTTGGATGTATTGAAGGAGGGGATTGAAACGTTTTTATGTCAAAACCTAGGGCGGGCTGTCGCTTTAACTTCAACCATGCTGCTATTTGGTTTTGATGAGAGTCTACAGTGAGAAAGGTCCCAAGTTTATCTTTGCTTTATGGTAATAGCTATTTTCGTATAATGATTGCTTCTAAGTGGAAGGATGAAGACCCGCTGACATATCAGGCATGGTTTGCCAGGCTTTTTCATGTATTTAATTTGGAGATGGCATTGTATAAATGTAAAGGTAGGAGATGGAAGGCAAAGGGTTGTCTAGTCTGGGGGCCACTGATGGAACAGTAGCCGAAATAGGATGATCTCCGTTTATACATGTCATGGATTTTTCTTTTTTCTCACCTATGTGTTATTTTGTTATGATGCCTGTCTTTTGATGATTTTCTCAGATTTGTCTGTCTTAAAGAATAGAATGTAACTACTGCTTCATGGAAATAAAAAAAATAAAAAAGAGAGCGTAATGCAAATATACATGGTGCCAAAACCACCAGGCAGAGATTTACCTCTATACCATGTTATATAATAGCCGGAAAATTGATCTCCTGAGGTCGCCGCTCTGACGGAATGTTCATGTTCTAGTTCACAGAATGGAAAGTACTCCTTCTCGTGCAGCTGAGACACTTTACAAACTCGTGTTTCAATTGGCTTCAAAAGGTTCGAACCCCGTGAGTTGCAGCCTTAATCAAAGAAACGCAAATGCATTTTAATATTTCATGCCAATAGAGACCTGCCGCCTGGAAGCTCGACCAGATTATGCCATGACTTGTCAAGAATTTCCTAATTTAAAATATTTCTTTTTACAAGAAGATTTTAAAGCGTACTTAAAAATAATATAAAAGAAAGTGTTGCGCGTGGTTCTGTGCAATAATAGGAGTCTAACTCAGATAAGAACCTAACTTGCGTTTTACTTTCATTTAATCTCTTGTACTTTATGAAAAAGCGAAACTGCGATATGCACTTGTTGTACTGTACCCGCGGTTCTGTGACAAGGGCACGTTTTATGGCAGCAGTATTCCAGGGTGTCTCAAAATACTCCCGCTGAAAAGCTGTTGGTTCTATTTCATGGAAGCATCGTGGCGTGTGCGAGCAGTATTTACCCAAAAGGCATATCCTTCACCGGTGAAGAAAGGAGATTAAGCTTGGAGTGTAACAATTTCGTTTGATGAGCTGGTCATTTCAAGACTTTCCTGTATTGCCGAAGGTTTGTATCTGGTGTTTAAAGGGCCTCTAGTAAAGAAATAAGTACCCCAGTGGCATGATTTGGATTCTGCTTCCCCTTCAGCTGCCTACTAGGCCACGTGATACTTTTAGGAAAATCAGGTACCCACTGTAAGTACCAAATATAACCCTTGGCTCGCCCTAAAACTGACACTATTTTTTTATATGTAAAAAATATTATACCCCTAAAAAAACCTCAATAAGAGTTGATCTGTTACAATTTTCCTAGGGACCACCTAACAGTACCAAAAGGTGGTACTTCGGGTATTGCCTCCTGACCATCAGGATGCTTCGTTCTGGCTCTTAAATTGAAAGCTGGTCTTCTAAAGACGCCATAACTCATTGAGAGAGGTTAAACAAGCAGTCAAGTCCTAAATCTTGGGAGTAGGGTGAAGAGTGAGAATCAGTTACCTGAATCACAATGAACTAGAACTTCCTGGCGAGGGCAATTCCATTGAAAAGGAATAACTCATCAATAGGAACATTATTTTAACATTATGTAGAAAGAGAAAAGTAGAACAAATACTAAGAAATCCTCACAAACATTAATCAGAAAACAACAAGTCTAGATGAAATATACAGTTTTTTCAATAAATATGCTGTTCATGAAACTCTGTTCACAAACATATATGGATGGTAATGTGTGTTCTTTGATAATGGGAACCAATGGGCCAGTGTTACTCTGTAGGTGAAAAATGGGATTGCACGACACCAACACAAAAACTCATCACTCTTACTGTGCTGTTCACAGTTAAATTCACAGTTAAGCTATGACATACCAAAAACCAAATAAAGCAACACCTCTTAGTTGCCTGTGTTTGTTTCATATTTTCCAAAACCTGGGTTTTCATAAACCCACAATGCAGCTGCCTCTACGGCTACACAATTGGCTCAGCAGTAGCAGAACCTACAGAAGAAGGAAGTTAGAATGGGCTTTAGCATCCAGATTCAAAATTTAGCGTGTGGTGATAAGAATAATGGGTGAACAAAGGACCTCACGGATCAAACACTTGGGTACATGTTCTGGATTAAAGTTGGACCATATCAGTGCTGAACCTTTATCCAGCCACACAGGGACAAAAGATCATCAAGTGTGGCTAAGGGATAGTTAAACAAACACCTTGACTTGAAGGCAGGTGATGAACCCTCACAAAAGAAGGCTAATGTGTTTTGAGGATAACAAGGTGAGGGTGGCCTTATCAAATTATAAAATGGTGCTATTGGTGCAGGTGATGATGCTTGTCAGCCACAAACACTATTTCACGAGGCTCATTTGCAAGTGTACAATAGATGCTAAGGCGGGCCTTCCAGATCCCCGTTCCAAAGTAGGCAGAAAGTGAGGATGTATTACCTACCAGAAGAGCCCTACATATGTAAGTGTTTGAATTTTCAACATTGTGTTCCATCGAGCTGTCCAGTCCTGGAAAGGAAAGGGAGTTTCAGTGTAATTTAGGATGTTCCCTTGCGTGGCCATCAGCCTTTTCAAGGGTTATGACTAATCTGGATTGTGAAGGTCACCCAAAATAGACAATCATAACGTAACTAAAAAATCCAAAGTATCATGAAACATTGTTTCTTGGTTGTGAGCTGTTTTTGTTGCCTTTACTTACTGAAACTGCTGGCTAATTCACCTTTCTCATTGATGTCAGCCAGCATTAACCCAATTCCATTCTAATATGTATCAGCTTAAAAACGTTGCTTCCGCTGCCTATGCCGGAGATTTAAAAGGTAGAGAGGACTTCTAGGGTATTCAGGACATGATTGACTACAAATGGAAGTTGACAAGGGCTTTCTTAATCCATAGAGCATAACCAAAAACATGGACATGTTGGATGAAGTGGAGATGGTGGTCTCATTGGATCCAGAATTAAAGCAATTTGGCACTAACAGTTTGGCATAAAGTGAGCGGCCCCAATATATAATTGAGTTTACTAGTCCTGTGGTTGAGGTGCATATTTGTATCAGCACTTTATCTGACATCTGTCAATCTCTTTCCATAAGTACCACAGTTGTTCTGGTAGGCATCTTTTTTTCATGACTTCCAGCTTGCTTTGCTCTTGAACCCAGTAAGATGTCCTGCGTCTTTTGGAATGGACTGTCAAAGGGGAAACAACACTTACAACGCAACTTTTACAACGCACTACCTTTACAACGAAACTTTTACACCGCAACATCCATTACAACGCATACCATTACAACGCAACCATTACAAAGCATTTCACTACAACGCATACCACTACAACGCATGTCATTACAACGCATACCATTACAATGCATACCTACACTTACCCTACTGTTGCACCCCTGGAGTTGGAATAGTAATTTTTACCCCTACACTATCCAATACTTACCCTACTGTTGCACCCCTGGAGTTAGAATAGTAATTTTTACCCCTACACTATCCAACACTTACCCTACTGTTGCACCCCCCTGGAGTTTGAATAGTAATTTTTACCCCTACACTATCCACATGCAATGTAATGGTATGCGTTGTAATGGTATGCGTGTAAATATAGTATGCGTTGTAGTGGAATGCGTTGTAAAGGTAGTTTTAAAGAATTCGTTGTAATGGCATGCATTTTAATGGAATGCGTTGTAATGGATGTTGCGGTGTAAAAAATGCGTTGTAAAGATATGCGTTGTAAAAGTATGCGTTGTAACGACATACATCCCTGTCAAAGTGTCCATTATTGATGCCGTTGGAAAACAATGCTAGCTTCAAGTGGAGTAATAATTAGAAGAAGCCTGAGAATTGCTCAAACTGGGCTTTGAACACTGAGCTCACTCTCATTCTTGTCAAAGTTTGTGGCCAAAGGTAGAGCTATCTCCATACGCCAATCGTATGGCTCATGTATATTTACATTAAAGTTGTGTAGAAGCTTGCCAGTAGCCCTAAATATTTGGATTTTTGTTTCAATACAGACAACTCATTTCACTTGCCTTCCAAAATTAAGAGTTCCATGATAAGCTCCTCCTGGCCTCTGTGGTACCCCACTATATTGTGCTTTTAATGATACCACACATTTGATTATTACATTTCTAAGTGTGTTGCCTGTAATCAGGGATTTGATGCAGTTTCTTGTCCATCATCTACCAGAGGTTCAGCATATATTAGACAACATCAGGTATTGTTGACCTTGGGTTTGTTTGTCAATCTTTTAAAATACGCATATGTAGCCCCAGACAGATTGGCTGAAGAACAGCCCAAATGGGCTGAATCCCATCCTTTGAGGGGCAGATCACTTTCTGCACATTTTAAATCAGTTGAGAGGATTCCCCACTATCTCTTAAGAAGTTGAATATTTTATGTCAGCTTTTAACAAAAACATGGATCAGGTAAATATATAAATCAGAAAACTTGTCAGCAATTCATACTCATTCCATATTACCTTTCTGTTCGTAAATATTAGGTTGGTTTCCAATTGAGATACAACCTCAAAGTTAAAACTGTGACATGGGTGAAATCCCCTGGAAAAGCATGGGTCACCACTGTCGCAGTTGCACGCCTTGTGGAGTCAAATGGCATAGTTCACTGCAGTATCCATATACTCATTTAAGTAAATGGTCTGAAGGTACAGGGGACATATGATGTCCATACCTACGAAAATATAAACCCAATCTCTGACTGTGGCATTAAGGGACCAATCCTTGTACCTCAAGTCTTTCCCTAAATCTGGCAGGTTGTACAGGCTCTGAGGAACATTTACACATTCACACCCCTGCTATACGAGTAAAAGTGTGGGTCGAGTTTCTGTTTAGTCTCCTGTAACCCGCTAACTATTGAGGAAGGATTACAGAGGGGACACTGCTACTTGTTGTACCTCAGCAGAGTTCTCCTCGGTTGGGGAAGTGGCCATAAGGGATCCTGAGAAAGTCCACCAGTAGCAAGATCAAGATGTTGTTCCCTCTGGCCATGTCGTCAATTTGTTCCTAGGTTGTACTCTCCAAAATGACTCAGCTGAGCTGCCTGTGGCCTAATATGCATGGCATCCTCCACCCTCAATTAAATAAAGTTATTGCCTGAGGAACGTTCTTCACTGATACCTACTCTGAAAAACTCAATTTTCTGGGGTCCATGAAGAAATGCTTCATGCTGCCTTACCGCCACGTATCACAAGCTATTAGATACATTGTCCTTTTATTTTTTTAGATATCACAGTTACCTCATTTAGATAGTTGAAAACAAAGACATGACTCGAAAAAAATATAGGCCCTCTGTGATAAAAAGTTAGAATTACTGAACCTGAAAATAAACTGTGCCAAATAAATACATTGATAATTAAACTGAAGGCATTATGAATATTTTGCATCTATATTAACATAATCCCAGTGAGAAGGCACCAGGTTGCAGATTGAGAAGATCACGTTATGACCTTTGTATTTTGGTAACATCACACATTTATCCTTCAGTGGAAATCTAGGAAACATCACTCATGGATTGTTTTTCTATAAGCCATTAATATGATGATTCATATTGGTAAACAGATAATGCAGCTGCACAACTTTGAATAGAGAACACGTTCTTGCCCCCTAAACTCAACTGTTATATTTCCAGCCTATGTTTATAATGATTTGTTTTTAAATGTTTTCTAAATACTATGAGACATCCTGTAGATATATTAACTGTTGCTGAGTTATAGTTCAGATGACGCGTTTGGTTCTGATGATGAGCGTATCTGGTTCACAAGAACATCGATCTATAACTGTTTGCTTTTGTGCTGCCTTCTAGTTTGTGTTTGCATCTTTGTCACAATTGATAGAAAGCAGTCTCTTTCTGTGTAAAAGTGAACTTGCTGGTTTAACCACAGTGTAAATTATTTATAGTTAATGAACTATATAATCTGCTTTCCTCAGCGTGTATGCTATCAGCTAGCTTTTACATGAGTAATAGCAATCTAGCCTTCCACAATAAATCAATAGATTGTTCAATAGTGCAAGAATGCTCTCAAACCACTTGATAAGACATTGACTTTGTATCTTCTCCAACAGGCGTCAGTGTAACATAAATAAATAATATAGTTAAGAAAATGTAAGATTTTATACAATAATACTCAAATGTTGAACATGTAATGCATCAATTGGCGGTTATCCACATATCACTTTGTATTACAGAAAGTGTGTGTCAGGCTTTTTTCCAGATTCTGTAAATGTAAGTTCACCTATCATTTTCAAAGAGGAGAACACATGTTTTGCCTATTATCTTCTGTAGAAGATGGGAGCAGATGGTCTCTAACCAAAGGGAAGTCAAATGATACTTAAGTTTTGGACATAATTTTGCAGTGTGAATCTCCTCTAGATTCACATGCTATGTATTATTTCACCATCTAGTGGTTAGGTCAGGAAACTTAGTATAAAAGTAAAATACGTCTATAGATAGGGTTGAGATCACTCACTATGGCATTGAGGAAGTCTACCTTGCCCCAGAACATTGACAGCATCTTCCTACAAAATTCCATCATTATTTTAGAAGCAAGAGAGGAGCTGCGGGTAAATTAAATCATAGAACCAACATCATGATGTAGACGGAAAGATGATAAATGCCACTTACATCTTGGAACCACAATCTAGAATTTACAGGACTAATGAGACCACCGTTTCAACCAGTGCATAAGGCTAGTTTTAAATGACCTCATATTAAAAACAATTTTCTTATAATCAATCATCGTTCTTGGCATGCCGAGCGAGATTCAAGCACTTAACATTCAGGATCCACAGCTACACATACATATAGGCGAGGCAAAACCTCTACTGTGCACAACCTATGGCTGTGCATAGCAAAGGGCCATGCACTGCTAATTATCCCACATATTACATCACTAATGACGTCTTCTATGCCATTATTTGTAATATCACTGCAACATTTGCAATGATATTATTGATGAGAAAACTGTGCATGGCGGGGGCATGAGTTAGTTGCTACAGGGCAAGTGTTACAGTTACTTGAGATAATAACTGGTGAAATCAAGTGGTTTTGGTCATTTGAAAACGTTATGTTGGCACTAAAGTTTCACCTAACTATAAGGTTACTTTAATCTCTTTCTTTTTTATTTTCTCCCTCTCCCTCTCTCTCTCTCTCTCTCCCTATATATATATATATATATATATATACGCGCTGGCACTTATGAAATAAATAAAATCACTGCACAGCTATTGAAGGGTCTGCTCTTCGTCATTTGTGGATTTCGCAGCGGGCGCTGTGTGACGATTTCCAGGATATATATATATATATATATATATATATATATATATATATATATATATATATATATATATATATATATATATATACACACACACACACTCACACACACACATAGATACGGAAAATAAGCTACAAGTTTATCGGTTTTCAGAAAAGAAACAATGATCTATGTTTTTATTCAGACTTAAAGTCTGTATTTATGAAATAGTGCCTTCCTACTCGAACCTTTATATGATGATACAGAATCAAACATATCCGTCAAAGCTGAAAGAAACTCTGCCCGAAGGTTAAAAGAAATCATGCTGTTAATAACAAAGATAGTGAGAAAGGAAAATTGTATTAGCTTGCTATGAATAGTTGGAGAATGGAGGTGCTAGGACCTCAGAGATAAAATGATCGATGGTGTCCTTGTAAACCACAGTTGTATTAAATTTACAAACACCGTTTATATGCCAAGGCATGGCTGCGCAGAAATGAGCTTCATGCAAACTCAAAGGTTCTCTGTATCTGAACTCTTGAGTTCAAGAGGCAGTAGACATTTCCAAAAGAGAGGGAGGTTTATCACTGTTCTGCACAGTTTAAGGAAAGCGTCACTGATCAAGGATTCACTTGACGTATTTTTCAGGATATAATGTGGTGGTATTAAAACATAACATGATCAATGACTGATGTAGTTATTGCAGCTGCCGATTTTAGAACTCTAGAACATTATTGGAAATTAACAAATCAAAGTTGTTTTGTGGAGTTTTCTATTAAGAGCAAATTATTCAAATGAACGACCTACCATAAAATGCGTGAAGGTTTAGTATGCCCACTCAATTACTTCCGTGGATCAAGATATCGCAATTTAAGTGAAATTTTCTAACGATCAAAATGTGCCCCCTTTGGTACCATTGCAGTGGATAAGACTTTTTTTTGTTGAAAGCCAGTATTGAGCAGTGTTGAGCTGCCCTTACATAGATGGCTTCTCTGAGTTTTCTCATCTTTACTGCTTTGTCAACCCTTGCAGCCGACGATTACTAATGAAATGTTGTTGCTTGGAGTGGTCTCTCTTATGATTTAGGGCCCGATGTAGGTACCAAATACCGGTCGGAAACGGCCGATTTCGGCCGTTTCCGACCGGTATTTGGCCTACTGAGATGTAGGGGACCTTTTTTTGTCCGATTCGGTATTTTACCGATTCGGTAAAATTACCGAATCGCAAAAATACCGAATCGGTAATTATACCGATTTTTTTAAATTTGGGATGTAGGTGGGACTACTTTCAGTCCCACAGGCCCTTCAGATTCGGTATTTTAACACCCAATCCAATTGGGTGTTAAAATACCGAATCCAGGTGTGCATGCACATGTGTGCATGCACACCTATGCCATGTGACAGACAGACATGCCCTTAGGGCATGTCTGTGTGCCACATGGCTCACATGCCTTTTTTGGGGGTGTTGGAGGGTGTCAAAGTGACACCCCCTGCACCCTTGCACAAATCAGTAATTACCGAATCGGTAATTACCGATTCGGGAATGCCCATTGATTCCTATGGGCTTCAAGGCCCATAGGAAGCAATGGGGGATACCGAATCGGTATTTACAGAATCAGTAAATACCGAATCTTACAGATTCGGTATTTACTGAATCTGAAATACCTACATCTCCCCCCTCTAATTTACCACTTCATAAATACCGATTCGGTATGATTCGGTATTTATGAAGTGGTAAATGTAGATTTACCTACATCGGGCCCTTAAAGAGTTCCTCTGTGTTAAACTGACTGTCTTATGGGTGGACAAAATCAGGTGTTAAATACATACCGGATTATTTAGACCCTAATGGAAGGTCTGTAGGCATGCTTGAGGGGAAAAGGGCATGGCTTTTGGCAACCTGATGGAGGAACATCCACCCTATTTACAGAACTCTGCTTCCCTGTCTGGGATCTTGTTTCTGTGAAGAGAGCCACAGTGGCACACTACCCATCACGGAGTGTTTGCTGAACAGGGACCATGTTTAAAGAACCCATTCAAGAAAGTTTTTGTGCAAAGAAAAAAACAAGAGCTTGCTGTCTGCAACAAAAAATCCACAACCCCAAACCAGAGGGAATTTCCTCCTTGTTCTTGAAAGCCATTCTGCATTTTCATCGCTTGTGTCTGCCAAGCATCGCTTGTTAAACAAGGGCAGGGAAAATGAATGACAGTCACCCTACCCTCATGAAGGTGGCATGTCTACCAACATGAGACATAAACAATGGGGTATTTCCAAATGGTCCCTGGACCTGGGTATCGGTTATTATAAAGAAGCAATGGTCCTGGACCAAATATTCCACGAAGAGTTAGATTAACAGAATTATCAACTTATTTGAGCTTACATTAATAAGCTCACAAACATCTGTAAATTGTGAAAATAATTAAAACAAACAGATGTGGAGAAAAACCACTAAGTAATATTACAATATATTTATTTAGTCATTTAAAGGAACAATCATTAGAGGGTCAAGAAGGTAGGAGAATGTTCTAGGGAACATGTAAGAAAAAGTGCTCAAGTGTATATATACATAGGAGTCAAGCGAGCTCAAAGTGTGTAGAAAAGTAAAGGGCATATATTTACAAGACTGTACAGTACTGATATCCAATAAATAGTTAGATGCAACCTGGCCACATGCAAATTATTCATTTGAATTATATTTTTAAAGTTGTAAGGATAGTTTCCTTAAGGCTGTAAAAAGGGGTAATGGGGAAGTGGAAATTGGTCCAGGTGCGGTAGGGGGTAGCATTGACGTTTCGATACGGCTTATTGACAACCGAGGGACTTAACCTCAGCCTTGCGGCTCTTCCTCAGGACAAGGGGACAGGTGAAGTGACACTCATCAATCTTGCAATGCTCTATTGGAGTCCAAAACCTGGTTACACCCATGCCCGTAAAGTGGTAAGGGCCAACAAAGGACAAATCCTGTTATTCAGTAGATATAAACCATGACGGTGGTGCCCAGACATCCATGGAATGTAATATTCAGGCCTGTATATGTGGCAAAAGTTGGCTGATAGCAGCTACCGCAATGGAGTAAGGACGTCCATCAGATCGTCTCCAGTCGTATAAATTACGCTGTCCCCGGTTTGCCTGATTCAGGTGGCAGAGTCCCGGTGCAGATGCAAGGTTGTTGGAAGCCAGTTATGTCCCTGAGACTTCAGATCAGGAGGGCAGCCAACTGGCCCTTCGAGTGACTCTGTGTTCTGAGTTCAAGGACAGAGACCCAATCCTTATCACCCAGGCAAGAGGGCAGCAGGCAGCAGATCAACACAGCAAAGCAGGGATCCAGCAGAGAGGCAGTCCTTCAGCAGGACAGCAGTACATCTCCGTGGTCCAGAAGTGTAATGATGTGGTGGTGCCTGAGGACCAGTATTGATACCCAGTCTTAGTAGTGCCTATGAAGTGGGGGAGGTTTCCTTTTAAAGTCCCCAGGCACCCTGCCATCCTTTTTCTAGCTCCGTACTAACTACGGGAGGTATGCAGCCCTTTGTGTGGAGGCAGAAAATAGCCTATTCAGGTGTAAGTGGGGCTGTGGCCAGCTCACCCCTCCCATCCTGTCAGTGATGGCTCATCCAGGAACATCTAAGCTCCCTATAATGTGTGGCTGTCTAGGAGAACTACACAATGCCCCACTGTCAACTACACCCAGTCATGTGATCCAGAGACAGGCTGCAGGCGCCCAATGGCTAGGGCAAAAAAAATGCAAACTTTCTAAAAGTGGAATTTTCAGAATTGCAATTTAAAATCCTACTTTACCGTATGTTAAAGATTTAAATTGTGATTCCAGAGGCACCAAACATGAACTGGTTATCTCATCCCATTTGGAAATGACACATAAAATGTAATAAAGCATCTCCAAAGTTATCCTTTGGGAGAAAGGCTTTGCAGAAGTAAAACATGATTTTCACTACCAGGACATGTAAACTGTACATGTCCTGCTTTTTAAATACGTTGCACCCTACCCTGTGGGACATCCATG
Source organism: Lissotriton vulgaris (assembly GCF_964263255.1). Classification (NCBI taxonomy): domain Eukaryota; kingdom Metazoa; phylum Chordata; class Amphibia; order Caudata; family Salamandridae; genus Lissotriton; species Lissotriton vulgaris. The sequence goes on from NC_141697.1 coordinate 1,033,359,047, forward strand.
ACTTACCTTAGGTGTGACTTATTTGCATTAAAAAGGACAGTTTGTTCTTGGATAAAAGTTTATTTTGACAGGTCGAAATGGCATTGTAAACTGCACACGCAGGCTGTACAATGGCAGGCCTGAGTCATGATTAAAGTGCTACTTAAGTGGGTGGCACAATCAGTGCTGCAGGTCCACTCATGTAATGCATCTTTACTGGGGAGGGGACTTATAAGCAAATTAAATAGGCCTGTTAGAAATGAGCTTACCATATTTAGAGGAGATAGCACAGGCACTTTAGCACTAATTAGCATTGGTAAAGTGCACAGTGTCCTGAGGCAAGAAAAAGTTCAGAAAAATGAAGGAGAAAGGCAATAAGTTGGGGGGAAGACCACCCTAAGGCTGACAGGTCTAACAGAAGCTATTTGTTTGATGTCCTCTTCTCTTAAGGTTTTTATATGAATGCAGTGTAATTTCATAGGAGCTAAAGCTGCATATTGAGCCTTCTTTAAATATCACACAGTCGTGTTCAGGTGTGCATGATGTCATTCTTGCTACTGCTATGAATTAGTAAAATTGATGCCAGTAGTATCCCTGAAGCCAAATATAAGATTTGGTGATTCAGTTTATGATTAGTTGCCTGCAGTTTCCTAAAACACAAAAATGTAGATTGCAAGAATCAGTGAGAGGAGTCATAAACATAGATATAACATTGAATTTGAGTTCACCATTTTACTATTCAATCATGATTGAAGTTAAATGTTAAATCATAGGTATTACATGGCATAGCACAGAACATCTTAAGATCGCCCAGGCCAGCAAGCACACCTCACACAGTAAATACCAAGACCTCATTCAAATACAACAGCATCATGTACCCTTAAATAAGATAGCGACATAAACTTCAATCGTCTTCACTTCACTTGTGCTGCACTCCCCCGGTTCATAGATTTTCCTTGCACTAGTCACTAGTGCGACACATTTTATACAGGCAGTGAATTAAATATTGGCAGAAACATTTTTTATTTACAGAAGCAGCATTAACATTTTAGCAATTAAGCATGGAAAGCAGATTTACTCCATGCTCCCTGCTGGCCCTCTACCAACATTTTAATAAGTGTTTATGTGATTTATATTTTTTACACCCAAAGGTATGCATGCTTTGTTCTGATCAGTCACATTCTGTTGTGATAAATCTTCCCTGAAGAATGCACATGAACAAATCTGCCGGGCTTTCTTCTAAATTTAGAACCATAAGATGAAGAAATTATTAGTAATTGCTCATAAACTTGAATTTCAGAAGCACTATAAAAGATTGTTTCTGTACCAGCTTTCCTGTAATTTAATTTTGTTTTCTTACACGTCACGCTAAACCTGAAATAGAAATATTAATAAACTCAGTGGATGAGCCAAAAAGGAGGACTGCTGTGGAGGGACTTTGCAAGTCAGTAGCCTACAACTGCTTTCTTCTCTGATTTCCATGTTTCCTGTGGCGGCTACCAGGAGGGAGGAGTAAAGTGGGGGGGGCAATAATAAATAAATGTAAACTAAAACATACCTGCCACCTCGCCGCCTGCTGACTCGGTGCTGGCACCTCTTCTCCTGATCACAGACTCCCCTGTGCCGATCTAGACGCTGCTCTCATGCTGATAATACTATTACCTAGCATATGAGCAACGTCGGATTGTGCCAACCAGGCTGCTTTTATGCACCAAGAGAAACTGGGAGCCTGTTTCGTATTCTCTCCATGCACCAGCCTGAAGACATCTAAGTGCGCAGGACGGAGTGGCTGTCCTAAGACAGCCCGCCACTCTGTCATGCGCACTTGCAGTGCCCACCACTGCAAGTGCCCCCCATGCTGGTCTTGGCCTCACCCCCAAAACCTGGCTCAGATCCTGACATGAATAATACAATTATAATAAAACTGCTGTATTATCATTATATTTTACATGATTTCATGCCGCTGAGGCAGTGGAGTCAAGCTCCTCAGCCATAACGGAAGAGCCGCTGTGCATGTTTCGTGTTCAGTTTGCAGTCATGTGCAAATAAAAGATCACAGCTTTTCTTAAGACATCACTTAGAATTTCACTTATGAATTCTTGAAGAAGATGCATTTCTTTAATGTAGCAGGATATGGAGAACCCTCCTTCCTCTCACCCTGTACACCAGACCACCCTTCTACAGTGGTAGAGAAGTTAATACATCTATTTGTCTTTCGTTGTATTTCATGCTTTTTATTTGTGTTTCTGACAGGAGTGCATAGATATGAATGAGGGAATTCCTGCTTTTATTTGCTAGTAAAAATAGCAACCTTACACTGTCTATAGTCGTGTGTTACATTAAAAATCCACCAATTAGTTTTTTTTCTATTAAGAACATATAAATTAGAATAAAAATACAAGTAAATGTATTAGCAGTCCACTCATACAAAAAAGTCATCAATAATAGCCTCAATTAATGTACCAAAAATACATTATTGTGAGATCCTGGATAACAAGAGGGAGAATGAGGTATAAACTACAACATAGGTATAAATCCATTGTCATATAGGGACAATACAGAGCTTTTATGGGTTTACGCCTTTCAGGAATGACATAAAAATGACAGGCCTCCCTTCAGAGAGCTGCAAATAAAGTATCTACGAAATCAATTGTTGAATTAAAAAAATTCTCAAAGAGAAGAAAAGTTTAATGAACAAAACAAGACCAAAACAAAACATTTGGATATGTGGATCAGGACATAACAAATGTTAGAAAGTTGGAGTTCCTCAAAGAATACATATATCTTGGTGGTAGTGGACCAATGCCACAAGATACCCTGAAGCAATACCCCTCAGAACAGTCACTGCTCCTACAGTGGCTTGCGCCCTACTTGGTGTACACAAGAGTAGGTTTCCCATAAGATGATGTTTCAGATAGGGGCATGAACTTCATGTCCAGCTATCTGAAAGTGATATGGGATCAATATGGTGTTTCTACAAGTACACCACCCCATATTACTCCTACACTAATGGTCTGGTGGAAAGGTTTGATAAGACCCTGAAGGGCATGATCAATGGTTTGTCTGGCAAACATAGGAGGAGATGGGATGTTTTCCTCCTATGTCTACTGTTTGCCTACAGGGATGTCCCAAAAAGGGGTTAATCAGTCTCTTTGAGCTGTTGTTTGGGCACCCTGTGAGGGGACCTTTGTGGCTTCTGAGAGAGTCTCTGGAGAAACCTTTCAAGGATGCAAAGGACAATGTGCTTGACCACGTGCTAGGCCTGAGATCTTGCATAGCAGAGTAGATGTACAAGACAGGCAGGAAACTGGAGGCCAGCTAGGAGCTGATGAAGCACTGGTATAACCAGAAGGCTGCAATCCCTGAAAATACTTCAGGCCAGTTGTCATGGGTGTTGGAACCTGTAGCTTCTAGGGCCCTCCATGACAAGTGGACTGGGCCCTACCCAATCATTAAAATGAAGGGTGAGATTACCTACCTGGTAGACTTTAACATCCCAGTGACCCTCATTCCTTGCATGTCAATAGACTGAAACCCTACCATGACAGGGCAGACACAACCATGTTACTGTTTACAGATGAGAGAGAATAGGAAGCAACTGCATTAGTGCCTGACCTCCTCCCCAACAATGTGCAAGATGGGTCAGTGGAGGGAGTTGTGCTCTTCCTCAAATTGACAGACCAGCAGCACAGTGACTGCAAGCAGGTGCTGGGACAGTTTGCTAATCTGTTCTCCTTGACCTCAGGTATCACTGATGGGTGTGTGCATCACATTGACACTGGTGACAGCCCACCTTTCAAAAATAAACTGCAGAGGTTGTCTGACCAGGTTGGAGCCAGCATCTGAGATGTCTAAGATGCTGGAATTATGGGTAATTGAGCCGTCTGACAGTCCATGGGCCAGTCCAGTGAGTTAGCCTTCGGTGTGGACTACAGAGGACTGCTACCCAGACACAGGTCAGGGCATTCCTTGATCTGACTGGGTATTCTTGAATAATGCTATTACCAACGTTTGAAGTATTTGTTTTTGCTCCCTGCTAACACATTACCTGCACAAATTAGATTAGAATTTGGAATCTGCAATCAGCAAATTGCAAAGATGGATCCATATATAAAGGTACAGAAACAAATAAAAAAAATACTTCTAATCCAATGAGTTGCTTACCTCGGCAAGAAATACAGATAAATCAAAGTTCACAATTGTATAAAAATATCTACAATCAGCACGGAACACGTTATCAGCACATGAGATTTCGGAAATGACCATAACATCAACATCCATTAAAAAGACGATTAACGGAAGAATAAAAGAGCTATTTACTAAGTGAGCACATGAATGGATGATTGTGAATGAGTATAAGATCCTTAAAGCCCAGCCCTATCTAGAAACACCTAGGACTGCACAAATAAAAATATATTTATTAAAGCGAGATTTGGCTATCTTCGAGGATCGACGCATGCAATGCCATGGTTGCGACCACCTAAACCGATCCCCTGCAGACTATGCAACCAATAGAAAGAAAACATCATCCATTTGGCTTGTATAAGTACAGCAATAAAGGAAGAAAGACTGAGATATTTGAAAAACAATTTTAATAATTGAGTAGTACGATCATGTAGACAAGATCTGGTAGTCTGTTTTAAGCCAAAGGATATAATCATGAATGCAAACTTCACAAAATTTCTGATTTTAACAAAAAAGAAATTAGAAGCCAGTGACTTGAATATAGTAAACTTGGTAGTTGAAAGTGGCTAGAATAGAAATCTAATTTACAGAGGAGAATCTGCACATAACTGATGATTTTACTAAGTGTAACTTGCCTCTTTTATATTAGGATATGACTTGTTGACTTGTAATATGGAGGAATAAATTTGCGCATATTATGTATTTTCTTGTTCCCACAGTTGGTTATTGTTTGCCTATGGTTTTATGCTGTCCTTTGAATTGAAGTATTTTTTTAATATGGCTGTGTAATTGATGATTTCCCATTGTATGATTTTAATTAATCACACAATATAGGTTTGAATGTAAATGAATTGTCTGGGTATTATAGAAGGTTTTTTCAGACCTATGGCACCATTGTGGCTCACCTGACAGAACTTACTTCTAAGAAGAGGCGAAAGAAAGTTATGTGGACCACACAGTGTAGGAAGGCTTTTGACATTCTGAAAGTGGATATGTATTCAGGACCAGTGTTATTGAATTTGTGGTTCAGACAGATGCTTCAGAACAAGGGATTGTGCTAGTGTTGGCACAAGTAAACGAGGAGGCCCTTGATCCGCTAGTTGCCTTTATTAGCAGGTGACTTCTCAGAGAACAAACATGGAATGCGATTGAGAGGGAGGCATTTGCTGTGGTTTGATCTCTGAAAAAGCTGAGACCACACCTGTATGGTACTCACTTTTGTGTTCAAACTGACCATAGACCTCTCAGGTGGCTCGTGCAAATAACATGAGAGAATTCCAAGCTATTGAAGCAGTCAATTTCTCTACAGGGGATGGACTTCAGAGTGGAACACAGACCTGGGGATGCCCATGCAAATACAGAAGGACTTTCAAGGTTTTTCCACTTAGCTGATGAGGACTACCAGGGTGTAGATTAGTTACCCATCACTTTTCGATTGGGGCATGTTAGAAAGTCATCAGTTTACCCGGTTCACCCTCATTTTCTGCCCAATGATACTGGTGGTAGCTGACTCCGACTATACCCTAGGCTCTGCTAACAAGGCCCAGGGCCAGTGCTGTGTGTGAAAAGGTACATGTAGTAAGGCACACTTAGAATTGGCAATAATAGCCCCTTTTAAACTCTAGCAGATAATAGGGCCAGGGGGTGCAATCTACCTACTATGACTCCCTACTATATAATGGGGCATGGAGGTTTATAGGCCCAGACGATTTCCTGCACTTGCACGTGTGCACTGCTGAATGCCTGCTGTCATTTTAAAGGTAGAGTTGCTTTGCAGACTGTCCTTAAAACTAAATTGTGTGCAAACTTGATTTTGTTGGTATATGCACTTTAGAAAGTGATAATCTACCTTATTACGCAACCCCAGGTCTTCCCTAGGTGTCCCAGGAGTTGGGGAACATGTCACTATAAGCAGGGACCTTATAAAATATGTTTTATATGCCCTTGTGAGGAAAAACTGTCCATTTCATTTTTACCCATTGTAGACTCCATAGACTATTGTTGCAATATTTTATTTAGCGCCAGCATGCTCCTTCCGGAGTGATAGTTGCGCTTTATAAGTACCCAGTTCAATTCAGTTCAATATACATGTTGCTAGGAAAGGAGGAATATATCATTCAAGGACTTAAAACATTGGTAGTAATGAAGCCAAAAATGTGCCACTGTGACCTAACCTCACCTCGTCCCCCTTGTTGCCGCCGCCTGCTCGTCGCTGCCCCTGCAGTCGAGGTTCCTTCTTTTCTCCCGGTCTTTACTCCGTTAGTACCAGTATCTGTCTACTTTCACTGTTGTGCCCCTGATTTTGTATTTTTCGCTTCTGCCGCCTTTTCCCACTGTTCCACCCTGCTCCCTGCCGCTGCTCTCCCACTGCCCGCCCCCTTTTTCTTCTGTTCCCTCTCCCCTCTCCCATTCGCCACCCCGCTCCCTCCTCCCAGCTGCTCCTCCCTCCTCGCCATTTATGGCGGAGTCCGCGCGTACGCGCAGTGGGCGCGCCGATTGTGCGCCGAAGGCGCACCAAAGGCAATCCCGTCCGCGCCTGGACCGCGCCCAGCGCCAGAAACCCTGGATCTTGCCAATGTCAGCGTACCAGACGAACCTACGACGCCGCCAGCCTCCATGCACTCAACACCAGCCGGAACCCCGCCTGCTACCTGGCCACCCCGAAACGCACCCACGGACCCTTCACCTGCCAAGAATGCAAATTCACCTGCATCCGTCCCCGACCAGCACCCACCAAGCCTAACACCGGCAAAAATCACCTCAAGTGCATCCTGCTCAACACCCGCTCCGTCCACAGGCACGCAGTCAAACTCTGGAACCTCCTAGACACAACAGCACCGGACGTCGCCTTCCTCACGGAAACCTGGATGAACCCCTCCTCAGCCCCCGACATCGCCATAACCATCCCGGACGGCTACAAGATCACCCGGAGGGACCGCTCCAACCAAACAAGAGGAGGCATCGCCATCGTCCACAGAAACACCATCCGCATCACGACCAACTCGGAAGACACCCTCACAGCCGCCGAACACCTGCACTTCCAGATACACACCGACCCCAGGACTACCCTCAGAGGCACCCTGATCTACAGACCCCCGGGACCACGCACTCAATTCAGCGAAGCCATCGCAGACTTCGTAAGCCCGCACACCCATACCTCCCCAGACTACATCCTCCTAGGAGACCTCAACTTCCACCTGGAGAACAACGATGACAGCAACACCACCACCCTGCTGGACAACCTCGCCAACCTCGGACTCAAGCTACTAGTGAACATCCCCACCCACTACGCCGGCCACACGCTTGACCCAGTCTTCTCCTCCAGCAAGCACATTTCCTTCAGCCACTCCACCAGACTCCACTGGACAGACCACAGCTGCGTCCACTTCTCCTTCAAGAAAACCACGACCCACCACCACCCGCAACAGGTCCCCGGCAGGAGCTGGAGCAAGATCACCGCCGACCAGCTCACCACCTCCCTCAACCAGAACCCTCCCGCCATCACAACGGACCCCAACGAAGCAGCCCGCAACCTCGCACAATGGCTCACCGACTGCACCGACGAACTCGCACCACTGAAGAAACCACCCAGCAGACCCCACAGCAAGAAAGCCACATGGTTCAAGGACGACCTCATTACCTAAAAGAAAACCTGCCACTCCCTGGAGAAAGCCTGGCATCAGGACCAGACAACAGAGAACATGACAGCCCTCAAGAACGCCACCCGCAAGCACCACCAACTGATCCGTACCACCAAGAGAACTACCTACAAACAGCGCCTGGACAACAACACACAGAACAGCAAGGAACTCTTCAGCATCGTTAAAGAGTTCTCCAAACCCAGCGCCTGCAACAACGACATCACACCCTCGCAAGACCTCTGCAACGCACTCGCCTCGTTCTTTCACCGCAAGATCGCCGACATACACGACAGCTTCGGCACACAGGCCAACCACCCAAACACCAAACCAGCGCACCAACCGCCACCCTCTGCACCTGGAACCCGGTCAACACCGAAGACACCGCCCCCACGATGAGCACCATCCACTCCGGCACCCCCACTGACCCATGCCCACACCACATCTTTAACAAAGCCGACTCCATCATCGCACCCCAACTCTGCGACGTCATCAACAGCTTCTTCGCATCTGCCACCTTCCCGGAGAGCTGGACGCATGCCGAACTCAGCGCCCTCCTGAAAAAACCCACAGTGGACCCCACGGACCTCAAGAACTTCCGACCCATCTCACTCCCCCCGTTTCCTGCCAAAGTCATCGAGAAGACAGTCAACAATCAGCTCTCCGCCTTCCTCGAGACCAACGGATCCCTCGACCCGTCACAGTCCGGTTTCCGAGCAAACCACAGCACCGAGACCGCCCTCATCGCAGCCACTGACGACATCAGGTCTATGCTCGACAACGGGGAAACCACCGCACTCATCCTCCTGGACCTCTCAGCAGCCTTCGACACGGTATGCCACCGCACCCTAATACAACCTCTCAGCGACACCGGAATCCACGTCGAGGCCTTGGAATGGATCATCTCGTTCCTCGCCGGTAGAACCCAGAGAGTCCGCCTCCCCCCGTTCCGGTCCGAGGCCACCGAAGTCATCTGCGGCGTCCCACAAGGATCCTCACTCAGTCCCACCCTCTTCAACGTCTACATGAGCCCCCTTGCGGCCATCGTACGCAAACACAACCTCAACATCATCTCCTACGCCGACGACACACAGCTGATCCTCTCCCTCACCAATGACCCGGACACCGCCAGAGCCAGCCTCCAGGAAGGAATGAAGGGCGTCGCGGAATGGATGAAGCTCAGCCGTCTGAAACTGAACTCAGACAAGACGGAAGTCCTCATCCTGGGACCGTCCCCCTCGGCCTGGAACGACTCCTATTGGCCACCCGCCCTGGGCACCGCCCCCAAACCCACCGACCACGCACGCAACCTGGGCTTCATCCTGGACTCCTCCCTCACGATGACAAAGCAAGTCAACGCCGTGTCATCGTGCTGCTTCAACACCATGCGCATGCTCCGGAAAATCTTCTGATGGATCCCCACCGCTACCAGGAAAACGGTCAGCCAGGCCCTCGTCACCAGCCACCTAGACTACGGAAACACCCTCTACGCCGGAACCACAGTCAAGCTCCAGAAAAGACTACAGCGCATACAGAACGTCTCAGCAAGACTCATCCTGGACATTCCCCGCCACAGCCACATCTCCGCCCATCTGAAGAATCTGCACTGGCTCCCCGTCATCAAGAGAATCGCATTCCGACTCCTCACCCACGCACACAAGACCCTCCACGACGCGGGCCCAAAGTACCTCAACAACCGCCTCGCATTCTAAACACCAACCCGCCAGCTCTGCTCCGCCAGCCTCGCCCTGGCCAACGTCCCACGCATTCGCAAAGCCACCGCCGGAGGAAGATCCTTCTCCTACCTAGCGGCCAAGACATGGAACTCCCTTCCCACCCACCTCCGGCTGACACAGGACCACCTCGCCTTCAGGAAGCAACTCAAGACCTGGCTGTTTGAGCAGTAGCAACCACCCCCCCAGCGCCTTGAGACCCTAACGGGTGAGTAGCGCGCTTTACAAATTCCTTGATTGATTGATTGATTGACTGTTGAAAGTATCATAACTAGCACAGAAGAGAAGTAATAGAACTTTCTCTTCTTAATAGTCTTAGTCAGGCTGCTTTGATTAGGTGATACGTGGCTTGGCCAGAACAGAGATTATCTGATGGAGAGAGCTCTGAAACTGAGGAGGCTAGGTCCTGGAGAGGGGGCTGGGTAAATCAAACTGAGCTCAAAGAGAGAGCAGTTCAGTAAGGAATGCCAGGCTTACCTATCCCCACATCCTATGCCCCAGCCAGATGGCAGGCTTAAGACAGGAATTTGCAGAGGTCTTGAGGAGGAGAGCTAATGGAAATGAGCCACAGGTTGCTCTAGCTAGCTCTTACTCCTCTGGACAGACATTTTACATGTTGGATGTTTGAAGTGCAGTGCTTTGTGGGGCAAGAAGATACCACACTTTGGAGGAAGTTGTCATGCTTTTGTGTGGAACCCAGCATTTCACTGGATCGTGGTGTCCCCTGCTTGCCACCCCAGAACACTGAATGAATATGTGAGAGCTGTATAGTGTCTCAGATTTGCTACCTGAAACTAAAACGAAAAGAACTACCCTGCTGGGTTCTGGCTTTATACCCAAAGGCCTGCACTCTGAATTACTGCACCTGCTACAAACTCTGGTAATACAGCCCTGGGCAGTGTGCCCTGCTTCAAGGAGAATTAAGGAGTGGACTCCTTGCAAGCTACAGGTTAACAGAGCCTACATGCATCATCTCTGCCAAGAGTCTCCATCTGGAGTGCTTCCAGTGCACATTTAAGGATTTGGCCAGGTGCATGGTGGCAACTGTAGTCCAGCCATCCCGAGGACTATTTAAGAGTTTCTAAACCTTTGGATTGGAATCTTTGGACATTCATCCTACAATGAGACCTTCAGAAATCACCTCCTGAAGTTTGGAGAACTTTGAAGAACTTAGTGAAAAAGCTTCATGAGGTGACCGGCCCGACCTAATGAGACAAGCCGACTACCTTCAACCGCGACCTGGCCAGGATTTCATGTTTGTCCTGCTGAAAGCTCCGGAACTTCAGACTTCCAGGATTTGACCGGGGCCTCGCGGAAAGTCAAGCCAGTGAATCCTTTTTTAATCTGGCCTGCTGTGGAGGGTCGAACGATGCTCCAGAAAAGATCCCAAGTGTGAAGGTAAAATTTTGACCTGAGCCCCCCTCTGAGTGTATAGGACTACGGCTCCATCGCGGTAACCTTCACATTTTGACTTTGTCCCTGATGTCCCGGAGTGGTGCTATATGTTTTTAAGTACTATAAAGTGGTTACTGTTTACAAATTCATAACTATAGTTCCCTACATTGGATTTGTGTTGTTTTGGTGTCTATTTGTTCATAAAAACTAGGCCTGTGCAGTGAATTCCATTCTGCTCACGGCATTTGCGGAATTTGGGTAATTTTGCGTTCCGCGGAGAATGTGGAATTGGCAAAAATTCTGCAAACCTCGGCTTCGCAGAATTCTTTGCTTGTTCGTGCTTTCAAAATACGTGTTCACAAGATATTTCCCCCCGAGCACGCAAACAGCATTCGCGAACAGGAAAAAAGCATTGTGACTGGGCGGAACAAGCAATTCCGCGTGTTCGTGAAACTCTGCATGCCCGCGCAGATTTTCTACCATTTCGCGGAGCTTTGCGTAGCGCGACTACGCAAATTCTTCCCACCCCTAATAAAAACATTTCCTATTTTCATAAATTAGTGTGGGATTTTAATAGTGTGTTGTGTCTTGCTTATTTGACGTATTGGTGTTATTAAATGCTTTACCCTCCGGCCTAAGTTAGACCTGATTGCTTGTTGTCAGCGACTATGGGTAGAGCAAGGGGCTAATTTACTATGGGGCAGATTTATGATAACTGGCGCATCCCCAGGGATGCGCCAGTTATTTTGCGCCGCTGCTCCGCCACCCATGGTGCGCCGCATTTACAATGCGGCGCACCATGGGGCAAAAACGGCACAGATGCGTGACGCATCTGTGCCGTCAAGGTGGCGCATTGCTGGAGTTGCGTCGCAAGCGCAACGCAGCTCCAGCAAGGCTCGGGGGTGCCCCATCTTTACAATGCTGCGTCAAGACCTACGCCTGCTTCAAGCAGGCGCAGGGTTTTGACGCAGCATTGGCCTGAAAGTGACTGAGTGAAATCTTATAGATTTCTCTCAGCCACTTTTGCGAGGCGCACCTGCCCCGGAACGCCCACCCTGCGCCGGAACGCCCACAAGCGGCGCAGGGCTTTACAACGTGACGCATCTGCCTAGATGCGTCATGTTGTAAATCAGTCGTAGGGATGCGCCACGTTTACGCCGCAGTTGCGTGATGCAAATGTGGCGCATTCCCAACATAAATCTGCCCCCAAGACCTTTACTGGAAACTATACCATGTTGGTAGCCTTATTACAAATGGTAAGTGCAGACTTACCCCTAACAATAACCGGCTTTCCAACAACAAGTGTTGGAAAAAGATGTCAAAAAAAGTCATAAAGAACATTGGGAAGATAAAGGCGTGTTAGTCTATGAGCATTAACAAAAGGAGCCATCTAAGTCCATTTTTGCTTTGAGAATGAAAAAAAAACAATCAACAGTATCTTGCTCTGCCTTACAGTGCCAGGGATGGGGAGTGGGTAGTGGTCAATTACTTTGCTGGACTGTTCACTCATACACTCAAAATGCTCCAGGAGGTTGTTGAGGTGGAATAGGGCCACAGATTTCAGGTTGAAACAGATTTTTCTAACCCATTGCATTAGTGCCACAGCCAAAATCAAAGTCCCAATTTTATCAGTTTTGATTAGGTTATTTCTAGTTACGCCTACATCTACTGATATTCTGGGGACAGTTTCAAGGATATGAAGACAAAGATAGTAGTAGGAGACAGTTCAACCATTTTCTTCATGTCTCCATTGGTATGCCCTTCTTGCCTTTTATCCCCCATAGACAGCAATAGGGCAGCTGGTATGATCATAAAGGATTCATTCTAAAGCTTTGGTGCAGGGAGGAGCAGGAACTAAGGTTTCTGTTTTCTCTCAAGCAGACAATCACAGACTTCCTTTTCTTTTTGTGTTCTTTCAAGCCTAGTTGGCTTCTCCTTTTCTAGTGATTGCAGCCCAATAGACTAGTAGAACCTCATCAGTGGCTGATGGAGGTCTTAGATCTATCCCTGATCATTTCCCACACTAGCCCCTATCTCACTTTTGCAATAATGTCCTCTTGGGTAAAACTGTCCAAGGAAGCACTATTCTGGGGACTTCCAGAGGTGTAAAGCCATTGTCACTGTGCATGTAACTTCTCTTTAAACCAATGGAAAACCATCTCAGGCTGGTTCGGGCTCCGGCTCCCCTCCTGGGGTGATGGTAGCGAGGCAGGGTATCAGAATGCTGTCATCAAAGGCAGGCTCACTGAAATGCCCAGCTTTGCTCTGAACATGCTTCCCTTCAGTTTAGAGAAAGTCCTTTGCGCTGGCATTGGTTAGTATCTCCATCAGCTTTAAAGGATAGGCAAAAATGTTGTAAGTGCTATTGCTAGTTTGGTTCTTCTTTCAGAAAACATCTGATTGGCCAGCAGCATTCTATGTGACAAAGGCAATACATAACACTCTGCCTGACCTGAAAGAAGGCTCTGGTGAAGTAAGGCACCAAATCTGATTTCCTTGACTTACTTTGTTAATTATTTGGTTGGTGCTTTTTAGCATGTACAAGTTGTTAGTTTCTGAAACCTCCAACTTCCGCTCAAAATCTAATCTTGTGTCAATGTCGTACATCTTTTCACATCACGTTTTGTCCTTTACAACTATTGATCAATTATTTTCATTCTTATTCTCAATTCATGCAAAATGCACTTGCAAAAGTATCTTTTTAGCTATTAAATTGTAATAAACACATTACTCTCTGGAGTATCATAATCAGTTGGTCGTAAGGTAAATCAAGTTCAACAATTGTGATTATCGTTTTTTCGACATGTGCCTTGAAATAAAGGTATCTTACTACTGCGAAATAGTCATTCCCAGGTGACAGCATTCATACTCATCCCAAGGATGTAGCAATCAACCAAAATACTGCTGCAATAGTTCAAGTATGTTGGATGCATAGGGCATGAGTACTGTTCATGTCCAGGTTATGCTTTATAAAATGAATAAGCATAAATTAAAGACTCGTTAATGTTTACATAAGACTTGCCAGTCTTATGTAAACTGAAGTTTAGCAGATGCTTAACTCGTCCAACTCATATTTTTTCCTTCGAAATTTCATGCAAAGCAATGGGAGTTGAAGAGACTCAGGTTGCTGTAAAAGTAACATTTTCCATTTTAAGTCCCTAAGCACTTTTGATTTCCACAGCAGCAAAAAAGCTGGTGCATGTAATTACACCACATTAGGCATGAAAGTAGAACTGTTCTCAGAAAACATCCTATTTTTGGTGCGATGCTAATTGGTTCATACGTTTCACAGAGATATGTGTTAAATTAGGGTGCCGGGTAGGCTTCAAAGTTAACCCTTTGTATATGTGTATGTTTCTCGAACCAGTCATGGTTTTATGTACTGAGAAGTATTCATGCTTGATTTTCAAAATGTTAGTTCAGAGAACGTAATAATACTAAGGGTCAGATTATGATGTAGGTCAGAGTTGCCTCCAACTGTCGGCGGTTCCCCACACCGAATTAGGATGTAACCGCACATGGGGGCTGATTATGATGTCAGGCGGAGTTTCCTCCGCCCAACATCGTCTCAGTCATGGGACCCACCGACAGCCGGTTGATGGTCCTGACCGACTAATTAGGATGCGGCTGAACACTGCTTGGTCGCATTCCTATACTTTAAAATGGGAACATGTATTACAGCAGTGAACCGGCTGGAATGCATGCTCTCATTGTAAAATAGGAGGTACAGTACATCTCTGCATCCCGTGGCAGTCACCTCAAGTTGCCTGCTATGGGGTATAGACAACCTTGGCCTCCAAGTGGAGGACGCACACCCAAGGGGGCCCCACTGGGGGTCCCGGAAGTCAAGTTCCAAAAGCCTTTCTGTGTCGGAAAGGCCAGCACAGAAAGACTGCCGAAACTCAACGTCATAATCCCTAGGGAAGAAAAAGCCACCCTTGGGATTAACGGCCACATTCATCGGCCCCTCTGTGTGGTCGCACGCTCCCATTTCTCTATGAGTGCTTGTACGGCGGGTGGAAACTGCCCGCAGCAGAAGCCACCCGCCTCCAACCCCCCTATATTAACAATGAATTTAGATGATTTAAAACTAAATTATAACCACTTACCTGGCATGCGGCATCCCAGGGCTGCCATCCTCCTCTTCCTCAGTGTCTGGGTAATTCTTTTAGAAAACTGCGTATGCATGCGCACTCGTGCATGAGAATTTCTCTCGAGCTAGTTTTTAAATCTTGTAGATAATGTACATACATTTATATACCATGTTGCTACCGCTAGTGTGGCCACAGTGTTGCACATGGCTGAGCGTCATTTCCGACAGGCATTAAGGATGGGGCAATGGACACGGGACCATACCCTGCACCTAAGGACCATTGATCATGCACGTGAGTACAACTGCACAAGGCCTAATGGCAGATTTGACTGAGTGTATGGATGAATGCAAAAGTGAATGAATGAATTAATGGATTGGAGGGTGGATTAATATGTGTGTGATTTGGGCATTTGGATGAAAGGATATTGTGAATGGGTGTATGGGTCGATAAATGAGTTCTTGAATACATGGACGGTCAACTGGATGAATAGTGTTAGAAATGGGTTTTCAATGGGTATGCAACTAAGCCAGGCAGAACCCACCACTCTAGTCAGGGTAAGGGAGTTACACACCCAAGTTAACCCCTGCTCACCCCCTTGGTAGTTTGGCCAGAGCAGTCAGGCTTATCCCAGAGGCAATGTGTAAAGCGTTTGTGCAGCACACTCACATCAGTGCATAATGCATACACCACAAAAGAGACTCCACACAATGTTCTATAAAAACATTAAATATATTTATACATAAACCATAGACCAAAACATCAGAAATCAGTGATTACTTTTCCAACTGGCAATTGTCAAAACATGAGTGTGATACATGAACAAACAACTTAGATGTTGCAAGAATCATGTAAAAAAACATCACTGTGCATATTAGGCAGTTGCCTTATATAGTACTCTCTATCCTGAACAGTACCAGGCATAAAAGGACATACAAAAACACATCAGGGCAAAAGAAGTAAGTAGTTAGAGGCAGAACATAAATGAGTCACCAAAACATCACCTTATACATATTATTAGCGACAACCTCACCATCAGCCTATAGGACACTGCGTTCCTGTGCTCCTATTAGGTATTATGCGGCAATCTCAGCTTCCCGATGTATATTGTAGGAACACCTACACTCCTACTACCCAATATATGGTAATGTCTGGAACACTTTGCTTGTAACACAGCCCAGCGTTGTTCTGGGGTCCTCTCCAGAGGATTTACACCCAAGACTGCAGGACAAATGCCCCCACGGTAGGAGCCAATATAGAGGGACAGGGGCACCACTCATCAAGATTCAACCTCAACAGGCCACTCCCCGTGTACTAATCAAGTCACTACAGCCTTTTCCAGCCCAGATAAGGAATGGTGGGAGATGCAAAACGTGCCCCTCTGGCAGTGTTTCCTCAGGGCCTATGCGTGTGGCCGCTGAACATGTTCAAGGTATAACAACTCTGGACCGGGAGCTAGCAGCATTAGTGAGTATTCAGTCAATGCAGCAGGCAAGTTCAACACAGCCCTGGTTTAGAAGCCACCCTGGTAGCAGGGGAGTTGCGCTGCTATGTGACTCTTAGGGGGAGGAAGGGTTACTGCACGGCGCTTCAGTCAGGCTTTACCAAGGTGCTCCTCTCTGAGGTCTTGCCTTGCTGCCTGCTCCCTCTCTCTCTCTAGAGAGAGAGAGAGATAGAGAGAAAGAGAGCAAAAGAGAGAGGGAGAGAGAGACAGGCAGAGAGAGAGAGAGACAGCGAGGGAGACAGATAGGCAGAGGCAGTGCAGGGAAACAATGAGTAAACCAAAGATCCTGGGGCACCGAAGGGAGAGCGCTCAACATGCACTACGACACAATTCAACTAGGGGTGACGGTTTCCCTAGCCAAGGTGCCATTCACATGCTTGGGGAATACACAGGGCCTCACACAAAGTTTACCAGGTGCTGAACGTGAAGGTTTTAGGGGGCTAGACTTCGCATCCCACAGCCAGTTCAAGGCTGCCACCGGATTCTCCAGACTCCACGGGAGCAGGGAGGGGAACCTTGAGAAAGAACACTGGGGAGCACACAGCACAGGCAGGGCAGGCAGCAGACCACCACAATGGGTTTAGCAAAGTGGCATAATCCCTAGCAGCAAAAACAGGCAAGCAGTTCAGCACAGCGGAGCAAAAATAGTCCAAGTGGAGATCTTTTCTGGCAGCACAGCAGTCCTTTGTTGCAGCACGAAGAGCCAGCAGCGTCTGGTACCAAGTCCCATGAAGTGTCTAAAATCATGGGGTCAGAACCTCTGTACTTATACTCAAAATGTTATTGATGTGGAGGTAATTTCAAATGACATTTTAGAAGTGCAAAACACCCCCATCTAGCCCCAGACTTGGCTTCAGACATCAGTGGGAGGTTAACAAGCCCTTTGTGTGAGTGCTGGACACAGCCTATAAAAATGTAAGTGCACCCATCCTCCCTCTCTCCTTGCCCAGGAAGACCATTCAGTATGCAGATATAACCCTGTTACACACCAACCTCCCTGTGTGATGGCTGTCTGGAAAGTAAGCATAAGGCCTAGCTGTCACTCTGCCCTATATGTGGATTAGAGTCAAGCTGTAAAGCACAGTCTAAAGCACTAGGAAATACCCACTTTTTAAAACTGATATTCCTAGAATAGTAAAGAAAAAAACACCTATACAAATAAGCAGGATTTATCACTACTAAACTAAAAATTCCAAAAATGGCAACGCCACTCCTTTCAGTTCAGAAATTACCACTAGCAGGCATATAAGGGAAGTCCCAATGCTAACCTATGAGAGGAGCAGCACCCACTGTAGTGAAAATGTCACTGCCAGGACATTCCATACAATAAGGTCACATGTCCTACCTTTTACATACACAGCACCCTGCCCATAGGGCTACCTAGGGCCTACCCTCCGGGTGACCTATTTGCAGTAAAAGGGGAGTTTCAGGCTTGGCAAGTAACTTTAAATATCAAGTCACTGTGGCAGTAAAGTGTGCATGCAGGCCCTGCAGTGGCAGGCCTGAGACAGATTTGAAAGGATACTTCTGTTAGTGGCACAAGCAGCACTGCAGGTTCACTAGTAGGATTTAATTTACAGACCATGGCTATATGAGAAACAACTGTACAATGGACTTACAGGTAAATTAAATATGACAAACAGGAGTAGACCAATCATACCATGTTTAAAGGAGAGAACCGATGCACTTTAGCACAGTGGTAAAATGCCTAAAGCAAACATATACAGGTCAGAACAAATACAGGAGAAAGGCAAAATGTTTGGGTATAACCCTAGAAATTGGGCCAGGCCCTACAAATTGCTAGGTTAATTAATTATTGAAAAGTCAGTTGGCACATGGATGGATGAAAGGGCGTTGAATGAGACTGCATAAATGGATTGATGAATGGGTAAGATAATGAGTGTATGCCTGGCTGAGGGGAGGATGATAGCATTGTTGCAGTACACAAGCCATGGAAATTAATGACTGTAAGGGGCAGGTCAAAATACCTCTCTGAGCTCCCTCCACCACTAGAACATCATTGGCAGCAGACATACCCGCATACCTGCAGAACAAAGAAGATGGTACAGCAATGTCAGCTAAGGAGCACAAAAGCAACTTACAGAATGCGTGTAGCAATGCCAGGAACAAACATGCCTTGAGGAACACACTGAGCATGTGCAGCTAGTACAGTAATATTGCAATGGAAGGCATGAAGGTGTTGAGTAGGTAGGATGGTAGATAAGGGCTGAAAGTGGAAAGGAGCCAGCTCAGGAAGCAAGGGTTATTAGGAAGTAGCGAAGGCGAATAGGGGTGGGGTAGAAAGGAAACAGCAAAGAAGGGAAGGATTGGAAGAAACCAGGGGGCAGTGAAGGAGCGTGATATTGATATGGAAGATGGGAAGGGGAAGAGGTGGTGGTAGGGGAGATGGAAATAAAAGAAGGAGAAAAGGGGCAGAGGTGGTTGGAAAGAGGGAATGGTTGGATCTGAAAGGATGAAAAGAAAGGTGGAGATGGAAGTTAAGAGTAAAGCAAGGAATGAGGAGAAGAGGAAGTTGAGGAGGAAAGAAGTGAAGGGTGAGACCAACGGAAAGGATGAAGAAATAGGAAAAGACTGAGGTGGAAGGAAGAAATGATAATAAAGACATTAGGTCCCAAGAAATCAGTAAAAAAGCTGGAAACAAAGATGAAAACAATACAGAAAATCAATTAGGTAAAGAAAAAAGAAACGAAAAAGGGGTCTGAGACAATTTGAAGATGCATGGAAGAAAAAGTAAAAAACGAATGAAAACAGAAATCTGAAATAAAGCAAGAAAGTCACAGGGTTGTTCTGAACTTCGATGGTGAAAACATAGCACTTAGAAACAAAAGCCTGATTTTGAATTTGACATTCTGATTAAGTACTGTCAACATGGCAGAGTACTTTGCTACCACCATGTGAGGGTACTCCATCCTGCAAATTCAGGGATGTCCACTGAAATCTTACATTTACAGGAACTGCCGTAACAGCAGTTCCTGTAAATGCTTTGGAAGTTTGATGGACGGCCGTCAAACTTTCGCCATTTTTTTTATTTTCAACAACAAAGAAAGCAGTGACCACTAACAAAGAAGTTTTCTCTGAAGGCGTGAAGGTCATTTTGTAGCTTTCATTGCTTCTTACCAGGTTTTACCTGGCTGTGGTGGACAGGGAACATTGGCCATCTGTTCGCCCACTCTAAATAGTTTGCCTTTATTTTGTTGATTCACCAGAGGTGTATGTAGGTGTTGGAGGCAAAGTAGTTTGTACCATTGACATACTGAAGTTCTTCGAGAATCTAAATGAGATGTGTGGAAAAATGCTTCAGTGGAGAGGGTACTTCGTCACAATTGCGACTAAGTACCCTCCCTGCCAAAGTCTAAATCAGACCAAATTATTTTCTAGTGAGTTACGTGGTGTGGTGGCCCTAAGAAGGGAGGCATCCTGCACTGGTTACAGTTATGGACTGATGGAGGAGGCATAGTTTGGTATCCTCGTGTAGGCTCGTGTCAGCTGCTTGCTCCTGGAACTCGGAACGTTCACTTAGTCAGGATTTTTTCTGATAGCCTCTATTGGTCAAGACCTTATTGTTTATCTTTCTTTACTGGGTTAGCCATCACTTGAGAGTTCCATAGTGCCTAGTGTTAGAGTATTTGCTGTTCTGTGAAATACATGCTGGGATTGTAGGTGTCACATTGTCACAGTAGAGAAATGTCCATTGTTATTTGAGACTGTCTGCTAATGTCACCATCACTGAAAGAAGGCTGGGTGGCAGCTGTTGGGCCATGGAGCAGGGGAGATAGAACATGTGCCTTACCTTCACATGAGAGAGGAGTGGCTCAGGTCTGCCGGGTTGTATTGTGGCACAGTACGGGTCCATTTGTGGTCCGAACAATGCCTTCACCCAGATTGGATCTCACACTGATCACCAGTCCCTTGTCATCAATCGCCTGGCTTGAGCCTCCAAATAATGTTTTCTTCCTTGATCCTTGGCTAGTATCAACAACTTGTTTTATGCCCCCGTGTCCCAGTGAGTCCTCTAGGCTACACATTACTGTTAATCCCATTTTCTTTCCTAATTGGACTTATAGCAGAGCCTCAAAGCCGCACCGTCACAGGACTACACAACACCTGTCTCCCAGTTACTGATCAAATGTGCTCTGACTGGTAGCCCTGCCCTTGTATGGTAGGACTTGTCTATGGAGATAGATCTGTCCGAAGAGAGGATGTTGTCTGTAATTAGGCCCCACCAAGCAGGTCCTCATTTACATGCAAGCTGCACCTGCTGACCATGGGGCTACTCTCTGGCAACCAGTGCCTGCCCTGGAACTGCTGTGAATGCTCAAATGGTGGCTCTGTCTGCTGCCCCACTGTTCATACAATGCAAGCAGCTTCTGGATGCATTTCAATTGTTCCAGTACAGAGTAGTACGGCTGTAGACTGCCCAGCTCTTCATATGGTAGTGCCTGGATGAATAAAAGGGTTGAGAAGTCCAGGATTATCCCTTAGAGCATAACCATAAATGTATTTATTTGGCTCTGTACTGTGCCATACTCCAGGCCACAGCAAGGCTGCTGTGTTGCCTCAACCTCACTGGAACTCTGCTTAAGGGTGTATCTAGCTAGACCTGATCCTAAAATCTATATTACCCCCATTCAAATTTTCCTTACACACCTACAGAGAAGAATTATGTGTTTGTGTACTCCGTACAGGGAACAACTGATAGGAGCTAGCCTTGATCAGGATGACACAAATCAAACCACTATATGTAGCAACAGGTTCAGGTAATAAGTAAAGTCAAAACAGGCGGTGTCACATTCTGTCCTGCTCATTTCTCTATCTGTTTTGCAGCCAATGCATAATTTGAGCCAGTGGCTGCTGGTGGGGCCCACCACCACTCATTTTTGGGGACCAATTTTTATTTTTCCTCATCAGACATTGATGGGGAAGAGAGGGAAAAACAAACACGGGAAAAAAGGAGAAAGAGAAAGACGTAAAACCATCACAAAGGGAGAAATCAAGAGCCTGCAGTAGAGAGATATAGGGTCAGAGTACGTCTGGTAGTGGATCAAAGAGGCATGAGGTGCATTCAAAACTACACATTTGGTGCATCAACAGTTAATTTACCCGGCTGTGGGCTTCTAGGCAGAGCTTTGGGCACTGACACATATTATTTTACAAATTAAACACTATTTGTAGCTCTAACCTGAACAATGCTGCATTTGACTGAGACCATGATATCACAAGGGATAGAAATGAAAAAAGGACAGATTGGCGGGTCGGATTTGTCAAATGAATTTGGTGAATTTCCTGTTTTACGGGCAATGGCAATCTTTTGGTAGAATGTAACACATTGAGAGCGCTAGTTTGGCTCCGGATGAGGTAATGGGTGGCAGAAGACTAGGGAGGAAATTCACACATCTTATTTCTGTTATATCTGATTAACATTTACGGAATAGTTAAGCTGGGGTGTAGAAAATTGAAGGCGATGGGGCAGGAGTCTTTGGATCAGTGTCTAATTGAGCCGGTGGTTTCCGGTGCTCGGTACCGGCACTTAATTGTCAACACCGGCACTTGTGAGAGTCTGCCAGACGGTGGAACTGTCTGAAATGTTCACAACAACTGTCAATTATTAATATAATATTCATTAAAAATGACTATTACCTCGGGCCCAATCCATTCATATAGCGTTGGGGGTCTCAAATAGTCCAAATTGTCACACTTGCAGGAGTATGATGGTTAGTAGTTGTGTTGTTTCTATTGTTTGTAGCATAGCAGGGGCAATGTGTGATACAGGTTGCAGTGGTGTCCTGACAAGAGCTGTGGCACTTATTTTTCAACAGATTAAGTACTGCTTTGGATAGGTTGTGACACTATTGAAGAGGAGCTTCTCTGAGACCCTGGAAGACAATGTGGGGCTCATCTAGCAATTTGCCAGCAGATGTAGTGATAATGTGGCACTTTGGCTCAAGGTCCAACTTCAACCCACTTATATATGTTTTGTATACCCTAATTCTGCTGTGCATCATAGTTGTGTTCACTAGGACCCATGGATTTCTTTTTATGAAACTGACCACCCCAGCCTTGAACAAACAGAAATTGTCTTCAGAGGAGATGATGAGGTATAGTGTTAGAGCATGCCCAATGCAAGGTTGTTTATGTTTTCAATAAAAGGGCCTTGGCTGGCTGCACTAATTAAATCCCACAGCAAAAGAGATTCATAGGATTCACATGTCTGGGTGTTTTGGGAGCAGTAAGCCCCACCCACCACCAATATCCACACATCTAGTTGAGTCATCCTGCCATCTACAGACACTCTAGATGTAGAGAAATTGGCGTTAATTGAGGTTAGCATGGTACAATAAGAGAGAGCATGAGTTGGAGTTAAAGGGAATATAGGGAGGGCAGGTTGCCTGATGTAGTAATATGTAATCTATTCATGTGCACAGACGGTGCCAGTCTTCTGGGGCAGGACAGACAGTCATTATTTAGCGAGGTTGCGCTCTACTGAAGCCAGCAGTGGAAAGGCTTCGAGATGTGGGTATGTTCATCTTCAACTTCTACAGACGGGGAGTGGGGAGCAGGCCATCTGGGGCAAGGGCCATCATTGGCCGTATGTTTGAATGATGCCAGTGATGATCCTTCTACGTGGAGGTTTGAGTGTGGCTAAGGACTCAGAACTGGAAGGATGAAGGAAAGACAGATAGGCTGAAATGATGGATCCATTGACTTGCGTCAGTGTCACTCACACACGTGTGTGTGACTGATCTTACGCATGCCTCTTACGCATGCCTGTGTGTCCTCTTATCCTGGGCTTTAGCCGAGCATGCATATGACCGGTATGTGGTGGTGAGAGCTCGGTCAAAGACACCGGTGGCTGAAGGGGGTTGTCACAAAACCATTCGCTTTCCACACTGTATTTTGTTGTGTTCTTGATATGAACTCTGGCGACAACCAGATCTGCAAATCCACACCAAAAATGGAAGTGAGAAAATATTGTTGTATCTTTGTCGATTTCACGAATTATTTACCAGCTTGTCTGTGCTAAAGGAGCAGGAAATCCCGAATTACAGCACAGACACGATGCTGCGCGGCTTCTCAAGTTTCACACTGTCTCTCCAAAACAAAAAGAGAAAATGATTTGCAAGAGTGAAAAAATTGATTAATTCCAATCCTAGAGTCAGCCTGAGAACCCTTTTTTATGCTCCCTGCCATCCAGTCTCAAAACAGCAAAACAGAAATCATCTAAATTAATGACAACACGCATTTAATTGAGTGTAACAAAGGGATTTAATATTTGACTCAAGATCATAATTAGTGGCAATTGGAAGTCAAAGGGAGAAATATTTGAGCTGTCTCAGAGCAATGGAGGTAGGTCATGGGGAGGAACGGGTGGAAGCAGAATAATTCACAGTGTGGAGTGCGAAGGAACTGAGAGGGAGTGGCACAGAGTAAGGATGGAGAAAGAGCAAAAGTGTGCGTGATCGATAGCAAGCTTGGAGAGATGTAGAAGCGTGGAGCAGAAAAGAGGGGCCTCGTTTACATGCCCTTTGCGCTGATGGTGTGTCATCTTTGCCCTGCGTGACTTTTCATGGCCTTGTAAATATGGGCCCCTTCACGCATTTCTCTGCTGGAAAGTTGCATTACCTGAATGTTCCTGGGGATGTTACCACACAACATCCATGGAACCTGACATATTCCCAGATTTACAATGTTTTGGAACTGTGTCAGAATACTACACCTCTCCTTAAAATACTTTTATTTCTCCTCGTTTTTTTAACTCTTACTATGCGTTATGCATTATGCGTAATTCACCTCCCTCCCTCAAGCGCCTTGAGACCCTCTGGGTGAGTTCCGCGCTACATAAATTCCTGAACTTGAACTTGGATTCTGCAGCACCCATAAAAAGAGGAAAATGTTGTCAATCAAGTTTTTTGGGCAAGAAGGTGTCCGTTTCTGCATGAAAACAATCATCCTCACAATGCAGACACCCTTTCAACGTGACTCAAGGGTGCCTGCACTGGCGTATGGCAGCCAATTATGCACCAGCACAGGGGACAGCACATAGATGCATCATATTGTTGTTAATACGATGCATCCCTGTGCATTTTAAGTGATGCAGCTCGGCATAGCAAAATGGCTTGCGGCACTACGCTGCGCTCGTTTGTAGTAAATGAGGCCCGAGGTGTATAGCTTGCTGTGAAAATCTTGAGGCTTTCAAGGTGGCACTGCTACACTCCTCTAAAGAGCTCCAAGAAGAACGACAACCTTATTGGCAGATGCCTTAAATCAACATTTTAAAAATGTTACCAAGTGAATAATTACGGGACTAAGGGGAAGGAATTGTAGTAAAATGTGAGAAATGTGGAAATTACCACATGATAATCTGCAATGTCCACAATGCCTTGGGATGTTCTAGTATTGTCTAATAAGTCAAGTACTTTCTGCATTTGTGAAGTAGCAGATTAACTGCAACATGTAGAACTGCAGGCCTGCAATGTAGTTGGAGGGCATAAAGAGAGGAAAGTCTGTTTGGGATTGTATGCACCTACATAATGAGTTTTGAATTGTTACATTGCTATATTCTATCCCTGACCACCCTGCCATATTCTCGTTTTTGGGTTCACTGTGCACTTTCATGGGGTTAGGTTCTTGAAACTGTTGCAATAGTCGAGCTCACTGAACTTCAGTACATTGTTTGGTACTGAGCTGGATGATAAGAAAGGTATTGCCAAATCTTCCTGATGTTGCACAGCTTTATAATATGCTCTTCCAAGATAGTTGTGATGAAATATTTGAGTCTTTCATCAGACAGACTTTTACCCCGATGATCCTACCTGCTGGGGAGGGAGTATGAATGTCAGAATAGGAGAGAAGCATTTAGATAGAACTAAGGATTCATGGAATATTTTCATCTTGATTGAACTGATAATTAGGGAGTGGAGTGAAATTCTATGTCCCGTAGTAGTTTGAAGTTTTGGGTAGTCAGTGGAAGGTGAAAGTGGGGAAACAACAAACATCTGAGTGTTCACTACACTGAAAATAAAGGAGAAACAGCAGAAAGATATGAAATAACGAAGAGACAAAAGGCACAGTAAAGTAAACAGAGGAGAGGGTATGTTACTAAGTCAACCAGAAGGGAAGAGCATAGTGTACAAGGACACTAATAAGGTATAGAGGGAGAAGTAGCTGGAGAAACAAATCATGGGCTTTCTGTAAAATGCATAGGTAGGCGGGGGCTGGTTAATTTGAAACTGAAGAACAGTATTGCATGCAGAAGAGATCAAAGGGAATGAGAGTGGAAGATGTAATTTTGGCACGCAGAGACAAGGACATTAGAGACACTTCTGGGGATAGTTTCCAGGAAGCAAAATATCTTGACATCAGATTGCTTAGGATTCCGTACATTGATCAAAGGCAGATATAGTGTGAGTCAGGTGACCAAAATTGATCAAGAGTCAGTATACTGGGCAATACATTAATAGAGTTACAGGTTCAATCGTACGTTTTATGATCAGGGAAGATGATAGCTTATTTGAAGCACTCAGTGTAAGTTAAATAAAAATTGGAGAGTGAATGAACAGTGTAGTAAGGAAACTCAATACTGAACAAGATAGAGCAAGTACTTGAGGGAAAAATCTCAGAGGAGGTGTCTGTTAGGTTGTCAAGTGCAGTATTGGGGTCAGTCCTTTCGGGGATGCCAAGGTGAAAGAGTCCAAACAGGAAATAAGCTTGGTGGCAAATGATGGGGCATAGTGAGTTGGTATATAGGACAAAAGAGGGAGCCGAGTGTCTCTTGGATGTTGGATGCGGCTGTCGGGATAAAGATGCAAAGGGAATAGAGGATGTTGAATATTGTGCATAGTAGACACAAATTGCTTGCCCACATGTGCTGTCAGGCTATTATGTATTTTATTTACTTAGTCTGAGATAGTGCTTGCATTGATATTCCCTGGAGATGGAAGTATTCTTGGTGGGAGTGGGAAGTGAACAGATTGGGACTGATATGTGGAATAGTGAGGATTTTTTGGAAGATGTCTTTAGGATGGGGTGATAGGGTTACAACGGTGGAGACTAGGATAACGTCATGTTGTTTGCTGTGAGAGTATGTGGGAATGTTTGGGTGTTGTATGGCTAGACAGAGGCTTCTTAAGGCAGGTGATTTAGATGCATCTTGAAGTCCCCAATGGTCAAAAGAATGGTGGTACAAATTCAAGGGTTGAGTTGAGGTAATTAAAGAATATGCTGATGGTAGTGGGAGCGATGCTAGGGAACTATAATTTGAAGCCGACTATGAGTTGTCAATTTGATAGGAATGGGCTCTAGTGAGATTAGACACGACTCAGGTGGCTGAAAGGGTGGGCAAGTAAGGGATCTGTTCAGGAGCATCCAAATACTACTCAATGCACTTGTTTTTCTCTGAGAGGAGTGGAGAATGGTTGGTGTGGAAGGCAGTTTGAGGGTCTGTGTCCCTTTAGTATACCCGTGGTTTGTAGAAGGATAAGATGTGCTTAAATGTCACCAAAATGAGGTTAGCAATTGCTGAACCCTATCGATACAAGCTCATATCATCTTTCGATACAAAAGGTAAAATATTCACTCACATTCAACAGTCACATTTGAATTTCTGGTGCAAATCTGTATTATGCAACACAAAGTTGCATAATACTTGTGTTATTTGTGCTACACCAATCGCCTTTTTGGTGTAGCACAAATAACACATGTTATGTTATGTTATGTTATGTTAAATGTTTTTCTAAAGCGCACAGCTGCCCCAGCCTAGGGGCGTCCTGGCGCTACCAGATCCAAGTGCAAACAGTAGGTAAAAGGAAAACCGAATCATTTTCATTTCATAGTCCATGTAATTTCTGCAAAATGTCACTTTTTATGTGAGTTGCCTGTGGGGAATTCTCTGAACATAAACTTTTGTTCTGGTGTATGCCCCTCAATTACAAATCTCACACTAGACACCAGTTTTTAGCCTTTGCACTATGTTGCAACATCTAGTATTACACAAAAATGCCTGTTTCCGCACAAACTGCTAAAAACATCTGCGTACAACTAATTGAAGGTAAAAGACCGTTTATACCTGGTTTTGCCTTAAGTGCCCTGTGAAACAGAGAGTTTCATTAATTAGCCTGTAAGTCCTGTCTTCTAATCACGTGGGATCTCTGGTCCTATGAAGAAAGTAGCTTTGTAAGAAAGGGGAGGGTATGGAGAGAGAAGCACTCCTTCCCATTATAGCGTTGCAATGTTCAGAAAACAGTTTACGTATGGCTATCAAATGCTGTAGGTTTTTAGTGAGTAAAAAGAACGTAAGCAATTTTCCTTGGATTGTATTTTCTTTGTTCTTTTTATGTGTAGCCAGCCAACATATGTCTGCTCTAATTCAATCTTCCCTTGGTACCTAAAGAAAGAATTTGAAAAGGTCCAGAAATTGGAGATACCTAAGTGGTTTCACAGGAAAATTATAGCCCATCGCTGTAGCCTTGTAAGCAAGCGAAGAGCACAATGTTTGTCCTAATCTACATTAAAGCAGTTATGTAGGTGTGCTGAAAGTAATTTTACCAGTGCGTCCAATAACCCCGATGCGGGTAGCTGTTGCGCGATATAAACTCTCTTAATAATAATTTATAATAATAATAATAGCAACCAGCAACACATGTTCACCCTGCCACAAAGGAATCTTCCCGAATTTAGGCGTGCAGAATGTTGCCCTACGAAGCAATACACTTTTCCAAAAATGGATATGATAAGTCGTTCATTGTTAGGCAGAGTTGCTTGCACATCTCTGTATTTTTGGCATTCAATTACCTGTAATTTTGTTTTTTTCTTATAATTACCAACTACTGTCTGGCATGGGGCAATCTAAAATCTTTATAGAATGTTAAGGTTCTCTCTTCCTTCCACTAGGATGGCCCATTAGAGGACTGTGGGTTCTGATGGTTCCAGTTTATTTTTATTTATGCTGCAGTTACACTTGTGCAAAAACCACAGTTGATGGACAGAATGCAGAACAATGTCATACATTCACACCAGTACAGAGATCTGGGCCTAAATCCATCGTTTTTTTGCATTCCACACCACCCCAGTTCAGACATGGCCATATGCAAATCAATCTGACCCTGTGCCTCATGGGAACAGTCCAGCCTGAACTGCCAAGCCATGCCTTCCCTGGACCGGAAACAAGCTTCCGAGGACCGGTTTCTGGCATTCCAGCCGTCTTCAGGCCTGCTTGCTTGAATCCAGTGGTGTGGAGAGCATGGGACTCACGCCTGAGCATACCCATCCCACTCGGGGTGACAAATGCAAAAACCACAGTTGATGGACAGAATGCAGAACAATGTCATACATTCACCCCAGTGCAGAGATCTGGGCCTAAATCCATCGCTGTGGTTTTTGCAATTGTCACCCTGAGTGGGATGGGTATGCTCAGACGTGAGTCCCATGCTCTCCACACCACTGGATTCAAGCAAGGCCCATTAATGATTTGGTATGTGCAGGTAGGTGTCCCTTCTGCACATAAACAATCATTCCCTGCAACAAAGGCACCCTTACACTATGGCATAAGAGTGCCTGTGTTGGCGCTAGGCAGCTCATTTTAGCACCAGCGCTAGGGAAAATACAGGGATGCACCGCATTGTTGTAAATACAGCGCATCCCTGAGTTTTGGAAATGTCTGGATGCACCACTGCCAAATGTGGTGCAGTTCCGTGCTCCGATATATCCTTGTAAATATGCCCCCATGTACTTTGTAGTGTGTACCACTGAATAAATAAATACAAATGAATAAATACCTAAATAAAGAACATTTAATATAGTCATTCTGAATCTTTGTCAGAACTGAAAATGTGAGTTGCTGTTGTTGTAAAGCCAAAGTATCAAAAAAGATATACTTTTAGACCAAATACCAGATCAGCGAATTCTTGCATATTTAAAATTCTTTTCACTGTGCCACAGATTTTCCCACAGGACTGAAAGTGCGACTGAGAGCTTTCAATATTTTATAGGTTTGTCATCTGACCCAATTTTTCATTTCATACTTTTTTATTGCTTTCTAAGTTTTTCACGTTATGTTCTACTGTAAAAAAAAGATAGCCAAGTAAAACAAAGAGCTTGAGAGATGGTTGCTAGGGAAAAAGGATTGTCGCAGAACTTCAGAGTAGAGAACTCTCTATTTGTGAAGGGTGAAATGACACGGGTAGTGTTCAGAGTGGTCGTAATCTGGTGCATCTGACAGCTTTGACAGCACTCTGCGTGGCCTGTCTCTGATTGGATTAATAGATCCTGCAGTTTTGTAGGGCTGCTTCAAAGTGTCCACATCCTCTCCTAGATGGCAGGCACTCTTCCCGCTTATCACATCTTAACTAGAGAGACCGTCACGCGCAATGATGAATTGGTTTTCGGAGCAATCAAAACAGCAGTGTATTTCATGTATGTATAACTTGGGATATGAAAAAATCTGCTTTTCATTTCATACCAGGAGCTATTCTTTTCTGAGTAAAATACATCACAAAGCATCACTCTCCTGTGTCCACAGCCCACAACTTCAATTGACAGCGAATTCCGCAAACAGTGATTCAGTATTGTGAAAATACAATGTGAATTGACTTGGAGTGATTGGTCGAAGAGTTTACTGTAGGGTTACCTAAGACTGAATGAATCGATATTTTGGATGGGGCGTTCAGGTGCTGCTGATGGTCCACGGATGTCTATGCATTTTAAATTCTACAGACAATATTTTACAGTTGCCCTTCTTGTTCATTTTCTGGTTAGAATTACTGCTGTATTAAAGAACAAAACACACAAATACTCTAATAGGTCTGGCTTTAAATTAATATTGTATGGTAATGTGACGCATTACAAGTAAATATCATGGCAATAAGTATGTATTTCTGTGGAAGCAACCTATTGTAGAAAAATATTGGTGTAGATTAAAAGGTCAGTTGACAATTACACTGTCAGGCCAGACCTAAATATCCATGTTCATTAATGACTTCCCTCTTACCAGATGTGCTGCTGTGAGAAACAACAACATAAATGATCTAGTAATCTACGACACTTTAACCCCTTCCATGCTCATGACGGAACCGTTCCGTCATGAGCGTCGGTTGAGCTGTGCTCATGACGGACCCGTTCCGTCATGAGCCGATAGGCTCATTAGAACCTTCAGCACAGCGCGAAGA
Organism: Lissotriton vulgaris; assembly: GCF_964263255.1. Taxonomy (NCBI): domain Eukaryota; kingdom Metazoa; phylum Chordata; class Amphibia; order Caudata; family Salamandridae; genus Lissotriton; species Lissotriton vulgaris. The sequence goes on from NC_141697.1 coordinate 1,033,389,752, forward strand.
ATCGCGCCGCGCTGAAGGGGTTAATAGCATTCCAATGTCACATGTGTGCCCCTGAAAGTTCGAGCTTTACCAGCTGGATAGATAAACAAAATAATCACAGCTGCATGCAGGGCAAGTCATTTTTTATGGAGGCACACAGGTTCTGCCCCCTCAAAACATGTACTCCTGGATTTCAACATGTGGGTGGAGCCAAAGTCCATGTCTGGTGATGCTCGCATAATTGCCAGGTGATCTAGGCACTGTCAAGCCAGACCATCACCATTTAAGCTGAATTTTTTATGTGATGCACCAAAACCATGGCTTACTCCTCTTCTACAATATTCAGAAACTAGAATAAATCAAATGTCTTGTGAGCAACAAGATACACATCAGGTTATTTGACCAGAGTAAAATATGACAAACAAAATGTTATTGTTTAACCCCTTGCATGCGGGTCTCATTCCCCCGCTGTGCTGGGGGAGGGGGGCGCGCACAGCGCCCCAGGGCTCATGACGAGCTCAGCTCATCATGAGCCACGGTGGTCGTGTGCTCGTGACAAGCTGAGCTCGTCATGATCACACCCGTTTCTTTAGAACGCTCGTACTGCAGGGGAATTAGCCCAGCGTGCAAGTGTTCCAACGGTCATGACGAGCTCAGCTCGTCATGAGCACACGAGCACCCTGGCTCATGACGAGCTGAGCTCGTCATGAGCGTCCAAGGTTTAAAAATCAATCTCATTAGTGAGCATAGCATGCATGCCGAACAGGATGGAACCTTTTTTGAGGAGCGCCACATCAGCTGGGAACCATACCGCTTAGATATCCTATAGATCCGGGATGAGTTGTGTCCCTGGGATACATTCGATGTGTGAGCCACCTCTGCATTCAAGGGACTGAAATTGGCTTCATTCAGAAGCATTAAAGTATCGCTCATAGTCAGAGAGTGTCTGCTGTTTGTGAAACCTGCGAGAGTTGGAGACCCTGAGTTCTTGCAATGGGGCTTAAGTTCTCTGTGTAGACCTTGAGGGGCCAATCCTCTTTCTCTGTACACCTTTGGTCCTGCCTTTCCAAAGAGAGGTACCATGCAGTGTGTGTGTACTCGGACCGCTCAGACTGCCATCGTGGGTTGGAGGATCAGTGAGGACAAAGTAAGTATGGCCTAGAGGCATGCCATGATGGTGGAAGCGATGCTTAAAAAGGACATGACCCCGCCTTTCTCCTGCACAAAATCCAAGCATATTGAGAGTCCCAGAGTGATGGACATTGGCTTTTCTCTGTGATAAGAGTAAGAGCGGCACTATTTAGAATATTTCAACTCACACATCCGCTTAATTGTCTATCTAGTGGAGTGGAAACTCTGTTCACTGCAGCTTTGCTGAGGGCACACCTGAGAACGTCTGAACAGCTTTGGGCCTGCAAAGCTGGTGGAAACCTTTGCTGGTGGTCAATGGATCCAGTGGGTGATACTGGCAGGATGTGCAGTGTGCCATTGGACTTGTAGACTGAGACTTGCATAAAGCCCAAGATGGAGATCCTCAGAATGCAGACACTTAGTGCACTCTTTGGGGTGATGGATTGTTGGTGCTGGAGCTTCACCACCTTTGCACCACATTTTACCGTATCCACCCATCTATCAAACCTTCTATTGGTGAATGCAGATAAATCAGACATGTGCACTGGAATACACACCATGAAGAATGATTTTCAATGTATGAATCCTCACCTTTGAACATGTCTTGAGTGATTGTTGAATGTGCCTACTTAAGGAAAGAGTTGAGCGTATCCAAAGCTTCCAGAACTTGTCCCACACCTATATTCACAGATGCGTAAGAGATTTTCAGACTTGGTTTGCTGCTAAATTACAAAGTCTACCTATTTGCATTGCTTATTGATAATATTCTGGGGATGATACTCTGTTTCAGAAACAAAGTTTAGAGGCAATAACTAGAGGCTTCAAAAAAAGCCTGTCTTTCCAAGTCAAAAGACTCCTTGGATGGATCTTACAAATTCTAGTTTGTTGACTAAGGGACCGAGGCACCACAGTTACCAGACACTGCTTCAAAGGCTTAAAGGCACTCACGCTCTAGTAATGAAAACTGAAACTAGACTCTCAGTGGTGTAATGCAAAATGTTAGGACCCCAACCCGCAGAATGTGATGAGGAGCCCCAAGACTTCCATATCTCACAGATATTCATTCGCCTTGGGTTGAATGGTTGACCCCTATTGGTTGAGGGCCCCATGGCATGTTGGATCCCCCTTGCACCACCGGGCTTGCAGAGGCCTTTGTTATGGCCCTGTAATGTCTAAAGACAAGAAAGAACGTTCTTATATACAGGTGCTCGCTTTAGGTAGCAAGATTGGGTCACAAAACAATTGGTGTTTTTGGTGCATTGCGAACACAGCTTCTAATCGATCACATTGCAAAATGGCCATTTCTATTTTTATTTTAAGTTATGAGGCAGCAGTCATTAGTCCGTTAGTGACACCAATGCACGCCAATGTTTGGGAGTCCCACTTTTTTGGGAGACATATCTGGCAGATGTCCCTCGCCTCCAAAGGAGCCTCCTGAGACCAGTGTTTCCATTGCTAGAAATAAGAAGTTGTAGACAAGGAGTGATAGCTTGCTTAAGTGCACTCAATGCAGAACTGACAGGTAGTAGTTAAGGTTTATGGGCATTGCGTTAATCAAGATAAATCTTTGTTTTTAGCATTTGAAAGGTAAATCTGATCTATCTGTTTTCCTATATTGAATTTTAAAACACTAGTTTTAATGGCTTTTTTAATAAATAAGTAATGACAATAATTTAAATCCTAAACATAATTCATCCTATAGAGTCTAAGTTTCCATATTTACCTTGCAGCTTTATAGCCTTGTTTTTCTATTTACTGCTAACCCTTATTCTGTCACAGCAAACCTGTTGAGCAGAAGGTGTTTAGTTAGGTGTCATGACAGAGAGCTTGCCTCCTAGCAAGTAGCTTCATTCTCTCCTCTATGTCCCCTCTAATTACTAAGTGTCTATGAGCCTATTCCTCTGTAATATGTTTATGGAGCAGGAAGGGACAAACGTTTGTAAAAGCATGGTATGGTATGGTATGGTGTGGTATGGTGTGGTGTGGTATGGTATGGTATGGTATGGTATGGTTGGTATGGTGGGGTGTGGTACGGTGTGGTTTGGTATGGTATGGCTATTTATGCAGCACATAGTACCCCCGAGTTGAAGCTATTTGAAGATGGGTAGCATACTACTCCATGGAAGCAGAGTGTTCGTGATTCAGTTATGCACAAGGGTTACAGTTTGTCATACTGCATTCATTCTGTCTTATGCATTTTGCATATTCAACTGAATTGTTCAGTTCCTTGTATTTGTAAATTAAAGTCGGTATGTAGTTTGAGTCATATGGAGACTTGACATTGTATTGTATTGGCATTGATATAGCACTTTCCACCCCTGGCATGGTGCAGATGCACTTTGTGAATGATCTGCCTGGCGCTTCGTGGGATAGAAACACCTTTAGAGACATGTGTCAAGCATACTCAGTTCCGATTTTCCATGGTGTTTATTTTACGATCGTCACACAGTTTGCAAGTTGTTTGCCATGCAATTTTTTTATACAGTTTGTTACACATAGCTATCACCAACTGTCATGCAATCTGTCATACTAGAAGTCTTTAAGAAGATATGCAATCTGTTGCAGAGGCATTCATTCAGGTAACTGAACATGTGGTCTTGTAGTGGTTATGAAAGGGACATGAAAACTGTCATGAAAGTAAATAGCTACAATCCAACAATTATGGTACCAATGAAATATTGACAGCCATCTCATGAGTTATAGAATCTCATCCCTCGGTGGTAGTGTTAAACAATCAGGAAGTACAACAGGGAGTGAACCCAGGAAATAGAGAATCCTAGCTGCTGGTGACAGTGCCAAGTAACCTGGAAACATGTATGAAGCCAACACAAGAGTAACAGACACCACGAATGACGATCTGTTTTTGAGTTTCTAATATTTGATAAATAATAGTACTTCTAGGTCAGGCGTTAATAATACAAATTGCACGTGTTGAAGAATTGCCCAACATATAAGCATGCAAATGGTATGTATTAAGAAAGATGACAATAGTATAGTATCAGCTACATAGAAGTGCAACATGTGAAGTGTGGAAAGGAGGTTTGTGACAGTTGTAGGCAGATTGACCTAGTTAATGAAATGGAGGATGCTCTTCACAGTGAAAGAACACTCCTGCCATGTGTGAACATAGAAGGATGACTACAGTGCAATGGGTAACCATTTGTTTTGACACATTGTCAACCTATGCACTTCATGTAAGTGCATTGGCGCCATGGTTCAGCTGATGCAAGTAGTTCTGATAGAACTGATGTGATAGGTGTGAGCCAAGGAGAGTGTGCTTAATTTGAGCCCAGGGACAAAATCAGTGCCTTACTGGCATAGTCATGTAGCACGTTCTCTGGTAAATGTTACCCTTGTAAGAACTATGGGCCAGATGTAATACGATTTTTAGCGGTCGCAAATGGAAAATTGGCCCCTTTGCGACTGCTAAAAAGGGTGGCGGTATATACAAACCCTATTTTGCGAGTCAGAGGCTTGCAAAATAGGGTTTGAGAGTCGCTATTAGCAAGGGGCGTGCCAAGGGCAGCTTTCCTAATAGCAAGTTGCACTGGCATGTACAATTGTTGATCAAAACGCTTGCAGTTTACCAACAAGTTGGTGGTAAGTCAGTCTTAAACGGGAAGGGGTCCCCAGAGACCCATTCCCTTTTGTGAATGGTAGCCAAAATATTTTTTAACCCGTTGCATGCTTGTGACGGAACCGCTCCGTCACAAGCCACGGGTGAGCTGTGCTTGTGACGGAACGGTTCCGTCACGGCCCGCTCGCCATGCCTGCGCGGCGCGAATTCCGCACCTGCGCTGACTAATTAATGGGCGGGCAGGTCCGTTCCGTCACAAGCACAGCTCACCCGCGAGCCGTGATGGAGCGGTTCCGTCAGAAGCATGGGACCGCCGCGCGACCCCCCCTCCTTAGCGCTGTGGCGGAATAGCCGCCGCAGCGAAGGGGTTAAGAGGTGGTACTGGCCCCCCGGACCACTGCCTGCCCTAAAAAAATGGAAAGAAACCTTTCCTTTTTTTTTTTTAAACACATCCCATTTTCCTTTAATGAAAACAGGCTGCATTTGAAAAAAGTTTTTTTATTGAAAAAGCAAAGACAGACATTGGGATCTGCTGTCCCCAGCAGGCCCCCATCCATGTGTTTGTATGCCATCCCTAATGGGTCACAAATTGTGACCTGCCTTATGAATATTAATCCCAGGTCCCAATATGACCCATTTGAGAATCGCAAACAGTGTCTTAGACACTGTTGTGCATTCCAGTTTGCGAGTCGCAAAATGTAATGGTCGTACATCTGGCCCAATATGGGTACTGCCATGGAAACATCACGAAGGCCAGTATGCCCTTCTGTGTTTGTTTCCCACTCAGGAGTGTTCCCTATGAAAGGATATTATTTAGGCTCAAATTTGGGACTGCTTCAAAAATAAATTACCATTGAAAGTATCTGAATCCCACTCGAGCTGTCACAAGTAATGAGGGTGACTCCATGGCTCGGTCCAATCTAACAATGACACCTTAAGGATACAATTATTAATTCCTTTCTATAAAATCATAGAGTCCCTCCCAGTAAACTTTGACGGTTTTGTGCTTCTCTGAACTGTGTTATCTTTTTGGTTGCAATCTCATTGTTTTTAATAGTAGTGATGTGTTCTTGTGCTTTGATTTTGATCTTACCAGTAATGAAACCTATGTGAAATATAGATGACAAGTGCACACCAATCTATTAATAACTTACTTGGAGTCTAAATTTGTTAAATAATGTTTTGTTCATGCATGGCCATTCCTAAAAATATTTGCTTTAGGCAGTGCTGTGAGGTGGCACACTTTTCAATTACTGAGCAGATAGTGACCCTTTGGCGAGGTGAAGCCCTAGAGGGGAGATTGGGACTAGGCATGCTATTGAGTACGCAAATGTACAAGATGATCTTCAAATTTCTGGATCTCATTAAGGCTAATCATTGTCTCCGGATGGTTCCTTCTCCTTCCTCTTGGATGTGCATTTTTTTCTGAGGACATTCTGGATCTCAGTGATTAGAGGGTCATATGTAGAGGCAACCTAAATATGTTTGTTTGGTTTAGTTCATTGACAACTAACAGGGTGAAACAACACATTTCCCTTACCTCACACAGAATGCTTATATTACTCTTAATGGGAATACACCAATAATGAAATGCCTGTGACAATAAATGATCCATCCTTATCCACACATTTATATTTGCCGAGCCTCGATATAGCCAGTATCAGAATAATACTATCATCATGTTGTAGAGGTAGGATACTTATTACATGGGCATTATTTCTCAGAGGAGTTGGCATATGAGGCAACTGCATCTGATTTGGCTATTTGCAATCCCCCTTGATTTACTAAAACAATACACACAAGGATGGCTGCCTGTGAATAACAGCACACCATTGTTTCTGCATTTGCATTCCGAAAAGGCAAACTTTTTCTTAAAGCTGGGCATATTTCTGAAAGGAACCAAATTACTTTAATCCTTATTTGTTGTACTCTATACATTATTTTGCTACTTTTTTAACTTCAACACAGTTATTTTTCCCTTTATTTGGGAGTGGAACCAATGGGCCATTTGCAGTCTTTTATGATCATGCCAACAGACACCATGGGACTTACAACACACAGAGGTCAACATTTAGGTACAGATCTCAAGCCTTTGTTGTGCAGCTCTGGCATCTATTTGAGAAAGTTGTGTGGTGTTTGAGGCTGTTACTTTCTTTGGGTTCTTCCTGCAGTATTTCCACATCCAGCAGTGGCATAGCTAGCTAGACCTTGTGGCGGTCTCTGCATTTGCCGCCGCGACTGCTGCAGGTAAGAGTGGGGCTGAGTCTGCTGCCCCCAAAACTTGTGCTGCCCAGGGCAGACTACCCTGCCCCCCCCTTCCCAAGCATCTGCAGTCCAGGAAATGTTCTAGTCACTCGCAGCAGAACGCAGATTCCTAATCATCATGGACACTTTGCTCCTGACAGCTAGGACCTGTTTCTAACTGGTAATGTAATGCAGCACCTGGCAAATGCCCATAGCACGTGGCACCCTATTTACAATGCATGATATTACTTTCCTATAAGGAGTTCTGCGGATGTAAGTGGGAGGTAAAGCAGAAATGTTGCATGTTTTCTCTGTTCTTAGCTACAAACCTCAGCTCCTTGCTTTTTATCCTTCACAAAATGTCACTGGGCATTACCTCGTGATATTACTCACATGTTTTCATGCGGACTGCCGGTTGCACCCAAATCAGGTTTGTTAGGCGCTAGTCCTAACCTTCTGCTCTGATCAGTTACAAGCTTCTTAAACAGAAAGAAGTGAGAAGTGTGGCTCAATGGTTAGAGGAGGCATACCCGGAAGCTGAGGTCAGACCCGGGACCAGGGTTCAATTCCCGACGCGGCAGGGTCTGAGCCCAAGTGTCCATGGACTCGATAATTCTCACTTCGGTGCCTACTTGAATCACGGGTTCACACTCTGCAACTCTGGGCAATAGCTTGCTTAATCTCCACTACGGCCCCCCGCGGCGAGATGCCTGGCTTTCACCTTGGGGATGCCCAGTATGGGTTATCTCACAGGGAAAAGCCAGGACGGGTTCCCAATGCAAGCGCCGGGACACCCCGTTGGAGTAGCTGTGCGCTATATAAGATACACTAAAAAAAAAAAAAAAAAAAGATTGCCTACTAACACCCATTGAAGCATTCATTACTAGGGCTGGGCTTAGTGTGGTGGAGTTTGTTGGTCACTTCATGGAGTTCCGCTACCTTTTCCCAGGCCTACCTACAACTGCAGATCATTTGAGCAAAGTCCGTTACCAGGCACAGTAAAGTACAACAACAAAGAAAGCAAGATTCCAACAAAATGATGCCTGTTTTCTGAAAGCAATCCTGGGTCAAGCATGGCCACATTTACAATTTCAACGCAGAAGCATTCTTGGCCGCATATAAGGTTGATAAACCTGACAAGAGTACCAATATTGTATGCAGGATTTGCACTCTGCGTGATAGCCTTTAAACCACAAAGCAATGAGCGATAGTCTAAATTTTTGATGCTGGAAAATCAAAGATAAATTGTCTTTCTTTCTGCATTATACTTGCGCATTGCACTGCCACCCGCTTCTTTTGTCTGTTCTCCATGCGCAATTTCATTTGCTGTCATATTTATTCTTTAGGGAGTATGATGGTGGCTCTGATTTCCATATCATTCTCTTTCATGTGAGCTTGAGTCAGCAGAAGCTCATGTTCAATGAGCCACATCATTACTGCAGACCTACAAAAATCACCCTGTTGATATGGAATGTCACTTTTTGACTAACTGTATATTGCATAATTGCAACCAGGCATTTGTCTTGCCACTGTGACTCTGACTTGCTGCTAGGCCAAATGAAATTACAATGCATACATTTTCATACTTTTCTTCTTGGCTTGTTGATAACATAAAGGGCTGATAGACCCACGTTATGCTATCATCGGGCTTTGATCATCCCTGGAAATGTTTGTCCGTCACATGATCTTGGCAAATGCAAATTGCATATGAAATGCAATTTTTTACATAATTGTGTTGCAAACTTCCATGCGTGAAGCGCTGATAGTGATGATCCCCAAGCCAGGGAAGGACCCCGCATCTTATAGACCAATCTCAATGCTTAACATCGACTTTAAGATCCTTAGTCAAGTCCTGGCCAATAGATTACTCCCCTACCTTAAGCAACTGGTCCATACAACCAGTCGGTTTTATCCCAGGGCGAAACGCGCTGTGGAATATCCGCTGTATTGCTCTTGTCATGCAATCACTAGAGGGCAGGGCTGAACAAAGTGCTCTGGTATTCCTCGATATCGAACAGGCGTTCGACTCACTGAGATGGGAATATCTGTGGTGAGTGCTCCTAAAAATGGGGATCGGTGAAGGGTTTGTGAACTGGGTGAGACTCCTCTACACCCAGCCTGTAGCGAGGGTCCTCACGGGACGCTACATCTCAGATGCACTACCGATAGCCAGGGGGACGCGACAGGGGTGTCTGCTCTCCCCCTTGCTGTTCGCCTGGCAATGGAGCTGCTGGCATGCCACCTCCGTAGGGTCCTCCAGGGGCAGGGTATCCACATTGGGGCCCGGGAGTATATAGTATCACTGTATGCGGATGATGCACTGATGTATTTAAGGGAGCCTACCCAATCACTTCCGCTACTGTTGGCGACCTTGGGTCAGTTTGCCGAGGCCTCAGGACTTCATGTCAATAACACCAAATCGCAACTATATCCGGTTGGTTCAGAGGCTGAGAGGGACAGGGTACCACTACCAGAGATGGGGCTTCCGTGGGTGTTAGATGCATTACGCTACCTCAGGATCGAGATCAGTAGGGACAGAGAAGTTTTTTTGACAACACAATATGGGGAGGATATTGAGGGGTCTCTGCGGCAGCATTGACTTCTGGAACACACTCAGGCTCTCGTTGATGGTGAAGATCGCCTTGATTAAAAGGGTGGTGTTGCCTCGCTGACTCTCCACAATGCAGGGTTCACTCTTTGAACTCCCACACCAGGTTTTTCGGGACCTTGATGCCATGCTAGTCCACCTATTGTGGAATGGTAAACGGTGTCGGGTGAGCCTAGAAGTAATGAAATGTACTTGGGGTAGAAGCGGTCTAGAAAGCCCTGACCTTGAACTTTATTATTTTGCTTCCCAATTACAGCACGCAGTGGCCTGGCTTGATCTGGACCCATCTTGGGAGTTGTCGCTCTTGGCAGACACATATGGGGATCAACAGCTGGGTGCGCTTCTTTGGCACACGAAGGGGCGGCGGGTCCAAAGCCCTCCACTGGGCCGACTACTAGCTGGCATTTGGGCTAGGGTGATTAGACAGATTATACGGGTAAGACCGTTTGCCCCGGAAGCAGATTTCTGGCTGATGCCGCCTTTCGCGCTCATTGACAGGGTCATGTCTACCAACAAATGGAAGGCAGGAGTTGTCTTATGTTAGTGGATCTTTACCCTGAATAACGAATCATAACATACCGAGAAGCAGTAGATTCTTTCGAGTTGTGACCGGGGCAATTCTTGCAATATGCCAAAATAGCAGCAATGGCATGACATCTATCGCCTAAATTTCCAGACACCCCTGAGCACACGCACACTCTAGTCACAATGATAGCTATGGCGGGAGGACAGAAACTGGGTACTCATCTGTATAGGGCATTGCTGGGAGGACAGGAAATGCGCACCTCTCAAAACAGAACATACATGGCGGGAAGTGAGCCCTCAAGAGACCACACTACGAGATTGGGAAAAAATCCATAGGGGTGTACGTAAAGTGGCGGTTTCCAACAGATTTAAGCAAATACAATACAGCATGGTTCACATGACGTACCTCCCACCTGAGCTCCTTCATGTCATAGATAGCTTGAGAGATCCAAGATGCCCCAGATGCCACTATGCACAGGCAGATTTTCCACATATGGTTTGGTCGTGCCCCATGATGCAGATATACTGGACAGCTATCCTAGAGGAATTGCATAGAATGATAGGCTGTAGAGTTGCCTTAGAGATACGTACATGTCTCCTTAGACTGATTTCCCGGGACCCGAAACGTAAAATCAGTAGGAAGTTCCTGGTGTTGGGACTTGTTACAGCCAGGTGACAAATAGCAAACCACTGGCTGACACAAAATGGGCTGCTGGTAACGAATTGGAAAGAGGATCTGAAGGAATGCACAATGGCGGAGGAGGGACACATACGTAGCTTTAGGAGGGATGCCAAACTCCCGGAAGTATTGGAGGCATGGGGGCTAATGGTTCAGGAGATAGGAAGGGGCTCCCCAGACTCTACACAGATAGTGTCATCTGCGGTTAGTCACGTGGGGACAGCATCCCCTGGGCGGAGAGAGGCACTGGAGGATACCCCCGATTGAAATGTTGTTAGAGATTCCTTTGGATGGGTGGGCCTGGTGGGCGGGGGGCGAGAGGGCGTTGGGAGGGTGGGCGAGACTCAGTTAAAAGTTCATATGGTTGAGGCTGACAATGTTTGTGTTAATTGCTGGTTTGGTATAAACTTCACAGGCGTCTTCAATTGGACTACCTGTGGCAGTGCAGGGATTGTATGGTTTACTGGTCGGAATTGTCTGTAAAATATTGCTGTACTAACATATGAAGTAAACCTTGAAAACCACAATAAAGAAATTAAAAACAATAAAAATAAAATTGTGTTGCAAACTGTTGTGCAATCTGTTATACAACATGGTCATGTAGAATGTATTCAGCTGTGCATGCCGTCGTGCAGTCCTCTTATTAGGGTCATTCTGTTTGGCACGTGAGGATTATTACTTGTAGGTTTTGAAGATGGTATGTCTTTTGTGTCCTTGCTGGGAGTGATGTAACTTCCAATGGTAGCGGCTGGGTTTTGGCCCAGGCCCAACCCGCGCCTTAAAGGCACACACACTCTCTTCAGGGAGTCATCCTTCCACTCAGACATCCCTAACTACAATATGGCCCAACGGTAGGATACCCTGGGGTTGGAAAGAGGAACACAAGTTTGTCACATAACATATTCGAACGGGTCAGGCGAGCCAGTAATAGGCCAGCCCAGTGACCATTTCATGAAACTACAAGGCTCAAGCCAGAAACATGCCTCCTAATACCAGTGCCCATCTTTGAAGAACAAGTTCAACATGAGGACTTGTAAGGACATAGTTTTGCAGAACATACCTTCAAAACAACTTTCATGACAATATTTACACCCAAAAATTATTTTCAAAATTCATGCAACTAAATCTGCAACGTTTGCGGAAAAAAAAGAAATTTGAACAAAATACACTTTTTCAAAAGCAAAATCCAACAATATTAAATGGAAAAGGGGACTTAGGAATGAAAGGAAGGAATGGCTGTTGTTTTAAAGTGAAACCAGCAAAAACCTGCATATATATGCAATCAAAAGGGATGGAACAGGAAGAAGGGAAATCTCAGCAGAAGTTTAAAAACAAATGAGGTCAGGCTTGTAACAAGGTCAAGGTTTTCTAACTTGAAACAATGAAAAGGCTAGCCAATTACAGACCATTTAAGTGGCCATTTAAAGAAACTGCAATGCTCATGGCAGAAACACTACTTCACAAATATCGGTTCATTGTTATTGTTAGCATGACCAGTTGAAAGGGCAACCTACTGAGACGCATTGCCCCAAGCCCAAGTGTCTCCAATCCTTTCTGTAGTAAGAATACTTAAGTTCAATGAAAACCAAATCGATCTACTACCATTATTAGTGTTTCAATTGTGATAGCATCAGTGCAAAATTGCATTTGGGTCACTATATGCAAGATCATCAGCAGTGATCACCTCAGTTCATCAGGCACCACTGCCAGCAGTAATATAACAAGCATTGGTAAATGTATTATGTTTCACCTATGTGATTAATAATAAGCAGTTTTTGGTTGTAAGTTGTAGCTTGCTGAGTAGTTGTGCAATATAAGTTACAGAAAGTCTGTTAGAGTGTTAAGATTTGTTTATGTACAAAAAGGCAATATATTGTGCTGTTACTAGCGGAATAGTGTGGGAAAGTAATAGTAATATTTTGAGAAATGAAAGAGGGAAATAATAGAATTAATTGTTGTAGTAGCAATATTATGTGTTTAGAGAAGTTCTGACAATTTGTGGGCCCGGTGCCAATGCACCTGCTGCACCATTCAAATAATGTCTCTGTTGCACCATTTAATCAAGCCCCTGTCAACTGCTAAGTAACTGTAATTGTGAAGGCCTGTTTAGTAGTAAAATGTAGCAATAGTAGGTGTTTAGAGGAGCTCTTACAACTTTTTAGCTCTGTGCCACAGCACCTGCTGCAACATTTAAGCCACGGCCCTAGTGCCTGAAAGATAAATGTACTTGTGACTGCCTGTTTAACTGTAAAATATATCAATAATTGGTGTTTAGTGGGGTGTCTGCAACTTTTGGCCAAGGTGTCACTGCACTCTACTGAACCAGTTAAATCACGCCCCTTTTAACTGCAAGGCAACTGCAATTCTGACTGGTGTATAGTAGTAAAATATAGGAATATTATGTGTTTAGAGGAGTACAGCCAACTTTTGTGCCCAGTACCACTGCACCTGATGCACCATTGAAATTCATGACCCTGTCATCTGCAAGCTAACTGCACTTGTAACTGCCTGTTTAGTAGTAAAATATAGCAAACATAACTGCACTTATGACTTCTTGTTTAGTTTTAAAATATAGCAATTTTAGGTGTTTAGTGGAGTGCCTAGAGCTTTTGGTCCTATGTCACCGCGCCTGCTGCACCATTGAAATCATAACCCTGATGTCTGCAAGGTAACTGCACTTGTGACTGCCTGTTTTGTTTTAAATTTTAGTAATAATCTAGGTTATTCCAGCTGAATTCCGACAGGCTCGAGGAGCCCATGTGACAGTCGTAGACTGGCCCGTAATCCCTATGGACGGCGTTCCCGCCTTTGGGATTACAATGCTCGGTTTCCCACAGGCTTTCCATGCTGGGCTTTCCGACATGGAAAGCCTGTCAGAAAGGAAGTTTGGGCCCATTAGCAGGGCCCCCTTCTCCAGTTGGGGTGCAGGGATGAACACAATCTCCCATTTCTCTATGGGAGCTTGTTCTACGGCCAGTTTATTGCTTTAGGACAAGCTTCCGTTGGAAAATGGGAGCATGCAACAGCACCATGTGCTGTCACATTGTAATAAGTGTGCCGGGACCGCCATCTGGAGGTCGGTCAGTCCTGAAGCAACTCCGACCAACATCGTAATAAGGCCTGTGGTGTCTAGAATGGGGGAATTCCTCTCTAGTTGGTACAAATGTTCCCATATACTTGGGCATCTAAATCCCACCATGCTAATCAATAAGGTCCGGTTCCTAATTATTTGCCGTTCTAATCCCCTCAAATTGCAATTCCCCATAAATCCCTGGATTGGCCCAGTCATTTATCTCCTCTTCATTGTCCTAAATCACCTTTATACTCATTGATTCGCTTTGACTTGATTTTTCAGCATCTCTCAGGGATCCTATTACCTTTTGACCATTCATTCACTCCGAGAAGAGCATTGTTGTATCTTCAGTAAAAAAATCAAAATGATGTTAAATTAATAATTCCCTTCTCCTCTAAGACTCTTCCTTCAGTGCAATCTGAGGGGGCCAAACACTTAGGGGCCAACTCCTCTTGCAGTGCCGGGGCAATCAATCTTTTTGTAAGTTTTGTGTTCCATTTGCACAGTTTAAGGCAGTGCGGAGTCCTGAACATGCCAGACTGCAAAAGAGGGTCCGAATTATGATCCTTATTACTTGCACTATTGGCCAAGATGCTACACAAGAACACAAGATCCTCCATCAGATTTCCGCTGCAAGATAAACATTTTAGTAGCAGGAGCTCTTGATGGATCATGTCCGCTTTGTTGGTCACCCAGTAATGCCTCTAGGGATGCCTCTTTCATGCCTCGTCGTCCTATTGCAGTCACAGAGGGCAATTTGTGATTCTGGAAGGTATTTCACACTCCGTTTCCTTTGGATATTACTACTTGTCTTTTTGAGTCACAAACATTGTGATTTTTCACAAAAAAGAGTTAGTTCATCAGGCCCTTAATTTTGAGTTCAAAACAAAAAATCCACAGGCACCCCGGCTTGGAAGAAGTAGAGGTCACCAAGTAAGATGTTTTAAGCATAGTTTATGGATGACATTTCAGATATGGTTTATGATTGCTTGAAAGAAGATTTTGCTGGTTTCGAAAAGGCAGTAGAAGAGGTGAAAGTTTGTTTTAGGAAAGGTGGCAGGTAAAGAGATTCATAGAGGTAAGGGCAGTTTAGAAGGCTGAGTTAGAAAAATGTGGATCACAGCAAAATCTCAACTTTATTCATCTATGCAATCAATGTGTGTGAGGATTGTGGCATATTATGTGGTATGTGGTATGGTTGTGCGACCTTACAACGTAATATGCTCACAAAATTGTCTTGGGTCCAATCAAGCTAATTTTCAAAACAATCAGTCAGCCCTGGGTAGCTGGGGCTTCTAGCTGCAAGGCCTAAATAAAAAAGGAACTAGGTTAAACATTTAGAAGTGCCAGGCAATGGAATAAGACAGACACACAAAATGAAAGAAATCCAACAGCAATTTATAAAAATCGATGATATTTTTATGAATTTTAAGATAACAAGATGAGCAAAATCCACTTGAGCGTTCCGAAGCTATAGATTTTTAGGCAAAAGCTGAGACTAAAGTCTCAGCTCTTTAGTCCAAATCACATACAAGCAATGGTAACTGTAAAATTTACAAACTTTAAAAAAGTTGAAAGAGTTGTGTTTGACTACTCCAGCTAGTGTGTGGCAATCAATTCCAACAGGGAGATGGCCAGGAGGGGTAAAGAAAAAAGGAGTATTTGATCAGTTACCTGTTCATCACAGCAGTCTTAAATCCAGATCCACACTTTACATCAAGACTGTCATAGACTTCAATGGAGTGGTCCTGATTCTGATGATGCCTAAAGATGCTATGGGGGCCGGGACATTGACCAATCTGAATTCAAATGACACTCTGGGGTCTGGCAGACTGGAGTGCAACTTTTGGCCTTCGAAGATTGGTCTCTTGGGTCACCCAGCGGCATCAGCGTTGATTTGAAGAATTTGCTACTGACTTGCTGGAGTGGGCTTCTTTACCTTTATTGGCCCTAGTGCAGGCTCCAGGGGGTCAGTCAACTGACTCTTGGAGTCACTTCTGTTTTTCTGGGGCTCAGGAGTGACTTTTCCTCTAACCAGGGGCCACAGGCACAGTCCTTTCCTTCCTAGATCAAAGTGCAGCAGGTGCAGTCTAGCCGTCAGTGTAGCCTCGCTTGCCAGGTCCAGGGGTCAGCAGGTCAGGCCTTCTTCAGTACTTTCAACACCGCCATTGTGATCTGAGGTTCCATATTTATGTCCAGAAAGTGCCCTGGGGGATGATGCAGTCCCTACCCAATGGGCTGACAGGATCCCTCCCGCCCTGTGACACTGTGTGGCAAAGCAATCCCAGAGTGCACTTTTCTGTCCACTTTCCAGATGTTTGAACCCTGTCTTGGATGTTAGGAGTTTGGTAGCCCGCCCTAGATGTGTGGATCTGTGGGCTACATGCCCATGGGAAAACTGTTTGCCCATTGATTTCCCTTCTCTGTTCCCGCCACCAGTCTGCCTACCTGAACAAAGGGGTAGCCTTTCAGGAGTGGGATAATGATTTGCACACTAAAGGCCGCTTCTCCTTTGACACTTGCTATCTGGACCAGCAACCTCAGTGGCTTCCTGCAAGGGGGAGATAACTTGGTGTCATGATTCTATTGTTCCTGGAAGTCATTCAGACTACTCACTAGAAGGGCAGAAAGCTGTCTGGTGGCCAGTAACCCCTGGACAAACTAGGCAATAGAGTGGCAACTTTCCAAAAGTTCCCATTCCTTAAAAGTGACATTAAATTCATCTTGTGCATCAAGTTGGGTTTAATGCCATGATTAATGTGATACTTTGACGTACCCACTTGAGTAGTCCCATACAGAGATTAGCTGGGCTGAGAGATCAGCCTGCAACTGTATGTTACACAATGGGGCTACAAACTTTTCCACAACAAAATGAGAATTTTGAAATGTTGCTGTCAGGACACATTAAAATATATGTTCTATTTAATTATATAAAGCTCCCTGCCTTAAGGGTCCATAGGCCTTTTTAAAGGGAGACATATATATATTGCTATGGAAAGGGCAGACTTTGTCATTGGCTTACATGGAAAAGTTGAATTTATAGTTTGACTGCTCTTCCAGGCTGCATTGGCAGGGTGGGAGCCATTTTGTACTTTGTCACACACAGGGTGACACAACTAGCACATCAGCCCTGAAGGGGGGACACTCTGTCTTACATACCCTGGGTACCCTTGGCACCATGTACTAGGGGCTTACAAGTAAGCCGGCTTATGCCAATTGGGGGTATCCAATTCAACAAATATTTTGTAAGGGAGTAGAAACCTGGCACTGAGGTATGTTTAGCATGCCTCAGTGCATTCTCAGAGTAAAAAAATCAACAACATCAGTCTAAAACGTAGGGAGTGATCATGCAAAAAGACGCATTTCCTTACAATATGAATGTGCTTTACAGCTGTATAAGGAAAAAAGAACCACTGTAGCAAGTTTTGGAAAGACTAAAGAGCTCAAGAGATTCTTCTGAACAAAACCTTATGGTATGCATGATCAAAGATGTCTTCTTCTGATTTTATTCGTTTCAAAGAAATGTCTTCATCAAGCTGTCAAATATTAGGCGTCTGGGTCCAGGACATCATAGGATGCAGCCTTATCACTCAGTCTGCAGGGCAAAGTCAACTTCTACAAATGTGTCTAATCATGAAAGTAAAACCATTCACTGTGTCAAATATTCACCTTAAAGTAGTTTCATCAATGAGACATTGAAATACATAGTTACAAAATGGAGGATGCACCCTGAAGTCAGCTGTCTGTGACAGTAAGTCTTGCACTGTCTCATAGCATACATTGCATTCAGGCAAAATAGAAGAGTTGGACTTTTGGCACTGCAAAAAGTAGCAGTAAAATAGATAACGACATACTTGTTTGGAAAAATAAAGCAAACACAACTTACATATACATGTTGTATTAAATAATTGAAATTTCAATTGAAAATGGAATTGATAGAATAGCAATAGTAATTGTGGTGAATGTTCAAACTGAACATAGTAAAAGAGAATGTGAATGGGCCAGATATATTTACTTACAATTGAAGGGACCAGCTGTGCAGCCTTGAAGAAGAAGAAAACAGATTGAGGTTTATCTGGGTATTTAATAGCTGGTTAAAATATTTTTGAAGGTGCAATTTCCATGATTAGAACAAGTTGTGAAATGTTATTTATAAGGGCTTTTGGCAGGTTTGGATAGCAGGAACGGGCCCCAAGGGTATCTGAGTGCTTTAAACAACAAACAGATAATTCTTTTTACACACAAGGAGATCAACTGATATTCCCAGAATCACAGGATGTGAAGGCAAAGCTAGCCTTGCACCTGGATCCCTAGTTGTATAGTCAGCAGCTCTGGATGAGTGTGAGAATAGGAAACGTGTCACTGAAGCAAAGAGCATGAAGGCCAGTTAAACAACTTGGAAAAATTGAAGAAAACAGACATTCCTCAGCAGAATCACTGTATTCTGTAAACTCCTGTTTGCCGTAGATAAAAATAACCATCTTGCAACCAGTATTGTATTTGTGTGCCCTGCACTGCATTCCCCGGCGATATTGCAGTTATCTGATCCAATTGGCAGCCATGTTAATGCATTTTGAATAGTAACTTCTTTAACTCCTATAGTGACCTGCATGCTTGTGAGACATGATGTTAAAAACGTAAAGCAATAGTGGGAAACTCATTCTTAACGTTTGAAAATGTGCTCTTGTGACAAATTGGGTCATTTGTTCTCCAACAAGCACAATCAATGTCAGGGTGATCCACAAAAAGTCACTAAAATAACCTGTTTTTAACTCTGGTAACTTGGCACAAATGAAGTCAGGCTTAACTTAGAGGCAATGTGTAAAGTATTAAAGCAGCACTCAAACAGAAATAATGTGAAAACACAACACAAGAAAATCTACCACACACTTCTTAAAAAATAGAGTAAATTGTAATATATGACAAGATATCACAACAACACATATCTAATTAGTAGTACCTGTGATATACTATTTGAAAGTCTTAAGTGAAAATAGCACTAAAAAGAAAAAAGCACAGACTGTTGTGACTTGGTTGTGCTTGATCAGGACAAAGTCACAATTTTCAAGCCAACCGCAATGGAGCTCGGGTCAGGTACAGGAGCGAGTTCAGCCTGCTGGACAGTGTACCTAGTTGTATATGCACTGTGATGAGAGGTCCTGCATCATGCTGTGTTGGGTTGCATTGGGTCTGATGGAGCCCCCAATCAGGACATGTGAAGTAGTGCTTGACGTTGTGTTGTGTGTAGTCGGTTCTAATGAGGCCGCCGATCAGGAGCTGTGAGGTGCTTGATGCTAGGTCCTGCATCGAGATGTGTTGCACAGCATTGTTTCTGATGATGCTGCTAATCAGTAGCTGCAAGATGCTACGAAGCAAGGTCCTGCATTGTGGTGCACTGAGTTGCGTAACACCACATCGGATCTGAGGGACTCCACAGTTGGGCCAGGTAGAGTGCACTGTAATGCCAGCCAATGGACCAGGACTTGGGGGATTCTTTTGGGGATCACGACTCACTCCAGCAGAGGCCAACAACAGGACACAGGCAGGTTCCATTGAGTCTGGGTTCAAGAGGTCCACTATATTTACCAAGTGGGGGGAAAACACCTATACCACCCCCACATCTGGTTATGGAAACTTGCTCTCCCGCCTTTTCCAGACTCCGTGTTGTGTGCAGTCAAAATAGACTGGTGTCAAGTCCCTTTGTGCAGGTGCTGAGGCAGCCCTTTCAAATGGCAGGGAGCAGCTCTGCCCTCAACTATCTTGGCAGCCTGGTTTATCATGCCAACACCTAGTCCACCTTTGTGTCAACTACACCTAATCATGTAATGCAGGCAGCAGAGACTAAATGTTTAGGACAAGAAAACACCAACTTTCCAAAAGTGGCATTTTCAGAATTATGACGTTAAATACGTCTTTACCATTACGGTGGTTTTTACATTACAAGTTATGTGAGTGTAGACATCATTTTCCTACCTGTTCAAAAATAAACTTAAGTTATCACTTATTAAATGTGATAAGGTAACCCAATATTATCCTGTGGGAGAGATATAGGTCTTGCAATAGTAAATAACTGCTTTGGGAGTTCTTCATTGTAAGGACATCTCAGACTTAAATCCACATGTCCTACTTTTGAAATACAATGCACTCTGATCGAGGCACCTATAGGGCCTACTTTAGGGGTGGCCTATATGTATTAAAAATGAAGGATTAGTATTGGCAAAAGGTTTATTTTGCCAGGTTGAAAGGGAAGTTTATAACTGCACAGCGGCTGCAGTGACAGTCCTGAGACATGTTTACAAGGCTATTTTAGTGGCTGGCACAATGAATGCGACAGGCCCACTGGTAGCATTTAATTTGCAGGTCCTGGGTATATGTAGTACTGCTGTATTAGGGACATACAAATGAATGTGCCAATCAGGTGTAAGCCAATTGTACAATGTTGTAGGGAGAGAGCACACATTTAATTCAGTAAAACACAAGGGTGAAGGCAAAATGTTTGGAGGACTATTAGCCAAGAATGTCAGGTCTAACATGTGCCCCACTCAGCTGAAAGTAGGGTGAACTACTTACCCTCATAGGAGTTCTTATCACTAAGACGGGAAACCGGAAAGACCATTTGCATCAAAGGCGAGGGAACAAGTTATACTTAATTTATGGACCGAGTTATAGTTACTTGAGATAACTGTAACTGGTGAATGTTAGTGGTTTTGGTTAATTTAACCTTTTTTCAGTGAATTTCTAGTGTTTGTTTAAATGTAAAGTGATATTTTATTACAAAACGTAATGCCAATGCCAGCCCTACGCTATGCACTGCCTTTGGCCTGGCCCTGACTCCAATCCCCCTCCCACGTGCAGCCACCCCCTCTTCCCGTGGCACACAGCCTTTCGACATGCGTATCGCAAAGTTGACCGCAGGGCCTGGTCTTTAGCCATGCACAGAAGGGGTTTGCCGCAGGCAGCCAATTTATCACCATTCACAGCCGAAAGTCACATGGCCAACAGCCTGTTCTGTGGGAACCCACCACAGACGCTCTGGCCAAGCCCCCTTTTTATATTTTCCTGTGAGTGTCCTCTTGGAGCCAGTGGTACATATAAATATATAAATAAATAAATAAATAAATAAGCAAACAAACAAACGTACATACATACATATATATAAGGGAAGAGGAGAGTGATTTATTATCATTTTTCTGCAGCATCGCTTGGGAAGTAATTATCTTAAGAGGTGCAGAGGCACCGGCACTGTGCTATTACAGAATATTTTACCAGCAAGCATCCGATAAAATGTGGGACATTGGCTGTGGAAATGCTATTTGGCAGAATTGCGCAAAGTGCCATGTTTTGCAGCACATTTGAAGTACTGATGCATGCTGGTGTTTGTGGTTCAAGGAGCAAACCACATGACCACTTGGACTACACAGAACAATTGCACTCACCTGTGAGCAAGGCTGGAAAGTTGAAACGCGTTAGAATTTAAAGAGTGAATTTCTCTCTGCATTTCATGACGAATAAAGTCTACTTTTCAGCCAGTCAATGTTGGGCTCTAGTCTTTTCCTTTTGGTAGCAGAACTGCAATTTCCAGGATCTCCATTCCTGGTCCAAGGTCCTGCCCTGCAGGATTTGGGGCCCCCAGCAAAGTGGAGTTTGTTTGGTGTTATATATATATATATATATATATATATATATATATATATATATATATATATATATATATATATATATATATATATATATATATATATACATATATACATATATATATATATATACATATATATATATATATATATATATATATATATATATATATTCACTGAAAAAACAATAGTTATAGTTAGCTGGACATTTTACTTGAAATTCCCACGTTATAGTTAGTTGGACTCACTATAACTCGCGCGCCCGCAATCCACTGCTGATGATGTCACATATTACATCATTCATGACATGGTCAGTGACATCACTGATGACATCACTGATGACATCTCAAATGACATGACTGATGACATCACTGATGACATCATCCAGTGTCTGTGTGTTTCTGAAAAATAAAAATACAATTAAGTTAAAGTTAATAATTTACATATTGAAGAATGAGTGGATGTATGAGTGTCTGGATGAAGGATTTAGTAGGTGCGTGACTGACTGTATGAGTGAGTGATTAAAAAATGCACCTTATTGAGTCATATTTACGAAGATACGTCACTTTCTAAACCCCTGCGCCACATTATACCTACGTCAGGTGTAATGTATACAAAAGGGGTGTATTGACGCAAGAAAGGGTCGTAGAGGTGATGCAGTGAAATGTATGAGATTTCACTGCATCACTTTTAGGACATATGTCAAAAGGAGGGGAGGGGGTGGATCAGATGAAGATCCAAGGGCTCAGATTACCATTCACGGAAATTAGAGAATGGAAGGTCCAGCCAAAGTCAGAGCCCCAAGGGACAGTGACAAGCAAAGACAGACTCGGCTGTTCCTAAAGGAGAGAAGAAGGGAAAAGTGCGGTCACAGGGAGGGTAGAGGTAGTGCTCAGTGGAGGGCTACCCTGGGTATCCAATTTGTTGGATTTAATGGCCTCACACACCCTTGCGAGTGTCATGCTTCATCATTGGCGTTTGCTCCTCGTTGGGCAGGCGGTGCAATGCCCAACGGGCTCACCTCAAAGAGGGGCTCTTTGGCGGAGATCTTTTGTCCTGTCTTTTGAATATTGATATGTATGTCATCATATACGATGTATGATTCTTTAATATATCGGTCACATTTTTGCAATGCTGAGTGCCATTGTGCTAAATTTGTTTTCATGTATTTCAATATGACATTGATTGTCAGTCCTACGTAATGGTGGACTCCCCAATAAAATGAATCACCATAAAGCGCTTCAATACCTCGTATGGGGTAATAAGCCCTATATAGATACTAAATAACAATTACACTTACACTTAAATATGTAAATTGACATGAAAAGCTTGCAAAGTCAGTTTTGTCCATGAAGTAATAGGAAGACAGTAGCATAAATAGATTTTCATGAGGTTCTTGCTATAAGTGAATTAGGTCTACATGGCGTGCTCCTTTAAGCTTGCATACAGATAAGTCACTGCTGCTTCTATTCATTGACCTGGCACTGATTGCTTTCCAGCGATGGCACGGAGCTACAGTGCTGTGCACTTTGTCATACATAATGCACAGCCACTCAGCTGCAACTGGCTAGAGCCAAAGAAACCCTCTTTCACCCCCCTCAGTTTTAGTGAAGCAATGTGCCACTTTCCAGTAATGTCACGTCCACTTCAGAGGCGCGTTTTTGGTTCTGACGATTCCCAGTCTGCCTTGGGAAGGATATTCTTAATATCAACCATGAAAACTGAAGGGGTAGGAAGAACCTTTGCAGAAAAGGTCACATTGCCTCCTAATGCTTCTCAATTCAAAGCCTTGGTGCTGTCAGAATTACTGTTCAAATGTTTTATTTACATCCAGCGTGGGCATTTACCTAGCAACGCTGTTTCTATTCTGGCATGAATTAGGCTGCAGCACTCTACATAATGCTGGTATATTTCTGCAATGGTATATTGCTATGTTCACATAATTTGTGGATTGGCACTATGTTATTTGGTATAGGTGTAAGCAGATGTTGTATATAGGGTGATGGTGCTTGTTTATATTAATCACAGAACGCGTTTGAAAATGCTATTATCCTATTCTGAAGGGCCCTTATCACATAAATACTTCTAAGATGCTAATTCATGTTTTCAGAAGTCTGAAGAAATGGTATAGAAAGAAACTAGACAGGAAGATAAATGTTGAGATCATTTGGGCTATTGTGTAATACTGTATGTAGGAAAGTCATCCTTTTTGCCCTGATCAACCCAATTTTTTGATTGATACTGGTGGTTCTGCTAACGAGGCACAGGGATGGTGCTCTGTCCTTAAACAGTATATGGTATTTTGTGTAATTATAATTGGGAAGACAACCTACCTGTAAATCATTAGAATATGGTAGGACATTTAGGATTATAGACCCTAGCGGACCTAATGCACTGAAGTGTGCACTGCCGTGGTGCCTGGTTTCATTTTAAAGCCAGCCCTGCCTTGCAAGCTGGTTTTAAAACAGAACTGTATCCAAATTTGACTTTGGAATTAAAAGTACTTCCAAAGTCCAAAACTACCTTTTCAATATGTATGAAAAAAAGTCTACCCTAAGGTCTGCCCTATGTGCTCCAAGGGTACGGTTCCTTGCTATAAAAGGCTGGGGCATTACAAAATGTTTTATATGCCCTGGTGAGGGAAAAACAACCAAAATAGTTTTTCCACATTGTAGTACTGTTAGCACCATAGGCTAACATGGGAAGGCTTTATTAAACTTTTGGAGTTAGTTAGCAACTTAATCCAAACAACTTGCTAAGGTGGAATTTGTTATAACTATAACAGGAAAGTAGTTTTAGAGCTTACTTTCCGGATGTTGCCTAAAACAGCCCTGAAGCAGCCTCTTCAAGGCATTGTGATGTAGAAGGCTGTTGTCATCTACTCAAAATCCTGATCCGAAGACCTGACTTTTCAATGTCAAGAGAAAAAGCTCCAAAACAGTGACTAAGCAAGAAGGCGAAAACTTGACGGGGCCCACCCACTCATTCAGTGTATCCAACACACGCTCCATCGTGGTTGACATGAAACATTTGACTTTGTCCTGGTCCAGCGCAACCAAATAGCTGTGGTTGGCTCTTTACACTTTTAGGTCCTAGAAACTAAAACTTTTCATTTAAACCTTAAAAAATATTATCTCTGGTTCCCTAATTTGAATTCTTGTTGTTTTGCTGTCATTAGAAAGATAACAATATTCTCTATTTTATAAATTGGTGCTATTATTATTGTGTTGAGTCTTTCATGTATTTACTGTTTTGGTGATCTGTTCTGTCTCCTAAGTTAAGTCTGACTGCATGTCTGCCAAGCTACCAAGGTTTGGTCTAGGATTAATTTATTGAGACATGACTGGACCTTATTTGTGATGTGGTGTTATTGCTAGCTGTAGGTCCCTACCTACCTGCACCTACTAATAAACCACCCTCCAACACTGTGAACCTAAACATTAATGAGTTTCCTAGAGCCAGGGGCCCAGGAGACACTCAAACTGGAGACCTCTGAGGGGCTGTAGGCTGCTCTGTGTCCTGGTTCTGTCTGCTCCAGTACTTCTGGGGAAGCAGAAAACCCTCTCACCAACTGAAGGGAAAGGATTGCTGCTCTCCTATTTCTCGCCATCCTCTGACACTCCCCCTCATAGTTCCAAAAAAAGCCACCACACTATTTAAAATGTGAAAACAGCAGGCAGAAATGTTTTGTGGATTACGGATCCATATTTCTCCCAGAAGGGGAAGAAACATGAAGAAACACACCTGGAATTACTTTTCAAATGATAGTCTGCATTCTGGGGGAAAAGCTTGTAATCCCCGTCACCTCACCGGAGATATCAACCTATTGTTAAATGCAGTTCCAGTATCTCCCCACAGAGATATCTGGAACCTCAGAAAGATGCCCTAAAAAGGATGTAAGACAATTGTGGCAAGCAAGAGATCAACCTAACTCTGCTGTGTCATTGATTTCAATCATTAGTCTACTTATGTTGAAAGTTTCAATATGTTTCTCAGAGTTTGTAAGCCTCATTTAGTCCTTGAGAACAATTTTATATAGTAATCTGTGAAAGTAGTTTTATAGTCCCTGAGAAGAGTCTACTAGAGTCCATAGTGACATTGTCTGCCTAATGCATAACATCTAGTGAAATAGCTTACTTTTTCCATTGTAGAAAACACAGGATGTAATGGCTAATTAACCATTTAGTTTGTGAAAGTATATTTTTTGCAAATATACACAGACTGTATTGATGGTTTGCATACAAAAGCACTTCTTCAGTGCTGCTGTCTGACTTTCTGCCTTGTGACAGGCCTGGGGGTGATCAGTGACTTAGTGTGTAACAATAAAAAGCCTGTGCTCAGGGATCTGTAGCACAGTTTCTGTCTACTCTGTGTGTCCCACCTGTGCTCATCAGTACATCAGCTCCAGTGAAGGCCAATAATGGTGGGTGGCTCCAGTATCTCAGTGGAATGCCTTCTTTGACATATCTCTCAACCCTTTTGCAGGAGCTCGGCAAATGAGGCTCTCAATTTCGGCCAAAGATTCCCAGATTTTTCCCAATATTGACATTATTATACCTTTGAGTAGCGTATTTGAATCCCTGTATTTAAACGCACACCAGATAAACATTGATTAAAGTGTGATGGAATATTGAAGGATGATTTTTGTACATGGACTGTTTCATGCTGCACTATACTCCAATCTACAAAGGATTCCCGAGAGATAACTCAATTACTTGAGCTTTTGTTATTTCAACAAAGTGTGCCAAAGACTGACTCTTACATCTTGCTGAAGACCCTTAACTTTAGTGTCATAAATTTGATAATCATTGCAAACGGTTATTTACAGAGGTGCTTCTGTTTGTGTCTGTTGTAGCAAGTTGCGGGAAGGAGGGAGGGTAGGGGTTGAATTGAGTTGGAACGGCTCTACCGTGCTGACCCCTTCCTTTGCATACTCGTAGAACTGATCTTGGCAGAGAGGAGAGACTGTAATGGAACTCATCATCATTCTCCTTACTACGATTTGTATCCTGAATGTCTCGCTTTACTGTATTGTGTTTTGGTTTCTTTTGCACTGCTCTGTAATTGTGTGAAGCGCTCCGATACCTTCCGGTCAGGCTAGCGCTATATAAAACTTCCTAAATAAAAATAAAAATAAAATATCTATGAATAAATGTATAAGCAATTTGTAAATGTGGGCTGATTAAAAAGTGAATAACACCAAAAACAAATAGTTACTTAGGGGAGCTGTACTTTTGCCCTACTATTAGCACAGATCGTATAAGGTCTTGCGGGACATCATATATCCCTAGTCAAACCTAAAAATAGAATGGTCCAATGAGCATTGCATTTGCATGCTTTGATGCAGGATCATAGACTTGCTTGTGTTTTTGAGGCCTTTGCAGACAATGGATGATAACATTTTAACCCATTCTTAATAATAAAATGTGCTCTGTCCAGTATTACACTAGTGCACATAGCTGTTTGGAAGCATTCTATGTAGGGAGGAAATATTACACTTCTAAAAGTGAATGGCGGATAGATCTGGTAAGGCAATTTAATTCCAGTTCTTACTATCGGGCGGAATTGGGACTATCTTGTTTTAACCCCTTCCATGCTGGTGACGAACCCCAGCCATCATGCACTACGGTGCTCGTGTGCTGATGACGGCTGGGATTCGTCATGGCCCGCCCGTGTTCGCCCGGCGGCCGCACACGGGAAAAAAAGCGGCCGCATCGAAGGGGTTAAAGCAGGAGCACTAGAAGACCTTTTAGCCTTAAATCACACAGTCCTGTCCATGGCCATAACAGCTGCGCCAACAGCTATGCCAAGGTTCCTCTAGTGTGATGAATGACATCCCTGGACTGCATCCATTTCCTTGAAGGACATCCACCAAGAAGGTTTAACTGATCAGTGCAGAGCACTAACATTCAATATTGAAGCCCTTAGAGCTCAGTGTAGCGTCAGCACCCCCAGAGCGGAGGAGCTTTGTGGATAGCACTGTTCTTGATAATGTTTATTGGCTGGCTACACTAAAAGTGCAATGTGTAGTTCTTCGGCCCTTTATAGTGAACATTGTGGATACTTTTTACACAGTATGTTCATACTTCCTATTTTGCTTTGGAAAATGCAAATATAGCTACAAAAGCCTTCCTGCTTATTACCATGATGCTGGATAAAATAGAAATAATTAATTGCATGCCAGCAAGGTTGTCAACGGAATCTTGTCAGCAAGATGTACCAGAACTATGGTTGCAGGCTTCCAGTAATTTAGATATTGAAAACATGAAGTTAAATTTGAGAATTTGGAGGAAAAATCCTCTGTATCCTTAAAAATTGCTGTTGTCTCTGGATAGAGAAATGCGAGTGAATGGAGTAACAAGCCCAGGAGATAAAAGTGGAGAATGCTGATCATTAGAACAGTAACAAAAAATAATACTAGGAAATATCTTTTGAGAGGCCTGAGGAAGCCTGGTGACTGCAACACACGAATTGGCTGTAATCAATAATCTTATTTACCTTGTTCATGAATATTTTGAGAAAATAAACTTTTTCAGAAGAAGAGTGAAGCCTGTAAGATGCCCAAAAACTACTGGAGGACTGTGAATAATTTAGAATATCTTTGGAACTATGCAAATAATTATGGACTCTAAGAACAAGTACATAATATCTCCAATAATCTATTTAATATATATTGTGGGGCAGATTTACTAGCCCCATGCACCACATTTACTCAGCCGTTGCTTCACTTCTGTGATGCAGCGGCGGCGTAAACCATCCGCCATGTTGTGCCTTATTTACAACGTGACACATCTAGGGAGATGTGCCTAGTTGTAAAGTCCTGTGCCACATGAAACCTGCGTCAGGTTTCATGTGGGCATCCGGCCCCGGGTGGGCGTTCCATCGCAGGAACACCTTGTAAAAGGGCAAATGAACTAAGGGGCTTATTAGGATGGCGGGCGAACCTGAGTCCAACCGCCATCCTTGCTGCTGCCAGACATGCAGCTGTCCCGCACCGCGAATTAGGATGCGACCGCCACCCTGGTGGTTATATTCCACATTTTAACATTGTGGCACCCGCACCTGAAGATTTCCCTGAGTCACTTTTAGGTCCATTCCGCATCAATACCCTGCGCCTGCTTGAAGCAGACGTAAGGAGTGACACAGCATGTTAGGTTAGGGCGCCCCTGAGCATTGCTGGAGCCGCGTCGCACTTGCGACACAACTCTAGCAATGCGCAGCCCTTACGCCACAGGATGCGACACGCATTGCTGTATCCTTGCGCAACGGTGCGCCGCATTGTAAATGCGACACATTTGTGGCGGCGCAGGGAGGGAACTGCGTGCTGCTTCTGTTCTGTCACATCCCTGCTGATTTGCAGAGATGCGCCAGAACTCGTAAATCTGCTCCTGTAAATCGGGTTCTCCAAAGCCCACATTTAGTTAAATGTAGTTATCTTAAAGATTTGGCATGGATCCGGCCCTCCAGGACTAACTTTGGAGAACCCTGATGTAAATCCTTGAGAACATGGCATGACATAGCCTTTGTCATTTGCATTGTTTATCTGCTGCTTGTTGTAAGATCGCCTTTTGCTGTGCAGATTTTATTAACAATATTTTGAAATATTGTTGATTGTGAGGTGATTTTACCGTGTTTTAGCAACTATTTTTGTGCTACCTTAATACTTTTCTTTATTCTCCTATGCATTTTTCATCCATAAACCATTGTAAAAATGGCTTATAACCCCATTTGACAGATTTACTTTTACTATAAGGTCATTGTTGTCGTACTTGACTCCAACTTAGATCTTAAGGAACAAGCTCAGAAAGTGGCTGGTACTTGCTACGGCCTTTTGCGGATGATTAGGAAAATCTTCCCTTTACTACCCTCCGTGGCCAGAAGGATGCTAGTACAAGCATTAATCTTGTCACGTCTGGATTATGCGAATGCTATTTATCTTGGAGCCCCACTCTCCACCACTAAAATATTACAGACGGTCCAAAATGTGCAGCTCGGCTTCTCTTAAATGTCCCAAAATAGCACTCAGCTAAACCTACTCTGATCTCACTACACTGGCTTCCAATCCAGGAGAGGGTTCAGGTTAAAGCTATGTGCATGGTACACAAAGCACTTGCTGGTAAAGGGTCTCTGATGATTCAGGCCATGATTCACCCCTACCAGCCCAAAAGAGCCTTGAGATCAGAGGGTAAATACTTACTGACAGCCCCAAAAATCAAACGAATGAGAAGTGAAGGTCGCCTGTTTTCATACATTGATGCCAAGATTTGAAATCATATTCTCCTTCACATCCACTCTCAACCCAACTACTTGTGCTTTCGTAAACAGCTAAAAACCTTTCTCTTCCCCTGATATGTTTTGAATCTGGTATTGCACATTCCTGAGCGCTGGGATGCCCTTGGGTAAACAGGCGCTTATCAAGTGCTTCCTCATTCATTCGTTGTATATGATGTAAAAACTACAGTTAAGGCTTGAAAAAATCAACTGTGACATGTGGACTGAAGCACCATATTGTGCCATCCATTTTGTGACTCTGAAACATGACGAAGACCTCAACTGGGGCCTGGTCCCCATCAGCCTGCAAGCTCTCATGTTTGCAGACAGAGCTTTAAAATACTCTTTTAAGGGCTTAAAAACCTGCTTCTAAGTACTAAATACGTCATAACTGAATTTACCTTATTGAGGTAAGGTAGGGTGCCTTGTGCTTAGAATGTTAGCATACACTTACAGTGAATGGATCACCAAAAGCAATTTTAACTGTATTGAGTTTAGCTGTTCCCACAGAGAATACTGGTAAAGCAGATTGTCCAGTAGGAAACAGATACAAAAAAACTTCAAGACATTTTCCTGTTTATAGTAATCTAATGTATTGATGATGTAAATTTTTTTCAACCTCATTAAGAGGAAATATAACGTTGAGAAAGAAAAGTTATATTTACTTGCCTAAGTCAGCATCAGCTGATGAGTCTTACATTACAGCTGGTGGCCAACTCAGTCCTGCCTATAATGAGGTGGCCAGCAGTTCTACAGAGAGGGTTAGAATCTCAGCTTCACCCTGCATTTAGAGCTCTGCACTTCAAAAAATACAGAATAGGTTGCATTCTGCATTCGGACATCGAACATTTTCCGCAAGGAAATTACACTACAGCTCTAGAATCCCAGCGGCACAAACCTGCTTCAGGTATCCAGCTTTTGGTTGTACAGTGGCTACTACAGTTTCTGCAGCATCCCACACACAGTAGATTTTTTTTCTCAAAAAGTGACAAATTCCTATTGGGACTTAGAAGAAATTTCAATATTTTTCTTCAAGAAAGTGACAAAGCCCCTTGCTGTGTGTCTTCTGGTGGGGCTTTATCTCACAGGACTCAGCGGGGCTATCGTGGTGGCCCCTGTCATCCTGCAAACCTGCTGCTGGATTAACAGCGCTACAAAATGCATTGTGAGGACCTGCTGTGTGGGAGTATCTGGTGCTGGGACTTCATGTCCCAAGACTCAGCTGGTCTACGGAGACAGTCCCTGTCATCCTGCACATCTGCTGCTGATTCAACAGTGCTACAGAGGGCATTCCGAGGACCCCCTGCATGGGAGTATCTTGTGGTGAGACTTTGTGTCCCAGGACTCAGCAGGGCTTCAGAGGCACCCCCTGTCAATGTGCACATCTGCTGCTGATTCAATAGCACTACAAAGCACATTGGAAGGACCCGCTGCATGGGCCGCACCCAGGCAAAGCCCAGGCCAAGGATAGGCTCATCTTGAGCCCGTCATCAACCGAAGCAGGCTGGGCTGGGGCACCCCCATTGGTTTTGTCTTGGACTGTGGCAGGTACCCTATTGTGAACCTATTTAAGTGTTCCTCCTGGGTACTGTTGCCATTCACTGTTTATTGTCTCAAGATGGGGGAAAGAAAGGCTGCCTCAAGGAAGTCACTACCATCTCCTGAACACTCTTCAATTTCTACTATTGATGGTTTCCTTGCCTGCACAGTTGTTGTACTCTCAAAAGAGAATAAGTTAGCAGAGGGACAACCCTCCCTGACAGAGGATGGTCCCCTACCACGCCTTGTCCCAGGGAGATCCCTCTGCATATCCTGCCCAGCCTGAACATGAGAGTATCTCCCTGTTGTGCAACCCCACCACCCAGCCAAGAGCCTGTATTCTGTCCACAACTGTGTCATATGCTGATCCAGTTTCTGATCTAAAACAGGCGCCCAGTCAATCACAGAGTTCTAGCCCAGTGTCAAAAGAAGGGAAACTGCTACCTCTAATGGAAAACTTGCTCAGACTAATTCTTATTTTCTAACTGTGGTTCCATTCTGGCAGAGTATGAGCCATTTGTGGGATTGGTCAATCTGCTCAAACAGAATTTGACACTGTCTTGAGTGCCAAACTATACCCAATAATTTCTCTGCTGGCATAAACTGAATGTATCCTATTGAGACTTATGGAAGCCCAGGGTGTGAGAAATAAAGGGAGCCAAAGCAAGGTTGTTGTGTTCCTCATGATGCAGCAGCGGGCAGCATAATGACATCTACCAAAGCTAGAGCGGGTGGCTGTAATTCTGCAACTGGAAGGCATGGAACTTTGGGCCAGCCCACAGATGTCGAGGTCAGCTCTTGTAGGGATAAAACAACTGCACCACTGAGCAGCTTACAACTACTGGGACCTGGGACTGTGGTACACTCACGTAGGGATTGGCCCTCTATATTACATCTTCAACCGGTATCAAGCCCATACATGATTGTTTTGCCCATTCCATCAATGCTGCCTTTGGGAACTATTGAAACAACTTTGAACTGAGAAACAAGGTCTCCCATTGATTAAGCACTAAAACTAATCTACCTGCTTGTCCTGCTAGAGACATTGTAATGGTGCAGATAATTGGATGGGTGGGCTCACGACCCAAATGCTTTGATGGGGATTGCATTAGTGTGACTTTGCGGCAGCCCAGGATTGTGTAAGGTTTAGTGTCCCAGGCTAATAGGGGCTTGATTCAATCTAATTTGATTCAAATTTCATACTTTCATACTTTTATAGTTATCCGGCATTGGTACAGTGGTGCCCGTCAGTCCAAACAAATGTGTTGGAGCATCTGGGGCTTGCAGTCTCCAAACGCTGTGAGCCACTCTCCACTCGGTCTGAGGTGGATTGACTCTCTCATTTGGGGCATTGTACCTGTTTGTCATGGGTTGTGCTACCCCCTGTTTCCCTTCCTTTTAGAGTGCAAATGAATTTCTTCAGAGCCTTTGGGTAATATCTTAGGGGCTCATTATGATGCTGTTACAATCGCCACCGCCTTATTATGATGGCGGGAGTATCGCGGCTGACGCAAAGTCCTTCTGCCGCTTTTCCGCCGGTCAGCAATCATTCTGATTGCCGGCCGGGCGGTGCTGGGCCAGTAACATGGTGGCGGGGCCTAGCAGGCACCGCTAGCCCTATTACCATGTGAAGTATGGACAGGCCTTTCCATGGCGGCGATGCCATCATGGAAAGGCTGGTGGGGATTGGCTTTGGGGGCCCATTGCAGGCCTCCGGGGTGAGTGAGGGGGGTGCACTTGGGGGTTATCAGTTCCCTGCATCATGGGCGTCCGCAGAAATTTTTCCAGGGGGGGGCAAAATGTTAACGTCATCACCATCCTCCGACATGATGTGTGCCAGGTGGGGCACACGAAACACTGGGGCGCAGAACTAGGATAGACTCAATTAAATGCCAGGAATCCAGGACATGTGACTGACCCTGCCAATGGCCAACAAACACCACCTGTAGGGAAAACGCTAAACTTTCTGACAAGTTGCTTTATCTCGGTCTGCTAGGTGTGCAGACTTCTGGGTCCTCGATCCAACACCAATCAAGGCTGTCTTCAGCACGATTCGATTTTTATCAGAATACTTTAAAAACAGCCTATGATTAAAGCACCAGATTAAATATACTGTATGCACAGTGTATTTTAGGGATTATTTGTAGCACACATATTTACCAATATTGGCTTCTTGGTGCTAGAATTCATGCTAACTTTTATCCAAAGTTAAAGCACAACGTCAAAGTTAGTTATAAATAATGCAGAAATCACACACGCTAGTAATTTGACAGTGGGTGCTCCCTTTACTAGAATTCCCCTGGCATTGCTAAATTTTACACACATTCAATTAATTTATACAAAATAAAATGTATAGGTCCAAATGTTAGCTATATTTTTTAAACAAAACTTTGAGTCCCTCTACGTGTAGTTAATGTCAAACTGACATTGTGCGCACGTTTAGGGATACAATAGTGGCCAGCTCCCTTATGCGGAAGCCCAGCACCATAAATGTGTGGCACATGCGGCGCCCGCAGCTGTGCTACATCACAGGTCCAGGGATGCTGAGTCTTACACAGTGGTCGAAGTGGGGGGAAAAAAGTAGGGGAATAGTGGGCGGAGAATCAGAGGGCGGGAATAACCCAAGGATTGGACCTGTGGGTGGAGCCAGAGGTGTGGCTAGGATGCGCAGGCATCCCAATTTTTAGTATTTGTTTGGCATTTCACTGCCCAGTTTAATCAACCAATGGATACACATGATTATTCAAGGTTATAATGAGTTATTGACAATAAAATATATTCACAAAGTGGGATATGCTTCTAATCACAGAATGGACCAAATACGATAAAATGTGGTAACACAAGCACTTTGTCTCCGAGCCATGGAGTTTCTGTCATCAGCACTTCACCCTTTTTCAAAAACAGCAGTTCAAACATGAATGGCAAAATATCCTAGTTTGCAAATATTTTCTCTAAAGTTATGGCTCTGCCATATTTGCCTCGTAATGCAAGATCTGCTGCATGATCTGACCATTTAAACTAATAAATTGTTTGTAGCTCAAACATATCAAATGTTAATATAAAATATGACTTGTGTTGCTGCGGAGTGGATGGCTTATTGTAAAGGTTGACTGGTCACCTTTTTCACTGCTGCATTTGTATGTTACACTATAAGGCAAAATCTTTCCAGAGACTGTTAGCATGTGTACACACGTCAAAATAATAAAATATCTGAAAATATACTGCATTACGCTGCAGCCTTTTTTTTAATGCATAATATAGTCAACACTTCGGCATAATGTTGTCATCCTTTGCTGCATAATTAATTCCAGTGGCCCCACAGCAGGCAGCACATGTTAAAAGTGCTTGTGAAAGAAGCAGGGAGACAGTGAAGTTTGGAAACTTAGTTTGGTGTGTGCAAATCCTGCATTGCCAATCCCTGGTGAATTGCAGCTACTGCTGCTGAAACAAGGCCAATGGAGGTACCTTTGGGTGAGGCAGACTGGCCTCAAGGGCAGGGCCAGCCATAGCACTGGTGGTGTCCTGTGCATTAATGTTTGTTAGTGCCCCCCAATGACCACCTCTGCCATGGATTCCCTCACTGCCACCCTTTAACTGTAACCCCCAAGTCTCCATAACCACTCTCTCTCAGATGCATTTAATTTGATTTACAGCGCCACTCAAACCATTGTAGGGTGTCAGAGCACTTTACATCACACACATTACACAGAGACAATCAATATGTGTGTAAATCACTGTATAGAAAATGTTACATACTAGTAAGGACTATAAGGTGTAGGAGTCACATGACAACCATACTAGTAGCCTGTATAGTTTTATAGTGATTGGTATGGAGAAGCACAATACCCGGAATTTAAAACGTAATACCATGGTTGGGGGTTCTACTTAATAATCAGAATTGATTTCTGTCCAAAACAACACTGTTTGGGACATTAGGATAATCAAAGACTGGGGGACGAGCTGGGGGACATAACGCTCAAATTTACACCTTGCAGATTGTATGCAGCTCTTAGATGACAGTTAATAGCTCACTGTTCTAAGTTAAGACAAAGGCAGTAGCCCACTGACCTATTTACATTATGTGCACTGTGTGATCTTCATGGCGCATGTTCTTTGCAGCCGGTACATTAACCATCTGAGCTACCTTTCCATGAGTCAAAACTTCCCCTAGACAAAATTCTGATCTCTGTCTAGGAAGAACATTAATCACCAGAGTCATCATGACATTTTTATTGTTGCCGAAAATTGCTGGAAGCCAGGAAGGAGGCAGCAAGTGTTTTTAAAACCATAATATAATTGCAAACATGATGCCTTCACCTAAAGTCAGCACCCGGTGTGGTCACACTGGTTGCACCGCCCTTGAGCTGGCCCTTCTCAAGGGTCCTGTGACCTCAGTGACTGTTGTTCTTGGGTGTGCTGCTTCATAGGCCTTCCCGCAACACTGGAAGTGAACTTCATTATGGATAGTGGTGGACAAGCCTTGAATGTTAACCTACACTTGTCATGCTAGAGTCCACCTGCTGGTGCGAAGACACCAGGGCTTCTAAGGTGTTGCGAAGCCTTCTAAGGTCTAGCATGAGATTGTGCTCTCGCAGGAGAGTGGTCTGGTGGGCTGGTTATTAAGGCTGAACCTGGTTCACAGTTCCAAATTCAGCAGCTCTGACCATAGTGCCACATCCTCTCCCCCACTGAACACCGTACTGCCCCACTGAGAAAAACTCCCACTGTTTTCAACTACAACCCAATTGTTGCCCGCTATAAACACCTGGATGCACAATTTAAATTACGCACTAGACAAGAGCAATATGTGGCCTACAAAAAAAAAAAGGAACAACATCCTGGAAGAAGCAAACACTTATAGGGAATGCAAAATTTAGCAAACCATGGGAAATGTAAGCAGGAGCAACATGGTTACCTTAATGCTTTTACACTCACTATTCAGAGATCAGTGATTGCTTTTGCCTGAAAAGTTAAGGACACCACTACAGGGCCCTGAATGGAACCATTTTAATGGCCATTGCTTATATCCTTACAAAACGTAAGCAGTATGGTAAAAAGACCACATCCCTGGACGCAGAGCCGCAGCACACATTTTGTTTTCCAATCCACACATTTTGGAACCTCCAGGATTGATGCACTAGTTCCAAGTCCAGGGAAAACAAAGACAAGAAAACAAAAATAGATCTTCACTGACAAACTCTGTAAAAGTGGCGCTAATGTGTTTGTGTGAATAAAATCAGTTTGGCCAGTTTGCTACCACTCTGTCTTACTTTATTTAGTTATTTATCTATTTTTCATATTTGTAGCCTTTTGTCCCCAATACTGCACTTAGGAATTAAAATGTCAGAAAAATACTACATTTCGAGCAAAAGCGTCTTTCTTTTTTGGATCCATTTCACAGGGAAGCAAATAAAAGAAAGGAGAGGAGAGGGAGTGAGAACCCCGTCTTGAAGTCACAGTTTTCATGGGCGTCAAGGGGGCAAGGAGGGTCGCTCCAGGGGGGGGCAAGCGCCCCTCCTTGCCCCCCCCTGCGGACGCCCATGGAAGTGGCAGGCATCGCGTGGTGCCTGCCACGTGGTGCACGGAAATGCCAGGCATGCGATTTTGATATTGCGGCAGGTGCGGCAATGTTAAAATGTGGAATGCGACCGCCGTTAGGGTTGCATCCTAGTTCGCGGTGTGGGACCGCTGCATGTCTGGCAGCAGGTCCCAACACCACGAGGATGGCGGTCGGACTCAGGTGTGCCATCCATCCTAACAGGCCCCTTAGTTCATTTGCCCTTGGCCATACCTTTGCAGGGGGGTGCGCAAGGCACCATATTCCCTAACAAAGTGTTTACTGGCCAGCAATACCTTGCTTTTTTAATACACGTTTTGACTTACAAACTTTCACTGGTAGTATTCCATTTGGTGTACTGGATCCAGGCTCCATTGCTGTCAGCCTGAAATTGCACCTTGGCCCAAGTCTACTATGACTATTGACCCACTTTGG
Organism: Lissotriton vulgaris; assembly: GCF_964263255.1. Lineage (NCBI taxonomy): Eukaryota > Metazoa > Chordata > Amphibia > Caudata > Salamandridae > Lissotriton > Lissotriton vulgaris. The sequence continues at coordinate 1,033,427,007 of NC_141697.1, forward strand.
GTGCGTTATTTTTCCTGGAGCTTTTTCACTTTACCTCCTTAAAAACATGCTCTGGTTTCTTTTATAGGATTGCTCTAATTTAGGTCATGTGTTTCTCATAAATATTTTTTCTGCATTTTAAAATTGATTACAACGTTTTATTATATTTTTTGAAACTTTTTTCTACTGTTTATGCACTGTTGAAAAACTTTACACATTGCATATGATTGAAGCCTGACTACTTTATGTGTTGTAAGGCTTAGTCATGGCCTTTTCTTTTGAGGTGGACACTTTCTCACCACAAGCAAAAAACCATTCCCTATAGTATTAATCCCTGTGGGCTCTCACTCATTGTCCAAAATGTATGCAGTCCTGTGCAACCTGTCCAACAAAAGCACTTCAGTGTTTCGTTAGTGGCATCAGAAATAGACACACTTTCAAAGAAATGCAAAGAATGCTAACTAAGCCATGCACTTTTTTTGACGTCATAGATTTAATCTTTTTATTTACTAAACATATTTATATAGGGAAAACCTCTTCCCTCGGGCAGTGGGGCACGTCACATGTAACAAGAAATGTATAGCAAGACATGAAGGAGACATAGGAACTGTGATGACAAAGGTTTCTCCTAAGTGATAGGAGACTGTTTTGAAGCCTTGGAGTCAGCCTTAAAAGTCTTGGTTCAATTCCATAGTTTTACTTACTTTAAGATTTCTAGGATCAACTGTGATTTGCCTTTGGTACTTCACTTCGTCCTAATGATCATACATTTGTATTTCAAGTATACACATCTCCCTCCTTGAAGAGCTTTTTGAGACTGTATATGGTATTTCTGTACATCACCAATAAGATATTGTGTGAGTTAAAATCAATTGCATCCTGAGTCCTGCAAACTGTTCAAGGACATTTATTTACTGTCTTGCAGTTTAAGCCCCTTTTAGCCAAAGACGTGCAAAATGATTAGTATTTGGAGCCCAGAAATGTGCTTTTGTTGGGCTATTCCTAACCACATTTTAGGAACGTTCATAGATATAACCATTCCATACATATTAACTAAATCCACGTTTACAAATTAAACAGCTGTACATTTTCACCACCAGCAGAAATGTAACTCAAAGTTGTATTTTCATTTAAAGTTCTTACCCCCAGTTGTATAAATCTATTGAACCAGTTCATCTGGTCCTGTTACCAATGGAGGTGTTCCCTCTTCATTCCCAACCTGAAAATACATATATTGCTCCATTGACAAAAGTAATTTACAGATTTATTCAGGATTGAAAATGACCTTCAAATTGTTGGTTGAAAATGTAACCCTGCAAAAGATGGTCTGCACATCCAAATAGTACCCAAGGGTAAACATCCTTCTATGAACCAGGCCAATTGTGGTTTGACAATTCTCTCCGAGGAGTATAATTTCTACTTTAACTGTACCCTGATTTAACAGCGTAAAAATCACATATTAAAAATGTCTTGTTTTTTTCTGCCCAAGAGCTAATGAGGAAGTTCTGCTAAGTGTGAAAGTACAGACGGAGACATATAAGCATCCATTGGTTCTAGACTTACTCAACAACTGCCCAAATGGACACCTTAGAAACAATAATATCTTCTGGCCTTGATTGATTATCAGTAAAATTAAATTGTCGTTATTTGGTTAGACATACCTAGAGTAGTTAGCATTCCTTTATCTAAGAAACTTGGGCCCCGATTTACAAAATATTTGTGCTGGGTTTACCCTTCTGTTTTTTAATGCAGACTAGAGGCAAAATCATTTTGGGGATTTTCAAAACAAGGCAAATAGTTTTTTGTATTGATATGTAAGGAAACATACTTCAGACCAGGGTGAAATACTGAGTCAAGGGGGTGTTGCATGGGTGCGACATGGCTGTTCACTTGCAGCAACCCAGGGGGTTTTATGCAAATCCCTATCTACTAACAATACTAGACAGGGTTTTTGGGCAACAAATAATGCAATTTAAATGCAGGCTTAAAAAAAAAGAACTGATTTTATTTCTCCTAACTTTTTCCACTTTGCATGAATGCTGCACTTAACATCGCTCAACCAACGTGGGTTAAGTTTTAAAGTTAGTCTAAGTGTAGAATTCTGTACTGCAAGGGTACCTTTCCAACAAAACCAATGCTAGACTCAAGCAGAAACCTCTGCACTATGGTGCAAAGGTGTGCGCATGTTACTCTGCAACCTGATTGTGTGCCGGCACTAGGGAGAGAGCATGATAGTGCCATGACTCTGTATATATGGTGTTTTGCTTCTCTCTCTCCCTGTCACACAATGCAGCACAGCAACTTTTGGTGCTGTGCTGGGTTGTGTGGCAAGTTTGTAAATCTGTGCCTTGGTGTGCCATCTGATGCAAACTGTCTTTGCTAAAAGAAACGTTATTAACGACTCTATTCCAGCTTCTTGTTCTTTAGAAAGAGGGTATCAGGGAATAACTAAAAAGAACACAAAGACGCACATTAAGTTATGCATTTAGAGGTAGGACAGTCGCTAATCGCACAGAGGCTCACTGCGAATAACGCAGTGCTGCGTTGGAATAACCAACATAATTGCTCATTAGCATGCTCCTAAACTCTTTCACAAAATATTATTTACTACCCATGCCAACAGTTGTTTTGCGTCATACATTTTTCAGATAGAACATTTAAATAAATAGAGAATATGTTAATCTCATGCAATACAAGCATATCAGACAATAAATGCTACAATAACTGTGGTCCATAAACTATCCATGATAACAATGCAAGGTATAATGGAATTAAGAATTTGTCAATGACTGGAGAAATGAGAGTGTGGATGAATGAGTGAGTTACAGTGCATGGTCCAATAATGAGTGCTTAGATGAGTGGATGATCAGATGGATGAATTGATGAGTGAATAAATGGGTTGGTTAGTTTTGAGATGGGTGCAGGTGATTTAGAGCAGTTTTACAGGTGTAGGCCCTAGACAGCAGTACTGAAGATGTAATAAAAATGACAAGGACGTTATTCAGCTAAACTACCTGCACATAATACACCTCACTCCCACTCCCCTATGGCATGCATACTGAGTCTTGAGCCATATGTTCTGGTTTGATTGCCCAGACAATGACTCTTTTCATATGGTCTGACAATCCTCAGTGATAGAGGGATACTGGCACCTGACTTGAGGTACCCTGTCCCTCATTCTGGAACCCTAAGATCTCTTTGCTGGGAATCCTGAAGGACTTGGTGCCACCCAGGGCTGGAGACTATGATAGGCATGGCCATCATAGATATGGTGACCCTGGTAGCTAAGAGAGCTGTTGCACCCAGCTGGAAAAACACATCCCCATCTGTGTCAGCGGGGCGATGGGGCCTTGATTGGGGAACTGAACATGAGAAGCCTATTCGCCAGGTGTTGCCCCCAAAGGAATGCCAGGATCTGTGGCAAATAGCCGGATTAGCATGGCCTTGGTTTACCTACTATGACTAACTGATTGACTGCTGTGGAAAAGTACAATGGGTATGTATGGATGGTCTTGACTGACGCCGTGGGAAAAAAATTTTTGTTTCATTCTTCACGACATAACTCAATTAAATTGGCTATTAAAAAAATGATAAGAAATATTATTGTGTCAACTGAAGCTTTTCATCAGGGCTGGACACTAGATTTACTCAGTTAAAGCAGTCTATGCTAACAAAACAGAGAATATGCTACCGAGTAGCTGTTAGTATCTGTCATAAACGTGTCTGTGAAAGCGTTGGTGCACAATCCATTCTGTGCAAAGCAAATGAGATGGACTCATACCCAACTCTACCTTCCTTGCAGAGGTACCTCGTTGGTTTCTCTCAGTCCAATCAAGCTCTGGAAGCCCTCACCAATAATATTGGCTGTAGCGGGCTATACCGGCTATTAAAGGCCCGCTACAGCATTAAAGGCCCGAGCTGAAGGCCTTTAACAAGGGATCGGGACCTTAATAGCCGGTATGGCCCAGCTACGAAGGGCTATAAGGCTATTAGAACATTCTGCCACTAGACAGCAAAATGTTTAACAAATTAAGCAAAGGCCTCTCGGAGTTTGGGGAGTTTAAAATCCCCTAGGGCTCTGAGAGGCCTTTGTGAAAACAACAATGGAATGTTGCTTTGCAGGCCTTTACCAGCCCGTAGAAGCTCAGACCACTCCATTGTCTTCAATGGATTGCTCCTCTTTCCAATTTTCTAATACATATTACACAATAAAACACCGACCATTAGTCAACTGTGCTGCCTTTGTTTGCAAACAAACCTGCTGTGCTGCATTGATCTATCAATTTCATAAATCTGTATTTGCTTCTGCCTGCCCATCTGTTATAAAGGTGTGAGCACTCAAAAACACGCCCACAATGCACCCCCTTACCTTCTCCGCATTGTTTGGGCTACCCACATTGTCATTAAATTGCTTGGGGACCCCGTTCACCAAGCCAACCTCCTGAGGGTGGACATCACAGCAAGGCTTATCATGCAAGCACTATCTGACGTAAGGTTTTCCTCTGGGCTTGAAGATTTTCCCTGGGGTCCCTGATTGGTAGTGAGTATAATAGCCCCTGCTTGATGTGTTTTCAGGCAGGATTCACAATAAGCTGATACGATAGTTCAATGTGTTTAGCACCAGCTACAGAGATATATTTGTAACCTTTTAAACTTAACCCTTTGCCCCAAATGCTTAACTTGAGTCCCCAATCCTTATTCCCAAACCCTTAACACCGGCCGTCATTCCTTGACCCCAAGTTCTACACGTTTAACCCTTTTTAAACTCCAGGCGCTAGAACAGCACATACATGAGTCCTTTGTATGAAACGAGAAAGAGGGAAAATATCGCAATATTGGAGCTTTTCAAATCTCTAACACACTCACTATATTGCAGAGGAGACTTTTAGGATAAGGCGACCAGGGCCACATTGTGCGGCCTGCGGCAACCCATGCTACGCCTTATGATGACCGTAGTAAAGTTTTTCCCCCTGACTTTTTGTGTAATTTGAATGCTATTCACTGATCAGTTAAGTTTGCATATATTTGCAAATACAACATAATTTTGTTTTGTGTATACCACAAAACCTCTGAACCAAACAAGATTACAAAGTATTTCTTAACTGTACCTCATAGAAATATAGAAGTTCACTGCAAACTGCTCACAGTGCACAGGTGGCAGTTCCAAAGATGCTTGTACCTGTATGTCTCTCTGCATGCATGCCTGACCTCCATAAACCAATTTGAAATCTATTGTAGGACAGTTGTTGAGGTTTTCTACTAGATCACAGAGACAACTTTGATAATCATGGGAACATTTTCGTTGTAGCAACCATTGACTGAAAACAGTTGCCTTTATTTATGTTTTCGTGAAATTATACCCACTGTGTAGCACCATTCTTAATTCTCTACAAATGATTTTGCTATACCCGTTCTCTTCGTAATTTTCTGCAATTTCGTTTAAGCGTTTGATACTACTTCAACAAAATCCTTCTTGGAAACCTGGGTAAGTCTAGTAAAACAGAATAGGCTTGCAAAAAAAATGTTATAGGCGTTAATTAACTAACAAAAGATTGGACACAGTAAGAAATGAATAAGCATCTAGATGCTAAATTTGTTTAGACCAGATGGAAGGTACGATGAAATTGACAGCAGATATGTTGTATTCAGTTTATGATATTGCAGTTTTTAAATGGCAGATACTATATTAGAATTTATATTTTACAAACGAGCATGTGATGGCGCTACACTCACCATGACAAGAAGATGATTGAAGGGAATACCACTTTCAGATGTACGTAATTTCTGATTGGTCTGTGTGCACAATTAATGATGCTCTGAACCTATGTAGATGCAGCATATTTATTGGCCTTCTTCCCGCTACAACAAATGTATATGCTTTCACTGTGCCCTTTTCTCAGCTAGCCCCCCCTTACTTACACTTAATTTAAGTTGTATGCGAAATCTAGAGTCAGGTGCTGTGTTACCACCAGATTTTGCAGTCTGTCTCAAAGAGTATATGGACCACAGTGTTTCCTCTTGCGAGCCCCTCAGGCATTACTGGAGGAATCTGCGCGAGAAACATAGGTTGGAAGCAGCATTTTTCACAATATACCATAAATTGCCCATTGTTTCCTATTTTAACCATTTGAGCTCAGAATCAGAAGTAAAATCAGTCCGGAAAATACTATAGTCATATAGTAACATCATTACCCCTGGCCGTTTTATCACCGGATAATAATTACATCCGGGTCATAAATAAAGTATGTGTATGTGTACAGTAATTACTAACAGCAAGCCTGTCAACGTAGAGTTAACCCTTTCGATGCTGATGACGAGCTCAGCTCGTCATGATGCACGGTTGAGCTGTGCTGATGACGAGCTGAGCTCGTCATGAACAATGGTGATCAAAGCTTTCCAGCACACGGGAAAAATATGCCTAGCAGCCAAGGTGTTAAAATGCACCTTAGCATTCAGTTGAATGGTTTCCCTTTATTGAGGTATAATATAGGCAGCCGCAGCATTCTGCTGTCTATTGCTTTCTGCTCACAGACAAGCGGGACATGAAGATAAGCAGGAAGTGACCTTAATGGGCACAGTGGGACGTTAGAAGTGCCTGCAGGTCTAGCTGCAGAGAGTCGAGGACAATCCACAAGGATAGCAGCTTGGCATACAGATGCAGTCTGTGATGAAGCAGTGCAGGAGAGGAAATGCTGCTGCCAAGTATCTATTGCCATATGTTGTAGCTAAGAGTGGCACGCAAGGATCCCAGACCCAGCAACTGTTTCTATTTTTGACAAAATAAAGTACAGACCATAGATGAAATCCATTTGAACATTTGTTGATCATATCTGTCTATATCCTTGTCAAAATTACAGTTTTCCCAAATGTTGTTATTTACAGCCTAGACTATACTTCATTACTAAATCATCAAAGCCCTGTGCAGAATACAGCCTTTAAGTAATTAAAATAAAACAAATGTGTCTTAGGTTCCACCGTATCAGAAAAAAGCATCAGAAGAAACATACTATGATTACGTGTGGTTCGTATCAGAAATAAAACATCAGAAGAAACATGCCATGATTGCCTAGTGCACACATTCAAATTAATATAATTTGTGCACCTCCGGACACAGTCTTGTCGTCTCAGTGCCACACTAGATTAACTATAACTCCCCCCTTCGCCATTCACTAGTTATATCATTGCATATTATATAATTTATAACATGGAAAATATTAGCATTATTGACAGCACATATGACGTCTAAAATTACATGATTTGCCAGAACACAGTGCATGGTATAGCGGTAAATTATGGTTAATCTAGGATGGCGAATGAGGTGACAAGACTGTGTAGAGAGGTGTGCGAGTTATATTAATTTGAAGATGGTGTAAATGTTTGTTCTAAGTATGATTTATAATAATTTGAAAGTGGTGCATACATGATAAATGTAAGAGATAACTATAGCTTTCGAATTTCTAATGTTTTTATAGTTCCGACTGGGTTGGTCACACATAATGAAAAAAGTGCACAAGTGGTGTGTAAATCATAATAATTTTCAGAGATAACTAAGTGTAGAACTTCTAATGTATGTGTAGTTTAAGATGGGTTTGTATACTAAAAATAAATAAAGTTTTCCCAACTATAACTTACCTTTAACCTTTGTTTTTCTTTTGTAATACTTATACATATATATATATCTATATATATATATATATATATAGATATATATATATATCTATATATATATATATATATAGATATATATATATATATATATATATATATATATATATATATATATATATATATATATATATATATATATATATATATATATTCAATGAAAAAAATATAGGTTTCAGGCACGTTATAAATTGGAATTAGCATTTAAAAAACCTTAGAAATTCACAAAAAAATACATAGGTTTCACACATGTTATAGTTAGCTGGACATTTCACTCATACAGAACCTTTGAAATTCCCCTGTTATAGTTAGTTCAGCTAACTATAACTCGCACGCCCACAATGCACTGCTGATGAGGTCACATATTACATCACTCATGACATGGTCAGTGACATCACTCATGACATCACTGATGACATCTCTTTCAAAAGGATGATGCCACTCTTTCACAAGGATGATGTTATCAGTTATGTCATTTGAGATGTCATCCGTGATGTCATGAGTGATGTAACTGACCATGTCATGAGTGATGTAATATGTGACGTCATCAGCAGTGCATTGAGGGCGTGCGAGTTATAGTTAGCTGAACTAACTATAACAGGGGAATTTCAATGGTTTTGTATGAGTGAAATGTCCAGCAAACTATAAGGTGTGAAACCTATGGTTTTTTCAGTGAACTTCTAAGGTTTCTTAAATGCTAATTCCTAACTATAACGTGGCTGAAACCTATGGTTTTTTCAGTGAATTTCAAAGGCTTTGTAAATGATAATTTTTAAATGTATTAATTGTTATATTTTTCTATACTAATTTACTACATTGTTTTAAAGTATTTATTTTTAGAGGCCCCCACCATATGTATTAAAGCCCCGGGGGTGGCAGTCCCCAGGGCTGCGGGGGGCCGTGAGCCCCTGCATACTTAATACTAAAGGTCCGAGGGTGGCGGTCCCCGGGGCTTGGGGGGCCTTAGAGGCCCCCACCATACGTATTAAAGCCCCATGGGTGGCGGCCCCTGGGGCTCGGGGGCCTTGGAGGCCCCTAATCATGAATATCCAAGCCCCGGGGCTGCAGGGGGGCCATGTGCCCCCGCTATTATAATTACTTTGCCCTTGGGGTGGCGGTCCCCAGGGCAGTGTGGGGGATATTTGGGCCCCCCCACACCTTTTTTTGAATATGCCCCCAGGATTTGGTCCCCCGGGGCTAATTTGAAAAAAAGCAGACCAGGTTTTTTTTTTTCACGGGGGTACGCGGACCTATGCGAGTTTTGCACACTTGTTTCACTGCTTTCTTGTGCCTCGGTTCTACAGAGGCACATTATGGCTGCCAACACTTCCTGGTTTGGAGTGTTGACCGCCAATTAGCATAAAGCTCGTGCTCGGGAAGGTACACGTACTGTACAAAGTACAGTACAGAGTACGGTACTTCACATATAGATATATCTATAATTTTACTTTAGAATTTCTCAGGAACTACTGAACAGATTTATACCATTTAACAAAAAGCGTGATCTGCGAATCGAAGTCTACTTTTTCGCCAAATTTGGTGTGATTCCGTTCAGCAGTTTGGGCTGTAGCCCTGGCTAATGGTCCTATGGAAAATTGCATAGGGAAAACACGTTTTGGGACCCCCTTTTTTTTCTCCCCCCCCCATTTCACGGATCACCCCGAAATTTTCAGGGAAGGAGCGGAATGGAACGGAGCAGGCCATTTTCTCGGAAGTTATTCCAAATATAATGTTGCAGATTTCCTATGGAAACTATGTCCTAACTAGAACTACCTACTGGCGACCGCCATATTAGAAATAAAATAAGGGTGGGACATGCCCACCCTTCAAAAATACATTGAACAAAACAAAGTGGTGAGAGGTTTGAGAATTTTGCTAATGCCCACCTTACGTGACCTGGATGATGATTAAATGAGGTGCTGACAAAATTATACTGATGAGTGCTCAAAATGAATGTGGACCCTCACATTACATATGGAAAGAAAACTTAAATAAACTACCATCAAGAATAAGGAACTGGAGTAGGAACTAGAGAGATAAAGTACCAATGAGAAAATCAAAGCAGCACTTGAAAAAATGGAAAAGAAAATGAACAACCATGAAGCTGAAGTGGAAAATAGAAAAGCAAGGAAATTTAACAATGACCGAACAGACTACGCCAGTTGGCCTATATACACTTTTCTGAGAAAATATGAGACCTGAAGAAACAGAGCTTACACTTAGGGGGCAGTGGCCCAGAGTAAAGTATCAATGATCACTATGATGGATTTACCAGGTTTAATAACACTTGTTGCTTTGGGAAAGGAATCAGAGGTGGTAGGCAGCAATGATCCCCTTTAGGAAATATCGGATGTACTGTTCTGCAATGATAAGGGAATTGCAACATGGAAGAGAGGAGAGTGTGGTTTTTAGCCCACTATTGCCTGCTGTAAATAATATTGATCTCTTCCAGGAGATGGTAAGTGATGACATCAAAAGCCTGACTTACAGGAGTCAGAGAATGAATAGACATAACTTATTACGGGGGGGGGGGGGGATGAGCAGCCATAAAGGAATTAAGAGATCATCAGCAGATAATGATCAAAGCATCTGATAAAGGCGGGAAATAGTGATCCAGGACTTATCAAAATACATAGTAGAAGAAGAAAGAAGGCTCAAAAACAAACAGCATTGGGAAAAGCTAAAAGAAAATCCAACATGGGGCATAACTATAGAATACCATCAAAAATTGCTAGAATGGCAGAACCTCGATCTCACTGACCTTGAAGAATACAGGTTTCTGAAAACTGGGCATCCAATTACCCCTACTATTTACTTTTTACCCAAAGTGCACAAGATCCTACAAAATCCCCATGGCCATCTGATTATTAGATCCATTAGATCACTACTAGAGAGCACTTCAAGATTCACAGATAGCTTCCTTGCTCAGTATGTAACATCACTGCTTTCATACTTGCGAGATTATATGAGCTTCTTAAATACAGTTCTGGGAGTCCCCTGAATGGAGAACTATCTAATGGCAACGGTAGATGTGATCTGAAGATGGTGTTCCAGCTGTAAATACTTCCTGTGAGAGACATCAATCATCTACATGGAAAATTCTAACTTGCTCATAGAAATGCTGACCCATAATGTGTTTATGTTCAATGGAGACTACTCTCTACAGAAACAATGCATGGCTTTAACATATCCTAAGCTTTTGGTGGGGTTCTGGGGAGCAGACGCAGTCTGGACAGAAGAGAACCCGAATATACTAGAACTTGTGATACTGTGGGCCAGGTTCATAGATGACATCTTTTCAATATGGGAGTGTGAATTCAATAGCTTGGAACAGTTCATTCTGTCTCCCATTAAGAATACCCACAATATAGGCTTTCCTCATACCATCAGTCCAAATGAAAACTTTCTTGGACATCAAGATATTTGCCAAAAACATGAGAATACATTCAAAGACAAATCAAAGGGCCACATCATGTAATAGCATTCTCTATGCTAACAGCGGTCATCCTAAAAATCTAAAGTAGAGCATCCCATTTGTGGAAATGTTAGGAGTCTAACGAAAATTCTCCGAAACTGAAGTTTTTGAAGAACAAATGCAGGAAATGGAAATGAGATTCCTATCAAGAGGCTACCCTGGGGAAGTACTCTAAAATGCCATGGAGAAAGCCAGGACACCAGCTAGAGATGAACTATCAGTACCTTGTAATAAAAGATCCACAAGGAGAGACTAAGATCTATATGATACTGGATTTCTATTGCAAACATAGAGAACTTAAACAGATATTGCAGTGGAACTGGAATATACAGCAACTGGATAAAAATCGCAAGGAGGTACTTGCAGATCACCTGATTAAAACCTACAGAAAAGTTGCATCATTAGTAGATTTACTGGAACAGAGCCATTTTTCACAAGAGAAACCAACCAATACAAGCTGGCTGTATCGACCTGGCTTTTTGGAAAAGTGCAAAGCATGTGAGCATGGAACAAACAGAACCACTTACAAGCTCTACAATGAAAAGTATGAGAAAATCAAGGAACAAATCATATGAAATATACATTTTCTGGTCTATGTTTTAGAATGGCCATGTGGCAAACAGTATGGGGAAAGCACTGTTAGTAATAGGAAATTGAGGATCTTACAACACCTTTGAGGGGTAAAGAACCAGAACGTTTGTTAGACCATATTCAAAAACGTTTGGGAAGAACGTGAAGGTAAGACCAAGGAGCTACGATACTTTGGACTTAAACAGAGCAGAATAGGAATCAGGGCAGGTGATCAAAAGCTTACGTTAAGAATGGAGTTGTGCCTAATCATCTTGATGGGAAGGGAAGCTGCCTTGTGACATAACTTGGATGCTGAATTGCACATTCATTATTGATTTGTCTGAATGATCATGAACATAATTTTCCCTCGTGTCTGTCCGAGGGCTCATGATATTTAATTGTGACATTGTTCAGGATCATCTTTGAATAGTCAAAGATAATAATATTGAATCTGAGCACTTGACTTGTATCACTTACTGTACTAATACCTTTCTGATATGTAATCATTTAAAAGGACTCCACCTTTCCCTCCTTGAATAAGCAATTATTTTTTTAAATTCTATTTTGTTGTGCACAGTTAGAGATCTTTCTCTCCTGGGGATGCCACACTTAGATATAATGGGGACATTCAATAGAAGATCAATTAGAAGTATGGGATGCTGTTTATATTTTGTGCGCTGATTGCTAGTTTCAGTAGGTTACTTGACAATTTCTGTTGGGTCAAGAAGATTTCAATGTAATAGTGTTTCAGTAATTGATTCAACTTCCCAATGAGAATCATATTGTAAAAAGTATAATGCAATATATATATATAGTAAATACCTCAATAATATAAGCACTTTATTAACACTAGCACTTTTTATTTACACAGGTATGTCCCAACAGTACCTTCCATTCTGAACCTAGTAATTATTATTGTTGGACGTTAGCTAGCACTTTATGAACAGTCCTTCACAATCAAATATTTACAAATATCACTATTTGCACTTTCACCTCAAAGAGTCTCCTGCTCATTCTTTCTCTTTCTTTAAATTACCATTTAGAATGTAATAATATGTTGAGGGAGGAAAACACAAACTGGTTTTAATCTGCCCATTATGCTTAATCAAGAAGTTTGGTTTATCTTGTCTGTTCACACCCATGGAGAGTACTTTATACATTTTGAGTCTTTTTATTGTTGATCATTATGCTCACATGGGACTCCTAAAATGTTAAGAATCATTATGTTTAAAATGAAACTGTCTGTTCGTATCTAAATTTCTGTCAAATTGATTCCTTTAACGAAAATGTAATTGAAACTTTAATGTACTTTACAGAAATATCAAAAGAGGTAGATCTAAAATGGCAGATGAATTTCATAGCATCATACAAGTCATATGTACATTCTATCTGTACTCTTTTGGTAAAAAGTGATGATGAACTGTAGGAAAGTGGGATTTGCTTTTATGGTTACCCCCCACTTTTTGCTTGATGTAAGACTGTTTCTGACTAGTCTGACTGGGATCTTGCTAATCAGGACCCCAGTCTTTGTGCTTTCTCCCCTAAATTGGTATGGTAAGTACTTAGGTACATCCTAGATTGGACACTGGTGCACACCTATCAGTCCTTAGTATATCCTATTTAGATACCCAGGGCATAGGTACACCAGGGGTCCCCCATGGGCTGAAGCATGTATTATGCCAACCATGAGGGACCACTCAAGCTGTAACTACAGGCCTGCCATTGCAGCCTGTGTAAGCTGGTGCTAGCACCACTTAGAAAAGATCTAGGTTTACCTATCACTAGGGTCATGACACTTAAAACCTATAAGTCACCCCTGAAGCAGGCCTTTCAATCCTGAAGGCAGGGTGCTCAGTTCTAAGTGTGAGGGTGCCCCTGCATGAGCAGGACACCGTTACAACCTATGGAGTCCATTCTCACGGGTTGTAAGACAGCCATAACATATAGAGGGGCACTGTATCATTACTCGATGACCATCTCAAAACTGTCTGTAATGAACCCTATCATGTTTAGTATCAAACATGTTGGATACATACACTCACACCATAAACGGTGTGGGAGGTATGATTCCATGCACTGTAAAGTTCCTCTCAGAATCCCTCAGTGCTCCCGATTCCAGCCTACTAGACCCAGACAGCACAACATGGCTGCTGCAAATCAGAGACTTGATTCTGCCCTTCTGCTGCTGAGCCAAGCTCGAGCAGGGGAAGGCAGAACAATATGTGTCCTGTCACAGGGAGGTGTGACCACCTCCCAGCCAGGGGTTAGTGTATTTGGGCCGGTGGGAGCGCATGCCAGTGCCACTCAGTCTACTCCCTAAGCTCCTGCGAAGCTGGGCAAAGGACATCGGAGTATCCTCCCCACTGTCTGACCCCTCCCCTTTGGGTACTTAAGGGCTTACCTGAGGGTGGGTCCCTAGATTCATCGTGGGACATGATTCATTTCAGACACCACTTCTTCTTCAACTGTCTGGGCACTCCGGATTTCGCTCTGGGCATCAAGCCTGCAACTGGGAATACTCCTGCTGCTACTGATCTCATCACCCTGATCGCCTGCTGCAACGTCTGTGCCTGTGCATCATACGGGACCAGCTGAAGGTTAGCCCAGCACCATGTGACTCTGGGCAATAGCTTGCTTAATTGTCCCCACGGACCCCAGCGCCGGGACACCTCTCCGGAGGTAGCTGTGCGCTTTACAAATGCTTGCATTTACATTTAACCTTCCAAGGTCTGTGGGCATTCAAGACACCTGAAGGAATCTCCCTTGAAGTGAAGGAGTCATTTCTCCGTATCTGCAGGCACTGCAACTCAGCTAAATTGTCTGCTGATCCAGGACTCCAATGGACTCTGAAAGGCTCACCATACAGGTGGTGGTTCTTCACATCTCTTAAGGCCTGTCCTGTCCTCTCACCAAGTTTGAGGCCAGTCTCCTTTGTTGCAGGCGCAGGAACCAAACTCCTGTGCACCGCATTGACTTGCAGTTGCAAAAACTTGTTGGCTCCCTTCTATCAAGAATGTCGGGTTCCAAGTAGCCCCAACCTCAGAAATCTTATGTGACCAAGATCTTTATCCTCACCGCATCACTTGCACAGTGGGCCTGCATCTTTGATGAGCTGCTCTAGGTCCTCTTGCTTCTCCAGTGCCTCTGGCCTGAGGGTCTTCTGGAGGGTCATCTTTGAATTCTGTAGCTTCCCTTGATTGCTTGGGGCCTGCCCTGACCCCCCAATTGTTGGTGAGTCTCCTGGACCTTTCTGATCCTGACACTGTACCTTCTTCGACTTCTACATTGGTTGCATTTGCCAAGGCTTGTTGGTGCTCATGACGGACACTGGCCCCTCAACTCCTGACATCCAATGTGGGAGAGCTTGTATTCAGCTCCTGGTTGTCCACAGCATTGCCTGGTCCGCACAGCTGCAGTTTCAAGGTCACTGTCAGCGTCCCTGCAACACTCAACATCGGTGGACAATCGTCTTTTCTGCCTCCGGGCCACTCCTGAGTGTTATAGACTCTGTCCCCTCTGCTTGCAGGTACTTCTCTTCCTGAATCCACCTCTGGGTTCCACCAGACATGTTCAGCTATTCCAGCACCTATTCCAGCAGCAGCATCTTCCTGAAGTCATCACTTGGGTTTGACAGCAGTTTTCACGCCACTTCACACCAATGCACCCGGCTTCCCTGGTGTAGGTATCCTGGTTCCTAGGCTATCCCACAGTGGGTTGGCTCTCCAACCTTCTGTCATCCCCTGGGTTTCTTCAGGGTCCACTGGGAAGGGTCCTTCTTTAAAATTGCAACCAAGACTTGCCTGTTGACTTGCATTGATCCCTCAGTCGTATGGCCACTCTGCAAACAGCCTCCGTGGGGCTCCTGGTTACTTACCTTGGGTGGTTCCTTCGGTCCTCAGCCCTTCTACATCTTCTGGGTTTAGTCTTGACTTGAGTCGTGGTTCACATGCCACTATTTTAGTAAATGGTTTGGTCTCCCATGGTGACCACTGTGTATTCCGTGCTACTTACCTGTTTCTATTGAAAATTATTGTGTGCATTGTGTGTATCTCCAGTTAGGAGATATTTCAGTATGTTAGTGAGTGTCTTACAATTGCATATTTTTATAAATAAAGTGTGTGGTTATTTTTCACATAATCTATACCTATAAGATTATGTTCATGTAAAAGAAGGAGCTTTACACTCCTCTTTGAATAAGCCTGAATGCTACTCTACACAGCTACCACTTAGAGAGCTTTGTAAGGTTGTCTAAGACCACTAACATCACCATAAGGGTTGTCTGGATTGGTGCAAGGTGCCCACTCACATAAGTGTACACCATATGCAAAACCAGCTTCTCACATGGACTATCATGGAATGGGCACTTTAAATGAACTATCTAGGCAGTTGCACTCTATGGTGCTGTTGAAGGCATATTCCGAAATGATTTGCGTTTCCTATGCACTGTAAGTCAGAAAATAAAGAAAAATAGGTGAACTACCCATGACTGTGGTAATTCCGATTCCCCGACCAAGGAGGAAAGTGAACAGGAAGTTCAACACACACATATGTATTTCCAATGGAAATAGCTGAGTGAAAATAGTTTGTTGGTTGAGAAATTAGGTAAAAAATTACTACTATTTCCAAGTTACGATTTGGGCAATCATTCATAACTCACACAATCAAGGATGCAAACTTAATTCACACACCAGATGCAATGCTTTTGACCTCACCCTTGATACAACTGATGCAATTACAATTGGCATGAACAATGTTACAGGTGAGAGTTTTCATATTACCATTAACACTATATGTGTATGTATATTATTATTTAATCATGTTGAGCTATTAGGTGTTGTTACTGATCGGGAAGAATATTGTGAGCCCCTAAAACATTGCAACTGGTGTGCAAATTATGATGGTTTCCATGTCTGTTGTGCAGTGGTTCTCTTTTTATAGTTCGCACCCATAACTCCCCCTTAACTGTGTTTCTTTCAGGGAATTTCTAAGTTCTTTTAAAATATATGTTAAAGTTTTATAACAAAAACTAATGATAACTTAATTTTAAGACCCAGCTGACAGCCATCTACTGGACACCAGCCCTCTGAAGATGTAGACTTCGGCCATGCACAGCAGGTAGACAGGCCCTTTGCCCAACTCGAAACTTAAGGCCACACTGCACTTCCCAAGGCATTTGGCTGTGCACTGCAGGGCTTATATACAGGGCATAATCCCACTACAAATAGTTCATCACTGCTGTGCTATGTCTTCATCCATGCACAATGGAGGTTGGTAGCGGGGACTAGACTGCGGTCATACCATGGTCTCAATCCCTCTCTTTAGTTTTAACCCCACTTGTGGCTGTTGGCCACAAGCGTCTTTAGTGCACTTCATGCTTTTTTTCATTTTCTTCAGAAATCATGAATCTTGTTCTGGATTCATGATTCTTTAGGCCCTGGGAGGGTTTTCAAATCCAGCATAGAATTAATGAATGCAGCAATGCAATCATCGTTTATATATTTTTTGTTATTATTGGGTGTCCCTTTGGGAGCCCCCCACAAGGGTCTGGGGTCAGGTTAGATTTGTCCTGCCCACTCATGCTGGTTTCTATTTTCTTTTTCCCATCTCAGTGCTCAGTGCACTGTGTTTGATAATGACAGTCTATGAGAGGACAGTGAACGCTCCAAAAATAAAAGCACACCAATGGACTAGGAGTTATTTTTCCCGTCATCCATTGTGGGCTTGTGAATAAAGCTGTAGATTTGCAGATCTGATATGGTCTGGCAGGCCATCACAGAAACAATTCTGATGTTGCCTCCTTTACCCAACCCATAAGCCAGTCCCTGTGGCTAACCCCCACGGTGCACGGTCAAAAACCAAGAACAACGATGGCTGGTTTTCCATGTTCAGTTGGGCGAGAAGATCGTTGCATGTGGTGCATGATCAAAACAGTCCGAAATTCACTGTAATTACAATTAAGTTTATGCACATCATGCAAGTAGTACACAGTTATGGTTAGGTTTGCTTATTACACATTTACATCAGTTCTGGTATAGTTGTGTGTGTGTGTGTGTGATTTAAAATGATTCTTCAAAAAGACCTGACCACATAAACTGGAGTGTAGTGTTATGATGTATATTATATTATGTATTGATCTGCCTTCAAGCTAAGGGATGATTCATTGTAAACAAAATAAATATTTGAGAATGACAGAAGGAATGAGTCATTTGAGGCTGTAGGCTTTGCTGTGTGCAGGAGTCAAGTTCATTTGCTAGGCTCCGTTTTGTCTGTTGTTATAAATTCATGTAATAACATCACTTGAACGTTAGTTTCCATATCCTACTCACTTTCTTAGTGATGAAAGGATGTTTCTATATTCGTCAAAATGAATGATTAGCCCTGAGAATACTAACAAAATCCATTGTTAGCTAATGTAAATTTATACACCAGGTTGATTTTGGTCATTGTTGATATTAATGTTTAGTTACTTTGCTATAATAGTTTGTTTCTCTCTTGGGTGACTGAAAAACAACAAACAGTGTTTAATTGGTCTTGCACTTACGCTTCTGAACCATCATGAATATATCAGTCACCACCATTTGTGAAAATGTTTACCGTGTAGGCACCCTTTAAGATCTGAGCAGGCTTTGCAATTGGTTATGTGCATTTGTATTGTCCTTACAGCTAATATGCCAAACAATCAAATCCTACCTCTAAAAGTACAATACTTCCAGAATATCTAGTCCATGCATTCTTTAGCATTGTTCAACACACAACATGGAACACGTTCTAATGTTATAAAGTCTTGTTAGTGAATTGAAACTTGTGATTTCAAAGGATGCAAACAAGGGGCTATTTTTACGAAAAACTCATGTAAATCAACACAACGTAACTAAACTCAGCAACCAAAGTTGCTGTGTTGCATGACAGGGTGAAAGCAGGAAGGCACCATATTTACTAAATTACAACACTGTTCTGTGGTCTCCCTAGTGCTGGTGCACAATCATGCTACTTAGCTCCATCCACATGCCCTTACACCATAGTGCAAGGTTGTGTGGGTGATGTCTAGCTTAGGTTTGATACTGGAAGGGCTTCCTTCCAGTACAAAAACTATGCCTATTTTTTCTTTTTTACATTTCCCACTATGGATGTGTGCTGTAGCTGGTGGTAGAAAGGCAAAGCCAGAAATGTATGGAGAAATAAAAGCATTTTCTCAAGTTAATGCGACTCTGAAAAATGTCTATTTTGGTGCAAAACCCTCTACACTGTGGTTAGTAGATACTTCTTTGTGTCAAACCCTATTGGTTATTGCATTGGAACACCCATGTACTACTCATTAAATGCCCACCTCATGCAAAAGTAAGGTAAAACAGCACTTTGAGCTGCTTGAGGTAGGTTAACTCCTTCGCTGCTCACGGTTGAGTTGTGCTTATGACGAGCTGAGCTCGTCATGAACAATGGTATTCAAAGAATATTAGCACAGGAGGGGAAAACCATTAGCAGCCAAGGTGTTAAGGCAACATTACAGGGAAGAACACATTTTAAATGGCAAGAAAATTCAAAATAAATCATTTGCTTGGTTTACATAATTCTTCACAACGAATCACAAAATATTAGTAAATCTCCCGCCAGCTGTCCATTCGTTTCTGAACCTATCCTTGACAGTTCAGGAGACTCACCAATATGATTGAAATGTTTAACTTTAAGACACATAGAGAATGCAAATATCTCAGACTGCATGTTCTATCATTCTCACCTGTCTGTGCCTTAACAGAAGAGGAAGAATCCTACTGTAATCAGTCAAAATACTCCTTAAAATTAGTAGTCTATTCTTAACTGTTAGGCGACCCCTTTCTCTGACATAAAGCAACCTTAAATATCTGTAATCCTTATTAGGCGTCCTACTTGCAGAAACCCACTACTAAAGGTAAAGAGGGGTACATTAATCTTGATGGTTTACAGTGTTGTGTATGGCAGAAGTGTCCAATCAGGTTAAGTCAGAGATCTTGATATAGGGCAGTTAGTTTTGCTTCAGTTAATGGATTTAGAGGTTGTCATTTGAATACATTTATTTAAGAAAGGGTGTGCCAGAGAAAGAATGACCTGACAATTTGAGGACGCCCAGAAAAGGCCACATTTGTTGGTACTCACAAATCATTTACTGTCCCCCTTCACACCTTGCAATATTTAAGATTTACTCCTGTTAAGGCATGATTGTAGACTTTAAACGTATCCCCCTGTGGATGGGTCCCAGAAGTTGGAGGATCCCTTTAACATTCCTTGCCCGTCCCTTAAGACACACTCAGGTATGAACTGACTGCATCTTACTAGTGGCACACATTGCAATCCTAGATTGCTTTCTTATTCAAACAGTTGTATGTGTAAAGGGCTCATTGTCAAATACATTCTTTTGTTTGAATTGGGCCCTGCTACTTTCAAATAAAGTATTTCCTGTTCCCTGGTGCCAGGCATAAAATGTGCTCCTGCTCAATGTCATGCACAGGTAGACACAATATCTCATGTATAAATAGCCACTTCTAAAGCCTCTTATGTAATTTGGTACCGTGGATCATGAAAAGCAGGTGCATGTGCCCACAGCACACCAGAGGCAGTAATGTAATATGGCCATTGCTGCCTTTCAACACACCCGGGGCATGTCATAGAGTGGTCTAATTAATCCTATTTTATATTATCACTTAAATAATTTAATTTGTAGACTACTAATGGCCAAATACCTCATCTACTTATAATACTTGTAATAAGTGTAATTTCCAAATGGGAATAGGTGACCAGTTCTTGTTTGGTGTCCCTGGAATCACAATTTAATATCCTAATTTACAGTCAAGTTGGATTTTAAATTGTAATTCTGAAAATGCCACTTTTAGAAAGTATAGTAAGATGATAAACAACTCTTGTGGGCTTGGGTAATAAAGTTAGAAGGGAAAGGTTCCTACAAGTGATTCATTCAAGAATTATGGTTGAAAATAACTTATCTTAGATATGGTGACATCTAATGACACTCATTGCAATTACTCAAGACAGAAATCAATAATTAAAGCAATTTAAACAGTCTGATGAAAAGTTAAATAATTTTATATTCCAAGAACAAAAAAATA
This sequence comes from Lissotriton vulgaris, assembly GCF_964263255.1. NCBI lineage: Eukaryota > Metazoa > Chordata > Amphibia > Caudata > Salamandridae > Lissotriton > Lissotriton vulgaris. Next base: position 1,033,447,791 of record NC_141697.1, read on the forward strand.
GGGGTACCGAAATAACAACACTCAAATAAAAAAAAAGAAGTATAGGTTAGGCATCAAAATTTCATTCTCTGTTGCATCAAATCAGTAAGACCATCTTCAGGACAAAGGTGGATCATGCGAAATTTCTTGACCCCCTGAATAAATAGTTAGGAGAAAACTCAAATTCTCAATGGAGAAGTCCTTGATTTGAACAATAGATGTAAATCAATTGGCCTATCATCACAGAGAGGAAAATATGTTTCTTATTTTGAAAACACTGCAGCATCCATGATACGATCATGGTAAGAGACCCCCCAAAAATGTTAAGCCCGCTTTCTCACTGATTTGATGCAACAGAGACTGAAATGTTGACACCTAACCCAAACTTCTTTCTTTAGGTATTGTTATTTACTTTGGCTTGAGTTCTGAATCCTATGTATAGGGCAGATTCATTATTGGCTATAATGAAGATGGGATTTTATACATTGAGAACCAGAATATTTTGATATGTCTAATAAAGATGTTCTCAGTTGTCAATGTATGTTTTGATTTGATTGTTATTTCTGTACCCTTATTTTCTTCTTGTTGGGAATGGTTGTGATTATCAAATAGTGAACTTTTGCTAATCTATACTTGGTAATCACAAACATCAATGCACAAATGTGTCTTTGACACATTTTGCGAATTCCTGTGGGTCGCAAATAGACCTACCTCATGAATATCTTGGTGTGCAACCCATTGAGAATCGCTAACATCACAGGGATGGTGCTCTGCTGGGGTCAGCAGACCACCATGCCTGTGATCGCTTTTAAATAAAGCAATCTTTTGCAATCTTATTTTTTTTTTAATGGAGATCAAGTTCCTTAAAGGAAAGGGGGACTCTTTAAAATTAAAAATGTTCTTTTCACTTTTTACGAGTAAGCAGTGGTCCCTGGGACCACTGACTGCTCTTAAAAAATGTTTGTATGAAAATTTACAAAGGTAAATGGGTTACCACCTCCTTGAATGTGAATGTATTATGACCATATTTGGGTTGCAAAACATTCTCACATACCACTGCGATTCTGTTTTAGGAAGCAACGCCCTAAACATGTCCTTTCCTAATACAGAATTGCAAACCCAATTTGCGATTTGGTAATAGGTTACCGATTTGTAAATAGGGCTTGCACGTGTAAATAAGCCTTTTTTCATTCGGAGACTGGCGGATTGTGTAAATCGGCCTGTTTATAATAACACAAATCCTTTGTACATGTAGCCCTTAGGAAGCTTTGCACCTGAACCAAGTGCTGACACCGGCATCTCCGTGGTGGGACACACAATCCTAAAGACAAGAACGCCACCAGGCACCATAGCAATTTTAGTGGGGTGGAGTCTCCTGTAGCACTGAAAGTGCTGTCATCCTCCCCACAGCATGTGAAGCTTTGCTCCTGAAACTGGTACTGACACCAGCATCTCCCTTTCATTTTTTAAGTCATATAAGCATTGCAGCAGTATTAAACATACAATCTCAGCACAGAGCAATTGCACAACAGACATAAGGAGAGAACAAACCACACTATAGCATAAACAGTAGTAATGTCGAAGAAATGAGAAAAAATAAGAAAGGGCAGAAGAGGAGTTAGCGGTTAAGCTCTACAGTGTAGGTGTAAACTTTGACCAGGTACACACAACTGCCTTAGCATAATTGAATCATCCCCTTGTAATCTCATCTGCTCCCAATCGCGGAGCCTCATATCAACCAAAAAATCACCCATACAGTGAATGCCAAGATCCCATACGACCCCCTCCCGGGGCGATGGGGGAAGCCCGCATTCTTAATGATTTGGTAACTTTCCTCTCGAGCAGTGAGAACGATATCCTGAGGCTTGCCGATGTTAGGGTCCCAGCTCTTCTGTTTACGGATAAAACCCTCCTGATCTCTAGAACCCCTGTGAGACTGAAAAAGCTCCTGGGTAAGTTTGGGTTCTTCTGTAAACAGAGGGGCTTAGAGAACAGCATTACAAAAAACAAGTGTATGGTTTCTAATGTCTTTTTATCCTCCAGGCCTAATTCCGCACTCAATGGAGTCCCTCTGTAGCAAGTTCATATTTAGGAATACTTAGGGGTTACTCTCACCAAACACTTTGATTGAACTCCACTCATCCTGGAGTGCAAGCTAAAGCTTGAACGGTATTAGAGGTAATTACTTGGACCGAGTGGAGTTGTCTATTTTGCCCATTTCCCCAGCTCTCCAAATGTATAACATGCAAGCCTTGAGGTCAGCATTGTATTGCGCTGAATATGGGGCCACAAAGGCTTTGCTCCTCTAGAAAAAATAGAAAAACACTTTATGAGCCCTTTGACCAACTTCCCTGTTAGCACCACGCTCATTCCTCTTCGCCTAGACATGGGTCTGAGATCGATTAGTGAAAAAATGGGCCTCAGACCCCTCTTGTACTTGCACAGTCTGTTGGCGACCCTCAAGTTTCTCCCCTACAGGCAGGGCCTGGAGGATGTCCTCCGTTTACCCAGAGCCTTGACAATTCCCTGAGTTAGGTTTATCTAGCACTGCCTCACCCAGATAGGTCTGCAAATCTTTGGTCTACTCATTCAGACCTTATTGGGATTTCTAAGGGCTAAACAGTCACAACACCACTGCCTCAGCCATGCGTGTTCCGACATTGCAACTGTAACCACGCTTGCTTTAACTACTCATATAGGTAGTTACGGCAGTGCGCGGTCTAACTGCCGGCTGATGCAGGAATGCAAGCAGGAAGACCTCGCCAGAAAGAGTGCCATGGTGATGTAAGTGGGCTGGGCGGGGTCGGGGGTAGTTTTCTGGGCTGGGGGGTCAGGGTTAGTTTTCTGGGCAGGGACTCGGAAGTAGTGTTCAGGGCTGGAGGTTGGGGTAGTATTTAGGACTGGGGGTCAGGTAGTTTTCAGGGCTCGGGGATCAGGGGTCGTTTTCAGGGCTGGGGAGTCAGGATAGATTTCAGGACTGGGGAGACTGGGTAGTTTACAAGGCTAGGGGAGGATCAGGGTAGTTTCCAGGGCTGGCGGGTCGGGTATATATTTTAAATTAAGGGTTAGGGTATTAGGGCTAAGGGCAATGCAAGAGGTTGGGTAGTTTTATGGACAGCCCAGGAGGTCAGAGGGGGTCAGGGTAGTGTATGTTAAGAGACTGCGTTTTAGGCTTCAGGACAGGGGGGAATGAGTGTTCAGGATAGTTTTTAGGGCTTGGGGGTCGGGGTAGTTTTTTAAACTAGGGGTTTGGGTTTTAAGCCCAAGGGCAGTAAAAGAGGTTGGGGTAGTTTAAAGGGCAGCACAGTGGGGTGGGTGGGGGTCAGGGTAGTGTTTGTTGAGGGTTAGGGACAGTGTGGGGATTGGGAGAATATAGCAATAGTCCTGTGCACTCATACAAGATAATGCATCATGTAGACACATTTTTTAAAGCAAATGGAACCGATACAACGTTGAGATTTTTGATTTCTTTAATTGGTCATCAAACACAAAAACACACAGCCAGCCAACAAGTGTTTCGTCAGAGAAACAGTGTTCTCTGACTCTTCAGGGCTCTGTGGCTGAATCCAAAGTCAGTAATATCCCAAAGCCAGTGATAATTCCAACCCAGTAGGGTATGCTAAGGCTTGGCAGAACCAATATTTATTCAAGAGTGTAATTACTAGCTAATCAAAGGTACGTCGGTTTTGACGCCAGTGCGAGTGGATAGAGGGAATTACTTAAATCAAACTCCAATAATCACGTGAACAAAGAATAGAGCTTCAGGATCTGTCCCAGTAATGCATGAGTACGTGCTCTCTGATATTTTGGCTCCGAAGGGGTGCCTGCATCCTGGCGTCTTCAATACAATACAGGGTTTTAGGGTCTCCCTTTCCTGGCAGTTTTTTTTTCACGTATATGATAACGTAAATACTGCTTGAGCGCCATTACTTCCAGTTTACGAATACTCTGGGGCTTGGGAAAAGGTCAGGTATTCGGACCTCATGGTTGGGGGGGGCAGGTAGGGAGTTTGTAGGTTAGGGCAAGAGTCGCAACCTTAGCCATGCATACCCCTTTACCATTCATGCCTTTACCACGAAATTGCATGGTAAAGGCATGGGTGGTAAAGAAATGCCTGGTAAAGAAATGCATTGTTAAGACACATTTTTGGTTTAGGCTGCATGGTAGAGGCACGTGTGCTTTAGCCATGCATGCTTCCATCATGCAACGTTTCTAAGGCCACTTTAAAGGGTCTATTCCGGCAGCATAAGCATTCTCTCATTACTGAGCAACCGGGAGCAGGCTCCCTTGTAGCAGTATTTTTTACTTTAACGATGATCCTTCCTTGATGAGGTAGAGCATCCTCAGGCAAAGACACTCCATCTATAATTTAATCTTGGGACCTTATCACTTTATTCCTTACTACCAAATGGCAGCATGCACACAGGGAGTCCGAAGGATGTTGTCCCTTTTGTAATAGGACTACTGAAACTCTTGCACATGTTCCATTTTTCTGTTCTGTTGATATGAATTTAGAAAGAAATGGATCCGCACAATTGGCAGGATTCTGGGTCTTCTTGATTACAGAGTATGTATTAGGGTCATGGAAAGCTATGTCAGACAACCCATAGTGTTTGCAGTCTCATGGTTTCTGCTATCTCTGTGGAGACATAGGCTCAAAAAGCTTGTAGTAGGGTGAGCCATTCTTTGTAGTCGACCAGAATCTGCACCTTTTGTTACTCATTTAACCCTACTGTTTGAACTTTGCCCATTGTACTGTTGAAATGAAATGTAATACTATTTTATCTTTTCATTCTATTTATGTATTGTATTGTATTGTATTTATTTTATGTAACTTTTCCTGCATTGGTTCTTATGTGCTTTTATGGCTTATTGCCAATTAAAGATCAATGTTGATGGTAGCCCTTAGTCCCCACATACGACACTTGTACTTTTAATTCTATGTGATGTAAGATAAGCCCTAGATGATGTTCGTTCTATGAAAAACTACAAATATCAGGGTTCTGAACTGAACTCAGTCCTATAACTTTAATGGTGTTTTTTAATTATATATCACGATCAATAGGATCAGGAGGAAAATAGTATAATTGCTATTTTGTCTGGAGTGTATGGCCTTGGAATATCATAGGGTGAAGTCTGGCATAGATATTTTGTTACTAAATATCATTTATAAACATATCAACCAATGAGACTAAATATAGAAAATCTACACATAATGTAAAATTTTTATAAATTATGTTTAGTACATAAATGCTATGTTAGTTGATATTTTTCTACATGATATTGTGACATTGAAACATGCTGAGCAACTGCCTTATACTTATTGAACTGTATCGATAACATATATAATCAATTATGCCTGCCTTGTGCCTTTTTATTTAGATAATTGTAACATAAAAAGAACATAATATTGGACCAATATCACATAATTCTAATAAATATTAATATTTTACATTCCATTTTGATTGGACTAATTTTAGCTATTACAAGAACATACTGTGCAGTATTACAGTATTTAAATGAGATATATTGGGAAAAATACTGTTGTCTAGCTAGACCCAAGATAAAAAAAATCGAAATTTCTACTATATGCAGCACTGTTCTGTACAAAAGTTGTTTCCACTTATTACATATACATGTCTTAGGCCTCCATCTCTCTATAATTGACCTGGAACATTCCCTGTTTTTGTTAAATGTAATTATGGATTCATTAATGTTTCTATTAATTGTCCTTTATACTAGCTAGACATGATCTCCATGTGATTTTCTTTCCTTTAGCCACCGGAGAATGGTGTTGGCTTGCCACGTCAGGTTGGAAACAAGACAGAATGTGGCTTGTTGGGTTTAATCCTGGATCTAAAGCGTGATTACCAGCCTGCCCGAAACCTAATACCAGAAGAGAAGCTATATAAAGTGTATACATTTAACTCAGCTCGAAAATCCATGAGTTCTGTCATCAAATTAGCTGACAACAGTTATCGGATGTACAGCAAAGGAGCTTCCGAGATTGTACTAAAAAAGTAAGTATTGAGTTCCCTCTTTTTATGTCAATGTTATCCTATTTTCTTTGGCATTAAATCATGTAGGTTATATTGCTAAACTATAAAAGCCATTCCTGCCTTGCCTGTTATAAAAGATAAAGCAAAACTGACATAATGGTTCGTAAACAATACAAGCAAGAAACAGGCGATAACAGTGAGACCAGTTTTTGGAAATCGTTACAAAAAATAAGTGTAACACTTTTTCAGATTTCCCCTTATCAAAGGTATAGTTCAATTCGTCTTCAGAGTTTGGTCACAAACGCTGTTTTTCAAAACATACAAAAGCCCTTTTATGAGTTAGAAAATTCTTTCTGATTCATAGAAATGGCGTTTCATTTATACAAATGGCTTCTATAGTGCTTCCTAATTTGCAGATAGAAAAGGGCGTTCCAGAAAAGGTTGTATCAGTGGTTGTGACCATAGCTGAAGTTGCAACAAATGATTAGTTGATGGGGTGGCAAATGATTTGCAAAAGGCGAAACTGTCCAATTGAGAGTGCTTCCTCTACTGGAATCATGTCAAGCCCTAAGAGAGAAGTGAGTAATCCAAAAAATCACTACCTGATCTCCTCCAAGGCAGTTTCAAAAGGGATGTTTTTTTTCAAAAGCAGCACCAGTGACATTAATGTTTCCCATAGGGGAAAGGAAATGCAGAGACGGCGTTCTGCTGTACCTTGTGGACCTCCATCCCTACATTCAAGTCCGATCACAGGAGCCACATAATGGGACCTGTCTAACAATTATGCATTACGCGGTGCCTTTTACAACCACCTGTAAATGTGTAATTTATTATATAACCTATTAGTACATAAGTCACATCATAAATTGAATTGCCATTAACAAATCCGATGGGGTGCAAACCGCACATCAACTGGTTATGAAAAATAAATAGAACACAGACTTTCTAAAATTGTGTAATAGTTTTCTGTATAATGTATGAGACCCAAGGGGCGTGGCTTAGCAAGCCACGATGGCGGCTGTGTCCTGCTGAGGCTCCGCGATCGGGCTAGCATCCAGCCCAGTTCCCGAGATCGCCGGGAGCCTCAGCCCACTGAATAGGCACCTGGGATCCCCCGTGCACTGGGGCGCCGCTTCAACGACCTCCGGCGGCGGCGGACGAACAGCACGGACCGACCTCTACAAGCCCGGAGCCGAGCGCCTCAATCCAAGATGGCGGGCGCGACCCTGTCCGGCGGACACTCATGCCACCGGGAGCTGACCCGGTGATTGAAAGCCCCAAGAGACAGAGCTGACGGGCGCCTACGAGGGGCCCCAGAACAACAACGGGACCGACCCCCCCGGAGTGCGCGCCGGACGGCGCCTCCCCGTGATTCAACATCCCGGTGCGCAAGATGGCGGCCGCCGCACCGGGGCTCCACTACATCGGCACTATGGCCTCACCGAGAGCCTGATCGTCCCCCCGGCACCGGCAGACTCACCAGGCGCGGAAGGTCGGCGGACGCGCTGTGGATGTGGTGGTGTGCCGTCCAGTGGTCGACAACGTGCGAGCGAGGGCGGTGAGTGCCCGTCCCTCCCCCCCTCCCTCAGAGGTCTCGGCGCCTGTGGCCCCCCCCCTACAACCTCGGGGGCTCCGTGAGGCGCCGAGGCACACGCCGCTGACTGACCCGAGGACCCAGAGCGCCTCCACTACCCCGCGCCGAGCGCCAGCTCCGGGTGCCTGACCCTAAGATGGCGCCCACGGAGCCCTAGACTCCAGGAGCAGCGCGAGCCTCACCACGGGAGCAGGGGCGGCTCCTCCCAAACTCGAGTCACTGCCAACGGCCGCCCACTATTCCGGAGCCCCTTTGAACTCCCACCACCTGACCTCTGGCCCTCCCGGCCGCCACTGACGCTGTGCCACGCGCCAAGGGGGGCCCACGGGGCCTTTTTGACACCGGGACCACCGGACCCGATGGCCTCGGACCACCTCTGAACCAGAAGGCGCTCCCTGAGACGAGGAGGGACCGCCCCGGAGCCTGGGGAGACAGGAGTGGCCGGCTGCCATTGAACTTGCCCGTGGCCCAGCTGCGTCGGCCTGCTGTGCCCAGAGTACACGGCGGCCCGGTGGCCCACTTACCGGCACCTATGGGGAAGACAAAAGCCTCGCAGATGACGGCTGTCCCTGAAACGGCCGTCGAAAAGATGCCACACACAAGGACGTGGACGCAAGCCAATGCGTCGCAAACAGACCCTGCGCTTACGGCGAAACTGGACCAGGTGTTGGCGGCGATCGAAATGTCTCGCCTCTCCATGGAAGAAAGACTGGGCGCCCTGACGACGGACATTGGTCTGATCCGCGACGATCATCGTAAACTGGCGGACAGGGTGAGGGAAGGAGAACGAACTGTGACCGAGCTGCAACCCGTGGTGAAGATGCAGGAGGAAGACATGAGAGAGGTCCTACGCCGCGTGGAAGCCCTGGAAGAACGCACGGTGGACTTGGAAGGACGCTCGAGAAGATGTAATATCCGCGTTCTGGGCCTGCCGGAGGGGATTGAAAATTCGGATCCTCTGACCTATATGGAATCCTGGACTAGATCGTTCACCCCAGAGAGCGAGCGATCACCGTACTTCTCCATCGAAAGGGCCCACAGAGTCCCGGCCCGGGCGCCCAAACCCGGCCTCCCCCCACGACCCATGCTGGCTAAATTCTTGCACTTCCGTGACCGAGATGCGGTGCTCCGCGCGGCCCGGGCGGCTGGCCCCCTGCAGGTGGAGGATCAACATGTTATGGTGTTCCCAGACTACGCCCGGGAGGTCCAGCAGCGGCGTTCCACCTTCCTGGAAATCAAAAGGCGCCTTCGTGCCAACGATCTACAGTACTCCCTGCTGTTTCCAGCCCGCCTTAAAGTGCTGCACAACGGGAAAGCCCTTTTCTTCACCACGACGGCGGAAGCACAAGATTGGACTGAATTCCACTGCCCACTGCTTCCTAAGCCCGGACCCCAGAAGACCCGCAACAACGACTCCAGGAGATCTAGACGACGGGGCGTGAGCCGCGCCCGATCCGGCCGCCCCAAAAGCCAGGGGTCTTCCCCCACGGGGTCACCCGACCTCACGCAAATCATGCAAGAACGACGGGACGCCCTACGAGCGGTGACCGAACTGCACATGTCACCCCCAGCTTCGGACCTGGAAGGTCGTCCACACCTGTTCACCCCAGAGAAAGACCGAGACAGCGATGGAACGATGTCAGGATTTGGCCCAATCTCTTCCCCCCTCCTGGCGGCACCTGCACTGGACGCTACCCTGGCCAGCCAACCTAACGCCTCGTCATAAACATTGAACTATTAATTACTGTATCCTTCCAATGGTTGCCCGCTACATTGCGCGACATCTAGGAGCCTAGATTGCTTCGCTTGACTACTGTATGCGCTGCCGAGCGATAGACTCTTCTCCTACAAGAGCCCGACCCGCGCACAGGCCCAGCAGCGACACATGCTGCCACCCCCGCATTTACCTGTTATATTTATCCCCTAGTGGGATACTAGTTTGGATATGCCACCTCCAGTGATATATCCTCAGTATTGGGACTGTTGCCCACCCAAGGTTCTATCTGTTGTTCTTCCCCTTAGTCCCTCCCCTACGATTGTGGAAGCTTGGCGCGCAGGAACACACATGACACAGACATGCTGGCGACTTTCGGGTATCCCAGGGGGACCCTCACCCTTCCCACGACACCCCAAGAATGGCAGCCCCACGCTCAGACGTTAACGTCCTCACATTGAACGTGCGGGGCCTACACACACCCAGCAAACGTTACTCTGTTTATGCCTACATTAGACGCATGTCAGCCAATATCGCACTACTACAAGAGACACATATAAACGCTACTGAACTCACTCGCCTACAGTCTAAATGGCGAGGGACTTTCTGTGCCACACAATATTCGGCGTTTGCACGCGGCGCGTTAATCTGGGTCAGGCCGGGCACTCCCTTCCGGGCGCTTCGACGGGTGGTGGACAAAGAGGGCAGATATGCGCTACTAGAGGGAATTCTGGACGGGCAGGGAATACTCCTTGGCAGCATTTATGCCCCTAACGTGGACCAGGATAAATTCTGGGACCATCTCACTGGCGTCTTGGCCCAATTCACTACGGTCCCATGGATACTAGGAGGCGACTTTAACTGCACGTTGGACCCCACCCTAGACCGCTCCCATCCCCCTCCCGCACATTCCCCGGCCCCCCGGCAGGCAGAACTCTTTAGGACATGGGTTACACACTGGGCGCTCACTGATGCATGGCGACATCTACACCCACTGGCTCGCATATACTCCTTCCACTCGATCCCACACAACCTCCGGGTCCGCCTAGACCGCTTCCTCTGTTCTACACCAATTCTCCCTAAGATCACGTCTACAGAATACCTGGGCCGGATCCTCTCGGATCATGACGCCCACATTATACGCCTAACCTGGCGCCCCCCCCACCCACCGGTCCCCACCTGGCGCCTCCCTAAGGATTGCCTGACCGACCCCGTCTTCAGAGACACACACAAAACCAGCATACAGGACTACTTCACACATAATGCAAACACGGCGTCGTCGGTACTAGTGGAATGGGACGCGTTTAAGGTGGTGGCCAGGGGAGACTGCATCAAACAGGTGGTAGGGGTGCGCCGCACCTTGGAGCGGACACTCCTAACCTCGGAGCAGGCTCTGGCCGCACTCACTAAGCGACCTGACGACTCGGAAGAACACGCTGTACTCACGGCCGAGGCTAAGACGGAATACCAGGCCGCCTGCGCTGACCTCCGGAAATATAATTTTAGGGCTTACGCCTCCAGAGTGCATAAGGACAGGGACAAAGCAGGGGCACTGCTAGCCTGGATGGCGAGACAGGACACCGAACTCAAACCCATCACGGATATTATCGACCCGGACGGTGTGCTGGTGCGCTCACAGGCCGAGATCCTTCTGGCGTTCCACCGTCATTATGCACAGGTGTACGAGGCCCCAACCCAGCCCTCCCTGTCCTCCGTAGACAATTTTCTGGACCCCCTGACTTTACCCACAATATCGGACGTCGACAAGCGCTCCCTCGACGCCAAGATTGTCCCGTCCGACATCACCCAGGCGATACGGGCCATGTCCCGCAATAAAGCGCCGGGGTTGGACGGCTTCCCACTAGAATACTACTCGTCCTTTTCCCCCTTGCTGGTCCCCCGCCTCTCACGGGTATTCGGGGCATCTCTTCATCTTGGTAGGCTACCCCAGTCAATGCGAGAATCCGTGATCGTCACCTTCCCCAAACCCCACAGAGATCCACTTCACATGGGGTCGTATCGCCCCATCACGCTCCTGTCGGCCGACTGTAAACTCCTGGGGAGAATCCTTGCGGATCGATACGCGCAGATCATTCGCCCCTTGGTCCACCCCGACCAATGCGGCTTTGTGCCGGGAAGGAACACCTCCCAGAATCTCCGCCGCGTCTTCCATGTTCAGGATCAGGTGCGTGACCGATTTCCTCGCGCCGCCTGTCTCATCATGGACCTGGAGAAGGCGTTCGACACCCTCACCTGGCCTTATCTCTTTTCGGTCCTACGCCGACTCAATATCGGCCCGACACTCATGGCGTACACGCGCCTCCTGTACACCGATCTCACCTCTCGGGTGCGTATCGGGAAACGCATATCACCGGCATTCGGAGTTTGGCGGGGCACAAGGCAGGGGTGCCCCCTGTCGCCTCTCTTATTCGCTTTGGCGGTCGAGCCGCTGGCGGTCCGGCTGCGCCTGGAGGGTGTGGAATGGGGTATTCCTCTCGCGGATGACACACATTGCGTGTCCATGTACGCGGATGATCTCCTCATATACGTCCGAGACATCGAAATGGACCTGGCCCCCATAGGGGCGGCGCTGGCGGACTTTGCAGATGCCTCGGGACTCCGAGTGAACTGGGACAAGTCCACAGTCTATCCTCTACACCCGAACCTACCCCCCCGAGAAGTCGAGCTCGGTCCGCACACGCTCTCGTGGTCCGCGGAGGCTCCCAGGTACCTCGGGGTCCGCTTGTACCACTCTCCAGCAGCCATGTTTGAGGGCAACCACCGCGTAGTACTTGCTAGTCTGCGCCCTACGGTCGCCTTCTGGAATAAACTCCCGCTGGCCCCGATAGGACGGATAGCCCTGGCTAAAATGGTGATGCTCCCCCGACTCCTTTACCATTTCACAAACTTGCCGGTTATACCACCCAGGTCCTTCTTCCGCGAGGTCGACTCCCTCCTAGGGACCCTTATCTGGGGCGAGGGTCGTCACAGGGTTGCCTTGAAAACCCTCCAACTTCCCACAACTCAGGGAGGGCTCGGAGCCCCATCCTTCGAGGCATACTTCCTCGCGGCACAGCTCCAATGGCTATCCTACTGGACGGCGGATCGCTACCCTCAGGAGACCGTCACCCCGACCGGCAGAATCGCAACCCCAGAACTCACTCGTCTTCTCCTCCCGGGCACCAAGCCACGGCGCACATACCCCCTTCAAGTGGCGATAGCGCGCCGGTGCATGATGCGGATCCACCGGTTGTCCCCCGGTAGACCTCCATACTCCCCGCTGCTACCACTGATAGGCAGCCCTAGGCAGGACTCCTACTTCACCGCTCCGCTGTTCGCTGAGTGGTCCCTCTGTGGCATCACGGATCTGGAATCGCTCTTCGAGGAAGGCCAGCTAAAATCGCTTGACCGCCTGATCGCTGAATACGGACTCTCCCCAGGCCAATTCCTCAGATATAGACAGCTACTCGACGGATACCGGCCCCACTTTAATCTCTGCACTGGCGAGCCAGACACGCATCCAGTAATACATACAATCCTACATATGGGGGTGGGACGCCATTTAATCACCTGGTTATATAAATCCATCCGGGAACTCTCGCACGCTCCTCTTACGACCCTGCGGGCTACTTGGGAGGAGGACATAGGCCGCGCACTGCACGACTCTGAATGGACTAAAGCACTTGAAGCCCCAAAACGCGTCTCTAGAAACGCCCGCTTCAAGAACATCCAATACTGTATCCTACACAGGGCATACCTCACCCCAGCGCGATTGCAGAAGTTCTATCCCTCCACACCATTTCTCTGCCCCAGATGTTGCTCCCCTGCGGCAGATTTCCGACACATGTTCTGGAGTTGCCCCGACCTTCACCCCTTTTGGCGGGCGGTGCACGACACTTTGACGGGATTAACGGGCCTCACTACCCTAGCCACCTGGGAGTCCAGCGCACTAGGCATCTTCCATGGTCCTAAGCGAGACCCGGTACACAGGCGCTTCGTGTCCCTAGCACTCCTGTTGGCCAACCGATGTATAACCATGCGCTGGCGTTCCCCGGAGGGTCCCTCTGTGGCGGCATGGAAGGGCGCGGTTGGTAAATGGGCGGCGGCGGAGGAAGATGCCCTTAGAGAGGAAGAAGCCAGGGGTGCGCGTAAAATTCCCATATCCATGGAATGGGCCATGCTCCTCCACAGCTTCCGGCAGTCCACACATGTAGAAGAACCACCTACTCCTCCCCCCCCTCCCACCCCTGAGAACCAGTAGCCTCTACATGGTGTCTACCCTCCTGGGACCGTCCCCTGGTACCTCCTACTTCTTGATCAAACTCTCATATTACATGTCACCCACCTCGGTGCCCGCATACACGTGGGGTGTTCACCCCCCGGCCCCACTCCTCCCCCCCCCCCCTCCCCCCCCTCGGAGCGTAGACTGACTGGCCCCGTGAAAATCCCCCCCTCCCCGACGCCCGTCGCCAGCATCCTCCTACTTGGACCCTGCCAGCGCCCACATGCTTCTCTCCCACAGTTTTGTTCCCCTTGTTCTTAGGTGCCTCCACTGTATGAACAGTACAGACCTCGATCCTACGCTTTCGAGGCGGGATCCTACATACCTGCAGTTACCCACTGCCCCATTAGGAGTGCAGACTCGCTGCTTCCCGACCTGCGAACATATATGTACGATTTACACTGATTATCCTTGGAAATTGTAATTTTGCACCAGTTGTATAAAAACAAGAAAACGTTGCGCGCTTGGCTGTTCGTGGCTGAATGTTGAGGCCACGTCAGTAGATCATTTACACTGTACTTGTATACTTTAATGCAACAATAAAACAAATGTCAACAAAAAAAAATGTATGAGACCCAAGCATCGCATGCTTTTTACAGGAATGTTTATTTACAGGACTATCAAATGAAAGTAAGTATGAACTTTTTAACCCACCAGGAACTCCAGATTGCGTCGACTCAGCTGATTTATGGAGACCTTGCAACAGTTTTCGTAGAAAGTTGCAAATATTGAACAGCTCAAAATTCATTCTGTTAATACCACATTGTGGGAGAAGATACATCACTCACATATTTCTTAATCAAACCAATCACAAGCTATTGCACTTCTCTTTTCTTCTACAAAGAAGACCAACACTACATTCACATTTCACCCAAGATTCAACAAATCCCCTGTAATGAATGAAGAAGGCATGACAACACACTAGAATCCTCAACAAGCAAAATACAACTACAAAACATGAAACATAAAGATGAACCATCGTAGTAACTTCTCACTTATGCCTTGCAAAAATTACTAATATAGAATAGCACATATTTCATAGCACACAATACAGCAGACATGAGAAAAAGAAGTAACCCATAATTTTACATTTTTACCTACATAATTACATCCTAGCCTTAACAGAGTCACTAATCATGGGAGTTACCTAACCATAACTAAGATTGTTACTGGGCATCCATTACAAACATCTTCCCCAAGTGAAATCATGGCTTTGGCCCCTTCCTCTAAGAACCCCTTGTCCAATACCAAATGGACATAGAATGGATCTCTCCCTTTGGGAGGAACTCACCCACGACTGCCTATACCGGGGGTGCCTGTACAGGGGGCCTATCTGCCTGCCTGGATACCCCCCTTGGGCACCCCTGGACCTCCCTTGGGCACCCCAAGGGCCTGTTCCAGTTCACTGCAGATCCATGGGTGGGTGCGATGAAAAGGTTGTGTGTCAACAACCGCACCAGCCCCCAAGCCACTACAACCTTCTTTCCACTAGCTGCCAGCACTCGTTGGAGTTTCCAGCGTTGCTGCTGTTACTTTGGTCTAAAAGGGGGCCTTAGATGGACCTGCACTGTCCCACCAATTATGACCCAACCCTCCACAGGCCAACATAGTTCACCTTCCATCTGCCCCCCAACAAAGCGCAGGTGATGAACTAACCAGATTCACTAATTCCCCAGAGCGTTTCTTGGGGCCCTCTTTGAAAGGGGGACTGTGTCACCCTTGATTCACTCTAAGGAGTAGCTGACACCCTAAGCAACCTAAACTCCTTACCCATTTTCCTGTTTACCAGTTGCAGTCATTGAGGACCTCAAAACTGCTCCGTGAGCCAGCAAACCTCAGAGATAACCAAATGCAACTAAGTCTGTCTATAAGTTCTCAGTTATATCCTTGTTGACAGGATGTACCTTAATACTCCCTAGGAGAATAGAAAAACCTTCTGGGGCAAGAGTCTGCCCAATGCAATCCTCAACTGGACCCAGCGCAGCCCTCTTGACCAGCAGACAAGTCAGGCGGCATCCTACTTCCTCTGCTTAGTTGTGTAGCCTCCTGTTGGATAAATAAACCTTAGCAATGCCTCCATATGAGTGACCCTACACAAGCACTCCTGCAAACCCTTCAGCTTCCATGTTCACAGAAGTCGACAAGGTCTCCAGTCGCTGTTTCAACTCCTCACGCCTTTCACGTGTGCCAACCGGAGAATACAGGAGAGAGAAAAAGAGTTGGAGGCATACACCTACAACAGGCTTAAGCTCACCTAGCGCTTCAGAACCTAGCATACCAGCCCTTTGCGCTACTGGCCCAGCTAGCCCATTCTTGCTGTAACAGTGGCGGTCCCAAATAAAATTAGTGTGGCAGTTCCCCAGCTTCTGCCTAGACCTGGCCTGTGTGATTCACTGGAAAAATGGGCAGACCATGTGAAAAGATATGAATAGCCCAAAAATTCAACTGTCCCACCACCACCTGCTATTGATGAGGAGTCGCTTTCCTGGATGCTAGGCTGTCTCCCAGCTGATTAAAAAAAACATGCCTTACCCCTGTAGGAGATTACCGGTGCCCACAAGGGACTCCAACTCAGTAAAAAAATCCCCAGACATAGCTGGACCACTGGTCCACTGGTCTATTCAGTGCTAGGGGTACTCCAGCACAGTCAGGTTGGCACATACAGTCGATGTAGGCTTGCCTGAACTATGCAAACACACACAACCTGCAGCATCATGCAGCCCTCGAAGCCTGGTGACCTTCTTGGCCGAGGTTCTCAATGGCATGGGCACTGCCATAATCTATCTACGCTTATACAAGACTCAGGAAAAGACAGACTCAGCTCTCTGACAACATGAAATGCTGCCCATTCCTCTGAAGTTTGATCTGGGACTCCAAAGGCCAAGATGTGGCAGAGGCCTAATTCCTTAATAATAAAGCACGATGCCTAGACAGAGACTGTGACCCCAGCCCTCTCTTTAACTGACCTACTGCTGGTCAAGTCACTCACTTTAATCGATGGAGAGGAACTCTGGGTTAGGTGCATTCCGGCTACATAAATTCCCACTTACTTCACTCACAGACTAGTTACTCATTTCCGCCATTTGCAAGGCAACAATGATTTTGTAGTCAGTGAGATAATACCCCAATAGATGCACATGCACTGTTAGAATGGCATACCGTACCCAATCTATATGAGGCCGACTATTGATGACTGTGAGGAGCCATTTTGAAAGAACTGGCCACCCAGATTTGGTGGGTTAAACCCCTGGCCCTCTCATGCATGGACAAGGACATACGCATACGCTTGAGGAACACTAAGTGGGGCTTACATCCTGAAAAACTTGCAAGTGCTCTGCAGCAGTTTCAAAAACCTTTTTAGAGCTGATCGTTGCTCAAAAGGGGTGTAATTTCTGAAATGTATCCCTTATCATGGACTTCATTTCTTGCTTTACCCACAAAAGCGTGTCACTCTCAGCATCACACATCTGGCCATTCATAAGATCACAAACTATGAGAATGTCATACATAGCAAACTGAAAACCTGAGTAGAACAGGTCACAAAACGCATGCAAAAGATCAGCTCAAGTCAACCCACTTGTCACCAGAGTCATTTGAGACACCTCAAAGGTTACAAGGCAAAGTACTTTTGACTGCACTCCTACAGGGACCCAAAAACGATATCTTGAGCTGTTAACCGAAATGGCAATACAATACTTACCCCCTCTCACCATCCCAATAAGCTATCCACCCCTACCCTAAAAAACACTTTGCTGATGCCGGTAACCCTAAGACCCTACTTGGGACAGCCACCAAGAAAGAATATTGAGCCAAGCACAGCCATAGTGCAACAACGCTAAATCACAGAAAAGAAGGCTCATGCCTACTATAAAAGTGACAATATACCTTTCGAAATTATAAATGAATGGGTGGGACAGATAAGAAACATGAACAATGAAGGCACCATAATGCGGTAGCTGTGCAGATACAAACCTTGAATTGCGGTGAGCATTTGGCAGTAAGTACTTAAGCAAACAACAGTTCAAGTATAACATGTTCAGCTACTCCTAGAGGCATGCAATTATAAGCTTATGCCATTAGCCAACTACAGGGAACAATAAAAAGTGTGCTGCAACATTAAATGTGTTACTTGAATTCAATAGGCTGATGTGATTTATCTAGGACCCCGATCAATATTGTGACCTTATGCCCCTATACGGCTATAATCAATACATATCCCTATAATGGCATAATGATCAGAGCCATATTTCAGTAACTCGCCTCTGCAGTCCATGACACCGCAGAAGCCACTTCCTTAGATTCCTAGAGAGCACACCGAGTTCTTTCGACACACCAAACCCCCAGCAACCTGGGAAAGCCCAGCTTGCTTTGTTTTGATTAGTAATAGAACTCCTGCGAGCACTGAAAGAACGACCAGTTCTTAGTGACATCTTTATTGACGTCTTATGTCCAAAAACTTACGTCAAACTCTGCACCTTTCAGGTATAAATATACCAACGTTGCCTTAAGCAAACACACAGTGGTGAATACTGGAGCAGAACAGCTGTCCCCTTGCAGAGAGCCCAGCAGATGCGAGAAGCCCACGGACGCTGCCCCTCCTCTTTGACGCGCTGAGAAAGACGCCGTCTTTTCTCCTGCCGAGAAAATCCAGCTCCGGCGTTTCCAGCCTACCCTTGCGGGTGACTGGGATATCGGGTCCTGAGAGGGAGATACCAGACCTCCTACATTCTATTCCAGAGGTACGGTGCTGACTAAACCCTTAGAGAGAATTCTTGAATCAAACTCTTGGCAAAACCAACTTAACTTAAACTACTACTTACTTACTCCCTCCCACGTATTTGGCTTAGGTCAGGTACACCGGGGTAGGCGTAGTTAGAAGCACTAGTTGAGGTCGTTAGCCAATGTATATATAAATGTATATATTGTATATATTTTATTAATTTTAACCATCTTATGGCTAAGAAACCATATCAATGATTTTACAGTATTATTTCATAATACTCCTTTTACTGTACGGACTTTACTTGATATTAAGTATTGCAATTGTGGCAATCCATTTCTCTTGCATGAGAAGGAAGACTGTTCAATAAATCATACCCTTTATTGAAAACGCCCGTCTCTCTCTCTTCTCTGCACTCTGGTGAAACTAAGAACGCACGTCTGACTGAGTGAAATAGCTGTCTATTGTTTCACACGACTCTAGAGATTGACTCTTATTTTGGGGAGCAAAGTTGTCATGTTTATGCGGTTGTCGGAAGCTGAATCCCTTCTTGTCTGAGCCAGGCAAGCTGATCACTTCCTATTCAGTCAAGAAAGTTTACAGTGACCTCTGAGCTAGCTGGCGCAAACCTAAATGAAGTCTAACATAGTCAGTAGAGACCTAGAAGACCTCAGTCCTACGTCTACACTGCTTTTTATGTTATTCCAATGCGCAGGGCCTATAGGGAAAATAGGAACTACACTACAAGGCATGGTGTGTTCCCATCGACAGTTGACAGCAGTTATGTTTATTTCTACCTACCGGCTGAGATTTACACCCAAGAACAAGATCCAAATTGGTAGCTCTAAGGCATGTGATCCGCGGGGGCGGAAGGGTGCTGGCATGCGGGTGACTGCAGCACATGCTACCTATGCAGCCTCAAGATGAGCATGTATCCTCGTAACTCCAGCCTCTGCAACTCACAAAAAAGGCTGCACTAATGCAAGCCCTAAGAGTCAATGAGTACCAGTGTGGGCTGTAAAAGCCAGTGAAGGCCACAGAAGTCAGTGAAAATCATAAGACACAATGAATATCATAAAAACATATGAAGGGCATCACTATTTGTGGTGGCCATGAGAGTCTAGAAGAGGTCAATGCCAGAGGGTGTGGATGATAAAAGCAAAGGACACACTTCAGAGTTATTGAAGACCAACTGAGGCCACAACAGCTAATGGAGGCCATCACAGCTAACAGTGGTTTGAGATTGCACAAAATTAATTCATCCCATCCACCAAATGTAATGCAAATGTTCCCACCGAAATCAAAAATGGTAACCTGCAGGATTAAGTGATCTGCTACTTTTTGTGCCAGTCAGCCAATTTTTGAAGATTTATACCAAAATTCTCAGCCTTTTGTTATCTGTCACCTAATATTTGCTTCATACTTTCTATGTCAAAAGGCACTGGGGGGCGGTGTACCATATTTTATCCTAGAATGATAGCTGAGACTTTTGACACATTCGCAAAGGAATTTATATAAAATGGTACCCAAATATCCACTTGATGGCCAAGATTTCATGTTCATGCGACTTTATGGCTAGCATTTGCCCTTGAAACGTTGTTCTTGACACATCTAAAAAACACTTTGTCAAAAATAGTTCCACATGACACCGTCTGGAGAGCCTGGACAATATAAAAGCACCTGAAGTGCGCAGACGTGGCAGTGACCTTGTATCCTCACCCAAAAGGAATATACTAAACCACAAACACCAAGGGGTTCTTTTGGTTTTAGCTTATATTTTAAGTGCTTTCTCGAAAAGTGCTACAACAAGTAATTAGGCGCTACATTAAGCCATAGGTGGAGGAATGCTTTCCTCGATCATTGCTGGGGTGAATATTACCATTCAATACTTCACTTTGCAAGCAATGTATCGTGTGCACGTGGACACGTTGTACATGCATTCCATTGACAAGAGATGAAGTTGGAAGTTGGCCAGAATCACACAGTGATCGCTGAAGTAACAGATTAAAACCCAGGTTATCATGGCCATGCTCTGGCCACAAGAAACATACCCTTCCTGCAACTGAGCACAAAGGACCATTGAAACACCAGGGAGCGAACCCATAATCTTCCCCAGCCACAATCGTAAAACTGGCAGTCATGCTACAAAAGGACTGAAACAAAAAACTCTCTTTTATTGTGAGCAGATCATGCTTCTAGATATGATAAACTGTTACTTCAGTGCCAATTTTTATAAAGGAGAATATATAGGTATGCCAATTTTAAAACCACTTGTGCATGAAGACACAATTCTTAAGGCGCAATATGACTGATATGATCACCCAAAAACCATGATGTGAGTCATACAGGTCCTTATATCCCAAAGAGATAAGAGCAGAATAGAGCAATACACCCTTGTGCCACTATTAAGTGAGATTAAAATCAAAGTTTGGGACTGACCCCAGATATTCTTAAAATCTAGCTGTCATTAAGAAGATTTTTTAGAAGGTGGAATAGAATTACCTATTGTATATGCGTCAGGAATAAATCCAAGTACTGGAGTTTAAAATCACTATTTCGGAGGTGTACAACCATCACAGATGTAAGAGAAGAGAGGAGAACCAATGATAATCCATAAGAATAGGTTCGCCCTACTAATAGTAAGATTCGTTCTACTTCTAAAGAGATATAAAATGTAATAACCTGTATATTGATTACAGGGCACTGGTTTCACCGATACGAGCACTAGGTCAGGTGTCTATTCCAAGAGTTGATCCCACTCTGCAGAAACAGACATAAATGTATTTTTCTAAAGTATGACCATGTATACAAGCTGCTAGTCTGTTGGACTACAGCAAGGGTTACTAGTGACATCCTATATGGATGAATACTTACAATATATAGAGAACAATCAGTGCCCCCAATGCATACAACGTGACATCAACGGAGAATCCTCAAATATATCTCTCCAAAATACATAGTGTTTAGCAATGTGAGCTACAAATAGGTAGACATGAATAAAACAATGTACACTATTGTGTTTGAGAGCCCCTAGTTTGTGTCTTGCTTCATATAGTTGTTACTCACTTAAATAACTTTTTTCCGTTTTCATCTGTCACAGACGCCGATATTAAAGGTGGATATGATGAATGGTCCGATCCTCAGACATGCTGCTCCATAATATCTAGAATGGGAATATATATACACAAAAAGTCCCTATTCAGTGCTCCATAGGGTGAGGGATAAATACTGAGATTAATGTATTAATGCTACCTGCCATCAGTAATCTATAAGCAGATTCATCCCTGCAATTTAATTGGCTGTGGTTCAACCATTGTGCCTCTTAAAATTCCATTTAGGGAATAGGAAAGACCTATTTACACCTGACAAAAACTAGGTATATTGCACTGGCCTTCAGGAGCATACATATGCCCATGCCGTGTGTTATAAACAGTTAACGACTCAATGTAGTTATTTAGCGCTGCCTCGGTTGGGCGTAGGACGAGGGATGCCCCTGGAGGTTCCAGGGCTATGTCATGGCCAGCTTTGTGAACTGAGGCCCAACGGGCACAGGACAGTATGATGGAGGGGGAAGCTTACCTCCTTTCTTAGCATGTTTTGGGTACTCCACGGACTGCCGACTTGGCGGAGGCAGGGCTCTGTCCCTAGTTGAGAAGATGTTTGCTGCTCCTTCCTCACCCACCTTTCTCTATACATTGTGACTAAGCTGAAGGAGTGCTGAAAGTGCCTTCCTGCAGGACAACCAGCCGGAGAACTAGCAGACAGGGACATGCTGGCCTTAGGAGTGGACCTGAATTGTCTGGGTATCCCTGTAGTACACATTTCCTGGGGGGACTTTTGTGGACACATGGAGATGGGCAAACCCATAATGAGAGACACTAGTATGTCCCCAGCCTCACAGGGACTGCCTGAGAGATACAGCTTGCAGTTTGGTTGCGGTATGGAATAGGTGCCCCCGGCCCTCCTGCAGACTCCTGACAAGATTCTGGCTGCCATTGCAGACTCCAAAGCTACTCTGCAGATTGGAACTGTATCGGAAGAACTTTGCCTAATGCAAGCAGACCACTGCAAGTTAATGGACAGGGTTAAGGAGACAAAGATGGCTGTCGGAGAGCTGGGCCCAGCTCAACATTCCCTGCAGCTGCAGGTGCTAGACCATACTGAGCAAGTGGAAATACCGGAGGGCAACATAGAGGACACAGAGGTCTGCAATTGATGCAATAATGAGTGGATCGTAGGAATGCTGGAGGTTACAGATGAGGCCGACATGATTGCTGCTGCAGTAATTACCCCATTTTTTGCCCTTGACTGTGCTCAATTGGTTCCTGCAAGGCCCCCTGCACCAGGTCTGTTACGTAACCAGTAGTCGCTAGGCTACTATATTACCAGGATTACAATATTCTACTACAGAAGGCTTTCACTGATGCCCTATTGAAGTGGACAACACAGCTGTGACTTGTTCCCTGACTTCACTGCGGCCACGCATGCTAAAAGAGAATCCTTTTTTGGGGTAAAATGAGAGCTGCAGAAAGCAGGACTCCAATATTCTCTCTTGTTCTTTACTAAGCTGCTGATCATAGTAGATGGGAGCACGTATTTCTTTCTGACACCTGCTGATGTTTGGGAGTGGCTGGACAAATATTGTACCTAGAGTGGGACCCACGGTATGCCGGAAAGACATCCTTTGCCATGGGGTGCATCTGAGGAGGCGTTGCAGAGATTGATCTCCTATGAGCCAGGTGCTGGGTCCCAGGAGGGCCCAGATGGAACAGGACAGAGAACTGCCCTGCTGGCAGCCACGGAGCATGACCGCAACTCCAGCCCAAGCACAGACACTGGGACTCATTCCGATATGCAATTGGTAGATTCTACCTCTAATGATCCCTCTTTGGTCAAGTGGGATATGCTGCCAGTAAATCCACAGATGGTGGATGGACTGATCTGAATCTGTCACTTGAGATTGGTAAGTTAAACCTATGGGGGGCGGCAGTGGGCGGTGGCCCCGGACTCTGTGGAACTATTAAGTGACTGTGCAAGGGGGACCCTGGGTTGTGGGCCGTGCCCAGTGGGTACCTCTTTGCTATGCTGATTATTGCCATACTAATGACTCTTCTTCCAGGGGCAGGAAATCCTTGAATGGGGTGAGGGCTTTAGTCCTTGGTTGTTGCCCGGACTGTTCCGGGTGTGGACCTGTGTGGGGTGTGTCAGCAATGGGGGGTCCTGGTATGCACCCTTGTCTTGTGGTGCCAATGTGTATAATGTGGCTGCCTAGCTGTGATTATGCAGGATGGGAAGGGTCGATGATGCTTGTTGACTGTGTGGCTTGATTACCCCCATTCACAAGCCCATTGTTAGTGGGAAATAGTTTAATGCCATATGTTTTTTCTACATATCGTGTCTAAGTTTGGGTAACGGGTTGTTGCTTGACTGCTCCCGGGATAAGGAATTGAGGGTTTAACTGTTTTTTCTGTAGGTTCTGGAGTTGATGTGTGTGTCCTGCCAGCGATGTGGGGGGTAGGTGGAGCACGGAAGGGGCCCTGATATGATCTATGCCTTATGCCTACCACCAATCTCAGTAGACATTCTCTCAATTACACCCTTTAACTTATCCTCTAACAAGGAGTCCTCTCCTGATGAACCCTCCCCTCGCTCATCCTTACTACTTTTGAAATAATGTAATAGGCAATATTCAGAGCCTTCAATTCCAAAAACCACAAAATCAACTGTAGGAATTATATACATATTCAATATCCTATAATTCACCTAGATTAAAAACATACAGGGGTATATTACCTACAAACAGAGATATTTATCGCTAAGTAGGGTTGGCGGCAAAATTATTATCGCCGTGCTTCACCGATTTTTATTGCTGAGATAACTTGCTATTAGCAAGGTTTATCTCAAAACCAATAAAAATCAGGCGAAATGCGTGAATATCGCTGACAATACAGCGATATTCACGCATTAGCGTGAAACAGCTCTTAGCCATGTTATCCACCTCCCATTGGATAACATGGTTAAGAACTGGTATTAGCAGGCGTTAGCTTTTGGAGATATTTGCGCTTAGCGCGACTATTTCCATCGCTTCGCCTATGTAGGTAATAGGCGATAACGATGTTAGCGACTGTTTTCAGTCGCTAACATTTTGGCACGCCCACTTTGCATGTCATTAGCGATAATTATCGCTGACACGCAAAGCGGGCCCCAAAATGCTCTCTATCGCCTACAAGCTGTCGCTATCTGGTGTTAGTGACAGCATGGTAATTGGGCGATGACATTTTCGCCGCTTTAGCGTGAAAAAGTCCCGCTAAAGCGGCAAAAAGGCCCTTGGTAATATGCCACACAATTCGCTATTTAACTCCAAGTCCAACCATGACAACTCAAAACAACCTCCTCCTTCGTCGCTAAAATTTCTCCTCAGCTGAATCTGCCAAAATCAATCTTAGAATGTCAACAGCTCCCCAAACTATCAAGCTGTGAAAAAACACTCAATTCTACCCGGTTAGCAGAACAAACTAAAACGGACGCTCCTAGTGACATGTTGTCTTGTGCGCGGATGCCAAACTCAGTGCTACCTATAAAAAGCAAACACACCAGAGAGTTTAAACTGTCAAAAATAAATTGTTATCCTGTATTAACATCAATAATATTCACAAACCCGTATTTACAACTGACTAATAGCTCTCTTCACACAAGTACTTATCTTTAGGAACATCAGTGCAAACAAGGATGATGATGGTTGGGGGTTCTATGCTTTTATTGAATTGGAATTCTTGTGTTCTAAGTTCTTTAAAAGAGCGGCAGAGAGTAGTGGCAATAAACGAGATTGCATAATGGCAACCTTAGGGTCATATATATATATATATATATATCAGTAGAGCCATGAGATTGATTTAACTAAGATTCAGTTGTCCAATGGTAATACAATATGGCAAACACTTAAGAAATATTGTGGTATAGTAAGGTATAATCCCTAATTGTTAAAAAGGTCCCATTTGTTGAAATAGGCACTGGCCTGTTGTAATTGTGGAATCTTGTGTTTGTGTTTACAACGTGAAAATATGCACTTGCACTTACATTTGCTTTTTATCGAGTGTCATTACCGATTTAAGTTTATTTTCATCTAGGGATTTTAACATTTGTCTACTTGTATATTTGCTTTTAAGCAGAATAACAAATGTTTTAATACTTGTGTAAAACCTATTTTCGATTTACCTAAAAGTGTTAAAATGGCCGCCGAATTTGCAAACAACTGGACCATGTGATGCGAGTCCTTTTACAATTTCTACTACCTTTTACATGTATTAAAGAAGGGTTCCACGATAACGCAAAAATATCGTGATCAAGGGAGCTTGACTCCCGAAACGCGTTGATGATATTGCTGTAACATAATAAAGAAGCCTAAATAAACGATATTCGTGAGTGCCGGATGATTTGAAACGGAACTGGAGTTGAAATCCTATTTTCAATATATATATATATGCATCTTTTAGAGTGTGAAAAGCCTTTTATGAGCACAAATCCCATTTAGAATAATGAAAAAACACATTTAGGTTCAGAATTACCTGTGGTTCAAGATCAACAAGGATGTGAAAACATATGTTGGGACAAAAATTACATATAGGCACAAAAACACAAGGGGTGAAAAATCAGTTATAAATGAAAAGGCACATAATCACTCTTGGTGTCACAGCAGCAAGTGTGTGGGGACACTTCTCGGTGCTTAAACACATGTAAGAGCAAACATCACAATTAGATACCAAACAGTTTAGTTATAAAATCACCCGCAGTTCAAAGTCCATAGAGACGAAAAATGTGACAGGAAGATTTCCCTTACAGTGTAATAGGTGTACATCAATATGACATAACATTTAATTGGGTAAACATTTCTCTAAACAAATTCATAGTAAATGCAGCATCAACAATAGTGTCAAAACTCTTAAGCAGGGCCTCTTTTATAATGAGTTGACTCTTCTCTCCGTCCATGCACTAGGAAGCACTTTTTAGGCAGGTGGATTAACACGCGTAATTGACAATAGCAAACAGCAATAATCCTCTGGCCTTTTCCACATTGGGGATGCCATTTTCTTCAAGCAGTGACTGAGGAGGTCTGATCTAAGCAAACAAATGGCTATACTGGACTGACCCAAAGCTCCTCTCTGTTTATGCTTTTTTTATTCAGCTCATAAGGACATGTTCACTATTTCCTGACTGTGTCAAACTTAAAATGTGTGTGCATCATATAAAAATGTTGATAGTAATAACACGAAATAGCAATGAAAAACACTCATGTTTCCTTCTACTATATTATGACTTGAGGTTGAAATAATAATAAACAGGGCAATAAGGGAGGTAAAGCGAGAGTGAGACACATTATTAGATTTCTTAGATAAACAAATTATTATACTATTTGAGGGGAACGCATTCATTGTAACTACGGGGCATATTTGCAACAGGCAGCAATAATTATGCCTGACCTTATATACCGCACTTTTTTCAATCGCTGGAATATTTCGCCAGGCTTGCTTTGTATTAACAACGCTTAGTGCCATGGCGATGTATATTCTAGCGATATTGCCCTTTTCCATCGAACATCGCTGGTTTTCCAGCGATGTTCCATGTAAAATGGTGATATGCTTGATGATATGACCCTGTGGTCGTATCACAGGAATCCACCTTCCATGTTAGGTATGCCTTAGTCAGGAATTTAACAGACGTTAAATTCCTGTGTCAAGGCATACTTAGCGCGATTAAAATAATGACTACCCCACGTTGTAAATATTGCGAAGCTGCCTTCGCGATATTCACCCATGTTGTTTACACAGACACGCCTACTTTGCATCTCATTAGCGATGCGGAGTTAGGCGTGCTGGAAACGGGAGCAAAATCAGCAAAACGCACTAGCGTGGCCTTGCTGATATCCGCGATAAACTTATCTCCGCTTTTCGCCCATTAACGGACGCCAAAGCGGCAATAAGTTTATCGCCTACCCTTGATAATAGTCCCCTATGATCTTGAGATGATATCATGTTTTTTTTACATTTTGGTATTTAGTTTTTGAATTATGCTTATTTTGAGCTTCAGAAATATATGCATGTTTTAAATATATTCACATACTAAGGTAGGAGCAAATATGTTTTCATAGCACATATTCTGAACCCTATTTATTAACTTGGCTTACTTTTGCTTTTTTGGGTTGTTCTGTTCTCGCTATCTCGTCTTGCTCTCTCCTCCCTTCTGACACGCTTGTACAAACACATACAATCAAAGCAAATCGTATGTAAGTATGTAGTGCGATGGCAATTTAAACAAGCATTGACATAACAAAAATGATAAAATAATCAGTTTTTCTGTAGCATCTTTGATTAAAAATAATTTCTAAATGCCCTATAGCATTGATGATTTTGCTTATTTAAGTCTATTAAAATATGAATTAGCTACCCAATCATGAATTTCCAACCGTTGCTAAATATCTAGAAAAAAGTGTCAGTTTAATGTGATCAAATGCATGGTTATTGTATCCCATGTGCACAAAAAGAATAAACACAAATTATTTTCTTTGTCAGGTGTTCCACAATTTTAGATTCCGCTGGTGAACCTCGAATCTTTAGACCTCGTGACCGGGATGAGATGGTGAAAAAGGTTATTGAGCCAATGGCCTGTGAAGGACTACGAACAATCTGTATTGCCTTTCGGGACTTTCCTAGCACTCCAGAGCCAGATTGGGACAGTGAAAATGACATTTTAACTGACCTGACATGTATTGCTGTGGTTGGCATTGAAGACCCAGTTAGGCCAGAGGTAAGTGAATCTTGCCTTTTGAACTGCTTCTTCTTTCTCATTGCAGTGGATGAACAACATTAGATTGGATTTAGTTAATTGTTTTATGGGTGTAGACATTCTAAAGCAAGATGCCAACTTAGAAGTTATTTAGGACTGATCTAGGGTAATTACTTCATTTATTCAAGAACATTCTAATGTATGGTCCTTGTTGCCAGGCAACCCTCCCCTGCCTTCTATTCCCTCATTCTTAAAGTTTTACAAGAGGTGTGAAACACCAATTGTAGGTCTGCCTGTGCTGCAGTTGGAAGTCCATTGTACGGTACCTAAAGGGTCAACTTTTTTTTTAACGCACCCTCCACTGCAACCTAAATGCAGATTTTCACTCTAAGAGAAAAGGTCAATAAGGCATTGATATGCTTTGAGAGCTCTTCTTTCACTCATAGCCTCTCCAATTTTACTATTTTCTTTTAACACGCTTGTGGGTAATAGAATATTATTTGGGGCAGGCTAATGTTCACCTCAAAGGATAAGACCACACTACCTGCTAGATGTCACACAAATAAAATAATACAGACCCTAGTTTGACAGAAAGCAGTCAGGCAATTTGTAAAGTATTTTAGCAGTGCATAAATGGTAGAAAAAGTCAAACACAAAACAATAAAACTCCACACAATTTTAAAATGAAGAGTTTTGTTTGTTAGAGTAATTTAGAACCAATATAACAAAAATCCAATAGGGAGAAGCAGAGATATTAATTTTTAAATAATGAAGGTGAAAAAGCCCCAAGAACAATGAAGCACCCAATGTAGGCCAATGGTCACAGTTACTACATTTAATAAGCTGTAATATCCAGTTAAGGACAAGTCGCTATATCATGTTTGGTGTCCATGAAATTGCAATAATAATCCCTCTTTAATGGTAAAGTCGGATTTTTCATTACAAATTTGAAAATGCGACTTTCAGAAAGTTGGCGTTTTACTGCTCTTAGCCCCTTCATGGCTTTAATCTGTCTTGGGTCACATGATTGGGTGTAACTGATTACTAGACTTTGTGAGTTTGTCCCAGACAGTCAAACAATAGAGGGAGTAGGTGTGATTGAAAGGGCTATTTTCCGGCTGAATGCGGGCACAGAGCTAAGCACAGCCCTGCTTGTAACTGAATAGCCCCTAATGACAGTACACTGTTACTGCAGCCAACTTTGAGCCAGGGCTGGGGAGGCAGGAAGTTCCATGCACTTCAAATACACTGTCTAGAAGCTTCACCCACCAGGGCACCAGGGTATTACAAAAAGGGGACCTTGGATACCAACTCTTCAGTACACTTCTGGACCTATGTATACTATCCCAGGAAGAAGGACTGCTGTGCTGCTGGGCTACTGCTCTGAAGGACTGCTGCCCTGTTAGATTTTTGCCCTGTAGCTCTGCTTCTCTGCTGCCTCCTTCCTGGGTACAAGGACTGGACCTCCATCTGTCCCAGACTTCCAGTGTTAATCACAAGGGTTAGTTTGCTGGCCTCCTGTTGAGAGCCACAGAGAAACAAAAGGCTTCTGCCATCTTAAACCTGCACGTAGACCCAGCCTGAGTGAGTCCTGACCCTCCAAATGGTGCCCCTTCATTCATTGACCCTTTGAAGTGGTGCTTAAGGTACCCAGATGGCCAAATTCCAAAACGGAGTAGTTGAACAAATTGTGGCCTAAATGTCGTGTGAGAACCAGGGTGGAGATCGGGACCAAGCTGCTTGCCTACCCGCCCGAGATGCATCACCATTTATATTGACTTCACAGATTCTCCCGCTACGTTCACTGCAACAGCAAATTCTTTTTAGTGGTCCTTCGCAAAAGGGGTATCCGTCCTCATGAAACTGTCTTTGGCTACAGCCCATGCCTCGTCCCACTGGAGATCTTCGACTTCCATTTCAGAGACAAAGTCTGAATGTAGACATCTTCCCTGCGGCTTCAACTCAAGGCTATCTGACGATGACACTTTCTCCTCCGATACCTCCTGTAGCCTTGCCCTGCTGAACTTTACCTCCTCAGACTCTTTTTCTTAGAATTTCTTTAAACTCCAAAGGTGAGCACTGACAGGGCCCAATCCATTTAATGTATCCATACTATGATCCACTGCGGTCACCATATTTTTTTACTTTGATCCGGTCTCGCGCAACCTAATGTCTGCAGTTGGCGCTTTGATTTTTTAGGCTCTAGTTTTCTCTAAAACCTTTAAAAATTCATAACTCCGGTTCTACTGATTGGATTTTTGTCTTTTTGGTAGCAAATTATTTCTTAAAAGTTACTCTATGTTTCTAGATTGGTTTGGGATTTTTCTTGTGCGTTTTTTTTCATTTTATTAGTGTTTGTGTGCTGCATAAATAATTTATGAGGTAATCTAGACAGGGTTAAGCACAGGTTGATTTAGTGATTTTTAGTGGTGCACCCATGCAAGGAATTGTGGCTGTAGCTTGACCACGGCTCACACCCCAGTGAACCAACAACTGCATTTCTCACAGTAAACAGGGATGTTTACATTCAATTGCTAGTACATGCTCCCTCATCTCTGGGCTTGGAAGTAGCAATGGCAAGAATTACCCTTAGCATTCAAATCTTTAAGTAACATGTATATTTCTTAGCTAGTCTATTTGTTGAGTTGTATGCAGAAGACAATAAAGAGTGAAATATGTGCACATAGCATATGGGTATCTTCTTAACTGTTGGATGTTCCCCACACTTTCCAATTATTCTTATTTTCATGGAAAGCATAGATTTGATTTACCTGTATGTATTTAGGGCCGGATTTAAAGTTTTTCAGTCAATGCAATGGGCAAGAATGTGCGATATATATTAAGATGTGCCACGTTCCTGTCCTTTGCCTGCACTGCCCCACACAGTGTGCAGCCTAGCACCAACGCAGGCACATTTGTGACATTTCGATAAAGATATTTCTCTGTGTTGTGCCTCTGGTGGGAAGGCATGCCGTTCTGTCACATTCTCAGGTCTACCTGTGTTGGTAAATCTGGGAATGCATCAGAAGACCTGAGTGGATGTGCGGATACACTCACACTCCATCCATGCAACGCCCTCGCCACACAGAGTATCACAAGGAAGCGGCTAGTACTGCCTTGCAATACTTCAGATTTACTAAGCCACGCAGGGCCAATCATAGTGCCCTTCCATGGCTTGGCAAATATCAATCTAGGTTTTTTGTCACCCTGCGCAGGGCACTAGGGTGACACAAAACCTTATTAAATCTGAGCCTCAGTCTATGGGACAGATTATCACCTCTTTTGAGGATGTCACCTGAGTTTATTTCATTCCCCCTGCAGTGCTGTAAACTGAAGTATCTGCATTTTCAGTGTGTTTATGAGTTTTCGTTTCAAGTCTTTCCACGAATCTTGCATCAAATGACTTCTTGCTTTGATGAATTGTTTAGTGACCTCCCCATGGGGGATTGTTTATTATAAGATCTGAATGGGAACACTTGTTATGATGATGCAGTGCCTCATTATAGAAAAACATGCGATCACGGAGCAGCAGGTAATTATCAAAGGGATACTGCAGATTGCATAGTTTTCCATTCCAGTCTACCGCTAGCAGCTATATGAGAAAGACTTTGCAGTCAGCATTAAACTTAAAAGACAACGAGTAACTAATATACTGCATAATTCATTGGTTTCCCCTTTCTAAATTTTGAATGCAAGCAGTCTTGATGACCTGGATAAGCATTGAAAGCTCAATGTTGAAAAATGATTATATTCAATATATATTTATATATATATATATATATATATATTTTTTTTTTATATATATACTAGCAGCCCGTCCTGACGTTGTCCGGGTATGAATTGCTGCCGGCCAGTAGTATATTGTTTTGTAGGATTTCGTTTTGATAGCATTTCTTATGTGTGACAGGCCTGTGAAACGCTCCGATTCACAGTGCACTGCTGATGCACTTAAGAGTGCGCGTTCAGTAGTGTGTGAACTCGAGTTTCCCTACTTTATTTTTCCTTGCAATATTATGTAGCGCGAACTCGACAACATGGCATGAGCACAATTTACATTACAGAGGAACACATTCATTTGTGGTAGGCACAGGAAGACAAAGTGATTTGCCTGGAATCACAGGATGTTGAGCTGATGCAGAGATTTGAACGTAGCTCCCCAGCTCTAAAGTTCGCAATTCTAGAACTTGTGGCGGGAGGTGTGCCTAAAAGTGTATGTCGGTGCTGGCCATCAATGAGAGAGACCTGTGCATTTTTCAAATCGGTGGTGAAAAAATATGAGTATGTTGCTGGAGATGTGGGCCGCTGTGCCACCAATGTACTTACCGGGGGAGGGTAAACACCCATTATTCCGAAACTTTCTTTCCGCATACCATCACTCCGCATACTTTCATTTCGAAAGTACCATGACTCCGCAATGCCATTATAACGCATGGCATCACATTTTATATGCTTTTACCACGCATACATATATGTTTTGGGGTGTTTAGGTATTTTAAGGGTTCAGATATACTTTTGGGTTATGGGGTACAGGGGTCGTTTTAGGGTTTAGGGATAGGTATGGGTTTTGGGGTACAGGGGTATTTTTAGGGTTCAGGGCTAGGCTTGGGTTTTGGGGTATGGGGTTATTTTTAGGGTTCAGGGGTAGGTTTGGGTTTTGGGGTACAGGGGTATTTTAAGGGTTCAGGGCTAGGTTTGGGTTTTGGGGTACCGGGGTATTTTAAGGGTTCAGGGCTAGGTTTGGGTTTTGGGGTACAGGGGTATTTTAGGGTTCAGGGGTAGGTTTGGGTTTTGGGGTACAGGGGTATTTTTAGGGTTCAGGGCTAGGTTTGGGTTTTGGGGTACAGGGGT
This sequence comes from Lissotriton vulgaris, assembly GCF_964263255.1. NCBI lineage: Eukaryota > Metazoa > Chordata > Amphibia > Caudata > Salamandridae > Lissotriton > Lissotriton vulgaris. Next base: position 1,033,480,707 of record NC_141697.1, read on the forward strand.
ATTTTTAGGGTTATGGGGTAGTTTTGGGTTTTGAGGTACAGGGGTAGTTATAGGGTTCAGGGCTAGGTTTGGGTTTTGGGGTACAGGGGTATTTTTAGGGTTTAGGGATAGGTTTGGGTTTTGGGGTACAGGGTATATTTATAGGGTTAAGATGGGTTAGTGTTTAAGGGTATTGGGGTATTTTAAGGAGTAAGGGTGGGTTATGATTATGGGGTGCAGGGGTATTTAAAGGGAGCAGGATGGATACCCGGAGCTGGAGTGTACAGAACCTGGGGAAAAAAAAACAATGAAATATTGGGCACAACGCTCGCTTTTTTGCCCTGTAATCCCGCGCCCCGCACACGCCCACGCCCCCAGCACACGCCCACAGCACACGATTTGAGACATGGCATGAAGGGCGGAACGTACCATACGCCCCCAGCGTTTGTCACGCCCCCAGCACACGCCCACAGCACAACGCAGACAAGCCCACAAGGGACTACTTTGCTGGCACGGTTCTTTTACCTTTTTTTTTTTTTTTTTAAATTTTTGCAAACCTTTATTGTGCATAAACAACAGAACAAATACGGGCCTACAACCTTCGGGCCGGCCACGAAACATCATCAGCACAGGTGCATGCATTACGGACCCCCAGCAGCTACCATAAGACTAGCGAGCAATAAACTTTGCATCAGAATGAGTCATATCGCCGGGGGAGAGGAGAAGTGAAGGTTAATTTTTAAGTTTTGTAAAACGTCTTCACCAAAAGATACAGTGAAGGAAAAAATAAGAAGGAGATTCGAGTCCGCACAATTTCTTCACACTACGGGCAGGCGACGTTATATTCTGAAAACATCGACGAAGGTTAACAACTGGTATATCGTGGCGGTGCAAAACATTGGCAACAATTTACTAGCAATCGTGCACCCCAAACATCGTCGCTCCAACCCTACCAACCCCAACCCAGTCCCGGAAACGAATCAGAGTTTAAAGCACAGAAAATAGAAAGAAAGGCCCATAGAACCAAGAGTACAGCTAATTACCCCACCCACCCTGCAACATTGTGGAGGCTACGGCCTGCCCCCCCCCCCACAGAGTGCCTGTCGCCCCAGAAACCCGAAATATAGAAGGGAAAGAATAAGAAAGAAATGAAAAGGAAAAGAACATTAACACCTTTGATATAGGGAGTGAGAGAGAAAGAAAAAATTCAATCTACATTCCCAGAGAGAAAAGGAGGCGGGGAGGAGCCATTCGTTACTAAACACCCGAATATCCCGGCCCTCCCGAGACCCACAGTTGAAACATCGGCCATTAATAAGGTAAAATACATCAACAAGTAAGCCTACAATGTGAATGTTTAAAAACATCATACGATATGCGCCCATCAAAAACCCTAGTCAGATCCAGCCCCATCCCTTACAACCAGCAAATCAGTCAGCAGTAAATGAGCAGCTTAGCCCTGGCCTGATCGCGGACGGAGTTCCACGCCAACCACAGCAGGAGAGCCCCTCCCCCCGTGCAGTTCAGGATAACAGGGTTGTCTGTAAGAAGAAGCAGGATCCCAAAATGGCCACCAGTCATCAATACAAAGTCCTTTGTCTCCCATGATTAGGTCCGTCAGGGCATCAATAAAGTACTGATTCGGCGGGCAGAGGATCGAAAGCCCCCTGTCAGAAGTTGACACACAGGATAGGAGTTGTTCAGCAGAGTCACCCATTGAACTCGGCGGTGCAGGCAACATTAAAGCAAGCCCAAGGGGAAAGGGAAACAATGTAACAGGCACGGAACGAAAGGGCTGCCAGTCGTCGGCTCCAATTGAGACATCCACAAGGCTAACTGCAGAGTAGGCGCAGGGAAACAATGTCTCATCATGGGGAGGCAAAGGCAGACACTCACTCGGCTGGGGGCTAGCGCTGCATTCGCGAGCCACTGCAAACCCCATGGCGTCCAGCCGATCACCCAGTGCTTGGAAGCCAGCTAGCATCTCCGACCGAAAATCACGGAGGGCAGCCAGGATAGTGCTGCAGGATATTGCAGGTTGATGTTCTTCTAAGGCGGGTGCCAGCGCTGGTGCTCGCAATTCAGAGTATCGCTCCGGCAGGGCTCGGCTGTCCACTGGCAGGGGTATGGCATCTCTCCCTCGCCGCGGGAGAACAAAGGGAGACATGGCGCCGATAGCGAAGCAGCAGATCTGGGGAGGGTGTAATGGAGGCAAATATCGCTGAGGAGCTCCGATATTAGCAGTGGCAAAGTCAAAGCAGTTACACCCCCCAAAGGACGTCTCCCACCCGGCTAAGCAGCGGGAAGAGGGCAATCGTCTGCGCTGATGTGGACCGCCAGATACCGTTCATCGCTCACCTTCCCTGCGGAGCGTAGAAACACCATCAGCGGGTTACTCAAAAGCGGCCGTTCGAATGTAAGCGTAGTCTGCGATGACGTTAAGCAGCAGTGCGGTAATGACAGCCGCGGATAGGAAGGCGCCTCCACTGAGTAGTCCGCACCGTCCAGCCGAGCCGATCACACTCGAACATCCAGGCGCCGCCATCAAGCGGCCATGTAAACGAGGGTCCGGGGCGGGAGTCGTACCTCCAGTTTCTCCAGCACCTAGGAGCGCTAGAAAGTCGAAAGAGGAACGGAGCATTCAGCCCATCCTCACACGCATTCCGCCGCCGGAATCAACCAGGAAGATAGTCAGGATAGCGTTGCGGAGCTCAAGGGCCGGCGGAGCCGGGCGACTACACGTCCGCTCCGGTCGCCATCTTGGCTCCTCCCCGTTCTTTTACCTTTTAAATGTATATGGTGGGCGTCTGCATAGCCTATGTCCTTCTGCTGCAACTGCCCTTTCCAACGCTGTATTGGGTGTTGTGATTGGTGCTGTGGTTCCTGAGCTTACCCACCTCAAAGGTTTGGGCTCTCTCTTTATTATATTAGTATAGATATATATATTTTTATCTAAAACTATGTATGTCTCTCTCTCTATATATATACACACACATATATATATATATATATATATATATATATATATATATATATATATATATATATATATAGTTAGGATTTTTTCTCTATGGGATTTTTGAAAATTCTATGTCTAATAACTTTGCCGTTTGTGGACGGAATTGGCTGAAATTTTCAGGAAAATAAAATGGAACATTTTGTTTCTGAGCAGCCCCTGACAATTTGGGGGGGTTTCATCAAGGGGGGGCCGAGAAAAAAGGGGGGTCCCAAAACGCGTTTTTCCCATGTTAATTTCCATAGGGCGGTTGGCCTCACTTTTAGCTCGAACGGCTGAATGGATTTGCACGAAACTTGGCAAAATTGTAGGGACTGTTAGCCCGATGTGCCTTTGCTAGGTCTCAATATATGTGCTCCAGTGGATTTTGAGTAATTTAGGTTCAAAAAAAGATATATATCTGGGCGGAGCCTAACCACACATCTGATCTGATTAGCTGTCAGCACTTCATCCAAGAAGTGTTGGCAGCCATCTTGGGACCAATATACATGATAGCACCTCATTAAAAAGCATTGTAGTTAATAGAGGGTTTTAGGACTTTAGTTACATTATAAATCATTTGTTGATGGTACCATACTCGTTTTAGGAATTGTGGTGGGTTCTAAGGTGATTTTACCATGTGAAAAAACCTTCTGCTGTGATATCATGTATATTGTTTGAAAGAAAACTAATATCTCATGATTTTCCCACAGTGGTTTGGAAGGGGATCTATAAGCTAAACTGAAAGCATATTTTCTGTAAATTCACATTATCTTTCTCAGTCATGTGAAAATGAAGTCTGACATTCTCAGTAAAACATGTACATCCAACAAGGACAGAGACTGTCAGTTGATTCCTTTGTGTTCTACTGCAGCCTCCTAGAGTGTTCTAAAGAACAACTAGAGCGCTAACAGTCCTACTTATTACAAAGGTATGGCACACCTGAAGCCATCTTGATTGGAATAAAGTGGTAACTCTTAAAACATTTAATTTAAAAAGAAACAACATGAGGGGGTATATTTTGCCATAGAAAGTATGATTAGTGCTGCAGAATGAAAAATTAGGGCACATTTTGAGTGACTTCTCAAATCCTTTTCTATTTCATTAAAACATTCTGACATGCAGTCTCCCAAAATGGCCACCAGAGACAAAAGAGCCCAAATGTAGCCCAAATATCACCCAGATGTAGCCCAAGTATAGCCCAATGACAGAATGTCCCAGAGTGTTCTAAAGAACAACTAGAGCGCTAACAGTCCTACTTATTACAAAGGTATAGCACACCTGGAGCCATCGTGATGGGAATAAAGTGGTAACTCTTAAAACATTTAATTTAAAAAGGAACAAAATGAGGGGGTATATTATGCAATAGAAGGTATTATTAGTGCTGCAGAAAGAAAAATTAGGGCACATTTTGAGTGACTTTTCAAATCCTCTTCTATTTCATTAAAAAATTCTGACATGCAGTCTCCCAAAATGGCCACCAGAGACAAAAGAGCCCAAATGTAGCCCAAATATCACCCAGATGTAGCCCAAGTATAGCCCAATGACAGAATGTCCCAGAGTGTTCTAAAGAACAACTAGAGCGCTAACAGTCCTACTTATTACAAAGGTATGGCACACCTGAAGCCATCTTGATTGGAATAAAGTGGTAACTCTTAAAACATTTAATTTAAAAAGGAACAAAATGAGGGGGTATATTTTGCCATATGAATTATGATTAGTGCTGCAGAAAGAAAAATTAGGGCACATTTTGAGTGACTTCTCAAACCCTCTTCAATTTCATTAAAACATTCTGACATACAGTCTCCCAAGATGGCCACCAGAGACAAAAGAGCCAAAATGTAGCCCAAATATCACCCAGATGTACCCCAAGTATAGCCCAATAACAGAATGTCCCAGAGTGTTCTAAAGAACAACTAGAGCGCTAACAGTCTTACTTATGACAAAAGTATGGCACACCAGAAGCCATCTTGATTGGAATGAAGTGGTAAGTCTGAAAACACTCAATTTAAAAAGGAACAACATGAGGGGGTTAATTTTGCCATAGAAAGTATGATTAGTGCTTCAGAAAGAAAAATTAGGGATCATTTTGAGTGACTTCTCAAATCCTCTTCTATTTCATTAAAAAAATTCTGACATGCAGACTGAAACATGCACTTTGAATACCAGCAGCAGACGTCCCTGGTGAGCAGTAGCTTTACTACAGTGATCTAATGTGCAACTAGAGTGCTAACATTCAGAATGTATGGCAAATGTGTGACACATCTGAATGCCTTCTTGATGGAACCAAAGTAAACAAGCATTGAAAATGCAATAGATCTCGCCCTCGTTTAAGTTAAAGCCTTTCTGTTTGTAATGAGGTGGCTTTTTAGCTTTGCTTTTATTAGTGTTTTTTCAACTTTCATGTAAATAACATGCATCTGTATGCATATAAGTATATGTATGCATGCATTTATGTTTGTATTTATATAGATATACAGATGATATATGTTTATATATGTATGTATATATATATATTCACTGAAAAAACCATAGGCTATAGACCATATATAGTTAGGAATTAGCATTTACAAAACCTTGAAAATTCACTGAAAAAACCATAGGTTATAGACCATATATAGTTAGGAATTAGCATTTACAAAACCTTGAAAATTCACTGAAAAAACCATAGGTTATAGACCATATATAGTTAGGAATTCGCATTTACAAAACCTTATTTTACTCACACAAAACCATTGAAATTCCATATATAGTTAGTTGCACTAACTATATATCGCGCACCCGCAATCCACTGCTGATGATGTCACATATTACATCATTCATGACATGGTCAGTGACATCACTGATGACATCACTGATGACATCTCAAATGACATCACTGATGACATCTCAAATGACATCACTGATAACATCTCATTTGACATTACTGATCACATCACTGATGATATCATTCATGTGATAATACGATGAACCTCTTCAGACTCTAATATAACCTTAGATACAATCAGTGTAAACAGACACTCACAGACTGTCACTCATCCATGGAGTTACTCACACACCTAGTCAGTCATGCAAAGAATCAATCACACCTCCATTTCCTCAACTATACAGTTATACAAACTTTACTTATTCAAACATATACTAACACATATTTACTCTCTTATACAATCCTTGATACAAGTTCACAATGATCCATACAGCCACTCACACATTCACTGGCTCTTATGCACAGTTATTTATATATGTCAACTCTCACATGTACTGTGTTTTACATATGTACTTACTTTGACATGTAGCACTGAGATATCCATTCACTCACCAATACACTCATGCACACAGTCAACCGCCCATACAGCTGTTTCCACATGCACTTTTGAAACCATACAACTAGTGAATCAACTGCTCACACATCTATGCACAGAGTCATACACCTCCCAGCCACCCACACACACACTCAGTCTCCCATACAAATACTTGGGCAACCAATCAATAACCCATATAGTTACTCATATAGCTACTTATCAACACATGCAACAGTTTACAGAACAACAGACATAATGATGCACAAATTAAGACAGTTTAGTCACTAACCCATGCACTCAGTGAGACACATTTAATCACTCACTCATACAGTCAGTCATGCACCTACTAAATCCTTCATCCAGACACTTATACATCCACTCATTCTTCAATATGTAAGACATATTTTAACTTTACAGAAACATACAGTCACTGGATGTTGTCATCAGTGATGTCATCAGTGATGTCACTGACCATGTCATGAATGATGTAATATGTGACATCATCAGCAGTGGATTGCGGGTGCGCGATATATAGTTAGTGCAACTAACTATATATGGAATTTCAATGGTTTTGTGTGAGTAAAATAAGGTTTTGTAAATGCGAATTCCTAACTATATATGGTCTATAACCTATGGTTTTTTCAGTGAATTTTATATATATATATATATATATATATATATATCCAATTCCACAAACGCTCGTAAGCAGATGCGCACTCAGAAGCTGGTTTGCTGAAGATTTTTATTCTCAATTAACGCTACGCGTTTCGACACTAACTTGTCTCTTGATCACACGATATCCACTCCGACATTACCGGCATGTTAAATAAACAAACAATCAATAGCATGATGGGGTAGTTTGAAGGTCACATGATTAGATGCATACAAAGATCCGCCATTACTGAGTGGTAAAAACATAACTGAACCAATTGGAGTTGATATCAAAATATACAAACATTCTAGTATTGCGGCATACCATGGAGAAATCGGGACATTGTATGTATTTATGCCCACATTTTAGCTGAGACATAGTACAATCAAGTCATTTAAATGTTCAACCGTTATATCCAATAATATCTATTGCGGGAATTGTCAGCCATTCCTATGTAGTACAGCTGCGATAGAAAAATATGTGGTTTGTACCAAATTAGACCTGCAATTCATGCAAGCAGTGTACCCCTGCATACAAGCAACAATATACGTATACCTGTATTAAAGTATATAGTAAAACACTGTATATCGAATTTTTTACTGATTTCACGTGTGTTATCCAGTGATACTAGTTACTATTCACAGAAAGGGTGCGCTGCAAGTTTTGTATGATGTAAGGGTGTTCAATTGATTGAAACGTAAGATCCACTCGGTCTAGTGCCCGATTTACCCTTGCATTACCGCTCCTATGTTATAAGCGACAAACCATAGAGTGTCGCAGATCCCAAACACGGTATAATATAAAAAATGATATATGCTGGTTATTATTCCAATAACCTCAGCGGACTGAAAAGTTCTGCCACAATAAAGTCCTTAAACAAAACCATAATTAATGGTCTCGATATACCCCAAGATTAAAGTTCATAGTATTCAAATACATGCCGGAGACTTGCGGAGACTAGTGCAAAAAAGTGCAATTTCTTATCTTACTATAGTGATGTGGTGTCTTCGATCCAAATGAAGAAAAGGTTTGGGAACCAGTGAATGCACAAAAAAGTGAAGTCTCCTTTCCTTTTCTCCTAGAAGAAATGTTAAAATCAACTTTAAATTAAAATATGGAAGCATATATACACATAGTTGCAGTCTTAGATTTTTCTAATGGGAAATATAGTGATTAATAGACACTCCACAGATACTTATGTACAGTTTTTTATCTTAATCAGGTATCTAGATAAACCTATTATTCGTGTAAGTGAGTTGCTAGTTCCTCATCTAGCTTATGGCCCCCCGGAAATCTAGTCTCGAGTTCCATGATCAACCTAGATTCTCTTTTTCTCAGTGCCAATTCCCGATTGCCTCCTCTCTTTCCGATATTCACCTGTTCCACCGCAAAGAATCTTAACTGGGAGGTGTTAGATTGATGGAATTCTAGGAAATGTCGTGCTATGGAGTAGTGTGCATCTACATGTGTTATCGCTCTCAGATGTTCCTGTATGCCTTTCTTCGCCATGCATATCGTGCTCCCCACATACCTCTTTTTGCACTGATATTCCAAAACATACACAACATAGTTCGTGTTGCATGTGAGAAACTGTCTGATTTTTCTAGGATGAGAATTACCTGGGATTTCAACTTCCTTAACCATGTAGCTGTATTTGCGTGCTCTGCAGTGTCCAGATGGGTAGAAACCTTTAAGACCCTGTATATGTAATTTCTTATTATCCGTGATGTCTCCTTTCACAAGGATGTCTCTCAGGTTCCTACCTCTTTTATACGTAATTTGGGATCTTTCACCAAGTTGAGGACCTATGATGTTATCTGATTTCAAAATACTCCAGTTATCCACCAAGATTTTACAAACCTTGTCAGATCCCTGGTGGAAAGTAGAGATGATTCTGGTCGTGCCATTGTATTTGTCAATGTGTTGTCTAGGCTTCAGAGTTTCAGATCTGTGTATTTCTGCCACTTTATGAACTGCCTTCTCCAGAACCCATTTAGGATAGCCCCTTTCTCTAAAGCTGGTCAGCATAGTTTCTTGCTCTAGAGCAAATCCTTCATTGCTACTGCAATTTCTCCTCGCCCTCAGTAACTCTCCAAATGGCATGCTCCATGCTTACAAGCGTTTTGTGGAATTGGATTACATCAGGGTTCGCCGAATATAGCGCCACCTGACAAGGGAGATGATCCCGGAAGGACCCTTTCTGGTATGAAAATATATATATATATATTCACGAAGGTTTTCCCAGCTGTATGTTTCCCAGGGACAACAAATGACTCGTACTCCAGGGTCCGTGTTTAGCAAAGTATATTTATTGGCGATGCGTTTCGACCAGGCGGTCTTTGTCACAAGCCAATTTCTTACAGTAAAAACCACCATTTTAAAGTGCAGAGTGATAAACAGTGAAAAGGGGTCAACATCCGAAATGTCACAATGAAACTAGAAAACAGACTATAGTTTCTGTTATAGTGTTCACAGCTCTCGTACTGAGTCCGAGAATTACAATACATCTGGTTAGTTCAAACAAAACCATGCAGGTTTTAAAATTAGAGTTTAGAATTTATATACATTTCTAGAGGAGTGATTTCATTGTTGTACACAGTGACAATTTAAGCCAAGTTTTAAAATGCAACAAATTATTTTCAAACTCCACAATGCTATCGGTTTATATAAAGTAAAAGGTAGAAAACAGCCAAGTGGCTTGGTGCATTTTATCACGTTGGGCATTTAGTCAGCAGAGTACAATCAAGGCCAAGTGGCCGAAGGCACATATGTGACCAGAGGTATGGGGCGGAATGTTGCACCTATAGAACAAACCGTTAAATTAAGGCAGATCAGAGGGATGATGCACAGTGAGATCTGTGCATGAAACGGACTATGGAATTTCTGTTTGTTGGATGTGCCCTTGGCTTTGTTTCGTGGTCCCTGTCAAAAGGGGATAGACTGGGTGTCCCTCAGGTACAGTGTGGCATTGGAGCAAGCCATGCACTCAATGCAGAAGTCTCTGTGGAAAGTGACCCTAAATTGTACCTAAATAAAACCCAATCACCGGGGTGTATAACCTAAGGGTGATGTCATGGTGAGTGATGTTGTGGTGTGCAAGAAAGGAATGTTGGGTTCGCAGGAAATGTAACCAAGGTGATACGGGGAAGAAGCGGTGAGTGCAGGTAAAAACAAGGGGAGCAGAGGGTTGGGGGTGGAAATGGTAGGGTGGGGGAGGGGGGGTTTGGGAAGGCCCTGGGCCGAGATTGAATTAGTCTCATAAGATTGTTGTGAGAGTGTGATATCTCAGTAACGGGTAATGCGGAACTCTGTCCGTGACCCAGGGACGGAGCTAAGGAAGGGTAAACTATGCTAGCTTGTGAAATTTCAGTGTCCTGTCTCTGAAGTCAGGGTAGAGGGCCCTCTACCTTGAGACGGATGGCCATGGAAATCAGTGATCACAGCAGCAGGAAGAAAGGTCCAGCAACAGAAAGAGAGGTGAAATTTATTGAGAAAGGTGTTGAGTCCTCATCCAATGTAGACGTACAACTCCTCATCTTCGTTCAGACCAAAGGGATTCTTAGAGTCGAGGCGGATGATGTACTGGGATTCCAGAATGCGTAGCTGTTTGACTCTGTCGCCCATTCTGGGGCTAGAAGGTACTCTGTCAATTCCAAAAAATGAAAAGCAGTTAACATCTTTATTGTGGTAACGTAGCCAGTGTCTTGCAGTTGCATAGTTAACATCAACATTCCTGATTGCCCTCATATGTTCAAGGATGCAATTTTTGATGGGAAAATGGTGCTGCCTGCATAGAACTTTCCACATGGGCACGCAATCACATAGACACAGGAATCAGTGTTGCAGTTCATAAATTTGTTAATGGCTTCAGTTTTCCCCGTTGGTAATTGGTATGACTTCACATTTCTGCTAGTACCACATGCCTTGCATTTACCGCATTTGAAAAAACCCTTCTATTCATATAGCCATGTATGTTTCTTGGGAGCCTCCAAGTAACTCCTGACCAGCATATCTTTCAGGGAACGTTCCCTTTCTATAGGTAACCTGTGGCTGCTTGCTAACTGTACTCCCTATGATGGGGTCATTTCTCACATTGTGCCAGTGTTGCTTGAGTGTTTTTCGGATTTGATCAGCTTCCACATTGAATGTGGTGATCATTCTGACACAGTTGGTTTTGTTATTCCCTTCGGACCGTACTGGGTTTTTGACTAAGAGAGCACCTCTGTCTCTAGCCTTGGCTTTCTCTTTGGCGGCAAGCAGTACCTGGTCAGAATAACCTCTCGCCTTAAATCTTTTGATCAAGCATTCCTGTTCTTTTTCAAAGGATTCCTGGGAATTGCAATTGTGTTTGGCTCTCAAAAATTCTCCAAAAGGTATGCTGTTCTTGAGGTTGGTGGGATTATGACTCTTAGCGTGTAAAACGCTATTCCCTGCTGTGGGTTTCCTATGTAGGGTTGTGTGTATTGTCCCACCCTCAATCCTGACACTGATATCCAGGAAATCCATCACGCCCTGATCTTGCTTACTGGTAAATCTGAGGTTGACATCATTGGTGTTTAAGGATTTCAGGAATCTGGCTAGGTCTGTCTTGGTCCCGCCCCAGATCAAAAAGATGTCGTCTATGTACCTGGTATAGAAAGCAATGTGTCGTGTGAGGTGTTCATTGGCATCTGTCCATAGAACTTGCTCCTCCCACCACCCCATCAACATACAGGCATAACTGGGCGCAAAACAACTTCCCATTGCTGTCCCAACCTCCTGTTTAAACCACCTGTCCTCAAAAAGGAAAAAGTTATTCAATAAGCAAAATTCCAACATCTCCATTAACATTTCTGTCTGTTTGTAGACGAAGATAGATCTGTCCCTCAAGAAGTGTCTGCAGGCATTCATGCCATCGGAGTGTTGGATGCATGTGTAGAGGGATGCTACATCAATGGTGACCAGCCAGAAATTGTCTTGCCATGTGATCCCCTCGATCTTGTTGAGAAAGTCAGTGCTATCTCTGCAGTATGAGGGGAGATTGAGAACATACGGAAAAAGGAAGGTATCTAGGAAGATAGAGGTGTTCTCGAGCGGGCTGCCATTCGCAGATACTATGTGCCTGCCTGGCGGTCTTTGTCATCCTTGTGCACCTTGGGTAACATGTAAAAACAAGGTGTCACTGGGCTTTTGGTGTGTAGGAACCTGTGTTCTGCTTCTATCAGTAGGCCACCCTCTTTCCAAACCCATAGTTTCTCATGGTAGTCTGTGATGCTTGGAGTATATTCCTCTTTACTGGACTTTCTGTAATTACCAGAGAGCTCCAGTTGTTCGTGTGCCTCAAGTTTGTACAGGTTGATGTGCCAGAAGACCACATTTCCCCCTTTATCAGAGGGTTTGATGACATATCTCTAGTCTTTGTTGAGGGTGCTCAAAGCTAACCTCTGGGTGGGTGTTAGATTCTGGGCATGTTTGTTCTTACTCTTCTCCCAGAGGTGTAGCAGGTCCCTGACTACAATTTCTTGAAAAGTGTCTAGGCTGTCATGTGGGGTTATGGGGTTAAAGGTGGATTTGGGCCTGAAATTGGTGGAGTCACTACCTCCAAGTGTGAGTCCCATACTCTCAAGCATCTCACAATCATCCAATCCCTCAATACGTTCACCACAAAGTTCCATCGCACAGGCCATATATATATATATATATCCACAGCTATATATCTACAGCTATATATCTATATAAATGAATATATATGTCCGTGCTTCCTTCCATGGTGTCACTGTGGGAGGTGGATTTTTTGGTTCATTTTGATGCAGCGTGAGCAGTCGTCACGCTTTCACGGAACACCAGTTGTTTGTGGCTTTCCCTTCAGACCGATTTTTTGGTGGAGTACTGGAGTGCTATGGGGGAGCCCCCATTTGGTTGGTCAGGAAGAGGAACGAGGATGACTGTGGTTGAGGATGCGAGGTCTCACAGCGGCTGCCAGCGTGTGATCCGTGTGTTTACCAGCAAGAAATGCCTTGCCCGGAAGACTGTCACCAGCTGGTAATTGGGCACTGCAGAAGTGAAATGCCGAAGCGGTGAGGTGGTTCTGGCGTAATCAATTTTGATGATGGGTCCTCCTCAACCCCGAGTGTGTGCCATCTTCGGATATTACTTTTAATGTTGAAGTTTAACGCTATTTGAAAGACAAGTGTCTTTGCCCCGGTAAGAAATACCTCTGACTTTCACCCTGCTGCTGTAACTCCTAGTGACTATTGCGTGCTTAGCAGTGACATTTTCAGCTGCATTATGGGATCAGCAGTCCTGAGGGGGTTGAAAGAGCACATGCTCAACTGATTTGGACTTTGGGTTTTAAACTCTACTCGCAGTCTAGTACATACAACCCTGAAAGGACTATGTGTTTATCCAGGCAAGAGCCATGCGCGATTAGGAATGTGACATTATCATTGCGGCAAGCAGCGTGGGGAGTCAGGGTCAGAAGGCAGGTCCTTAGATATCCATCATCAGCTCGGAAGTGCTTTCCGGGACAATGACAGTAATTATGAGTCATGAATTGCAGTGCTTAGTAGCGTTCACTTTTAAATTGTTAATTTTATTAAGGCAACACAGGACGTAGGGTTTGGCTATGGAGGTATAATGCCCACATGTAATCCCACTGTGTTCAATGTTTGAATTATTTTTTTTAACATAATTGTCTGTGCTGTCTGCATTATAGGTATGTTATGCATGTAGAATTATAATCTGACATTTTGCGCAATATTTTATGATGCTGTGATGTACCTGCATTATTATTATCTTGTCTGTAAACAGTTTGCACATGACGTAACTTTGGTGTAATAGGAGTGCATACATGATAATATGTTTTCCATGTTTACTTATAAATCCAGTGGGTGGGGCTATATAATACCTGTGAAAATCCCTGCCAAACTAGATTGACAAAGGCCACTTATTGGCTGAAACAAGTCTCTCCTTGTGCTCAGGATTGAGGGCGACATCAATGAATAAAGAGATGCCGAATTCTGAACCACTTCGTGTCCGTGCTTCCTTCCATGGTGTCACTGTGGGAGGAGGATTGTTTGGTTCATAGATATATATCCACAGCTATAAATCTACAGCTATATATCTATATAAATATATATGTATATATATATAGATATATTGGTTTGTGAACAAGCCTGCAAGTCAGGCGAAACGCGTCCAGCAGCGGACTAAATAAATTCTTTATTTAGCTAGACACGGTGTCGTCATCCTGTACTTTGGTATATATATATATATATATATATATATATATTACCTACTGGTGGTTACCAGTAGGTAGTTATAGTTAGAACCTAGTTTCCATAGGAAAACCATTTTTAGATATGCCAATAACTTTGGCTCCATTTGAGGAATCTTCGCGAAATTTTCAAAACTAATGGGGCGTTCCAGTCAGCTCCTTTCTTAAAAGTTTGGGGGTGATTTGTCAAGCAGGGGCTGAGGAACAAGGGGAGTCCCAAAATACGTTTTCCCATGTTAATTTCGATAGGAACTTTAGTAAAACTACACCCTGAACTGCTGAACGGAATTACACCAAATTAGGCAGAAATGTCGGTCTTGGTTCAGAAAGAGCCCTTTTTTTAAATGGTGTAAATCCATTCAGTAGTTGCTGAGCAATTTAAAAAATAACAATATCGATATCTGGGCACCGAAGAAGAGTTTCGATTCCTCTGGGGCATGAGCTTCACTCTGATTGGCTGCCAACACTCCAAACCAAGAAGTGTTGGCAGCCATATTGTGACTCGATAACGGAGTCACAAGAAAAGAGTTAAAAAAAACAAGAAAAGGGGGCAGGTTACAAACACCCTGACTCCCTAGGCCTGCTCAGCCGGTCCCACAAGGACCCCCAGGGCCAAATAAAGCATTTAAAAAGACAAATACACCAAATTCGCCCCGGGTGCGCGAATCAGGATGAAAAAAAAATTAAGCAGGGCTCCCGCTCTTCATTTATATAAGCTCCTGGGTGGGCCACCTCCCCGGGGATTATTTAATTGTATGTGGGGGCACACGGCCCCCTGCAGCCCTGGGGAACGTCACCTCCCCGGGGCTTTAAAAATAAATGCATGGAAGGGTCCCAACCCCCCACACTGCCCCAGGGACTGCCACCTCCCCAGGGCTTATTTATTTGTATGCAGGGGGCCACCTACCCAGAACTCTGTTTAAAAAAAAAAGATGTGGGGGGCAACACCTCCCTGGGGCACATACTCATTTCAATGCGGGGGTCGGTAGCAGACCCCCAGCCCCGGGGACCACCACCTCCCCGGGGCTTTGAAATGCTGGGAAGGGGGCTGTGCTGCCCCCCTCCTGGAGCCCTGATGACCCTGGGAACCACCACCCCCAGGGACCAGGCCCTGCAATGTCCCAGGGTGCCCAGTCCCGGGACATTGCTGTCAGCAGCTCCCCTTGTGCAAAAGCAATGCCGGCTACCGCAGGAGGCGGGGAGCCGGCAGGGACCATGGGGGCATTAGGGATCCCCCGCGGTTCCCAACTATGAGGCCAGGGATGGGTACCCCGGGGCCAGAAGTGGCCCTGGAGGGGGCCAACCGGCCCCCTCCAAAGAAATAATTAAAAAGTATGAAAAAAAGACTGGCCATGCCCTGGGGATGGAGTCTCCAAGGCCGAAATTGGCCTTGGGAGGGGGGCTGTGTGGACCCTTCCCGTTTAAAAAAAAAATATTTTTTTTATTGTCTAACCCGGGTGGTGTGGAGTGCAAAAAAACGATGGATTTGGGCCCAGATCTTTGGACTGGGGTGAATGTGTGACATTGATCCACATTCGGTCCATCACCTGTTTTGTTTGCAAATTCCGCCATAAGTGCGCTGGGGATGCTCAGACGTGGGTCCCAGGCACTCCACACCACTGGAGTCAAGCTAGCCGGGCTGATGAGAGGTGTTACCTCGAAACCGGTCCGGTCCTCAGATGCTTGATTCCGTTCTGGGAAGGGCATGGCTCTTGTAGTTCCGACTGGATTGTTCCCCTGGGGCACAGGGTCAGAGCTGATTTGCATATCGCCATTGTCTAACCCGGCCGGGGTGGTGTGGAGTGCAAAAAAACGATAGATTTGGGCCCAGATCTTTGGACTGGGGTGAATGTGTGACATTGATCCACATTCGGTCCATCACCTGTTTTGTTTGCAAATTCCGCCATAAGTGCGCTGGGGATGCTCAGACGTGGGTCCCAGGCACTCCACACCACTGGAGTCAAGCTAGCCGGGCTGATGAGAGGTGTTACCTCAAAACCGGTCCGGTCCTCGGATGCTTGATTCCATTCTGGGAAGGACATGGCTTTTGTAGTTCGGACTGGACTGTTCCCATGGGGCACAGGGTCAGAGCTGATTTGCATATCGCCATTGTCTAACCCGGGGTGGTGTGGAGTGCAAAAAAACGATGGATTTGGGCCCAGATGTTTGGACTGGGGTGAATGTGTGACATTGATCCACATTCGGTCCATCACCTGTTTTGTTTGCAAACCCAAGATTAGGGCACATTTCAGGATTCCTAACTGTATGCTAAATGGTACATGTGAAAAAAAAATTGTGTTTGGAATTGTCACCTGTGGATCAGCTGTGAGTGGGGTGCAGAGGCAGGAAGGTTACAGCAGAGAACCCCTTCTGCAGGCAGGTTCCTCCTGACTGCTGTGCTATGTAAGGAAGGGCTCAATGAAGAGAGAGCCGGCGCAGCCGGTAGTACTGCTCCATAATTCCAGTTGACATCGTCTTAGGTAAAGTGAAAGCGCTCAAATAATGCATGAAATCATTAGTGCAGTTGTGATTCTGTTAACACTTGTGCAAAAGCGAAGGAAAACCGTCCTAGGTGGAAATTCAATATAACCTAACAGCTACCAAAAAAAGAAAAAAAAAGAGAAATGCTACAACCTGTGGACAGGAGACCGTAAACAGAGAGGCTAAGGCACCTGTGCACTGCATGGGCCAATCTAGCGCCTAAGACATCAAGACTCTAAAGTGCATTTCGGGTGCTCAAGATGCACAACCAATTTTGGATCCAGGTCTTTAAAATACGAAGGTGCGCTGCTGCCGCACAAGTG
Source organism: Lissotriton vulgaris (assembly GCF_964263255.1). Classification (NCBI taxonomy): domain Eukaryota; kingdom Metazoa; phylum Chordata; class Amphibia; order Caudata; family Salamandridae; genus Lissotriton; species Lissotriton vulgaris. The sequence continues at coordinate 1,033,497,694 of NC_141697.1, forward strand.
AAATAAACTCCCAGCACTTAAAGTGTACAGGCACTGAGGCACATTTTTGCATTTAATTCTTTTATACAGGCCCTTGTAGTGACCTTTTGTACAAGTAAATGATAAATCTGAACTTGCATTATAGTGTTCTTTTAAATGTACTACAAGCACTGCACTTGATTTGAAGCAACCTCACCTTCCAGCACTTAAAATGTGCAGGCCTAATGCATAGCTGCCCAGGTTTCAGATTGCTCATGTGTGACATTTTCCTAATTTCAGTGTACTTATGAGTGACATTCAAAAACTTTGAGTGATACTTTCAAGCAAGCATAATCAAGCAATGAATACGAGGGAAACACATACATATCAGAAATTACAACCATTTGAGCAATGAGAAACTCTAAGAATATCTAAAAAACTGCTTTAAATCACCAGAAATGGAAGGGCACTAACTTAGTGCCCAGTTTACTTATGCTCATGATCATGACGCGCTAAAAGTACATTAAACAAGGATTGGAGAATGTACTAGTGCCACTTCTTCCTCTGTAGCGAGCACGTGGCTGGACAATTAACCAATCAAACATTGCAGTGAGTGCATTTAATTCTTATATCACCCTGACCAGTACATCTGCCAAGTTTTCAGACTGCTTATGTGTGCCATTTATGGTGGTTTTAGTGTGTGTATAAGTGGCATTCACTACCTAATGAGTGACACTTTCGCACAAGTAAATCCAAAAAGGTAATTAGTATTTTTGTGCTTCTCTGTGAATTTTCGATTATTATATAAGGTAAAAACACAGCTTCTGAAGTTACCAGTCAAGGCCAGAAAAATGGGAAACCTTGCAATACAAACAACTCCTCAACATGTCCCAGATATCAAGTACATGAAGATGTACTGAAGACAAGCATGTGCCTCTACGTTTGGTGTACCTGAAATAGCCTTATCATGCAATACCCTCAAGTTACATAATTTAATCACTAGAAAACCCCCGAAGTTGCTCCCATGTTGAAATAACTGAAGGGTTCTGCTGAAAATAAAACTGCCCACTCAACCTACCAGCTGAGAGGCGCCAGCGTGGATCTCAACTGCTACTATTATTCAATAAAGATTCAAAATCATCAGAAATTTAAGAAATCTGGTTTCGTAAATGGATCCTAATGACATATCCACAGTACCACAACCAACGCCCTATCAACCATGAACCCAAAGCGTGCCCAGAAACCTCGTTGTAAACAGAAGCTCTATAGAATCGAACATGAACGGGCACCTAAGTACTCAACAATTCAAAAGTGTCTTAGGCCTATCACATGGAACGTGAAACATAAATACTAACACAGTACTTAAAAAAAAACTATTAATATCTGCTCCACGTGTTACCACTTTAATAGGCTGACCTTGCGCAGATGTTTAAAAACACGCCTGAACTGGCAGTGCCAAGCTGCTCTCTTCTGTTTTAATTTTCTCACCTTTACTGCCCCTCCCTCGGACCCTACTTTTGCAATTATATGATGCTGCTTATAGAGCATCACTCCAGGGCCTCTCTGTCCGAGGTGGGACCTGGCCCAACTCCTAACAGTATGTGAGGCTCTAACAATACTCTTCTCACTGGTGGCTAGTGTTGGCAGGTGGGGCGGCAGAAACATTAATTAAAAGAGAGTGCCAGTCTTTGCCTAATCGCTAGGCAGGCCACCTCCCTGCCGGAATAAATCAGGATTCCAGGGCCTCTCTCTGTCCACGTGGGACCCGGCTCAACAGGAAGGATGTGCGAGGCCCCAACATGAAGAAGTTACAGACTAATGCAGGTATCTCAGCTGCCGAAGGTCCGTCTCAGCTGAGTTACACCATTTGTAATATAACATACAACAATGTTGACTGCTAGTACTGTCAGAAACTTGCTTTTAAATTACCCCCAGAACTTTTTGAGAAGTAAACAGGAAAGATATTAAGGGAGCCAGAAAAACACAGTTGTTCCCAGCCCAGGCCACGGCTGTGCCAGGGCATAACTTGTGATCTACAACAACTTGTGGGGCAGGGGGCAAAGTGATAGGCCTCCCCCCAGCATATTTTCGAATCTGGGTGCAGCAAACTAAATGATGATTGTAGTGAGTGAATGCTCCGAGGGGCACAGATACCACCGTCAATGACCGCTGCGGGCTGATGGGTTCCCAACATCATTTGCAGTTTCTGACTTTGGTGCATGAGTAAAGACTTTCTCGTGGAGCCCTGCCTGACACCAAAATGGCACCCGCGCTGGGAGCTGTCTTCTTCTTCTTGGTCCTGTCACTGCATCTTTGGGATCAGGAGCTACCGTAGGCTGGGCACCCCCTTTCCATGTGTCCTTTCCAGGACTGGGACTACTTTTCTCTGGCAGCCGATGTTCGGGATACTGAAACTAACTACCTGTTGCCTTACCTTAGGATGGCCACCAGTGTACAGTGCAGTCCCCTATCTGACCCCAAGATGGCTTCCATAGTGGTCCCCTCTACATCGTTTTACTTCCCTGAGACAACAATTGGACAATGACCAGACCTTGAACCTATCCCCTAACCTGCTTACACATCAGGACTTGGAACCTGCGGAACTTACCCCAGACTGTGGAGACAAGCGATTTGGCTGATGCCTGGTGGAGCTACCAGATGGCAAAAGAGGAGATGGGTTGTGGTCTCCCCCCCACTGCCATCACCTACCCAACCGGACCTTGGGCAGATTTTCCCCTCGTCCTATCTTCCTCCTACCCCTGTACCCTATCCCCTTACCCTTCCTTGCTCCACTCCTCATGTATAGCGTTCTGTTTCCTTTGTGTCTAGCCAGCGCTATATGATCACTCATTAATTAAATATGTTCTCATTTAGTACTCTTTCCCTCTGTCTACTTCCCTTGCTCCTATACCCTCTCCCCTGAATCTCTCCCCTTGCCTCCTACTCTGCCTAGCCCCCTGTCCTTTGGGCCCTTTGACTAAGCACTCCTTCTCCCCTTGTTGGGGAAAGATCCAATATTTATACTCTGGATCTCAGCGCACCCGTTGAGAGAGTCCACTGCGCCAAGGGAGCCACTCACAGCTGAGGTATGGTATGGCACCCCTTGCCAAAGCACTCCCTCTCCCCTTTTTGAGGAAGGATCCAGTATGTAGGCCTTGGAGTCTCAGAGACCCCTCTGAGAGAGTCCACTGCGTAATGGGAGCCTCTCACAACAGGGATAGGGAAGTGATACCACTTCCCCTGGGATAACAGCTTACTGGACTTTGGAAGTTGCTTTGACTCATCCACTGGTTTGTGTCCCCGTCGCCCTTTTCCTCCTCTTTCCATGCAGTGTCTCTCACCCTCCCCTCATCTTTCCTGCCTTCATTATCTGTCTACTTCCCCAGCTCCTACCCCCCTCTCCTGAATCTCTCCCCTTGCCTGCTTTTCCCCTTACATATTTGTGCTTATTGTTTATCTCGACCTGACAAGTAACTATGTTGCGATGCTCTTATAACTTTGTAACCTTTGTAATTCAATGTAACTTGTAACTTTGACCTGATACTCATGTAAAGTGCTCTGATACCTCCGGGTCTAGCCAGCGCTATATAAAACCTTCAAAATAAAAATAAATAAAATAAAAAACACAACTGCGGTGAACACTGACCGCAGGCAGCTGCACAAATGAATTATTTCTATAACGCAATTAATTTAACACGCACACATACTCACTCCGGTGGCTGCACTGCACCCTTCTGTCTCTCTTACTGCAACTTCACTTGTTGCAGCGATTCTGCTCTGCGAGGCAGGTTTAGGCCGGTGGGAGTGACCGTCTGTAGCCCACTTCCCACCTCCACAGTCAGTAAGTCTTGAAGTCACTCAGGCCGGACGTGCCCCATCCAATGACAGTGGGTCACTCTACTCTCCTTCTCTGCAACTGAATTTGCTGCAGTGCAGTCAGGGTTAAAATGTACTGTAGCTGCTCATAGAGAGAGAGCTGAGCCACACAGCGGCTACTGAGAGCAGGCAGCCTGCCTCGCCATTATGGTTTTCGCAAAGTAGTGCAGCGCCTCTCACAAGTTATCCCCTGACCTCCATTCCCCTACGGCACCTGAGTCAATGCCACACAACCTGTCAGAATGGGAGCCATGTCTCGGTAGTAACCAGCCGGCACTACCTCCATGTCACCAGTTAGCACTTTAGGCAGTGATAACACAGCTTCAGTGATAGGTGTATGCCTGGCTACCCGCTCCTGCATTGCCCGTTCAGCTACTGTCATGTGCGGCGCACATGCTTCTAAAATGAAAGCGTGCATTGCAATGAGTCTCAAAGCAGGAGGAGGATGGCCGCCTAGTGGGAGAAACAGCCCTGCCTGTCCTCGGATTGGGAAACTACAGCTGACTGCATAATGACTAATGGTAGAAATGGCCCTGGGTTACATGAAGGAGCTAACAGGAACAATCTAATAGCAGCAGCAAACTAACCCCAACTGCTGCTGTTGGTGGCAGTTATATTGATTTTCACTTGATGCGAGGCACAAGATGTCTGCCAACACTTCCTGGTTTGAAGTGTTAGTAGCCAATTAGAGCCAAGCTTGTGATCGGGGGCTAGGCTACGCCCACATATATAGATATATTTTTTTACTTTAATATCTCAACAGCTATTGAATGGATTCACACCATTCAACAAAAGGGCTCTTACGGAACCAAGAAATACCTTTTTGTCAAATTTGGTGTAATTCCGTTCAGCAGTATGGGCTGTAGCTTTGTCTAAAGTTTCATACGGAAATTAACATGGGGAAAATGCGTTTTGGGACCCCCTTTTTTCTCAGCCCCCACTTGACTAATCACCCCGAAACTTTCAAGACAGGAGCTGACCGGAGCACCCCATTAGTTTTGAAAATTGCGTGAAAATTTGTCAAACGACACCAAAGTTATTAGGAAAACAAAAAACAAAAAATGCTTTTTGAATAGAAACAAGGTCCTACCTATGACTACCTACTGGTGAGCGCCAGTAGGTGATATATATACTACTGTAACCAGCTTAAAGCCCTTTAAGGCTGTTCAGTGATTCCCACTTTATTCAGGCATTCGATGGTGACATTTCATCTGTAATTGAGTCCTTTTAGCCTGCCGAATGCCTGAATAAAGTGGGCATCACTTAACAGTTGTGGAGTGCTTCTTCAGCTGCAAGAGCCTTTGTTTCAAATAATTACACAAACTGCCTCGTTCGTGGAAAAAGCACCATCCAGTAAGTGAGGAGGGAGCCGCTGGAGAATGGGGCCGTCGGAACTGGAACAATCCGAGTGAAATGATGGCACAGCTGGGCTTTAACTATCGGAGGTGGCATTCACATACTGGGGCCCACTGGAGGGCTTTTTAGCACATTGAATTACTTAATCACTGTGTTCCTTGAAATGAAATTAAAATTGAAGACCTGCGCAACCCACTGTGGGTGAAAAAGATGCAGACTACATGCCCCAGAATGCACGCGCTACTAAGCAAGCATACCGAATGCAGTAAACTATTTAAATGCACGTGGAACAGAGTTGCATAAACAGCGCATTTCCTCATCAGCCCAGGAAGAAGGAGCGAACAGCTCAGAAACGCATTGGCTAAAAGGACTCAATTACAGATGAAATGTGACCATTGAATGCCTGAATAAAGTGGGAATCACTTAACAGTTGTGGAGTGCTTCTTCAGCTGAAAGAGCCTTCGGTTAAAAAAAAATATATATATATATATATATATGATTGCTCAGCTTTCCCAAAAATAATCCCAGCCGGGTTTGGAAAAAGATACAGCACTCTCGGGGTTCCTGTAACTCCGCAGCAAGGATTTATTAGTCCAAACAGACGCGTTTCGGGAGAAACTCCCTTCGTCAGTGTTTACATGAAAACGCGCGAAGCGGCAACATTATATCACATTTTTTCATTGGTGACAGACATAAACATAAACATAGGACTGACATAAGTATTTTTGTCAGCGCCATCTTGTAATGTGTAATGTCATATATACCAGTGTGGATGTTAAATTACATCAGCCTACATGACCATAAGATGGTCGGGCTACCATTTACCGTGATGCAAAATGTTCACAATTGTTTTGTGAGCATGGATATGGTGCATCTGGTATTCCACAATTTCATGTGGGAAAATTCCTTTAATTTAAAGCAAAAAAGATTGTGCATATCAACTTAAAGACCAAACGGTCTACTCGTCGTGATCTTGCAGTGGATCGGCGATTGCAGCCAATGAGGCTGCTAGTTACCAGAGAATACATCATATCCATGAACCTTCACATATTCACATTGTTAAGGCTAGCTCCAAGCACCCATCCAGACAATTTCAAATCCTCTCATCCAATACATTACTTCTCTAATCTGTTCCAGATTCAGTTAAATAAAATTCAAATTATCAGAAACCAAAGATACAAAGATTATACAAGTGCGGTTACAAGGAAACCAACAAACAAGGTTCAGCCCAGGTGAGATGATAATTCTTCCCCCATGTTCAGCCCTCCAGGGGCCTTAGTCTCCAGATCTATAATATATCGGGATTCTAGTCTCCTGAGCATCTGTAACTTGTTGCCTCCTCGTGGATTTTCGGATATGCAGTCCACACAGAAAAACCTCAACAGATCCCTGTTGCTATTGTGCTTTATGGCAAAATGCTGAGCTACCGGATAAGAGAAATCCCTGTTTGCGATCGCTCGCATGTGCTCAAGCACTCTTAGTTTTACCGGATTGATTGTGCTGCCAATATATCTCATTTGGCAAGGACACATCAAACAGTAAATCGCATAGTCTGTGTGGCATGACATGAATTTATTTATCCTCTTTCCACCCTTGCAGCCTCTCACCTCGAATGATAATGTTCGTTTACTGGATGCGCAGGCCTTACATCTCCCACAAGGGAAGAAGCCCTTTGCATCATTCAATGTTCCCTGACTCTTGCGTGTGGGGTTTAGATGGCTCTGAACCATATAGTTACGCAAGCTTCTGGCCTTACTAAAGGTAATTAATGGAACAATTGGCATATCTGGACCAACAATGTGGTCAGTCTTTAGAATATGCCAATGTTTTTGCATTATAGATCTCAGTCTCCATGAGTTGGCCGAGTAGGGGGTAATCATACGGAATTGACCATCAATATTTTGGCGTGACTTTTGGCTGGTGGGAGGAGCAGGTAGCCTGGGCCCCGGAACATGAAACATCTAACAACAAGGTGGTCGCCTGGTATAGGTATATCGACGATCTATTCCTAATCTGGGATGGGTCGGTAGAAGAGGCAAAACAGTACATCCAATTATTGAACAACAATGATTGTAATCTGAGATTTACGGGGGATATTAGTCAAGAGCAGGTCAACTACTTAGACCTCCAAGTTACCGTGAGAGACGATAAGATATGTACCTCACTGTACCGCAAGCCAACTGCGGGAAACAGCGTGCTGCACGCTACTAGTAGTCGCCCCAAAAAACTCATCAATAGCATTCCTTACGGAGAACTACTCAGGTTAACACCTTGGCTGCTATGGCTTTTCCCCTCCCGTGCTGGGAGGCTTTGAATTCTATAGTTTCATGACGAGCTCAGCTCGTCATAAGCACAGCTCAACCGTGCCTCATGACGAGCTGAGCTCGTCATGAGCATCGAAGGGGTTAAGACGTAACTGTACCTTGGAGAAAGATTTTGAACAGGCAGCTAGGGAAAGTATGGACAGATTCTCTGAGAGAGGATACAAACGTAACCTCTTGAACAATGCCCTCAATAGAGTAAGAAAACTTCCGAGACACTCTCTTTTTGAGAACAAGTCACGCCAAAATATTGATGGTCAAGTCCTCATGATTACCCCCTACTCGGCCAACTCATGGAGACTGAGATCTATAATGCAAAAACATTGGCATATTCTAAAGACTGACCACATTGTTGGTCCAGATATGCCAATTGTTCCATTAATTACCTTTAGTAAGGCTAGAAGCTTGCGTGACTATATGGTTCAGAGCCATCTAAACCCCACACGCAAGAGTCAGGGAACATTGAATGATGCAAAGGGCTTCTTCCCTTGTGGGAGATGTAAGGCCTGCGCATCCAGTAAACGAACATTATCATTCGAGGTGAGAGGCTGCAAGGGTGGAAAGAGGATAAATAAATTCATGTCATGCCACACAGACTATGCGATTTACTGTTTGATGTGTCCTTGCCAAATGAGATATATTGGCAGCACAATCAATCCGGTAAAACTAAGAGTGCTTGAGCACAAGTGAGCGATCGCAAACAGGGATTTCTCTTATCCGGTCGCTCGGCATTTTGCCATAAAGCACAATAGCAACAGGGATCTGTTGAGGTTTTTCTGTGTGGACTGCATATCCGAAAATCCACGAGGAGGCAACAAGTTACAGATGCTCAGGAGACTAGAATCCCGATATATTATAGATCTGGAGACTAAGGCCCCTGGAGGGCTGAACATGGGGGAAGAATTATCATCTCACCTGGGCTGAACCTTGTTCGTTGGTTTCCTTGTAACCGCACTTGTATAATCTTTGTATCTTTGGTTTCTGCTAATTTGAATTTTATTTAACTGAATCTAGAACAGATTAGAGAAGTAATGTATTGGATGAGAGGATTTGAAATTGTCTGGATGGGTGCTTGGAGCTAGCCTTAACAATGTGATTATGTGAAGGTTCATGGATATGATGTATTCTCTGGTAACTAGCAGCCTCATTGGCTGCAATCCACGGCAAGATCACGACGAGTAGACCGTTTGGTCTTTAAGTTGATATGCACAATCTTTTGTGCTTTAAATTAAATGAATTTCCCACATGAAATTGTGGAATACCAGATGCACCATATCCATGCTCACAAAACAATTGTGAACATTTTCCATCACGGTAAATGGTAGCCCGACCATCTTATGGTCATGTAGGCTGATGTAATTTAACATCCACACTGGTATATATGACATTACACATTACAAGATGGCGCTGACAAAAATACTTACGTCAGTCCTATGTTTATGTTTATGTCTGTCACCAATGAAAAAACGACGTGTCTGTTTGGACTAATAAATCCTTGCTGCTGAGTAACAGGAACCCCAAGAGTGCTGTATCTTTTTCCAAACCCGGCTGGGATTATTTTTGGGAAAGCTGAGCAATCGTTGAATGTCGCGGGGCACCACCGTGAAAAACGGCACCCGCTGCTCTAGTGACTCATCAATTGGTGCTTTTGGAGCCTTCATATATATGTATTACCTACTGGCGGTCGCCAGTAGGTATATATAGTTAGGATTTTTTCCTATGGGATTTTTGAAAATTCTATGCCGAATAACTTTGGCGTTTGTGGACGGAATTGGCTGAAATTTTCAGGAAAATGGCACATTGTGTTTCTGAGTAGCCCTTGAAAATTTGGGGGGGTTTCGTCAAGGGGGGCCGAGAAAAAAGGGGGTCCCAAAACGCGTTTTTCCCATTCATTTTTCCATAGGGCGGTTGGAATCACTTTTAGCTCGAACGGCTGAATGGATTTACACGAAACTTGGCAAAATTGTAGATATGGTTTGCCCGACATGCCTTTGCTATGTCTTAAAATATGTGCTCCAGTGGATTTTGAGAAATTAACATTTTAAAAAACAGATATATCTGTGACAGCGTCCCGTTTAGCGCCCCGGTTCGCGTACCTGACGCGTAATGGAACTTCGCTAGGAGAAGCGGATTGGCTCCCCGGTGACTGTGAACATTCTAAACAGTCCGGAGCGGCCGCCATCTTGTGTCTCAGTAGGATCGAGACACAAGATGTGGCAAAAACAAAGGGGGAAATGAGCATAAGGCGGCAGAGTACATCCTCCCTGACCCCCTAGGTTTGATGAGGGGGCTTTAAAAGGGGCCCGCGGGGAAAAAAATAATAATTTTTATTATCGTTTTTTTTGCGGGGGGAGTGCTCGGTACGCGCACCGGGAAGCGGTCCGGGAAGAGTAATATAGGGAAAATAGGATGAAAGAATGTTCAAATAATGTATGTATATTGATTGTTCTTTTTGTTGTATTTTTTTAATTTTTTTTATTTAAGTACCAACATGTAGGTACCAATGCAGAGTCTAAAAATAAAAATACACCGTTTCCTTTGTAGATATCTTGCATGTTGTTTCAGAAGTTATTGTGGTATATGGAATTCATAGCGTAGTCTGTCAGGAAAGCAGAAACATCATGGCGGCAGGAGATGATAAAGAGATGTTAAATACACATTGGAGATAATATAGTGGGAGAAAGGAAGTAACTATGAGCAAACTTACTATGTAACACAAAAAAGTTGCACAGTATATTTAAAGTCTGATTTTACATTATAATCAATTTAGTACTAGTTTAAAAAATACATATAAAAATGAATAATGTCTCAAACAATTTTTGAATTATTAAATATAAATTTATTTCTCTGATTCGTTTTCAAAATTTAAAAGAACTTCCAATAATTGATTGTCAGAAATGTTCTCATTTTCAATCAGGTAATCTACTGATTGTACACATTGCAGAAGTTCAAAGTCCCGTGATTCATCAAAGAATTCAGAGTCATTGGGTTCAATTTCTGTATCTTTGTTGCTTTCCAGAACAATTTCGATGGTATTTCTTTGCTCTCCTTCCATTTTTGTGCTGTAAATTGAATTTAAAAAAAATATATCAGTACAGATAGGGCACTGTTGGGTTTAAGTACAGACAGGTAGTTTGGTTTTTTAAACAGTGATTTTATCTTTGGGCAGTGTATGGTATCAGACTGGAAGTAGAAATATAAAAATGTATGTGATAAAGCCTAAGTAAATTCTTAATTATACAAGACAAGCCTAACTCCATCCATAACTAAAACAGAGAAGTCTATCTTATTCTATAACTATTACAGAGGGATAGTATATAACTATCAGAAAATGTTTTCTAATTAACTTAAAGTGCAGAACATACTTCAGTTTTTAAAATAACATCTTACCTTTCAAAAAGAAGTTTAAGTTCTCAGTTGAAATGCACTTGATATGTACTTCAGGAAGTAGTAGTTTAAATGGCTGTGTTTCTCTCTCTTTCTTTATATATATTCAGGTACATAACCAATCAAATGTCATGAAATAATAGAAGATATTGAAAGTAGCATTTTAATTGGTTGTCAATTCTAACACTTGTTAGGTAATTTACCTCAGGATATTTAGTCAGGCTTACAGCATAATTTTCTCAATGGAATTCCATCAAATTTGGGTAAATGGTAGGGACTGCTATGTAGTAGAGCCTATTCTATATTTGATGAAAGTGTCTGTAGTGGTTTTTCTGTAAATTACTTTCCCACCTTTTTTTATCGAGCGCTTACCGGTGCGCTCCCCGGTACGCGAACCGGCAGCGTTACGGGAGTCCCCCATTTTGTGTATCGGTAGAATTGAGACACAAGATGGAGGACAAACAATGTTCGGAATGGGTAGAAGGGGGCACGGTAGACACTTTGTGACCCTCTAGGTTTTCTGAGGGGGGCTTAGGACGCTGATATATGCAAAAATAAAAATAAAAAAATTGGAAAATTTCGCGGGGGGAGCGCCCGGTACGCGCACCGGTAAGCGAACCGGGGAGCGTACTTTGGTGAAAAAAAAAAAGTCCGAAAAAGATAAACGTTTTGAATGATCAGAGGTAGGGTAGCTCTGAAAAGAGCTATTGGGTTCTGTGGCTAATTTAGGTACCTACAAGTAGGTTCCAATGCACAGTTTTAAATAAAGGACGAATATTCTATTCCCTTCATCGGAGAAGTGCACACCATCTCTTCTGTAGATGTCTTGAATGTTGTAACGCAAGTTATTGTTGTATATTAAACCCATTCCATAGTCTCTCATGTAAGCAGAAACAGATTTATTCACATGTTTCCGTGCTTTCTCAAATTGTGGAAAAAATTGGTTCGACCACTTCCATTTCTGTCTTTGGCATATATTGGAATATACCAAGGCAGTTTGGGGAAAAAGTGTCATCAATTGATGAAAGGTGTTCTTTAAAAGCATTTCCAGACCAACCCCAGTCATAGTGCCCAAATCATTTCCACCACAGTGCACTATTAAGAGGTCAGGGTTTGGCAGATGCATACATTTTTTTTATTAAAAACATATAAAATATATTTTTCATTTAAAAGAATAATAAATTTTACAGCTTTTGATATTTGCCATTAAAAAACCATTGAAATTCACTGAAAAAAACATAGGTTATAGACCATATATAGTTAGGAATTAGCATTTACAAAACCTTGAAAATTCAATGAAAAAACCATAGGTTATAGACCATATATAGTTAGGGATTAGCATTTACAAAACCTTATTTTACTCACACAAAACCATTGAAATTTGCATATATAGTTAGTTGCACTGATGTCACTGACCATGTCATGAATGATGTAATATGTAATATGTGACATCATCAGCAGTGGATTGCGGGTGCGCGATATATAGTTAGTGCAACTAACTATATATGCGAATTTCAATGGTTTTGTGTGAGTAAAATAAGGTTTTGTAAATGCTAATCCCTAACTATATATGGTCTATAACCTATGGTTTTTTCATTGAATATATATATATATTTCGCCACAATGTGATCCAGCAGAAGACGAGTGCGCTCAACAGCGTGTGCTCTGCCCAGGGGTCGGATCCTGACCCAAAGTTATTGTTTTTGTCACAAAAGGAGCGGCACAACCAATTCCTCATTGAAGCCTTTTAATCAGAGCTTCACCCCACCGATATATATATATATATCCAGGCAACTCCACTACCACGAGCAGACTGCTAGCGGTCCTCGTATACAAAGAACATGGAGCACAGACCCAATTCAGTGCAAGCAAATCTTCTTTATTCAGCTGTTCACCAGTCGGCCATAACTTGTTTCGGTACCGTAGTACCTTGATCACAATAGAATAGAAGCACCAATATGGCGCATTCAAGGCTGAGAATGGCAGTGAGACTGCCGAAATGCGTCCCTATTATGTCCATGTGTCTGTTGTAACCTATGCAATAAATGAGAGAACACCCACGATGAAGAGTGCTGGCTTCTCAATCAGATACGGTTGGGAACTATGTTGTACATTTCTAAGCGCAAGCGGTAGCGCCACCTTTCAAGCACCACCAGCGATCTGGCAGCACGCCAGTACACCTCTGAAACGTGTCAGGCTTATCGATTTGTAAGCTGCTAAACGGATTCTTCATGTTGGTGCACATTTGTACCTAATAAAGTGCTTTAAGCTGGTTACAGTCTGAGTGCGTCCTCAATCAGTGGGCAACCTTAGAGCGTGAATGTACTTGCGGCAGTCCAGCCGTAGAGGATGCACCACCACAAAATTGGGGGCCATGCAGCTTGGGACTTACCTGGCTGTGAGATGGGACTGCAACGAAGGATTTAAAACGTGCCCTACCTGCTGAGGCTCATCTAAGGGCTTGGAGAAGTTACCAGCAGTAACAATGAGTGCACCCATAAGGGGCTTAATGATTGACTCGAACTACCTATCCCAGAAATCAATGCGAATACTGCATCAGTGGAAATAAGGGCGTGTCAAAGCAACCACACCACTGAACTGACGAGCCTCTGAGGAAGGAGGAATCAACCTCTGAAACGCGTCAGGCTTATCGACATGTAAGCTGCCAAACGGATTCGGCATGTTGGTGGGCGTTTGTACCTAATAAAGGGCTTTAAGCTGGTTACAGTCTGAGTGCGTCCTCAATCAGTGGGCAACCTTGGAGCGTGAATGTACTTGCGGCAGTCCAGCCGGAAAGGATGCACCACCACAAAATTGGGGGCCATGCAGCTTGGGACTTAACTGGCTGTGAGATGGGACTGCAACGAAGGATTTAAAACGTGCCCTACCTGCTGAGGCTCAACTAAGGGCTTGGAGAAGTTACCAGCAGTAACACTGAGTGCACCCATAAGGGGCTTAATGATTGACCCAAACTACCTATCCCAGAAATCAATGCAAATACTGCATCAGTGGAAATAAGGGCGTGTCAAAGCAAGCACACCACTGAACTGTCGTGCCTCTGAGGAAGGAGGATTCAACCTCTGAAACGCATCAGGCTTATCGACATGTAAGCTGCCAAACGGATTCGGCATGTTGGTGAACGTTTGTACCTAATAAAGGGGGCTTTAAGCTGGTTACAGTCTGAGTGCGTGAATATATATATATATATATATATATATATATATATATATATATATATATATATATATATATATATATATATATATATATATATATATATATATGTGTGTATATATATATATATATATATATATATATATATATACATATATATATATATTCAGTGAATCTCTACGTTTTTTAAAATACTATTTACTAACTATGAGGTCCCTGTAACCTTTAGTTTTTACGTGAGTTTTCAATGTTTTTTAATTGTATTTCCTAAGTGCAACCTGTAACCTTTGAGAGTGAGTGTGTGAGTGAGAGCATGAGTGTCTCAGTGGTTAAGTGAGTGTGTGAGGGTCTATCAGTGGGTGTGTAAGTATCTGAGTCTGTATGGGAGTGGCTGCATGAGTGCCTTTTTTCTGTATTTATCACAAATGCAGCAGACAAGTTGTTTATATATAGCACTTAAAATCAGCAGTTGATCAATTTACACAAAAAAATCAAATACAATACTCCTGAAAAATTAGTTAATAGATTAAGAATATTTGTAACTGGCATTGCTTATAACATCTGTTTACCTGGTACAAATCTGAAGAGAAAACAAGTTAACAATGTGTTCATTTATCAAGTACTTTAATCATGAAGGTTGCTAATATGCGCTTCACCGATAATTGAAGGAGGCTTTTCTTACATCCCACATTTAGCTAACCAAATCATCTATCAGATCGATTCACCACTTTATCAATTTGGCCAGATTTGAATAAATCGCTTATTTGCCCAACTCTCTTTGCATACAGATTTAAAGGATTCTTCATTTTAGACATTTTTATATACCATTGAGCCACAGTGTGCACCGTTATGCATCTTTTTATATTTTCCTAAGTATAACATCTATTTACAATGGAAAGCCATACTCTTGAAGTTGGCTGCCCTGATAGCTTTTACTCTAATCTGAGTATAATACTTCCAGTATGCTCTAGTTACTTCAAAGCCTGTAATAGTCGCTATTTTACCCATATGGTCAGATACTAACTTCGGTCCTAAATTCTGACATAAAACTCTATACCATTTTCCAATCCCGAACAGGCGAGCGATGAAGAAAGCCTGACACATTGTCTTTGCTATTTCATTCATCTCAACAGAGTTCAAGTTCAAGTTCAAGTTAAACATTTGTATAGCGCACTACTCACCCAGAGGGTCTCAAGGGGCTTGAGGGAAGGGGGTATTTTATTTGTCGAATATCCAAGTTTTTAGTTGTTTTCTGAAGGAGAGGTGGTTTTGTGTGAGGCGAAGGTGGGTGGGGAGAGAATTCCAGGATTTGGCCGCTAAGTAGGAGAAGGATCTTCCCCCCATGGTGGATTTATGGATGTGTGGAATTGCGGCGATGGCTTGATTGGACGATCGTTGTTGGCGGGTGGGGGTGTAAAAGGACGGGCGCGTGTTGAGGCATTCGGGTCCTAAGTCGTAGAGGGCTATGTGTGCGTGGGTGAGGAGACGGAACGTTATTCTCTTATTGACGGGAAGCCAGTGGAGGTCTTTCAGGTGACCAGAAATGTGAGCTTGACGGGGGATGTCTAGTATGAGTCTGGCTGAGGCGTTTTGGATGCGTTGGAGTTTTTTCTGAAGTTTGGCTGTGGTTCCGGCGTAAAGGGTGTTTCCGTAGTCCAGTCGGCTTGTGACTAATGCGTGGGTGACCATCTTTCTCGTTTCAATGGGGATCCAACGGAAGATTTTTTTGAGCATACGTAGGATGTTGAAGCATGATGATGAAACGGCGTTGACTTGTCCGGTCATCGAGAGGGAGGAGTCCAGGATGAAGCCCAGGTTGCGTGCGTGGTCAGTAGGTATGGGTGCGTTTCCCAGGGCGGGTGGCCACCATGAGTCGTCCCAGGCAGAGGGGGATGGACCTAAGATGAGGACTTAAGTTTTGTCCGAGTTCAGTTTTAGACGGCTGTTCTTCATCCACTCGGCTACTTCTTTCATCCCTTCGTGTAGGTTGGTTTTGGCGGTGTTTGGGTCTTTGGTGAGGGAGAGGATCAGCTGGGTGTCGTCTGCGTAGGAGATGATGTTGAGGTTGTGTTGGCGCGCGATGGATGCGAGGGGACTCATGTATACGTGGAAGAGGGTGGGACTGAGTGATGATCCTTGTAGTACGCCGCAGATGACTTCGGTGGCCTCTGATCTGAAAGGGGGGAGGCGGACTCTCTGGGTTCTTCCGGCGAGGAACGAGATGATCTAATGCTTTTCCTTGTATTCCGATGTTGCTGAGGCGTTGAATCAGGGTGCTATGACAGACTGTATCGAAGGCAGCGGAGAGGTCGAGTAGGATGAGGGCAGCTGTTTCTCCGTTGTCCAGTAGTGTTCGAATGTCGTCTGTTGCTGCGATGAGGGCGGTCTCGGCGCTGTGTTTGGCTCTGAAGCCGGACTGTGAAGGGTCGAGGGAATTGTTGGATTCGAGGAAGGCGGCGAGCTGACTGTTGACGGCTTTCTCAATGACTTTTGCAGGGAATGGGAGGAGCGAGATGGGGCGGTAGTTCTTAAGTTCATTGGGGTCTGCTGTGGGTTTCTTCAGAAGGGCGCTGAGTTCGGCATGTTTCCAGCTTTCCGGGAAGGTAGCGGAGTTGAGGGAGCAGTTGATGACGTCTCGGAGATGGGGTGCGATAATGGAGTCTGCTTTGTTGAAAATGTGGTGGGGACATGGGTCGGTTGGCGATCCTGAGTGGTTGGAGTTCATCAGGCGGATGGTGTCTTCAGTGGTGATTGGGTTCCAGGCGCAAAGGTTGTTGGAGGGGGGTTTTAGTTCGGAGGTGGGTGGGGTGGACTGGTCTCCGGACTGGTTTTCGAAGCTGTTATGTATGTCAGCGATTTTGTTGTGGAAGAATGAGGCTAGGGAGTCGCAGAGGTCTTGGGATGGAGTGATGTCGTTGGTGCCGGCGGTGGGGTTGGTAAATTCTTTGACGATGTTGAAAAGTTCCTTGCTGTTGTGGGCGTTGTTGTCGAGTCGATCCTTAAATGTTGATTTCTTGGTGGATCGGATCAGCTGGTGGTGTTTACGGGTGGCGTTCTTGAAGGTGGCCAGATTGTCAGTGGTTGGGTTTTTTCTCCAGGCTTTCTCGAGGGTGCGACAGATCTTCTTGGATTTCTTGAGGTCATTGTTGAAACTGGGGGCTTTTTTGCTACCTTGCTTGATGTGATGTTTTTTCAGGGGTGCTAGTTCATCAGCGCTGTGGGTGATCCATTGTGTGAGGTTTGGGTCCGACGATTTAGCAGGAGGGTTTTGGTGAAGCGATGTGAAAAGTTGGTCGGTGGTAATTTTGTTCCAGTTTCTGCGGGGAATTGGTTGTGGGTGGTTGTGGGCCATAGTCTTATTGTAGTTGAAGTGAACGCAGCTGTGGTCTGTCCAATGGAGAACTGTGGTGTGATTGAAAGAGATGTGCTTGCTGGAGGTGAAGATTGGGTCGAGCGTGTGTCCGGCATAGTGGGGGGGGGTGTTAGCAAGTTGTTTGAGTCCGAGATTGGCGACGTTGTCCAGAAGGGTGGTGGTGTTGCTGTCGTTGTTCTTTTCCAGGTGGAAGTTGAGGTCTCCCAGAAGAATGTAGTCCTCGGAGGGGAGGGCGTGTGGACTGATGAAGTCGATGATGTCTTCGCTGAATTGTGTGCGGGATCCTGGCGGCCTGTAGATGAGGGTGCCTCTGAGTGTGGTATTGGGGTCGGTGTGGATCTGGAAGTGAAGGTGTTCGGCGGCTGCGAGGTTATCGTCGGAACAGGTCGTGATGCGGATGGTGTTCTTATGGACAATGGCAATTCCTCCTCCTGTTTGGTTGGTTTCCTACTACATAGATGCTTTATTTAAAAGAAACTGAAAAAAGGGTTAGACTGATTGATGTATTCTCCTGAATGCCTATTTGCCATGAGATAAAATGATAATCACATAAAAGAGTTCTCTGCCGCCGAAAGCCAACTAATTGCGAAGCTTAGATCAAACCATAACAGAAATCAAGTTTTAACTCAGGATGAAATTATGGGACTTTATATGCTGCCAGATGAAATGAAAATGACTGACTATAGTTTGGTGAGTCTTATAATGAGTTCTCTTTGTAAGTCTGGAGATACGTATGAAAGAGACAGGCCTAATTCCAGCACCTTTTACGGATGCAAAATTGACACAGCACCTGTTTTGCCACCGCCACATTGACCCAGCGCATCTGGATTTTCAACACTTCATCCATGTGCAGCAAGTTCTTCATCAACGTAACCCAGCAGTAAGGAATCAAGGGCACACGTCTGGAAATTGATGCATTACCTCCACCCTCAGTAAGGAATTGACGCATCACCTCACCTCGCAGTAATGAATCGATGCATCACCTTCCCTTGGAGTAAGGAATCGATGCATTGCTTTGTTTTTAGGATACCTCATCTCCCCTGCACCTGTTTTCTTCTCTGGTTTTGACTCATGCCAGGTACTTTGTGCTAAAAGTGCTGCATCCATAGTTTCCTATGGACTAAACTGCTTAGAACGTTTCAAAAGTTATATATTTGCTTGTGTAAGCTGGATTTTTTTTGTTTTGGTCTACGTTACTCAGTAGATATAAACCGTGACTGTGGACCCCAGACCATCCATGAAACATAAAATTCAGGCCCGTATGTGTGGCAAGAGTTTGCTGAATGAATCAGGCAAACCGGGACACAGTGTAATTTATACGACTGGAGACATTCTGATCGACGTCCTTACTCCATCGCCATGCCACACATACGGGCCTGAATATTACATTCCATGGATGGTCTGGGCACCACCGTCATGGTTTATATCTACTGAATAATGGGATTTGTCCTTATTTTGCCTTTGCCACTTTACGGGCATTGGTGTAACCAGGTTTTGGACTCCAATTGAGCATTGCAAGATTGATGAGGGTCACTTCACCTGTCCCCTTGTCCTGAGGAAGATCCGCATGGCTGAGGTATTAAAGTCCCTTGGCTGCCGATAAGCCAGATCGAAATGTTGACGCTACCCACTACCGCACCTGGACCAATTTCCCCTTCCCCATTACCCCTGTTTACAGCATTAAGGAAACTCTTACAACTTTAGAAACTATAATTAAAATGAATAATTTGCATGTGGCCAGGTGGCATCTAACAGTTTATTGGATATCAGTTTTGTACAGTCTTGTAAATATATGCCCTTTACTTTTCTACACACTTTGAGCTCTCTTGACTCCTATATATACACTTGAGCCTTCTTTCTTACACGTTCCCAGAACATTCTCCTACCTTCTTGACCCTCTAATGATTGTTCCTATAAATGACTAAATAAATATATTGTAATAATACTTAGTGTTTTTTCTGCACGTCTGTTTGTTTTAATTATTTTCACGATTTACAATAACCCTGGGCGTAGTTTGCGAAGTAGCGCTATGTGTAGCTACGTGAAGTGCACTTCGCACTATGCGAGCTACGCGAACTGCGTAGTGCACTATGCAAAATGCTGTTCTCACTGATTGCACAGTGCCGGATGCTTGTCCACACTGTGCAATCAGTGCAAACTGCATCTTGTACAGTGCAAGCAGTCGTTTTCTGCCGCTCAAGTAGATTTCTACTTGAGTGGCAGCTTCCTCAACGCGGACTGGTAGTTTCTCAGTGCGAGCGGTCGCGAGCATACGCAACCACTCGCAATGAGAAACCTGACCTTCCCGCGTTGAGAAGCTCGCCGGGAGGTTTATTTTCCACGCTCGCGATCAGCAACTTAATGTTGCTGATCGTAAACGAGGAAAAAAGTCTTGCGGGATGTCATTTTGCTTGCTCGCGGTCGCCAACTTGACGTTGAGGACTGCGAGCAAGCAAAAAATGACTGCTACGCGTGTTTGCACTGTGCTACGTGCAATTCGCGTAGTGTGAAGTAGCACAAACTTCGCAAACTATGCAAGCGTAGCGTAGTGCTTTGCCCAGGCTTAATTCACAGACGTTTGTGAGCTGATTAATGTAAGCTCAAATAAGTTTATAATTCTGTTAATCTAACTCTTCCTTGAATAATTCGTCCAGGACCATTGTTTCTATCCTGTCCTTTAGGCATGACCTTGTTGTCCCCATATCTTTTAGGAAACTATATAGTGTATTGTTCACAATACCGCCACTATTGGTTCTTTCTCTAATCAGCCGAGGGTGGATCGTAGGGTGTACGTGTTTTTGGGTGCCTCTTCTGCATCGAACATCGATTCCCAATTTCCCCCCTTGGTTAGCTGGGCTAACCCTGTAGCCTCATTCTTGCCTTCGGATCTCGGGGAATTGAGACTATTTTCCTCACCCCGCTCATTGTATCACTATCCAGAGATGCTGCAAATCTCCCTGTTACCTGGGTATGTTCACTTAAACTGGCAGGAGTGCGTGTTCTCCACACCCCTTAGATTTGAGGGCTGAATATGACAAACAAGGGGAGAGCCCTCACACTGGACTGGGCTGGCACTGGGATTGTGGGGGCCTGTGGATCTGCTATGCCCTCGTGACTGGACCTAATAGAGCGCTGTTTGGTAGGAAACCCTCCTGCTCCCTCAACTGGTGGGTGGGTGTATCCAAATGCGGGGAGAACAGTCATCTGGGAGAGTACCTCTGTAGTGTAGTTCCTATAGTACCCTCATGCAGGACCTGGGCTATTTGGACAACATACACTGTGGGTCGGGTGGTAGACTGATTCTGTGCATCCCCAACGCTTATGTTAGCTATGTTTTGCATTAGCTAGCTCACAGTGCCACTAGAATCTCCTTTATCAGAGAGATTTGTTTTGGGCAAACTCAGAACACAACAAACTCTGATTCTTAAGACTTGTGGAAACAATGTACTACTTTTCACCCAGTCACTCCTGCTTGCTCATTTTGTCTCAGTGAGATATACGGAAGAAACAGTAGAGCGGGTTTACAATAAGAATTTATTGCACTCTTGATATTCTTGTATAAAATATATGCACTGCCACAACTGTTACACATCAGCAGAGATATAGGATCAGCCGTACAGTGAATAAAAAGGAATTGTTCGATTCTACCATTTTGCAATAGTCATAAACATATACTTGAAAATAAAATACAATTATAAAATAAAGCGCATACTCCTAGGATGCCTGTCTAGATGTACCTAAGTGTACCTTGCATGTGAATAGGTGCAAAAGAGCTAATAAGCCTAGAAGCCAAGAATCTCAATAGGATTTAGTCAAACCCCATTACCTGAATAGTGAGAGGGTGGGACTTCATCCTGGACTCAAGTTGGGCACCCCCAAGAGGAATGGTTAGACCACTGTCAGCTGGAGTGACTGCCTGCAGGAGTCTCAGCGTCTCTGGTCAGTGTGTCTGCCTTGAAGTCTTGGTTCCCTCCTAACTACTGATATGAAGAGGTGCTGTATTTATACCGTCCACATGCGTGTGTCAGCTATTGTTTAGTATGATGACAATGGGGATTAAACCTTGTGCTTAGATAGGAGAGGTGAGGTATAGCCACCGGGTAATGTTCTCATAAATTATTCATATGTGCTAAGGATGAAGTCCTAGCAATATCGATTGAGAAAAACCCTCTCTCTGTATGGAACTAGGTGAACGGTTTAGTCAATAAAAGGTGTCAGTCCTTATAAGGCGTTAAATCCCTATAAGGCATTCTGTCCTTATTTGGAGTTATGTCCTTATTAGGCTCGTTCATATGAAATGAAGTAGGAAAAAAGTGTAAGATGTTCCCTGGACCTATATTAGGGTACCAATATGAAATATAACACCTGCATACATGCATATGGCTGGGGAGGTGCTAAAGCCTTGCTTGTTGTCTATGGGGTAGGACAGAGGTCTTCAAACATTTTGATGCCAAGACCCCCTTGAACGTTTTTAGGCGTAAAGGCCCCCTTCTGATGTAAATGTCTAGAACCTGGTACTCCTCATCATAGACAACTATTGACAACAATAAATGCCCCCATTTCCCACAGCAAATAATTTTTATGGTGGGGAAATATTAAACAGTGTTTTGAAAACCATAGGTCAGTGAGCGTGGGATGTGGTCAAAGTCAAAGTTGAGCTAAAAACATAGGGCCTTATTTATGAGGAATTGGCGTAAGCGGCCCAATGCACAGTATTTATGAAAAACAGTGCATTCCTGTCTTTTTCCTTTGTGCTGGCGCATACATTTCAGGATTGTTTCTGTACAGGAAGGGGCACCTCCCTTAAAAAAAAACAATCCTGAGAGGCGCTTTCCTCTTTCGATGTGAGCTGACCACGTATTTCTGAGTAAGGGTTGACAGAGAGTTCATGACGGGTGAATTCAATAATAGAGATGTGATTTTATTCTTACATATGACTGTATCAGTATTAACATTGACATCAACTTTTTCGATATATACAACTGGTAGATCTGGGAAGGCGTCAAAATGCTCCAATTACCCAGGTGAGGAGTAACAAGGAGAAATATTTATATTTCATCACATCTTGTCCTCTTTCTATGTGTGCTGAATTCTGCAGCACACATAGGAAGAGGAAAATGCCTCAAAGGATTGTTTTTGTGCAGGAAAGTGTCCATTTCTGAACAAAAACAATCCTGTCTGCAGCACTGGAACCCTTACCTCACACTGCAAAAGTGCCTGTGTTTTGGCATTAGATAGGACATTTTGCACCAGTGTGAGGAAGGTATAGGATTGAGCTGTATCATGTTAGATACGGTGCATTCCTGTCCTTCCCTTTCACCCAGTGCAGCAAGGTGGCCTGCTGCCCTGTATAAAATAATGATTAATATGCCCCTCCATGTTTCTTTTTTTGTATGAAAAGTTTAGATCTGAAGTCCTGATTTGTCTGCTCGACATAGTATGAAGAATAGGCCATCAGCAAGGTTAGGTAGTGATGGTGAATGTTTTGAAACAGTGATTATGTTGTTTGAGGACTGTAATCAAATATGTTTGAGGGAAGCATGAACACTTAATAGGGCTCTTCTGTCAGAGTAAGAACTTGTTGCTCTATTCTGACCAATCACAATGGAGGCAGTGGAGATGTAACAAGTTACAGATGTCCTTGGATGTGAAAGGAGTAGGATTTTAACTGAATGCTATAGGCCTCATTTAATACCTTGTAATAATGCTGCTAACCACAGGAGCAATTGAGGCAAGCTGTGGTTCTGGTGGAAGTTTTTCTAGAAATACTTCTGCTGACTTTGTGGGAGTACCATTCATGCAGAATGGCTTGCCATGTCATGGTGAGCGTTTCTATATTTTTCAAACACAAATCCCTGAAATGGAGTTTGGTTTTGAAAAAAAAAGACTTGGTCTTCTTGGGGTGCTCGCATGTGTCATCAAGGGTTTTCTTTTTATTAGCTGGAGCACAATGGAAAAGTGAAATAAAGAATGACCAAATAAAAAATACAATCTCAATACAAACATGGGGACTGTAAATGGGTTCTAACCCATTTAGTCCCCGATGATTTTTTGCTTTTGCGCCCCCCCCCCCAGTTTTGTGATCTCTACAGCGAGTAAGTATCACTGACTGAGTCTCACGCACTGATAGCTCTGGTAAAATCAGCTTATGTCCTAAGTGCCTCCGCCCACGTTTTAAAACATGCGCACTAGAATGGTTTCATGTGATCATGTTCACATTAACGTATGCAAGTGTCTGTGAGATTACTTAGGATAGTATCTTTAACTCGCTAGCTGCTGATGCTTTTCCCGCTCCAGTGCTGAGTCAATTTTCTAATGTTTTGATCGTTTCGTTACAAGGAAATTTAGGGTGATGTGTCTTGTATGGATCCCACTACGTTTTCCTTCCATCACAATCCCCTACAGACTTCAAACTTTGGCTAAAATTCAGCATTTTCCTCATCTTTCTGTGAAAGTAAGTTCCAGAAGCTATGGGGATCCACAACATTCTCACCAGCGAGTATTCCCACACTTCCACTAACAAAAACAGTATCCCATTGTTATGGCTGGGACTAGCAGCCAGGACAAAACCTCACCAAGTCACGGGTGATGGGAAGACCACATTGACTTCCTGTGGCCATATTTTCCATCCGTTCTTGCATTATTTTCCAAACCGATGTGAAAGTGTGACTAGTGCAGGTTTCCAGGTACACTATTGCACCTGGAATGTGACTTTTTTTTCAAGCTGCCTCTTCCTCATGTGCAGAGGTGTACCTTGCGTATAATGGTGTCCAAGGGCTGCTAAACGTCCAAAAGTCCTTTTTTCTTTTCCTTTCTTTTAATCCACAAGGCAAACATTTAATCACCTGGAGAATGCCCTTACATTACTCCCCCACTAAATCTGGGGTGGATTGGTTCCCCTTGTTATCCTGAGAGGAGGGTTATTCCAACACCTTCCTCAAGTACATTTCTGACCATTTTCAGGGTAATAAGGGTGCTAATATATCACTTTGCAAATGCCTTCAAATGTACGTTTTTGGGCTTTCTCAAACACTCTAGGATAACTATTACTGTTCCACCCCTTCCGACCCTTTGTGTAGGATTTAATACTACAGAATTCTCTGTACTTTTTTTGAGGAAATCAAGAGTAGTAAAACCATTCATGCCTGACCCTGACAGGCATACATGAAGGCGTTTTTGGCCATAGGCAAATGTTTATAGTTAAAATGGCTTTGTGAAACAGGCCTATATTGTTTAAAGTCCACCCTTTCATGCAGGGCTGCTGGCATGTACAGGCATCGGTGGGGCGGGTGGCTGATCAACTAAGTGGTGGGTGGGTGTGTGCGTGCATGCAGACAATGCGAGGGACAAAAAATAAAGTCACTTACCTTGCCTGCTGCACATCCGACGTCCTCCTCGGTCCCTTCTCTGTCAGCTCTGTGGGCTCCAGCCTCCTGGAAATTCCACTAACCAATCCTGGCGCTACTCTCATCAGCATGAGAGCAGTGCCAGGATTGGACGGAGCGTCCTGGCTGAAAGCTCCTTCAGGCCTGTTCTCGGTCTCTGCCTAGCTGTCTAAGACAGCTGAGTGGAGAGCTGCAAAGTGCAAGAGAGCCAGCCAAACTGACATGGGCACTTTGGAGGGTCCATCCTGCTCCTCCAGTCCTCGATGCTTTCAATCGGCAGCAGAGGAGGACACAACCCCATGTATCCTGGCTGGAGGCTGCTGTGCACAATACATTAAAAATAAAATGACAATGAAATGATTTCACTGCCATTTTATTTTCACGTTTAGTGACGCTGCAGCGGGCGAGGGGGCGACACCCCCTCGCCCTCATGAAGAAACTGCTGCTGCTTTCATGGCTCCAAAGTACTGTATGCTAGGTGAAGCAGGACTAATATTTAACAAGAAACCCTGTTAAGATGTGCTCAATGCATGAATGATGAATGTTGAATCACTGTGAAAGATGAACTGTGGATGTAACAATGTAATCCACAGAATTTGTAGAACATGTTTTTAAAAAATTGGGAAGTAAATTAATCTGCCTTAAAAGTCTTCTAGTTTCGTTGCAAGAACAATCAATTTGCACATCACAGAATATAACAACCGACCCATCTGATTAGCACATGAAAGATTGAATGGTGGTGTCGACTAATGCTAATTTTCTCTTGAGGAAATGTCAGTGCATCATAACTTGTAAATGAGCTTCTTTTGTCTTTTTTTTAGGTGACTCACTGGAGAATATTTTTAAAATGGTTAGGCTGAGGTTGTTGCTGCACGGTGCATGTTTGTTTGTTCACTGTACTCTGCGTGTCTCTGCCATCAGTTAATCATTTGCCGCAGGCGACTTCAAGGCTTTGATTTTGGCACAGATATATAATGTACAGAAAACTTGACTGGCGCTTAATGTGCCTTATATTCTGGATGTATGACGTTACAACGCATACTTTTACTCCGCATACCATTACAACGCGGTATTTACAACGCATACCGTTACAACGCATAGCGCTTTGGGGTGCTGGATAGTGGTAAGTATAATTTACTATTCTAACTCCAGTCCCCGTGGACCCTAGGGAAGGTGTTGGATAGTAAATTAAACTTACCTCTTATCCTAGAGCGCCCCCCAGCGCTATGCGTTGTAATGGTATGCGTTGTAATGCCTGTGTTGTAGTGGTAGTGCGTTGTAAAAAATGCGTTGTAACAGGTGCATACCTATATTCTTGAGGCATTTTTTTCCATATCTCTTTTTTAAGAGGATAATTGACTACAGTCGCCAAAAACTCTGCTAGAATCGATCTGCTATTGGGAAGCTAGATATTTATAGAAAGATGCTTTATTAAACACTTCTCTGTTATAGTTCAGGTTGCGTGAAACTCGTGCAATTTACTTTCACTTAATTATTTGACGATTCATGATAATTACATGAAATTGTATTTATGCGAGCAACAAATCCAACATGTAGCACTATATTCTACCTCTAAATGGGCCCTCCTTTCCATTTTGAACATGAGGATGCATTTTGCCTCCCAAAATACTACCTAAAACAAAGGTACTGTGAACCACAGCCACTTGGTTTCCAGTTATTTGCTTTGTTCTCATGCTCTAGCACCAACATTACATAGCAATTACGAGATGTTGGGGGGTTAAATGATTTAACTCACACTTTTTTAGTAAGTTTACTCTTAGAGATTGTGAATATCAAAAGTAGTAAACTTACTACAAAGTGTAGACTTACCCAAAAGTGTAAATTACCTTAGTGAATCAGGCCTAAATCTTTCACAACCAGTTCTACTAGAAATTATTGGATTTCAAGAAATAAAGCAAATGCATATAACAAAAATCAAGTATCATGCAGTTTTGGTGTATTTTATCTGACAAATCAGTTGTGCTGTGAATATGGAATATCACTTTTTATTCTCTAAAAACTAGA
Organism: Lissotriton vulgaris; assembly: GCF_964263255.1. Classification (NCBI taxonomy): domain Eukaryota; kingdom Metazoa; phylum Chordata; class Amphibia; order Caudata; family Salamandridae; genus Lissotriton; species Lissotriton vulgaris. The sequence goes on from NC_141697.1 coordinate 1,033,524,549, forward strand.
AGTCGTAATGTTTTGCTTTTTATTTTTTACAGGTTCCAGATGCCATAAAGAGGTGCCAGCGTGCTGGCATCACTGTTCGTATGGTCACTGGTGACAACATCAACACAGCCCGTGCCATTGCCATAAAATGTGGAATTATTCATCCTGGTGAAGACTTTCTCTGTTTGGAGGGAAAGGAATTCAACCGAAGGATAAGAAATGAAAAGGGAGAGGTAAGCAATGCAATAATGCATTATGATAAGCATTATCTCTTGAAGCATGCTGAAATGCTGGTTAACTTCAGTCCCCTTATTCAGTGAATGTTATATTTATTTATTTGTGTATGTACTTATTTATTTATGTATTCATTTTGTATTGTTTTATATAGCAGAAAGAAGGTCTACAGGGCTTAAGGACAGTTTATATGTGGAAAAGTAGTAATAGAGGAGGAAACAACAGTAGTGTTGAATTGAAAGTGCAGAATTCCCCTCCCACCACACTTTGAATGCCTGGAATTTCGAGCTTTTGTAATGGGCCCAAGCTGAGAACAATGCAGTTAGATGTCTGAGAGACAGGACCGGGAAGTCACATCAATAATAGGGTGTAATGACATGCTGCTGGTTCTTGATCCCAGGTCGGACATAAAGCCAAACATGAACCTCCAGCTTGGGACCATTGTGATCGTCAACATCTGTGCTACAATCCCTATCAATTACCTGTAGCTGACTGCCCATATGACTGCCCAATTCTGGCACGCCTGGATACCCTTTCAAATGTCTTCCCATTGTGGGTGCTGCGCACCTGCCCAAGGCTTGCTGAACTGGCTACTTGCCTTTCTCCGAATTGCATTGTCCCCCGTTGTCTGGCTGCAACTCTACTGTTGGTTTATCCTTTGACATTGTGATAGAATTTTGCTACTCTGACACACTATTCCCCTGCGTTGAGCATGACAATTGTACATCTGTATGTTGTTTTGTTCAGCAGTACTATACATTTTGAAACTCAATAAAATCATGGCTCTAACGAAATATACATGTAGTTAGTATTCTACAGAATGAACTAGAACGTCTCCTCTGTGGATGTAGGGCATCTTTTCCCAGCCAAAACAAAAAATTATTTGGAAAAAGTGTGGCCATGCATCTCAATTTCCATTTAAAATTTCATATTACATGTTTACATAAATTACCATAAACCACAATCATCTTCAGAAAATATGAAAAGTCCCTGTGGGTCTACTGTATACTTCCATTTATTTTACTGTCCTGTACCTTCTAAAATTTAAATTAGAATCTGCTTGGGATGGGAAGAAGAAAAAATCAAAACGTATAGATGTCACAAATATATGCCTTAAATATTAGAACTAATTACATAGTAAGACCAATGAAAGGGTCTTGATCCTGCAGAGGAACTGAGTTGCATTAATTTTAAAGACTCGGAGAGCAGTTTATATAACTACCAATATCTCTAGGAAAGCCCTCCCTACGATTCGGATCTGGAGGGCTTTCGAGCAAGAAGTGCCCCAGGAGTCCGAACGAACGAATACGATGCTGCCGTATGCTTACAGACGCGGTTCGCTTGGACTCCCAGCTCAGTCGGAAATCAGCTCCATTACGTGGCACGATTCAGCTACAAATGATTCGTACGGAGTGGTTCAGGTCCAGAAACTATATGGTCGGTTCTTACGCAATCTTCGCATCGTACTTGGTCGTTCAGACCTGTGTACGATTCGGTCGTAAACAAGGACTACGAATCGGATCCGAGAAAGCCAAATCCAATTCGGAGACCTTCCGAACGACATCGGAATCGGGCCCTAGGTCTTGATTTTTTCTGGGAATTTGAACATGTCGTTTAACATTAATTTATTTATTTGTGCCACACATTAAGTGGACCAAAATAGATCTAGGTGCTGAAAATACTTAGGACCTATATTTAGAGTTATTCCACTATTGACTCCAGGAACTGAAACTCTCCAATCAATAATTTGCAAGTTTTTTCTAAAGACTGTTAGTAACACAGGATAGGACGATGGAGAATAGCATGTTTACACCAATAAAACCTTTGCTAAAGCGGTGGCTTCTCGATTAGGGAAGAGGAGCGCCACCCCCTCGGCCACCAGCCGCAAATACAATGATTTATTATTGTTTTATTTTAATCCCCCTGGAACCACTCTGCCAAATCTTGGGGTCGGGTCCAGTGGGATGACACTGTGGTAGTGCACTTCCTTGTCCCTTCACTGCCCACAAGGTGTTTGGTCGGGCCATTTGAGGTCGGCCAAACATCTCATGCACTTTGAAGCTTTCTCCAGCCACAGCCGCGTTGTTGGGACTGGAGAAAGCAGGCACAGACTACCAGTCGGCCTGGGAGCACAAAGTCATTGCGCTCAGGCCAATCCTGATGCTGCTTGCCTGCAGCATCATGATTGGCTGCAGTGCAGTGTGGGAGCCTGTCCCAGAAGCAGGAAGAGTGCGATGGAGCGGACGGCAGAGGCAGCGGGGATCAGGTAAATTTATTTATTTTATTTTGTCTCCACCCTCCAGCTCCAGACAAGTTAGGATTGCAATATAGGATGAAAAGTCCTTCAAAAGAGTTTATTTGACACTCACGATGCAACTTCAAAATGTATTATTAAGGGTGACTAGAAGAAAGCTTGTAGCTTCATCGACTGACATCTACCACAGAAAGTAGGTACATGAGAGTAGGCTCTACCAGAGGCTCCAAGATTGTCCTTTAGATGCTCAAGCAGTTATGAATTTTCAAATATATTTAAAGTGCCAAGTGATCTAATTGTATCTGAAATAACAAACAAACCCCATCAGAAATAAATTGATCTATTATTCATTTATGTGTTTGCTTTTTAGTTTTTATGGGCTAAAATTATGAAATGTAATCACACCAAATACAAGACATATGAATACATATCTGCATATCTGCTGATCGGTTGCATGATGAACTAGTGACCACAAAATAATTGTGATAAAATATCAACAACCGTAATATTGACTTTACATATAAATAATATAAAGTACAAGAATATCGACTACAAAATATTGTGGACAAAAGGTCAACATTGCCTTGAAAAGTATATGTTTTTAGGTATTGTTATCATTCTTATAATTTGAAAAAGTTACGTCATTTGTTTAAAAAAATTATTTACATGTACTCATGTAAAACAATATTATTAACTCTAACTTTATTTCTCAAAAAATATGTGCACCTCTCTTGCCCCTTTCTGTACCGCTGTTCCCTCTTTCTGCACCTTCCCTGCCTGGTTCTGCACCTCTTTTGCCTCTTTCTGTACCCCTGTGGGTTCTTTCTGCACTTTACTTGCTCTTTCTGCACTCTTTGTGCCTCTTTCAGCACCTCTGCTGCTTATTTCTGCACTTTTCTTCCTTCTTTCTGCACCCCTCCTGCCTCTTTCTGTACCTCTTTTGCATCTTTGTGCACCTCTCCTACCTTTTTCTGTACCCCCGTGCCTCTTTTTTGCACCTCTTTTGGTTCTTTCTGCACTTCGCTTGCTCTTTCTACACCTCTATTGTTTCTTTCAGCAATCCTCTTGCCTCTTTCTGCACTTCTCTTGCTTCTTTCTGTACCTCACTTGCATATTTCTGCACTTCAATTGCCTCTTTCTGCACCTCACTTGCTTTTTTCTGAATCCCTCTTGCCTCTTTCTGCACCGCTTCCCTCTGTATGCACCTCTCTTGCCTCTATTTGCATGCCTGGTTCCTCTTTCTGCACCTTTCCTGCCTGTTTCTGCACCTCTCTTACCTATTTCCGTACCACTGTTGCTTCTTTCTGTACTTCTCTTGCCTCTTTCTGCACCCTTCTAGCCTCTTTCAACACCTCTGTTGCCTCTTTCTGCGTTTCTCTTGTTTCTTTCTGCAACTCTCTTGCTTCTTTTTGTATCCCCCTTGCCTGTTTCTCCTCCTCACTTCCCCTTTTCTGCATCCCTGTTGCTTCTTTATGCACTTCGCTTGGTTCTTTCTGCACCCCTCCTGTTTCTTTATGCACTCCTGTCCCTTCTTTCTGCAACCTGTGTGCCTCTTTCTGCACTCCTCTAGACTCTTTCTGCTCAGCTATTTTCTCTTTAAGCACCTTGATTGCTTCTTTCTACACTTCTCTTCCTTCTTTCTGTACCCCTGCGTCTTTCTGTACTTCTCTTGCAGCTTTGTGCACCCCTTTTGCATCTTTTTTTGTACCTCTGTTGGCTCTTTCTCCACTGCTCTTGCTTCTTTCTGCACCTCACATGCCTCTTTCTGTACTTCTCTTGCATCTTTATACACCTCTGGTGCTTCTTTCTGCACTTCTCTTCCTTCTTTCTGTACCCCTGCGTCTTTCTGTACTTCTCTTGCGTCTTTGTGCACCCCTTTTGCATCTTTTTTTGTACCTCTGTTGGTTCTTTCTCCACTGCTCTTGCTTCTTTCTGCACCTCACATGCCTCTTTCTGTACTTCTCTTGCATCTTTATACACCTCTGGTGCTTCTTTCTGCACTTCTCTTCCTTCTTTCTGCGCCCATTCCTGCCTTATTCTGTACCTCTCTTGTCTCTATGTGCACCTCTCCTACTTCTTTCTGCACCCCTCTTGTCTCTTTTTGCATCTCTGTTGGTTCTTTCTGCACTTCTCTTGCTTCTTTCTACACCTATGTTGCTTCTTTCAGCAATTTTCCTGCCTCTTTCGGCATCTTCTCTGGCTTGTTTATGTACCTCTCTTGGCTCTTTCTGCACCCCTCTTGCCTCTTTCTGCACCCCCCTTGCCTCTTTCTACACCTCTTGCCTCTTTTTTGCTGCACCCCTGTTTCCTCGTTCTGCACTTCTCTTGCTTGTTTCTGCATCCTTCGAGCCTCTTTCAGCACATCTATTGCCTCTTTCTGCACTTCTCTTCCTTCATACTTCACCCCTCTTGCCTCTTTCTGTACCTCTCTTGCCTCTTTGTGCACCCCTCCAACCTCTTTTTGCACCCCTCTTGCCTCGTTTTGCACCTCTGTTTGTTCTTTCTGCACTTCTCTTCCTTCTTTCTGCACCTATTTTGAAAAATGCTGTATCCCTCTTGCCTCTTCCTGTACCCCTCTTCCATATTTCTCTACCTCTCTTGCTTCTTTCTGCACTTCTCTTGCTTCTTTCTGCACTGCTCTTGCTTCTTTCTGTAGCTCTCTTGCAAATTTCTATATCCCTCTTATCTCTTTCTGTACCCCTGTTCCTTCTTTCTGTACCTTTTTTGCCTGTTTCTACACCTCTCTTTCCTCATTTTGCACCTCTGTTGCTTCTTTCTGCACTTATCTTGCCTTTCTCTGCACCTCTGACATAGGTAGTTTTAATCCACCTGTCCTATTATGTACTAGGGCTTACAGGGTGGTCATGTCAATCTCAAGGGTACCCCAACCCATAGTGTACCGTAGTGCATGTAGGTATTTTCAATGTATTCCAAGTGTCCTTCAGCATAGCGCTGGCTCCAGGCCTGGTTTGTTAGTCAGTTACCACCAGTACCAGTCAGCAAAAAGTTGGGGGCACAGTATAAATTTGCAACAAGGCCTCTTTCTGCACTTCTGTTGGTCCTTTCTGGATATCTCTTGCTTCTGACTGCACCTTTCTTCCTCTTTCTAGACTTCTGTTTTCTCTTTCTGCATTTCTCTTGCTTCTTTCTGTGCCTTTCTTCCTCATTCTGCACATGGCCTACCTCTGTAGGCATAGTTAGAAATGAGTATTTAAAAAGCCTTAGAAATTCACTGAAAAAAACATAGGCTTCAGGGACATTATAGTTAGAAATTCGCTTTTAAAAAACCTTTTAAATTCACTGGAAAAAAAATGGGTTTTAGGGATGTTATAGTTAGAAATTAGCATTTAAAAACCCTTAGAAATTCACTGGAAAAAACACAGGTTTCAGGGACGTTATCGTTAGTTGGACGTTTCACTAATACAAAACCAGAGAAATTCAGCTGTTATAGTTAGTTAAGCTAACTATAGCTCGTGCCTCTGCAATGCACTGCTAATGATGTCACGTATTACATCTTTCATGACATGGTCAGTGAAATCACTGATGACATCTCAAATAACATCAGTGATGACATCATCCACATGTTAATCTGATGCACCTCCTTACGACCTTATATAACCTTCGATATACCCACTCTAAAATACAGACTACCATTTTTTAAACCATAGACACACCAGTAGCAGTTACTACATACCCACTGACTGATTCCTTATTATTTATTTATTATTTATTATTATAATACACACACATCCATTCATTCACCCATACAATAACTCAAGCATGCAGTCACTCATCAATACAGGACTATCATATGCACCCAGACACCTATACAGACACTCACACACATCCACTCATCCACAATTACTCACAAACCTAGTCAGTTCTGCAAAGAATCAGTCCCACTCACCTATACAGTAATACATACACCACCTCACTTATTCACACAGCCACTAAGACATACTTACTCCCTTATAAAATCACTGATACAAGCACACACTCTTCCATACAGCCACTCTCACAATCGTAAAGGCGGTATAAGGACGGAATCATGCAACCAGAGCTTACCTGTGGCGTATGGACTCCGCAGACTCCGCAGACTTCGCAGGGGCGGTATGTGCAGCTGGTGCCAGCTTGCATTGGGCTGACGCTGCTCAGGTACTCCCAGAACCTTCTGAGGATATTCCTGACATTTCCACTTCGTTTGGTGGCCTCTGCTTCAGCGCTCCCAGATCAGCGTGTTGGCAGTGTCAGAGGAGGAGGCGAGACGGCTATCCGATCGGCCGCAGATTCAGCATCAGTACTGGCAGAGCTCACAGCAGACATCGAGTCCAGAGGAGAGGTGACTACCTGCTTGGCAGCGGATTCGGGAGTGCTCGTGGAGAATACGTAGAGTACGAAAGGCGAAAGCAAGACTCTCCCTGAAAACCCCTGCTGCAGCAAGTACGGCCGAGACAGAAGCAGAACACTTCGTGGCTACTCCAACACGCGCACACAGAGGAGAAAGCCCCGGTACAGGAGCCGGCACCGGAGTCAAGTCACTATCGGAGAAGAAATGGGGAGGAGTAACGGCAAGACCGACAGGCTCAACAGTAGTGGAACTCATGAGAGGCAATGGCAGCAAGGTGGCAGGGGCATCAGCGTCAGAGACCAGAGGGGAGAAGATTGTAAAGGAGGTATTGGACACACAGGTATGCAGAAGGGCCTCTGAGTCTAATTTGCAAAGTGAGCATGCACCCCCAGTAAAAAGAGGGGGGGGTGGAGTTGAAGTAAGACTGAGTGATGAGGAGACAAGGGCTCACCCCATTGACGCCAATACCATTGCAAATAGCACCAGTGAAAGAATGGACAATGCTGACAAATCTGACAATGCTGTCAATACTGCTACTGAAGCACCACCTCAGATAATATCGCAAGTAGAGGCAGAGACAGCAGAGGAAGGCTTAGGTGGGGGGAAAAAACCGGAGAAGGACTCTGAGAAGGAGCTGGATTTTTTTCTGTCTCGGATGGGGGAGAGTGGTCAGATGAAGTTACAGACAGCAGCAATCCAGACACAAGTGACAGTGATTTAGAATTAGAGCTCTTAGAGGGAGGAAAGTCTGGGACCAACCAGAGGAGAAGGAAAACACAGGAGAAAGAGCTCATATGGGACTACACCCCCTCGGTCCAGCTCGTAGGCACCCCAATAAATGCAGAAATGGGAGAGAAGGGAGGTGAGACTACTATGCCAACATTAGAGACTAACATGCAGGCGATATCCGCTCACAGCGAGGAGACCCGGCAGGATGGGCGCAAGGTTCAGGCGGCAATGAGGAAACTACAGGGAGTGGTGCGAAAGCTGTCCAAAACATGTAGTACATTCGGGGAGCGGATGTCGGATCTGGAATCACGGATTTGTACCACAGAGGCAGATCTGTCAAGTACCCAGGAAATGGCTAAATCACAGGAGGCACAGATAACAGATATCCAGTGGAAACTGGAAGAACATGAGAACCACCAATGGTGGAACAATATACGCGTCCTGGGTGTTCCTGAGGGGGTTGAGGGGGAGGATGCCCGCAGATATGTCATTGATTTATTTAGAGAGTCGCTCCCTGAACTCACGGACTGAAACTGGGCATTAGAGATTCAGCGGGCACATGAGGGACCCTTTGTGCAAAAGCATCCAGTAAGAGCAGGGTCATTGCCATGAGCTATACTGGTTTACTTTGGCAACTCCCTGCTACAAAAAGCAGTGTTTGAAAAGGCAAGACCTCAGGCAAAACGCACTAGGGATGGGGTCTCACATTTTGTTCGCCCTGACTTCTGCCACACCACCATGGAAAGACGGTGGAGGTTGAGGCAGATGATTAAACCATTCCAAAATAAAAGGGCTCAGGCTTTTTTGAACAACCCTGCCAAGCTAAAGGTTATTTGGAACGGGAAAACACGTTTTTTTTTGTTCAAGATAAAAGCCAAGGAATACCTGGACAGCTTAATAGCATGAGAAGGGTTGGAAAAGATTTAAAATAGAAAATGGATGCCTTCTTTAGACCCTTGTTCATGGGGGGTTTCTTTCTGCCTCCTCTTCCTTTGTTCTGTCTTTCTTTTCTTCTGAAGGCAGCAAGTTATTGAAAGGAGGCTGGTTACTGTAGTTGCACAGCATATATTAAATAAAATTAAGGTTTGTTCACGGGCACTTGGGTAGGTGCAATGCATTCATCACACACAGACATATGTCTGAGTGTCTCTCGACGGGGTTGGGGGTGGGGGGTGGTGAGCTTGGGGAGTGGAGGAGGGGTGGGGGTAAAATGTGGAAAAAACACACTCAGAGAAGAAGTTGAAAAATGTAGACAATTAAAAACATATATATATAACTCAGAAAATCAGCTGTTTAAGTGGGAAAATGTTGCAGAAAATGATTGAGAAAAGAGGATTATTTCAAGTGCTAGGAGCTGTCGGAACTGTCAGAATTAAATTAAGATGGGTAGAATAAATATTTGCTCAATAAACATTGTAGGACTTAATGATGTAACTAAAAGAAGCAAATTGGGGGAGCTGGTAAAATTAAATTCATTTGACATCATCTGTTTTCAAGAGACCTATATCCCTTGGGATAAAAGACATCTGATGACGATTCAGGGTAATAACTTATTGGTAGCCACATCTCAAACATCGAATATTCGAGGGGTAGCTATTCTGGCCAAACATTCATTGGGCCCAGTCAGGCTTAGAGCAGCAGACAAGCTTGGGAGGTGGGCTATAGTTGAGCCAGGGCTGGGTTTCACTATATACTCAATCTATGGCTCAAATTATGACGATCCCCAAATCTTCGAGGATCTTGAGGTAGAATTGGCAACGTGGCCTACTCCCCTCATCCTATGTGGGGATTTGAACATTGCCCTAGATCCACAACATGGTGCTAATAGTCAAGGGAATTATCAAGGGCGGAAACCAAGGGTATATAGGGCAGTTACATCCCTCATTAAGAGCCATGGATTAGTGGATATGTGGCAGGCCAAAAATGCACTTCAGAATCCGGGTAGCACCTATTATTCATTCCCACATAGGAAATATTTTAGGATTGATTTTTTTTTGCACAATAGATCTCCTCAATAAAGCTAATATAACAATCTTACCGAAGGTCATATTGGATCACAATCTGTTAGTTCTGGGGATGGAAGCTTCAGGCTGTATTAAAAAAAGGGGGAAATGGTCCTTCGATAAGTAGCTATTAGTCAACAGGGAATATATTGAGTATATTAGAAAATGGGTAATCAATTATTTTCATATTAACAGGTATAGCACTTCTAGAATAGTAGTTTGGGACGCCTTTAATGCGGGTGTGAGGGGAGAAACTATTAGTTATGTGACCAAAACACGAGCCATACGCAGGGAGAAAAATCAGGTGCTGATGTGAAGACTGAAAGTAGCAGAGGACAAGCACTCACTTTTAATTAAGCAGGAAAAAGAGACAACGCAGAGCCAGGTGCAGATTCAGACCCTTAAGGCAGAGATTAATGGGTGGCTTGCACAAAAGTCAGCAGAGGAGTTTCAGTCCCGGTGTAACAACTTTTATGAAAGTAGAGAGTCAGTCGGGAAGAGACTAGCTCTTTGCACTAGGCAAAAGTCAGTGCAGAATCAAATCTCAGCTATAAATGGGGGGAGTAGAGTATACTGACCCAGACGACATAGTTAAAACTTTCCAAGACTACTATCAAGTGATGTACTCTGAAGAAGGCGATAGGGAGGAAAGTATCACATTAAATGATATTAGACAGATGGTGACAATAGAGGAGCTGGGAGATGTCCTAAATGAAGATTTAAAAGAAGAATTGGAATTAGAGATCTCGCAAGAGGAGAACCAAATAGCAGTGCAGACCCTGGCTTCAGGAAAGGCCACAGGCCCTGATCAAATACCTCTTGAGCTATACAAAGTACTGGGCATGACAATAATACCTCTCTTTTTAGATATGTTTAAAGGGATTCAATAAAATGGGAACACTCCGGAGTCATGGAAAGAAACCAGTATTGTCATATTTGCAAAAAAGGGAAGCCTACAGACAAGCCAGGGTCATACAGACCAATTTTTCTAATTAATACGGAAATTAAAATATGCTCTAAGATCTTGGCTACTCGGTTCGGAAGGGTCATTGGTCCCTTGGTCTCCCCGTGGCAACATGGTTTTATACCAGGGAGACAAACAACTGACCATATCCGAAGAGTAATTTCATTGTTCGATATTGTGTCTGAGACGGGGGGGCCAGATGGCCATGATCCTTCTGGATGCCGAGAAGGCGATGGATCATGTAACATGGGAATTTCTGTGGGGGATCCTGGAGCTGAAGGGGTTTGGCCAGGGATTTATAGGGAGCGATTAGAGCAATGCATTGCGACTCAAAAGCTTGGATACAAGTAATGGGCAGAGAGTCAGGGGATGACTCAATATCCAGAGGGACCCGGCAGGGTTGCCCCTGCTCACCCATTTTATTCGCTTTATATATTAACCCACTTCTAGAGAAGCTGTTACAGTCAGTTAAAATTAAACCTATATGCACCAGGGGGTATCAGACTAAAATACTGGCCTATGCCGACGAAGTGGCTATTGTGTCATCAGATTCCAAGGAGGCCCTAGATGAGATTACTTTCATAACTGGGAGGTTCGGCATACTATCAGGATATAGCTTGAATGGGGAGAAAACTATTGTTGTTGTATGCACACAGAACGTGGATTTCGAAGACGCAAGGCGAGCAGAGTCAGCAGTCTATCTAGGGGTGCGTGTCGCGGCAAAAGTGAACAATATAATTAAAGCAAACTTTGACCCACTATTTAAAACCTTAGCTATAGAATTAAATAGGGTCAATGGGTTTCATTTGTCAATCATAGGGAGGGGAAATTTTCTGAAAATAAGTATCCTGTGGAAATTTCTATACCTGTTCAGGTCAATCCCACTTGCTTTGGATGATCTTATACTTAAAAACTGGGCCACTCTGTTACATCAAATATCCTTCTTACTGAAGATAGATAGAAGTGATTGAATGAGTTTGAGTGAGAAAATTCCTAAAATATTTGAATTAGCAGTAGGAAAAGAAGCCTCTTGGCTTCTGTTAAAACAATTGGAGCACAGCTATTATAATAAAGTTCGGTTCAAAATGATAAAGAGTGCATGGCGCATTTGGAAACAGATATCAAAATTAATGGAAATTCCTAGAATCACACAATATACCCCCCTATGGCATGGGTCGCTCTTTCCAAAGGATGCCTATGATATTATGGGACAGGAGTGGGAGAATAAGGGTATAACCACCATTGGAAAGTTTTATGGTGGAAAAAAGCGGCCGCAATTCTTGGAATTACAACAGGAGTTTGGGATACTCCCTAATCAGTTTTTCAAATTTGCACACGTTAAGAGTATCCTTATGGCACATAGACCCAGGGTGAAGATTGAGCAGATTCCCCTGATGGCTCTAATTAGAATTAAGTTTTGTAGAAATGGGGACTTATACAATCTCTTATTGGCAGCAATGCAGGATGATCTAGAAAAGAACGAGACATCGTAGGCAGTGAAACTGAATAATCCGGATGTAGACATTTACAGGAGCCTGGAGTTATCTGCGAAAATCTTCTTAGCTTCCAATCTAAAAGCACAACTATACCAGACCATATTTAATTTGTATTTTACACTGGCGAAGCTTTTCACATGGGGGGAAAAGAGAGGATGACAGGTGTCCTAGGTGTGGGGTGGGCCCGGCCACACGGATTCATATGTTTTTCGATTGTGACAGATTGACCGTCTTAAAATCTGGGATCCTGGCCTTTTGGAAATCCTTATTCGGTACCAATTTTGAGCAAACTGCTACACTGGCAGCCTTGGAGTATGACAGCTCTGTGAGATGCAATAAGGAACAAGAATACTGCCTGTTTTTAGGCACAGCTATTTATTAATTAATGCTAGCAGCACGATGGAAGGACATGGAACCACCCACTTTTCAGGTGTGGTTAGCCAGACTCCTGGGAGTCTGGAAACAGGAAGCAGCCCTCTACGCGTGTAGAGGTAGGAAAGCTAGAAGTCGGGGGATAAAAATATGGGCTTACATTGCAAAGTGGAGTGGGGAGGCTGGGGGGGCTTAATATTGACAAAGGGCCCGATGTAGGTGGCTCATTACTGGTAGGTAAACCCAAAATTCGGTACATTTCAGGCTTACTGACTGGTATTGAGCCATTTCCAATGTAGGTGATGATTCGGTAAATACAGAATCTGTATTTACCGATTCTTTATTTACCGAATCATTATTTACCGAATCAGGTATGTAGGAAGCACATTTAAGAGTGCTTATGTGCTTTAAGGGTTCATTATTTATCACCAACTGCAAGTTGGTGGTAAATATCGAAAACCTTTGAAAAAGCAATTTTGAGCTTTTTCAACAGTGCCATGTGGCAGACATACATGCCCTTAGGGCATGTATGTGTGCCACATGTGCACACATGCACGATTCAGGGGTGCAATGTGCCACCCTTGAATGTGATCCCCCTATTACCGATTCATTATTTACCAAATCGGTAATAGTGAATAGCTTTCCATTCATTCCTATGAGCCTTCAGGCCCATAGGAATAAATGGGAATTACCGAATCTGTAAATACTGATTCAGAAATACTGAATATTACCGAATCGGTAATATTTACCGAATTTTTAGCTACATACCATTTACCGATTCTGAAATACCGAATCGGTAAAATTCGGTATTTTAGCATCGTTAAATAGTATTTACCTAAATATGGCCCAAAATGTATAAGTAGCAAAATGGTTCCCCTACATGAATTTTGTATTTAGCTGTCTGCTTCTATGCTATACACCCGAAAGAATTTTTGAAATGATAATTTTCTGTATTTTGATATAAGTAATATAAGTGATGTTCATCTTTCCGGGTCCTTTGAAACACCATGTATCAAACGTATTAGGTTTTATATATATACCTTCTTTTCCTGTTAATTCTAATACTATGAAATAGTGTATTATATTTGTACTTTTAATTCTTATACTATGAAATCATGTATTATATTTGTACTTTTGTAAAAATACCTACTCTCGGTGTGAATAAAAAAATAAAAAGTGATCTGATATGCTCACTGGCGTAGCATATACAAAGATAGCATTCTATTATGGAACAATATGTATATTTGAACATTTATCTTAGTGCATGGACCTCATAGGCTAATTAGGCCAGTGTTGTAATCTGATTAATATGGAACACAGTTTTACTATTTTTTATTTATTAAGGAGGCCTTATAGCCTGCTGCCAAGGGGTATACTGGTTGGTAAAAGGCCCTGAAACTGAGTTATAGGCTCAAGCCCGAGGTGAGGGCCTATAATGAGGGAGGGGGCATTTAACAACTGGTATAGCCCGAGGGGAAAGGGCTACAAGGCTATTAGAGCCTTCCACCCACTGAGCATAGGATGTTCCAAATTAAAATGGGATATACCGAAAGACAAACATTGGAATGTTGGAGCAGAATGTTTATACCAGCCATTTAAGGGCCTGAGCCTCTTCATTGACTTCAAAGCAGCAGCTCTCACCATTTCATTGTTCTAACATTCTTTATCACTCAACAAATTAATATAAGTTAACAATATGACAGCTGTGCTTGATGCCGGAGTTGTCTAGCAAATATATTTCTCCTTTGGTGTGAGATACTGTTTGAAAAGGATGTATTGTACAGAGACTGATCCTCAAGTTCTATTTGGTTTTGGTTTATATTTCCTTACAATCAGTGGGGTAGCAAAGCTGGAAAGTGCTCTAATGCAAGCAAGTGAAATGCCACTCTTCTTCTGTTTAGTAGCACAGTTCAGATATAATTAGGGTACAATGGACACCTTAGACTTTTGGGCCTCAGAGGCCACTGTGTCTGCTGCACAATTTAAAGCTATACCCCTGCTTGAGTTGGGATTCAAAACTATTATGCTGAAGTACTTCCTGCATGTGATGAATATTCCAACTTCCTACAAGAATGTGCATACACAGCTCACTTGAAGCTCCCTTTATACCTTGCCCTGTTGCTTAATCTTGAACAAGCCCTAAACGTTTGACCATGAACGAATCTCAATGTCCTTTTTAAAGTAATTTTTGTGGCTTGTATTTTTAGCTGAATGAGTAGATATATCAATTGTTTTTATTATTATTTGTTATTTAGACAGCTCATATATATCGTGCTTAGTATTTCCAGGTAGAAACAATATTCTCTATAAATGTTAAATTAACACTTCATCTAGTTCACAGTAAAGTTATGGTTCAGAGAATTGTAAACAAAACTGTTTATAAACCGAATTTACACACTCATTGCGTCATGGGCTTCGGTATACCGCACTGAAGCAATAGGCTTTTTTTTTAACTACATGTTATGTTTGCCTTTAATTTGTTGTAATGTATTTATAACGTCCCCTCTAATATTTAAGGATCTATTGTCCGCAACAGAGGCACAACTTTCGTTTCACGTTTAATATGAGTCAGACATAATTTGGAAATTTGCAGCCAGCACACATGTCAAAGACGTTTCCTGTTTTCTCGACTTTGACACCTTGGAAAAGATGACTGATGTTAGGGCCGAGCCCTTATTCTTTGTAATTATCATTACACATGGTTTAAAATGATAACTTAAGATGTTACAAAATAATACAATTGATGAGGAGGACTGTGAGCAGGTGAGTGTGGCTAGAGTTCAGATGATGTAAATAAATTGTTTGCACAGAGATGAGTCAGATATTAGAGAAATCCCCATATAATGAGGTATAAATGGTTTAAGTTATATACGAATGTGGCACAAGAGAACAGGTACTGTGTCATGGTCAAATTCAAATTCCAAGTGATGCCAAATACCATGAATATGGGCAGCCAGCCATTTCTAAATGAAATTGTGCCAACTTGTTTCTTTAGAGGTCCGTTTTATTTCCATATTCTAGCAACTACATTTTGTTGAAACTGCACCTTGTACTGGAATTTACATTTATAAATCTAGCTGTCACACTGTGGTTTAGATTCAAATATGATTTTTTTTAATTTATCTGGCTGTACTATTATTTATTACGTTTGATCCATGCTTTGATGTCGAACCATGGCTAATTTGAACATTAGTGGGCATAATATTTGATAATGTAGATCCTGTTGTTTTCAGTCTCCCCTTTTAGGATCTATAGAATTATTTGTAAAATGTAATGCAATTAGAACTATACTTTAAATATTTTAACACACCTTTTTCAATCACCCTTCTTGACGCTGTATCAAAAAACAGTTGATTTTTCAATGCTTTTCTCTAGATTGAGCAAGAACGAATTGACAAGATCTGGCCAAAGCTTCGAGTGCTCGCTCGCTCTTCTCCCACTGATAAACACACATTAGTAAAAGGTACATGAATTTTCTTGACAGTTTTTTCAAATGATGATTTGTACAGTTCATTGCATAAACATATTTTACATTTCTCATTTTCACTCTGTGATGTTTTTATAAATTGCTGTATTTCACTTGATAATATATATGTATTAAGTAAACCTAACCCAGATAGGTAATTTCCTTTTTTTTAAGCTTTATTTTCTTTTCAAGCATGCTGATAAAAGAAGCAGATGACTATAGGGTGGTATTTTGAATGCCAAAGAAATAATGTGATTTGTGAAAAACAGATTTCAGTTAACAGGTAACATGGAGAAAAGCCCAATTAGATAGGGGAACACAATGATCTTTTAACAAGGTAAAAAAAAAAATCTGAAATTGATTCCTTTTAATGAGATAAAAAAAAAGAGAGGGGATGAGAGATGGAATATTGTGCGGAATGAAGGGATGCATAGACAGCCATCTTTACTAAAAACATCACCTGTGAAGGTGGTCCCATTTTTCACCCCCATCTTTATTTAACTTATAAATAAATAAATATATATATGTTACAGCAGTAGTTATAATTCAAAGTGTGATCAAGGCGTAACTGCTGAAACTCGTAGTTTTTTGTCATTAAATATATTTGTTATCTGCATTGGAAGGCGTCCGAGTAGTCCTTTGAATTAAAACGACTGCTGTAACGTATTAGGGACTTCCGGTGTCCCTGCTTGGACCGCCGGGGACAGCCCACGACAGTTACCGGAGTTCGAGGAGAGGACATATATATATATTGATATGATCAAGGCAGTTTTTGCCGAAACGTGTCGCAGCGAAATTATGAAATAAATAACTTTATTGCCAAAATCCCCCACAGGTCGGTGTCCGGTTTCGAGCATGAAGGAGTCGGATGTGGTGTTTAGTTTGGACCATGTTTCCATAGGAAAATAATTTTATGACTTGCCTTTACCTTTGGCACTGTTTAAAAAATCTTGACTAAATTGCCAAAAATTTGACAAGTTGGGTCTTGTTGTGCATGGGAAGTTTCAGGGTGATCCATCAAGCTGGGGTGAGAAAAAGTGTGGATGAAAAAAGTGTGTTCCCATGGTAATTGCCATGGAGACTTTAGACACACAGGACCCGATTCACAAAAGTAATCTGAGACAAAATCCTAACTTTACGACTTTCGGTATTCAAACAAGGCACTTAGGAGTACTAAAGTTAGGATTTTGGTCAATTAATCTTACATTTTGTTGTTAAATTAAACCTAAACAAAACGAAGTTTAACTGAGACAAAATCCTAACTTACTTTCAGTATTCACAGAAGGCATTTAGGACTACTAAAGTTAGGATTTTGTCTCAGTTAATTCTTGACCCCGATATTCTTGCTGTCGATTTTTCTGAATCACAATATTTCCAACTCAATATTTTGTCTCAATCGACATTTCCAACTCGATATTCTGTCTCAGCACTGTCTGGTAGATATGGCAATCCAGAGAGAAAGCAATTATGGTGTTATGTGTGATTTCACAAAAAACAACAATATAGTTACACAATATAGTACTTAAAAATTCAGTCAGATATGAAGCTTAAAAGGATACTCATTTGACTGAAAAATGGGTTGAACGTGGATTCATATATATTGTTGAGTGGTTTGAGAAGTTATTGGAGAATGGAAAAGAGTAGGAAATAATTGGCAGGATGAATGTGAAAATAAGATTAGCCCGATGAATAGGACTGGGAAGCCAAGTGACAATGATAAGAGAAAACGCATATTAAATTACTGTACAAAGGCAAATGAAGAGAGTTTGGTGAAAGAACAAAGGGAGATATAAAAGTAAAGGACTAGTCCTCATAAGTAGTATTAGTAAGATCTAAAAGAAAAAAATGTCTTATTAGAAGTGAACTGCTATATCTATTTAACCTTTGGGAAACACTGTAAATCACAGCTCATCTATCATATAACTTTTTTATGGTACATATCCAAAAAGTGCAGGAGTTTTTGTAATTAAAGTATTTTTGATTCCAAAGTTTTTTTAACAAATGTAAAAATTGAGTTGATATGATTTACACAATTTCCTACGTGTAAAATTGTAATTGAAAAAACAGAACTTGCTCTACATTTAAGATCTGACAGAGTGCAAAACATAAAACAAACAAATCTTGCACTATTTTTGTCTGTTAACTGAAGAAATGCAGAAAATGATGTTTTTCTTTCTTTACACAGAGAAAAAATGGAGTATGTTTGACAACAAATCAATGTGATTCAGTTTTTTAATGGTTTAAATTGGGCTATGCAAAACATTGCAAATATGATATAAACACAGTTGATTAGGTACATGTGAAACAAGTCATTCCTTTCGCAAGACATTTTAAACATTTAAGGCTCATATGCAGTCATCTACAGATTAGGAGTGCAAACATTCAGGGTAACATGCATAAAAGCTTTGCTGTCTGGGGAATATAATTAACAGTATCTAGTAATAGAGCTCTAGGTTGAGTACCTAATCCTTAACTCTCACTGTTAGGCAACAAAGGGAAGATGTGTGGAGAGCAGCTCAGCGAGCCACTTATGTCAACAGTGAGTATGACCAGTAAGAAAAGAGATCTGGGGATGACCCAAACTGAGAGGGGATCGTTTATTTCATGCAAGGACAGGGTTGCTGGCACTTTGCTAATCTAGTATCTGGCAGGCAAGTGACTCATACTAGCACCCACCACAGTTGTATGAAAGGATCGAGGGGAGGTAGTCAACTTTCTCTATATTTTGAAGTTCAAAGAGCTTCCTAATACATGGAAATGGAGGGATTGCGGATCCCTCTCACCTCAGGACCCCACTTTCCTCTTTAGCCCAGCAGATTAGAGAACACAATCAAGAAGCTACTGAGGGGGCCGAATTTGCCCCATCACTTCATTGTAAATATCGTAAGCTATCTGGTAGCAGAGCAAGGTTAGTAAAGTGGCATCACTTTAATTGTCTTAATGTGCTTTATAAGGCTCACTCCCATTCCTCCCACATGCTGGTGCTGCAGCATGGGCATTTGTATCAAAAGTGTCTTTGATGTTATATTAATATTTGGGTGGAGAGTTGCAGCTCAATAACTTGTTGAAAGTCTACCTGCAACGACTTGCAGTGAGGACATTTGACAGCATTCGGGAATATATGGTTAATCCTCTCTCAGGTCACCCATGCTCTGTGTATTATTCAATATTGTGTGTTTTTAAATCAGGCAATCTGATTAAGTATGGGTATTCCAAAGTCCTGCTCCATTTTGCCTCATGTAAAGACCTGCCTATATCTGTTTCTCAAGTCACTTGAAGCATGAGAAGGGTATCTGAGTATGTTCCTTAAAGGCCTAATATAACACTGTAACAAGCTGGCAGCATCTCCCATTACAAGAAAAGTTTGTACTACAGCATGTGTTTGAGGTTCATCATTTTCATCATTCCAGTTTTTATGGCAAGTAAAATGATCATTCTATGAGTAAGGAAGTGGCCATGATGGATTCTAACAGTTCCAAAAAAGAGAGGGAGAAAGAAGATTTATCCGGAGTTTGCTCACTTTTCACCCATGAATTTCTTTAAATTCAAAAGGAGGGAACACATTTATATTTTTAAAAAAAGCCTATTTATGTGGTTTAGTGGAGGCATCCCTTTTTAATTAAAAGGATACTCACCGACTAGGGATACTAGCCGCATTCTTATCATTGGGTCATCACCTAGGGGGACTTGTGCTCCTGGGTATGCTCAATATTAATAGATAATGGGGCACTTTATGTGTTAGTTGGTCAAATGCCTTCCTGGAGGACCCTCAACACTAATAGATTCCTATAGATGTTGCCAGATATGTATTTTAAGCATTTGGATACCGCACTATTTGTGCCATCTGTGTGACTGCTATGAAATTTATCTAACTCATGCATCATTCAAACTTGCATGCCATGCTTATAGACCATATAGCAAACTTCCAGCAGTGAGTAATCTATACATTAACGAGAGAGGCTTAGTTAACAGTTGTTCATTGCATATGTCTTTATTTGTGATCACTTGTGATAAACACTGAACTACTAATTTGTGAAATCACAGTGGTGCACTTGCATTTTCCTTTGATCAAGACTGTACTCTTTTAACTCCAAAACTAAAACAGATTTGCATTTCAACCTTTTACATTGGTGACATAGTGTTGTCAACTCTTGTGTAGCTCATGAATTCATATCTGTTCATACCACGTACTTGGTGGTTGAACCATGTAGTCACACACACTACGGAAAGAAATGTTAAGAAGACCTGTAGTTCCAATGTAAATTTGAACCTCTTTGCTATGGGCATATTGATTATCATGAGTCCCCAACCCCTTCACTGACTTTGTCAAGATGCTATGGGGGACATAATCATGTCATCAGACTCTGCATCTTATTGGGGCCCAGACAGCATTGTACAGGTCTAAGTCCTCCACCAGTGCCGTCTCAAGTGCTTACTTCCTCATGAGATCCCAAGCTAGTTCTCGTTCAAGGCAGGCTAGAGTAGTTTCAACCTGCTGGATTTTTATCACAAATCTCCCTACAGGCACCTAAAACAGTGTAAATGTCTTAGTCCCACTATAAACGCCTCCCACTCTACCCCCAGTAAAGCAGGGGTATCATTAAAGTACTGAGATGCAAAGCCGCTGTGGTCCAAATAAAAAGGCCTACTAATGTCTCAGGTTGGAGATGCCAAGTGGGATTAACAGAGTTGCTCTGCCCCATTGGAAGTACCCCAATAAGGGATTGTGATCTGAGATCCCACTTCCAAGGTAATCAATCGATTTTGTGAGATGGCTGAGGGAGTCTATACACAATAGTATATCTTCCATCTTTATCAGATATTGCTGTGAATATCTATAAGAGGATACATACTCTCACCTAGATTAGTGCCCCATGGCATATGATGAATACCTAATGGTCTGAATTCGCCTCACCATTGTTTTCAAGCTTAGTTTCCTGAAGAAATGTAGTATGTGTGCCTTGACGCTTAACATAGGAGTAAATAAGTTAATAGCATATCTTCTGTGTGCTGTGTGCACTCCTCAAATATTCCAGCTAAGAAATTGTATGACATGGTGGGAAGAGTGTAAGCTAACAAGACAGTATTGTTCTTCTCATCTGCTCTACCCCAGCACATTGATTTTATGCCTCTGCAGTAGAGCTTTTTGCACTGTGTATTAGATATATATACCTCCGTAACTTCTTTTCTTGTGTGTGCCAACAACTATGTCAGTAAACAGAAATAAGTACTTAAGACCTGAAGCCTAAGGGCACATGCCCACAAAGAATGGCACAGCAAACCTGGTTCATGAGGAGTGTCAGGAGCCAATCTCAGTCAAATCTTGTGACTGTGCAGGGCCCCAAATCTTCTAAATGTTTTTCAAAATTGAAATGTGTGCCCCAATAATAATTTGTCAGATGGCCACCCAGAAGAAATATAAGGTCATGCTAGGGGTAAGAAATGCTTCCTGACCTCTCACATAATTAAATAATATTATGCTCTACACAAATATATTCTGCACATAATTCATGTCTTAGCCTTCTAGGATTTGCAGGCCCTGAGACATTGAGGGCCATTGAGGGCAACGCCAAGAGCTAAATCCTGTCAGGGGTCATTTAGGTGTTCACAGTCTCTCCCCTCTGGGTAAGGAGATGTTTAATCAGATGAGCTCACCTGCAGTCACTAGAGGAAACATCTAAGGCCCAGGCCATATGTCCCAAGATGAGAGAACTTCAGAGTCGCTGAAAAAAATGGAGTTCCCAAAGTCTGTGTTTTGTTTGGATTCGTTAAAGTTTGTGGCCATCTCCAAGGATGGATGGCACTCATTCTGAACTTGTGTCTTGGAGGGAGTTGCCCTTTGGCTCATTTTCATGCTGGTATTTTCCTAAAGCAGCAACAGAGTTTATATTGCCATTCCCATTGTGGAGAAGTGTGGCTCACTGGTTAGAGCAGGCAGACCCTGAAGCAGAGGTCAGACCCGGGACCAGGGTTCAATTCCCGACGTGGCAGGGTCTTGAGCTCAAATGTCCATGGACTCGATAATTCTCGCTTCGGTGCCTGACCTAATCATGGGTTCACACTCTGCAACTCTGGGCATTAAGCTTGCTTAATCTCCACAACGGCCCCCCGCGGCGGGATGCCTGGCTTTCACCTTGGGGATGCCCTGTAGGGGCTATCTCACAGGGAAAAGCCAGGACGGGTTCCCAAGGCAAGCGCGGAGATACCCCTTCGGGGGTCGATTCAGGCGCTATATAAGAAACATAATAATTGTGTGTGGCAGTCAGTTCTATTTTTCTGGCTGTTCTTCCCAATCCCAAGCCAAAGTGGGATCAGTGAAAAATAGGATTTTGTGATGACTGATTGAGTTTAGCACGAAGCTACAGAGAGTATTAGAGGTCCATTTTGCAAAGATGGCACTTGATCCGTCAAAAGGAAGCTCATTGGTCTTGTAGAGTTAAGGTATAATCTTGGAAAACTGATTATTTTGAATTTCAAACTCCAGAGGTGTGCCTTCACTTGTGATAAATAGGATAACATTTCAAATCTCTTAGTAAAGCAGTTTAGCAACTACTTGTATTTTTTGCTGAACCTAAGGATGGACGTCAGGCCGGCACCCTTTGTGCTTGCTCTGGAAAGATGCTGGTGTAAAACATTTATTCCACTTTTTTAGGATCTTAAAAACCTACCACCCTTATGTTGTACATCGGTATTGGCCCTCTGTGTATTCAGCCCTGTCTTCCAAAAAACAGACGGGAATCAACAATTTCTTCCACCTGTTGTTTTAATGGTCTTGTTTGCAAGTTTCAATTTCTGCAGAGTTTGCTCAGATTGTTCCATTCTATAGGGAACAATGTGATTCATTTTCTATTATTCTATCCCGAATGTAGCAAAAATAATGGCAAATAAATTTGATCCACTCATTATGTCGCCTAAGGTTGTTGTTGTATACAAGCACCAAATGCAAATACATGCATGAACCACTGTAAGTGTTTTCTCATCAAAATGCAAGCATTAAGCTTGTGTCTTGGTAAATTCCAATCAGTGTCTAGGACATACTCTTATATATCCCAGTGCTGAACTTAAAATAGTTCCCACTTAATGATATAAAATGTGCACATTTGACATTTTATGTTTGAGAGAAGCTGGAACCTTTTTCTGCTCAAGGTGACTATGGTTTATATATGCTGCTAATCAGGCCTGTTCATAGCTGTGGATGATTTAAAACATTGCACTGTATTTAGCAGATATAACAGTATGTAAAGTATGTATTTTACTCTAACCAACTGTGTTTGGTGGACAACTGAATAAAGTTGGTAATCATTGTTTAGGCAATGTATAGTTGCTAGTGTTACAACCTGTTATGAGATTCAACAGATGTTTCCACATTAAGATAGTATCTTGGAATGATCATTTTTAGGACATGGTTTCCTCAGCCACTTATATCTGATTATATCAGTGCAGGTGGAATTTGTACAATATTCTGGAATCTTGTATACGATTTGTGGACATACAGAGTTTGAATTTGATTACAACAATAAATTAATCTGAATATATGTTCATCAATAACAGCAGTACCAGAGGGTGGGTGGTTTGGTTTTAAGACATAAAATTCATCCAGAGAAATCTGCTGGGAAAACCCACAAACTGGCATAGAACTGGCACTGAAGAGTGAGCGCATTGACAGGTACAGATCGCCCACCTGAAAACTAGATGACCTACCTTAAATGAAACAACACAAAGAGGCATATTTACAAGCCCCCGTTTCACTCTTGCACCATGAAATGTGGTGAAGAGTGATGCAACTTAAAAAAGAGATTTATGAAGTCACGCAAGACCACCTTGTGTGGCGCTGTGTGGCTTCATAAATCTTAGGTAAAGTACTGCATCACAAATCACTGTGTTTCAGTTGTCTGTCCCAGCCAGCATTTCCAGGGGTGTTGCATGGGTGTTCTTATTAACCCTGGGCGAAGGACCACGCTACGCTCGCATAGTTTGCGAAGTTTGCGCTACTTCACACTACGCGAATTGCGTGTAGAACAGTGGAAATACGCGTAGCGGTCATTATTTGCTTGCTCGCGGTCCTCAACATCAAGTTGGCGCCCGCGAGCGAGCAAAATGACATTCCGTCAAAACTTTTTCCTTGTTTGCGATCAGCAACATCAAGTTGCCGATCGCGAGCGTGGAAAATAAACCTCCTGGCGAGATTCTCAACGCGGGGAGGTCAGGTTTCTCGTTACGAGTGGTCGCGTATGCTCGTGACCGCTCGCGATGAGAAACTACCAGTCCGGTGTGAGAAAGCTGCTGCTCGAGTAGAAATCTACTCAAGCGGCAGAAAACGACAGCTTGCACTGTGCAAGATGCGGTTGGCACTGATTTCACAGTGCGGACAAGCATCCGGCACTGTGCAATCAGTGCAAACAGCATTTTGCACAGTACACTACGCAGTTCTAATAGCTACGTGTAGCTCGGGTATTGCGAAGTGGACTTTGCGTAGCTACGCGTAGCGCTACTACACAAACTATGCCCAGGGTTAGTTCCTCTGCAACATTCATGAAGTTTGATGCATTCCCAGATTTCCAAGAAAAGGGAACATGGGATTGTACCAAAAAGATAGTCTCCCCAGGAGAATATCTTTATTTCTCCTTGTCTTTTTCCTCTTTCTATGAATGATGCACTCTGCAGCAGACATAGGAAGAGGAAAAGCCCTCTCAAGATTTTTCTTGTGCACAAAGATGCCCCTTCATGCACAAAAACAAGGAATGGAATGCGTTGTATTCTTTTAAATATGGCACATTCCTGCCCTTGTCCTTTCATGCAGGGCAGCACAGTAAGGTGACGTTTTTATAAATATATAAATATGCCCCTGAGTGATTTTACTCAGAGTTTTGTCGATGGGTATTCCATTACAAAAGTACCATCTACCTTTTTACATGTGCATTAGGATATAACACACTTGTAATAAGGTGGACAGGATATCCCTTAATACACTGAATCAAAACCAACGACTATCCCATTCACCTAATTACAAGTGCATTCAGGTATTTTAAGCTTGTAATAAGATGGATGGAATATTTCCACCACTTTTGTGATGGAGTATTAGTCTGCTAAACAGTAAATCAGGCCCTAAGTTAGGAAAACACACAGTTCTCTCTAGAACACTTAAGGCAAGGACTGTCACACCCTATCTTGGTGCACTCTTATAGTAACACCATTCACTGGGACAACCTGCTATTATTGCAAAAGTGCTACCATGCCACACAAATGGTGAAGAACACAACACACCATAATGTTTCTCAGTTGTAAAACCAGGCAAAAAAACAGTGTACTCATGTGAACCAGAACTGCTGTACTTGATAGCTTAAATAATTGCTGCATGAATTGTGGAATACAATGGAACATATGCCCTTAATTTGCTTTGGAAATTACCTTCTTCTGGCCACTGCCATGTAACGAAAGCCTTGCAGCTAAGAAGACCGAAAAATAAAGATGTCCATCATTGCCCCTATAGGCATGTCTATGCACGCAATGCTGATTATTACTTGAAATCTATCCAGAGATCCTGCTCAGAAGGATATAAGGGGGCTTTCATTCTTAGGTTTGGCTTGACAGCATATTTGTCACCATGGCCTATTTTTACGCATTTATTAAAATATACATAGAGTAAGTTTAGTGTCACTTAGAGTAATTTTTATCTCTCTCTGCTATTGACCTGCTGTGTGTAGCAGGGCTTCCTGATATAGTACAAGATGCATGCAAAACAGACGTGATTTACAATAATATGATTGCATTTAACATTAAATGATGTGAGTATAGGTATAAGTGGGCTAGCTGTTTGAAAGATACAGCTAACAAAAGGGCACTCTATAGCCAACAGGGCAGAGAAGGAACATGTCTACCTCTCTGGTGCAGGCATTGTAACTCTGGCTGCAAGGAAAAATTATCTTGCAGAGGTCCAATTTAGCAGGAAGGAGAAGAAATTGATGTTGAAAGGCTGAAATCTGAATGCTGACCTGATGAGCGAATTATTTTCAATGGGAGGATGTTGCATACCAGTTGTAGGCCATATGTAGGGCTTCACAACTAAAAGGTGTAAACTTACTCAAAAGTTTAAGTTATCTTCATGACCTTTGTGAATCAGACATCTTTATGACCTTCATGAGTCAGACACATTGTGTGGCATATTGATTTATGGTATAAGGGCAGGGTTCTGCTTTATCAAGGTTTGCTGATAGGACTCTTTCCGACTTCTGACATTCTCAATCTAATGAGCATAACTCGCTAGAGGAAGAGTGAGAGGCACTTGTCAGTTCTACTTTTCTCCATAAAGTACATATTATCTTTTGAGGCTAGCATTTGCTACTAGGTGTCACCCCAATTATATTGACTGAGGTGAACGCAGCAGGCTATTTGGTGTTTCATTCTGCATTTCATGCTAAATTGTAAAGCAAAATGTATCCTTGCACCCGTTTTGGATGGAAGGACAAATTTTAATCTACAGAAAAGCCCAAAAACATAAATGTCGGAAACACCAACTCCTCAAATGTTTGGTCGTTCATATTTCTCTGTGCGCTCACTCTAAATTTATGCTGCAAACGGCAATTAATTTTCCAACCTGGCATATTAGCGTAATCAGGGGAATTTAGGGCCAGGCGTACAACCGTTTTTTGTGGCCGCAAACATGAGAGACTCCCGTTTGCAACCGCAAAAAAGGGTAATGGTATGTACAAATGCTATTTTGTGAGTCACTGACTCGCAACATAGCATTTGCCATTCCTAATGGGGTAGCAAATTGTGACAACCTCATTAATATTCATGAGACATTCAATTTGCGACCCCATTAGAAATTAACCTTGGGCATAGTTATCGTAGTAGCGCTATGCGTAGCTACGCGAAGTGCACCTTGCACTACTCGAACTACGCGTAGCTACACGAACTGCGTAGTGCTCTGTGCAAAATGCTGTTCGCACTGATTTCACAGTGCCGGATGCTTGTCTGCACTGTGCAATCAGTGCAAACCGCATCTTGCACAGTGCAAGCAGTTGTTTTCCGCTGCTCGAGTAGATTTCTACTTGAGCAACAGCTTTCTCAACGCGGACTGGTAGTTTCTCAACGCAAACGATCATGAGCATACGAGACCACTCGCAACGAGAAACATGACCTCCCCGGGAGGTTTATTTTCCACCCTCGCAATCAGCAACTTGATGTTGCTGATCACGAACGAGGAAAAATTCTCGCTGGGATGTCATTTTGCTTGCTCGCAGTAGCCAACTTGGCGTTGAGGCAGTGGCGGCTGGTGAACTTTGAAATTGGTGTGACGCAAGACCAAGTCCTGAACTATACTGTGCGAGGAATTGCACCAAGGGAGCATGACTGCTACAAGAGAGGTTCATGGGAAATCTTCTGCTGAGAATATATATATATTTTTAAAAGTGCAGTAACCCTTCCTCTGCCATGCTGCTCAGTGGCTGGTATTAGCAGATGGGTACAAATGGACAAGGGGTATATAAAGAGAAAGGAGTTATGGGATTGATGCTGGTGTGATTGAAAAGGGTTTATTTAGGTAACATGGCCACCTTCCTTCTTTTGTGACCTTTACACTCTTTGTTTCTTCCCTTCCTCTATACCTCTCTTTCTCTATATGTCCACGCCTCTCCTTACTAGTTAATTGCATTCCTTTTCATCTCCGTCAACATGCCTCTCTGTTCCCTCCATTTTTCTTTCCCAGTATGTTTCCTCTCGCACCCAGTCCATATGTAAATGTAAATTGATACTTGTATAGCGCACTACTCACCCGCAAGGGTCTCAAGGCACTTGTACGAATACCGCTGTGGAACCCATCCTGGCTTTCCTTGTGAGGCGTCAACTCCTGGGCACCCCCAAGGTGGAGGCCAGGCATCCTTAGCGTTGTGGGGGCCGTTGTGGAGATTAAGCAAGCTATTACCCAGAATTGCAGAGTGGGACTCCATGATTGGAATAGGCACTGAGGCGAGAATTATCAGGTCCGTGGAAATTTGAGCCCAAGACCTGCCGAGGCGGGGAATTGAACCCTGGTCCCAGGCTAGACCTCTGCATCAGGGTCTGCTGCTCTAATCATTGAGCCACACTTCTCCACTAAGTTTGCCTTTACCAGTCGTTTTCCCAATCGTTTTTCCTAAAAATTTCAAGTTGCCCCATCTCAGAAGTGAATTTAAGTTTAGAATGCAAAACTACAAACGCTAAAATGTAAAGACAAAAACTTTTTCATTTAAACTCCTCGCACCTGATCTGACAAAAATTCAGACCTCTGCCTCTCTTCTTTCTGACCTTCGGTACATCCTCTGTATTCCCTCATCCTCCTTGTCCCACTTCATCTCCAGCCTTCTCTCCTTTCTTCACACTGCCTTTTCCACTCAGTTACTTACCATTGTCTTCAACCTTCTCTTTTCCATTGGATCTCTCACTTTAGTGATTTCAAATGGCCACAAGTGAGGTGTACGCAGTTAGTCTATTCCTGTTTTCTTTACATTCCCCTACTTGTTGTTTCCTGTTTTCAAATTAAAAATGAATACTACAAATACCAGGATGCAAAGGAAAACCAGTTGGATTACTTGCACTTGTCAGAACTTCAACTCTCTGCCCCTTATCTGACTACAACTCCCTTCTGGTTCTTTCTTCGGATACCTTTTCACCTTACCTCCACTTCTTACTCACCCTTTTCTTTTTGCTATGTATGTATTTCCTTCCTAAGGCAACTAACTGCCTTATGCCTCTATCACTCCCACAGTCTACTTCACCCACTCCTTAACTACTTTCATCCCTTTGTCTCTCTCGCTGCCAGCCCCCAGCTACACAGAATTAACTTATCAGGGCATTTGCAGAGGAGTACTCTATATTTTTGTTTGTCTTATGTAGCGCTAAATTGATCTGAAAGGATTGGAGCGCTTTACATGAAAACCAGCAACATTACTCACAGAAGAAGGAATGGCTTTTCATCTTCTTGACCAGGCCAGCTTAACAGCATGACAAAGACGAACACCAGCATACTAATATGTTTGAAATGTGCGACCAGGCGTCATTAATGACACTTGTTGCACGCACCGCGGTTTTCCCTCCTGTCTTCTCTCCTACACTCTTTCCCAACTCGTCACAGGCTGGATCCCCCCCAGCCTGTGACGAGTTGGGAGGTGCATCCTCGCTGAGTGACATACAGCCTCAGGCAGCACAGGGCTTAAACCTAAAGCGCCTAGGGTGCATTCAATCAGCGAGGGTGCACATGTCACGGAGGGGAGTGGCCCTACAGTCCTAAGAGGTGAAGTAGGCCAGGGCTGGAAGAAGGCCAGCACTGAATAATATGTGACACGGCACATGCGCTTTATTGCACAAGCGTGTCAAACAGTTACCTGACACTTCATGATGACCCTTGCATAGAGCGAGGGTCAGAGGGACTTTTCATGTTTTTTTTTAGTTTTGAAACTGAAAGGCATTTTTAATATACACAATGTGGAAACTAATAATAATAAATAATAAAGACATTTATAGAGCGCATGGAAAATAGTACGCCATCTCGGCGTGTCCCCGCGCTAAAGAAGAGGCGATAAACTCATAAGGGGGGAGAAGACAGTACGAGGCAAGGGGCATTAAATAGGCTATAAGGAGAACAGATGAGTTTTTAGTTGCCGTCGGAAAATGGTTTCTGAAGGCTCCATGCGGAGATGGCTGGGAAGTTTATTCCATGCTGTTGCAGCCGCCACTCTGAAAGACCGACCTCCCATTTTTTCTCTCCTATAGCGGTGGGTCATAAGCATGCCCATACCGCTAGATCTGAGTAATCTGCGTGGTTCATACCTGGTAACCAGACCTGTCAGATATCTGGGGGCTTTATTCCAGATGATCTGATGACATATTAGGAGTACTTTGTACTGTATTTTTTTTTCACTGGGAGCCAGTGGAGGGCATCCAGAGTGGTTTTAGAGTTGGCTCTTCGAGGGAGTCTAAGCACTAGGCGGGCTGCCGCATTTTGCAGTATTTGGAGTCTTCCAATGCTTTTACAAGAAGCTCCCAGGAAAAGGACATTTCCATAATCGAGGCGTGACGTTATCAGTGCCTGGGTCATAGTGCGCCGGGCCTCCAAAGGAAGGAGATCTAGGGTTTTGTTGAGAGTCTTTAAGACTCCAAAACACTTGCCTACTAGACGGTTAATGTGTGTCTCATAAGAGAGTGTGGGATCCATCCATATCCCTAAATTTTTGGCTTCAGTACATGGTGTAGGCATATCGCCTAAACAGCTTGGCCACCAATCACATGTCCAAAGCCGTTGATCACCACCAACCACCAGGACTTCTGTCTTGGATCCGTTTAGTTTAAGGCAGTGTGTGTCCATCCAAGTGGCCAGAGCTTGCATACAGGCTCTGAAGTTATTGGCTTCAGCAGCCGGCGTTTGGGTGAGGGTGAGTAGGAGCTGTGTATCGTCGGCGTAGGATACAATCTCTACGCCGAACGATTGAACTAACTCAGCCAGGGGGGCCATATATAAGTTAAAAAGGGTAGGACTTAAGGCAGAGCCCTGTGGCACCCCTTGTTCCAATGCCCACTCTTCAGACTGGAAAGAGCCACGTTGAACCTGAAAGCTTCTGCCTGTCAGAAACGATTTAAGCCAACCGAGTGCTCTATCAGTCACACCTCCTCTGTTCAGACACTGTAGCAAGGTGATATGTGCTACAGTGTTGAACGCTGCGCTAAGGTCTAGCATGACCAGTGCCATGGTTAGGCCTGCGTCAGCTCCTTGACGTAGAGTTTCGGTGGCTCTTAATAGGGCCGTCTCAGTAGAGAAGCCTCTTCGGAACCCCGATTGTGAGGGGTGTAGGAGATTGTTCTTCTCCGCAAATGCCATCAATTGCACATTTGCAATTTTCTCTGCAATTTTAGCGGTATAGGGTAGCAGAGAAATAGGTCTTAGGTTCTCCAGGACATTATGACTAACATTGGGTTTTTTCCTAATAGGTAGTACAATTGCCTTTTTCCAGTTTCTTGGCAGAGTCTGGGAGTCAAAGGATGTTGCAAGGACATGGCGGATGTATGGTTCTAAAGTAGCTATACTTGCGCCCAGAACCTTTGGAGGAGCGGGGTCACGTGGAGAGCCCGATTTTATGCTAGTACAGATGGTTGCAAGTACTTTACTGGGTGGTACGGTAAAGCATTCTAACCTTGGTTTAGAATTTGCCAACTCTAGTTCCTTCAGTTCAGTGAAGGTTTCTACAGCCACAGGATGTGTGGAGAAAGAGCTGTATATTTTCTTAACCTTGTTGGCAAAATATTCTGCCACCTTGTTACATTCCATGACAGAATCAGCTTCCGGAGAATTGGAGAGTGAGACGACTGAGATTTCTTTATAGATTTTGAAGAGTTCTCTAGATGAGCAGTCTGCTTCGCTAATTCTGTTTCCGTAGAAGGTTGCTTTAGCAGCTCTGACCTGTTTTTGATAGGTTCTCTAGGCTGTTCTGTATTGAAGTTTAGTGCAATCATTCTTATCCTTGCGCCACAATCTTTCTAGCTTTTTGCACTCTGATCTGACCGACTGGAGATCTATATTGTACCATGGTGCCGATCTCTTTGCTCTGTTTCCTCTTTTGGCCGTAGATAAAGGGGCTACCTTGTTCAGGGCGTCAAGGATTCGGGTATCTAAGTTTAGATTTGCACTTTCACTATCTGGGCATCCCACCTAAGCTTAGCGTCTCGTTAAAAATGGGTTGGGAAAATTTTTTCCATTTGCGGTAAGGATAGCTATTATTGCCACTCAATTGGGGGGAACGCTTGCTTATCGTATTAATTTCAAAAGGGACTAGAAAATGGTCTGTCCAGGGAAGTGGATTAGGATTATTCGTGGTTATGCCCTCCCAGTTGGCGAACACCGGGTCCAAAAGATGGCCATGAATATGAGTGGGTGTTAGGTTTTTTAGAATCAGATTCGTATTTTGTAATTCCTGCTTCATATCGGTGACTTCCTTTAACTGGATATCATCAAAGTGAATATTTAGATCGCCCAGGAGGAGGACCTTCCTGTGTCTCAGCGCTAAATGGGCAAGATATTCTTGTAAACTTGGTCTAAAATTTCCCAGGGTCCCAGGAGGTCTATAAAGGAGGACACCCGAGATATGATCCTGAGGGCCAAGTATCAGTGCAAATTTGCCAGCTTCACAGTTTTCTATACCAAGAGGTTCAAGGGAACAAACCAGAGGGGCCTTGCTGATAATCGCGATGCCACCTCCTCGGCCTAACGGTCGATCTACCCTGGCTATGCTAAAGTCTGGTGGAAGGGATTCGATGATCTCAGGGTCAGAATCAACCCCTAACCATGTCTCCGTCAGAAAGAGTAGATCAAGGTCCTCTTCTAGGAGCATGTTCCAAATTTGCATGGCGTGTCTCGGGAGGGAACAACAGTTTAACAGACCTCCTCTGAGGCACTTGGTCCGTTCTTTGTCGCCTAACTGTATACGCGTTTGAAAAGGGCAGTGTTGGCATTTAATAGAGGAAATGGCCTCCATTTTGTGCCTGCAGCATTCATTTATTGTGGGGCATAGGTTCCATAGGGCCTGTTTGTTATAGGTTATGGGGTCAATGGGAGAACGGACAGGGGTTATGGTTCTGGATCGCGCCCGGCCGCGGACGGGCGCAGACGGGCTTGCCTTAGGCGCGCCTTCGGCGCGCATTCGTCGCGCCCGCTGCGCTCGCCCGCTGCGCGATCGATATATGCACATAATTTATGCTGCTCTGGGCAGGGGATAGAGGCGGCGTGGCCTAAAAAAGGGGGCGTGGCCTCCGCTCGTGGCGGGAGGGCGTGAGGGGGAGTCTGCGACCAGCGTGCAGCGTCAGCGCTGGCTCCGCTGCGTGCACTGACTGTGTCTGGGAGGTAAGTTTTAAAGTTAACAAGCAGTCTGTTATCTAGAGCACAAGAAAAATAGTAACAACAACAGTTTTAAAAACACAAGTATTCTGTGAAACAAAGTTTTAAAATATAGTGCCTCGCTCCCGGCTTTCCGCCTCAGGAGCTTACCTCTAGCTTTGGAAGTGTTCAGCCAGCAACAGCTTTAAGCAATGTCGGCTGGGGGCGTGGCCTAAAAAAGGGGGCGTGGCCTCCGCTCGTGGCGGGAGGGCGCGAGGGGGAGTCTGCGACCAGCGTGCAGCGTCAGCGCTGGCTCCGCTGCGTGCACTGACTGTGTCTGGGAGGTAAGTTTTAAAGTTAACAAGCAGTCTGTTATCTAGAGCACAAGAAAAATAGTAACAACAACAGTTTTAAAAACACAAGTATTCTGTGAAACAAAGTTTTAAAATATAGTGCCTCGCTCCCGGCTTTCCGCCTCAGGAGCTTACCTCTAGCTTTGGAAGTGTTCAGCCAGCAACAGCTTTAAGCAATGTCGGCTGGGGGCGTGGCCTAAAAAAGGGGGCGTGGCCTCCGCTCGTGGCGGGAGGGCGCGAGGGGGAGTCTGCGACCAGCGTGCAGCGTCAGCGCTGGCTCCGCTGCGTGCACTGACTGTGTCTGGGAGGTAAGTTTTAAAGTTAACAAGCAGTCTGTTAGCTAGAGCACAAGAAATATACTGGGTCGAGTCTGCTGGCTCTGTGACCTCGGGCATGTTCAAACTTCCCCGTCTAAAACACAGTAGAATACAGAAATGGTCGGAGGGGCGCAGCCCCCCCGCCCATATAAAGAAACCGCCCCTGTGTTGAGAAACACCAGCAAGCAAAAAATTACAGCTACGCTATGCGTGCTTGCACTGTGCTACGTGCAATTCGCGTAGTGCGAATTAGCGCAAACTTCGCAAACTACGCGAGCGTAGCGCAGTACTTCGCCCAGGGTTATTAGAAATCACTAACAGTGTCTATGACACTGTTATACATCCCAATTTGCGAATCGCAAATCGTGAGTCGCGAATGCGATGCAATTTGCGAGTCACAAATTGGTGGCTCATACATGTGGCCCTTAGTGTAACAAGGGTAATGTGAAAAAACCAAAAGTACACGTAAATACGCAGGCTCAAAGGAAATTATGCCTGAGCCTAATCAAGTCTCAAATAAAATGTGCTGCAAACTCAGAATGACACTATCTCCAATTCATTTGTAAAAAGGACCACAGAAATAGGAGAAAATAAAACATTTATCACAGAAACATTTACAGAATATCCAGGTCATGTAATGATGTCCTTAGCCTTCTAGCGGGTTCAAATGAATTAAAGAAGTAGTAGATAAATCACAATATGAGCAATGTACGGATTACTGAGTGAGGGTTAATGGATGCTCACATAGCATTGTTTTCAGCGTATAAACTCTCTAGACAAGGAACCTTTCTTAGTCATTCAAATTACATGACCTACTAAATCGCTGAGCTCAAGGCACGAGCAGCGCCTGGCTGTGAACCATGTACTTTTCTACTCTAGTCATTATGTAACTAAAGCATTTTTCAGCTGCTTAGTGGCATAATTCCCCAATGAGTGGAGGGTAATGTACGGATGAATAACTCAGTCGTGCTCGCATATCTCAGTGCTTAGTATGTGGCCAATTTATTTAACAGTGCATTAAGCACATAATGCAATTCCGTCGGAAGTGCATACCAAAAAATCAAGCAAAGGTAATTTCAGCAGTTTATCTACAAATTGGCAAAAATTTAAGTTTACAGGAAGTATTTTCAAATCTGGAACTTAATCTGATTTTCAAAGTTCTGTCCTCAGTTTATTGTATAAGTGAATTTTATGAGAGTCACACATTGAGTTTGTAGGGGCCACCAACAACAGTCAATTGCAAAGAATGTGTGCAAACACCTGCTTAAATAAATATGCATTTGTATATATACATTATTTGCTTAAAATGTTTAACTCTGACGTTGTATATGTGTGTAAGTGTCTATAAATTTGTGTGTGGGTATACGCACATATACATAAAGTCAGATTTAAATGAAGCAAAAAACCCTGAAAAGGTTGTTGGATAAATGAATGTGCATGACAAGGTGTTGAAAATTGGATCTCTAGTTGGCAGAGGTGTGCAACCTGTCCTAGTAGAGACTATGATCCTAGTCAGGCTAAGCTAGATACACACTTTAAACTAACTTGTGCTCACCCTCTCGTAGCTTGGCATAGAGCAGGCAGTCTTAACTCACTCACACAGTAACACAATCAAAATAGCACAAAAGGACTCCACACAGGTTCAGAATAATAGAGAATATTTATCTCAGTAAAACAAGACCAAAATGACAGAAAATCCAATCAGTAGAAGTTGAGCTATGAAGAACAGTGATTTTAAGTAAATACCAGCACTAGTAAACCTGGGAATGTGTCAAAATGTTTACATGGTACATTCCTGCTCTCTCATTTAAACGCAGTGCAATGCAGCACGTTTGTCTTGTGTTGTGCTGTGTGATAGATTGATAAATCTATCCTTCAATAAAATACTGGGGGGCAGATTTATATTAACTGGTGCATCCCCAGGGATGCGCCAGTTAACGTGCGCCACAGTGCGCCACAGCTCCGCCAACCATGGTGCGCCACATTTATAATGCGGCGCACCATGGTGCAAAAACGGCACAGATGCGTGACGCATCTGTGCCGGAAATGTGGCGCATTGCTGGAGTTGCGTCGCAAGCACGACGCAGCTCCAGCAAGGCTCGGGGGTGCACCACCTACACAATGCTGCGTCAAGACCTACGCCTGCTTCAAGCAGGCGCAGGGTTTTGACGCAGCATTGCCCTGAAAGTGACTGAGTGAAATCTCATAGATTTCACTCAGCCACTTTCAGGAGGTGTTCCTGCGCAGGAACGCCTCCCTGCGCAGGAACGCCTCCTTATGGCGCAGTGCTTTACAACGTGACGCATTTCCTAGATGCGTCACGTTGTAAATAGGGTGCATTGTTTGCGCCGCAGTTGCGTCAAATAAAGTGACGCAATTGCAGCGCAAAGAGGTGCAACGGCCTCATAAATCTGCCCCTGGGTGATCGGACTTGGTATGCGCCGTGGCACACGCTGAACTGAGTTTATCTGGTGGGGACTGCGGCCTGATTATAGAGAAAAAAACTGTACAAATGCAGGCATGAACTTTTGCCTAAGCTGGGGACAGCACAGTAGCATGGCTGGGATGTCGAAACCAATGGATAGTCTTTAAATGTGGAGGGACTGGCAGCTCTTTGAGGAAGCGACATATTCATTATGATGATTTGAATCGTTATTAATAGAGCTCATGCTATAGTTTTTGCTAATATTTGCATTTCATGTTGAGACCTGCACTAGAAAAGCTTTTGGTGAAAATCCTTTACGAAGACATTTGCTTCAAATGGGCTAGTTTCACCTTTAAATCACTTTTATTTCGTCGATTGGCATTGTAAAGAAGGTCATCATGCTCTTTTTATATCAAATCCAATTTCAGCTGAATAATTTATTCTCATCAGCATGTACGAAAACGTGTTTTTCTCATCTGCACTGATGTCCCGCATGCCCTTGGACTATGGGATCCCACAAGACTTACCCTCAATACGAATACAGGCTACAAGATTGAATATGTTCTTCAGAAAAACCAAGACACCTCAGGGAAAGCAACGAGTTCGCAGCTGGCATGTAGGTCGATGGACTGAAATGCATATGATTAGGTGCTTCTGCCTGGTAGAGTTACAAAAAAATACATGTAATACATGCTTTGGATGGAATGCAGGTTGAAAGTAAAATCTTTTCTTTCTTTAGCATACTTATGCCTCCATAGGAAGCAGTTTACTACTTAGAAAGGTAGTAGCAGCAGCTGCACCGTGAAAACCAAGAGCTAGACACAAGCATTACCAAAGCTGATAGGGTTGATGTTTCTATGGTGAATGCATAACTTGTAATCACGCAGCAGCAATTAAGGCATAAAAGAAAATAAGCACCTAAACACATGTCACATCTTTGCTCTCTGCATTATGCTTACTGGTAACATAAACTAACCCTGGGCGTAGTGGAGCTACGTGGAGCGCCACGGAGTTGAAAAACAAACTCTGTGAAACTCTGCTTAGCTCCTCTACGCCACCCGCCTCCCATCCACCACATTAACAAGCGGGCGACCGCGCATGCGCCGTTTTGATCAAGAACGCGATGAAGAGGAAGAGGGCAGCCTGGCGACGCCGCAGCTAAGGTAAGGCATTTTTCTTTACTTAAATTGTTTTTTTAAAGATTTTAGTTGTTGTTAATAGGGTGGGTGTAGTGTGCGGAGGTATGCCCACTCTGCGGAACGCGGAGTAGGCAAAACTCTGCACACTTAGTGGGGGGAGCGGAGTTCTCCGCCCGCGGTTAATGTAAACTAGCAGCTGCCTAGTACCAGTTGCTGAAGGGGATCTTAGAATGTAGCGGGCATAATATTTTCACAAAATTTTAGCGAGCAAACTAGCCCAGCTTGCTCTAGGATGTTTTGGGCGGGAGTTTCCCATGAAGAACATTTTGAAAAAATTGAGGTAATTGGCTCTGAAAGGACAATCATTAAATAAGGCAATCATTCAAAATGCAAGTCCTTTCATGGTGTGCAGGTCAATGATTTTACTCCTGTTCTTCCATACCTCACGACAAACTTGCACTCAGCTGACTTATGCATCACCTTAGTGACACAGGACCTTAAGTGAATGTTCCTTAAACCAGAAGAGCTTCTGAAGTTCTTGTGCACAAACATTTGAGTCCCACCCAGCTGGAAAACCCCTCAGTATGTAAAGAAGGGTCATAGGAACTTCCTTTGACCATTAGAAACTATCTGATTACCCTTTCAAAGCACACTGTGGCTATACTTTAATGACCCAGCCTCTTACCTCCAACACTGTGTTCAATTTATTAACAATTCGTCCTCACAATCTCCTATAAACCCTTTACGGGGCCACATGCCATGAGTTGACTACTGTCACATCTCTGACCTACAATGATGCTCAAAGAGCCTCTGTGCTCCAGTTTAACCCCTTGATCCAAAAAAATCATACCGTAATTAATAATGTAAATTCTGCGCATGGCCCGATTTTTTATTTATTATTTAGTGTTATATTTTGGCATGAAATGTGTCCTCATATCCATCTTGGTTGCAAGGTCGCATTTATTGCTATTACTAAAAATGGCGCAAAAATCACAAGTGCACTGAGCAACATCCACTTGCATTCTGAACGTGCATTGCCAATGCTCCTGTGCTAAAATTGTTTATAAAAGCACTGTATAGAGTGCAATTTCTGAATGGTTTATTTTTTTAGATATAATCTCAGCTAATTAGTAATATTGTGAAAATAGGATTTAGTTCTTATTGTTTGGGTTAGTTTTTCGCAAAGGATGATCATATTTGTTGACGGGTACTTACAAACCCTGACCCCTTTCATGTAGAGGGGTTACTCTACCTTTATTTAGGTACCCCTAATGAACATCCATGGAAAAATAGTGAGATATTTTTATGTGTGAACAATGGAAGGGAAATCACACCTTATTATACATCATATGTTTCCACTTTAGATATCTGGAGCACAATAGAATACACTATGACGAGGCCATAAATTTGTGAATGGCACATGCCAGGCCAACGGGTGTGGGCTCTTTAAGAAAGTCTATGGGGCAGATTTACAAGCCCCTTGCGCCGCTTTTACGCCGCTGTTGCATCACTTTTGTGATGCAGCGGCGGCGCAAAAGATGCGCCATGGTGCGGGGTATTTACAACGTGACGCATCTCCCAAATGCGTCACGTTGTACAGCCCTGTGCCAGAAGAGGCGTACCATCGCAGGGGGAGGCGTTTCGGCGCAGGAACGCCTCCCAAAAGTGGCTAAGTGAAATCTACAAGATTTCACTCAGTCACTTTTGGGCCCATGCTGCGTCACGTACGAACTGTAAATGCGGCGCATTAAGGGTGGCGGAGTTGCGGCGCGCAATTACTGGCGCATCCCTGGGGATATGCAGGGATGCACCAGTAATTGTAAATCTGCCCCTAAGTGCTTATTTCTTAGCACATCAACGTGTCAGGGCGTCAAAGTTTTCCAACAAATCTAACCAGATGCTGCATGGCGGAGTGAAAGTCGACCTGAGTGGATTTCCCTTGGTGGTGATTCTTGGGTTGCATATATCATTGCATAACAGTCTCATAATGGTCAGCTCTCAGAGACAAGTTATTGCTGGCTTTTCCCTTTACAGGGTTAGGGACTACACAAACAACATCTCTATGGTGAGCATAGAGCTGCACTATTTTTTATATTTAAGAGGGAAATATTAAATTGTATGGACGAGCTAGCAGCAGGAAATGCATCCTGCGACAGAACTTCAAATATAAAGAGTTAAGCACTTGACCCAACAGTCACGAAGTTAGCCAACTAAACAGGAAGTAGAGAAACATTTAAGTATTGAGTCTGCGTGAAACACATTTTGGGAGGTTTTATACTCTAAGAAAACAATTAGTGCAAAAAAGGATGTTGAATTTCTACTAAACGCATTGTATAGTACTCTAAGTACCTAGTATGACCACTTATTCAGTTGTTGTATAGGGCTAGCATCGGAAGCCTTCAGTGTGACTAACCGGATCAAACCAGTTATTTACTTTGGTGATGTCATAACAGTGGCTCACTGAGTCCTGAGGATGGCTGCGGAATGGGGATCTCACCATCCAAGTCCTGCCTCTCCTGGGTCTCCACAGCCTTTAGGGAGAGGGAAGAATGCTACAGGTGGTCTGACTGCGACAACTGCTTTCTCCCCTGTCAGAGCAGGTCTATGCTGACCAGTGCTGAGAGGGGAAATCAAGCTGCGCTGGAAGCAGCTCTCACTGAGTCAGTGCCAATGTGTTGCCAGCTTTCTGCTCTCATTATGGGTGCCGGATGTCATTTTCTTAAATATTTAGAGATGGGGATACTTAAAGGGTGGTGGGGGTGGCATGAGTATGGTAGTTATTTATGTATTTATTTTTTGGGAGGGTGCGGGTATATGTCAAGGGTGGTGCGCGGCAGGGGACCAACTTCTTTGAACCTTGTTTTACATATTAGATAGGATGCTCAGTACTCCTCTGCCTCCATATATGTGGGAAGCAGAGACTGATGATTTGACGCTCCTTACAGCATATCCTTTTAGAAGGGTAACATTTTAATGGAAGGGATGTTTTTCACCTCAGGGTTCTGAGTGGCATCTTAGATAATTCGAGCTTTGCTCTCATTGTCCAGTTGATGTGACTCAAAACCACTCAGAGACAATCATCCCTGTAATTCACAGTTCCTCATCTATAACTGTATATATTAACCAAATTAATTGTGTTCAAAGTTGGAAATGATTTAATCATTGGCGGCCAGCATGGCTTGGGGGTGGCAAGGCAGGCATGGGGGGTCATGCGGGGGTGGTGTGGGGTGGGTGGGGAATCATGTGCGGTGGGCTGGGGAGGGAGGGCAAAAAATAAACTTACCTTGCCGCTGGGTCCCGCGCCTCTGCTTCTGCCCTCCTTGTGGAACTCGAGGAGCAGGAAACAGGCCCCACTGATCAATCACAATGCTGCAATGCAGTCTTGTGAGTGCAAGCATCTAGGCTCCCCTGACCAATCACACATCTGCAGCATTGTGATTGGTCTGACCATCCTGGTTGGATGCTCAGCCAGGGAATGGGGGTCTGGGCATGTTCTCTATGCAGGTTGTAATGTAGCCAGCATTGAGAACAGTCATGTGCATTTAGGAGTGGGCCTTCCCTGTCCTGCTCTAAGGGCAGAGCAGCCGTGCCCACCCACCTGGTCATAAAGCAGCACAAAGCATAAAATGATATTAACTCAAAGTTTTTAATGTTATGTTTTGTCTTTGCACTGCTTAAAAGCAGTGGGAAGATGCTCCTCTGCCGTAGTGGAGGAGCCGCCAGTGGATTTATTGATGCAAGAATGCTGTGATCCTCCCTTAGAAATTCTCATGGGAGACTGAAATCACAAAACAGTATTTGTCAGAAACATCCTGCCTGAAGATAGGAAAATGATTTAAACATTTGATTTGCTGCATTTTCTCCCTTTTATGTGTAGGTCTGGCTTCACAACTTTTTATTAGGCCTCACCTCAATATAACCCACCTACAGATAGATTTTACATGCCTATTGTTGAAAGCCATTTTGTGCGCCGTACGACCAACCTGTAGTGTGCCTAGAGCCAGGACTTTGCTTACCATTGATTGGATTTATTGTCACTCTTATTTGCTTGCTTTATAACCAATAACTTTCTTCCCTTTTCTTATGTTTGTCCCTCCCCTGGCAAATAGCTACTTTACTGTCCTTTTGATTGCATTTCTGTATCATATCACAGTTTTTCATTCATTTTTTAATTTGCCGCTCAATTGTTGTATGTCATTTTGGAACAGTAAATAAAGAAAATGAATGCAATGGTACCATTGTTATTCTTTTGTCACATGCATGAGTCTGTATACATCATCACATATGTGGCATCATGCATATGCACGCCTATGGACATGCAGCAGGGTCAAGACACATAAGAATGCCCACCCATCATTACACTATTGTTGCCTCTGCTACACATCACTGACAAAAAGTATTTATTTTTGCTGGTGCTGCACAGCATAGACAAAAAGTAATGGGAAACCCAATAGATCAAAAAGGCCTTCTGCATTTCTTTTATCGTTTTCTGTCTTTATACATTTTTTCTGCGCTTAGTGATAACTTTCCCATAAAGTTTTATTGGAACTGTGTGTGGGTATTGACAGCATTACTATGTACACTCTTTGTGCCATTGTAAAAGTTGGTGTAATATAATCTGACTACTTGGAGTTCAGTAAACACCTTACTGCTTGGTCTTCGGTCTTTTGATAATTTTTCCTTCCTAGGGTTTCTTTAGTGCTTAATTGGTGTCTGTGATTGCAGGTAATGTGCGTTGGCTCTTGCTTTTGGAGGCTGTGACTTATTTTCCTGTATCAAAGTTAGAGAGGTAAAGAAATGTGTGACAACATTGGAAAACAGTATTATAGGGTGATATGACGTATGACAAATGACCTACCAGAGCGAGAAGAGACAGAAATTGTATGATGTGGAACAGAGGCATTAGGTGGAATCAACAATAGGCACACTCTGTATTGGATAACTCCTGCACAAACCCGACTAAGAACTTGACTGTTCCAGCACAAAGTCTTATTGTATTGACTCTCAGTTTGTACTGCACCCAAGTGCATGCTCAGTTCGAAGGACGTCCAGTTATTTTCAGTACTGTCCCGATGACCAACATGTTACCCTGGTTAACAACATGTAATCATTACTTTGAAAACAAGCGGGCCCCTGTGTAAAGGATAAAACCCTGACAAGGAAATACAGTCTTTTGAAAAGAAAATTGTACCGGGCACAGTACTGGATACTATTAGACAAGCAGATGGCCTCTAGAAACACAAAGATATGGTGCAAATAAAAGGAACTAACGTGTAAACATATTTATAAAAATATACTCTTTGTTTATTGATGAGATTTTTTTTGAGTAGACAAAGTATACAAATATTCATAAATACTTATTGTGCAGATTAGAACCACATTTTCAATCACAATGGTATAGCCTGAGACAATAATACCTTCAATTTTATATACAATATGGTCAAAAACATTCTGTGAAACACATAATGGTCTATGTACAGAATATTAGGCTGAGAGATATTCAAGCCGTATTTGTGGAAACACGGGGTAATGTTTGTAGAATACCAACGCGTTTCAGCAAAGCCTTCTTCAGGATTTCTTACCAGTGGTTACTCAGTAAAGTCTTTGGTTGACGTTTGTACCTGCATCCAACACTTTATTCTTTAAGGGGTAGGTATTCCAACTGCCTATACACTATTTTAATCTTCATTTACGGGCCCGACGAATTGAATAGTAGGCATGATCTGATGTTGGATCTGTTCCCAAAGTGGAATTCTGCTATCTTGTATCTAATCATGTATCCCCTATGTAGCTTTTAGTTGTATATTCTGTTTTGTACTATCTTCTGGAGGCTTGCAAAATGATAGGTAACCTTAAAAATTAAGGTAACACTGTCGGCAGGAATGAATGGATATCCTTCTTCCTTTTGGGAAACTACTAATTTCAAAATGAACTCGATTAACACATCGGTATCACTGTGTGAAACGCCAAAGCCTCCGGCAGCTTTACTGCTACAGGTATAAACAGTACCAGTATAAACTGCACGCACTTGTTAAGCAATAATACCCAAAGCGGAGCGCACTCCCAGGTAGTTATTTCAATCAATTATTTTATTATGATTTTGAATTCCAAGGAATTCCACATAAAATATCAATAAAACAACATTTCATACAAATCACAATATTTAAAATACAAAAAGGTACAAATTCAATTTTCCTAGATTACACCCAAGGATACATAATCACTTTTCTTCATTTAGACTTTGTCTTATTGAGAACAACAGAGGTCAATGTC
The DNA here is from genome assembly GCF_964263255.1 of Lissotriton vulgaris. Classification (NCBI taxonomy): domain Eukaryota; kingdom Metazoa; phylum Chordata; class Amphibia; order Caudata; family Salamandridae; genus Lissotriton; species Lissotriton vulgaris. Next base: position 1,033,567,741 of record NC_141697.1, read on the forward strand.
CAAAATACAGAAAGTTACAAGTTCAGTTTCTTAATTGCATCCTTCAGGAGATGGAAATATTTTTACTTCATTAAGTTCATCACTTCCAATGGGCATCAATGTTCTAATAGAGTACACGTCCAGCCAATAACGATCATTTCAGGTGGGTAAAACTTTCAACTATTACCCTAGCTTTATAAAATAATCTACGTTTAGTTGGCACATATTTTAAAAAGAGTACAATTATCGTCCAATATATATATAACAATTTAGGAGGATAACATGGAATAGCAATAGCAGCAAATATTTTGTAAAGTGCTAAATAAAGTGCTAATGCATTACATAAAGAGCTAGTGCATTGAATACCCTATTCTAGGGCATTTCTCATAAATAATTGCCCAGGAGCTATATTTCTAAGAAAATGCATTTGGAAATAAGCTTTCTTACAGGAATACTGATCCACAATTAAAAATCGAATATTGAATATCATGTTTAGTGACTGATTAAAGTGCATAGAGTACTTAGAAAGTGCTAGTGCATAAAATCACATCATACAATACTATAAAAAAAACTAAGGATCACCCTCACTCAATAATTTTTCTAATAGACATTCAAAAATTCTTCAAAAAAACGAACATTTTTAAAACAAATCAATTCAGATGGGGGGGGAACAGGAGAAAGTTACGGGCTTGTTCTGCAGTGGAAATTTTGTACTGTAAAAAACCATGCCTTAAGTATTTGCGGCGTATTGAAAGAAGCGCTGGGCACACAATCAGAACATGATTGAAATCTTGTATGCCACCATTGCATAAATCACAGTATCTTTCGTTTTTGGGGATACCCTCCCAAGCGCCTGTTACAATCCTTAAAGGCAGCTGGTTCAATCTTAATAATAAAATCACTCTGCGAACTCCATGATTCAAGTTCCAAAGAACATACGGCTGAGGATTTTTAACTGTAGAGCTCTCCACAATACAGCTCCAACCTTCCATTCACACGGCATGTTTTCAAGTCTCTTTCCCGTGAAATCACATATATACTTCTTTTAATTATATGCTTTAGTGCGATTTTGTCCAAACCTGCTGCCCCTTCAGAGTCTAAACCAAAACTGCTTAAGGACTTTGAATAATCCTTAAAAATTACACTTTTTGACAGCATATTAGTGAAAATATCCTTATGCAATGCCAACCTTAATAGATTCTCCTGACAATTTATCAATGCATTTCCCCACCTTAACACCTTCGCTGCTAAGGCAATTCCCCTCCTGTGCTGGAGATTGTTCTATTTCATTGTTTTATGACGAGCTGGGCTCGTCATCAGCACACGACCACTGTGCACTATGACGAGCCCAGCTCGTCATCAGCATCGAAAGGGTTAAGCAAGCTGCCATTGTTAAAACTTATGTCGAAAGAAGTCCAAATTCAAGCCTAAGGGCGGCGATCGACGCAGCATGACTCACATTACATAATTTTCGCCAAACTTTACCTTCCACTTTTTCAAACTTTACCCAATCGCATTCACCTGTCGTTTCATTTGCATAATTCAAAGTGGGGGGGAATCTTTATTTTATACACTGCAATAGTATGCGAAAAATGTATTTTACCACATTGCAGATACAAGAGATTAATTGCAGAGGCTTGTGAAATAGCTTTACTTTTGTAGTGGTCCATATGTCTGTTAGCAGAACACCTCTAGGTGAAGAATTTTCCTAAATAAGGGTAACATTTTACTATTTCCATTATTTCACCTCCTAAAAACCATTTTTGCTTTGCTCTAACCTTACAGCCATTATAACTAAAAATCATCACTTTACTCTTTGAGACATTTATTTTTAAAAAGTATTCCTTAGTGTACCTAACCAATTCCGTCAGTCGTCTCTGCAGTCCAATTGGGGTTAAATCCATTAGTATAGCGTCATCTGCATACAGCAAACAACTTATTTTTAGGTCACCCAATTGAGGAGGATCCCCTTTACTTTCCCCAATCCGTCTCGGTACGTCATTTATGTAGATTGAGAAAAGTAAAGGCGCCAATAAACACCCCTGCTTCAAACCGTTGTTAGTAGAAATTTTCTGTAAGAGACCTTTAGTCCCCCCTAACAAAACTTGAGTCTATGTTGAAGAGTGGAGAGCAATTATTACTCTTAGTAGGTTCCCCGGGATCCCCATAGTGATCAATTAACCTCCACAGCGTCCCCCGATCTACCCTGTCGAATGCTGTGGGGAAATCAATAAATGCTGCATACAATGGTGTCTTCTGACCAACGGGATATTTATCTATTAAGGTTTGCAGAGCAGAAATATTATCTAAAGTGCCACTATTTTTCCTGAACCCTGATTGCTCAAGGGGAATTCAATTATTTCCAAATACCCACTCTTGTAGATGAACCAGGATACTTTTCGCAAACAGTTTTCCCGTCGTATCTAACAGGGAAATTTGCCTAAAACTTGCCGGGGAGTTTTTAGGGTCCTTCTTATATACCGGGACTATTATGCTTCCTTTCCAGGAGTAAGGGATGTCCCCGAAATTGTAGCAATGGACAAATAAGGGTTGTAGTACTTTTGCCCAAACGCCGCAGTCCTTTTTTATTATGGCAACAGGGACATCATCCGGACCCATTGCACCCGAGTATCTCGACCCCTTAATATATCCTTCAATTACCCTCTCTGATGGCGCTTCTACATCACCCGCCAATGCTATGGTATTAACAGACCCCTCAACCTCCTCATCTAATGGATTAGGGGCATACAGTAAGGAAATATAAATAGACCACTCTGTTTATGGAATTACCAAGGGTTGAGACTTTTCTCTACTATCACAGAATTTAGCTATTAAGTCCAGTACTTTCTAGTATTCCCCGAGCGTGCCACCTCCCTTACGTTAACCCATTTTTCATCTTCAGAGGCCCTACGGACTGCTGCTAGTTTTCTTTTCCGGACCTGTTTTAATCTATATATCTCTTTTTGTCTTACTGGGCCAGGATCTATAAATTGGGATCTAATTAGCCCATTTATCTCATTACTAGGCTTTTTAATTTCAGTAGGGAATATTACTTTAGGGGCGGTTCGTTCAACTTGCTTCTTTGTACCCAGATTTCTTACGGCAGCCATTCGGACTCTCCCAGATTGAACTAGGCACAATTTTTTTAAATACCCACTGGAAGTTTGGAAGGTTCTTGTATAACCAACAGGTGCGACCATTATTTCGAGAAAAAGTTACATTGTCATTCCTCTTATTCCAGAGTTCAGATTTCCCGAAGTTTAATGCTAAATTTACAGCCAAGATGTTATGGTCACTCAATTTAGTGGGAAGAACTTTAAACTGTGAACATGCCCCAAATAATTGAAAAGACACTGCAATATAATCAAGAAGGGAATAGCCAAATGTCCTGTGAAAGGTGAGTGCTGCGGGAGAGTCCTCTGGGAATCTACCATTTAATAATACTAGGTCAAGATTCCTAAGATTCTGCAACAATGAAAGGCCATGTTTGTAAGATTTTAAATTGGCCGGGAATATTGACTCTGGTATAAATCAAACCTCCTCCAAGTCGGCATTGGAAAAGGACGAGATGGAGCTGTTGCTTATTTTAGCATTAAAATCCCCAACATCAATATGCATACTCTTTCTCCATCGTTACATAAGTCTTGCACAAAAGAGCAAATGGAGTCAACTAATGGAGTAAATGCTTTCCCAGGTGGAAAAAACATGTTTACCAAAAGCAGAAAGGTTGCATGTCCCAAGATATCTTTTTTCATTTTTAACTTAGCGCAGATACAGCAATTTGATGAATGTTTATATATCACAGGGTCCCATGCTTACTCACAACTTAACAAAATGGCTAGACCCGCACTAGCATGTCCCTTTGTAGATTTTTTTGCCTCACTACAGAACACATAGAAGTTCTCTAACTGAAACTCTTCCCTTGCCCACGTCTCCTGGAGGAAAATTATCTTGGGTGCTAGGTATTCTAGGGATTTGAGATTATGTTTTTCTTTTCCTAGCCCCGCCATGTTCCACAACACAATTGTCTCCAAAAGGCTACCCCCGCTCTATGGGTTTTGTGTTAGTTGTTTTTACCCCATTCAAAGTGCTTGCGATCCAGCTCTATTTAGAAACCTCATCTCCCCCATCTATACTAAGGACCTCTTGGACCTCAGGAGCTGAAAACCTAATTTCTCTTCCACCCGATACCCTTCCTACTGTTATTTCAAAGACTTCAAATTTTGTGGGTATTTTCTCTCCCTCATGTTTGATAAATCCTTTCCCCTGCCGATGATTAGGTATTTCGGGGTTTTTGGCCGGGACACCACGAGGGACCATAAAATTTAGAACGACTATTCCTCTTTTCCTGAATCCATCCACATTTGCTAAAACGAGTGAGTAAACTACCGCAGATGTAAAAATAACTTTAGTAACATATGGTTTGTACCTCCAGTCTAGATGAACCAGTTCTATATCATTACTGGTAATTAGCTTTAAATCATCTATTTCAGATATAATTCTAAGGAGAGCGCTTCTATTCAATGTTATTAATTCAGCATCACAGAGTGGAATCAAAATTAAAGTCTTATTCACTTGCTGAGCTCCTGATTTCAGGAAGCCTGATTAAATTAATATCTTGCTGGCTTCTACAGAGATCGTCATTTAAATTCACCCTTTTATTTTTATTATATGCTATAATCATTCTCCGACTAACTCCCCCGATATTACTTGATTCTGGGATCGTTGAAGACACTACGGGACCAATCAACTCCTGTGCGGCACCACTTAGTTCTACTCTCGGGAATGTTACGGAGCTTTTTAAATTAGCCTCTTTAAAACCTGGGATACTGTGCTAATTAGAGCCCCTTCTTAACCTGCCTTCACCTTCCCCATCATTATTCTGATTGGTGTTCGGCCTGCTCATGATTCGGTGTCATACTCATTTTCAGTTGCCCCCCAGAAGACATAGTATTCTTTTCGTCCACAGGGGCTATGTAAGAGTTTTCCTTTTCATTTTCTGGTTGGAACCGCAACTTTCTCTGCTTGCGTTTTGGGAACCGGCGATTTTTCAACTTCTTTTTTCTACTATGACCATTTTTAATTGCTCCCTTTCTAACTATAGAAACTTCCCCCACAGCAGACCTCTCTAGGATAGTAATTATTTCATCTGGTTGTTGAGGTTTAAGTTTTTTTAACTTACACATATTAAAAATAAGAAAAACACGCACTGTGTCTGTTACGGGAGAGACTCTTACATTTAACCTTTCCCCCAATATGAGGACCTTTACAGAATCCTTAATGTTAAATTGGGACGGACTTGAGATTGTATTTCTTGGAGGAGTCAAGCTATCAAAGTCTGCCAGCAAATCTTTTGGGTCCCCTATCCCATACACTTTATCAGCATTATTTATTATATTATGTGTTTGACATGATTTACTAACTGTAGCAGAAGCAAAATTCACGCAAGATTGTCTATGATGTTTAAGATCTAAAACCCCTCCTAAAATGGGCGTGAGGACTCTGAGAATATGATTGGTGTACGAAGTACTTTTCTCCAGCAAAGACAGGATTGCGGATAGGGTGGTTTCCAATTTAAAAAACGTGTTCATTAGCCCCTCTGCCCCTGTATTCTCATTCACGACCAGTGAATACAGGGAATTCCTTATCCTTTTATCATATGACATTGATGGTTCTTCACCAGAGAAATCATGTCCGGTACCAAAGATAATTTAGTAGGAGTACTACTATACATAATAGGCGTGTGTGTATGAACTCCTTCTCGAGATGTCAATCCTTCTTTGTTAGAATAAGATTCTGAAACCAAACCTTGAGTATCCAGTTTTTCTATCTGCTTCACTCGATCGGCATTCTTTTCTAGTGGAATGGCAATGTCCGGAAGAGGTAAATCCTCTATTTTCGCCTGCCCATAAGTAAGCGGCCTTCTTTCTGCCGTTCCATTTTTGGAGTAAGATCACTTACTTTTACCAATGGGGAGACCGACATGAAAGGGATATCAGATCTGCTAGCGGAGAGTTTGGATTAGCTTCCTTTCTATCACTGCCCATGCCTTGAGGAGAGCCCACTGCCTCAAGCCTGGATAGGACCATCCCCATCTCCATTTCCGAAGTATTATCCTCCCCATCAGCTTGCTGCAGATCTGCTCTTCTTACAGATAGAGGGGGTCCTACATTGCGTTCATCCTCATTCATCTTTACAATAGTTACAACGAGTAAAAGCACCTCTGGTCCTATTATATGACTCTCCACTCCATTCTAGGCTGTTATTTCGGAGTCCATTGAAACCTCTGATATATTCCCCTCCTTCCCATCATCTCCATTTTTTTGACTAGTTCCATACTTAGAACTTCTTCCCTTTTTTGTAAACATTAACTTTACTGATGGGTAAGATTTCAACAATGTTAGATGCGCACCACTTCTGCGTCTACGAATAGTTTTCTGAGGTTTTAAAGGACTCAGGAGGCTCTTGGAACTCTGATCTATGGTTACTATAGTTTCTGTTGATTTTGCTTTAGACTGTGAGCGCAATCGCCTAACAGACATTACCATTGCCCCAGAGATTTAACGCTACTTAGACCTATTATTCCTCCAGCTGTTAATAGGAGGCGCTTGAAAGCAGATAACCATACGTATGAGTTTGGATGAGAGTAGAACACAACCCTAAAAAAGATGGCAGAATTGACACTGCCTCAAAGATTCCTCAATTGCCTCATAGATACCCCACTACTATTCACATACCACCTTGCCCTAGCCCTGGAGGATTCAGCAGTGGCCCAATCAGAATCCAATCAGATCCACACTCCGACCCCCGTCTGGCACTGGGGATATGGTGGCATGGTAAACGTAGTAACCGTAGTAGACTCTGCGAATTGATGGAAAAGGATTATGGCAAAGTTTGTGGCAGAATGGGATACTAGGTGAGTACTATGATTGAGTGCATGCCACGAAACTCTTACCAGTTCGTATTGTTCTCGCTGTACATACCACTCGCACTGGCCAAGGGACTTTTCAGCGCCTATATCAAGATTTATTCATGATTTACCAGATCCAACTTACTTAAGGGTTGATTGACAAGAGGCAGGGCACAGCATAAATCCACAGGAATTCCCGGGCCAGGACCCACCACTGTGGACCACTAAAGATCACGTGGTACCACAAAAGATGTACTGGAGTCCCTGAGGTCCCTGCGGTCCAAGCGAGGTCCAAGCAAGCCAAGCGAGCCACACGGAATGAATGTCCGGCGGCAGACAGACAAGGAGGTGCTCTCCAACAGGGGCAGACAAGTAAGTGCACTCCAACAGCTCCCCCACCTCCTCGCCTTGCTCACCTCGCTCTCCAGACACTCCTCAGACACTCCTCGGACGCTGCCACCCCACTATCGATGCCGTGGTCGCCTGACTGTCTGCCTCCTCCTCCTCCACTGCCTCTTACTTCTTCTGCTGATGCATTGATGTGTGACCCGATTCAAAGCACGGGCACCGGAGATTAGTCCCGATCCTCAGCTCTTATCTCCTTGTCTCTGAGCCTCCTTCTTGCCACCTTCTAGCCTCTGCACCCCACTGATGGACTCTGGCGGTGCTCTGGTGGTGCTCTGGCAGGGCAAGGTAGAGAACGCCACTCTCCACGCACCACACGCACCGCGCCACACAGCAGCAGCAGCTCAAGCTAGCTCCTCCTCCTCCTCCTCCAGAAACAGAAACTCTTCGGAAACAACAGGAGGTTTAATGGATGTAAGGAACGTAATGTAATGTTAGTTATTTATGAATGGAACCAAGGGGAGCTAAAAAGGCTGGCGGGGCGGGGCTGGGAAGAGCTGGTGGAGCCTCGTCCCAAGATAAAACCAGTGCCGGCACCGATCAATGCATACTGCACAATGCACAGGTCTAATCAATTTTATAACTATGACTCACGGCTCACGCCTCTGCTTGCAGTGCTCACAGCGCAACTTGCCGCTCCCCCTCAATCACTCCCTGTTCCACCGCTGCGTTTCCTCAGCGCTTTCCTCAGCTTAATATACTTAATACACTTGGTACCTGCTGATTAATTTGAGTCTCATCCAGCTGTAAAACGCCGTGAAATTCGGGACCAGGATTAAAATGGGACTAGTTAAAGCAAGTCCCCCTTTCCCCACTCTTCACCTTTATTCTTATCTTTGCTCTTGTCGCGGCTTGCAGCTCGCCGCTGAACGAACCGTTGCACTGCCATGCGTTTCCTTCAGCTTTCCTTCAACGGCTTGCAGCTCACAGCTCAGAATGTTCTGCTCCACTGCCGTCTCCTTCGGCTTGCGGTTTGCGGTACGCGGCGCTGCACTACCGCACCGCTGTCCCACCTCTTCAGAACGCTGCTCCACTGCCCCTCTTCATTCGGACTTGCACTTGCAACTTGCTGCGCCTCTCTCGGTACAGCTCCGCTGCTCCTCCGCTCTGCGCGTCTCCTCCTCGCATCTCCTCCTCGCTACTGCTTGTGACCCAGAACCGGAAAAACCATGCCTGACCATTAGCTGTCCCTGAGCAGGTAGTTATTTAGTTGGATGGGTGTCAAAGGACCTGGGGGGCGAAGCCAAGGGCCCTGGAACCTCAGTCGATAACTATCTGAGAGTTCTCTCCCCATGAATAATATTGCTACAGTAAATCAAACTTTTTAAATGTGGGATGACATTCACAAAATGATTTGTTAGATGGCAGGAGGTTAGGCTCCTTTGAAATAGATTACTGTGAATGTCTGGTTTTGAGGGTAACAGAAAAGGCACTGCTAGAAGAGTGATAACAGATTTTAATTACAATACAACACAAATCAATTCTTGGTGGTGGCCTAGTTGAGCCTTTTTCCACCTGTGGCGGTCCCAGCCTTTGCCACCCCACGGTGGCCATAGGAGCGGGTGCTGGTGAACAAATCCTGCGTTTGCTTCCCCCCGTTGCCACAGTTAAGAGCGGGGTAGGAGGCCGCCGCCCACAACACATGGCCTAACCAGGGTGGACCACCCCCCTTGCTACGCCACTGTGTCTTTCTTGTTTTCTCCCATGATTTTCCCATGAATTAATGGTAAGTGCTCCATGAGCTAAATTGAGAACATACTTTCTATAAATACACAAATATCTTCCTGAGCCATTAGAAAAAAAATCTGACATACTGAGTAAAATCCACTTGCAGCAGCAGCCCAGTGTCGTACTGTAGCTTCACAACAGAGTTTTAATGAACAACAAAAGTGATAGGCTAGGTTAAATGCACTTCCCACAGCAGCTGCATTATGTCAGTTGAATCCCCAATATACTACTGTAACTTTACCACAGAGTCCTAATGAACGCTAACATTCTCTATTAATCATATATTACATATTGCTACACTATAATAGGAGCCATTTAATTTGAAAGATTATGCTGTAGAGCAGCCTGAACTTAATGAGCATTGAGATGTTATTACTGACATGAAACCTAATCTTTACTAAGATTTAATGCTGTGTTTGAGTCACAAAATAATGCAACATGACGCTAAATCTTTTCCACCTATTTACTTTCCGCCATAAAACCTTTTTTATGTTGACAAATAACTTGAAAGGAGCGCAAAGCAGTGCATAGTGCTGCTTTTCATTACTTAGTGCCGAGGAGGCGTACCATGTCCGCGGTTTCTGATGCTAAGCCCTATTTACTTAAAAACGTAGACAGGGTTTAGCGTCAGAAAATAGCACCCATTTCAAATAGGGGCTATGAAGGAGAAATGCCTTAATTTCTCCTTTCTTTTCAGAATCTGTATGTGTGCTGCACTGTACAGCACACATGCAAAGTAGGGAAAAGTTTAAAGTTATTCTAAGCATGGTATTTTGTACTGTAAGGTTCTCTTCCAGTACAAAACGTATGCTAGACTCATGGAGACACCCTAGCATTGCAGTGTAAAGTTGTGTCCTTGGCGCATGGCAGTATTTTTCTCCTCTGCCGCTAGGGAGAGGGGAGAAGAGAGGCAACTTTTTGTAAATATGGCACTCTACTGCTCTCTCCTTCTCACACAGCGCAATATTTGCGGCTGCTGCACTGCACTCAATGAGAATATAGTAAATCTACCCCCAAATGTTTAAAATGGAAGAAGTGTGGATTTCAGTTATTATTGGATCAATATATTTTTCAAAAATTATTGAGAGAGATGACTATCTATGTTAAGCATTCCCTTTCCACACTATTTCTTCAGACCGTCCACCTCTCTGATGCATAAAGTCTCTATTGTTTTAAATAGAAACATTTAAGTAGAAATAAAAGTTTTGTTAATCTTCCCTTTAAATGTGTGCAAATCAATGTTTTAGAGCTGCAGAAAACTATTGGAAGGCTAATCTCATATTTTAAATAAAATGATGTTTGTAGTTGTGGATAGTGGAACTCTGATAAAGTGAGGTTGGGACACTTAGTTTTTCTTTTTTTTTACATTTTTCCACTTTTTTTTGTCTGTAGGTGCATCACCAAACATGCATGTGCACTTGTTTAAAAATCAAATTTATTTTGATTTACGTTTAAGGACATGATACATGTATGTATTTATTGTCTATAAAAATGTCGGTCTGTTTACCTTTCAAACTACTACATTAAAAAGTAATTAATTAAAACATATTTTTAAATAAGGAACGTTGCAAATCAAACAAAGCAAAACAATCAGGGACCATACAATTGTCACTGACTTCGAACACTTTAAATAGCTAATACAAACAAATAGAAATTAGTGATTTTGGGTGCCTATTTATTTCATGAGATGGCAGCAAAAGTAAGAACCAATTTAATGAACATATGCATCCTTATAAACAGGAAAGTAAATGATTCTACGCATGTATTTTCAAGTAGCATGCAGACACATTTTGTAAGCAGGGTAATCATTCCAGTTGTTTATCAGAACTCAGCAATCTCCCAAAGACAGCTTATATGCGACGGAGGAGTAATGATATGTGAGTTGATGCCTTAACAAGTCTAGTCTCAGGGACTATCTGTGAATCTTCTAGGTAGATATTGACTATCTGGGAGCCAATCAAAATGAAGTACTACGGTACCATACAGCTGCCTGATTTACAGCTACACTTCCTTTCCAGGTCGTGTAGATCCTGTATGTTGATGTAATTTGAAAGTATGTGAGAGTGTTTAATTCACATTTGACCACTTTGCTTCTGGATCTAGCTGTGGCATAAGACGGTTTAGACTCATTTACTGGAAACAACAGACATTTTACAGGTGAAATTAAAATGCTATGTAGAATGAAGAGTCACAATTATTGCATCAGCGTCTTGTTCCAAGATGTAAACAAAACCAACTGATTGTATTCTCCATATTTATTCAGTTGATGTCGAAATACCCTAATATCTGCAAATGAGTCCTGAAAATAGAATTTGTATCTGACGAACTGAAATCTCTACATGGAAAGGCCAGTGGAATATCAATGAGCAGCTTCTACAGCTATAGAGGACACTATCGTATACTTTATGATCACAAGTGGTTCATTTTATCATATCATTTATGTCTGAAGGTAATTTGTAATATCACATACACAGAACACAAAACTAAATTATTGTCCTTCATAGCTCCTTAAACACTTTTGATGAAAACATATTCCAGAACCTCATGAAGAAGGCAAAATATGTCTGGGTCGTATTTAAACAGGATCATGGAAAAGAGCATTCATGGCCATGCCCCATTCTTGGCTTGATTAAAAAATGTGTCACCACATCTTATTACCTGTTCTAACAAACTCCCTTTATAAGCCATCTCTTGACATAGGAGCAACTTGCTTGTCCTCTTCATTCCTACATTGTAACTAAACTGGTTTAGATTATAAACAAAAAAACAGGTTGCAAAAAAGAAAGCACATCCGTTGGTAGCAAGTCGCAGTTTGTTATTATGAAGTCCATAGTTAAAACATGATCTTAGTTAAGAAACTGTTAACAAACTGCGGCTCAATAAATACTTCAAAGCATACAGGAGGCATTAAACATATCTGACTAGTCCCCATGGTGAAATGAAAAGGAGTGATGTGGTTTTCAGTGCTTCCTACGTTTTGCTGAAATAAGAGGTACTGCTATTAGGGGATTTCAACATCAAATATCTGGTAACCAACGCCCGTCCAGCCATCAAAACCAAAGAGCAAGAAGCCATTATTACATTTCCAATTAATTACAATCTACACTCAGCAAAGCAAATTATATTGGAACAGAACCCTGCGGCTAATTTTTTACCAACATTTAAGAACATCTCGACTATTGATCATATTTTCCTATCACCGTTTTCGGGAAATAAATTAATGCGGATGGAAATTCCCCATCGTCATGAGAGCGATCATAACCCGTTACCGGTAACAATGCACCTGCTAGTGCCAACCGCCGCTGAAATAACTGTGGTGGGGCACTCAACGCAGGTCGAACTCCACACCTTAGTCAGAAAAATCAAATGGGTCTCATCGGGTTCTGCCAAGGTGGGTACTTGGCTTATGGGAGAAATTCCAAATTTCAAGCACAATGCTACCACAGATCTACATCACTGGTGGGATAACGCTATCATCAAATTACAAGACCTCTTATCAAGTCCCGAGGCTCAACATAGACCCCACGGGCTACGTCCGAAGAGGACCTTCGTCCCAGTGCTAGATACTCAAAGGAAAGCACTTAGGAGGGCCGTGCGTCTGCATAAATTGAATGGCACTGCGCACCACGCCAAAAACATGGCCTTACTGGGCAAGGCCTTCAAAAAATCATCACGGGATGCTAAGAGACTAAAAGAACATAATGAGAGGCTAAAAATATTTGCCCTGCTAATGGGCAAAAACCTGTCCCAGTTCTGGAACTATATGAAAAAGCTCCATTCCTCGAATAACAACAGAGGGAACGCAGTTCGTGAAGATGATTGGGCCCTGCAAGTGACTCAACTATACGGCTGCGACACGGCGGATTCTGTGGTGATCGAACTAAGAGACCGTGTCGATTCCACCCAGACAGAAATCCATGAGCTGACCACTGCAGCCGAAGTCTCCAAGTATTTGAAGGCCATGAAAAATGACGGGGCTCCTGGGCCCAATGGCCTTCCAGCAGGGGTATTCAAATGTGCTCTGGAAGAGTGGGCCGAACTTTTGGCCCCAATATATAACAACGTGTTTACGACCTGTCAGCTACCAGATTCATGGCTAGGTTCGATCTTGTGCCCCATATTTAAGAAAGGAGACCCCACGCTCCCAGCTAATTATCGACTTAGTTATTGCCCTATTAGATCTTGAGGCGAAGGCAAATGCCCGGTGTCTTCTTACGTTTTTAGAAAAATGGGTAGCAGAAAACAATATTCTACCATACTTCCAAACAGGGTTTCGATCTTCGGCCTTCACCATAGCTAACATCACAACCTTGGCCATTCTGAGTCAACAAGCAGCACAAAAAAATCATCTTCCACTCTACTGCTGCTTTATAGACTACAGCGCGGCCTTTGACAAAGTGTCTCGCAACATGCTATGGAGGAAACTGGATAAATGGGGGATTCCACAGAGCCTGCTAGGAGCCCTTATCTCCTTGCACAAGAACACTTGGGTGCGAATCAAAACTGGTCCAAAGACTTTCTCCAGAAAAATTGCAATCGGAGACGGTTTAAAGCAAGGCTGTGTTCTTGCCCCTCTTTTTTTCAATCTCTACACTGCTGCCCTGGGAACATTTCTGGAGAAAAGCAATCTTCTCCCGCCAAAATTGGGCCTTGCTAAAAGGAATCTGCATATTCTACAATATGCTGACAAAATTGTCATAATGGACCAGGCAAAATCGGGGCTCCAACGAGCGCTAAGCAAGCTCCATACATATAACACCGCCAATGCCTTAAAAATCAATCAGGATAAGACCAAGGTTCTGATATTCGGCAGCTGTAAGAACAAGACAAGTCTAAGGTGGCACATTGGGCCTGCAAAGATCAATTCAACTACAAAATATATTTATTTGGGAGTTTGGTTTTGCGAGTCTTCCAGACCATCAGCTCACTTAGCTGCCTTGAAAAAAAGAGCAGATGCAATAACATACTCCCTGACCCGACTAAACCAGACTCTGAGCAGCCCCTCCGCAGAACCCATTTTGAAGGTGATCAAAGCTACACTACTCCCTGCCTTAAACTATGGGCATCAGGCCTTCCCTGGTGCATGCTCTGCTAGTCTTGACCTTGCCCATGTTTCCACCTACAAAAAAATCTTTCATCTTCCGAAATTCATTCAGAGGGCAAGACTACGTCTGGAGCTGGGCCTACATAGACAATCCATCTATTGCGAGGCAGATACTCTGAAATATTTTATAAGGTCATTAAAAGCTGCAGATACTACCTTAAAATCCCGGCAAAAAGAAACCTTTGCCAGTCATGGAAATCCATCGAATCGTGAGATTACAAAGGCCATAAAAATGCTAGAGATCGACAACTCACTACTAACTTCAGACGCTATTCCATATTCAGTCTGGAAAAAAGTTATTAATAAGCAGGTGAAATTAATCTGCCATTAGATGGACCTCCAGGCTTTAAAAACACCTATTGTCTTGCTCCCCCTGAATATCTCATACCATCCTGGGGTACCGCAATCTTATTTGCTGGAAAATCTAAATGCAGTGGCTCGGAAGAACATAATGTTCATGCGCCTCCTAGGCCTGCGCTCTTCGGCCTTTTACAGATGGGCGCCTTCAAAGGAGGGGGGGGGGCTGCAGACTGTCCACCTACCACACTGAATCATGGTTGCATCTTTTGTGCTGTTGCCCTGTCATGGATGCCCCTAGAAGATTACTTTTAAAACCCGTATTTTTAAAATGGGGCATTAGGTCATGCTGGGAGGCAACTGCCCTGTGTTTTACTTTTTCAGACATTCAAGCGCTCGCAAGGATTGGAAAGTTTGTAAGACTTCTGGACAATCTTCTTTCACCCCCTTTGGCCCCAGTGCTTCCAGCTCCTCCCCCCCAAAAACGCACTACATATTTTTTTTGTCCCCTGGTTTAGCACCTCCTGTTTTAATCCATTTTATTTCTGGCCTAGCTCAGTAGTGCGATCACAAGGGTAACTATAAGACTGCTTTTATATGCATAGACTTTTTAATCCTGATAGTGTGTTTTTCCAGTTTCGCTTTTTAATATGATAACTGTGCTAATGCTGATATTTTATAGCAATGGTTTTAATTAACTGCGCTAATCAAATAAACTTGAAACTTGAAAGCTTCCTAAGTTTTGCTGAAATATCGTAAAAGCTACAATTGAACTAAATGATGTCAATGGCCAATGCTTGTGATTGGAGGAAGCTCTGCTTCACACAATGCAAATAATTCTCAGCCTCTAAAATATTACAGTCATTGAGAGCAGGACCTCCCATGACAAGCAATGCAGACCATCAGCATACTTCCTTCTGATGGACAGAACAGATCATTTCAACTCAAAATGTCTTCTTGTTTGCAACCTTTTACAGAGGGGAGGATCCTCCAAAATTGGCCTGTAAGCAATTTAACAAATATTTGATTAAAATTAGAAATGAAATAGTCCTATAGGATACACAAAATATTGGGTTAGTGTGCTGTATTCTGAAAACAGATATCATGGCATTACCCCAACTAATTACTGCAAGCTTGTTCATTTTTGCTTTTACATAATAACTTCATGCTGTTTACATACCTGCATAATCGTGCCAGGACATTTGAATCTGAGCGTGAATGTTGAAAGGTTCCAAGAGTTGATTTGGAGGCTCCTTGGTGAGTGTTGTATGACTACTTACAGGAGACTCGTCCCTTAAGGGGGTTGGGAGGAGGATTGCAGTGTGAATGTGGGGTTCGCTGTTATATTATTGTAACTGTGGGGGTCTGCCTTGATTGTATTAATCTGTTTAAACATTATTTATTCATAGCCTTTGAGCAGTGGGGGGCTTCTTTCATGTTTTCTGGGGCGGGTTGTCCTGGTTGGGTACTAGTACTTCGATTTCCTTGGACACGTGCATGTTTTTTATTTGATGCTACATGTCTGGGGTGGGGGAGGGGTTTCAGTGGGTTGTTGGTTCTATAGTTGTAGCGGTTCACTGCCATCTTGCCATTGAATGGGGTACACTGGCTAGCCATCTGGTGTTCAGACAAGATGACTGTCCTGAGCAAGATTAGGCTCCTCTTATAGGATGTGTGGAGATTTTGCTGCTATAAAAAGCGGTACAGAGTGTAATCGCTTCTTAAGAGGCAAAGTGTTGGCATGTTTGCAGGAGACCCACCTTACCGGTGATGAGGCTACAAAACTAGCGAAGAAATGGAGGGGGCAGGTTTACTATGCCAATTACTTGTCCTTTTCATGGGGGTGCTGGTCTGATTTGCTCCTGGGATACCCAGCAAACAAACAATTGGGTCCATCTCTTTTGGAGTTCTGACCTACATGGAAGCAGATTTAGAGGGGTGGTATCTGTTACTGCAGCATTTTGGGTGGGGTTGAAGTGGGCCTGGTTAACCCATATGGGTGACAAGTCCTTTTATTTAACCCTACAGAACGTTATATCCCAGGTTGTTGACTCCAGACTGATATGGGTTGGGGACTTTATTGCATGATGGATGGTGCCCTTGATCATCACCCCCAATATGCCTAAAATGACATCCACATTGTGGGAGGTTAGGACACAATTGGGGCTTTGTGATATTTGTCGGGAATCCCACTCAACTGGGAAGAAATTTACATGCTACTCTCCAAAACACAGTGCCTTTAGTAGACTCAATCAAATACTCCTGATCCTTCTGCTGACTCAATTAGCTCCTAGAGTCCTGGTGGTGACACACATGTCCCATTATCTCTCTGATCGTGCTCTGGCGACATGTGAGCTTTAATGGGGGCCAAGCCTCAGGTCCGTGTTTAATTGGAGGTTCCCCCGGAGCCTTGTGTTAAAGGATCCTGTGGACAGGGAAACACAAGCCGGTGTCATTACAAGATACTTTGAACTGAACTGGATTTCTACTCAAAGGTGAGAGATGAAATTGGAGATAAGAAGGCAGTAATACGAGATGGTGTGTGGGCCTCTTCTGCAGTATGTGGCATGCTTTAGAAGGGCAGCTTCTCCAAAGGGAGTGAGTTCTGGCTGAGATCCAGCAGATCTCCTCAGGTGACGTACAGGGATCTCGGGATGAAATGGTGACCCAGCACCAGGTTGCCCATGTACGAGATAGAATTAAGAACTATACCCTAATGTCTTATCGCCAGTTATTATAAAGAGAGGGAGACATTTCTGGGCTTCTTCTGGCCTGAATCCTATGCCGGGAAATCACTGCTCTCTATTCTTTATCTTAAGACTTGCCAGAGACAGGATGTTAACATGTAGTGCGGTATTGTTAAGATCCTTAGAGACCACGTAGAATGGGTGCACTGTTGCCCTCAGCAACTGGATCCAGAACACATTACAGATTACGGTGATTCCTCCTTTCGTCCAAGAGGATCTGTGCGGTTTAATCCCGGGATGTCATTCTACAATGAACCTGAGATGGCTAATGCCTGTTCTGCAAGAGGTACAAGGTAAGGAGGAGGAATTGGGGGTGGTATCCATCGATATTGCTAAGGCATTTGGTATGGTGGATTGGCATTATCTTATGAGAGTGTTGGAGGAAATGGAGTTTGGTTTGCACATTCATGCATGGGTGCAGTTTTTTATATACTGCACCAACAGCCAGGGTGAAGGTTGGTATCTTGTGCTCTGACCTGTACGCAAACGTACTCTACCTGGGCCTGCCAGAATATCTTCTTTCGCGCCTTCAGATAGTGCAGAACTCTGCTGCGAGAGCTATCTACGGTCTCCATCGGAGAACCAGTGCGTCAGAGCTACTTAAAAGACTGCACTGGCTACCTATTAGAAAACAGATTGCTTTTAAGGCGCTCACGCTCGCTTTCAAGGCGCTCCATCTCTCAGGTGCGAAATACATTAGGAAACGTCTGGCTTTCTATTTGCTTACTAGGACACTGAGATTGGCCTCCCTGGCCATGGCATCTGTTCCATCTATCAGACGGGCGAGAATTGGAGGTCGCTCCTTTCGTCACCTGGCACCTCAACTCTGGAATTCTCTGCCCTTCTCTTTGAGGAAAATCAGCAAACTACTAGCCTTCAGGAAGGAGCTGAAGTCTTGGCTGTTTGCTCAATAACTCTTTTGTCCGTTCATCTGCCCCTGACCTCTGCATCGTGTTTGTTAAAGCGCCGGAACACTCCTCGGAGTAGCTGAGCGCTATATAAATCCGATTTTAACATTAACATTAACATTAACCTGTGGTTGGTGGGTAGGGTTATGTGCCATGGCTGTCCTCTATCACCCCTTCTCTTTGCTTTAGCACTAGACCCCCATGCTGTATAAATTTGACTGATTGTCAGAATGGGGGATCCAAGTGGCAGATGTTAATCATCTGGTGTCTTTTTATGCAGATGACAACCTATTTTGTCTTACGGCCCCTGAGGTAGGCGTGGGCGGAAAATCCGTTCCGCTCGCGGATTTTGCGGATTTTCGGGAAATCCGCAATCCGCGAGATTTGCGAATTTCCCGCAAAATCCGCAAATCCGCGAGCAGCGGATTTTGCTCGCACTGCTCGCACTGTTAGCGTGAGTTCGCGCCCCGCGAATAAGTGCGAAATTGCAGAAATACGATCTTGGCAAAACTGAAAGTAACTACTTACCAGGTTCAAAAGTTCAGGCACATCATTAGTAGCCATTTCCTGTAGGGCTTCCTGAGGGGCCCCTCCAGAGTTCAGTTGCCAGTTGAAACTATTATGTGACCCTGCTCTGAACCTCAGAATAGTTACACATATGCCACAAAGGTCCTGAATTACAGCTAAGGGAGACAAGCAGGAGCCAGGCTGGAAGTTAAAATCCATTAATCAGCCCCTAATTCATTATTGTCAGTTGGGGCAGGGCAGGTGTTGTAACTAATTTTGCAACAATGAAAGCACTTAGCAAGTGCAAAAGATCACTAATCAGGGCGCACTAAGGAAGCAGGTGCCAGCTAAAAAAATATTCTGTGACACATTAATCAGCCCCAAATTAATTCAGGTCACTTGAGGCAGGGAAGGTGTGCTTTGCTTTGCCGAAAATAATGTACACTGGACAACCAGAGGGTGTAGTGATGAAACAGAGGGTGGCATGGGTGGGCCAGAGGGTGGCATGAGTAGTCAGAGAGTGGCAGTGGTGACAGAGAGTGGCAGTGATGAAGAAGAGTGTCCCAAACAGGCTGGACACGTAGAAACAACAAGTTCGCAAAACTTGCGACCCGACAGGTAAGTTCGCAAATTGCGAAATTGTAAAAACCCTCGCGAACTGGCAGAAACACGGGCGAACACAAAAAAAAAAAAAATCCGCAAATTCGCGGGAATTCGCGGATTTTGCGGATTGCGAATCCGCAAAATTCGCGGATTGCCAATCCGCAAAATCCGCTCATGCTTACCCTGAGGAGTCCATACCTCTTCTCCGACATTATATGGATGTTTTGAGGGATCTAGTTGGTCTTAAAAACTAACCAAGGCAAATCACTGGTGTTCCTGCTGTGTGCTCTGGCTGACCTGGAACCCAGCCTCCCTTCCCACCCTGCCCCTGCACTGGGAAACTGATCAGTCCCATTACCTGGGGATCATGGTGAGGCACACCTCCCAAAAGCAAAAGTGCTATAATATTAATAGAATCATTGAGGGACTGTGTGTGTTGGTCCAATGTTGTAATACCCTCCCCTGTCTCTCATGGGTCAAGTGGTTGTGGCCAAGATGGTTATTTTACCGCAATGCCTGTACTCTATGCAACATTAGTTTAATAGTTTTCCCCGTGCGGCCTTTCAGAGATTTTTTTCTCTTCTTACTATGCTGATATGGGCCAGTGGCAGAAGTAGGGTAGCATAACATTTTTGTTTTTGCCCACGCTGAAGGGAGGCCTGCAGTCCCCAAACTGGAGCTGTACTTTTTAGCCTCCATGCTACAGCAGGCATTCCACTGGCTGTTGGATGGTGGTAACTAGGTGAAATAACTGTTTGTGGCCAGCACATGTGCTCTTTTTCTCCAACAATTGTAGATGTCATGGGGCAGGGATGCACCATTGGTATCGTACCTTAATAGACACACTGCATCCCTGGGTTAGTGGGCTTTTAAGGTATTTCTGGGTAGAGCCCATTTTGTTCAACAGTTACATTTTTAGGACCTATGCATAGTTGTTGAATGTTACTGCTTGGTCAGGCGGTTGTGAAACCTTTAGAGACCAGTACCCCAATAAGGAAGTTATCACTTTTGACGCAGCCCAAATGCGATGCAGTGCACGCAACAAAATTCGTTTTATTTATTTATATGTTTACTTACCTGTTAAAGTCCGTAATCCATACATTACAACCACCCACCCTGCCCCTCCCCCTCCCTACGTCACCACCCTGCAGTTACACCTACTACCAGCCGTGGCTGATTGTTTGCATCCGCATGAGTTGTCTCCCTAAGGTGCTAGGAAGGCTTTTCCAGGATCTTTAGAATACTCTCCGATAAAAGGTTTCTTATCAGTGCTTAATCTGTAAAATATTAAGTGCCAGGCTCTGACCAGGAGGCCACTGCAGCTTGTACCAGCCATCGCCCTTGCCATTGCTGTTAAAACAACTACTAACCATCTCTCTCACATGGAAATGCAACAGTTCATATTATTCCAGGTCACCAAAGCTAAAGGAATGGCTGGGGAGGTAGGCATTAGCAATTTTAATGTATATTGTATTCCTAAACAACCGTTGTTCTGCTCATCTCTAAATTAGATGAGCAGCACCACCATGTGTTAGATAGAAAAGTCTACACTGTTCTTCAACCACAACCGTGCCACAGAGTTTGCTTATGCAGGCTAATTCCTCACCTTCCCAACAGAGTACCTCCTCGTGTTGATGGGAAGCAACTTTCTCTCTCTCTCGCCTGACTCCATCAGTTGTGGCAGAGTAAGCTGGCAGTGTTGTCCTTTCTTCTCCTACAACATGGCCATTGGGAGTTGGAGAGTATGCATAGTGCCCCACTGAGAGTCTCCCTTCATAGCCATAGGGCTCCCCTAATGAACATCAAACAGCGTATGCTCCAAGTCAAAACGGTACTATAAATGTTGTATGATGCAGCACAATGATGGCTGATTTCTGGGTGAACCCACTAGCCATAGGATCCCCAGGACTCAGTTCAAGGCCCCTGCTGAGACCAGATAATGTTTGGTGGTAAACCCAGATTGCAGGGTACCACATCTTTGGAGATAAGTGCCTTACAGTAATGGGGGACACAAATACAAATATATCTGGACTTGTTGGTTAATTTGCATGCTATGCTTCGACAGGCTTGTGATGAAACATTCAGGTCACCAGGATTGTCAATCCAGGGTCTTCTGGCCTCTAAATGTTTGTTTGAATTTCTAGGTGCTTCAAAATACTTTTTACATTCCTTGGTCACATTTGTGTCTCATAGCAAACAAATCTTTGAAATTCTGCACTCTTTTCATGGTTCCGGATTGTCTCCAGGCCTGGGGACTTTCAAAAGCAGCACCCCGTGGCCCTCAAGGCAGATAACTCTGCCAAAACGCAATCCCCAAAATCCCATGCAAACAGCTACTCTAGCAACACCTGTGGGTCCAGCTGAAGTCAGTGGGGACTACTTCAAGCTTAGCCAACACAGGACCTGTCCACAGAGTTCCATGGAAGCCATCTTCCTTTGGAGTCCCTATAATTCCACCTTTGCTGTCCCATTGAGCTAATGGGGAAGCTAGTGCTTCTGGTTGTGGAGAAAGAGTCAACTCAAGTCCAAGGACTAGGGGTGGGCGGAAAATTCTGTTCCGCTGCTAAATTTGCGAAATTTGGCAATTCCGCAGAATGCAGAATTGCCAAAAATTCCCCGATCCGCGGCAGAACGGAATGAGTAGGAGAGGTATTGTACAAAACGGTGGCATCTTCTTGGCTAAATGGCAACGCAGATTCAGTCTGGCACGATGCTTTTGTCATAAAAATTAAACCTCAACAGGAAGCACTTACAGCAGATGCCTGAGTTAAAGCTCAAATTCGGTAATGCTTTAATCAGCCCTAAAGAAACGTGAGCTTTGTCGAGGCTGGGCAGGTGTGCTTTCTCCCCATATCTACCGTCATAAATTAGCTGTGATGCTTGATGGAGGTCTTTGCATCCATGACTTTCTCTAGCGCAATCCCGTGTAGTTCCTGTGACCAGGAGGTTCTTTCTCCTCATCTGCTGATCTGATCAGTCTCTTACCTTAAACAAGAGGCATGCGAACTCGTGTAGAAGCCCCGCCATACACACACTAGGGCTATGCAACGTCTTCCTGCCCTTTACACACTATGGTGGATAGCCCTGTTCCCATGATGCACTGGGCCAGGGACAGACTAATTTGCATATAGCCAGGTTCTGAGCTGGGATGGTGCAATGAGCTAAAAAACGGTGTTGGATTAAGCCCTGATCTCTTGACTGGGTGAGAGTATTCTGCCTAATTCAGAAACTCTGTCCATCACCACCCCCTGTTGTTTAATGATTTTGTCCACCATAAGCGTGGAAGGGTATACTCAGACTTGAGTCCCTTGCTCATTGCACCATCATGATTCAAGCAAGCCGGGCCGAAGACGGCTGAAATGCCAGAAACCGGTCCCCGGAAGCTTTTTTCCTTCCCAGTGAAAGAATTGGCTTGGTAGTTTGGTTTGCCCTGTTCCCATGATGCACTGGGCCAGGGACAGACTAATTTGCATATAGCCAGGTTCTGAGCTGGGATGGTGCAATGAGCTAAAAACGGTGTTGGATTAAGCCCTGATCTCTTGACTGGGTGAGAATATTCTGCTTAATTCAGAAACTCTGTCCATCACCACCCCCTGTTGTTTAATTATTTTGTCCACCATAAGCGTGGAAGGGTATACTCAGATGTGAGTCCCTTGCTCATTGCACCATCAGGATTCAAGCAAGCCGGGCCGAAGACAGCTGAAATGCCAGAAACCGGTCCCCGGAAGCTTGTTTCCTTCCCAGTGAAAGAATTGGCTTGGTAGTTTGGTTTGCCCTGTTCCCATGATGCACTGGGCCAGGGACAGACTAATTTGCATATAGCCAGGTTCTGAGCTGGGATGGTGCAATGAGCTAAAAACGGTGTTGGATTAAGCCCTGATCTCTTGACTGGGTGAGAGTATTCTGCTTAATTCAGAAACTCTGTCCATCACCACCCCCTGTTGTTTAATCACTCAAGGGACCACAGCACCTTTTGGCGCAGTGGCAAAGTTACAGACACACATGGTCACTGGCGACAACTCTTCTCTTCTGGCCCTTTACGCAGTGTGGTGTAGGAAAGGCGCTATACATTCATTCTGGCACGATGCTCTGAGTCCTGCCACAATAATTAAACCGCATTCCGCGAGCTCGCAGAGATTTTTTTCGGTTTCGTGGAATTTTGCCTATCGTGACTACCCCTAGGGGGACATTAGTCTAGAATGGGTACCTTCACTCTAGACAGGGGTCCATCCACACTGTGAGTTGGTCACATTTTCTCCTCTACATTTCCACTTCTCCCAAAAGTCTATTCCCTTGTGCAATGGTTTAAAAGTAGAGGTAGAGATTGCACAATCCAGATATGCAATATCACACATCCACCCTTGAGTAACATGGATGGAGCTCATGTTAGTGAATCCATTCATACAGCACAGGTAAATTTAGGACAGCAATTTCCTCACACTACGATTTTCGCCTTTATTAGGCATACATTCCCACCTAAAATTGAGTCCTCTAACTTCAGGCACAAATGTATGCCTAGTAAAAGGAATACATGTCCCTGCATCATTCTTTGAGGGGATGGGTACATGTAAATTCAAAATAAAATCATAAAGTTACTTCTGGTATCTTTACGGGTATTTCATAGGCTTAAATCTGGAAAATAAATCTGTTGTGACAAACAACAGGGAGCACATAAATAGACCCCACTGATCTTCGCCAACATCCTCTTGTGCTGTGAGTCAATGTGGAGCCAGGCATCAGCTACTGTTATGTTGTATGTCATTGTGTACATGTGTGTGCTTATTCCATGCAATGATTATGATGGAACTTTGAGTGTGTGCAGAGTAGTGTTACATTTTGGATAAGTCTTGCTTTTACATAATTAATTACCAATTGACATATTTGCAATTTTGTGTGTTTGTTATGTTTATTTTTTCCTTTTATTTACTTTTCAATGTGTTCAGCTGTAGAGATTTTTGATGATATCAAATTGTCGTCTAAGTGCTCCCTGGAATATGGTCGAGCCCACCCTGACCTTTAGAAGTTAGGGTGAACTCGATGATGAAGCATTCCACTACTAGCGTGGGGGAAAGTAACAAATGAAAAAAAAGGTTTTTCTTCTTCCCACCTCTGAGTGTGGTGGAAGTACGTATTTACCTTTTCCTCTTCTTCCCTCGACCATTCATTTTCATTGAGAGGATACCCTTTTCTGTATTGGGATTGTTGCAGTGGGAGTATGTATACCCTCTACTTTCATTTAGAAAGGATCCCCCCACCCTTCCTAGGTTTCCGAGGTTTCCTCTAAGTCTACTTGTGCCATGGAAGCATCACCATCTTAGCAAGAGAGACACTTCCTTGCATGTAAGGAAATCTGCAGCCTCAGGGAGGCAATCACTAAGTTAGATTTCCATCAATTAAGTCACATGGGTTGTGCTACATTCTGGTCCCAAGATATCTAAATGTGGACGGCTCCCATTGCACCCGGTGCATGCCCACCAGAAGACTCTGAGATAGACACGCTGGGCTCATATGGAACAGGCAGGTCTTGGTCCAGTTCACACCCAGGCCAAAGCTTTCCAGAGCTCGCCCAGTATCAGCTCAATGTTCCTAAGCCCTTGCAGGATGTCCCATACATATATGAGCACATTGTCCGCATACAAGGAAATCATGTGCCGCTCATTACCTAAGAGGATACCCCACTCCTCCCCAGCTCATCCCAGTTGTTGGTCCAATGGTTCCACCATCAACTTGAGGGAGAGGGTTTACAGTGGACACCTTGGCACGTCCACTGCTGATCTCAAAGGGGGGTGAGATTAGTTGATTTAACTTGAACCTGGCAGTGGGGGGATGTATGAAATAAGTAGATGAGACGGAGTAGTCATGCTGGAAGCCCAAACCATGAAAGGGCTGCAAACAGGTATGTCCAGTACACTGTATCAAATGCCCATTCCACATCTATTACCAGACATGCAGCAAAGGGCCAGTGGGATGGAGTCAGCTCCAGTACTCTGTGGAGTCTGTGTATATTGAGGGTGGTCAAGCGATTGGGGATAAAACCATTCTCGTCAGAGTGTATTAAGAGCAGTATATATTCCAGTGGGTGGCCAGCTATGATTATGCAGAGGATTTTATAGTCTGTGGCTATCATCAATAGGAGTCAATATCATGTTACCTCTAGTGGGTCCTTGTCAGGCTTCAGTAGTGAAATTATAAGGGACTCACTGACTGTCAGTGGCATCCTCCCCTCCTCAAGGGCTGTCTGATATACTTCCAGCAACCTGGAGACCAGGATACTCTCATAAGCTTTGTAAAGCACCGCCGGGAGACCATTCTAGCCAGGGGTTTTACAGGTCGCCAAGCCGCGTACAGTTGCCCTTATTTCGTTATGTGTTACTGTAGCTGCTCTAGGGCCACACGATCAATGAAGTGTTGCTCGAGTGCCTCATATAAAGTGCGTATATACTGTGCCCTGGCAACAATGGAGGATCATGCAAAGCTTTGTAGTAGACCATAAACGTGCTATGTTTGCCCAGCTGGTCAGTAACTGTACTGGTCAGGGATTGTCAGATCGCAGTGATCGATACTGGTGAGTTCATGCTGCACAGGAGCCAGGTCAAGAGCCAGCCTGCCCTGTGACCCTTAGCATGCATCCTGGACAGGTAGGCTATGAAAAGTCACATCTTTGCAGCTGGGCTACCAACTGCGCATGCCGCTCCTTGACCTTAGTACGGGCCCATCAGCCTACTGGAGACCTCTGTGACTCCCCCTCAAGGGTACCTAAGGATGCCTCTAATGTGGCTAGTTCCTTGTCCACTCCCGCCACATGTGTCTCCTGTAAGTTGCAATGTGGGCTGTGCGTCTATATTTGTTTATTAAATGTTGATTATGAGAAGACTCCATTCCTGTTCCATGAAAAATATGAAGATTTGTCATAGTGGAATGTGGTAAGGTGGCCTGAAATCAGCCCTGTGTCTGGAAATGATAGGGTGTGTGTCCTGCATAAACAGTAAAAACTGAAACCCCAACTCCCCTCACGAGGTAATCGCCAACAGGTGGCCACCCATACATTGAACCAGCAAACATTGTCATGGGAATTCACTTAGTGATAGTTCATAGAAAGCCTCCATCTAGGGGAAAGTGAAGGGGGCAGGTGGAAGGGGGGAATAGCCAGCAAGGAAAGTCAGTATTCGAGCACTTATTTGGTTGAGGATAGAAACCAGAAAGTACTAGAGCCATCTGTCCCACCAGGTCTCCCCGATCCCAATCATTTCACAATAAATTGTAAAGTTAATACAGTTGTTGGACTTGGCACTTTTTGCAGGGTCATCCCTAAACTTTTTGCCTTGCTCCTAGCCTTTTTCTGACATGTTGTTGGTTTTAGGCCTCTGGGCACTTTAGGACTGCTGTCCAGTTTATAGTGTGTGCACTCTCTGTGTTAAATATGGTAAGATTGGTCTACCGGTGTTTGGTCTATTTAATTTACCTTTCAGTCCCTTGTAAAGTGGTACCCCATATACCCAGGGCTGGTGAATTAAATGGTGGGCTTGCAGCACTGATTGCGCCACCCACCAAAGTAGCCTTTCAAACCTACCCCAGCCCTCTCCCATTGCAGGGCCTGTGCGCGCAACGTTACTGCTGCTGGAATATGGCACCTAAAGTAAGTGCCATATCTGTGACCCCCCTTTTACTGCATGTCAGTCACCCCTAAGGTAGTCACTAGCTAGCCCTCTGGGCAGGGTGCATTGTAGGTAAAAGAAAGGACATGTACCTTAATTGTGTGACATGTCCTGGTAGTGACATATAGCCATTTTGGCTTCTCATTACTGTGGGGCTGCCCTCCCATAGGAATGCATTGGGGATTCCCTGATAAGTGTTTCAGTGGTTAGTCCTGATATGAGAGGAGCAGTGCTGTCAAGTATGGTATATTTGGAATAGTGATAATAAATGCTACGCAAGGGTGTGCACAGATTTATTATAACTATTTTAGAAATGCCACTTTTCAAAGTTGGCATTTCTGTGTGCTATGTATCTGCCTGCCTGATGTGAATTGCATGTCTGCCTTTTGACTTTGAGTAACAGGGGCTGGTGAGGTGTGTGTGGCTCCAGGAGGGGCAGGGTGTGTCAGTGCTAGGCTGAATGGGACATCTACATTTTGAGTGGTGGGAGGAGAAGTCCCTGGTCCCTGAAGAGGATGGTGCCTGCCCTTGTGAATGCTGGCTCCGCCCCCCCTGTGGTGTGTCTGATGGCGGAGCCCCCACCTCACAAAGAAGGGTGTGAGCACTGTACACAAAGTGCTCCACACCCCCCAGAACCAGTTGCAACTAGTCCCACCAACTCCTGTGCCAGGGCAGACAAACAAAGGGATTTTGTAATATAAGTATAGGGGCTGTGACCCCAGGAGAGGTGTGCTTGGGTGCTTACTGGGAGCCGTGAGGCAGAAGGAATGCTGGGCAAGGAGGAACCGCCGTGGGACCCAGCTGTTGCTTCCGGGAGGTCCCTTCGTGCCTCCTGCCTGTGCCCAGCTCTTGCTGGTGACATTGGACTTTCCCCCTGGTTTGCTGGGGAGCTGCCTGCCATTACACCAAAGAAGCACACTGGGCACAAGGAGAACACTGCCAGGAGTGAGGAAAGTGATCTGCTGAGAGCGGGAGCTGAGTGCATTTTGCTCCTTGCCTCCACTGTGTCCCTAGCGCGCTGCCTGTGTAACAGGGGCGCTTGGTGGGCATTCTTTTGGTCTGTTTTACTTGGAGCCCGAGAAGGGGGCTCCTGCCTTCCAGCGCTCGTGATTTCCCTGCTCATGGCAGGAGAGACCTCCAGGGGCAGCGGAGTCTTTGCTCCGAGAAGCACGGCTGGCCAGGAAGCCAGGCAGCTGTGGCTTGGTTGTGGGCGTGGCTGCTGGCCGAAAAGCAAGAAGTGAAGCTGCGCCGACAGCAAGGGAGCCTGGGAATACCTGTGTTGCCTAGAAACATCCTGAGGGGATGTATGTCGTTACTACGCATGCTTTTACAACGCATACCTTTACCATGCAACTTTTACAACGCAAGTCGTTACAACGACTTGCGTTGGGGGGCGCTGGATAGTGAATAGTTAAGTTTTACTATTCCAACTCCAGTCCCCGTGGATAGTAGGGAAGGTTTTGGATAGTAAATTAAACCATTCCCTATCCTACAGCGCCCCCCAGTGCAAGTCGTTGTAACGACTTGCGTTGTAAATGTTGCGTGGTAAAGGTAGTGCGTGGTAAAAGTTGCGTTGTAAACACTGTTCTCCTCCTGAGGCATAGAGAGGGAGCCACTACTCGCCCTGCAGGACGTCGTGTCGAGGAAGGAGATCGAAGGGGGAAACCCTCTGAGCCTGGGACCCTCGCCACCGCGTGAGTAAACAGGAAGCCCTCGCGCCTCCCCGGGCTGCAATTGGGGCGTCACCGACGTCAGGAGACAGACGGGGACGGGCCGAGGTCTCCCACCTCCCCCACGAGAATCTACATAATGTGCCAGTTCCTGGTGAAGTCCCATGGTGAAGGACTACAGAGCAAAAGCCCAGCTCTGCAGCATCCAAGGCTGGGGAGCAAGGAGGCCATTTATGGCGGTTAGCTCCTCCTTTTCTAAGCCTGCATAGTGATCTGCTAGGCCCCGGTGGGTAAGGGCCTCGGAACACTTCCACTCAACTACTAAAATTACAGGAAGTGGCCTGAGCACGGGCCACCGCAAAATTGTCTGCTACACCGGGGGCATTGTAAGGACTTTTGGGGGACGGGAGTGGAGCCTCGATGGAGGTCTCTGATCCTCGCATGTTTCAGGTGTGTTTCTTGCCCCATCATAGCTGTCAGCTTGCCTACTATTTGAGGGCATTTTTGTTAGGAACATCTTGGTGTAAAACCTCGCCGGACGCCCCTGCTTCTCACATTGGGCAAAACAGTCCCTGTTTGGGGATCCTAGGATCCCACATTTTTGCTGTAGTTGGCGGGCAGGTGTCCCAGGAACCTACATAGGGAAGGATGTCTGCCTTAACATTAATGTTGGTGTGATGCTCTGACGTTCTGATGTACTGTGTGCCATCTAGGGGTAGTTACCCCATTGTCCTATGATTACATGATGTGTGCACCGCAGCAAATATTTACTATGGTAATGCTGGCTTTGTTGGGTATCTCCCTAATGTGTCTATGTGCACCACTGTTGGTATCTCAGCTATGCCATATTGAGCTATTGCTTAGGGTGCAGATTTACCTCTACAGGGCATGATATGATGGTTGATGCATAATATGTTTTATGCCTACAGTATTGAAGCATAATGTGTTTATGCCCAATGTGATTTAGGCGGAATATGGTTCCGGCCTAATGAGATGCATAAGGTGGTTTATGCTGATGGTGATGCAGATATAATGTGTTTATGTTAAAAGTGATAATGCTCAGTTCATCATTGTGCCAGTAGTTACTGGATGTGCTTTATGTTTATGACCTACTTTCCGATGGTTCTGACCGTGGCCCGATTGGCCTGGTTCTGTATATAATCCCCTGTGAATATTGCCTAGTGCCAGTTGGCAAAGTGTATATTATGTGATTACGTTTCTAATGTGTTTATGACAATACAAAGGCTATTTTTTATATAACCTTGTGTGGAGTTCCTTTTGTGGTGTGCCTAGTGTGTTGCCCAAACACTTTACACATTGCCTCTGAGATAAGCCTGACTGCTCTTGCCGAGCTACCAAGGGGCTGAGCAGGGGTTATCTTCTGTGTGTAACTCCCTTGCTCTGACTAGAGTGGTGGTTTCTGCCTGGCTTTGGCGCAAGCCTTAGCGAACTAGAAATCCCATTTCTAACAACAGTATATCAACAAGCAAGCGCTATTAAGGGTCTTGTGGGAGGGACATCTGAGGACTGCGTCCGCAGCGATGTCTGCATGAAGTCCGGTAGGGTGCTGTTTCCTATCAAGAGATTCGCTGTTTGCAGGGTAACGTTTGGTGGTGCAGACGAGGCAGTGCTACTGGGTGAGGTGATGGATTCAGGGTCCATATCTTGAGGGAGCAGGAGGGACGAAGGAGAGCGGTGCTCCATTTCCCTAAGTGACACATCAGATAACGCGCGCTGCTGCTGGTCCCGCACCTGCACAGGGGACCTTGCCCCCTCTGCGAATGATTTTGCCTGCCCCCGATCATGCTATTGCCTCAGATGCTGTTTCTTCCCAGTCCAGATTGCTGATTCGGCGTGCTCAAGGCAGTGGACTCAAAGAGTCGCTACTCCACCTAGTCCCATGCGTCTGCGGACTCTGTGAAAAAATAGCTGGTCTGATTAGCTATCACTCTGAGTTTCCCTGGGTACAACAGTGAGTATATGAGACCCACCTCTCGCAGTCACCTCTTCACCCCAGAAAGGATGTTCTCCAACACTGCACCAGTAAGGAATAGTCTGGGAAACTAAAGACATGGCATTTCCATAATGTAGTGGACCTGTGCTCATCTTCGGCCCCTAATAGAGTCCAGACTGCCCAATTATGTCCTTGGGTTCTGGGGCCCGTAGCACTGCTCAATGGGCCGTCACCTCATCTGTGCCAGCCCCCCTATGGGCTGCTGCCACTCAAGAAAGGCCTGCAATCTCCCGGCTCGTCACCCGCAGGAGAGGTAAGCCACGCCACATCAGAGACAGGCCGCCCTCAGCTGTGACACTGCTACAGCAGCCCACACAGGCACACCCAGGCTGCAACAGCTAGGCCCAGATCAGGACTGCAAAAAGGCCTCCTGTTTCTCGGGGAGCGCCCATCCTCATATTTTTGCACT
Organism: Lissotriton vulgaris; assembly: GCF_964263255.1. Taxonomy (NCBI): domain Eukaryota; kingdom Metazoa; phylum Chordata; class Amphibia; order Caudata; family Salamandridae; genus Lissotriton; species Lissotriton vulgaris. Next base: position 1,033,598,677 of record NC_141697.1, read on the forward strand.
CTGGCTTGGCAAGGCACACGAGTCCCCTTTGATGTCCCGCTTGCCTCTGTGCCAGCAGCAGAAGTACTGGTAGCCCGATGGCAGGAGGATGAGGAACGGATCATGGGTCGGGGCACAGAGCTGCCTTAGCTCGCGTCCAACATCTTGCAGCACTCAGCCACACCCATAGGGCTTTTTGATGATAACATTATTCTCTGCTACCATTGAATTTTCTGTGACTCCCTTGCAGTACTTGTGGTCAAGTCAGGCGGTGTGACTCACTGTGAGTGTTGCTTTGAGTATATTTGTCCCTATTTGGATTATGGTAATACCCCGGTGGATGTGGGTACATATTTTCAAGCCATTTACCGATTTGTAGGTGTTTTTGTATTTGCATATGTCTCACTGTCGCTGTCAATGAATTTCCTTCCCACATTGTAGTGAATAATCCATATTTTCTCGCCACCCCCTCGCTACTCCCGCATGTACACCTAAAACAAAGGACTAGTCATATAGATCTACACTCATACATATGAACTGCATCTGTGAATATGTGAAATGTTACTGTAGTATTTCTATTTCACATACTTAAAATGCCTTTTCTGAATTGGGCTCCTTGCAGTGTGTGTGTGATTGTGTGTGTGTTAGTTACGCATACCAATGTTTTTAAAGTAATCACTCTTGGATGCTACAAGGAGAGCCATGTAATGACTGACACCGACTCACTCATCTCTCCACACACACACACTTATCTTTTTCATGAAGAAAAGAGGATAACTCACATTTCCTGAAAATGATTGGCATGAAATTTATGGTTAAGCTTCACCCATAATATTTTTTGGTGGAAAAAAAATATATTTTCTTTTTGCGAATCGTGTCAATCTTCCTACAGTCGGACCCTATTTTCACGGTGACCGGCTAGGCATGTGTTTTCTAATTTAAATCGGCGAATATTGTATTCGTTTCGGCTCTATTTAAAGGTGTATTGGTCATTAAAGATACTTAGAGCACATAAATAGAAGTTCCTGAGCCGCACTATAAATCTCATTGACAGATGGAAACCAAGGGTGAGTTGCTTGAATCAATGGCTTCCCCATTTCCCTATTACTTTCTGCTCTGCTTCAATTAGCAAGCAAAGTACACGGTGCCAACGCCATAACTCATTCCCTTCTTACAAAGGAAACAATATCTTGGTCGAAAGCCCAGAGGGGAATCCTGTTAGTACTGGTTAAAATAAAGTGCTTGTGCGCCCAAGAAGTGAAACCCGAGGCTCCCTTCATGCAAGCCTTTGTAGGTGGAAAGAGGTTTCCTTGTGAGTGAAATGGGAGATTACAAGGGCTGTCCAGTGCAGCCTTTGTAAGTGTAAAGTAAGCCAGGGGGGATCCGATCCCGCAGCTGCTGTGACGGCGAGACACGCGAGCAGCCCACGTGATTAATTTAGACTATTTATTAATTGCCATTCTTCACCTTGAATATTCATGATAAAAAGTTCTGACACGGTGCTGCGGCTTTTTCCATGTCGGTTACATAGCCTGAGATGTGACTGAGAAGAAAGATGAGGCCACATGTATCAACATTAGGCATAGCGATTACCGAATTGCGATTTCCTGCGCATCACAATTAACTAATTGATACTCCTAATGTATGAAACTATAAGAGTTTCATTTAGGGATTCCTAGGGGGTCGCAAATCAACCTTACCCGTTAATATTAATGAGGAAGGTTGCAATTTGCAACCCCCTCTTAGGAATCGCTAAAATCACGGGGATGGTAGCCTGTTGGGGTCAGCAGACTATTAGGTCCGTGATTGCTTTTCGATAAAATAATATAAAAATTTTCTTTAAATGCAGCAAGTTTTACTTAAAGAAAAACGGGTTGCGTTTTAAAAAAGAAAAACAAAAAGTTTTCTTTTCATTAGGTCTCGTGTTTGGCAATGCATGCGCTGCATGCGCTGTCTCAGCGACTCTTAAGTAATCTGTGTATGTTGGCAAGCAGCCGGTAGTTTCTCCTGCTGCTTGCCATTGGCTTAGTGTTGTAACTGCATTTCTTACCGTTCTTAGTTCTGACTTTCGTGTAGTCCGGAAGCAGTGGCCACCCACACAGTTTTAGTCCGCACTGTTCGGACTTTTTTTTTGTCATGCGCATCGCTGCCTCACCTATACATGGCAGCGGCACATGAGAAGACCGCTCCCTTTAGCGCTTGCCGTTTACTTTTGTTTGCGCAAACCAACTCAGCTATGAGGTAGGAGGTTACGCCAGTTTGTTTACACAAGGCTTCCCTGCATGCTCCCTTTTCTTTACACAAGGCTTCCCTGCACGCGCCTTGAGCCCGGGTCGCACTTCGCAGTTGTTCATTCTTCAGAGGTCTACAGTATTTCAGTCTGTTTTTCGCCACTGGCAGATGATAATTTGATTCATCTGATATATATATATATATATATATATATATATATATATATATATTCACTGAAAAAACCATTGGTTATAGACCATATATAGTTAGGGATTAGCATTTACAAAACCTTAATTTACTCGCACAAAACCATAGAAATTCGCATATATAGTTAGTTGCAATAACTATATATCGCACACCCGCAATCCACTGCTGATGATGTCACATATTACATCATTCATGACATGGTCAGTGACATCACTGATGACATCACTGATGACATCTCAAATGACATCACTGATGACATCTCAAATGACATCACTGATGACATCACTGATGACATCTCAAATGACATCACTGATGAAATCACTGATAACATCTCATTTGACATTACTGATCACATCACTGATGATATCATTCATGTGATAATACGATGAACCTCTTCAGACTCTAATATAACCTTAGATACAATCAGTGTAAACAGACACTCACAGACTGTCACTCATCCATGGAGTTACTCGCACGCCTAGTCAGTCATGCAAAGAATCAATCACACCTCCATTTCCTCAACTACACAGTTATACACACCTTACTTAATCAAACATATACTAACACATATTTACTCTCTTATACAATCACTGATACAAGTTCACAATGATCCATACAGCCACTCACACATTCACTGGCTCTTATGCACAGTTATTTATATATGTCAACTCTTACATGTACTGTGTTTTACATATGTACTTACTTTGACATGTAGCACTGAGAATTCCAATCATTCACCAATACACTCATGCAGACAGTCAACCGCCCATACAGCTGTTTCCACATGCACTTTGAACCCATACATCTAGTGAATCAACTGCTCACACATCTATGCACAGAGTCACACACCTCCCAGCCACCCCCACATACACACTCACTCTCCCATACAAATATTTGGACAACCAATCAATAACCCATATAGTTACTCATATAGCTACTGATCAACACATGCAGCAGTTTACAGAACAACAGACATAATGATGCCCAAATTAAGACAGTTTAGTCACTAACTCATGCACTCAGTGAGACACATTTAATCACTCACTCATACAGTCAGTCATGCACCTACAAAATCCTTCGTCCAGACACTTATACATCCACTCATTCTTCAATATGTAAGACATATTTTAACTTTACAGAAACATACAGTCACTGGATGTTGTCATCAGTGATGTCATCAGTGATGTCATTTGAGATGTCATCAGTGATGTCATCAGTGATGTCACTGACCATGTCATGAATGATGTAATATGTGACATCATCAGCAGTGGATTGCGGGTGCGCGATATATAGTTATTGCAAATAACTATATATGCGAATTTCTATCGTTTTGTGCGAGTAAATTAAGGTTTTGTAAATGCTAATCCCTAACTATATATGGTCTATAACCAATGGTTTTTTCAGTGAATTTTCAAGGTTTTGTAAATGCAAATTCCTAACTATATATGGTCTATAACCTATGGTTTTTTCAGTGAATTTCATTGGTTTTTTAAAAGCTAATATCTATAGCTGTAAAATATATTCTTTATTACGTGATGTATCACGTAGCCACGTGAGACGCCTCATGACACGTCGCATAAACGTGACGTATCGTCTCTGCAGCGGAAACAAAACCCGTAACGTAAGCGCGCCAGAGCACGCTTACAGATATATATATTTTTTTTAACCTTAATTAGACAAAATCCACACGTGCACATATCTTGAGGCCTTGCAAAGGCACATCAAACAAACAGTCCCTACAATTTTGCCAAGTTTGGTGGAAATCTATTCCTTTAAATTTAATTTTACTGTTTCTCTTGGTTTTCCCCTTGTTACGCTTACCGGAACGCTACCCGGTACGCAAACCGGACGCTCCAAAAACACAAGATGTCGGACTCCCGTTATGCTGCTGGTTAGCTGCCCGGTTGGCGTACCGGGAAGCGCTTCTACCGCGAAAAATCGCAATTTTTTTTTCTTTTTTTCTTTTGCCCCGCGGGGCACTTTAATACCCCCCTCATCAATCCTAGGGGGTCAGGAGGGGTCTACCTTGCCCCCTTTCCTTCATTTCCCCCTTTGTTTTTCACCACCTCTTGTCTCTCGATCCTACCGAGAGACAAGATGGCGGCCGCTCCGGACTGTTTACAATGTTGACAGCCAATCAGCTTCTCCCAGACTCCCGTTACGCTGTCGGTTAGCTGCCAAGTTAGCTGCCCGGTTCGCGTACCGGGACGCACCTCTTCGGCGAAAAATCGCAATTGTATTTATTTATTTTTTTTTTTTTTGCCCCGCGGGGCACTTTAATATCCCCCTCATCAATCCTAGGGGGTCAGGAGGGGTCTACCGTGCCCCCTTTCCTTCATTTCCCCCTTAGTTTTGGCCTCCTCTTGTCTCTCGATCCTACCGAGAGACAAGATGGCGGTCGCTCCGGACTGTTTAGAATGTTGACAGACACCAGAGAGCCAAACAGCTTCGCTTCGCAAAGCTCCGTTACACGAAAACTACGCGAACTGGTGCGCTATCCGGTACGCTGTCACAGATATATCTGTTTTTTTAAACGTTAATTTCTCAAAATCCACTGGAGCACATATATTGAGACCCAGCAAAGGCACATCGGGCTAACAGTCCCTACAATTTTGCCAAGTTTCGTGCTAATCCATTCAGTCGTTCGAGCTAAAAGTGAGGCCAAACGCCCTATGGAAAAATGAATGGGAAAAACTCGTTTTGGGACCCCCCTTTTTTCTCGGCCCCCCCTTGACGGAACCCCCCCCCCAAATTTTCAGGGGCTGCTCAGAAACAAAATGTGCCATTTTCCTGACAATTTCAGCCAATTCCGTCCACAAACGCCAAAGTTATTAGACATAGAATTTTCAAAAGTTCCATAGAGAAAAAATCCTAACTATATATACCTACTGGCTATCGCCAGTAGGTAATATATATATATATATATATATATATATATATATATATATTAAAGCATGGAAACACACTACTGCAATGGTGTCAGAGCAGCAAACTTCAAATGAAAAATACATTGTGGGACTCTGAACTTGCAGAGTCAATCAATTGACTGAATAAGAATTTGACGAGCTTTAGTTACCACACAAAAGCTTGGCTCAACTGTTACGTGCAAAGACTGGCGTCCTAAAGGTCCACGGTTCGAAACCTGCTAGATGCAATTTTTTTTTTTTTTGTTCAAAAGTTTTTTATTAGGAGCTTTAGAGATATACAGCTGTACAAATGTTCTTAACAGAATAAAGAAATTGAAATTAAACGCGTATAGGGTAAACAAAACAATAAAAAAGTTGGCATATGGACGATACATATGAGTCGTACTAACATTGTACACTAAATTAAATAAATTATAAGTTATACAGTAAGTTGTTAAGTTGTATACAGGAGAGTTGCATCTAATCACATACATGACGGTAGGCATACAAAGTCATAAATTGATATCATTACCACAACAGCATATTGATTAGGAGGGTGGGTGTACGGGACGGTCGCGAGGCCATCGTGTGATCAAGGTGGCTTGTGCAGGTCAAAGTAGTCATCTAGCGAGGACCAGAGTTTTCTGAGTTGGGGACGCCACGGGGTAGAGGCGAGGGCTATTTTGTCGGCTCCTCTTAAATTGGTGATCCAGTTAAGCCAATGGGGGAAAGGAGCCTTGTTCGTGTTTTTCCAATTACTGAGTATGATTTTAACTGCTACAGTCAGCAATAGGTTGAGTAGGGCTTTATCATTATCATTGAGTGTGGCGGCTTTGGCGAATCCGAAGACGAGCGTTGAGAATTCCCTTGGGAGGGTGATATGTAGGGCTTTTGAAATGAGATCAAAGATTCTGTCCCAATAGGTGGTGACACATGGGCATCTGAAAAATAAGTGTGTCAAGGTCCCCTCCCTCTCCTTTGCAGTTCCAGCAAGTGTCATCGTCCCTGATTTTATGTAGAAAGAGCCTCCTAGGAGTCCAGAAGGCCTTGTGGAGCAGCCAGAACTTGGTTTGTGAGAGTGTGGGGCTTATTTTTTGGTGAGTGGTGGACTCCCAGGTTCTGGCCCACTCTGCCTCTGAAGTAGGAGTGGATGAGAAAGAGTCCCAATAGAGCTGGAGTGGTTTGATTAGGGAGGATGATTGTGGACGAATTAGTTTGTATATTCTAGAGACTTGATGGCCAAGTTTGTTTAGTGAAGTGAGAAATCCCGGGAGGGAGGGGGTGACGTCCTTCAGGTCCGCTTTCGCAAGTGCTACTTTAATATGTAGAAAGTTATAGAATTCTATGTGATGAAGGTGGAATCTGTTCTGCAGTTCATTGAAGGAGAGTGGCAGTGTCTTTTCAGAGAGTTGGTGGGGGAAGTGAATACCTCTTTCTATCCAGGGAGAATAGTTTAGAGGTTTCCCTTTATATGTTAAAGCGTTGTTGTGCCAGAGTGACTCCCAATTTGAATGCTGGAATTGGTGTGGTAAGTGTTTGCTATCTTGAAGAAGAGCCAGTTTGGTGTTTTTAAAGATAGGGCCCGAGCCTAATTTGGGACGGAGTTTAATGGTTAGCAGAGCGCAGGGGTCGAGACCTTGTAAGATGGACCTTTCCACAGCAAGCCACACCGGGGTATACTCCGTCTGTGGGGTTAGCCAGTATGATCCTTGTTTTTCCATTCAGCTGTGTATGGGACCAACAATGATTCCGGGTTTACCAGACTATCTGTGTCTTGTTACATTTGGAAAGGCTGGTTTTCTTTTAATATACCCATGTGATTGTATGTGTATCCTACATTTGGCTTAATGGATGTTATTCACATGTATTACTGCATTTAAGACTCAAGCCTCCCAATTCTACCACTAGGGGTCACACCACAGAGACACGGTAGGTACCACGGTGCCTGCCTTTTTTATAATTTTGCCTCAAAGGCTATGCTGATTTCTAAGGGTGGGGCAAAATCCGTTCTGCTCGCGGATTTTGTGTATTTTCGGCAATTTCGCGATCCGCAAATCTCGCGAAATTGCCCAAAAATTCGCAAATCTACTTGCGGGCAGATTTTGGGCAGTGTTGAGTAGAGGACGTATTGCACAAACCAGTGGCGTCTTCTTGGATAAATATGATGGGCAGGGCTCATTCTGGCACGATGCTCCTGTCACAAAAATTAAACCTCAACAGGAAGCACTTACAGATATAAATGAAGCAGGTGCCCGAGTTGAAGCTCAAATTCAGTAACGCATTCATCAGCCCAAAAACAATCGTGAGCTTTGTCGAGGCAGGGCAGGTGTGCTTTCTCCCCATATCTACTGTCAAAAATTAGCTGTGATGCTGGATAGAGGCCTTTGCATACTTGACTTTCACAAGCACAATCCCCGTGCAGTTCCTGTGACCAGGGGCTTCTTTCTCCATATCTGCGGCACTGATCGGTCTCTGACATTTTATACACACAAGAGGCATGTGAACTCGCATAGAAGCCCGCCCGTTTGGCCCCGCCCACACACTAGCTATGTGCACCCTCTTCCCGCCATTTACCCACTAAGATGGACAGCTCACTCCAGGGACCCCTGCGCCCTTCGGCGCGATGGCATAGTAACACACACATGGTCACTGGAGACAACTCTTCTGGCACTTTACGCAGCTGTAGTGTAGGAAAAGCACGATACATTTACCCAATGAAGTAGCACTTACTGATTGATTAGCCAGGAAAAAGTACTCCAGTTGAGTAGAGGTATCGCACAAAACGATGGCGTCTTCTTCGATAAATATGAAGGGCTGGGTTCATTCTGGCACGATGCTCCTGTCACAAAAATTAAACCTCAACAGGAAGCCCTTACAGATATAAATAAAGCAGGTGCCCGAGTTGAAGCCCAAATTCAGTAACGCATTCATCAGCCCAAAAACAATCGTGGACTTTGTCAAGGCTGGGCAGGTATGCTTTCTCCCCATATCTACCGTCGAAAATTTTCTGTGATGCTGGATGGAGGCCTTTGCATCCTTGACTTTCACGAGCGCAATCCCCGTGCAGTTCCTGTGACCAGGGGCTTCTTTCTCCTCATCTGCTGCTCTGATCGGTCTTCGACCTTTTATACACACAAGAGGCATGTGAACTCGCATAGAAGCCCGCCCGTTTGCCCCGCCCACACACTAGCTGTGTGTACCGTCTTCCCGCCATTTACCTACAATGATGGACAGCTCACTCCAGGGACCCCTACGCCCTTCGGCGCGCTGGCATAGTAACACACACATGGTCACTGTAGACAACTCTTCTGGCACTTTACGCAGCTGAAGTGTAGGAAAAGCACTACACATTTACTCAACGAGGTAGCACTTACTGATTAGCCAGTAGAAGTACAGAAAGTACAGTCTATTTGTGCAAAACTGCAAATCCGCAAGTTCACGTATTTTTCTGCAATTTTGCATGAATTTGCGGACCGCAAATCCACAAAATTCGCCCATACTTACTGATTTCTAATATATGCGATCAATATTGTGGCGAATTCCCCCATTTAACTCCGGTAACGTATCTTAGTGCACTCTGTATTCCCACATCTAATGCACATTCAAGCGTTTGTTGTGCAGCTTGAGACCATGCTGGTAAGCGTAATTGGAGAAGGGTTCGGTTTTCATGTTAATCATAGTTGTGTACATCAGGCATTATATCCTTAGTCACCAGGAATTTAAATAGGGCGCACGTAATCGTAAGCATCACGATTATTGGATGATAGCGGCACAGTAAAAGGGGAACATTTGACTGAACGCATGGTTGTTTACACTCTTAGGTCTGAATCTCCTAGCAACCTATACTTCCTGATTAGGATACACATATACAACATCACGTTTTAGACTTGAAACAGGAAGTGTAACAGTGATTGGTTGAAACCAGTTTAAATAATGAGGCTATTCCGGTTTTCTGTTAACTGTGTCCAGCTCTCTTGTAGAGATTCACCGACCCCTGCCCTCCCCTCACCCACTGATCCCTGCCCTGCCCCACCGACTGATCCCTGCCAAATCATGGTAGCAGGTAAATTGCAGCAAAAACCTTTGGCCTTAGATAGCATCGAATCGGACAACCTTACGTTACTTAACAACTTCCCAGTTATTTCCGTGGCTGAGGTTTGAAACCCGGATACATCAGATAAAGTCTGGATCACTCTCTGACCTAAAGTTATTCCATATTTGACTAAACAGCTTGCACCTGTGGTTCAATCTTTCATCAACCTCTCTCTTTCAGAGGGTAAATTTCCCCCTGAGTGGAAGATTGCCCAAGTCAGACCTATCCGCAAGAACTCAAAAATCCCATGGACGGATCTTTCCAACCTCTGCCCTATCTCTATTCTTCCTTTTCGGAGCAAGCTAATGGAGAAACATGTTAACAGTCATCTTTCCAACTTTGTCAAACAGACTGGGTGTCTAGACCATTCCCAGTCGGGTTTCAGGCCTAGATACAGCACTGAATCTGCATTACTTGCAGTTACAGACACCATCAGAATGTCCCTAGACAAGGGCCATTAAATGATTCTGGTGGTGTTAGACCTATCCGCAGCGTTCGACACAGTTTCTCACAGTGTCTTGCTCACAAGATTGGAGGAGGTGGGCTAAGAGAATCAGCTTTAACTTGGATGGAGAGTTTTTTGTTGGACCGGTCCCAGAGTGCGAACCTCGGCACGTATCATTCGGCCCCATGTAGTTGACCAAGGGAGTAACCCAGGGCTCTTGTTTGAGCCCTACATTATTCAACATCTATGTTGCTCCCCATGCCAATCTCCTAAGGACATATGGGTTCATTCCCATATCGTATGCCGCTGATACGCAGCTCCTCTTTCCATTTAAATAACTCACTGCTGTAGTTCAGTTGGCCTTCTCAAATGGGATGAGGGCCATATCCCAATGGATGGTAAACAATTTCTTACAATGCAACGTGGGAAAGACGGAGGTAATGCTCTTTGGAGAAGCCCCGCTACTATGGACTCCAGACTGGTGGCCATCCGAATTGGGCTCTTACCTAGCTCCCAAGCTTATAGTAAAAAATCTAGGCATTCGTTTGGATCAGGCCCTTAGCCTAAAGGAGCATGTTACTCATAATGCTGGCTCATGTTTTCATGCACTAGGCTTACTTCATCATGTCTTCCCATTACTCCCTGATTCTACCTGTAGAACTCTAGCCCAGGCTCTGGTATTGAGCCGCCTGGACTATTGTAACGGTCTGCTGATCTCGGCAATGAAAGCCCAGTCAGCAGACTACAGGTAGTTCAAAACACAGCAGCACAGCTGGTGCTGAATGCTCCCTCCAGGACTACTTCCCATCTTCTCCTTGTAAAGCTCCATTGGCTTCCCATTCGCCAATGGATCAAGTTTAAAACCTGTTGCGTTATACACAAAGCACTACAGAACCTGGGCCCTTCCTATCTCACAGAGAAATTGTTGCTCTATGCCCCCTCAAGATCTCTCCGCTCCAGTGGCAAACATCTCCTGGAAGTGCCTTGTATAAGAAGGGCTAGACTAGAAGGGAAAGTTCTCTCCTATCTTGGCCCTCGTCTGGAATAAGCTCCCTCTCTCTCTCAGACAGTGTTCCGAACATTAGAGATTCAGAAAATTGCTCAAAACTTGTTTGGTATGGCTAAACTGCTAAGAACCACTACCTCGTCTCCCAGTCCGTTTAAGCGCAGAGATACCCCTTCGGGGGTCGATTCTAGCACTATATAAACAATTAAATAAATCCCCCACCACTGCCCTCCCCCACCCACCGACCCCTGCACTCCCCTCACCCACCAACCCCTGCCCTCCCCTCACCCACTGATCCCTGCCCTACCCTCACCCACTAGTGCTTAAAAACTGGCATATAATCAAGCGAAACGTGTACAAAATATACATGTTTAGGATTCAAGACCCATGCCCTTGAAGGCAAGCTATTCACATGCTCTGGTGCCAGCCTGCGCATTTTATGTGTTAATGAATCCTTTACTTGACACATATGCTCGGTTTAAAAGTCTTTCACAAACAAGTGGCTGGACATATTTATGACCCCCTCTCCAGCTTTGGCCCTTTTCGATTTACTGGTGTCACGCTCTGTTAGTTATGAAAACATTCATTTCTCTGTAACACACCCAAAAGTGTTCTCACTCTGGAAGGCGTGCGCACAATTATGATAATGTTCAAGCTGATAAAACAATGCAAACCAAAGCTCAGACATGCAGGGTGTTCCATGTGTGATGATACACAACCATAAGCAAGCATTTGCAATGCAATAGGTCTCGCATTTGCGAGAGTTTGAGCTATTGGCATTGTAAATGATAATGCCATTTATTTATGCGTTGGTTTTCAAAACAGATAAAAAAGGCATTCCCATTAACAATGCCAATAGCTTATACTTTCGCGAATACGAGACCTATTGATTGCAAATGCTTGTTTTTTAGGAGTAGGCAGTGGTCTGTGGGAGCACTGCCTGCTCTCAAAAAACATTTTCACCACCATTTCCAAAGAGGAAGGGGTCCCTTAAAGACCCCTTGGCATTTGCAAATGGGTTCCCATCAACTTGAAGTTGGTGGTAAAATGAGAATGTTTTGCAACCGCATTTATTGTCACAAAATATTCATACATATTGTTGAGATTCTGTATTTGGAAGGGGCACCCTAAACACGCCTCTTCCAAATACCGAATCACAAACCCATTTTGCAATTCGGTAACAGGTTATTGAATCGGAAAATACGTTTTGTTACATGGGGAAAGCCCTTATTTGCGTTTGCAAACGGGCTGATTCTGCGGATCCACCATGTTTGGGAACGCAAAATTGCTTGATACATGTTGCCCATGATTCTTTTCTTGGTTGATTCTACGTGTATTACCATATTATCAGATCATTATCGGAATGAAGAGATGCTCACTAATTATTTATTGGAATCCGTAGACCCTAACCTAGGTAATTTAGATGGTTTGAACCATAAAACCATGCACACAAATACTGAAACAAGCATTCATCAAACAAAAAGACAAATGAAGTATATTTTTACATTTTTACATATGAAAAAATATTTGGCACGTTGGCGATTTTCTAAATTCTGTTGAGGGCACCCATCATTCAGATATACTTTTTGATGCACTTGCACTGCTGTCACAGAGCAACCCCAGGATAACATCTTAATTTTAGCCTCCAATTTTCAATTCCTTCATATTTGCAGAATGTGTTATTTCTTTTTTTATACCCTTTATTAAACGTTTAATATTATTCAATTTTCTAAGCGATCACATCCCTCCTGATTATGAGATGCAGACCCCTTAGAATCCTCAGACCATGGGTTAAGAACAGCTATAAAAACTTTTCAGTAGCTTCAGCTGCATCCTGGCTCATTGCCAACGGTGGAGGGAAGAGCATACACCATTAGTACAAATATTTTCCTACAGGGAAAATACAGATTTTACTCAAACCAAATTTTTCGATCTGGCTGCAGATGCTTGACATGTTGTGTGTGTTGTTTTGTGAAACAACTTCTTATGCCTACTGTTTTGGTCATTTAGTTTGAGATAGAACACATAGCAGCTGGTGACCAGGAAATGCATATGTCGAGCATGACCGTTAGATTTGCTTTAGGTCACTTTGTGTAAAATTGATCTGTTGTCCATAATGGCAAGCTTGCTTCCTCGCCCGACTTCCATGCATACAACTGTCTCAGTTGTATGTTGAGGCAATACACAAATAGATCACTCATCCACTCACTTGGATTTAAAATCCATGGCCCATTGCTCAGTCATGATGTGATGGGTATGACCAGACATGAGTCACTTGCTCACTGTTCAATTCGACTCAAGTGGTGCCTCACTGATAAGATCCAAATGAGCTGAACCTGGTAGGGTTTTTTCTTTTTTACAGTGGCAAAATGGCTCTTTAAAGAAATGGACCTTGACCCTTTCAAGGAATCCTTTCTCCCCCGCCCCCAATGGTAGGAAATCACAAGTGGAAAAGAACTATGGAATGCTCCCTCTACCAATAATCTGAACTCCAGATTTCTGGCAATACAGCCAGGCAATCAATTAGCAGCAGGGAGATCAAGAGGAGACACATAAATGAGTTAAGCAACCCAAAAGAGTTTAGAGCTGGAGGCTATGGAAAGGACTGGGGAATCTTCCTTCCAATGGGCCAGACGTGACCTAGTCACCTGGAGTTTACCCTTGTCTGATCCGCTCCGTTTGGGGGTATCACTCTTATCCGATGTATCCTTTTCTCGACCCTAATAAGGGCAGGGTAATTGTAATACATATTCACTATGTGCATAGTTTCACTAAGTGAATGATGCACAATGGGATATCACTAATAGAGCTATGTAACCAGTGAGTAAGAGTTAGGTCCTGGGTGGGACCGTGCTCCTCTGGGCAGTGATAAGACATTCAACCACTCATGGAATTTGACGCAGAACCCTTTCACTAACAAAGCTAAACAAAACATTACAACAAAAATTAACACTTCCTTGAGGCAGACATAAAGTTTGAGAACAGTTATTTTTTTTTTAACCTTTTCCAACTTTTTATCTTGTGGCACTGCATAGCACACATATTAAATGGGAAAAGGGTAAACCTATGCCTGAGCCTAATAGTTTATGCTGAAAGGGTACCCTTCCAGTACAAAACCTATGCTTGACATAACGCACACACCCTTGACACACACACACCTTTGCACTATGGCACAAGGCAGTCTAAAGTGTGCCAGTTCAGGAGGAGACAGAAACAGTGCAATATCTTATTATATATGGCACTGTTCTACTCTCACCCATTCACACAAAGTAGTGCTGCATGAAAATGTATTAAATCTGCTTCAGCGAATTCCACACCTCATACCATTAGAGTGGTCTTCGTACATAAGGCAATTTATAGCAGTGTGAATGCATGGCTGTTCTTCTAGTAGGATGGTTGTGTTGTGTTCTGGGTATGTATGCAAAGTACTGTAAGGCCAAGTATGTTGTCTAAAAAACTCAGTACCACAGTCAACTAATAAAGAATTAAAAAAGAAACCCAGTCACAAAAAGGAAGATAAAGTGGGGCACATTTGTTTATGACAAAGTCTTTTTTTTGCTTTATTGCTGTTTGAATTCAAAGACTAGAGGTGGAATCTCATCTGTTCTCTATGCATACAGAAAAGACAAGTAAGCTGCAATGTTCATGGTGGCAACATTTCTACATTCTCTTATTTGGGGCTCATAGATTATGGCCATCTGAACTTACGAAGGTCTATTACATGACTGAATGGACTACAGTTCCAGCTTTCATCTATCTGCATTGTCACTAATTAACAAGCTGATGCTGTGCAAATAGCAGGAACTGCAGAAATAAAATGCAGCTGGGAGGGTGACTAATTTACAAACAGCTTAAAAAGGAGATGCATCTGAAACTGAGAATACTGTTTCATTATACTTTTATTCATGTTTTGCAGGTATTATTGACAGTCACTGCACACACGAACAACGACAAGTTGTGGCTGTGACGGGTGATGGAACAAATGACGGACCAGCTCTAAAGAAAGCTGATGTGGGCTTTGCAATGGTATGTCATAAGTAAAGATGCAATAGTAGTCGTTGTTTGATGGTTCAACAGGGTGCATGGTTCTTTGGCTTCTGGGATTTTAGAGCACACTATCATTGCTTAACTTGATGAAAGCTTGTCCATTTCTTGGATATCCTAAACGAAGTAAGCATATCCTCAGTTGTTTAGTGTTCTTTTTTAAGAAGTAAATGCATGTAGGCAATTTACTATTATTTCTGGGGATGTTCTTATTACTTTAATAACTGTTTGCTAAACGTCTATAGGGCAATTGTAACATACTTTGCCACCATCTATATTCTATTTTTGATTCCTGTCTCGTGTGAGAAATTAAAATGTAATTGGCCAAGAGACAATTTCAGACTTAATGAGTTTTACTTTGAGAATGCTGGTTACAAAGTATTTCACAAAGGTATCGTATCCCCAACTTTATTGAGCGAGGGGCTATGGTTGGTCCACCTGCTTATTACTGTCTCCTTACTAGCCTGGCATTCTATCATGTAACATAATGGCAATTTATATTAGGCTAGGCAGTTTAATAGATTATTATGAAATAATGTCTCACCAGTCATGCCCCTGCATCGTGCATTTAATTTAAAATACTGACATTCATAGACAAGAATACAATAGTAGAATTTCACCTACCTCTGACTAAGCTTCAAACCTTCAATTGATCGGGCATTGTTGGGTAAACCCACCATGTTTGCTGATTAATGTCTCAAGAAATCAAGTGACAAAAAAATATAAAAAATACATTATTGTGGTGGGTGGGCACAGTAACGTGTCTTCTTCAAAATATAATCATAAATTGCCAATCACTTTCTAAAATATTCTAACTTAGACTAATATCTGTAAAAGTAATGATTTTGTTGAAAACAAATAACTAGTACATGAAATAAAACTACATAATTCTAGTATATCTATATTGCCTATTTGAATCACAAAATCTTGAAAAATATTGCTGCAAGAAAGTGCCCCTTTTTGCATGGTCACCCTCATTTCTTTGGACTGATGCTGCTGTTTTTTTTAGTATTTGCATTGAGACACTGCTAATAAGGTCCCAATGCATGTTCTCTGACCACTAAAATATGGTAAAAGGGATTAACTTCTAACTGACATATTTAACTTTACTAAATAAAGCCGTGACATATGTTGCATAAATACATCCATGGCATGGAAAGATAAATATCACCCGATAACAGAAGAACTTATTGTGCCATTTATTATGGTAACAGAGTAAAATATTTCTACAGGTCTACCATTATAGCCTGATGTCTGCAGTTTAAACCTACAGCCCGACCTGTCACAATACCAATTTCCACAGGAGAAAACCCTTCCATTTAACTATTAATAACTCCTTTGTAGACCTTGTAGCCCACAAGGTGGAGTGCATGGTGAAAAAGTGGGATATGTAAATGTAATGGTGCCATGTCATTACATTGCCAACCTCCCCGAAACGTGTTTTCACTGTGAAACTCTGTGGCTGTCCTATGAGGAAACTATAGCGCAGATTAATATAATAATGTTGCTATCTTTGGTTTGGGACAAGCTAGAGAAATGGTTCAATCATTATTTTCAATAAATATTAAAATTTAACTTAATGGTGTAAGTGGCTATTTAAAGAAATATTCAGGAAAATGCAACCTTTAGAAATGTACCTTTTCTCTGCCTGATGTTACAGGGAGCTAATTTGCTTCAGCATCAGTATAGTTGCCCACCAGTGTTTGATTTCAATGAGGTGTGGAAAGTTCTCCCAGAGAAGGGACAATGTCTTAGGTCCAACAACAGGGAAGCCCGAGACCAATTCAGAAATAGCAGTTTGTTAAGTTCCAGAACTTCATCAATAGGAACATTGGTTAGGCCTACCCACTCACAGTTAAGTGTAAGGTGAGACCTGAGCAAAGGAAGGCCTTTGTTCTTTATAACCAGTGAGCAACAATGCAAGTGGGATGTGGAGCTGGTCCCAGAACCAGTTTGGTATAGCCTAAAAGGAGAGGACTACTCATATCACTGACCACACACCTGATGGATCTACAGGCTCCCGATAGGGCCTTCTTGGAGCTTTCCTAGAATAATACACTCTGAGCCAATTTGTAGTAAGCTACAGGAAGTGCTAAAAATGTACTTCTAAATGCTTTACAAAGTTTCTCTAATTTAAGCATGCCTGCTTTGTGCCATTTCTACCAGAGTTTGAGCTCAGGTTTAAGTCACTAAAACCCTGGCCTGGACTTCACCAGTTAGTGACTACTATCCACCTCAATTAATAACCTATGTTTCCACAATAATTTAACAATCTTAAGGCATTGCACCAGTTCCATTAGCAACCCTAAAAAAGCAAAGGTAGCCTTTTTGGGTAGTATTTTTATATATGTGTACAAACGTATTACAATAATAAAATGTAAACCTTTGATAATAGAAGAGTAGAGGGATGCTAATGCCTACCATGTGGATTACATTTAGGTGTCCCTTATTTGTTTCTTCCAAGATTACAGTGATGCTATACACAATTCCAAAATGAATGAAAGATTGAGTACATGAATAAATCCGAATTAACCCTATACTATGTTCCCTTTTCAGGGAATTGCTGGAACTGACGTTGCAAAAGAAGCCTCAGATATCATCTTGACTGATGATAATTTCAGTAGCATTGTGAAGGCAGTAATGTGGGGACGTAATGTCTATGACAGCATCTCCAAGTTCCTGCAGTTTCAGCTAACAGTCAATGTTGTGGCAGTGATTGTCGCCTTCACTGGAGCCTGCATTACACAGGTGAGATGGTTAAGTGAACTGCAAAATATTCAGCGGAGAATACATTCACCTTGGCAAATATGAAGTTGTGGGTTCAATGTGTCATAGGCATCAAGTGATGTAAATAATTTTGACAAAGAAACCAATTCAATCATATGAATGCTTTATTTAGAGCATTGTGACGTGTTGCTGATGGAAAGAACAGTTTTAAAGGGCCCCTCCCCAAGTTATAGCATCATGGCCTGGACTAATAACAGGCATTATGGCATTTAACAACAGCATTCCTCATGAAGAAGTACTATAAGGCTATTAAAGGGTTAGAACGGACCAATTTTACAGTATTTTAAATGAAATGGAAAAAAAAGACAAACAATGGAATGTTGGAAAAGGGTTATGCCATCTATTATTGCTCTTCTGACACTTCATTGTCTTTGTTGGCCCTAGCAATAGTTCAGTGATGTAATTGTGGTTATTAATGTTCCATATCTCTCTTATAACGTGGACTTGCATCTGTTTCTATAGGCTTGATGTGCGTATATATGAATGTGTGTGTGTGTATATATATATATATACATCCAAAATCTCGAAGACGTCAGAAACGCCAGGAGCTGTGCCTCTTTCCAAACGGGAGGGTCCAGAAGCCGGGAGCAGCCAATCCCGGCTGAAATGTGTAAAGAAAGCAGTCCTTGTCCCGTCCAATAATGGCGGAACCGAGAAGGTCCGGACCTCCAAAGCCTCACACCAAGCAGCGAAATACAGCCAAAGAAACCAAGAATCCTCAAATGGATAGCAGGGAAGACGGTTTATTGAATAATGAGGCTTTGGAGGTCCGGACCTACTCGGTTCCGCCATTATTGGACGGGACGAGGACTGCTTTCTTTATATATATATATATATATATATATATATATATATATATATATATATATATATATATATATATATATATATATATATATATATATATATATATTGACCGTGAGAAAGCTGTGAGTGCACAGCGAAACGCGTCGGTGCTTATTGCTGAACAACTGAATGCCATTTGGTAAATAAATCGGAAGGAAAATTATTTTGACACCGGGAGTGCGTTTTCATTTCTTCTTCTTGGAGGAGAGTTGGATACATATATATATATATTCACAGAAAAAAACATAGGTTATAGTGGATATATAGTTAGGAATTTGCATTTAGAAAACCTTGAAAATTCAATGAAAAAACCATTGGTTTTAGGCCATATATAGTTAGGAATTAGCATTTACAAAACCTTATTTTACTCGCATAAAACCATTGAAATTCCATATATAGTTAGAAGCGCTAACTATATATCGCGCACCCGCAATCCACTGCTGATGATGTCACATATTACATCATTCATGACATGGTCAGTGACATCACTGATGACATCACTGATGACATCTCAAATGACATCACTGATGACATCACTGATCACAACATCCAGTGATTGTATGTGTCTGTAAAGTTTAAATATGTTTCACATATTGAAGAATGAGTGGATGTATAAGTGTCTGGATGAAGAATTTAGTAGGTGCATGACTGACTGTATGAGTGAGTGATTAAATGTGTCTCACTGAGTGCATGGGTTAGTGACTAAACTGTCTTAATTTGTGCATCAGTATGTTTGTTGTTGTGTAAGCTGCTGCATGTGTTGATCAGTAGCTATAAGAGTGGCCATATGGGTTATTGATTGGTTGCCCAAGTATTTGAATGGGAGGCTGAGTGTGTGTGTGGGTGGCTGGGAGGTGCGTGACTCTGTGCATAGATGTGTAAGCAGTTGATTCACTAGGAGTATGAGTTCAAGAGTGCATGTGGAAACAGCTATATGGGCGGTTGACTATGCATGGGTGTGTTGGTGAGTGAATGGATTTCTCATTGCTACATGTGCAAGTAAGTACGTATGTAAAACACAATACATGTGAGAGTTGAGATATATAAATAACTGAACATAAGAGCCAGTGAATGTGTGAGTGGCTGTATCGATCACTGTGAGCTTGTATCAGGGATTATATAAGAGAATAAATATGTGTTATTATATGTTTGAATAAGTAAGATGTGTATAACTTTATAGTTGAGGAAATGGAGGTGTGATTGATTCTTTGCATGACTGACTAGGTGTGTGAGTAACTCCATGGATGAGTGACAGTCTGTGAGTGTCTGTTTATACTGAGTGTATGTAAGGTTATATTAGAGTCTGAAGAGGTTCATTGTATTATCACATGAGTGATGTGATCAGTGATGACAAATGAGATGTCATCAGTGATGTCATTTGAGTTGTCATCAGTGATGTCATTTGAGATGTCATCAGTGATGTCATTTGAGTTGTCATCAGTGATGTCATTTGAGATGTCATCAGTGATGTCATCAGTGATGTCACTGACCATGTCATGAATGATGTAATATGTGACATCATCAGCAGTGGATTGCGGGTGCGCGATATATAGTTAGCGCTTCTAACTATATATGGAATTTCAATGGTTTTATGCGAGTAAAATAAGGTTTTGTAAATGCTAATTCCTAACTATATATGGCCTAAAACCAATGGTTTTTTCATTGAATTTTCAAGGTTTTCTAAATGCAAATTCCTAACTATATATCCACTATAACCTATGGTTTTTTCTGTGAATTTCATTGGTTTTTTAATAGCAAATATGAAAAGCTTTAAAATGTCAAGTACGTGATAGATAAAAACATTTTCGTATTTATGCACGCTGATGTGCTTTGAACGCTGCACCCCCCCCCTCCCCTCTTTTGTCTTAGTAGTACTCTCTCTTTGCAGATACTGAAGGGTAGTTAACGCAGGCCTTTACCCCCGTTGTAATCCGTCGTGCCTCCTTGTCTCTCCATTTGATTGATTGTTGTCCAAGCATTTACTGTTTTAGAATTGGTTCTCTTTGGATCATTCTCTATTTACAAACAAGCACAAAGTCGCAATACTCTGTTTAGTCTTTGCAGATAGTGAAAAATCGTGTAAAAAAATAAAAGTAATCGAGCAAAATCAGTAGGCCACTAATTGGATCTCTTTTTGACCTCGCTAAAATAGAAATATTAGGAACAACCCTTCATGAGAAATACGAAAATAGTGAGATGAACTGAGCTCCACACCATGAGGGCTGCAAGACAGCTCGGCTCCATCACCCATCCCGCACAAAATAACGACAAACCCTATGCAAATATTAAAAATATAGACAACACACCAGCAAAGAAACAGGGTAAAACATTTTATTAAAAAACTATTTACATAACGTTGGTTTATAAGATGATGTCAGTAGTGGACCGATGTGTGAATAGATCGAAAACAGCACAAGGCTCCAAGATCCGGATGGCAAGCTCCTGGATGTTGGGTGCCATAGTTTAGAGTTCTGAATTTCAGCCTTTTTCAATGCCTGTGCTTTGTTGAATCAAAATGGCGGCTTGACACAAAGCTGACTCAAGCGTTGCTACTGATGCTATGCAGACCAAAACTGATTTTCAGTTTGTACATTTTTCTAGATTTTTCAATCCAAGTTTGGTTGACTTTGTAGAACGATGGCTTCAGATTTTCAACATACGGTGTGGTGGCGCTGACTGGGAGGGGGCGCTTCGCTCCTGCCCCCTCCCCAAGTAAGATTTTCATACGTGAAAGTACGTTAATGGTTTTGGTCCCTGAGATGCTTCGATGTCACTACCATTCTCAAATAGCATAAGTTCTGGATGTTGGGTGCCATAGTTAAGAGTTCTGAGCAGTGCTTGTAACACTGTCTGAAGCTTATTTCCACCTACTGCAGCTTCACTATTCTCAAAGTAAGTGAGTGTCGTTTGTGGACCTGACTGCATTAGAAAACAATGTGATATGTTACCTTCCTAAACAGCTTGACGGAGGCCCCTGAGGGGCGGTGTGATGGCCATGGACTCGGAGAAGACGCTTGGCTCCGACACCCTCCCCAAGTCTTACAGCACTGGTGTAGCCTGAGATCGCCCCCGACATAGGCGGCCGGCTCCCGGGGTCCGGCGGAACTTTTTGCCTTTTGATGACTCTTCAATTCTGGACCTTGTCCCACAATCCGTTTGACCTGAAGACAAGCTGTAGTGGGGCACCCCTTTATCGTTTTAGTTGCCATTCCGCCCGCTTTTGCTACACTGTGCCTCTTCCGCCATTCAGCTGTTTACCGCCCGCTCTTGCGACTACAGCGTCTCGCTCACCATGTAGTTGAGATGCGCCCGCTCTTGCGCTGCAGCGATAGGCGGCTGCCACAGGACTCTCAAAATGGCGGCCGGCTCTTCGGTTTTGGGCCTGGTCCACTAAAATGGCCCTGGGACACCTTGGAACTCGGACGCTTGTCTGCTAGGGCTTGAGTCCCATTCTCGAAAAGCGTCCCCTCAGCCGTGAAGATTCTACAAAAGTCTTGGGGGCCTCCGACTCCCGCAGGCTTCTGGTGGGGAGCGGCTGCCATGATTGCTCGTGGAATGGCCACGACGGAGCTACGAGATGGTAGTGGTCTCATGCTGACGCCAGCTTTAGTCTGAAACATCCAGAAACACTATAGACTACCAATTCGATCAGTTCCGGTAGCGCCCCAACATGACCCGGAAGAGAAGAACTTGCCCTCCCCTCTTTGACTGATGGTTCTTGTTGCCTGTCCCCTCTGTTGTCATTTAACAGAACTTTTTGGACTGCTGAAAGGGGTTGTGTTCTGAACGCTGGTTGGTGGAGACATTTAGACTATATTCTTGACCTACGTTGTCGCGTAATGCGTTTTATGACACGCCGCGTTAGCGCACCCGGAAGTGATCCGAGGCGCGGCGCGCAGCGCGTAACGTAAGCATAACAGGTCATGTGACTTGTTAATAAAACTTTTCATTGGTTCATTTTACTTTTGTTAATTTAATGATGAAAAGCTTGGTCATATGACCTAAAAATTACGCTTTTTATTATTTTCGAACAATATTTTTTTTTCAAACATATGTTATAATATTCCAGGCTAATGTACTTTCCCGGAAAATTTACAACTGTCTTGCAAGTAAAATATATTCCTTTTTCGAGAAAAAGGGCGTTTCTTCCTTCCATGACGGAGCCGTTGAGTAAAAGAGATTCGGCCTGCTGTCTTAGTCGCCGATACGCCTGATTATCAGATTCTTATCGATCACTTTATGTTGCAGACATGAAAAGCACAACTGCCCTTGACCATTTATCTTTACTGCGTTCCTACATATTATACCTTTTATCCGTCATGTAATTGGACTGCTTTATTTCACTTGCCTTTTACTGATTCGAAAACAGTCACTAAAAGTAAAAACTTTACAAATGTAAATACTACTACCGTGTTTTGTTTTAAAAACCTTTATTGTGAAAATGTCAGTATACAAATACGGGCCTATAACCACGTGGGCCGGCCACGGAGCAAACTGAAATCGTATATGATGAGGAGACATTTACATTGTAGAAGAACGTAACGAGCGGGCCATTAGGTGACAAGAACAAAGGTGTCTAACAGTTGCGGAATCGGTGGACGTACATTTTGTAATTAAAATACGACAGGGCCACTTACAATAACATTTTCTAGATATACATTTGCGGGCAAGGAGTTACGAGTCCCATTTATACCGGCGCCATTTTGGGCGAGGCCGGGCAGGTCCAAGATATAGTCAAAATGTCTCCACCAACCATCGGCCAGACCAGAACCCCTTTCGGCCCTTTATGCTACAAGATGGTGTCTTCCATTCAGAAAATATTGGTGGCAGCATTTTGAAAGGAAACAGAAACAGCCGTTCTCCTAGTGAGTTTCACATTGTTACATTTAGGAAGAATGTTGAAGAGTAGTATGTGGAAAATTTGAAGCCATTTTTCTACAAACTCTCAATCAGACTTGGATGGAAAAAAAAAACCTGAAGAATGTACAAACTGAAAACCAATTTTTGTCTGTATAGCACCAACAGTAACGCTTGAGTCAGCTTTGTGTCAAGCCGCCATTTTCATTCAATCAATAGCGTCCCCCTGCACACATTCAGGGACCTGGTCGTGTCTTCAGATGAAACGCATTGTAGGAAAAGAAGCAGAAAGGAAAAGGAAAAAAGTTCCGCCGGACCTAGTGAAGCTGCAGCAGGTGCAAATAAGCTTCAGACAGTCTTCAACTTACTCTGATTCTTATAATAAACTTCAGATAGTCTTACAAGCACTGCTCAGAACTCTCAACTGAGGCACTCAACATCCAGGACTTGCCATTCGGATCTTGGTGCCTTGTGCTGGTTCCGACCTATTCACACATCGGTCCACTACTGACATCACCTCATAAGCCAACGGGGCACCCCACGCCGACTTTCGGCGCAGCATTGTAGGATGGCCACACCAGTGCGGCAACTTGCTGGACACAACATCGGGGCCATCCAGATCTCGGCGCGTTCGACTCACTGTACC
Organism: Lissotriton vulgaris; assembly: GCF_964263255.1. NCBI lineage: Eukaryota > Metazoa > Chordata > Amphibia > Caudata > Salamandridae > Lissotriton > Lissotriton vulgaris. Next base: position 1,033,622,725 of record NC_141697.1, read on the forward strand.
GCAACAGTGACCGAAACTCAGCTGGACACGCCGTCTTTTGGCGCAGCATTGTAGGATGGCCACACCAGTGCGGCAATTTGCTGGACACCACCTCGGTGCCATCCGGATCTCGGCGCGTTCGAGTCACTGTACCGCAACAGTGACCGCAATTCAGCTGGACACGCCGTCTTTCGGCGCAGCATTGTAGGATGGCCACACCAGTGCGGCAATTTGCTGGACACCACCTCGGTGCCATCCGGATCTCGGCGCGTTCGAGTCACTGTACCGCAACAGTGACCGCAATTCAGCTGGACACGCCGTCTTTCGGCGCAGCATTGTAGGATGGCCACACCAGTGCGGCAATTTGCTGGACACCACCTCGGTGCCATCCGGATCTCGGCGCGTTCGAGTCACTGTACCGCAACAGTGAGCGCAACTCAGCTGGACACGCCGTCTTTCGGCGCAGCATTGTAGGATGGCCACACCAGTGCGGCAATTTGCTGGACACCACCTCGGTACCATCCGGATCTCGGCCCGTTGTGCTGCCTTCGGCCTATTCGCACATCGGTCCGCTACTGACGCCGCCTCACGTGCCAACGGATTTTCTACGCTTTTTGTAGCCCTATGCCGCATAACAGGTCATGTGACTTGTTTATAAAACTTTTCATTGGTTCATTTTACTTTTGGTTTCCTAAAGATGGAAGGCTTGGTCATATGACCTAAAAATAACACTTTTCATTGGTTTAGAACATTTTTTTTTCCCAAACGATGAAAGCCCCACCTTGTTTCTGGATCATTCAGACTGAAGCTGGCGTCAGCATGAGAGCACCACCATCTCGTGGCTCCGTCGTGGTCATTCCGCGAGCAATCATGGCAGCCGCTCCCCACCGGAAGCCTGCGGGAGTCGGGGGCCCCCAAGACTTTTATACAATCTTCACGGCTGAGGGGACGCTTTTCGAGAATGGAGCCCAAGCCCTAGCAGGCAAGCGTCCGAGTTCCAAAGTGTCCCAGGACCATTTCAGTGGACCAGGCCTAAAACCGAGGAGCTGTCCGCCATTTTAAGAGCCATGTGGCAGCCGCCTATCGCTGCACTGCAAGAGTGGGAGCAACTCAACAACATGGTGAGCGAGACGCTGTGGCCGCAAGAGCGAGCGCAACTCAGCTAGATGGCCGCCACCTGGGGAGGCCCGTTCACGCCGGCTCCCCCACGCCCCCCCCCCGGGCCGCCGCACGCCAATTTTCGGAGCAGCATTGTAGGATACCAAAACCAGTGCGGCAGTTTACTGGACATCACCTGGGTGCCTGTCGTACATGTTGTGTCAGCCATGTGACACTGGACACAGACCGCTACTGACGAGGCCTCCCCCCGCACCACCCGGGACGCCCCACGCTGTTTTTCTGTGCTGCATTGTAGGATCCCTAAACCAGTGCGGCACCCAGGCGACATCACCTGGGTGCCGTCCAGAACTCTGCACGTTGTGCTGCCTTGGGACTATTCGCACAACAGACCGCTACTGACGAGGCCTCCCCCCGCCCCACCCGGGACGCCCCACGCCAATTTTCGGAGCAGCATTGTAGGATCCCTAAACCAGTGCGGCACCCAGGCGACATCACCTGGGTGCCGTCCAGAACTCTGCACGTTGTGCTGCCTTGGGACTATTCGCACAAAAGACATCTTCTAACCATTGTTGCTTTTTGTGTTGAGAAATGTTTAAATGTTTTTAGTTTTTGTTCCGTTCGTTAAAGTTAGTAGTTAATAAAGTTTTATAACCTTACTTTGTTGGAGTGTTATCTATTTTTTTAAAAACGGGTGAATGGGGCCTTGAATCGGGTTATTGTCATGTGTGGGCTTTGGAAGTGTGCTGCTGCAGGATCGGACATTTCAAACTCAAATGCACGTTCTTTTTCTTACCTTTCCGAAGCATGGAGCGCAATAGCAGGCAGAGAAAGGGTGATGCACGTGTTGAACACTACCTGACCTGGCAAGTTGCTGGCAGTGCCCCCCCGCCCGCTCCTGAAAGAGGGCACACACACACCGCCGCCCCGAGTACTTCACAAATCTTTAAAAGACCATGCGCTTGTTCATGAGGCTTAAATGGTTTATCACCTCTTCTAGAACCCCTGCATCGACCCTCTGACGTTTCATGGAAAAATTACCATGTAACACAATACCAAGCCCTGTCAGCTGAAACCCCCAAGGAATCGTGGGGCATATTATCAAGGGGGTTTATCTCCGCTTTTTTGGCTTTAAAAGCCATGAAAGCGGAGATAAAATTATTTCCCTATTACCAAGCTGTCGCTAACACCAGTTAGTGACAGCTAAAAGGAGATAGCGACCATCTTGGGCCCCGCTTTGCATGTCAGTGATACTTATCACTAATGACATGCAAAGTGGCGTGCCAAGATGTTAGCGACTGGAAACAGTCCCTAACATCGCTACCTTCTATTACCAACTTTTGGAGATATTCGCGCTAAGCGCGAATATCTCCAAAATCTAACACCTGCCCTGAGCAGTTCTTAGCCATGTTATCCAATGGGACGTGGATAACATGGCTAAGAGCATTAGATCGATAATACATGAATATAATTACCATGTAACACAATACCAAGCCCTGTCAGCTGAAACCCCCAAGGAATCGTGGGGCATATTATCAAGGGGGTTTATCTCCGCTTTTTTGGCTTTAAAAGCCATGAAAGCGGAGATAAAATTATTTCCCTATTACCAAGCTGTCGCTAACACCAGTTAGTGACAACTAAAAGGAGATAGCGACCATCTTGGGCCCCGCTTTGCATGTCAGTGATACTTATCACTAATGACATGCAAAGTGGCGTGCCAAGATGTTAGCGACTGGAAACAGTCCCTAACATCGCTACCTTCTATTACCAACTTTTGGAGATATTCGCGCTAAGCGCGAATATCTCCAAAATCTAACACCTGCCCTGAGCAGTTCTTAGCCATGTTATCCAATGGGAGGTGGATAACATGGCTAAGAGCATTAGATCGATAATACATGAATATCGCTGACTTTTCACCTGCCCTGAGCAGTTCTTAGCCATGTTATCCAATGGGAGGTGGATAACATGGCTAAGAGCATTAGATCGATAATACATGAATATCGCTGACTTTTCTGCGATAATAGCAAGGTTTATCTGCGATAAAAATCGCCGATGTGCGGCGATAATTTTTGTCTCTAAACAAGTTAGAGACAAAAATTATCGCTAGTTGTTCGTAATATGCCCCCGGGTTTTTGCTTGCAGAAATCGGGAGGCGGGAGACTAGCACTGAAATCAGTACTCACACGCCTGAATCAGGAGGATTGGCATGTCTGAATTCTCTACAGCTGGGGCCATAAACTACATCCGCAGGGTTAGGTGATAGCCTGGGACCAGCCTGGCATCTAAAATGGCTGCCGTGCACGACAAAATTGTGGCATTCGAAAAAAGGCAAGATGGCGCAGCCGCTGGAAGAGATGTATCAACATATATCAGCCTCCTCAGCCACCCTCAGGAAACATAGGGGATTAGGATACGTCTCCCGCACCCCCTTATACCTAGTACTTTAATTAACGAAGCACAAAATGGCGAATTCCCGTTTCGCTACCAGTTTGCGGCCCAGTTCGCGGCCCGTAAAGCGCTTCTACCGTGAAAAATCATTTTTTTTTTATTTTCCCCACGGGACCCTTTAATAACCCCAACAACATTCCTAGGGGGTCAAGAGGGGGATACCTTGCCCCCTTTCATTAAATTCCCCCTTAGTTTTTCACCTTTTCTTCTCTCTCGATCCTACCGAGAGACAAGATGGCGGCCGCTCCGGACTGTCACGCAGCAAAAAAAAAAAAAAGCTCACGCACAGCCGCTGGAAGAGATGTATCAACATATATCAGCCTCCTCAGCCACCCTCAGGAAACATAGGGGATTAGGATACGTCTCCCGCACCCACTTATAACTAGTAATTTAATTAACGAAGCACAAAATGGCGAATTCCCGTTTCGCTACCAGTTCGCGGCCGCGCTTCTACCGTGAAAAATCATTTTTTTTTTATTTTCCCCACGGGACCCTTTAATAACCCCAACAACATTCCTAGGGGGTCAAGAGGGGGATACCTTGCCCCCTTTCATTAAATTCCCCTTTCGTTTTCCACCTCTTCTTCTCTCTCGATCCTACAGAGAGACAAGATGGCGTCCGCTCCGGACTGTTTAGAATGTTGACAGACACCGGAGAGCCAATCAGCTTTCTGCGCGCAAAGTTCCGATAAGCGAAAAGTAAGCGGACCGGATCGCTGCCCAGAGCGCTGTTACAGATATATATCTTGGTTTGAACGTTAATTTCTCAAAAACTACTGGAGCACATATATTGAGACCTAGCAAAGGCACATCGGGCTAACAGTCCCTACAATTTTGCCAAGTTTCGTGCAAATCCATTCAGCCGTTCGAGCTAAAAGTGAGTCCAACCGCCCTATGGAAAAATGAATGGAAAAAACGCGTTTTGGGACCCCCCTTTTTTCTCAGCCCCCCCTTGACGAAACCCCCCTAAATTTTCAGGGGCTGCTCAGAATCAAAATGTGCCATTTTCCTGAAAATTTCAGCCGATTCCGTCCACAAACGCCAAAGTTATTAGACATAGAATTTTCAAAAGTCCCATAGAGAAAAAATTCTAACTATATATACCTACTGGCGATAGCCAGTAGGTAATATATATATATATATATATATATATATATATATATATACATATATACATACATACATACATATACTGCATATATGTAGCACACATCCACCCAACAGGTTACTTGGCCTTAAAGTAGAGAGAGGTATTGTTCTAGCAGTAACATTAGTCATATACTTGTCTGAACAACCAAGTTTTCAGTAGCTTCCTAAAGCTCAAATAGTTGGTTGATGATCTGATTTCCAAATTTGGGAGCCTATCGCCGAAACGCGTCATACCGAAATGACATGAACTAATATAGATCTTGAAGTACCCCGTGTGTGCTCCAGTATTTTTTGGGCAGTTGCTGTGTAGCATGCTAGTTCCCCACTCTGGTAAACAGCACCCATCCTGAGTGCAGCAGCTGAGGGGGAGGTCTGGTGAAAGAAGTTGATGCAAGCTGCTGGCACCGCTGCTGCTGAGGGTGTGAGTTATTTAACTCGAGGATGCGGGGTCATCGGACCGACACCTATGGTTGTCTCCCAGAATTACATTAAGCGGCTGAGGCGAGGAGTCACTTGATGAATACTGCACGGCCTACCCAATTAAGAGGAATATGACCATTCAGGTCTAATATTGAGGGGACTTACTGAACATTACAAAAGGACTAATCGCGATGCATTCCAGGGGACCACGTGACATCCACCCATAGCCCATTGGGGATGAAGGTGAATGGGGCATTGGGGCCCGTATACACAGTGATCGAAGCACAGTTGGGTGACAAGGTCACATGGGAAGGGAAGACGAGTCACAAGAACATTGGAAATTCAGTTCTCTAATTGGCCGAGGGTTGACCAATGACGAAGGTCGACACAACATTTCTATCAATATTAGGTAGTATGTCAAGTTGGGACTCATTGTACGGCATTTGAAGAAGGCAAAACTGCTGAAACGCATCATGCCAAAATTACATGAACTAATAAAGATCTTGAAGGACTCCGCAAGTGCTCCAGGTTTTCTTGTGCAGTTGCTATGTTGCATGTGAGTTTCCCACTCACTTTCTTTATAAACAGCACCTGTCCTGAGTGCAGCAGCTGAAGGGGAAGTTTGGTGAAAGTAGTTGATGCAAGCTGACGGCACCGCCTCTGCGGGTATTCTCCGTCTACCACATGAGGGTGTGAGTTATTTAACTAAAGGTTACCGGGTCATGGGACCAATACCTACTGTTGTCTTCCAGAATTACATCTATCAGTTGAGGCAAGGGGTTGTAGTATAGTTCCTATATCCATGATAGGCTCTGCACATTGGAATAAGTTACACTATAGTTTAGACATAGAACTGAGGTGAGTATGTCTCTATTGAGTACATTAAACCTAATTACTGGTGTGTGCCCGCTAACTCAGAGGTCACTCGAAACTTCTCGAATAAACAAGAAGGGATTAGTTTCTGACAACCGCATAAACATGACAACTTTGTTTCCCTTAGAATCGGAACAGTCTCAGAATCGAGGACACAATAGATAACAGTTTCACTCAGTTAATCGTGTATGCTTCGTTTCTACAGAGTTTACACAGAAATAGATAGACAGGCGTTTCAATAAAAAGGGTTTATTGAACTGTCTTGTTTCTCGTGCAAGAGATATGAACTCCTACAATTGTAAGACAGAATGCGAAGTATAACACATACAGCGTTAGCAGTAAGGTAAAATAAAACTACAATAGCATTGTTTGTAGCTATGACATATATTCAAAAAAATACATACAAAAAAAACATAGGCTAAATGTGGTGCAGCTAGCTAGTTCTACCCCAGTATACCTAGCCTAAGTGTAGTACAAGGTAAGAAGTAGGTGCTGTTTTTCTATAGCCTAGTTTTAGCTATACTTTGAATTGGTGTTGCCAAGATTTGACAAAAATCCCTCTAGGTTCTAGTCCGCTCCATACCTTCGAATGAGAGAGGTTGGAATCGCTTTCCAGGTCTCGATCTCGACACTGGAGCTGGATTCTCTGCGAGGAAGATGGCACCGTCTGGTCAGTGCGTCAGGCGGGGACTCGACTTCCTTCCGCACTTGCAGTGGCAAGCAGTGTCATTCAAGTATGCAGCCGAACAGTGCTTTGCCATGGGAAGTGAAGGTATGTTTATACCTTGAAGGTGTTTAGGAATGCCAGTATTGAAATAAGTCAGGCAGAAGAACATCATGAATGAACCCCTAAGGAATAGATGTTCATGCATAATAAATGAGTTCTTGGAGAAATCAATTATCGAAGCAAGGGGAAGGCCTAAAGACTTAAGAGTCTGGTTTTCCAAGACCTCGTTGTGACGTGGATAGACGGATGTAGGTGGCCATGCCCGTATTTGGTTAGCAGGGAAAATGCCTAAATAAGGGTAGGATTTCTATGCCTAAATATGGGCAATGCGAATTATGCATATATAAGGGCATAAATCGGGAAACCTATATACGGTATCTAAATCGATACACAACACTCACTCCACTTTCGTATGAACGACATTACTAAATTCTAAACATGCTAAACATATCTAAAATATAGCTACACATGAAGTGCTAAAATCATGTCTAAAATACATTGTAAAAAATCAATTAAAACCGGTTTTAAGCATAAAAATGCATTGGTGCTGTCTATTTAAGCAATGTTTCATTCCAAGTATATATTTACAGTGAATGCTAAATAAATGAACATAAACATATATACAGATGATGAAATGGCTCGTAAATACAGAAGAAAAAAGGCCGAAACCATTTCATGTCAAGTTGCATAAAACAATTGTTATTGACAAGGTGAGATATTGTCTCTGAAAGTGTTTCAAATAATTCTGTTCTCTATGAATAGTTCTACTGTAAGCAGATTACTGTGCCATAAAAAGAGAAATTCAAATTTGGCAAACAAAATTATTCATAGTAAAAATGTTTAGTCTTTGTTTTATGGAGCCCAATTTCAGAGTCTTCCCGGTACACTGTGTGCTGATTTAAAAGTCAGTGTATGGGGATGGAGAAAACATGAAATCTTCTAATCCAGTAGACAAAATGTCATCTACCATTGTAGGTGAAAGTTGGATAACCTCGTTTAGAAGACTAACCGCACATAGATGAGAAGCATCGCCGTCAGCATTGGTCGCATCATCAATGTTCGTATCAGATGTTACATGCGCTCCTGTTGTTTCGTCTCGTACCTCAACATTAGCAATTTGCGTCTGTGAGATCTCAATGAATGCCGTCATCATAATTGGTAGCCGCTGGGGACAACAAAGAGCATGGGCCATTACCGGGTACAGCAGAGTATCGATATCCGTATGCATGACTGATGGGAGTGTTAGACAGATGTCTAGCACACATTCTTCACCGCAAAGCAGGCAGCGTAAAACAGGTAAGATACAATCTTGCCAGATTGGCCTGAATGACAGAAACCATGTGGTATTTAATTCTTGTAGGCGAGGTAAACCTAAAATTTGGACGATGCATTCACGACACTTCATCTCCAATAAAGCTCTCCCTATGGTGCTTGGAGTGACGCTGGTGATTTGGCTTGCCATATCGTAGCAGTAGGAGCAAAAATAGGATCCGTGCAAAGAGTGCTAAAAGTAGTGGCAGTCCGCCAAACACAGAGTGCACGAAGTTGGGAAGTATTCCGAGGACTGCTTGAAAAGGTGCTTGAGGGAACAAGACTTGCATACAGCAAGTGAACCTGTATGTAACCGTTACTAGATATGGAATACCTGGCAACATGCCACAGCAGCTGTGATCATTTAACATAATGTAACTTCCTTTCGAAAGTCAGTAAAAAATTGGATTCATCTGAAAGGCTGGTGAGCCTTGCAGGTGGCAGGATAAGTTTGTAGTGGAACCATCACCATGTAAATTAATACCCTTGCATAGGAGAGAACTGCTTGGTGGGTTTTCACAGTTTGTACAGCTAAGGAACACTTCACGCCCCCTACTCCAACATCTGTGTGTGTAAGGTAAATCACAGGATGTCTTGATGTATTCTTTACCCAACCTTTCATATTTGCCTGCTGGTATATGTTTTGAAAATGGAAAGGTGTAACAGGCAGAGTCATTTTACCATGTATGCTCCACTCAGTAGCTGTTTTTTCTGCCACAGTGAATGGTCATTTTTCCAGTTTTTCAATGCTCAGCACCGTATAGTCTGCTCCCCTTTGTGCCAGTTTGATCTGTTTATCAGTGAGATTGAATTCTGAAAACAGTGACATAGTGTTGATTAAACGCCAAGGCACATAGCCTGCACGCAGGTTTTGTAGCGTCCAGCCTAATAGCATGATAGAACATAGCTGAGACTGACCATGTTGCAACATCACCAAGTCTTGTTCCATGATGTCTATGGCAGAAGATACAATGCTGTCCAATAAATATATCCTGGACGACAGAGTTGTTAACCCATTGTCTACTACAGCAAGATATTTCTCTAAATAAATACTATCAATTTCTCGTATGCTTTCTGCAGTTTGTGCTTGGGTAACCTTCCATATTTCATTATAAGCAGCGTAGATACCCGCACATATGAAATGTTTTTGACGCAGTTTTCTTGGACCTAGAAAGAATTCCCTAAGGTCTGCACCTTCTTGAAGTAAAGTTTACGTGCTCTTTCATAACCTCTAGTGTAGCTCCCTGTAGCCAATCAAGACAAAGTTTCCTTACACTGTATGTTGTTACTACCCCTGGATGCTGTCTTTGAACATAGCGTGGGTCTGGCCTATTGATATTGAAACCCTGTGTTTTGTTCAGGAATTGTTTTTGACAGTTGTTTGTGTCTGTGGGCCAGAGCAACCATTAGTTCCATTCTGGATCTGATTAGTTGTGATGCGAAATAGTATGTACGTCGACCTCCCCCTGTGTAGTGCTATTACTTGCAGGTGCAGGTATGGACGGAGTGTTCATGTCTTTGAACTTGGCTAACCCAAGCCAGGAAGTTTGTTGGACAATGTCACTCAAAAACATAATTTGCTCAGGGATGATACAGGCTCTAAACAAAGTTTCTTCTCCCTGCACTTGCCAATCTTTTGTACCCCAGACAGATTTAATCTCCATGTTGTCTTTCCAAAAGTCGAAACCCTGTCCAGACAGTTGCGCAATAAAGGCTGCAGAATAAATCTGTTTTGTATTGGTTAACATATTTTTCGTTCCTGTCCTGTTAACATTTTTAAAGAAAAACGTTTCTGGATTTGACAAGTTGAATCCTGAAAAATATGGACATTTCTTTGCAAAAGTTTTTGAGCTACCCTTTGGAGGTGTAGGAAAATGTTCCCATTGGTTATACATAAATACATTTCTAGGTATTGCAGTTTTGTGGTTATAAAAATACATTTGTTCATAATCTGATGAACCCTCTAAATATTCATAACTTGTGCTTACTGCAGACATTTCTAGATCAGACATCAGGTTATTAACAGTATCGAAGTCCTAATCATCAGAAAAGGTACTAGAGGTAATAAAGTCACTTAAATACATTTTAAATAAGTGTGGAATCTTCAAAAGTTCCGACAGGCCAAAAATGTCATATTCAGTTCTGTCCCAAACTATACCATTTGGTATAGAAACGGCTGTGATGTTCACTGCTGACAAGTCTTTTTCTTCACGGTGGGATGATTTATGTGGCTGGAGAAGTAAGTTCACTCTTTTACTTGCTGTGTCCATTTGAATATATCTTCCATTTTTCAGCATACCCAGAGTTATTATGAGTGCTAATCAAAGTAGAAATAAGAATATTCCCAAAACAATCCATAGTTCAATCCATGGTGAAACCAGAAAGTCTTTTTCAGGAGATGAAAAAAGTCTCTTGTGTGTTCTTTGAAAGTTCTTTGTGCTGGCGTCATTTCAGGTTCGCTGGGATCCTCAGAAAACGTATCAAAGTTAATGAAATAGCCAGAGGTAGTTCTCTCAACGGTTGGAATTGCATCAGGATTCATTGAAATCGCTGGATCCAGTTGATCACTTGTTACTTCGTTGGAGACATGTGTATCAGGACGAACTGCTATTTGGGTATCAAGAGGGATGAGGTCCATAGCTTTATTGCATAGTCCATCTTTTCTCACTGTAGAATCTTCAAAGGTGATGAGTCTCTCAGTTTGAACCTCTTCGATTGTAGCTAGAGGAGTGTGTCTGCTACATTGTTTGAGTCTACTTGGCCTACTGTTTAGTATCAGCCACATAGTGTGGTTTGATCAGGTCGATGGACACAAATCTTTTCTTCTTTTTACCAGCAAGCAGTGGAAAAAGTACTGTTCTTGATCTGTGGATTGCTAGGACAAGTACTGGTTACCTCTAAGAAGGCCCAAACTCCTTCTTGTCCGCGATCTTTTCGCTGACTAGATCACTAAGCTTTGGGATCCAGACAGGCTTTGCTGGGAAGTTTTTTTTCCCTCAGTGGTGGTTGGCTTCAGGAACACGTTGCTTTGTTTCGATCTTAGTTTGTTTAAGTCCTGTAAAACAGCCAAACGATCTTTGATATCAAATGTCTTATTTTCCACACCTGTGCCTTTTATATCAAGGTCCGGTATCAACATTCTTTTCCTAAATAGGACCACATATGGAGTGACACCCCCTAGAGAACTTCTTGGCAAATTTGTTAATGATGTTTGGTATTACCCTATCCCCCACTCCTCGTAATCGAGCAAACAAAATGCTGTTCGCATCAATTATATATGAGTGGAAACATTTTAGGTAACGCTGCACCACTGCTTTTGCTTGAAGCATTGACAGCCAGTATTATTTCACTGTCTATTTTTGTTTTTGAACGAGTGATTGCAGCTACGGAAGCCGTTTGCACAGCCCATTTGCGGCTTCATCAGCCAATGAATTCCCTTGAACGTGAACGCCATCACATTAATGACTCTGCGTGTGTATCACGTGAGTGTTTTGTAGTCTGTTTTGCAATTGAAATACTTGTTCCCAAAGCGTTTTATGCTTGATTGTGCCACCTTTTGCATCTTTGAAACCATTTTGAATCTAATTCTGTAAATATTCATTGTAAGATTTAACACAGTAAAATGAATCGCACACTATGAGTGTGGGGAATTCGCGATCCGTATTTTCAAGTGCCATTTTGAATGCTAGTAGTTCAGCTCGCTGAGCTGTAAAATCTCCTAGAGATTGCGTTTTTGTGACCATTGGTCTAAATTTGCCATCGCGCATACGACCTTTAACGATTACGCATGCTACACTATAAGCTTCCTTACCCTCCGTAGCGGGTTGTGCAGATCCGTCAGTACAAATTATAAATTCATACGGGTCAAGAGGGAGAATCTCAGTAGGCAGAGGACATTCATGTTCGTATTGCAGGAATGCTTGTGTTTTCAAATAAGGATCAAAAACATATTCACATCAGTTGCAGCAAGAGAATTAACCCATTGTATCCATCTTGGATACAACACTTTTGCATTTGGAATGCTAGCTTTTGTAACTGCCTCTAAGGCTGGTACAGGGGTTGCAACCATACTATGTTTCTCCTGTGCTAGGGCTCTTTCTTTTGCTACAATTTTTTGAACTGATGTCAGAATTCTTTCTGTTGATGCAAATTTAATTTCTGCTTGTGTATACAAATGTGATTTGTATGCAATCGTTATTTTTTAACCTTCATTAAACGTTAAGTAGGTAAATCCGCATTGACCTCAATGATTCAGATCACTAAGTTGCGTACAAACTTAGTGACCTGAGCATGCGCATTCCTGGTGAGGCGGGTGGCGGGCGGGTGTCACGTAACAGAAATTTGGAGAGAGGCACAGAGATTGGTTCAATCTCCGTGCCTCTCCGCGAAAGTCCCTTACGCGACTACCGCCCACCCCTAATGTGATTCAGGGAATAGTATCCTTGAGTAGAATATCTCTGTCTGGTGAGATTCATGTTCCTCTATCACAAAAACTACTCTACCACCTCTCGGTGTTAGGCCATGTTTTATACGTTTTAGAGTTATAGCTCTCCTTAAATTTGGAGCAATGATTATCTCATTTTTCATTGGTTTCATTAAAACCTGTACAATCAAAAAGTGCTGCAACATTGTCGGGTACAGCTCCACCGGTTTCAGTGTTAGTGCTGTCTTCGGTCATTGTTTAATGAAAATTGCAGAGCAAGTTTCAAGGGAACAAAGATAAGGTGCACTATATTTTGGAACACTGTGTCCTTTAACGGTAAACAAACCGAACAGCTAATCCATAGGATTTTTCGTTCTACTCAGCTATGGCGGATATTATCCCTACCCACTCCAGACGTCTTATGGAATAATGGAATCCCTACCGCTCCACCCAGGGTAACGGATCTGCTCACCTCAGATCAATTCTTCGTCCATACTGTAATTCCCGCTCTCTACGCTCCAATTCCAAAGGCCTATTGGTCATTCCGAGATACAAAAAATCTCGCTCTGGAGGAAGAACCTATGAACTAGGTGCGGCCCAGCGGTGGAATAGGTTACCTTTTAAACTACGCATGAGCAAGACCGAACAAGAATTTCGTCGCGCTCTGAAAACCTTCCTGTTCTGCCGTTAATCGCCCATCTCTGGTCCCTTCTTGAGATCCGCAATCACTTAGCACCGAGACACCCCGTTGGGGTAGCTGCACGCTTTATAAAAGACACAAAATAAATAAATAAATACATAAATGGAGTTTTATGAGTAGGGGTCCCAGAGAAAAGCACGACTGAGTTACTTCAGGAACTAGCATTAATTTAGTGCCTCACGAAACCATTGGGCACCATGTAGTGTAGTTCCTATATCCCTGATAGGCTCTGCACATTGGAATAATATACACTATAGTTTTGACATAGGACTGAGTTTAGTATGTCTCTATTGAGTACATTAAACTTAATTACTTGTGTGTGCCAGCTAACTCAGAGGTCACTAGAAACTTCTTGAATAAATAAGAAGCGAGTAGTTTCTGACAACTGCATAAACATGACAACTTTGTTTCCCTTAGAATCGGAACAGTCTCAGAATCGTGGGAACAATAGATAACAGTCACACAGTCAATCGTGCATGCTTCGTTTCTGCAGAGTTTACACAGAAATAGATAGAAAAGGGTTTATTGAACAGTCTTATTTCTCCTGCAAGAGATATGAACTGCTACAATCATAAGACAGAATGCGAAGTATAATACGTACAGCGTTAGCAGTAAGATAAAATAATACTGCAATAGCATGGTTTGTAGCTATGACATATATTCATAAAAATACGTACATAAATAACACAGGCTAAAATGTGACTACTCATCTGGTGCTTCTAGCTAGTTCTACCCCAGTGTACCTAACCTAAGTGTAGTACGAGGTAAGAAGTAGGTGCTGTTCTTCTATAGTCTAGTTTTAGCTATAGTTTGAATTGGTGTTGCCAACATTTGCCAAAAGTCCCTCTGAGATCTAGTCCGCTCCATACCTTAGAATGAGAGAGGTTGGAATCGCTTTCCGGGTCTCGATCTCTAACAACTCGCAAGGGGAGTCAGAAACACTGGAGCTGGATTCTCTGCGAGGAGGATGGCAGCGGCTGGTCGGTGCATCAGGCGGGGGCTCAACTTCCTTCCAAACTTGCCGCGAGCCGTGTCGTGCAAGTATGCAGCCGAACAGTGCTTTTGCTTCCAATGGTTGATTTTCTTATTAATAGCAATGATATCTGCCTAATCTGAGTTCAGCTTCAATTAATGGCTACTCATCTATTCTGTAAAGGTTTTTTAAATGTAATACCTAACTATAGCGTCCCTTTAATCTTTGTTTTTTTTTCAGAGAATTTCTATATTTTATTAATGTTATTTCCTTAGAATAACGTTCATGTAACCTTTGTATTTTTAGTGAATTCTGTAATGTTTGAGAGTGAGTGTGTGAGTGAGTGTATGATTATCTCAGTGGGTGTGTGAGTGAGTGCATGACTGTCTCACTGGGTTCGTGAGTTGGTGTGTGAGTGTCTGAGTGGGTGTCTGTGTAGGTACAGAAGTGTCTGTGTGAATGTCTGAGTTGGTCTGTGAGTGAGTGTGAGAGTGTCTAAGTGGGTTTGCGAGTTGGTGTGTGAGTGTCTGAGTGGGTGTCTGTGTAGGTGCATGAGTGTCTGTGTGAATGTCTGAGTTGGTCTGTGAGTGAGAGTGAGAGTGTCTGAGTGGGTTTGCGAGTGCCTCCATGAGTGTGTGAGTCAGTCTGTGAGTGAGTGCATGAGTGTCTGTGTTTGTCTGTGAGTGGGTGTGTGAGTGTGAGTCTCTGAGTGGATCTGTGAGTCAGTGCTTGAGTGTCTGATTAGATCTGTGAGTGTGTGTGAGGTAGTATGAGTGGTTCTGTTGGGGAATCTTTTATCTTTATACTAGCAGCCCGTCCCGACGTTGTCCGGGTAGGCTTTGCGAGGTGAAAGGTACTCACCAGCATTGCGCACCCCGGACACGGGCAGCTCCTTCCTCTCTCTTACCAATTACCTCTTTTTGCCCACTTCCCCTCAAACTACCTGGCCTTCTGTTCTTAGAGCCTCAGCTTCACCTGTCCCGGCCATCCACCTGCGCACCTACCCCGCCCAAATCTCCTGAGCCCAGTCACCTCATCCTCACACTATCACTTGAGTACACTCACCTCAGACTTCCCTCATCTCAGCCCACTCCCATGTGTACCCCATCACCTCCTCAGCCTATTACATTAACCCACGTCACCTTTTAATCTCTACACCCTCCCAACCCGTCAGTTACACTTTACACCTCAGTCAGACCCCCCACCTCATCCCACCCATGTCCTTGCTTTCAGTCTCCCTTCTTCAACCTACCAAAAGCGTACCTTTCCTCACCCTACCAGGACCTCCCTTACCTCTCTTCAGTCCCCTTCACCCCTCTATTCACTCCGTACCCTCTCACCATGATAGCCCGCGTCATCCTCGGGGGCCGTCTCAGCCTCTCGGCCCCACTGTTGCCGCCGCTCTCTTTACCATGATGGTGGCGGACATTGCACTGAACTGGGTGTCGGTTCGGCGCTCCTCCCAGCGCTCCTGGTGTACGCTCAACGCCGCGTTACTTTTCCTCCCCACGTCTCCTCTTTTGCCGCCGCTCTCTTCACCATGATAGTGGCACACATTGCACTGAACCGGGTGTCGGTTCCGCGCTCCTCCCCGCGCCACGCCCACACGCCATCGCGTTGTATGCGCCCATGACATCGAACGCCGCGTTATGCCCTCATGACGCTAAACGCAGCGTTCATATCACTTTTCCCCTAACGTTCTTTCCCCCCTAATGTATATGGTGTGGTGCTGTATAGCCTATGTCCATCCACTGGACCTCCCCTTTCCAACGCTGTATTGGGTGTTGTGATTGGTGGTGTACTTTTCCAGTTTACCTGCCTCAAAGGTTCCCAGTTCTCGCTTTATAATAGTAGTATAGATATGAAAGTGCTTCCCTTTGGGGGAAGGGGGCCATGTGCCCCCAGGCCAATTTAAGCCCTGGAAATCCCACCCAGGGCACCCAGTGTGATTTGATGGGGACTGCGGCGGGAGGCTTAATGCCCCCGAGGGCCCTGCGAGCTCCCTACACCCTGCAGTAGCCAGCATTTCTCTACTCACAGAGAGCTGCTAAATATGCTGTTTCCTGTGTGCAGGAGCAATCTTTCATCTGTTTCTCTGCACACATGACAGTGGGCAGGAAACTCTGTTCCCAGCAAGCAGGAGCAGTTTGACAGCTCCGGCTTGCTGGAAGTGGCGTTAGTATTATCTCTCACTTGGCAGCTTCTGCCAAGCAAAAGAAAACTGCTATCTCCCAAGGGTGGGCACCATGGGAAATAGAAGGAGCCAGCCCTGGGGTGTTATTGGGATTACCTTATTACATCTTATGAGTGTAATTTCCAATTGAGAAGAGATGGGCCCCCAAGTTTGGTGTCCCTGGAATCACAATTTAAAATCTCAACTTATGGGGCCCGATGTAGGTGCCCTAATACCGGTCGGAAACGGCCGAATTCGGCCGTTTCCGACCGGTATTACTGTTTTTAGATGTAGGGCATGCATTTACAGAATCGGTATTTTACCGATTCTGTATTTACCGATTCGGTAAAATTACCGAATCCGTAAATACAGACTCGGTAAAATACCGATTCTGTAAATGCAGATGTAGCTGGCACATGTCAGAGTGCCACAGGGCTTTAAGAATCGGTATTTTACCACCCAATCCAATTGGGTGGTAAAATACCGAATACAGGTGTGCATGCACATCTGTGCATGCACACCTGTGCAATGTGACACACAGACATGCCCTTAGGGCATGTCTGTGTGCCACATGGCACACAAGTCCGGAATTGGGCTGCAAGAGGGTGTCAAAGTGACACCCCCTGCACCCTTGCAAAAGTCGGTATTTACCCAATCGGTAAATACCGATTCGGTAATGACCATTGATTCCTATGGGCTGCAATGCCCATAGGAATCAATGGGCTTTACCGATTCGGTATTTACAGAATCGGTAAATACCGAATCTTAACGATCTTTACCGAATCTGAAATACCTACATTTCCCCCCTTCTAATTTACCACTTCTTAAATACCGAATCGGTATGATTCGGTATTTTAGAAGTGGTAAATTAGAACTACCTACATCGGGCCCTAGGTGAAGTTGGATTTTAAATTGCAAGTCTGAAAATGCCACCTTTAAAAAGTTTGCATTTTCTTACTGTAGCCATTTTATGCCTTCTGCCTGTCTCTGAATACATATCTGGGGTGGATGACAGCTGGAATTTGTGCATTCCCTCCATACAGACACACACAAAGGGAGCTTAGGTGTGACTGATGGCCTATCCACATCCTAATGGGCCATTCTGGGCAGGATAGGAGGGGGGAGCTGTCAAACGTCCTGACATATGTCCTGTCCCCACACAAAAACTTCATACCCCCTGTAGTGAGTCTGTAGCCAGGGTGGAAAGGGCAGGGACTCTGTGCACTTCAAAGGTCTCTCTTTGAAGTTTTCCCCTCTTCCAAGGCACAACTGGGTATAAGTATTGGCCCTCTTACACCACCAACTCAGTACACTTCTGAACCTGTAGATACTCTGGACCAAGATGAAGGAATGCTGTGCTGCTATAAGGACTGTAACTCTGCTAAACTACTACTCTTCTGGATTCCTGCTTTGCTGTGCCGACCTGCTGCCCCCCTGCCTGGGAGTGAGGAAGACTGGACCTGCATCTCTCCAACCTACAAATAACGTGACTAGGCATGAGCGGGAAATCCATTACGCCCGCGGATTTTGCGGATTTTTGGGAAATCCGCAATCCGCGAATTTTGCGGATTTCCCGCAAAATCCGCAGAAAAAAATCCGCGGACGTAACGGGTTCAAAAGTTGAACCCCCACTCATGTAACTATTTTACAATGGCGCCAGCAAGCTGCCAGCGCCGTTGTAAAATAGTTACAAAGTTAGCTTGCACAGGAACCACTAGATAAAACGAAGCAGGTGCTGCTTTATTTTATCTAAGTGCTTCCTGTGCAAGCTAACTTTGTAACTATTTTACAACGGCGCTGGCAGCTTGCTGGCGCCATTGTAAAATAGTTACATCATACATGCCAACATTTCAGAAGAGCAAAGTGGGAGATTTTAAAAAAAAATCGTGAGAATGGGGCCTTGAATCGGGTTACTGGCATGTTTGCACGGGTTTCTGCAAGTTCGCGAGGGTTTTGTACAATTTCGCAATTTGCGAAATTGTACAAAACCCTCGCGAACTTGCAGAAACCCGTGCAAACACAAAAAAAATAAAAAAATCCGCAAAAACATTTCAGAAGAGCAAAGTGGGAGATTTAAAAAAAAAATCGGGAGAATGGGGCCTTGAATCGGGTTACTGGCATGTTTGCACGGGTTTCTGCAAGTTCGCGAGGGTTTTGTACAATTTCGCAATTTGCGAAATTGTACAAAACCCTCGCGAACTTGCAGAAACCCGTGCGAACACAAAACAAATAAAAAAATCCGCAAATCCGCGAGAATTCGCGGATTTCGCGGATTTTCGCAATCCGCAAATTCGCAAATCCGCAAATTCGCGGATTGCCAATCCGCAAAATCCGCCCATGCCTAAACGTGACTCAAAGGGCTTGTCTGCTTGACTCCTGTTCTGAAATCTCATGGACATCAAAGACTTCAAACCACCCTGCCTACAGCACCTGGACTCTGCCATCTTAGAGTCTTGACCTGCCAAGTGGCGCCAATTCAGTCCTGTACCCTTGGAAATCGGTATAAAGTGCTGCTCCAGCTAAAATCCATACATCAATCATGTTGTGCCACTCAGAACCAGCAAATCTCCATCAACGCTGACTCATCGCCTCTGCTGCAAGGATTGAGGACTTTTCAGCTGCTTCGGTGATCGAGGACATCAGCGCAGTGCATTGCCTCTATTTCCAATGAATCTCAAACTTTGTGTGGCTCAGAGCTGACTCATCGCCTACAACATAAGGTACTAAGCAGACGCATCACCTCCTTTGCTCCTCGCATCTCGTCCTCAATGCAACGGTGAGTCAAGATTCTTTTGCAGCAGAGCAAGCCTGGTCCCTGTATCTGACCCGTGCTCCATCACGGTTGGCATGGACTTTTGGATTTGACCCAGTCTAGGACGACCAATAGCCCAGTAGTCACTTTATGCTTTTAAGCACTACATTTCAGTTTATTCTTTAAAAATCTATAACTCAGGTTATACTTATTGAATTTTTATTGTTTTGGTCCTATTTTGTTCAATACATTAAGCTCTATTGTTTAGCCAGGTGTGTGTGTGGTGTCTTCACAGTTTTAATGTTTGAAGTGTTGCACAAATACTTCACACATTGCCTCTTAAGTTATGCCTGAATGCTCTGTGCGCATTTACCAGAGGCTGAGCACAGGTTAATTTAGGGTGAGTATCTGACTTACCTTGACTAGGATCACAGTTCCTGCTTGGACAGGATGCATACCTTTGCCAATCGGAAACCCAGTTTCTAATATCTTGTTTTTATGTGCAGTCCAGTCATGTCTCTAGTATTTCGTTGGTTTTCCCATATTCAACTGCATAAAAATGATTTTATAGTTAGAAGCAAACTCACCCTAAATAACTATATTTCACCTTTATTTATGTTTTAATTGAAACAAAATGACAAACTGAATAAGAACATACTACCTCTAATACACTTTTCATTTGCTTTTCATCTGTGGAACTTTTCATTTGTGTAACATCCTGCTCCCTTCTTCCATTTGTGCACTGATCTTCGTTGAAAAGATCAAACCTTTTATTCCGCCCACTGCTAAACTAAGTTGCATTTAAGCAGAGGTTTTCAGCATGAACACAGCATGAAGTTTTTTCCAGGAGTTTAAAGATTTTTTTCAGCCGGCTGCTTCGTGCTCTGGTGTGAGGTGCCAGTGGCATATAACTAATTTCTGCCACATCCATACATATACAAAATCTTTTTGGAATAAGCATCTCCTTTTGTGGTGTACTACATGTCTTTCCTTGAGCAGCATGGCCACGGTGAAGTGGCCTGCTGATGTCTGCAAACTCTGGCCCCCAACCACTGTCACCCATAGGGACCGAGTTGGCATTCTGGGGAAAACAAATGAGCATTAGAAGGTTTGCCCTAAAAAAGGAAGGCTTTTCTATGCACAGAAGCCAGAGGCCTTGTACGGGATGAGCCACTAACAAAGTGTCTCCGGTGGAAGCTCTACTGTCAGAAATCAATTGGTTTCCACACATCTAAATGAGGTAAAGGAGCTGCAGATTTAGTGAAGTGGGAAAATGTGTATTTACAAATCTTACATCACTCTATGATTAGATTTGAATGGTCACTTAACTTGTTGTTCAATGCACATGCTCACTGCATGTACTTGCTTGATGCGATAAGAATTTCTTTCTCATGTTTGGTTTTGCTGTAGCCTCATTTGGATTTTATATTCCACACTGATCCTGATGTGTTTTATCTAGGAACCCGATTCAATATTGTGACTTTATGCCCCTATACGGCTATAATCAATATTATCCCTATAATGGCATAATAATCAGAGCCATATTTCAGTAAATCGCCCCTGCAGTCCAAGACAAAGCAGAAGCTACTTCCTTAGATTCCTAGAGAGCACACCAAGTTCTTTCGACACACCAAACCTCCAGCAACCTGGGAAAGCCCTGCTCGCTTTGTTTTGATTTGTAATAGAACTCCTGCGAGCACTGTAAGAACGGTCAGTTCTTAGTGACATCTTTATTGACGTGTTATGTCCCAACCTTACGTCAAACTCGGCACCTTTCAGGTATAAATATACCAACGTTGCCTTAAGCAAACACACGGTGGCCCAGC
This sequence comes from Lissotriton vulgaris, assembly GCF_964263255.1. Lineage (NCBI taxonomy): Eukaryota > Metazoa > Chordata > Amphibia > Caudata > Salamandridae > Lissotriton > Lissotriton vulgaris. The sequence continues at coordinate 1,033,643,594 of NC_141697.1, forward strand.
AGAAGCGAGAATCCCACGGACGCTGCTCCTCCTCTTTGACGCGCTGAGAAAGACGCTGTCTTTTCTCCTGCCGAGAAAATCCAGCTCCGGCGTTTCCAGCCTACCCTTGCGGGTGACTGGGATGGAGAGGGAGATACCAGACCTCCTACATTCTATTCCCAAGGTACAGTGCTGACTAAACCCTTAGAGAGAATTCTTGAACAGATCCTTGGCAACAAACCTACTTAACTTAAACTGCTACTTACTTACTCTTTCCCACGTATTAGGCTAAGGTCAGGTGCACCGGGGTAGGCGTATTTTAGAAGCACCAGTTGAGCACGTTAGCCTATGTATATATGTATATATGTTTTATCCATTTTAAAGTGCCTTATGGCTAAGAAACCATATCAATGCTTTTACAGTATTATTTTATAATACTCCTTTTACTGTACGTACTTTACTTTACAATAAGTATTGCAATTGTGGCAATTCATTTCTCTTGCATGGGAAGAAAGACTGCTCAATAAATAATACCTTTTATTGAAAACGCCCGTCTCTCTATTCTCTGCACCCTGGTGAAATTAAATATGCACAACTGACTGAGTGAAATAGCTGTCTATTGTTTCACACGACTCTAGAGATTGACTCTTATTCTGAGGGAGCAAAGTTGTCATGTTTATGCGGTTGTCGGAAGCTGAATCCCTTCTTGTCTGAGCCAGGGAAGCTGATCACTTCCTATTCAGTCAAGAAAGTTTCCAGTGACCTCTGAGCTAGCTGGCGCAAACCTAAATTAAGTCTAACATAGTCAGTAGAGACCTAGAAGACCTCAGTCCTAAGTCTATACTGCTGTTTATGTTATTCCAATGCGCAGGGTCTATAGGGAAAATAGGAACTACACTACATGGCGCCCAACGTTTGGTAAGGCGATAAAACTAACGCAAGACGTAAGAGTAACTCAGTCGTGCTTTTTCACACAGACCCTTTCTCCGGTAAATACTCCAATAGACGTCTTGAGTGGGTGAAAGGTTAAAATCCGCCGGAACTTAGTAGGAAGAGATTCCTATGTAGAGTATCTGGTTTAGTCAACGTTGAAAGATACAGTGTTCCAAAATATTGTGCACCTAATCTTTTCTTTCCTTGAAACCCGATCTGCAACAAAAACCTTTCTGACAGTAAAAATGCCAGGGAGTGAAGACGAAAGGGAAGCAGCTAGATTAGCAGCCCGACTACTAGAGGAAGACACAAATCTCCTACAGAATGACCAGAATGCTATCCTCATTCCGGTCAATATAAGAAAAACTATAACTTTAAAACTTATAGAAAATGGACTGTCATCACGAGGTGGTACAGTCATTTTCGTGATAGAGGCACACGAATATCGGCATACAGAGGTATTCTATTCATGGATAAACTTTCCAGCGGCAAACGCTACAACACACAAATTCCACTATTACAGAATAGAGGAACCACCGGATGAATATACACCTTTCGAGGATATTGAAATACCACTAAATTACCAAGAGCACCTGCTCTGGTTTAAAGGCGCCCTAAAACATAATGATCACATCACCAGGCTCGGTCCACTAGGTAGGCCAGGAGCAACATGGCCGGTTCTAGCCAGCTACACACCACATCCAGACATTGAAAAAATGTCAAGAGAAGAACTTTTAGCACAGCTAAAATTACTAATTAAAATTCACAGACAGTTAGTCCAATATGTAATGCGGACTACAACAGTCCAACCAGCTGTTAATATTCCACAGTTGACCCCTAATAAGGGGAACACAAATAAAATTACACCACAGAACATACAATCATGTCTGGGAAAAACACCCGCAAAACGGGAACAAATTCCATTCTGGCTAGCACAGAAAATAGCTCAAATAGAGGCAGTATTCCCGAATACTATCCCTATTGAGAAACATAGGATTCTGACTATCTGCCTTCCAATGGGGGTCGCACCACATGTGGAGGACTGTGACACTTGGGGCACAGTCTTTGCTTCCATTGACACAAAAACACATGGTGTTCCGTCTCTGGCGGTAATACCAGATGTGCTAAAACAAATTCAGAATGAATACGGTCCAGAACCTGCTTTAACTCTTGGTATGAAATTACTGAAAGACTTCAAGCAGGTCTCGGCTATATTATTAGCCAACATAAAAGGAGAAGCAGCATCTGTGGCGATCCGCCAAAAATTTAATGAAACAGATATAACAGATCAACCAATTGAACTTGCCAGAATCATAGAAAAATGCTATGAAGAACTAGGTAGAGATAGTTTGGGTGGGAAACCGGTAAAACCCCAACTACTTGGAAATCCTGAAAAGATATTTATTAAAAGTAATCTAAACACTCCTAAAAAGAGCTGGGATGGAAATAAACAATCCACTCCCAAAGAAAAAGGTTTCCAGTCCAGAGGAAGGTCTCCTCGGCGGAGAGAAAAAACTCTGAATCGAGAACACCAGTCTCCTCAAAGGGAGCCCTCTGAAAAAAGATACAACTTAGAAATAGGGATAATTTGAAAAAGCCTGATAGATATCAAGATATTGATACACGTCCCTCTCGATCTTTTTCGCAGAAATCGGAAAGAAGAGGACGGTCAGAACACAGGGAAGAGCACGCCAAGTCCAAAGACAAGGAACCTGCTCAAAGTAAAAAATTACAATTTCCAAAAAAGAAGGTAGCCAGTATTAATATAATCAAACATGCCGAGGATACTGAGGACACAGCTGAAAAACGGAGAGTGGGCACAGACAATGCTAGACAGCGCAGCAGAAATCAGCATAGCTTGCAAGATCCTGATGAATCATCTGGAGACAGTGGACACAAATGAATACATTCAAGTGGAAACTGCAGATACCAGAGTTAGCGATCCTCATAAAATATACAAAATAACATTGCCTATAGAGGGAGATAAGACTAGGAACATAAGGGGTCTGTTTTGGGATAACCTCTCAAAAGGCTATGACATCCTGTTAGCTGAGAAAGATTGGCCCCCAGAGTTTGTCAGGGAGTGCCCTCATGGCGAAGAAATGATTATGCCTGCCTTCTCAAATCATATTCCAATTCACAGAAAATATATATATGCAAGAAAATGGGCAGTAGCTCAAGCACCTGCATTATATAAGAATCATGTAGGATGGGATGAGGACTCTCCTCCTCACAAAATCCAGTTAAAATGTCAACCTACTGCACAAAAGCAGTACCCGATTAAGCAAGAAGCTAAAAAACAAGTCAGGGAGATTTTAGATCAACTTGAATACCAAAGGGTGATTGAAACATGCACCTCTCAAATGAACAATCCTTTGTTTCCTGTCTCCAAACCAGACGATTCGTATCGTCTAGTCTTGGACTACAGACACCTTAACTCATGTTGCAAAACATTTGCGGAACAAAATTTGCACAGTGCGGCACTAATGAATAACATAGTTCACAAAAAATACAAAACAACATTAGACATCTCTAATGGATTCTTTTGTCAAAATAGTGCATCGGAAAGCAGGTACTTGACCGCTTTCTCAATAATGGGGTCACAGAAAAATTTCTGTAGACTCCCACAGGGATTCAAGAATAGCCCAGGATTATTCTCAGCCAGAGTAACAGAGTTACTACAAATGTATGATGATGAGGCATTATCTTATGTCGATGACATCTATCTCAAAGACGACGACTTGGATACTCACTTGAAAAGAGTGAACACATAATACTTGGGTTCGCAACAGAGGGTTACAAATTCAACTTTAAAAAGTCACGAATTGCCCATCTAAAGGTCCTATTTTTAGGATACGAATTATCAATTGAAGGCAAAAGCCGAGCAGACAACTTCTTAGAGAAGTGCGCTGTACTTCAAGCACCAAAAACGCTGGAGAACTTACAATCGATTCTAGGCTTCCTGAATTTCGGAAGAACTTACATTCTAAATTATGCAGAGAGAGTTAAACCTCTCTACGAATTAATAAAACCTGATTTTAAACCAATCAACTGGACTCAAAAACACACAGAAATTTTGAGATCACTGCAAACAGACATGTTAGCTAAAACAAAATTAGAAACACACGACAATACATGCAACCTTGTAATTCGAGTCATCCCAGGAAGATGCAGATTCACGTACCTGACCTCTAATGAGGGAGAAACGGTACTAATAGCTTACAAATCACATTTGTACACAAAAGCAGAAAAAAACATTCAGTCTTACAGAAAATACTATAAAGGCAGTTCAAACTGCTGTAACAAGAGAACGAGCCCAGGCACAAAGGAAAATTTAGACCACTGGTCACTAAACCGCAATCTCTAGGAGATTGTACAGCTCAGCGAGCTGAACTACTAGCATTCAAGATGGCGCTTGAAAATACCGATCGCTAATTCCCCACACTTATAGTGTGCGACTCATATTATTGCGTTCAGTCTTATAATGAATACTTGCAGAATTAGGTTGAAAACGGGTTCAAATACGCAAAAGGTGGCACAATCAAGCATAAAATGCTTTGGGAACAGGTAGTTCTTTTACAGAAAGAACTACAAAAGACTCAAGTGATACACACTCTGAGTCATCAACGTGATGGCGTTCACATTGCGGGGAATTCATTGGCTGATGAAGCCGCAAAGGCAGCTGTGCAAACGGCTTCCGTAGCTGCTATCACCCGGTCAAAAACAAAAATAGACAGCGATATACTACAAGCTGTCAGTACGTCAGTAAAAGATGATAGAAAAATACTCCCAAAAGGCTTTCCAGAAAAGTACACATACATAACCGATACGAATAATGTTTCTTTTGCTCGAAACCCTGGAGTGGGGGATAGAGTAATTCCAAACATGGAACACAGGGTTGGACTAATTACAGCGACACACGAAGGGCTTGCTTCTGCACATGCTGGTGTTTCCTTCACAATATCATTATTAAAACAGAGATATTGGTGGCAGCGCATGAGAATACAAACCAAGAAATATGTGCTAGAATGCGAAGTATGCCAAAGAATGAAAGTATCAACAGTGAAACGAACTCTTGAAATATCCTCATCAGTTTAAGGTTTCATTAAGTGACTTTGTAAAACCAAGTACATTCTCTGATGATTGGGACTTTGCAAGCATAAATAATATGATGTCAGATTTAGTTACGTCAGCAAAATTTACAGAACATGATTATTTGCAAGGTTCATCGAATTATGAACAGATGTATTGCTATACCCACTATGCAGACCACTATTTGCATAAATCTGCTCAACCTAGAAATGTTTTTAAATATAATCAATGGGAACATTGTGCAACTCCACCTAAAAGTAGTTCAAAAACATTCTATGAGAAATTCCAATACTTCTCAGGGTTTAACACCCTTAAGCAATCTCGATGGCCACAAAATTGAGTTTTAGATATAGACTTTAAAAAACTTTGAATTTAGGATATCGACTACCACTCTGTCATCTAGGTAAGTATGTTTAGGTAAACCTAGATTTACTATCTCCACATTTATGTGTCTTGGAGCATCAATAGCTTCCAGTTTTCAAGGAGCTGCAACAATTAACTACTTTGCGATTCGTCCCTCTGCCAGACCTTACAGACATTACACAGTTGAATGTTAAAGGCAATGGTATTTCATTAAAGGGTACCAATAGTATCTTATTTGACTATTGATGCCCATGTCTACCGCAAACAGACCTTAGAATATTATTCAGCATATGAGTAATTTGCACAAGAAGAAGGATATTTTTCTTATCTTTACCTTACCCACTTTCAGAATTCTGTCAAAAATTTCTTTATTTAACCCCTTGCATGCTGATGACGAACCCCAGCCGTCATGCTCTACGGTGCTCGTGTGCTGATGATGGCTGGGGTTCGTCATGGCCCGCCCCTGTTCATTTGTTTACCGCACAGCGGCGGAAACGGGCCAGCAGCGAAGGGGTTAAGTTGATGGAGCCTTTCACCATTCCGCCATGAGCATCTACGGACCTTCTCTCTTTTTTGAGGTGTAAGGAGAACCGTATGGGCAACTTTGTGTCAATATCCTGGATGATTGAAAGTAAGAATCTACTCTACTGGTGGACTAAAGGCTCTCATAATATGTTTAAAAATAGCCTGTATTGAATATTGAACGGGTCACTCCTTGGCCAGAATTCCCAACTCTGGGTGAATTATAATGCAGATAATGTAAAGTAAAGTTGAAAAAAGCGTAATTTTTCAAAATGAAGCTCAGACCAAGATAGTCAAAATTGCATTTTAGATAGTGCCCTATGTTGGCATAGATGTTTCTTTGCCATGGCCTACTTTTACCCCATCATTTTCCTGTATACCATTAAACTAACAGTCTTGAAATAGTCTTAATGACAATTCCTATTTTTTGAGAAGCAACATAATGTAACATGTGAGATTTTTATATAACCCTCCCAATGGAAATTGAGGTATGGGTGATGTTATTGGTATTCGTGTGTGGTAATTAACCTTCATGGGATTCTTTTCAAGGCTTCTTAAGTTATAATTGTCTCTTCAATGTGGTGTCCATTGTCTTCAGAGGGACCCGAAACAGACTACTGACCCCAAGCAGAGTAAATGTCTCCTCCACTTTCTTTGACTGATGGACGGCCTTGCCTTTAATCTAGCAGGGGAAGAGAATTGAGCACTACAAAAGCACTACAAAAGAATTGCTGATCTGAGCTATTTTGTTTACTTACAAATGTGTAATATTTCAACTTAGCACAAGCAAATAAAATCTTTTGAAACTTTTTTTATACTCTACTGCTTAATAAGATGTGACCAGTAGTTTAGGTAAGGGTTGAAACTGAGGCCTTGAAATTTTGGTAAATGTACACAGAGGGCTAAGAAAAGTCCATATAAAATGCAATCAGTGTAGCAGTTATTTATCAAGAAGAAATTCATATTTACTTAGACCATAAAGACTAATCAGATTTCTAAATCATACTAGGATCCCCACAGGATTGAGATTTGCACAACCAGTACGCCAGTGTGCTCTCAGACCTAGAGAGGTATTGTACTTGCTTTTGATATCTTGCATCAGAAGTATTCGAATAACAAGTCCTTGAAATAATGAATGTTGGTATGTATGAGGCTCGGGAGAACTGAGAGTCCCATAATGACAACAGAGGTACTTAGTTGAAGCTGTAAGTCTCCCTGTTTGAAGTTCATAACTTGCTGGGTGCCGACACGGATACATACTTGCCCACTACTCACATAGGCTTGGTCATAAGGTGGTCTACCTAGAGATACATTTTTTTTAATCAAGTATGCAGTCAGATTGAATTATGATTTAGTTGCAATTAATAATAGTGAGGACTTCCTGCTGAGAGGATTTTAACTTTCCCAATGTTCCCCTGGTTGACCAGATGAAGCTGTGTATTTCCTTTACTCGTGACAGAGCTTTGGAAAATACACAATATTCTGGCCTGAACAACCTATTTGTTCTTTGCTGAGTTGGCCTGGCTCCGTGTTCTCTCCACTACAAGCTTTCATAAGTTTGATCCAATGTTATTGCACTTTATTTTGACCTCATGTGACCCTCACTGGCCAGAGAGATTTATACTTTGATTAACCTGGTGCTTAAGAAGACCAATAGAAGTCACCGTTCAAGGTATTAGCTACGAATACAATATTTTGCCAAAATGCGACATCATGAAAACCACCTTGCAAGAAAATTGGATTGCAGGATGATCTTTCCTTTCCAATTTGGATTTGCAAATAAGATTATAAATGTGTTCAGTGGGATATATTGTATGGAATTTCAGCCCCCCAAGAGCCAGAGATCCAGGTTTAATCAGCACCAATTGCCAAATGTTCATGGAAGGGTAAGCATGCATCATTTTTTTGTTCTAAAAGTCTGACTACTGCTGTTCTGTCTTGCCCAAAAATCTAGCATAATGTCCTTGCTTACACAAACCATACAAGCAACTACATTCAAAACTGTTTTTATTATGTTTCCCTATCAGAATTGCATTGCGCTGATAGATTTTGTGCTACAATGTTTAGGGTTAGTTGATACATTTTAATATTAGTTTACAAAAATCTGCTTATACTGTGGACTATTTCTTATTTTAACTCTATTGTTGTGTAAGTGTTCGATTTATGCACTGCTGCTACTAAAAGTTGATGCTGGGATACTTAATGGACACTGTAGATTATCCACAGGTCCAGCGATGTACTGAGTTGGCGGTTTCAGAGGCCAGTTGGGCCTATGAAGTGGGGTAGAGTTCAAAGAGAGGATTTAGAAGTGACAGTGTCCCTCCCCATCCTGCCCTGGATCCAGACTCACTACACAGGGGTATGCAGTCTTTTTTTGTGTGGACAGGTGCTGAAACCTGGGATCTGTGGAGATGCCCCCCTTTTTTTTCCCATTTTAGAATGTTAGGTGCTGATTTTTTACTCTGATAGTGCACTGGGTCCTGCCAACCAGGCGGCCAGTGCCTGTTTTCTTTCCCCTAAAGTGATGTGAATTGGTACACCTAATTGGCAAGGTACTTGCCCCCCTTATAAGTCCCTAGTATAAGGTTCCAGTGGCACACAGGGCAAGGGAGGTATAGGGGTCACCAGTGCTGCATGGCCTAAGATGAAGCATGCAAAAAACACAGTTGATGGACAGAATGTAGAACAATGTCATACATTCACCCCAGTACAAGAATCTGGGCCTAAATCCATCGTTTCTTTGCACTCCACACCCCCCTGGGTTAGACACTGGCTATATGCAAATCAGCTCTGACCCTGTGCCTCATGGGAACAGTCCAGTCCGAACTACCAAGCCATGTCTTTCCCAGACCGGAATCAAGCATCCAAGGACCAGTTTCTGGCTATCAGCCTTCATCAGCCTGGATAGCTTGACTCCAGTGGTGTGGAGTGCCTGGAACTCACGTCTGAGTATACCCAGCCCACTCGGGGTGAAACTTGCAAAAAACACAGTTGATGGACAGAATGTAGAACAATGTCATACATTCACCCCAGTACAAGGATATGATATGGGCCTAAATCCATCGTTTTTTTGCACTCCACACCACCCTGGGCTAGACACTGGCTATATGCAAATCAGCTCTGACCCTGTGCCTCATGGGAACAGTCCAGTCCGAACTACCAAGCCATGTCTTTCCCAGACCGGAATCAAGCATCCAAGGACCGGTTTCTGGCTATCAGCCTGGATAGCTTGACTCCAGTGGTGTGGAGAGCATGGGACTCACGTCTGAGCATGCCCATCCCACTTGGGGTGACAAATGCAAAAACAACTATTGATGGACAGAATGCAGAACAATGTCATACATTCACCCCAGTACAGAGATCTGGGCCTAAATCCATTGTTTTTTTGCACTCCACACCACCCCAGTTCAGACATGGCCATATGCAAATCAGCCTTGACCCTGTGCCTCATGGGAACAGTCCAGCCCGAACTGCCGAGCCAGGTCTTTCCTGGACCGGAATCAAGCATCCTAGGACCGGTTTCTGGCTATCAGCCGTCTTCAGCCAGGATAGCTTGACTCGAGTGGTGTGGAGAGCATGGGACTCACGTCTGAGCATACCCATCCCACTTGGGGTGACAAATGCAAAAACAACAATTGATGGACAGAATGCAGAACAATGTCATACATTTACCCCAGTACAGAGATCTAGACCTAAATCTATCGTTTTTTTGCACTCCACACCACCCCAGTTCAGACATGGCCATATGCAAATCAGCCTTGACCCTGTGCCTCATGGGAACAGTCCAGCCTGAACTGCCAAGCCATGTCTTTCCTGGACCGGAATCAAGCATCCTAGGGCCGGTTTCTGGCTATCAGCCGTCTTCAGCCAGGATAGCGTGACTCCAGTGGTGTGGAGAGCATGTGACTCACGTCTGATCATACCCATCCCACTCAGGGTGACAAATGCAAAAACAACATTTGATGGACGAAATGCAGAACAATGTTATACATTCAGCCCAGTACAGAGATCTGGGCCTAAATCCATTGTTTTTTTGCACTCCACACCACCCCAGTTCAGACATGGCCATATGCAAACCAGCCTTGACCCTGTGCCTCATGGGTACAGTCCTGCCCGAACTGCCAAGCCAAGTCTTTCCTGGACCGGAATCAAGCATCCTAGAACCGGTTTCTGGCTATCAGCTGTCTGCAGCCTGGATAGCTTGACTCCAGTGGTGTGGAGAGCATGGGACTCACGTCTGAGCATACCCATCCCACTCGGGGTGACAAATGCAAAACCAACTATTGATGGACAGAATGCAGAACAATGTCATACATTCACCCCAGTACAAAGATCTGGGCCTAAATCCATTGTTTTTTTGCACTCCACACCACCCCAGATCAGAATGTTTTGTTCTAGTGGACGTTTCCCTCCAGTTGGCTGCTCAGATCACCCCTCCCCCCCCCCCCCTTTCCGGTTTAGGCCAGGGCTTAGAATGCGCCTTCACGCTCGAGTGCAATGTGCAGTGCAGCAGATAATAGATTATTATTAGAGCCACCTTAGCAGCTCAAAGTGATTGGTACTGTGAAATGGCGAGAAAACCCTGCTGCCAAAAGGGAAGGCTGCCAATTCCACACGCGCATTTCAGAGGCACGACGTGTGGCGGAAGCAGCCATTGCTTTTCACTGAATTTTTCACAGGTGCTGACTGACATACACATTTCAAAGCCCGTTTATTTATTTATTTTGAACTGGTACATTCCACACGTGTAAACACAGAAAAAAATCAAGTAGAGCACAGTCACTGACAGCTTGGATGGGTGGGAAAACGAAGTCAGCGAATGTCAAGACGTATACTTTAAGTGGCAGGTAAGGGAGACAGGAAACTGCAGTCATTTCAAAATAAATTAAAGGTGAGATTGGTGTCTTAAAGTTCACATAGCCTCAAGTGTTCGAAGGTACTAGAAGATTGTTGCATGTCAAACACTGAATCCATGCAGCACCCGATTTTCAACTGTACAGTCATCCATGAACGGTGGGCCAAGTTCTTTCCAATATTTGTGTTCTGTGAAAAAAAGAGAATTGAACGAGACAACGCGCTTGAAATAACTCACTTGTCATTGGACTTGGTGTTGAGGATGCTCCGAACTCATTCTCGAAAGACAAAATGTGTCTGTTTTTCTGGACAAGTGTTTCAGTATTCGTATGTAAAAATACATTTATGTGGCGTAATGCGACATATATTGTGACCTTATTGCTTCATTGTTTTGTCACTTTTGCATGTAACACAGCGTGGGCAATGATTTCACCTCCTAAGTATCAGTTTAGCAACCAAATATAGATACGGCGAGCGGAAAGAGGACCAATCGACGTTAGGGAAGTGCTTTTCTACACAGGAACATGTGTCGCCGCAATTTTAGTAACTTTTGATCGAATTGAGCGAGAAACTATTTTTTTTGTTACAATCTGCAGACAGGGCCGGCCCTAGGCATGTGCAAACTGTGCACCTGCACAGGGCCGCCAAACCCCAGGGGCCGCCACGACGAGGATCCGTTCGTGGCACTGGCGGCCCCCTGGCAGGATTTGGCAGCCTCCCGGCTTCTATTATTTTTTAGGATATCTGCGCTTCCCCGGTCTCTCTCTCCATCTCTCAGCACGTGTTGTTGTTTTGGGGGGGGGCAGTCTCCAGTATATGAAGGGGGCCCCTCAGCTGAGCTCTCCGGTAGAGAGCTGTGTCTCTCTCTCTCTGAAGCAGCTGCTGCTGTCTGCAGCCTGCTCCTCGCTCCTTGCGCTGCTGACCTTTGACTGAAGAGAAACAAAGTATCAACTTCCATTGTTTTTCTTCAGTCAAAGCCACGAGCCAGGCCCGGAAAGAGGAGGGGCACTATTCCTTTGAGAAGGGAGGAGGCCAGGGCTGTGAGGGATGAGGGGTGAGGGGTGGGGGAGGGGGGAGTTGTCAGGGTTTGGGGGCCTACATGGGCTGGGGACCTCTTAATGTGATTGTGGCACCCTTAAAAAAACTGCTTCCCTGCCTCCCCTACACGTTATCTAAAGACACGATTACAATGTTGAAGCTGGCTCTGTGTTTCCACATCAGCATTTTAAAAGCATGCTCACCTTTTCTGGATGATTTTAGCCGGCTCGACTACGCATGTCTAACATGCGAAAGTGAAAGCGATTTGCACACCCCTCTTGAGTGGGCCTCGGTAAATGTGGAGAGCTGGCATGCTGGCATGTGGCGAAGACGCAGTGTTCTGCTGTGTGATTGTGCACAGGTTGGCCCATGGTGAATTATAATTATTAGAAAGAACGCTCCAGAGGCAGAAGCACTTCCTCAGCCACCAAGTTTGGGACAAGGAACGAGACAGTGAGTAAGTTTATTTTTATTGTTGAAAGGTGAAACAGAGGTCTCGGTGGAATGGGATAACGGGCCTGCAAGTAAGGGAAGATTATCTCTGTTCAGACAGCCTGTAGGTCCTTTCTCCAACATACGTGCCTGTGTAATATAGTTTGTAATCATTGTGACATTTTTAGGAACTTTTATACATAATAGAAATTGTGTTTTCCGACAAGTCATGGTTCTTTTAAACAAAATACAATTTTAATTGCTTGCTTTATCGTAGTCCGTTTCACGCTCCCCCTGACATCTGTTTAAGTCCTCCAAGTCATTTGTTATTCTCTCGGTGTACCAAGTCAACCTTCCCTCTGAGTTCGGGAAGCTGAGTTACAGTTACAATCGTTATGTGCAGCACATAGAGGTGTCAAAATGGCATTCGTACAAACATTAATTTTATTGTGAGAGAAAAGCATCCTCATTAAAACATGAATGCATGTGAGGGTGATGTGCTCTCTGCCCACCCTTGTTTGGGCGATATATTGTTGGTAGTTCTTAGTATTTAGTGTGTATCCTTGGCTTGGGATGGTGGCACTTTCCTTGTATAGCCAGAGTACATATGGATACTGGATGAAAACTGCAAACTGATAGTAGAGCACCTGCCATTTATTTACTAAAAATAAAAAGCTTGTCTATTGGGTCAAAATTATTTTGTTTGAAGAAAGTGATCAGCTTACGTTTTGGAGTCCAGGCGGAGGGGGAGAAGGGTGCAAGGGAGAGAGGAGAAGGGTGCAAGGCAGAGGGGAGAAGGGTGCAAGGCAGAGGGGAGAAGGGTGGAAGGCAGAGAGGAGAAGGGTGCAAGGCGGAGGGGAGAAGGGTGCAAGGCAGAGGGGAGAAGGGTGCAAGGCAGAGAGGAGAAGGGTGCGTCGGCTGTACACTTGTATACGTCAGGGCAATTTATGATTAACGAGTCTGAAAAGAGGCTTTACTCTCGAGAGCAGTGTCGGTTTCCTGACAAAGAGATTGGGAAAGAGTGGAAGCGAGAGATAGACATGGATGATATTTTGGGGGTGCCCAGAGGAAGCACCTGCTACAGTGTGTTGCCTTTTGACGTCCACCTTGCCCTTTGGTGACCGGTCTCCTTAGCAAAGTCCTTCCCCCGTCCCCTACATTTACCCCTCCCCCAACCACACACACACACACACACACACCACACACATTCAGCTTATGAAGAGAGAGAGATAAGAACAGAAACTAAAGAGGGCCCATGGAGCTTTGTTTACTTTTCTGTTATCTCCATTTCTTGCTCTTTCCATAACACCTCAAGCAGTAAATAAGAGGCCGTCGAAAGTCCAAGGTTAGACACGCCTGTGATGTCACTGGGTGTGAAAGGGAGTGACATGTCGCTTTTGTCACCCATAACATTTTGGCGAATCGATGTCCATGAGGGTCCGGACCCCCTCTTCCGGGGCCTCCACCTACGTTCCCTGCACAGGGCCACCATGAACCTAGAGCCGGCCCTGCTGCAGATTATGTAGCACGTGACGTGTTAAGTGGCAAACGTGTCAAATTCATAATCACACGGACAACGCTAAAGCCGGGGAATCACGTAATTCCTGAGCCCCTGCCAATAACATCACTTTTAGTAGAAATGTCCCTGTAATTGCGCTGATGTTAAAGCTGAGGCAGGACCACATAATCGTGCAACAATTCGCCTATAAATGTTTCTCATGTAACCGCGTTTTCTTGAGCAAAGTTGTGAAATAATCCTGTCTTTTCAGTCTAGAAACTTGAAAATAACTCATTAGGTTGTCAATATATCATGCAGATGACATGAAACTGATGGAAATAAACCATTTTCAAGGTCCTCTAAATGACATTAACTAAGCCTCTACAGAGGGTACACAAATCTCAATTATATTAAAGTGCCTTTAAAATTCTATTACATCAACACATAACATTAATTATTTGAACTGTTTTAACATTAAGACAGAGAGCAATAGAAAGAAAGCAAGGAAGGTTTGCTTCCTCGATCGCCCATGTAGGGACTGTTATTTGTCTCAAATACTAGATTATAGACAGTGACTGTGTTGCACAAGAGGAAATAATTGAGTAACAGGAACAAATCATGATGACTAGGAAGTCAAAAGAATTATGAAAAGTTAATGTACAGAAGTTCATATTGGTAAACACTGTCATTTATTCGTCTTGATTCGTGCTCTGTGAATCTAAGCGTGTTTTGAGTTCTGAGAAGTGTGGCTCAATGGTTAGAGCGGCAGACCCTGATGCAGAGGTCTAGCCTGGGACCAGTGTTCAATTCCCCGCCTCGGCGGGTCTTGGGCTCAAAATTCCAAGGACCTGATAATTCTCTCCTCGGTGCCTATTCCAATCATGGAGTCCCACTCTGCGACTCTGGGCAATAGCTTGCTTAATCTCCACAATGGCCCCCACAACGCTAAGGATGCCTGGCCTCCACCTTGGGGGTGCCCAGGAGTGGGCGCCTCACAGGGAAAGCCAGGATGGGTTTCACAGCGGTATTCGTACAAGCACCTTGAGACCCTTGCGGGTGAGTAGTGCGCTATACCAGTATCAAATTTACATTTTCTGTAATAAAACCCATAATATAAATACGGAAATGATGCTAACCTCGGCCGCCTGCAGCTTTCAATGCTTCCACCTTTGTTGCATAAGAATGAAGCTGCTCCATCCCCATGATGGTGCATGAGCATCTCAGACTACCTCTGGATAGTGGTGGTACAGCGGCACTAATCTTGCTTGATCTTAGAGCAGCTTTTGACACTGTGTCTCACGAGTTACTCCTAGAAAGACTAGAGGACATGGGTTTTCAGGATATAGCGCTTTCCTGGCTGACTTCTTTTCTGCGGGAACGGACGTTTCGGGTGTTTCCCACCAATTCTGCCGCCAGGTGTCACTCCCTTTCTTCTGGAGTACCCCAAGGGTCTGGCTTGAATACAATACTGTTTACCATTAACGTGCATCTGCTGGTTGATATCGTCGAAAGCTGTGGCCTCCCTCTGTTTGCCTATGCTGATGACACTAAATCATCTTTTCGCTGTCATCTAATGAGGCTAACGGCTCGGCTCGGACATTTTGAACTCTTGTCTCCTGAAAGTCGTCACCTAAATGAGTATTAATTCTTTGAAATCAAATGGAGTCAAGATTCAGGTTAAGCTTGTGGGTAATAGCACCCAATTGTTATGGGCATGTCACTGGCTGGCTGCTCTCGCCTCCCCTCCAGTTCCTGTCTCCAGGGTAAAGAATTCACGTTTCTGGCTCATATTTCTAAAAGTAGATTTTAACCGGTTTGCGTTCGTGAATCACATTTTTGCGGCATGGCGTTGATTTTCACGCAGACATTTGCCATGTTGTCTGGTGTCTATGGCATGCTACGCTGCATTGTGAATTCCACGTTGCCACAGGGTTATTTTCCCGCGATAGGCTGCGATGTTGAAAGTTGAATTACGCTACTCTGGTGGTAGGTATGACACGTTCTTGTGAATATACCTCACAGTTTCTTATGGGAGTGATTGATGGATTTTTTCGAGAATGGGAAATGAGATATGTCTGTTAAGGCAACATACGTGTAAAACTATCGAAAACAGGAAATCTTCAGGAGGAACAAAGCCTTAACTGCAATGGCTCATTTATTTCGAAATATTTCCCCACACATCACTGTGAGCAGCTCGTGTCTTTTTTGAGAGGATCTAAAACCGCTTCTCAAACAGCACTTCTTGGCCCTTATTACTGGTACTACACATTATCCTTGTTTGTGCCATGGCACATCAGTAAACATGTGCGCCAGGCCCAAACAGGGACATTGCGTACTATTATGATGAGTGCACTTCCCTCAGGACAGCCATAAAATTGCATTGACCTGGAGGCCGAGCTTCCAAACTGAAATACAGAGCAGCTCCTCCAAAGATTCTCTGTGTTTCACAGTGCGGGCGGCATGCTGCCTACACTTTCAATAAGGTAGAGGGATCCCCCTGTTGGAAGATGGAGTCGGAGGAGTCCATGGAACTTCCTTTTACCCACTTTAGAGGGCTTCCTTCTGTAGGCACCCTGACAGTGCACCATTTTTTTGTGGTGCACTATTAGTGCGCTTCCTATGGTTAGGTTCATCTCTGTGCCGATGTTCATAATTCAGCACAGGTGCAGAGTCAAAGTGATGCCCTCATGAGGGAACACCCTCTTACTATAGCACCAGCCCTATTTATGCACAAGTGTTATCAGTATTATAGAAGGGGTTGCACAAGTGTCTGTGCCCCCTTCTGTAATACCCTCTTATGCAAGATCACCTCACCATGGGGCTCCACCTAGTGGCTGGCTGTACTCAGCCCCACCTACAACCAGAACCCACGCCAAGATCCTCAGAATAATCCTCAGCAGCAAACTGGACATGGCTGCATAAGTCAACCGCTGTCACTGTGTCCTGCTTCCATGCCCTACAGCTGCTGAGAAAAATCTTCAAATGGCTCTCAAGCAACAATAGAAAAACTGCCACTCACACCCTAGTCACCAACAAGTTGGACTATGGGAACCCCCTTCACACCGGGATCACTAAGCAACTCTTTAGATGTCTACAAACCATCCAGAACTTAGCAGCCAGACTCGCTGTCACCCTCACACGCAAAACTCACATCATACCACCCCTTAGTGAACTGCGAAACACAAACGGGCTTAATTCAAACTCCTCACACACATATTCAAGGCAATCCCCCAACCAGTCCACACTCACCTGAATATTCGCACCTCTTTCCACCAACCACCCAGACACCTCCACTCCGCAGGAGTCCTACTCACACACAACCCACACATACCCAGAACCAGATCAAGGGGACGACGTTCTCTTACATCACTCTTAACGCATGTAACAGGCTCCCACTCCACATCAGCACCTCCTCCTCTCTCCTTGAATTCTGCAAGAAGCTGAAGGCCTGGCTTTTGAGTTAACCAACCTACCATAGGCAGGGCTAGGCCAGGATACCCTTACAATTACACATTACATAACATAACATGCCAAAACATTACATAGCACAACATAACAAAGTGCCCTGGGGGAGCAAAACGGTCATGCACATGCCCACTGCAGCATCTCCCTGTGGGGGGGGTGGGGGGGAGGAGCGTTTTGACTATCAAATGATTGCAAAGTATTTGTCTGTTGATCCTATGGCTGTATACAGAGATTGTGTTTGTGTATATGTTAATATTTACTCTTCATATGTAGTTTGCTAATATAAATATATAAGTGGGTACACTTTCCGCTACATCATTTTCTTATGCAAAGACCAGAATAATTAAGCTGATAATATCAGTTTGCATACTCATAGCTGAAGCTGCAGCCGTTGCAATTTTGCGATAACCCACATTGACGCAGCCACAGAGGCTAAGATCTTTTCTAAGCCCCGGGTGATAAAATAAAAAAAAAATCCATTTCCTCCAGCATTGTTCGATGCCATCAGAGGTTTTTAAATATTGCTGAGATTGACTAAATGCGACTGTTGCACAGTGGTGAGGATGTAACACTGAGGCACGCAGGACTGTTTCATAATGACAGCCCCTCCTAGGAAACACGACAATCCACTCTCCTTTGTACGCCTGTGCCTTATTACCATAAACAGATTAGCCTTGAAAGTCACAGATGAAAGGCACAGAATAGGGGCATCCATCAGACAGCAATGAAACACATTTTATAATTGTCTTCAACTTGTTATCTCAACGCCAGCATTCCTCTAACGAGAATCAACCTCTTTCTAGCTGACTTAACAGCAAAACTGGACTGCTGCAACTCCCACGCCCTGAAACTGAAGGAAAGAACCCTCTCCAATCCCCTCTGTGCAGACGACCTGGTGATAATAAGTTACACGCCCGTCGGGCTGCAGTGTCTTCTCAATGGAAAATGGCAAAAAAATTAACTTTGATAAAAACAAAAGGTACGTCAGTGAATGGCACGAAAAGGAAGGTATCATGTTGGCATATCGCCTCTCACTGGTAATAGCCTGTGTCTGAATACAAATATCTAGGTGTCATTATTGACAAAAAGGGATCTTTCAAACCGCAGAACAATGCCCTGAAGAGGAATGGAAATGCTCTATCCTTGATACTGAGGAAACTAAAGAGGAAAGTGGCTGGACATAATCTAACCCCACTGCTCCTGGAAATTCAAGAAAAATGGATCCCTACAATAACTTTGGGAGTGAGCCACGAAGCTCCTCGGAAGAGATGATCCATGCTGGATGGGATCTGGGATCATGCTGGTGATCTGTTTTCGTTTCGTAGAGCCGTTAAGACTTTCTTATTTCCCTAATCTGTTTTCCTCTGGTCTTCCCTTTTAGCTGTGTTATGTTGGTACCTTGTCAGGCGCCAGGACGCTCCTTTGCTGGAGCAGCTGTGCGCGTAATAAATAACCATAACATAACATAACATTGCGTCTAGGGCCTACAGAAAGATCTTTGGCCTTCCCAAATACACTTTCCCAGCTCAGATAAGGCTGGAGTTTGGGCTTCAGAAAAATTTATCAGTGGGAGAGGTGCGTACATTAACTGCTGGAACAAAATCAAGAACGCCATAATAAATACACTAAACTCGCACCTGTGACGGGAACTGACAACCATTAGCAATTCGCCCACCCAGGCTTACCTCAATGGGTCTGTGATAGTGCCGCTGCACGGATAATTACCAAGCGCTGCAGCGGCAGTAATGAGGACTCAGCGCGTAGTTGTGGTTTTACCGCGTGGTCCAGACTGACGGAGCCGTGCGACGCCTCTTTATTATATACACGGGCATGGTGTCATGCGCCAGCGCTCGTGCGTCACCTCCGGGCATGGGTAGACTGAACAGCTACCCCACTGGAGGACATTACATTCCTTCTAACCTTTATTAAACAATAAACAAAACATCAACATGTAGATCTGTTACCATTTCCGTGGGGTGTCGCCTGTTCTCAGTTCTTCCCAAGGCACAGGTCACAGTACGTTGCGAGTTCTTGGTCTTCACACCATGAATCCCGCCAACTGGGAGGAGGGAGCTGAATTGCTCCTCAGGCCATACCTGGAATGTTCTCCCCTTGAGGATGATAGGGTTGGGGCCACTTCCTGCAAGACCCTGTTTCCGGGTATCTCACAGAGGAGTTGGGCAGTCCTCTGTCTGGAGTTCCGAGTGGTGATGGTATTCCTCAGTCAGATCTGTCTGGATCATCCATTGGGATAGTCCCTTGGCCATCTTCCATCTCTTCAGTCACTCTCCGTTGACTTGGACCAGATTCCATACGATCCGGTGTTGAAAGGTTGGGAGTTCTAGAATGGACCTTTTTGAAGAATGATATATTATGTGTGAGCTCTTCGGTTCCTCTCCGGGCTGTTAACATTGTGCCGGTTCAGCGGATCACAGTCTACGGGCGCTGCTCGAACAGGAGAAGGAATTTCCTTCCTGGATGTCTGTCTTTGACGTAGACCATGTCCCTTTCTTGAATGGTCGACGCTCTCGCTCTTCGGTTGACACTGGCTTGGTCATTGGTACTGGTCCTTTTGGCTAGGACTTTTGCTGTATCAATCTGAGAAGGGGTCACGTTTGGGTGACGGGAAATAGTGTCTCGCACCACTCGACCCATGCTTGCTGGTCCTGGTGCTCTCTCAGTCATGAGATGAGGCGTCAATCTATACTCTCTCAGGAACCTGTAGATGGCTCTCTCAAGAGGTGCTTCTTCAGCATGCGCAATTCGAATGACCTTATTGAGCGTGCGCATGAATCTCTCCACTTCCCCGTTTGCTTGGGGTCAGCGTGGTGTCACCTTCCGATGTTGAATGCCCCACTATTTGAGATAGTTGGCAAACTCTTGCCCCCTGAAAGGGCAGGCCATTATCCGTCTTCACCACTTCAAAGATCCCGTTGCAATGATCTTTTCTACTTTGGTGATTACCTCCATGGCTGTCTGACCTCCAACAATTTCTATCTCGGGGTATTTCGTGTAATCATCGATGACCACGAGGGCTTAGCGCCCATCCGGCAGATGCCCAAAGTCAATACTGATGCACTCCCAATGTCGTTGGGGTTGTCTTCTGTGATAACGGGGTGAGAGCGATCTGGTTGGCCTGACACCTGGCACCATGGGCACGTACTGACTGTCTGCTCGACCATCGGGTCCATCCCGAGAACCACACCTTCGCTCTTAGCTGACCTTTTGTCTTTACCACTCCCTGTTGCCCTCTGTGTGAGAGGGCCACCGCTTGTTGAGCAAGACTTGACAGGATCACCAGTCGCGGACCTCTGAGCAGGCAACCACTGCCGTCGACAGAGAGTTCATCCCTGATCTGCATGATCAACTCGAGTATGGTCTTCGCTTGGGCAGTCCGTTGGTTCATCGTGGTCTGCATGGGGCACCAGGCGTTCGCCCGTACTGCGGTGATGGCTAGTTGCAGGCACTTGTAATCCTGGGTGGCCTCGGTTATGGCTTCAAGGCTTATCGGACATGGTTGGGACCTTTCCGCTATGAACCTGACATATTCCTCAGTGTCCTCGGCATCCTCTTCCTCCGCTCTGGTTGCAGCCCTCAGATGTCTCGATAGGTAGTCAGCTGGGTTGGATGAGCCTGGCTTGTATTCCATGTGGTAGTCGTACCCTGGTAGTTGAAGGATCCATTTCTCTATCCTCCGGGGGGGGGGGCTTTGATGCAGATCCTTGAAATAGTGGGAGTAGGGGCTTGTGGTCGGTGGAGACTGTAAATGGGTGGCCATACACATAGATGCGGAAAGGACGACATGCCCAGTGGATGGCGATTGCCTCTCTCTCTATCTGAGAGTAGAGCTGTTCAATGTGCTTTAAGTAGCAGCTCACATATGCAATAGGGGCCCATTCTTCATTACGTTGTAGCTGCGTGAGCACTGCCCCTAGCCCGTAGGTGCTGGCATCAACAGCGATATTGGTGGGCCGGGCCTGGTGGAAGTACGACAGCGTAGTGTGTGCCAAAAGGGCTGCTTTAGTGTCTTTGAAAGCTTGTTCTTGGTTAGGGCTCCACAAGTGCATGGTGGTGGACTTCGTCAGCTCCCTGAGGGGCTTTGTGATCTATACTACTATTATAAAGAGAGAACAGAAACCTTTTGGCAAGGTAAACTCAGGAACCACAGCGCCAATCCACACACCCAATACATTGTTGTAATCCTCAGGGTGTGTAGATGGACATAGGCTGCATAAAATAAAATAAAAACGTAAATTTAAAAATGTAACTTTAAAAACAAAGTAGTCCCCTAAAAGTAGCGCCGGCCGCGACCTAGCGATGTCCGCAACGTGCGTGATGACGACTGGCGGGGAGGAGCGGTGATGAGCAGCGAGGAGTGGCGGTGAAGTCCGGAGCATGGGGAAGAGCGGCGGCTCAGGTAAGGCAAAGGCAAAGGCGAGGCGGGAGGCGGGTGGCGGCCGGGAGGCGGTCTGGGCAATGTCAGGGCGGGCGGGGTAAGGCAAAGGCGAGGCGGGAGGCGGCCGGGAGGTGGGAGGCGGTCTGGGCAATGTCGGGGCGGGCGGGGTAAGGCAAAGGCAAAGGCCAGGCGGGAGGCAGGCGGGAGGCAGGCGGGAGGCAGGCGGGAGGCGGGAGGCAGTCTGGGCAATGTCGGGGCGGGCGTGGGCTGGGGCGGGAGTGCACCCAAGCCTGAAATGTTGCCCCCAGCCCCCTTCTGCCCCGGGCAAAGCTGCCGCAATCCGGAAATGCTGCCCCCAGCCCCCTTCTGCCCCAGGCAACGCTGGGGCGGGCTGCTAGTGTTGGATAAATCTGTACTTCTGAGATGTTGGAGGGTGCCGGGGCTTCCTGAACGTCTAACACCTTGTCAGGGTCTCGGGCTACTCCTTTGTCCGAGAATGTGTAGCTAAAGAAACTGATTTTGTTCTTCAAGAATTGGCACTTTTCTTTGTGCAGGGTGAGTCCGGACTCTTTGACCTGTTGGAGAACACTGCGAAGTCTTCGGTGATGCTCTTCCATTGACGAGGCGTATACCAACAGGTCATCACTCACATTCCGAACTCCAGGGAGTCCACTGAGGACTTCTCTGATGGTGTTCTGAAACACCTCAGTGGCACTCGAGATCCCGAAGTTGAGATGCATGTACCTCCTGAAGCCGACCTGAGTAGAAAATGTAGTGATGTATCGAGAGTCCGGATATAGGGGTAACTGGTGATATCCTGAACGTAGGTCAATCTTTGAGAACCACACCGTGCCGTTCAGTTCCCCCAGGATGTCATCGATGGTAGGGGTTAAGGGGTGCTCCCTCTTTACCGCTGTGTTTGGGAGGTGCATGTCGACACAAATGCAGACCTGCCCTAGCTGTTTTGGCTTTCTCGCCACCACGATGGGGGACACCCACGGAGTAGGCCCGCTGACCTTCTCTATTATTCCTTGTCTCTCCAGTGCTTCCAGCTCTTCTTCTGACCTTTGGTCGCAGGTGGAATGCGATGCACCTGTTCCTCAGCGCTATCGGTTGGACTGACGGGTCAATATGGAGAGAGACCTCCTTCCCTTTGAGGCATCCAATGCCCTTGACGATATCATCAAATTCCTCCATGATGGCCACTAGTTCCTCTTCCAGCACTGCCAGAGCAAATGAGATCAGTTTCAGTTCCTCTGCTGTTTGGCCACTTATCAGCATTCCACTTCCTTCTTTGGTCACGTACACCGTGGTGGGGGTCTTGAGGTCCTGATGCCTAAGCTCCATTTTGAAACATCCTAGGAGTGGGATGGGTGTCTTCTGTCCATAGGCAAATACCCAAATCATTGCTTCGTGCAAAGGTGGGCGTGGACTCAATTGGTTGTATACGTTGGCAGCCATCAGTTCGATCGAGGCCCCTGTGTCTATGGTAGCCCTTATGTCTTGGTGGTGAATCTTGAGTCTGCACTTTGGGAGTCGCTGTCTTTTCCGTCACGGTTTATCTACTGTGAATATATAATGGACAGGGTAGTCTCCCATGTAGTTTTCCATATCTTCACTGTCTTGCGTTTCGGCTACCGTTTGCACCGTCTCTTTCCCAAGCTTTGATGACCTGGGTACTGCGGCAAAATGGTTCATCCACCCTCAGGCTGTGCACAGCTTCCCTCTTGCTGGGCAGTCTTGCATGCGGTGGGGTGTGCCTCTACAGTAGCCACATTCTTTCCTTTTGCTTTGCGGGCGTTTTCCAGGGCCTTGACGTGACTTGGCTTTCACCACGTTCACCTTCTCTACCACGTTTACCTGTTCCGTCTTGATGGGGTGGTGGAGGGTGGCCTCCATGTGGGATGCTCTGGCTTGCTACAGTTCTTTTGACTGTCCCAAGGAGAGGATATCAGCCAAGGACTTGCTGGACTCCTGGAGGATGTTCACTCAGAGCTTGGATGAGTAGCATCCATGTTATATCTGGCCCCTGATCTCCTCTTGTTCATCCTGGAAGCTGCACGTGCTGGCCAACTCCTTCAAACACCCATTGAATGTGTCCAATGACTCTTCTGCTTCCTGTTTGGCCTGGTGAAAAATAATCTTTCATAGTCTCTGAGCAGCGTCACATACGTTTTGGAGGTGGCCTCTACTAGTGTTTTGTAGATGCAGTGTATGTCCTTGCCCCCTAAGTGGAGGAGTAGTGCCATGCGCCTGTCGCGAGCTATTGCTGCCCCTTCAAAATAGATCGAGGGGCGAGGGAGGAGGGGGCACCATCTACGATGAAGGGCTCGATGGCCGGGATCGACGCCATCCTGACGCAGCTGTGGTCACACCTCACGGCACGTGTACTGTCTCCCTATTGGACTAGGATGGGAGCTGCCTGGCCAAGAGTGACAGTGGCGCAGTTTGGCTATTTCGCCGCTTATCGTGGTTACTTAGCTTGTCTTCTACCCCGACCTCCTCCAAGGCGCTGGGGTCAAACACAAGCCTGTGCTCAGGCTGCGGTGGGGGCTGAACGTGAGCCACTTGCTCACCACAAAGGTACTCCTAATGCCTGCAGGGTCTTCTCAGGTGGCAGCAGGTTGGTCTTGTCTGTGGCTGCAGGCCTGCAATTAGTGGCAGTAGGCTTGCACCATCTAGATGACTCCTCAGGTGGCTGCAGGGCCATGATGATATGTCGTAGGCTGGCATACAGTCTGGATGCAGGCCACTCACGGTCGTCAGCTTAGCACAGGGGGCGGCGTGAGGTCGTTAGCGCCTTGTGGCCAGTGTCATTGTGCCGCTGCGCGGGTAACTACCTAGAGCTGCAGCGGCCGTAATGAGGACTCAACGCGTAGTTGTGGTTTTACCAAGTGATCCCGACTGCCGGAACCGGGCCACGTCTCTTTATTATATACACGTGCATGGCGTCATGCACCAACGCTCGTGCGTCACCTCCGGGAGTGGGTAGACTGAACCGCTACCCCACCGGAGGACATTACAGGGTCCATAGCTCAAGTCAGCCTACAAGATCTCTTGGCAACATCTGCAATCCATGCCAGCTTCAAAAAGGCAGTAAAAATCATCAAATTTGCCTCGTTAATACAGGACAGCCAGAAGTGGGGGGGAAAGCTCATGGTTGGCTTGTGCTGCATAGCTATGACGAACCTGTACTGCAATCTCATTTCCATACAGGCTATTTAAACTCACTAAAAGAAAAAATCCTGTGATATCGTGCATTCTACCATCGCTCCTACACCTACATCCTTGAAAACGCAACCCAACTGCGACCGACTGACGGTTATGTGGTAAAGAGAAAGAAGACCTGATGCATTTGATATGCACTTGTTAGGAATTATTGCCAGAGAGAAAAATTTTACGCCCACTTGTCAACCAAAGAGGAATTAGAACATGCCGGATTTACAGCTGAACTGTCTTTCGTGAGATTTTCCTTGAAGGCAGAAAAGAGGCAATCAGCAACATTTGGCAGAGATACATAAGGACTAGAAAGAAACTGATGCCCATCAGTATAAAAAAGACTCGAAACAGGATTCGCCTACACACAAGGAACTGGAATTAAAATTGAAAAAGCCTTGCCTAATAACCTACCACTCTGCACCTTTCACCTTCAGTATTGAGCCATCTCATTTAGGCACAATTTTTCTCTTTGTTCTTTCTTTAACTGAGTATAACTCACTACCTTGTGCATACGTAATTTTAATCCATTCTGCAACTTCATTGTATTCGATGTTCGTTCATATCAATGTATTGTATTGTAGATCGGTCATGATTCTACACACAAGAATTATTCTAAGTATATTTTGTAATGTTATTCTTAAAATGGTTTCCCTTGCTCATTGAACTGCATAACTATTTTACATGTCGGTGTAATGTTGCGGTTTAATGATGCAAAGGTTTTAACTAACCATGCAAATAAATAAATGAATACAAATAAATAAACAAGAATCCATTCTAAATTTTACTTTTCCTGGGAATAACTTTAACAGTTGAGTTGTGTAATCAAACAGCGCCCTCTAGTGGCCTTATAGCATCAAGAAACAAGTCGATCCTGTTTTCATACAAATTGCCAGTGCTTTTAGATCAACAAAAGTCATAGATTTCCTAGCAGATATTCTAAACATGAACTGATATATGTTTTCTAAATCACCAAATCATTGTATTTGCTTTTTAACTTGAGAAAATAAAAACATGAGTTGTACATAGAATGATTTGCCAAATCAATGAGTATGAAAATAAAACGTTTAACTCTAAAATAGAAATGAAAACAAAACTTTTAATTCCGAGTTAAATTCTAATTATTTTCAAGCAGGGTTCTACTAGCATTGAAGGCGCCATGTGGCAGGTAACCAACCCTAAGCATACATCTACAGGGGAAATAAAGAAACTTTAATATAGTAAAAACAGAAAGTTCAAATTTTTCCAAGCACTGGAAGAGGCCTATTATAAATATGTCTGGGGTCTGTCATGCCGGTGCAATAAAAAAGCATTGTTCATATACTTGCTTACCGCTTCTTTGACCTATTTATTTGGTACATGGATTGTTTTTTGTGCAGTACAGATACTTCTCCTGTTTAAATTTTGTTTATTCGTTGCATTGAGGATAAAAGGTATATACAATACAGAACTAAGATAACAGTAAATTATATCAGGTCAAACAGAATTTTCGAGTTGCAGTGCAAAAAATCTCAAACATGCAGAGATTTCCTTATGAAATCTGTAATAAATATCTTTGAATTGGAAGATCCTTGTAAAATGTTAAGTTTTGTCCAAAAATGGTTTTATAGTCCCAGTCTACCTGTTCATTAATGTGTAAAGGTGTTATGGTGATGATTATTGCACTGGATTTCTGTAAGGAAGATCATTGTTTGCAAATTGCTAGTTTTGGCCCTCAGGGCCATTTCGGCTGGTCTTATATATCTGATTAAACTACTCTCCCTCAAGAACTCTGTGCTCCTCATAGATGAATGGGTTAGGCAGGTCAGAAAAAGAGTCCATTCTTTCTCCTATTTGGCAGCTCAGGCGTGGAATCCTATTTAAGCTTTGGTTGTTGAGCTCCGAGTCATCTTTCAGGAAAAATATGCTTAGGCTCTCATACTGTAATGGGCTTACGCCACCATTACGTAACATTTCAGTGATGCTACGGCGGAGTAATCAGTGCACTACACTGCACCCTATTTACAAATTGATGCATCTAAGCAGATGCGTCCCTTTGTAAATGCCTGTGTTACATTATACTTCGTCAGGATATAATGTATGCATGGTGGGTGTTCCCACCTAAAAAAAGGCTTTTGGAAGTGACACAGTGAAATTTATGAGATTTCACTGCACCACTCCTATGACTTCACTGTGTCAAATCTTTATGACCTGCCTCAAGCAGTCAGGATAAAAATCCAACACCAATCATAAAAATAGGAAACAGTTTTATCTTTAAAATGACACCAAATAAAAAAAAATCCAATGTAGGGACCTGGGGACATGAATTTTATAGCACTATATTGCCCATAGAAACCTATAGTGCCAATTGGTATATCTGGTCGTGCTAGACCGGGTCAAAGTTAAAGTTTCAGGCCGACAGCAATGGAGCCCTGTGCAGCTACCCCTCGCAGTAGACATCAGTAAAAGTTTTCACCTTCTGACTTGGAAACTTTTATGGAGCTTTTCTTCCCGGGGTCCCTCGAAGCTCTAAGCCTTTCACCGGCTTGCCTTGCGATGAGCTCCCGGTCAAACTTATGGACAAACCAAAGATTCAGGCTAACTTGTGGTTGAAGGTGGGTGGTTTGCTCTCACGGTTGGTCCCGATCACGTTTTCTACATTCAGACTTAGAAACTTTTACAGAGCTTTTTATTCAGGGATTCCTCAATGCTCTTCACCAGGCCGGCTTCGGTGAGGGTTCACTGGCTTGGGTTTCAGCACCAGTCAAACTCTGTAAGTCGGACCTCTGGAGCTTTTTTAAGACGGCAGGCTGGCTCATAGTTGAGTGTCTCCGGCTTGGCTGGCCATGTCTCGTTGGTCCACTTCTGAAGATTTTTCCAAAGTTGCTCCAAACTTCTCCAAACTTCTGGAACTTCTTTCTGAAGTTCCACAAAGGGTCCCAATGTGTCCAAACATACTCCAAGGGTCTGGAAGTTCCAAGATGGTCCCTGAAAGTTCGGGACTTCAGTTCCAACAATCCACTCAGACAAAATCTTTATTTTCTTGGTGGTGATGTTCCAGGTGAGCTCTGTTAACCTGTAGCTTGCAGGGAGTCCACTATTTAGTCCCTTCGAAGCAAGTTAGGTCCACAGGGCTGTAGTTCAGGTTGTGCAGCAAGCGCAATCTTCAGGAAAGTATATTCAGAGTCTCTACCCCTTGTCTCTTCTCATTCCATCCTTAATCCCAACATCTGGCTGGGTTCAAAGATGAGAGGTAGAAATTGAAACTGACTTCTTCTGCCTGTCTCCTCCTTCCATTGAAGAATATGGTTGTCAACCTCTCCCCCTGCTCTGGCATTCCTATGAGTGCAGAACCTTGCACTCCCAGAAGATCTGTCTAACCCCCGGGGCTATTTATCACCTCATCAAAGGAGCGTTGGCTAATCCACTTAACTGTGACCATTGGAAGGCTGAATTCTGTCTTACAGACAAAACAAAGTCTAATAACTTCTTGTCTGTAGACTTTAGGAGAAATTCAACAATACCATATTGTTGAATTTATCAATACGGGAAAAGTTGTTTACAAAGCAGTGTTTACACCGCACAACCTTTACCACGCTGCCATTACAACGCAAGTCGTTACTACGACTTGGGATGGCGCTGTTGGTTAGGGAATATTGTAATTTTCTATTCCAACACCTTCCCTACTGTTACGTGGACTGGTGTTAGAATAGAAAATTATAATAATCCTCAATCCGCACCCTCCAAAGCAAGTCGTTGTAACGACTTGCGTTGTAAAATCCGCAATGTAAAGTACCGCAATCAAAAAGATCGCGTTGTACTGACATACATCCATCAATACCATTCTAGGAAGTCTCTGAATGGCATTTTTATGATTCTCCAAGTGGGAATTATTAGTTAATAACTTCTTGCCATATTAATCTATGTGGCCAGGGATTTGCAAAGGGAAACATTACTTGAGCCATTTTTCCAATACCAGGGCTTATAAAATATATTTTTAAGGACCCTGCCTACATCTACAGGACCCCACACTTCTGGTCTGGGATACCTAGAGGAGACTTCAGTGGTTTTGAATATGTAAACATATTGCAGATCCTCACTCCACAGTGCTCCTAATGCAAAAGTAAATTTTGGGAAGCTCTTTACAACAATGTTGGGAGAGAAATGAACAATTTCACTGAACCCAGGGCATTACAACTCATTATTTAAGGGTCCTCCTTATAAATACCTGAACCCCCACCCCCGGAACACCTAGGGGAGAGACTGCGGGTATACCCAAACATTGTAGTTGATCACGTTTTAAGTGACCCAAACAACAAAGTTGAGTTTTGGCACAATTTGCATTTTAAAAGCAGTCCTGCAACACAGGGCTGCTGTTAAACTGACCTTAGGCTTCAGCAGTGCACACATGCAAGTGCAGAGAGGGCTGCTGGCCTCTTAACTGCCATGCCCTAATATATACTAGGGCCTTTAAGGTAGTTTCAATCCCCTGCCCCATTATGTACTAGGGCCTTATAGGGGAGGGCATGCCAATCATAGGAGGTACTTTAGCCCATAGTGTACCCTAGTGTATGTAGGTGTTTTTACTGTATTCTAAGTGTTACTTTCAGCATAGCTCCGGCGCTGGGCCTGGTTAGGCATAGACCAGGGTCAGTTTGAGTAAATTACCACCAGTACAGGTCAAAACAGTTGGGAGTGCCCAGGGCACAGGATGACTTTGCAACACTTATGTAGTCTTATTTACCAAAAATAGTGGACTAGTGTGTGTCTGGCTACTTCATTTGTTGCTGAGATGTCTACCTTGCTATGCAATGTTTATGAATACCACTCCACTAAGCAGCACAACATTTGTTTTCAAACTGTATTGCTTTTATATGAGTTAAAAGATGAACTGATAATGCTGCTTAAACCATGCAGTTTATCCAGTCCTTGAATCATTAGGTGCTTTTCAAGAACAACATCATCTGAAATTAGCACACAACCCTTAAATTGTATTCAGTGGTTGTCTTTTTGGGGAAGTTCCTACCTGATTATAATTGATTAAATCTTGTGATTTGACTGCCGTTATCCATTCAGAGTTCTACTTCATGGGAATATTTCTGCGCTAAATTTTGATAAATTAAAACTCATACATTGCAAAATGTACAAATCACTCCTGGGAAAATGAACACTGAAGAGGGTGGCATAATGACTGGAGGCATGGCAGGAAGCAGGATAGGGCAGATTATAGGTTATAAACTAGGCGGCTGTTTTAACATGGACACCTTCAATGGATGTAGAGGAGTTTACACGAAGACAGGTCCTATGCCGCTGACATATACTGTCACTAACTATTTGGAATGTGAAATTTAGTGAAGCTCTGGAAGAACTTCCATCTCTGAAATCAGAGCAGCACACTTTAGCTTTGTATTGTAACTTGATCTCATTAAAAGATACAGGAGAAGTAATAAGAAATTCTTGGCTTAAGAATATGGTTCAAATGAAATAGTTAAATACATTTGTGTTACTTGATATTCGGGTCAAGCACCATCCGTTAACACACACATATATACTTTCTATTAAGACGAAAGTTTATCCGGGATAAAGTATTTTTGATAACTCAAGGCTTTAGATATGCAAGCCAGCCTTCTATTGAAGCACAGGAAATCCCTGATCATGACTGGCTTGTAGTCGTGGTAAATAGCTGAGGAAAGTGTAAGCCTCTATGTGAGTGAGCAATGGATAACCCTATAATTAATAACCTTTATACAAAAAAATACTATCATAGGGGAAATGCTTATAATATTGTTCTGGGCCATATTATGATTTGAGCCAGGGCCTAAAAACTGGAAGCCAGCTCAGTGTAAACAGAAGCTGAAAAGTACAACAAAAAATGTATCTCAAATTCATAATGGCTGAAGCAACCATGTTTGTCTGCAGGAAAATGAAAATTGAGTTGACCTCTGCCTGTCAGATTGAGAGTTTTCCATCAGAAGTGCAGACACCTCTCTACATTGACAGAGACTGCCATCATGGCAGTTCCCGTCCATGTGTGAAAGTTTGATGGACAGCACCGTCAGCCATGGCAGCCTGCAGTCAAACTTTTCTAATGTTCTTTGTTTTTCAAAAACAAACTCCTTAAGTTGGATTTAAATTTCGAAAAGTTAAAAAAAAAACAATGACACAAATCCCCTGGAGTTTTCTCCCACAGTGTTGGGGTCATTTTTTTCCTGTCTCTTACCACCAGGTGTTTCCTAGCAGTGACAGATATAAAACAGAAACCTTTACACTGTCCACCCCAAACTGGGCGGATGTTTTAAAATCCTTCCTTTGATAGTTCCTATTCTATTGGTATGTCAGAGGAAATATTCCATTGACAGAGAGTGGGGAATCTGTGACATTTGCAATGGAGTATCCTGTATGCCAAATTCTAAATAAGGGGCCCAATTCACAGAACTAACTTTAGAGAAAATTCTAAACTTACTACCATTTTCGTATTCACAGAAGGCACTTACTCATTTTGGTATTCACAGAAGACACTGGGGGGCATATTATCAAGGGGGTTTATCTCCGCTTTTTTGGCTTTAAAAGCCAAGAAAGCTGAGATAAAATTATCTCCCTATTACCTAGCTGTCGCTAACACCAGTTAGCGACAGCTAGTCGGAGATAGCGACCATCTTGGGCCCCACTTTGCATGTCAGTGATATTTATCACTAATGACATGCAAAGTGAGCGTGCCAAGATGTTAGCGACTGAAAACAGTCGCTAACATCGCTATCTCCTATTACCAACCTTTGGAGATATTCGCGCTAAGCGCGAATATCTCCAAAAGTTAACACCTGCCCTGAGCAGTTCTTAGCCATGTTATCCAATGTGAGGTGGATAACATGGCTAAGAGCATTAGCTCGGTAATGCATGAATATAGCTGACTTTTCTGCGATATTCATGCATTGCGGCGATTTTTATCGCATTTGCGATAAACCTTGGTAATAACAAGGTTTATTTGCGGTAAAAATCGCCGCCGCTCAGCGGTACATTTTTGTCTCTAACCAAGCAATAGCGATAATTATCGCTATTGCTTGGTAATATGCCCCTTAGTCATTTCGGTATTCACAGAAGTTAGGAGCCTAACTTTAGGACTCCTAAATGCCTTCTGTGAATACCAAAAGTCTTAAAGTTAGTATTTTTCTCAGTTTAGGAGTAGAAAAGTTAGGACTCCTAACTGTAGGACTCCTAAATGTCTTCTGTGAATACCTAAAGTCTTAAAATTAGGATTTTTCTCAGTTTATAGTAGTAAAGTTAGGACTCCTAACTTTAGGACTCCTAAATGCCTTCTGTGAATACCGAAAGTCTTAAAATTAGGATTTTTCTCAGTTTAGGAGTCCTAAAGTTAGGAGTCCTAACTTTACTACTACTAAATTGAGAAAAATCCTAATTTTAAGACTTTCGGTATTCACAGAAGGCATTTAGGAGTCCTAAAGTTAGGACTAGTAACTTTACTACTACTAAATTGAGAAAAATCCTAATTTTAAGACTTTCGGTATTCAAAGAAGGCATTTAGGATTTCTAAAGTTAGGAGTCCTAACTTTGCTATTACTAAATTGAGAAAAATCCTAATTTTAAGACTTTCGGTATTCACAGAAGGCATTTAGAAGTCCTAAAGTTAGGACTACTAACTTCTGTGAATACCGAAATGAGTAAGTGCCTTCTGTGAATACCGAAATGAGTAAGTGCCTTCCATGAATACCAAAATGGTAGTAAGTTTAGAATTTTGTTTTAAGTTAGTTCTGTGAATCGGGCCCTATGTCTTTAGTCTCTGAAATGGAAGTCAAAATACTTCAGGGGGCAAGACTGCAGCCAATAGTCACCAAAGTCCACTCAAAGGCTGACAGCTGCTGAACAAGGTCCCTCTGAAGTCATTGATTTTGGTTGAAAAAGCATGGAGCAGAAGAAATAAAAATTTCGAGGCTGGCGAATCCTGGTGTTGGGTGGATAACTGTTATGCTTTTGCTAGGTCAAGATTTCATAGGTTTAGAAAAGGAGCCTCATTTGCAAGTTTCTGATGCAGGGCAGTGCAGTAAGTCACTTTGCTGCACTGCCCTGCATCAAAAAGAAAGGGCAGCAGTATGCCGTATTTATGATGAACGGTGAATTTGTGTCCTTTCCCACTGCGATGACACCATTCTGGCAGACTAGCACCAACGCAGGCACCCTTGTACCATGGAGCAAAGGTGTCTGCATTATTGGCAGGGTTGTTTTTTTGCAGAAAGGGGCAACCTCCTGCACATAAAAAAAAATCCTAAGATGTGTTTTCGTCTTTCTATGTGTGCTACAGAAAACAGAACACATAGAAAGTGGAAAAAATGAAGAAATAAACATATTTCTCCTCATTATGCCGGTCCTTGGGAGGCATACAGTTTTGATACAGTCCCAGGTTTATAGATTCTTGTAAATCTGGAAATGCATAAAAACCATGGGTGTTGTTTCGGAGCACCTACCGCAACACCCATGAAATGTCTCCCTGGCACAGTATAAGGCAACACAGCAACTTGCACTGAATTGCCTTACACCATATCTACTAGGCCAGGAAAAGTCATGCAATGTGGTTTGCATGGCCTCGTAGATATGGATCTGCAATCTGAGCTGTTGGAGCGTCATAAAAAGTGGCGCACCAGTGAGCAAGGAGCTTGTAAAAAATCCCCATAGTCTTTTTCATTCACAAATAAAAAATCCTCCAGCGAGAGAAACTTCTTTGAGTTTCTGGAGCAGCTCCTCTTGGTCACATCTAATGCTCTCTGGACTTCAGGGAGAGCCCTTCAAGGCCATGACTCACTCCAGCAGAGGCCACCAGCAGTGTCCAGTCCAGTCCAGTTCCAGTTGCAGCACCGGCAAGCATATTACGAGCTTCCTCACTGCCGCAGTTTTCATGGTGTAAACGCGCCATGAAAACTGTGGCAGTGAAGAAACTCCTCAGGGCAATGGAATACATGCAGTGAGGCACATGTTGTACCCCGCTTTATGCATGTACCCCCAGTTCCTGCACAGCATGGACTTAAAGCAGGCCTGGACGTAGTTCGCAGAGGTTTGCTACGCAGAACTCCGCAAAATGACAAAAAAACTCTGCGGAGTTCGCAAGTGGTGGAGTGCATTGCGAAATGTCATTCGCACTGGTCTTCCTGCCGCTGGGGTAGAAATCAGCTCTCGTTCGGGAACTTACCGATCGTGAGCATGAGCGGGGGGGGAAACTCAGCTGCTCTACGCGGACCAGAGTTTTCTACCCTCCCCATTCTCCGCGGAGCGCAGAGTGTAGAACACTCTGTAAATTCCATGAACGGATTGGAGTTCACCACCCAGGCCAACAGTTAACTGGACAGTTGTACCTCAGCACTCAGATATTCGTTATACATAGGAGCAAGTGCTTCTGTGGGAGAGATTTCCCTGTCCTGACCTTATTAAAGAATCACTAATCAAAGTACAAAATACAAATTTTAACTGTATGTAGTGAACATCCAAGACATCAAATATCTTTGCTATTTTAATATCATTTTTTGCACAATTGTATATATCTTGTCATACTTATGATACATGTTACAAAACTTGTTGACAAAGTACACACAACAGGCAGCCGACACATGTTTATTTACTGAAAAGTAACTTTCTCAAGGCTGCTAACAAGAAATAACTTGATAAGCAATCTGGTTTCTGTCATCAATTTAACTTTTATACTGATACAAAAAGTTACCAGAATAGTCAGTTCTGACAGACCCCAAGGAAAGACCAAACGGTGATGTTCTCTTGTAGTAGATAGAGTGCAAGTAATAGATTATCCAGTGAACAGGAATTATGAAAGTGTTTAAAAAGATTCCAAAAAGTAAGTACGTAAAAGTGATAGAGACATAAGTGACATGCAGTGATGGAACAGAAATGTTAGTGCCCGCACATTGATTAAAAAGGACACGGCCAGTCAATACCTATTAATTGTTATCAAAGTTGGATGCGTCCTGTACAGCTTTCGCAAAGGTAAGATGTGGATGAGCCTATGAGCCAACGGAAAAAAAGAACTCTTAATCATCATCATATGGAATTCCAATAATGCTTGATAACGTATAGGGCGAGATGATAATATTACCTTGGTTTAAAAGGTTAAGTGGACTCACAATCCTATTTGTCAGCTTACTATTCCTCCAAGCTTATAGAGGTGTAGTCCTAAAAAGAGGGGATATACAGATATTGGTAATTTCTTACGTGTTTTACTCAAAGAAACTCCGATGGCAAGGTTAATGCTAAAGCCTTGTTGCCTGTTAAGCAAGAGCTTAATCAGCGGTTTAAACTCAGTAGTTTATATGGTGTTCGGTCCCAACAAGTTGGTGGAAGGCCACAACTAAATTAGATGGGCCTATATTAGAATGTGAGAGATAATATATCTATTAAAAACTACAATAAAAAACTATAAAAAGTCATGAGGTATTGAAATACTTCAAGAAGCCACAAATTCATAGTATAAGAAGCATTGGCTTATTAGGATATGAGCCAAGGTACATTCGATCCATTGCCAATAGTCTAAAATTAGTCAAAGACCTATTCTTGATCAACATAAGTCAAAAAGAGATAACACATTATGTAATACGGACATATTAATCCCTTATTACCTGGAAATGCGTCCATGCCAGACAGGAACGTTCTGTAGCACTCCCATTGCGGTGCCTTTCTAAGGCTCAGATATGGGCCTTCGATAGGCACTGCTGCACGACCGTCCAACCTGTATTCCAGGCATGTGGGAAGATTATGGGTTTGGCGGTGTTGGAACAGGGCGCTGACGATGCAACGGCCTGCTCCAACACCAACAAACTCATAATCAGGCCCTCTATCAATAAGAAACAAACATAATTTAAA
Source organism: Lissotriton vulgaris (assembly GCF_964263255.1). Taxonomy (NCBI): domain Eukaryota; kingdom Metazoa; phylum Chordata; class Amphibia; order Caudata; family Salamandridae; genus Lissotriton; species Lissotriton vulgaris. The sequence goes on from NC_141697.1 coordinate 1,033,679,233, forward strand.
ACAGGACTTTCTTTTGCTCGTTTTGGCATATTTTCTAGTTCTCTAATCAAATTGTTATACTCAGAAAAGAAATAATTCACTGAACTTCTTTTATTTATAATAAAAAAATTAGAAGATGTTTGTTTGTGGTTCCCTTACAGGTACTCCACCCAGGAAAATAGTGATACAGTGGGCTAATATTTTTCCCTTGTATGCTATCGCCTCATCATTACATGTTCTGTGGTTGCAAGAATTGGGTAATTTGAACATACCATATCACATTGTTTTGGGTGAAAATCACGGTAGAGTTACCAGACAATCAAAAAAGAAGGTCCTCGTATTGAGCAATATTAATGATGGTGCGAATGAATGAATGAATGATGAATGAATTTTGTGAAGTACTTTATTAAGTGCATAAGTGTCCTGGAGCTACAGCAGAAGATTACACAGGGTGGAAGAGAGACTTAAAGGTGAAACATTTATTTTTCCATTTGTTTCCTAAATTATAAGTGGGGGATTTTCTGTCCAAGATGAAGCTATATGATATTCCATGCAGCTACAATGAGATAGCCAAAGGAGGTCCCCCTTCTGTGATTTTCCTGGGGTGAGGCATTTTGAAAATATGTGTAACAGATGATCTTGGTGGGCATTCAGGAATATGTTCATATGTTCAATATGTCTTGTAGGTAAGTAGAACTAAGAGAATGTTACAGCAATGTCCTCTGCAAAGTTCAAGAAGGTTACTTTAACATTTTGCAACTTTTGGAAATGTTGCACGTTTTAAAATGAGGGAGAAATCCAGCAAAAGAGGCCTACTGGAGACTACCTCAGTGCACACTCACTTTTAGTGGGAGAATTCCCTTGCACAAAGTTAATTTCTCAGCAAACGTTTCTCAAAGATTGCAGAAGTAAGTAAGATTTACCAAGAGCAACACTCTAAAACTTTGCAGAAAAAATAGAATTTCAACCACCCCAATCATATGTGAATGTAGAGGTACTTACGATGAAAGCGCACATGTTTTAAACATGATTGAAATGTTATGACATAGTCTGCCTTTCTATTATCTCCCTTAACATTTGGTTATCCTTTTCCATCCAAAACTTGCCCAACTCCAATCACCTCTTAAATCCAATCTCTTATCAGTTTTCCTACCTACAAAAAAGCTACAAGTCTAGCACTTAAAGCATTTGCACATGAAATACTGAGACTATAATCAGAATCAGAATGCACTTTATTGTTTAGTGAATTAAAGCATCAAAATAAAGCTGAACAAATTGTACTTTTGAAATATACACGTTAAACGTTTTGATTTGCAACTATGTCATAAATACATGATGAAAATTGTGTTTTGCAATCGTGCTAAAATGATGGAGGGAAGAGGTAGATAGTCACTTTTGTGAGACATAGGGCCATATGTATAAACAATTTTCCCATAGACACAGACTGGGTAAAACCCTTGGATACATCTTGCCCATAATCTCTGAGGTGCTATTGTACTGATCCTAATCCCTCAATGGTCAGATGGCCTGATATGTAAAAAATTGACAAAAATTGTTGACGTATGTATTAGTAAAAATAACAAATTGATATGCATGTCTGAGAAGCATTTTGTTTGGGAAGATTTTTTTGATTTGAGAAGAACTTATAGCTAAATTTAAAAAAATTAACAAAATGAATGTAAATGCTTTTGTATGAGCAAATGGGCAAAAAAAGATACTAAGGTATTTTCATGTACATATATTAAAAACTCTTTCTGTCATTTCTTATTCCATTTGTCACTTTAGAATTTGCCTTTGGCACACAATGAACAACTTAATAATTTTGTGTTGTATCTTTTATTGGTAGTCTTCATGCTTTCAGCCAAGCCTCTAGCCAATAGGTGTTTCGTCGTACCAGTGTTGTGCCTCCGACTTCATCAGGGATCCAAAGTAAATCCCTAATTGTAATTTTTCTGGGTTGTGTACCATAAACCAATGATATAGTATAAAGTGAATTTCTTGAATCAGAAAGAGAGTACGCCGAGTAACTAAACAAATATCGATAGAAGAATACCAATAAAAGATACAGGACAAAATTATTCGGTTCTGGACTGACATTCATTGTATGGCCAAAGGCTTTTTCTATAATGGAGCTATGATTGGTTCCTAGAGGTTATTTGGTGGCCACCTCTTCTGGAACACCGAGAAGGTATGCGGCTGAGAATTCAACCCAGGCACTTATTGATGCGTAATTCATTTCAGAACTAGTTTCTGAAATGAGGCAACCAATTGAAATCACATATAGAAGTCCACATTTTCCCTCTCATGTCATTTGAAACATTTCATCAAACATGATTAAATGGGTAAAGCCTAAATGATTTAGAGCAAAGTGTTTCAGTATCAAATTTAGACTTGGCTTGACTTATTCTTCAAGTTCCCGGAGGTACTTATTAATAGATTTTTCTAAATGTTATTTAGTCCATCTGATTTTACTTTATTTACATATTCATTGTAGATTAACTATATAATATTTGACAGTATGAAACTATAGTCAACAGAAATTTGGCTGTGTGTTTCAAAGCAGATAAATTTTCATGTATACCCTGCAGAAACATTGACATTTTCTTCACCGGACATACAGATGAGTCACATATTTTAGGTGCTTCACTCTGACAAAGAATTATTATACCAAACAAATATTTAACACTGTGCTGCAACCATCCCTCCTGACGGGTTTTTATTGTACCATTATTTAATAATAGAGAGTCATGTCAATATAAAAGAGTTTATAACTTTTTGAGCAAATATGTGAACTGTGTCTTTTCTTTTTTTATCTGAAGGATTCACCACTAAAAGCTGTGCAGATGCTGTGGGTAAATTTAATTATGGACACTTTTGCATCTCTTGCACTGGCCACAGAACCTCCCACTGAGGCCTTACTTCTTCGAAAACCATACGGCAGAAACAAGCCTCTTATTTCGCGCACTATGATGAAAAATATTCTGGGCCATGCGGTGTATCAACTTACTCTTATCTTCACATTACTGTTTGCTGGTAAGATGAAAGAAATGCATGATGTGACAATAATCAGCCAATAACATGACGCTATTACTAAATATGTATGATTAGCACCGAATGAGAGAGATCGAATAAATATATTGCACAGACGAATTGTGTAATCAACAGTTTTTCGAGATTTGAGTTGCAATGGACAATAATTGTATATGTGTTAAAAGTATCTTCAAATGCTGATGAGAATAAGCGTAAGATAATTTTTCAGTTCTGTGAATACATTTGCAGCATTATTTGGAAACATGTCGTTTAGAATGTTTGATTTCTCATCCCTCCCATTTTTTACTGTATTTTTTTGTTGCAGTTAGGACTCTGCGGACTTTGCCACTGCTAACCAGTGCTAAAGTGCAAGTGCTTCTCCGCTAAACTTGGTAACATTGGTATGGATGCAATTGGCATATTTAGCTTACTTGTAAGTCCCTTGTAAAGTGGTATCCCATATACCCAGGGCCTGTAAGCAAAATTCTACTAGTGGGCCTGCAGCTGTTATCGTGCCACCCACATATGTAGCCTTTTCCAACCTATCCATGGCGGAAACTTACCCCAGAAGTATTTTTGGCTCACTTTAAGTACCAAAATAATTCGGCCCTCTCGCTAGAGCAAAGGGTGGATAATCTGGAGTCTTCCATTTTACAAACCCTAGACCATGTTATTGTTAAAGCCAAACTGGTGGCTGCCCCTTGGTTCACCGCTAATCTTAAGAAAGCTAAATTGGCCAGCAGAGCCGCAGAGCGAATTTGGCGTAAAACCAAAACCAAGGAGGACAGAACTAAATATAAGATACTCCATTTAGACTATATGAAAAAAATAAAACTGGCAAAGAAGGAGTACTTAACACAGCGGATAAACACCTCAGCTAATTCAAGTAGAGAATTATTCAAAATACAAAAGGAATTTACGTCACCCCATGTGGAACAATCGCTGTTCAGCCCCTCCCAAAGTTGGGTTGAGTCAATGGCGGACTTTTTTGAGGAAAACATTAATTTAATATATGCTGCTTTTCCTACCTCAGATCTGGACCAACCGATCCCAGAAGGTTATTTGGTGACGCCGCAATCGGAGATGGCTGACAATCAAGGTCTTTACTTGACAAAATTTACGCCGATCACGGTCGAGGAGACTCTCGACGGTCTTAGTAGAATAAAGTCTAGCTCCCCAATGGACCCTTTCCCGCCACGACTTTGTACAAAAATTATGCCCTTGCTAGCTGAGCCCCTTACTGCTATTTTTAACGCCTCCTTGGAGCAAGCTGAGGTTCCGTCCAAGTGGAAGCAGGCCCAAGTAAAGCCTATCTTGAAGAAGCCATCTGACGATCCAGCCTTACCTTCTCACTATCGGCCAATATCGCTGCTGCCTTTCTTTGGGAAGGTGTTGAAACTCCTTGTGAATAACCGACTGACAGCCTATAAAGAAGCCAGTGGAGCCCTTGATCCTTCCCAGTCTGGCTTCCGGGCCGCACACAGCACTGAGACCGCTGTGGTGGAGATTATGGACAACATCAGACTCACGGTGGATAGGGGCGATGCAGCTGTACTCATCCTCCTTGACCTCTCCGCAGCATTTGACACCATCTCCCACGGTATTTTGAAACATCGGCTGTGGGAGATTGGTGTCTGTGGAGGGGCACTGGGTTGGATCGAGGACTATCTCACCGGTCTTCTCACCACCGTTCGAGTCGACTCCATGGCAGCCCGGAGCCGTTCGGCAACGGTAGGCGTGCCTCAAGACTCGATTTTGAGCCCGCTGCTTTTTAATCTGTATTTGACACCCTTGGCTAAAATAATTAAATCTTATGGCTTTGGAACGGTGTGATATGCAGATGATACGCAGCTGCTGATCACATGCGGAGTTGATCCTGCTGACACCTGCCTGCGCTTTAAAAAATGCATGGTTGAGATCAGTAGCTGGATGCGAGCGAACAAACTCCAATTTAATGTGGGCAAGACCGAAATCATTTTGTTTGGTAAAGCTGACAGATACTGGATGACAGAATGGTGGCCATCCGAGCTGGGAGCTTGTCCGGCCCCTAAGCCTGTAGTCCGGAATCTGGGAATCATTATGGACAGTGCTCTGTCCTTAAAAAATCATGTAGCCAAGGTGACGGGCACCTGCTACGGTATAATGCGTGGCCTAAGAAAGATCTTTAGATGGCTACCGCTTGAAGCCAGAAAGCCATTGGTTCAGGGCCGGATCATTAGCCATCTTGACTATGGCAACACCATGTACCCCGGCTTGAATGAGGAACAGTTGTCAAAATTACAAACTCTGCAGAACACGGCGGCAAGATTGGTGCTGGACCTTCCACCCAGAACAGCGTCAGCTCCATGTTTGAAACAACTACATTGGCTGCCCATACGGGGCCCAGGTATCTCAAAAAAAAACTAAACTGGTACGCTCCCAAGAGGGTCTTAAGATCTAGCCTTAAGTCTCTTCTAATGCAACCTCGGGTGCGTACTTCCAGGTACGGGCAGCGCTCCTTTTCATTTCTTGCACCTGCCCTTTGGAATAAGCTGCCTCCCCACCTTCTCTCCATTGAAGAGCATCAGCAATTTCGCAAGGCCTTGAAAACTTGGCTTTTTCCCTAGCTTGTGGCCTATTTTCCTCTGGTAAGATGCCCTTTCAATGTTTGTCTCCCCCCCGGTTCCTATGCTGCTAGCGCCTTGAGACCTCGCGGTGAAAATGGCGCTCTATAAAAACTTTTGACACGACATGACATGACATGACTATCACTCCAACTTGGCATTTAAATCCACTTTCAAAAAAACAGGAGCCTAGGGGGAAACAGAAGCAGGCCGCCCCCCACTCAAATATCTCTCATACAACAATGGCCTGCTCCTGAGCAGCTCAACGGCTAAAAAAGGAAGAATTTACTCTTGTGGTAGAGGGAGTATCTAACTTCTATCCACAGTATTACACACCGTTGTAATTTTCAGTCTGGCAATGTTGCCAAGACGTGTGTATGTATATCAGTATCACCACCACGCTACATATATGTCCCCCCTTCCATACGTGAAAAAAAAGGGGAGGGGAGGTTGACAGTGCCTCACGGAAGCAACACCAAGGAGAGGATTGTATCAGACTGGTACTCGCCTGATTCCTCACTTCTCATCATCGGCTACTGTCAACCTTAAAGAAATGGGAGAAAAACAAACATAAAGAAAGTGCATATAGGTCAAACAACCGTGAGGTGTTGTGAGTGCTGAGGACCCAGTGTGATATTTCCGTGCCCAATTAAGTGAAAAAACAAAAAAATACCACTATAAAAAGAGTAAGACTAACTGGCAACTCATGACTTTATTCTGTGCTGTTAGCTCACTCTGATTAAAAGTCAACCGACATGTTTCATCACTTTGTCTTACAGTGATTTCTTCAGGGTTTGTTGGTGGGTCAGCGTTTAGCATGCACCTTTCAAAGTCTTCCCTTATTGTACCAGGTGGCCTTCTGTGATGAGCCTACCCGGCCCCCGTGGAAGACTGCGTCACGTGTATCGTTCCCTGTCTCTGTACTGGGACGCTTTGAACCGCCAAACGGTCGGTATCGCATGCGCGTGCAGGTGTGGTCTCGGCTCACCCCTCTTGCTGCCTCGATTGAGAATTGAGGCGCGCCTTGCAGCACCAGCAGTTTCAATCGGCATGCAAGGTTTCCCTCTCCCAGGCTTTGGAGGCATTACCGCGGGGACACCGTCAGGTCAGCTCCGCCCCTCTCTGCAAGCAGCTCCCGACCGTTGCAGCAGCAACACAGCACAGACTCGGATACAACGGAAGACGCCACACCAGCCCAAGGAGCCCCAGCAACCCGATCCACAAGATAAACGCAATACTCCTGCTCATGCGGGACCAGGAAGACGGGTGAGTGTGTTTTAGTTCTGTGGGGTTTGTACAGTCTTTAGATATGGGCGGGGGTTCCTGGAGCACCAGCTTAAGTGTCCTGCAAGGTGAGCACCCTATTGCCTCCAATCAAATGCACTTTTGAGCATAAGATGAGGGCTCTGATCCTATCATAGGAGTGCACTATTGAACCTGGAAGAAACTACTCTGGAGTAAATTCTGCTGTGCTGAAGAATTGCCTTCTTGCTGCATTTGACTCTCCCAGGGGAGCTGCTGCTGTACCTATTTAGACTTTACTGCTGACCTCTGCCCTGATGCAAGGGAGAAGAGCAAGCAACCCAGTGTCGCTCTAAGGGCTTGCTGGTTTGTCCCCTGTTCTCTACTGAGGCCTCAGACATATGAAAGACCTTGTCACTACAAGATCTACATCTTTGCCCTGGATTGCAGCACTACCGGAATGCCGTGTATTCAGTACACTATGATTTATCTCAGGAGAGACTTCATGATGCCATCCCTTTTCACCCTTCAGGGGCGGTATTAGGCATGTGCAAGCTAATAATCCTCTGAGGATGGATACATATTTGCGTGCCGGCCCCTGGCAGGGATTTGGCAGCCTCCGCTCTTTTCCACTTCCAAGCACCCTGACCCACCCCTCTTCACTGGCCTACGCGCCTGCGTTCCTCCTGGTTCCTGATTGGCTTCTTTTTTCCCTACCCACTGCTGGCCACGTTGTGTGTCACAATACCCTCCTCCTCCTAAATGTTATTGTTCTGAGACAAATTCGGAAGGGTAGGAGCAGCCGCAGGTACTGTTCATCTAACGCCTTTTCTGGGCGTTTTATTAGAACACCTTCCTGGGCTCCGGGGGCTCTGCCCGGCCCCACCCGGACCCCCCCTTCCGGGGCCCCCTACCTACGCTCCCTGCCCAGGGCCGCCATGAGCCTTGAGCCGCCCCTGCACCCTTCTACCAATACAAGCAGCGCCCCATTGTGAGGAGACTATCAAATTATTCACGGGTACTGGTGAACAAGAACTGTGAAACGTCATTCTTTTTCTCCCAGCAGCACATCTGTGCAGTACCGTGTTCAAGGCTAGAACTGAGCCCGAGACTTTAGAGCTGCGGATGCACTGACAACCCCCCTGGCAAGATTGCCCGCACAACTGGGAGTGCACCATGATGTCACACCGCCCCGTACACCTGTCACTGGCCTCTAAGTGTCAAAAGAGTGACTCTCTTTTGCCAAGATGTGGACCTCGCAAGGAGGGCCCCTCTGATAACACCAATAAGTTGACTGAACGCCGCTGTCGGCCAGGAACCGTGAAGAAGCACAATTCCTCCTTTGGTAAAGACACAGGCCCGTGTTCAATGCCCGCCAACACAACCTGTAACTCTCTTTAGCTCCGCTGTTGGCTGGGAGCCGTGCTACAGCACCACACTTCATTGCACCATGATGCGGGCCAGATGAATGAGGCCCCAGCACGAGCCTCAACTTACCCCAGCCCCCCTTCATCTTTTAGTGCTGAACCGGATACCATCTCCTAATCAGAGCAGCGGAGTCTCTCATCAAGGCACAGAAACATAGGGACACGTTGAGTCCTGCTTTCTCAAAGTACACAGTTGTAACGGTTAACTCAAGAGAAATTACCGTAAAGGCTCTAAAATAAGCTTAAATGATCTTTGTAAAAGCTCTGCTCGAATACATGCAAAATGTAATAACTATTAATCTACTGGTTGGATTTTCAATCATATTTGGTCTTAATTTTTACATAAAATATCTACTAAACCTGTGTGGAGTTGTTTTTGGTGCTTTCATTGTGTTAGTGTGTATGTGTACTGCACAAACACTTTACACATTGCCTCTTAGGATACCTGTTCTGTGCCTAGCTACCAGAGGGTGAGCGCAGGTCATCTTTGGTGTGTATCTGATCGACCCTGACTAGAGTGGTGGGTTCTGCTTGGCTTAGGTGCATACCCTAACCAACCAGAAGCCCGATTTCTAACAGTCCCACAAAAATGACTAAAATGGTGAGCATCATTCTTTTGCATGTACATTTTCTCCATCTCTATCTGTCCTGTAACATTCTACTTTTAATACTTTGCCTGCGCATTTGTACTCATTTATTGCTGTATAATCCACAAACGCCTCTTTATCAGAACTAAAAAAATTATCCGTGACTTTGGAATAAATGACGGTGAGTTTACGAAGAGATCATCCTTTTTAAACTTTTCTATTTTAAGGTGAAAAAATGTTTACGATCGACAGCGGCAGGAACGCTCCACTGCACTCCCCTCCTTCGGAACACTACACAATAATCTTCAACACCTTTGTCCTGATGCAGCTATTCAATGAGATCAACGCTCGTAAAATCCACGGGGAGAGAAATGTCTTTGATGGCATCTTTGGGAACCCTATCTTCTGTGCAATTGTTTTGGGCACTTTTGGAATACAGGTAACTCGACCACAAAATGTATTCATTGGTTTGTAAGGCAACATGAAAATGTGCCTGAAAGTCACTGCTTCAGAAACCTTTTATAGATTGTCTTGGGATGGTCAGTGCAGAATTGTGTGTTCTAGCATACAGGCACTGGCTATGTTCTAGGAAAAAGTATGGTGGGCACCCCACATTCTGACTAGAAGATGTTGGATTCGAGATATTTTAAACATTTTTGGAGGTATATTTTGTGTACTGGATGTTCAGGGACAGCATGAAGGAAGAAGCACTATGTGTGTGCATGTGTGTGTATGGTGTGTGTATGTTTGTGTATAATGATCTGTTCTCTGCTCATGTGTATACAGCTAGACAACTAGAATGTCTATGAAAGTGCCTCTTTTTCCGTGGTCATCCCCATTTTTTAGGACTGATGCTGCTGTTCTTTGTACTCTGATACTGCTGTTAAGTCCTCAGTGCATGTGCTCAGACCCGAATATATGGTAACATTGGACACTCCCCAATTGGCATATTTAGCTTTCCAGGAAGAACAAAGTGTATAGAGTGAGGAAATACACCAATTGCGTTGAAACTTAAATGCCACCCATGGATTACTGCCCCTACAGTGACATTCACTAATCTGAAAAAAAATATGGCTTCAAGTCTACATTTTCAGCCTGACTCTGGCAGCATTTACACTTGGAGGCAGACCTGTCAAGGTATACTTTATGGCTGGAGTAAAACCATACATTTAAATATTAAGTACATTTCTCCTAAGTCAACCTTGTAACCCTCAAGATAGGTTGTCTGGTATTTAAAAGTGTAACATGTACAAATTCAATGTGTGCATGTTCCTACCGTAACCAGCCTCCAAAAGGCTATTTTTACTGTTTGGGAAATAGCTGATTCAATGAAGAAAAAGATAATGTACAGTTAATATGTGAATCCCGTATCTGGTGTTTTCAATAAGCCACGGAGTAGTTCAACCACGTTTTGATATTTACTCAAAATACAATGCAATGATGAAGTTGGATTTTTGATAACTATACAGGAAAGTATTTGTTGAAAAGTTATACTTTCCCTGCCTGAAGTCCCTGCAGACTAATTAGCATTGGCCTACCTGCAACTGGCCTGTTGGTGCTGCTTTGGGTCTGGCAGAATGGTTGGGGGGAGGAATGTAATCTAACTTAACCCAAGCATGACAGATTAGGAGTGTCCAGGAACTGCACTAACTTAACCCCTTTCATGTTGATGACGGCCCCCAGCCATCATGCATCACGGTGCTCGTGTGCTGATGACGGCTGGGGGCCGTCATGCACCCGCCCACTCATTAAAAGTGACTCACAGGCGCAGAATCGCGGCCGCGCTCAAGGGGTTAAAGCGGACCAGTGGGAGGTCTGTGATTTAGTTTAGTATTATAGTAAGCCTGAAGAAGAGGGGTTTTGTGATCCCAAAACACACTTTAACCTCCTCATATTAGTTTCAGTGGCAGAGGGAGGTGGCTCCATAACCATTTTGAACTGGTTGATTGTGGGGGGTTTTTGCATTACCTTAAACAAAGCCCTAGGTGTGCCACAAGCTCTCCAAGCTCTCTCATGGGATATAAAAACGTTGTCATGTTGGATTGTACTGAAAATGGTAGACTATGGAATAGTTTGCAGTGAGGCAAACAGGATATGCTTCAAAATGGGAACATCTACCCTTGGTAACTTTTTCCCATTGATCCGGCAGTGACAATAAGTCATCCCTACCCAGTGGCTAGTGGATTGAATATAAGTCACATCTCATCCCCAGCTCCTATGAACACTTTCTAGAACTATGGCAGAACAGAAGTGGATTGGTCTTACTGTTTGTAATATGTGTGGAGACATGAAGGACTGGGCCTGCTCCCGCTTGTAACCAAGACATGGGCTCCAAAGGTCAGTTGACTAACCTCCTGTGTGGCTAATAGCACATAGCAAGCTATGAAAGGCTTTTTAACTGGGGTGACCAGTGGACAAGTTACAACTGAAATAGGACTGGACTTGCTGGTGGCCTCTGATGTAGTTTGTTCTAGTCCCTAAGTTCTGTCCCTGAAGTTCCATATGCCTTAAAGGTGGCTAAGAGAAACTGCCCCTGATACTCTGAAACTTTTGTATTTTGAACTTCCAAGACCTCAGGAGCTTCAGCTGGACGTCGCATCAAAGGTGCCAACGTTTGGAAGGATTTAACTGCTTCTGTGCAGCAGGATTTCCAGCTCTGTGCTGGACATTCCAATCGTGGGCGTGGGCGTGACGGAACCATTCCGTCATCAGCACAGCCCAACCGTGACTCATGACGCAATGGTTCCGTTACAAGCATGGAAGGGGTTAATTGAATATAGTTTTAGGCTTGCCTCACTGGAAGATTTTGATCTCCACAGCAAGAGAGCAAGGATTTATACCTTGGACATCCCCCATATTGGCAGGAACCACTGTCAAACATTTAGTGTCCATATCTTACTTTCCACTCTAAGGTGTGGGGGTCATTTTGCAGTTTTCATCGCCCCTTGCCACCATGTTTTACTTGGCTGTAATTGACATTGAAAACTGGCCTTTTAACTGTCCATTCTACATTAGGTGGGTGTACAAATGGCAAAATTTCAGATGACCCTTACTCTGTTGGGCTGTTGGAGGTGTATGTCTACGGTGGAGACAGAGTAGTCTCTGCTGCTGACATAATGAAGGCATGCCAGACTTTAAATGAGGCAAGCGAACCTTCAGTTTGGTGGAGAGGGTACTCCGACAAAATTGTGCAAAGGTAGAAGTCTTAACCAGGCAATGGCACCAAAAGTATCTGCCCGAAGAAGTTTGGATCATTTCCCGCCAAAACTAACAGCTTCAGCAGCACCTTGCACACATTGAGGCAGTAATGCTCACATCACTAAAATGATTGCTAGAAATAAGATCTGCTTGTTACAAAATCTCTACTCAGTCAGCTATTCAGTCATCCAGTCAGAAAGTCAGTCAGTAAGTCATTCAGTCTGGCACTTAATTGAATTTACACATTCACTGAGAAATTTATGGAGTAATTTCAATGGTGCCTATGAAATGTAAAAGGCTCCTTATAGGGTTACTGTGTTTTTCTTGATTAGACCAATATAATCAAATAGTATATTCTGCCTTCAATATATTGCACATACACTTTACCTCTTTTCTCTTACTTATTCAATTCCTAATGTTTACCTGTATAATTTCTGTACTTACTTTAAACACTTGAGTCCAAATGAATCTCCATCCATATTACAACTATGCTTCGGTTAAACTATTTACCCAAAATTCAGTTTGCTTCAGGGGCTCAAGTGATTAATCCGTTTTCCTAAAGATCACGAGGCAGAGTCACTGTACTTTTCATAAGATAGATTTTGGGTGATGCCCCCAGGGTACCAAGGGATTATATTTTACAATTTGGTGTGGGTAGGAGCCTGCAGGGAAATATTGGATTTCTTATTATTCTGGTATGTCCTTAGCAGGAGGAAGTGTCCAATAAATATCTTGAACTCCTCCAGAGACATAACAGACAACCAAGTGTGCACACAGAGGATCAATGCATGCCAAAGTTGAAATAGTATGCCAATTATATTTAGAATAGAAGACTTTGACAACTGTTGCGTGCCTTGGACTACCCTTAAGAATAGACATAACAGACACATTATTATGCCTATAAAAGACAAGTAGGTGCAACAGGCGTTCTGTTATGTTTATGTAGGTAAGTATGTCATGACACCTATCACCTGTAATAGAACACCTCACACCACTACAGACTTTGACGTATAAGGGAGAAAAATACTGTTCTGTCAGCACCTGCCTTTCTCCACAGGAAATTAAAAGACTACAATAAATATGGCAGACCATGTGAATATCTGCAAATTAATGGATGGTTGAGGGAGATTAGTGAAACTGTGAATTTTTACAAGTTACCCACATATTTCAGGCACACTCATAAGTGTTCACACAAAAATTAAATTATGCTCATTTTGGCCTAGGAATGCCGTCACATTTTCTTTATTTTGTTGAAGTTGAAGAAAAATATCAAAGAATCAAGAAGCCACACTTTGAACATCTGTTTCCAGTGACTGAGTCTCTTGACGATTCCACTATCTCTTGTACATTCTAGTACCTGTGTTGCTGTAAAGAATTCAGATAGATGCCTTTACCTATGTACTGAAACACGTTTTAATTAATTTCTGTTTTCCTGCTGCAAAACTATGTCCTCTAGAAAGCTTACTTGATGACCATGTTTCCATTTTCTGTTTTTCAGATAATAATTGTACAGTTTGGTGGAAAGCCTTTTAGTTGTTCTCCTCTTGAGCTTGACCAATGGATGTGGTGCATATTTCTTGGAATTGGGGAGCTTGTATGGGGTCAGGTAAGCATACTGTGGACATGATGTTGTTACAGTGCTATAATGGCTAAAGGAGTTGTCTCAATAAATTAACTAAAACCCATAATATTAAAGATACTCCTGGAGTGAAACCAGTTTGTGCTCATGTTGGCCCTCAGAAAACAGCCCTGCTATTACAACAGGATCTGCAGTTGTTTTTACATTATTTTCTGTAATGCAAATTGTGATTGCGAAGTTAGCATCTTCACAAGGAAAAGTATGCTTTCCCTCATTTGTCTAGAAATATGGCTGCATCCAAATAATGAAACACCTTTCCCAGCATGGCTGCACGAAAGTGTATAGGTACACAATCAACATACCAACAAGGAAGCATTGTATAAGTCAAGGAACATGTATCAATACTCTGCCAGTACTCGGACACTTGTGGGGCTGTGCATGCTATTTTGTAAAATAATTTGATGGATTATCTATAAAGCCAAATATTGCTTTCTTCAGTCAAACTGAAGGCCTCCTTCATAACATGATTGTTCTTTTCCCATAATTCATATCCTTATGTTAAAAATTCTGTCCTGAAGATGACCAACCATGTCGAAGGGATCAAAACACCAATGATGACTCCAGTACATCAAATTCTGCTTTTTGTGCTCCGTGTATGTTTCAGTTCAGCAACATTGTTTCATTTAGATCATATGTTGCACATTTATTAGCCAGACACTTACGGCCCGATTCACAAAGGTAAACTGAGGCGAACGTCTATCTTTATGACTTTTGGTATCCACAAAGTGCATTTGCAACTCCTAAATGCCCTTTGTCAATACCAATAGTTGAACTTTACGTCTTTTGGTATTCACAAAGGGGATTTACGAGTAGTAAATACCCTTCGTGAATACAGAAAGTCATAAAGTTAGACTTTTGTCTTATTTTACCTTTGTGAATTGGGCCCCTTTTGTTTTACAGTTAAACACATTTGGGCAATACCATTTACACTTTGGCAGCATGCTTTGCACCAACTTTCCTTATGATTGAATGAGTATGTTCAAATATATCTGTTTCTTTCATACTTTTGAACTATCGGTTATTGAACGATTTATATAAAAATTTGCATTTTTTCATCATTAACTGATAGTATGGTATTTTTATCATTAACTGACAGTATTGTGAATTGTAATTATACTACACCTTATGATTTAATCCTTTTAACTTTAACTAGCAGCCTGTCCCGGCGTTGTCCGGGTATGAATTGCTGCCGGCCAGTAGTATATTGTTTTGTAGGATTTCGTTTTGATAGCATTTCTTATCTGTGACAGGCCTGTGAAAAGTTCCGATTCACAGTGCACTGCTGATGCACTTTAGAGTGCGCGTTCAGTAGTGTGTGAACTCGAGTTTCCCTACTTTATTTTTCCTTGCAATATTATATAGCGCAAACCCTACAACATCGCATGAGCACAATTTACATTACAGAAGAACACATTCATTTGTGGAAAGCGATTTGCCTGGAATCACAGAATGTTGAGCTGATGCCGAGATTCGAACGTAGCTCCCCAGCTCTAAAGTTCGCAATTCTAGAACTTGTGGCGGGAGGTGTGTCTAAAAGTGTATGTCGGTGCTGGCCATCAATGAGAGAGACCTGTGCATTTTTCAAATCGGCGGTGAAAAAATATGAGTATGTTGCTGGAGATGTGGGCCGTCATGCCACCAATGTACTTACCGGGGGAGGGTAAACACCCATTATTCCGCAACTTTCTTTCCACATACCATCCCTTCGCATACTTTCATTACGAAAGTACCATGACTCCGCAATGCCATTATAACGCATGGCATTACATTTTATATGCTTTTACCACACATACATTTACAACAAAATTCGTTGTAAATGCATGAATGGAAAAAGCATGTTTTTTATGTTTGGATAAGGTAAGTATGGGTATAGGGGTATATATTTAGGGGTACTGAGGTATATATTTTGGGGTGTTTGGGTATTTTAAGGGTTCAGATATAGTTTTGGGTTATGGGGTACAGGGGTAGTTTTAGGGTTTAGGGATAGGTATGGGTTTTGGGGTACAGGGGTATTTTTAGGGTTCAGGGCTAGGTTTGGGTTTTGGGGTATAGGGGTATTTTTAGGGGCAGGGCTAGGTTTGGGTTTTGGGGTACAGGGGTATTTTAGGTTTCAGGGATAGGTTTGGGTTTTGGGGTACAGGGGTATTTTAAGGGTTCAAGGCTAGGTTTGGGTTTTGGGGTACAGGGATATTTTTAGGGTTCAGGGCTAGGTTTGGGTTTTGGGGTACAGGGGTATTTTTAGGGTTCAGGGGTAGGTTTGGGTTTTGAGGTATAGGGGTATTTATAGGGTTCAGGGCTAGGTTTGGGTTTTGGGGTACAGGGGTATTTTTAGGGTTTAGGGATAGGTTTGGGTTTTGGGGGACAGGGTATATTTATAGAGTTAAGATGGGTTAGTGTTTAAGGGTGTTGGGGTATTTTAAGGAGTAAGGGTGGGTTATGATTATGGGGTGCAGGGGTATTTAAAGGGAGCAGGGTAAACACCCGGAGCTGGAATGCACAGAACCTGGGAAGAAAAAACAATGAAATATTGTGCACAACGCTCGCTTTTTTTTCCGTAATCCCGTGCCCAGCACACGCCCACGCCACCAGCACAAGCCCACAGCACACGATATGAGACATGGCATGAAGGGCGGAACCTACCACACCCCCCTAGCGTTTGTCAAGCCCCCAGCACACGCCCACAGCACAACGCAGACACACCCACAAGGGACTACTTTGCTGGCACAGTTCTTTTACCTTTTAAATGTATATGGTGGGCGTCTGCATAGCCTATATCCTTCTGCTGCAACTGCCCTTTCCAACGCTGTATTGGGTGTTGTGATTGGTGCTGTGGTTCCTGAGATTACCCGCCTCAAAGGTTTGGGCTCTCTCTTTATTGTTTTAGTATAGATAGATAGATTAATACAATGCTACTTCATAGAAATATTGTGGTAAATATTTGTATCCCTTTTTGTCAAGAGATCTACAGGTGAGCTAGTATTACTTTTACACATGCATGAAGTTATAGACATCAACATGAATGCAAAAAGGTCATGGAGGCACAGGCTAAATGTGCACTACCCTGGAGTTCCACAGGGATTCACCAGGAAAATCTTTGCACCTACAAAGGCAATGTCAGAGCAGCAGAGGGAGAAGTATGTGCCTATCAGTATTCATACAGACACACCTTGACCCCTGAGGTTCATAGAATTCCAAAGAAGGTGCAGGTTAGCTTCCATGCTAGGCTGAATGAAGTATAGGCTGGGACTCAGAAGTTAAACAGTAGTGTAAGTTTATTCTCAAATGCTCTGGCGTCATGGTATAACTTCTTTGTGCCCCACTTCTGTTTGTAAGGCTCTTTCTTTAAATACCACAGAAAAATTGTTGTAACAGGAGTTTATACTATTTGTTTTCACGAAAAGGGTTACTCTGGTTATACAGGTGTAGTCAGTGGGGAGCTCACATGTAGTTCACTCCTAATCCATTGAAGGTCTGGTTATGGCCTCCTCATTCGGTGCCATTTCGCCCCACCATGTGTGAAAGTCACAATGCCTTAGAGGGAAAGAACTCAAGAATGCCATCACCTGCATCATTTTCAAGGCATTGAAGGACATATGGCAGATAAATGTGTGAACCTCTAAGCAATTTCACTAATTAGAGAATCTCTGTCAGTGACAGAAGTGTGATGAAGTGGTTGACTACATTCAACCTCCTGGGAGCATTTAGGGTCTCTGAAAAGGATCATAGTCCACATGGACAAAATATGTATCTGCAGGTAAACCATTATTATCGTTTTCCATGCTCGGCAATTTGCAAACAATGCACCATCAGAGTGTGTTAGAGCATGTACTATAAATAGCATTCTTTCATTGCATAAGATGCTCTTAGTGAGGGAGATCCCACCAACTACTGGAAAAAGTGTGTCTTTTCAGAAACTCGTTTGTCATCATACTTTGTCAGAGGCTCGCCCAGTATATGATGTACACTTATGTAAGTCAACACCTTGCACGGATCCAGACAACCCTTATGGTTAGACAACCTTAGAAAGCGCTCTAAGTGTTAGCTGTGAAAAGCAGCCTTCAGGCTTAGTCCGGAAGGGGTGTAAAGCAGCTTGTTTTACCAGAACATAATCTTATAGGTATAGATTAAATGAAAAAGAACCACAAAAGTTATTTATAAAAATATCTATTTATTATAAGACAATCACTACCACATACAGATATCTACTACCCGGAGATATACACAATGAACAAAATACTTTGCAATAGAAACACGTACGCAGCACAGAATACACTGAGGTCCCCAGGGGGAGACAAGACCATGTACTAAAATAGTGGTATGGGAACCACGACTCGAGTCACGGATATACCCAGAGTATGTAGGCGTGCTGGGGACCTAGGGAACCACCCAACGTGAGTTGTGTGCAGTGTGGGAAAACAACAGTGTTCTCTGTACAAATCAATGTTTAAGCCGGGGTTGCAATTTTAAAGAAAGAGGACCCTTCCCAGTGGACCCTGAAGAAACCCTGTAGAAGACAGAAGGTTGGAGATCCACCCCACCCGCGGATACTTAGGAACCAGGATACCTGCACCTGGGAAGCCGGGTGCATAGGTGTGAAAAGGCATCAGAAACCGCCGTCAAACCCAATGAAGGACTTCAGAAAGATGCTGCTACTGGAGAATGTGGAAGTGTCCAGTTTAACCCAAAGGGGGATATAAGATGTGAAGAACCTTCAAGCAGAGGAGACAGAGTCTATCTCACTCAGGAGTGACCAGGAGGCACAGTAGACAAATGCCCACTGATGTCGGGTGCT
The DNA here is from genome assembly GCF_964263255.1 of Lissotriton vulgaris. Classification (NCBI taxonomy): domain Eukaryota; kingdom Metazoa; phylum Chordata; class Amphibia; order Caudata; family Salamandridae; genus Lissotriton; species Lissotriton vulgaris. Next base: position 1,033,697,730 of record NC_141697.1, read on the forward strand.
GCAGGAGAGCTGACAACGACCTTGAAACTGCACCTCTGTGGACCATGCGATGCTGTGGAAGTACAGGAGCTGTACACAAGCTGTCCCACGTCGGATGTCGAGAGTTGAGGGGTCGATGTACAGCAGGAGTACCAACAGGGTTTGTCAACCGCAACCAATGTGCAAGTTAAAGAAGGTGCAATGTCGGAACGAGCAAGGTCCAGGAGAGTCACCACAAGCAGGGGAGTCGGGGCAGGCCCCGAGCAATCAGGGGAACCCAAATAATTCAAATGTGACTCTCGACAGGACCTACAGGCTGGAGGCACTGGAGTCGCAAGAGGACCCTAAGCAGCTTACCAAAGAAGCAGTCCCACAGTGCAAGCAGTGCAGTGTTGTAGAAGATTCTGGTCACTGGAGATGCTTCAGGTTGGGGCTACTGGGAGCTTGAAGATTTTGATGGAAGGAAGCCAACAAGCCTTTGCAAAGGCAAGTTGACGTGCTGTACAAGGGTTCAACTGATAATGGCCTCAAATTGAGTGAGAGGACAGGGCAGGCCTCGAGGGATGTGAAGAACCACTACCTGTGTTGCTGAGCCTTTCAGAGTCCGTGAAAGTCCAGGATCAGCAGACCTGTCAGCTTTGTTGCGGTGCCTGCAGATGCCGGGAAGTGACTCCTTCACTTCAAGGGAGATTCCATCAGATCTCTTGGATACCCACAGGCCTTGGAAGGTTTCCTGTATGGAGCTCAGGCATGGACGTTGCAGTAAATGAGCAGGGCAAAGAGATCAGGAGCAGTAGGAGTCTTCCTACTTGTAGCCTTGATGCCCAGAGCAAAGTCCAGCGTGGCCAGACGGTCAAAGTTTAAGTAGTGTCTGAAATTAGTTATGTCCCATTACAAATCTAGGGACCCACCCTCAGTTAAGCCCTTAAGTACCCTAAGAAAAGGGTTGGGACAATTCAGGCTTCCCTCCCAGGGGACGGGTTGGACAGTGGGGTGGATGCTCCCATGTCCTCTGTCCAGTTTTGTGGCAGAGCGGGAACCAATGGCTTACTGAGCTGGTTTGAACTGGACTATGCAAGGAGGACACAAAATTTTCCCCTGAAGCAGACTGAGTGGCGCTGGAAAGCGCTCCTACCTGGCTCCAATACACCAAACCCTTTCTGGGAGGTGGTTACACCTCCCTGTGACAGGATACCTATTGTTCTACCTTCCCCTGCTTGAGCTCTGGATCAGCAGCAGGAGGTCAAAATCGCGTCTCTGGGCGGCAGCAGCCATGTTGTGCTGTCTGGGTCTAAAAGACTGGTACCGGGAGCACTGAAGACCTAACGGACGGCATTTACAGTGCTTGGAATCATACCTCCCACAGAGTTTAGTGTGCGAAGGTATGATTCCACATGTTTGATATCAAAACATTACGGTTCATTACAGCCAATTTCGAGATGGTCATCGCTCAATGACGCGTGTCCCTCTATATGTTATATGGCTGCTTCACTTACAACCTGGAAGAATGGACTCTGAAGGGTGTAGGGTTGTTCTGCTCATGCAGGGGCACGCTCACACTTAGAACCGAGCACACTGCCTTCAGGATTGTAAAGGCCTGCTGTAGGGGTGACTTATAGGTTTTAAGTGCAGAGTGACCCTAGATGTAGGGGCCACCTTAGTAGCATATACTAGGGACTTATAAGGGTACCCCAGTATCCAATCTGGGATGTACATAAGTACTTACCATAACCTTTTAGGGAAGAAAGATGAGAGAGTGGGGTCCTGATTAGGAGGATCCTAGTCAGACTACTCAGAAACAGCATAGCACCAGGCAAAAAGTGGGGGTAACCATAAACAGATCCTACTTTCCAACACACTTCATTTAGAAGTTCTCCACAAATTATAATGTAAGCAGTCAAATGTGTTTGTAAAAGTAACATCAATAACAAAGACCAAATAACAAAACTCTACAGTCTTCAAAGATACAATAGTTGCTTAACACCTTCGATGCTGATGACGAGCTCAGCTCGTCATCAGCTACGGCGCTCGTATGCTGATGACGAGCTGAGCTCGTCATGTAACGAGGTATTTTAAAAAACGCCGCACACAGCGGTAAAAGCCGCTGCAGCGATGCGGTTAATTTAAAAATCCACAACCATAAAATATGTTTTTTGAAGTCCATTTCGATTACAAATTCATTCCATGGTGGTTGGGACTTTGATTTCGACTTTGAATGTAACCATTGACAACTGTTGAGAAATATAGGCTAAATTAAAAACATACTTTATATCCAAAGGGGGAGAAGGAACAGTCTGTGATCCTTTCAACTTCCTTAGCTTCAATATGAAAAAATCAATGAGGGAAGGGATCACTTGTCCTGGATAACCAGGGTTTTGTAATCTAATTGCTTCCGGTTCCGATAAAAAAAACCTCATTCACGTACCAAGGCTCGAATGGCGGTGTATCTTGATTCTCCGCCTTTTTGTTAGCAACGTGACAGCATCATCATCAGATTTGAGTGTATGCTTTCTCCACCCGGAGGTCGACCACTGGTTAGTGCAGTAGGGATTAGTGATCAAAAAAAGTAGTGTTCAATTAAAAAGGCTTCTATGGCCAGTTAAGGCAAATTTTAATTAATGCTGGAAAAAAGCCTGGTTAAAAGGATTTGGCGTGCGTAGGAAGCTTGAGTTAGGGGTATTCTGCACTTTCTAATGTCCATAAAAAGGTCGACATCTTTCAGCCACTAGTTGTCAATAAGAGGTCAGGTTGGCTTTCTTCAGGACCTAGTATCTATAGTGAAATAATGAAAAAATGACCTTATTTTGTAGGTTGATTCTTGGAATAATTTTCCCGAATTTGGAAAGGCCTCTAAGTACCTGTGGATATTGGAATAACGGGGGAGGGGGTAAAGGGACAGACAATACAAGCACATATAGATAGCGTCAATGCGCAGTATCATACATGCTGTCGTGCTTGAGATATAGAAGAAAATTAAGGAACTCAAAAATGGCAATTCTTTGCTACATAAGGCCCAATTCTCTCGTTCCCATTAGGCAAACTTTCTCTCATTGGTCACACTGAACATGTTAAGGTTCTGTCATTCATATGTGTGGAAGGGTTGCGCTTGTTAGTGTCTAGTTAGTTCACTTCTAAAAGTATGTATGCAGAAAATGCATGCTGGTGGGATACAGGTCGCATTGCTACATGGTTTCCTTATTGTGTCATATGCGGTTATCTGGTTAATGACTGGTGTCGGTCTGCTTGACCGAGGTCTGTTCTGGTTTTATTACGATATTTGCATCTATTGTATAACGGACAACATGGTGGCGACATTGGTCCCTTGTCTAGGGATCATAGACAATCAATGCGTATCGTTTTATGCGTGTTTTTTTTAATTAAAAACATGACATCAGAATAAAATGTGAGGAACATTTAGATCAGGTGTTTAGATGCAGGCTGTTATAGCTGGGCACTCCAACCACCAAGCCCCCAGTTGCTAGGCTTCTTTACCACATAGTTCACTTCAGGCTCAAACAAGAGCTCTGCATCAACTATTAGACCAACAAGTATGTGCTCAGTAGTACTGCCCGGCTGAGAGGACACTATAATGGTGGTATGGTAGCATGGACGTCGAGACACCAAGCCACCAGGTGCAGTGGAAGTGACATCACGTTTGTTGATGCCAGAGACACCAAGAAAGAGTCATTCTATGATATCTGATCATATGTTATCCTATAAAGTGATATCACAGGACCTTTTACTATAATGAAGTCACAGGAAGTGACACCACTTACATTAAGAATTGAGCATTGTTGGACTTTGTCCTCTCTCTAGGGTCCCCCTCAAACTTTTTGCCTTCACCCGTCCTGTTTTTGAATTTTGTTCTAGTTGGCAATAGGACTCTGCACTTTAGCAACGATAACCAGTGCTAGTGTGCCTGTGCTTACTCTCCAAAACATGAAAATATTGGCTTACATCTAAATGGCATATATTAATTTACTCCTAAGTCAATAGTACAGTGGTATACCATATAGCCAGGGCTGGCAAATTAATGCTAATTGTGGGCCTGCAGCAGTTATTTTAAGTAGCCACTTAAAGCATGTCTTAGATCTGCATTTGCAACCTGTGTGCAGTTTTAAATTCCTAATTTGACCGGGCTGATTAAACACCTTGCCAGACCTACATCTGCCTATTTAATACTTATACATCACCCCTAAGGTAGGTCCTAAACCGCCTCTAGGCAAGGTGCACCCAGGCACCTACTTCAGAACACTCTATGGACCTAGAGAAGATCAGAAGAGGATTGAACCTACTGTCGGTGACCTGAGAGGAGTCCTGAAGAACTGGACCTGCTATCCGTGACAAATAAGTGGCTGATCTCCTGTGTGGCTGCAGAGAGACTTTTTCTTGCAGATATTTTGTATTTGTATGGATTCTGAGCTCCAGTTTTATTGCCTGCCGGAGTCAAGCTTCCTGGGAAAACGTTTTATACTTGTGGCCCTACGTACTTATAATTTATCCATTGTGCTGTTGGTTACTCCAGATCCCACCGCAGTGTACTTAATGTGACCCGGAGCGACCTCCTCTAACTAAAATCATTAATCTCGTCACTTTTTAAGACCAAAACCATGGCAGCCTTTGCTGGGACGCAGGGGTTTCAACTGTTAAAAATTGATAACTTCATATGAGTTAGTCATCTCAGACTTCAGTCACTTTCTGGCTGCCTTGGACCACTGGACTTGTGTGTTTATATTGTACAGAACCCCCTGTACTACATAAAAATGTTTATAGTTTTTGAGTAACACAGAGGGCCCGATTCACAGAATGAACTTAAGACTCAATCCTAAACTTACTACTATTTCGGTATTCACAGAAGTTAGTAGTCCTAACTATAGGACTCCTAAATGCCTTCTGTGAATACCGAAAGTCTTAAAATTAGGATTTTTCTCAATTTAGTAGTAGTAAAGTTAGGAGTCCTAACTTTACTACTACTAAATTGAGAAAAATCCTATTTTTGAGACTTTCGGTATTCACAGAAGGCATTTAGGAGTCCTAAAGTTAGGACTACTAACTTCTGTGAATACCGAAATGAGTAAGTGTATTCTGTGAATACTTAAATAAGTAAGTGCGTTCTGTGAATACCAAAATAGTAGTAAGTTTAGGATTGAGTCTTAAGTTCATTCTGTGAATCGGGCCCAGAGTTTTTTGACTACTGAATAAATTATGAATTCAGCGACCTGATGAAGCATTTCTCTTGTCCTTATATGGTGCATGCACTTCTGTATGTATGTTCACTGCTGTTGTTTGTATAACTGTTTTGTTCTCTCACTATATGGTTGTGTATTTGTTAACTTTGGAGATATGTACAGAGCATGTGTGGATCTTCGTCATGTCTTTGTGGCTCTGCTTCAATCTATGTATAATATTGATTGGTTTTATCTATGTATAATGTTTTAACATGTACTTGTGAAATTTTGAAAAAATACTCTATTTAAAAAAATGATATATATGTTTTGATAATAAATGATTTAAACTATAAGTCTGTGGGGCATGTTATTTTGGATATATTACCAAATTTCAAAGTATTGAGTTGGGAGAAGCGTTTCTATTGTTGATTGCTGGCTGCTTTTGTTACAGGGGGCTAATATTGCAGCCCTGCTGCAAAACCGGCCCCCAGTAATGAAAAACAGCCCTTGCAGCTCAAAATTGACCCCCATTCTTCCGGACCACTGGAAAAATGCCCGATACCCGCTACGGCCAGTCCGGCCCTGCTAGGAGTCCAGAAGTTACTGTTCTTGGCTATTTATTGGTTTCAGTCCTTTGAACAACATATCACTTGGTAGGTAGTTTGCCTTGGTAGGTCTTTAGTATCTTGTGATGATGAGGGTATTTCAACAAAGCATGAGGACCCGCTTATCTCAATTGGCAATTCTGTTGCTATAGGTATTGCTATCATTCACGTATTTAATGCAAGATAGGCCTTTGATTTGGCACTGCAGTGGATTCATTAGTGCAGAATTCAATTTCTAAATGATTTTGAGCTTTTTATGACCGAGCAAATTGATGTCAGAAGGGTAATTCGTCATTAGATTGTACATGAGTAGGAGTAACTCAGGAGGGTTAAGTTTGAACCTTCGCACAGTGGGGGAGGTTTATAGCTCATGGTGTATATTTCTCTCAGAAAGGAATCCTGAACGCCTTCCTCTATCAGCTGTGAACCTGAAATCTAGTGCTTTCAGCTAATCAATCGAGTCAGCAGCATTAAAAGCTTTTTTTAACTATTTAGTTCTATTTGTTGTGAAAGATTTGCAAAACAAATCAACAGAGCGTTTGTTTAACAAGTATATCAATGTGTCATCGTTGGCACCTGTACATGCACCTCAGGGTCAACCAGACGAAATCTAAATGAACTCATAAATAACTCTTGGCACTGCCCAAAAATGCACCCAGCCATCAGCCACAAAAACCGATTAAACCTTTCATTGAACTGTATAGCACATCTCATTAAACTTCAACACTTTCATTCCAAAATGCCTTTACAAAGTATGCTTTTATAAACTGTTTGGCTAAGATAATTTGTTTTGGGAAATGTTCTTTCTTCTACATTGAAAGCTATAACATTTCTTTTCTCGTAATCCAGCATTCTCTTTAATTTACATTCTGATTTCTTTTCTAAGGTCATTGCCTCAATTCCAACAAGTAGGCTTAAGTTTTTGATATCAGCCGGGCAGCTCACTCGGAAAGAGGAAACAACAGATGAAGAGCAAAATGAAGACACAGAGGAGATTGACCACGCAGAGCGAGAACTCCGCCGTGGGCAAATCCTTTGGTTCCGAGGGCTCAACAGAATTCAAACTCAGGTTTGTGACAAAACCGTACAAGGGGCGGGCTCTGGGCTAAAGATAACTCTCAGATCTCCATTGGTGAAGAACGCCAAACTTGAATTTGCCTTTAATTTTTTTCTGTAGACTAACAATGAAGGTTTTCATATTTCTGGACCATGTTTTAGCATTACAATCAATAAGGGTACAAAAAAAGGACTGATTCTTTTCGGGGTAGAAGAGAGAATGCAAACTCAAACAAAAAAAAAAAAGGAAGAGAGAATGCAATCGTGGTGTCCGCTTTGGACACCATAGTCAATTCTAAAGAGTCCGGTAGATGTAATGAAACAGCAGAACAAGAGAGAAAAAGCTGTACATTCTAATAGGGTGCATCACAGTCTTCCTTTGAGCCATGGCACCCAGGATTCACTTTCAACTTCATGTTTATAAATAAAATAGATCATAGTGACCAAAATGCTAGAGCTGATTCACAAAAGCATTTATGAGTATGGTAAGTATTGTATTAAGAATGTCTAGGTATGATTTAAAATAGAAGAGAACCACCCCATCAATTATGCAGGAGGGATAGCAGCACCCGGGCTCAGGAGCCCACTTAACCATGTTGGGCCTATGGGGCCCATTTCCTTTGCTTGCTCTACGGGCAATGTGTCCCATCTACACCACAAGCTCACAAACTCCCCATCTATGTTGTCTGTCAGCATTAGAACCTCACCACTGTAAACATCAAGTCAGAAATAAAAATCAGTATTATGCCAAAGCTTTAATTTTTATTGCAGTATTTGCAATTTTAGTAGCTAAGTTGTGTCTGTGACAAGGAGAGCCCATTGTTGGTTTGGAGGGCAGAATTCATGTCAGAATTTCTGGACATCCACAAAGATAAATGTACACATTATTAAGTTACTGGAAACTTGAATATATAGTAGTTATCCTGAATATATATAGCATTCATTTGTCAGGCCTGGACTTATTTTGGAGACCCCTGTGATAATTCTTCTCATACCAAAGCAGAAGCAGGACAAACAGCAGCAGCAGCATGACATGAGACGATGCACTGATTGGCTTTTGTGATTAAACTTGTGCACTTCACCATCCTGTAATAATTGTAGATAGAGGGAATGTGTGCTATCTGTCTCTCCTGCCTCACCCTGGAGGAGGGACTAGATCTTTAGAATCTTAGTGCCCTCAGATTCTAGAATGGACGGCCCTATGTCAGTTAAGCTCTGTGTTGACAGTTGGAGCAAACCCTGGCAGAGGTGTACACAATACAGCTTTTTCTCAGTCTTAGACCTGTTTCTATCTTCTGTTGGAAGCGCCTACTAAATTCCACACAATTAAAACTAGTAAACAAACCTCCTTGCAGTGTTCGTAAATCTTTAAAGCATACGTTTTATTCAACATAGATTTTTCACTTTTGCACAGTTCACATTATTAGCTATGTTTTTTTATGTGTGCACCACTAGATTTAGAAAATATCAATGTTTTCGGCCAATTCCATGATGCTGCCTCGGACTCGCCCACGTGTACATATCCTTGCGGAACACACAAGTTGTGATTTAGCTCTCCTTTGCATTCCTTATGGACATGTAATTTAACTGCAGCTTTTCCAACTGCAACAAGCATTTGCAATGCAATCTGTCTCGCCTTTAGGACCTTATATGCATTTAGCTATGCAGCACATTAGCCTGGGTGCTGAAACATCTACTGTTCATTAACATGGAAGGAAAGTAAGCGCCAAACTGCGTGACACACAAGGTTTGAGAGCAAATGGAGAGAAATATTGCCTTTCAGCAGAAAATGGTATAGTCCAAAGCTCTATTATTAATATCAAATCAGCGCCTTTGGTGGTCAAATCACTGAAAATACAAGCTTTAAAAAATATAATATTGTCTACGGGTGCTTGTGGAAGACAATTTATATGGACTGTAATCTAGAAAATAATAAAGTGATTCTGGTAGTTTACTGACCTCTGTTGGTCATTTTCTATCAAGACAGTTAAATAGAGGAAGTTAAACAAACGTCCCTAAGCAGAAGCAGACAAGTCCTAGGACTGATCTGCAAAGCCCACAAATTACATACACATTTAAGTATATACTAAAGTATATAAGTACTAAAGTATATAAGTATATACTAAAATATATACAAGAGGTCTTGAATGCTCCACCTGAAAATTGTATGTATGCATACATCATGACTCTTTCTCTCTGTTAGTCATTCTGACAGGGAAATGGTTTGCGAATTACCTTGTGAATTTTTTTAACATACCTTTATTCGCCTATGCAGTTTAAGAACTATAAACCCTCTAATTTCCAACAAAAACAATAAGTGAACTTGTAAACATATCTAAATATCAAATAGTAAACCGACAGCTTATCGATTGGCAGTAGTTATATGTGTGGGTATAATTGTTAAGCATTGCCTACTTTTACTTCAAATGCGTTAAACTGCAAACGTTTTTTTCCCCCTGGAGAAAAGTTCTATTAAAAGTTATATTTCATGAGAAGATTCCCCTGCATAAAATAAAAAATTGTCCAAATAAATGTTCTTTATTAAGGGGACACTTCCGGCGAACGTACATATCTATGCAACTTCACCAAAGTGCAGCATTTGTGAACTTCATGTAATATTGTCTGCAGAACTTGCATATTGCATACCCTTGGTGTTAAAACAAAGTACATAGAGAAACCAACATGTTTGAATGGAAATTAGAAGGAGCACCCTGGAAACCTGTTCCTGTACCCTCAATGCAGCGTTTCCTCAGCACAGTTGTTTGTTACATTTGATATAGTGGGCTGAAGTAAGATTAATTTTGTGAATAACTTCCATAGCATTCCTTTCTCATATCTATACAAGGATGGAGAACATTTAACGTGCAGATAATCCTGGCTGGTTATGTTCACAGGTGCAGTATCTCTTGGGAATCCGGTAAACGTTTTCTTTTTTTCCCATTTAAAGACAACCCATCATGAGTGTGTAACGTTAATATTTTGTTGATGTAGCTTTTATTATGTGTTTTTCATTTGTTGGAGACACAGTGAAACCTGTCACACAAGACCTTTATTTGGGACTTTAGGTGTTGGGAATTTGGACACACAAAGTTGAAGTGATTTGTAGACATTAGTAACGAGTAAATAAGAGAGTGGTATGGTGTACTAGACTACCACTGTGCAGATGCCTCTGGCAATAGCATGTGCATAAAAACATAGGTGCCCAGCTCTTTGACGATTACTTAACATGGATGCCATCTTGAATGCAGCAATGGGAAAGTACCAGAACCTGAAGGTATCCAGCAACAAAAATAAAATATTTTAAATAATTCAGCAATCCATGGTGGAAGACTCAAATATTTACAGTGGTGAAAAATAAGAATTGTTATTGCAAACCTATTTGTCATGCATTTGTTACTATTAAAATTCCTAGGTATAAATTAGCACTGAGGTGGATTTCCTCTCACTTCTCAATGTTTATGCAGGCAGATAGCTGACAAAAACTGTAAGTTATATAGGACTTGCTAGATGCTATTTGCTATTATTGGCCTAAGATACAGGTTTCACTGGACTCCCGTTTATGCTTCTGTCCATTATTACCACCCCAATAGCGTGGGCAAGTACATTCCATCCAGACTAGGTGCCACCAATATAGTATTTTGTTGTGTATATGTAAAAAAGCTAAAACTTTTTCTCTAAATGGCTCAGGTCACTTTAATATTTGTACCAGTGTTTTAACAACATTTAGTCAGTGGCGTAGCTAGACCTACTGTCTCCCCGGACGGCCCCTAAGTTTGCCACCTGGTGAAGATTAGAGTGGGGGGTTGCGGCTGATGGGCAACTTGTTCTGGGTAGGGGTTGCGGCTGATGAGTGACTTGTTCTTGGGGCAGAGGGATGGTGGTAGTTGACAGACACGTCATACTCACCTCCGCTGCACCCAAAAAGAATGCCTCCCAGGGTGCAGCGCCCCCCCCCCCCCCCACCCCCTCCAGCTACGCCACTGCTTTCAGTCTCATTTTTCTGTGGTAAATTGAGTAGTCGTTGTTGTGTTTCTAAGTGAGTGTAGAAACATCATTACATCGCACTGAAACAACAAACAGTGCTGCCCCTTGAAACTTGACATTATAGACTTTTGCCATGATCAAGAATCTTTATAAGCTATTGGTATTAGCGCTTTGTCTATGAGAAATATTTATATATTCCTTTTTATGTGTGGGGGAAGGATGGCCTGATAGTCCTAAGATGCAACAGTCCAGCGGATCAATGTTTTCCATAATTCTATTTGCAACTATATTAAAAAATGGCTAAGCAATTTGGATTTTTCCCCCGGTATATTACCATGCGCTCATTGGCATACAGTATTAAAAACATTCCATTTGTTTATTAAGCTAACCATTTTTCCTTGAACATCTCTGTTGTCTACATTATTGTATTATGCACACTGCAAGAGGCAATATATTTTTATGAGATTGCACATATATTTTGCTTATGTTTGGGAGGGATTTGAACATAATGTCTGGCTGTGCTACAATCCCAAATAGAACCTTAATTTCGTACGCATTTGGATATTGCATATGTTAGAAAGTGTAAGTTCTGCAAGTTTACTTTTGTTTTGGAATTCATAAACTTCAATTTAATAGTAAGTTTATGATTGTGGAGACTCTACAGTCGGGGCAAAGAGCTCAGCAAATGAAAAGATACAACATGTCCATCTTTTTGTATAGGAAGTTCTGTGCGCTGACTGCAGAGCCTCTTCAGTTGTATACTTACTATTAAATCAGAGTTTGTGAATTCCACAACAAACATAAACTCACACTAAATTGTATGTTTACCTTTGTGAATCAGGCTCTCAGTAAGTAAAAATGTGGCACCCCTAGGCATTGAAAACAATCATACAGCCTCCAAGCAGTTTGGTCTCCTTGTATGTTCCATCTGCACAGGCCTTTCTTTTCCTTTTTATTTTAATTGGTAATTTCACTCTATTCTACTTGAAATGGAGTCAGAAAAGGGAAGCAGTTCCAATTCAATGTTGCTTTACAGCAGACTGTTGTTATCATGCTTTGTTACTCAGTTTTGTCTATGTGTTTGTGCCTGGCAAATCATTATTGGTACTCATTTCTCATGTTTTGAATGTCATTTTGTGGCTGAAGTCTTTCACAGTAATTAGTGACGTTTTAAAACCAGACAGTCATCTGTTTCTCCTTAAGAAACAAATAATTACTTTCTCAAATATGCCTAGTAAAAACTATGGAGTGAAGGTCGGTAAACTTAATGAAAACCACGCAGCCTCGATTTCTAACAATTCCCCAATACATTGGACAGGTGTAAAAGGACACATTTTAACTAAGTACATTATCATTTTATTGGGTCTATCCGCTGTTGTTAAATATTTTTCATTGAAACTGATATTTTATGACTAAGAAATTGCACCTGAAAACACTATGTCGATTTCTTATTTCTGAGCATAGTCTGGTGGTTAAGGCAAGTTAATTTTCTCTTTTTGTGTCTCTCATTTTTATTGCACAGTATTTGATATGGGTGAATCACTTCAAGCACTTTCGCTTAGCAGTCATCAATTAATAGCTCACAACAACTTGCAAGTTAAAGTACTATACAGATGAGTGAGTTTTGAAAAAAAAAATCAATTTCAGTTAGGTAATGTTCCCCATATATTTATACTTCAGAGAGCAATGGGTTCGTCCACGGTGTTTTCCATCACAGTATTGGATAAATATGTTGAGCATCACAAACAGTCAGATGCTTGTCTAGAATGTGTTATGTCTTAGTTACTCCCACAACTAGATGAATGACCAACAAGTTCAGAGTATCTCTATGAGCTAGGAAATATGTGATTTGGTTTGCTTGTTCCTATACTGTTCTATGATGGTATATCGACCAAATGTTCTTTGACAGATAAATTGGTTTTGAACTTTTTAGATGTATATTGGCCAATGTCTTGCTATTAAATGGTAATAAGATAGGACCTATGCTACACACGCAGAGTGCCAGAAAAGAAGCAATTAGTGTATTTTATGTGTCTGTGTAAGAAATAGCACTTCCGACTTATTGACTAAAACTTATTGACTAAATGGACACACCAAATATAAACCACATAGAAAACTAAATAGATTGACACTTAAAGGGAATGACGTGACATACTAAAGGGCCTCTGTCACTAGAACTAAGTAGGACAAGGGGTGTACAGTTAGGTACACGCCATATTAGGATAGGAAAATCAACTGGTTTTGCATAGTAGGCACTGGGGAGAGGGTGAGACAGAAATACATACAGGTCAGACGTTGACTGTAGGGGTGGTTTTTATGATTTTGTTCTAACTTTAGACAGCATAAAGGCTGAATGTTATTAAAAGCAACAGTGGCTTAGAGATCAATTGCATCATTTACACGAAGCATATTTTTTGTCCAGACTGTAGCATATGTTGCAAGTGAGTGTAATCATCTTGTCCTGAGATACATGGATTTTCTGGGTATTTCTATGGGCGAAAGTGTTCAAACTATTTGACTTGCATCATACCAACATGTAATGAAACTACTGGCAAAGAGGTTTTTTTGTATTCAAGATCACTGTTGAACAACTTTAGCAAGATCACACAGTGTTCTGAAAGTGGGAAAACTTTGCCCTCCATGAGTCCAATGCCTTTGACAAAGCACAGCACAATTTCCCCAACTCTTCACTGATTGGGCTCATTTCAATCAAAGACTGCAAGAATAAGGTACACCACTTATGCCATAGTGAAGTGGGGCTGGCAAATAACAAGAAATATGATGTCCTTCAGCATCATCTGAACTTCTGGGTGACTCTAAATGTCTACCATTTCTTGAAGCATACTGGCAGAAATGTTTAAGGTCTTCAGCAGAGGCCCATAGGAATACTCTTCTGTGTTCCTAAGAAGACTACCCGGATATAATATATTATATAGTAATGGAAAGAGGTTTTTGGTCAAGTGCTCTAGCCTCAAGAGACAACAGTCTGGGAATCACAGCACAACAGGTAAGGTATCTCTGGTCAGGAAAAGAAGAATGGAATCATTCAGTGGTGTGTCCCAAATAGGCAATTCCGAATAAAAACATTTGTTGAATTATTGTAGTAGAGAAAATGCAAAGAGGGAAATGGTCCATAAAGGGTACTTTAAAACTAAGAGGCCTTAAAACCTCTTACCTGCTTCAGGGTCAAAAACAAAGTGAGATTGAATAAAATAAGTTTCTGCCTTGTGAGCCGAGTGGGGGCAAAAGTAAATTCAAAGTCAGACAAATTCTTAACATCTTAAACATAAAGTAAAGGAGTCAGGAATGGGGTTATTGATTTGGGAGTCTGCACCATTACAAACTTAATAAACCCACTCTGGTTAGGTAATAACGCACAATCTTTGAACAAAGAGCAGGAAAGAGCAGGAAATCCCCAGAGAAGCATGTGTTAAGTTCAAGCAATATAAACAATGTTAAAGTAAAGAACACTTCACAATAAAATTCCCAAACGATTGAAGGAAAATAGAAGAAAAAATGAATTAGCAAAAAGACACCAAGATGATTAAAAAATGGTGAGGGGTAACCAGAGATATGAATTTAATAATTTTCAAGGCAAGAAGCACCTAGAAAAAGGAAAGCACCATTGAAAACAACAGTTTTTTGTTGACTGAGACATGATTTCAAACTGAACACGATGGTCCAAAGGTTGGTATACCAAGAGGGCCATTCTCTTTACAGTTGATATCTTCAGACTTACTCTTGAAATGAAAATCAAATTCTTCCACTGGGGCAAGGTCAAAGAATGTGGTCGGTGAAGGACCCTCAAAGTTGGAAACATTGCTGTTGTGCTCCCACTGCAGCTGATACTACGTTTTCCTCAGTTTTGGAAGTCAATTTCCAACGTAGCTTAGGCTGAACTTAGTCCTACTGCCTCCACAGTTGAATCTCGGGGGCATGAAGGTAATAAAATGAAGAATGCCCAAGGACATCAAGCACCGTATTCCTAGACAGCAATGAAGGCTCATTATCTTCAGAGAAAATACTGTGGGAAGCAGAGAAAGCATATCTAAGTGGTGCCTGGCTGTCTGAGAGCCATTCACTCTCAGTGGATTTTGGATGATGAATTACACCAACCTACAAATATTTATAATTTATCTGTTTCTTCTTCTATAATAACTGAGCTCACAGGAGTTAAATATGCTCTCAGTGCTTTGTTCATAACCCACGGGTACTAAGCACTCATTCGTCTTAAATGGACACACTATGAACGTGGACAGTAGGTTGGAAGGATGATATGTGCCCTAATTATAGAAAAGAAGTCACCTTTGCAATTTCAGCAATAAGGACAGACGGAGATGAATTGCTGTAACACCCACTGGCCTTCACTAAAGAATGTGACATATTCTTTATTAACACCTTGGCTGCTGGCAGTTTTCCCGTCCTGTGCTGGAAATTGCCATTTTGCTGGTGTCATGACGAGCTCAGCTCGTCATCAGCACAGCTCAACCGTGCATCATGACGAGCTGAGCTCGTCATCAGCATCGAAAGGGTTAAACAGCGTGATTCAAGCCATTATGATGGACGATTGTCTCTGAACATGTTGCACTATCATAGTTGTCACAGAAGTCAATACCTTCTTGGATGTTACTATAACAGAAAAGAATATTGCACAAGCAATTGATCATATACTTACAAAGAAAGATGGTTCCCCAGTCGAATGTTATAATATTGCTAAAGAGAACATCACATCTTGGCTATCTAAGATAATTAAGAATACTTTAGTGCTTGGTAATCAGAATTTACAAGGCCTGCAATATCCCTCAATCTGAAACCTGTTAAAAGACATTGTAGTATGCACCAAGTTATAGACTAACCTCTCTCATCAATACTAATTTGAACATCCTCATTAAAGTGTTGCCCAGTGGATTATACTATATGACACCCTTCCTATTTTATCACTTTCAAGTAGGAGTTGTGCCAGACCTCTTTGGTTTAGCAACTTATGTACAGACTATCACATTCTACTATAGGGAGAAACAACTTCTTTCTTTGGGGGTACATAAAGCTTTTGACTGCTTCCAATGAGGATGTATTTATTGATCTCTGGAGAGAGAAGTCCTGGTTCATGACTTAAACAAGGTCAAGAGATTATATAATGAGCAAAGAACACAAATACTTTGGGGGGATTTATATTGATCCGTTCTCAGTATGAAGAGACGCTATACAAGGCTGCCTACTCTCCCACTGACTACTTCTACTGGGGTTGGAATCCCTTCAAGCAGCCATCAGACTGCCCCAATGAACATTATATACAAGCACCCTGGCAGTGGAACTAAAAAGTTATCATCACACTGACGCATGCTGATTCTGATTTCTGAGCTGATGGTGCTCAAGTCATCTTTCTCTGCTTTTGCAACATGTACTATCAATTGCTGTTGACTAAACAGATAACATGCCTATCCCTGCATGCCACTCATGTTATTGTATACCCAATAATGTTTTGGGTGTGCTCTTAAACAGGTGGCTGGAAGACATTGTAAGGTACAACCTGGCCCTATTACTGGAAAGAACGCCTATTACCTTTGGAATTGGATGAAGCTACAAATGTTGTTATGAGGGAAAATGCAAATAATTAAAATAATAGTGATGCCTCGCTTCATCCACATTTTCGTAATGCTATCCCTTAAAAGTGCCACATACGCATATGCTGCAAATTGAATGCAAATTAAAAGCCCATCTCTTGGGCAGTATCAGGTAACACCTCTTGCTTTCAAAACTAGATGCTGCAGTCTCTTACAGTGATTTGAGACCTTCGCACATGAAATTATATTGTGTGGCACATATATTGCTGTTTTCAAACCATATAATATAGAAGGAAATTTGCATTACTTTACCTTAAGGGGGTGTTACATGGTGGTACACGGGTGTTCCGATGCAACCATATGCTTTTTTATGCTAAACTCACTGATATTGATAGACAGGGTATAGTTAAAAAAAATTGGATAGCAGTCATTAAAACGAAAAAGGTTGTAATTTCTCCTTTCTTTTCCTACTTTGCATGTGTGCTGCACTGTGCACCACACATACAATGTGAAGTTGACAAAGGTTTTAAACTTGTCTAGCTGTAGTACTCTGTACAGGAAATGCACCCTTTCTGTACAAAACCTATTGTAGAGTCAGCCATGTACCCTAGCACTGTGGCACTAAGGTGTTTGCCTGTCGCACAGCAGCTGAAATCAGTGCTGGCACTAGAGAGAGGGGAGGAGCGAGCCATATCTCTATGAATCTGGCACACTCATGCTCTCTCCCTGTCACGCAATGCCGCACAGCCTCTTTCGGTGCTGCATTGCATTGAGTGACAAGTTTCAGAGTCTGGGCCTAAGATGTTACTGTTCATCACTGAAAATCATAAGACTCGGAGCAATACCTAACCACTATACTTAGGCTTACTCTAAACTCTATAATTGTCAGACTCCTGGGAGTTATTTTTGACAAAGAAATCTCAGTTTCCACGCCTGACAATTTAATTATCAGGCATGTTTTCTTCCATCGCCATCATCTTCAAGTAATTCTTTATAACACTAAAATCACTTCATTTACTTTTTCTCAAGCAAATCATTATACAACACATTGAACACTAATTTAGGATTGCATTCTGATCTGTTTACAATCAGGAGCTAGTGCAAGAAACCGCACCATTGAGAAAAGACCCACGAAAAAAGCAAAGCATGCTGAATTCAGTGCTTTAAATATTGACAGGAATGTTAGGTGTTTTCTTCACCCAGTAAAAGCTTCACTATGTAATAATGGCATATACCAGAACGGTAAATACCTTCTTTCCATCCAGCCCTCTTCTAATCAGGGTCTTTGACTACAGCCCCAGCATATCATTTCAATATTTTGTCTCATAGTGTCAAACTGGAATCCTAAGGTCAGCTCCTACACTCTGTTTCAATGACTAAGTCAAAACTGAATCAGTTTGGAACAGGACCCTGCACATACACAGTCCATCTGTCTGAAAGTCTCTCTTCCTACATTTACATCAGGAAATTAACATCTTATCCTTCTTCTGACATTCAAACAACCAACTCTTCTGCCAAGCATTTGTGAGTTAACAAAATGTAATAACTGCAATCCCTACCTTCTATTTGCTGGTGCTCTGGACTTTCCCTGGCTTACCAGAACCACGTTAGAAAAAACACAAAATAAATGAAAAATAAAATAGAAAAATCACTCTTTTAAAGATAGCAGAGGTGTATCACATTTATCTCAATTATCTACCACATTATTCAGAACAGAGAGAACAAATTTTAGTAAAAGGTCACATAAAGGGCCTGATTCACAAAGGTAAACTTAGACGTTTGGTCTAAACTTAGACCGAACATCTAAGTTTATGGCTTTGCGAATTCACAAAGGCCAATTACAAGTATTATCTTTCTGTCCGCACTCAGGCGGCTCTTGCGGATATAAAGATAGTACTTGCAAATGCCCTTTGTGAATTTCCAAATTTGTACCTTTGTAATCAGGCCCAATATGTATAAGTAAAAAAACAATAAGGGGTCTTGACTCTACTCAGTAAGGCTGAGCCAATATAACCAAAACCAAAACACAGTGCCAATACTGATCACCACTTTACATGATAATATAACAACAGGCCAATGAAAAAAAATCACAGGACCCTGACCAACAAATTTGAATTCTCAGTTTTATTTTCAAAATTCTTCACATTATTTTCCAGCAATACAAACGACTTTTATTTGTTTCACTCAAAATTGGATATACAATAGAAACCTATATCCAAATGCAAACAATAACCAAAGAGAAACCATATTCACTCTGTCCCTACATCCATTCACTATCCACTCATTTTATAACCCAACCAACTATTCAGACAGACTACAAGCAACAAAAGGTCTTTAGAAAGTACAAAAAAGTAATATCAATCAACAAATCCACAGTGGCGCTAGGTCGACGCGTTTCAAACCCAATCATTAACGGGGTTCTCTTCGGGACCAAGAAATCTAGAAAAAGAGAAACACATTCTCTTACTTGTCAAGTACAATGGCGTGAAAAAACAGTTGTATCATGAAAACATCTGTTCTCTTTTTCTAGATTTCTTGGTCCTGAAGAGAACCCTGTTAATGATTGGGTTCGAAACGCGTTGACCTAGCGTTATTCTATGTCAAAAAACATTGTGTTAATAATTATGTTCATTGGCACACTGTTAATAATTTCTTGCTCACTGTGGATTTGTTGATTGATATTACTTTGAGTACCTTCTGCAGACTGTAGTATAAATATACAGTTGTTTGACTGTCTGCGCTGTTCTCCCTGCTTGGTTTTGCCTCTCAAAAACAAATTAGTGTGGCCCAACCGCCTGGGGAACACATTGTTGCATGTAGTATGTCTGAATTGTTGGTTGGGTTATAAATGAGTGGATAGTGAATGGATGTAGTGACAGAGTGAATGTGTGTCTCTTTGGTAATTGTTTGCATTTGGATATAGGTTTCTATTGTATATCCAATTTTGAGTGAAACAGATAAAAGTCTTTTGAATTTCTGGAAAATAATTTAAAGAATTTTGAAAATAAAACTGAGAATTCAAATATGTTGGTCAGGGTCCTTTGATTCTTTTTCATTGTCCCGTTGTTATATTATCATGTAAAGTGGTGATCAGTATTGGCAATATGTATAAGTAAGCACCAATATAACATCACATTGGTTTACAATAAATTGAGGTGCAAAGTGACCCATGGTGCAACATCATTATTAGTGCGTAAAACATACAGGAGCAGAAATTGCTTAGGTGCAAATTAACTTTTAGGGACAAAAACACAAGTAGGTACACTGGTGCAACATCAAGAGTATGGAAACACGTTTTGGAGTACAAATTTGCCTCCATTGCTGTTCATTTATCCCTCACTTCAGATTCCATGCACTGCAAAGAGAAGCACTCTTTGAACAGGTGGTCTAACACACAAATCAACAACTAACAGCAAAGCTGTGAAATATGGTGACCTGATCCAAAAAATGCGAAGGATACTTTCTTCAAGAGAAATAAAGCCCACCTAACAATTTAATCTTTAAAGGGGACTCAACAAAAGTGCCTCTCCTTTTATGATTTTTGGTGGTGAGGTTATGAACTCTGGTAGCAAAGTTACGCAATCTGTAGCTAATAGTGTGAGGAAGGTTTGAAGTGATCTCATCCACGGACCATATTGTCTGATGTTTTTTGTGCTCTCTTTTAGAAGGAACATACCTGTCTATTAGGGTTATGCTGCTTTTGACTGCATTGCACAAACAGGAAAGTACTCATTCATTCAAACAAGCTTTATTCGACGATTGTCATAAAAGCATATAAAACATATAAAAATACATCAGTAAAAAGTAATCAATATTATTAAAATACAAGTTCTTAAAAATCATTAGTAATACAACCATGGAGGGACTTATTACACATGTTACATAGCCAGAGACTTTTAACACCCAAGTGAGGAGATTATACTACCATCAGCCTACTTTTAATTGTCCATGCCCAACCTAAAAATTTGGCCACAGCAATGTACACAGGCGGGTTGGTACAAGTACAAATTATTCTGACAGCAGCCGACCCACTCCTAGTGCCCAACGATCTGCACATAGGGCATAACCAGATCCGGCGGGGTGCTGCATACACAGGACATTCAAACCAGTAAGTGATTAATGGTTTCAATGGGGGCCGGGCAGGCCGGACAGCCAAGCCTGCCCCCACTGGTCCATCTGTTGGTAAATGCTCCTACTGGCAAGCTCCCAATTCTCATTTGAAAGTAGAGCTTGCGATCTAGGGGTTTAGGAATGACGTCCCAAAATGCTTCAAAGCAGGTCCCATCTTTAAAGTCCGGAAACCTGCCAGTCAAGGAAAGAGGAGCAATATTCCTAAAGGTTTTAGAGGCCACGGACTTCCAGTACAGGTCTTTTAGGACCTTCTTGGGAGGAAATCCAGCGTTCACCGGGTCTTCCCACAATTCCTTAAGGCCTAGGTCCCTTAATAGTCCCAGAATATTAACTAGCCACTTGATCTTGTGGGACATGTCACACCTGATTACGTTCAACAACCCCCTAGTATATGTTTCCAATTCAGGCGTAGTCCATATCCTCCACCAGTATAAAACTGGACGCAAGGATGCAATCAGTGCTATTGGGCACAATCCCAAGTCATGGAATAGAGGACTCATGGGGGTGCTCTGGGGTAATTTAGTTAAGTTCCTGAGGAAACGATTTTCAAAGACTGACATTCCCCTTATGTTCTCAAACCCCATATTTCAACTCCATATAAGGTGGAACTAACCACCTTACCATTATATACTGTTAGTACCAGGGCTATCGGCTTGGTAAGGGACCTTGAGTGTTCTAGGCTCAATGCTCCTGCAAGCTGACGATGTTTAAGAGTGGACAGTTCGAACTGCTTATTCCACGATAAATCATGTTGAATGCAAACTCCCAAATAATTAAAAGCTTGAACCTTCTCGAGAGGTAACATGTTCATACATACAGTACCCTTAAAAGATTTAGGTTCATTAAAAGACATAAACTTTGATTTTAAAACGTTCACTTCCAAACCACGGGCATTGCAAACGTTTTCAAAAATCATCAAAGCCTTCTGCAACCCGCTCGGGGTTTTAGCTATTATCAGACAGTCGTCGGCAAACATTAAAATAGGGACTTTGGCTCCTGCAAGAATTGGGGCGCCAACATTAGAGTCAATCAACATTTTGGCCACGTCATTGATATATATTGAAAACAAGGTTGGCGCTAAAACGCAGCCTTGCCGTACCCCTGTTTCTACAGGGAACTGGGTGTTGACATTACCAGGACGACCCCATCTGATTTGGGCAAAGTTCTGCTCATGGAGTTTTTTGATTAGTGAGAGGAGGGACCCGGGCATGCCCATATCATTAAGCACACTCATCAAGGTAGATCGGGGGACCAGGTCAAATGCAGCCCTGAGATCGATAAAGGCTGCATGTAGACTACTCCTGTCTTCCAGTACAGCATAGCAAAATGCAAGACCTGGTCGACCGTGCAAATTAAGGTTCTAAAACCTGCCTGCAGATGGGATGGAATATTCTGATCCTGCTCCCACACCCGTACCTTTTTGAGAACGAGCCTACCAAAGATTTTTTGGGTGATATCAATCAGGCTGATTGGGCGATAATTACCGGGTAATGATTTATTCCCTTTTTTAAAAACAGGAATGATTTCAGCCCTATTCCAGGATTGGGGTATGGGGGCTCCCTTGGCAATCGCATTTGCCAAAAGGAGTATGTAGCTACCCCAGGAATTTTTGTCCTGCAAGAATAGGTCCGCGGGTACACCGTCTATGCCAGGTTCTCTTCCGGGGACCACTAAATCTAAGGCGCAATACACATTGCCTAAGGTAAATGGAGCATCCAAAAAAGGTACATAAGGTACCTCCGTGGTCGATTCTATATCCTCGCCTCTGGCATATTGCGGTTTGAAATAGGCTACCCATTCATCCTTTGGGACCCAATTCTGAGGCTTATCTGGGTTGCCCTCACTTCCCCATTTAAAAACATTCCAGAACCTTCTCGAATCTTTTTTGAGATCCTGCCACTTTTAATGCTTGCCACCTCTGCTCATCCCATGCTCGTTTGGATCTAGAGACAGCACTTTTGTACGCGGCCCTCGCGAGTCGGATATTCCTGCATGCGCCACCTTTAATGGCTCTCCCCAATCCAACCGGGCTTGTCTACATTCCCCTGTGAACCAACGCGGGGGTTGGTGGGTGCTGGATCTATTTGGTTAACAAGGCCTAACAAATAAACTTCTTAAGTCACCAAAAAAGGCTTCGTGAATCCTTGTTCCCTTTTCTAATGCCGGGGCCGATGTTCCTGCACTGGCTAATTCTCGTAGTTCACATGTTGCCTGTGCTAGTACTCATTTATGGCATGCTACCCAAAGTAGTCTATTTTACTATAATTAGTTAAATATCTGTCTTGTGTGGTTGAGCATGAATTATACAAGAATGAATTAACAATTATAGAAAATCAAGCAATCTTTTAGGCATGAACTACAAAACTAAGTTCATGCATACCAATTAAAATGAAATGAAAAGTCAGATCTTTATAATTTCTGGAGGTACTTGTGACACTGAGCCCATATCTCAATAACAGACACTGAATTCCACGTTTGGTCAGAATATGTATGCACATGGAGAGCTTGACACTTAGTGACAAAGCTGTGTAAATGAGACATTGCTATGTAAATTGCATACAGGAGTCTAATAATGAGTTCAACTGGCTTATGTAAATAGATGTATTAGCATATTAAATTAAACAATCATGATGTCATTTAACCTCTCAACACCTTTTCTCACAGACCATATCTGAGAGGAGGCTCCTTATAATCAAGTGAATACTAATAATCACCTTAGTTTTGTTGGTATTTGCCATCTTTTTCAGACAAGAAAATTGGAGGCAGCACCCTAACATTAGCTGATAGTGAAGGAGGAGGTGATTCTCTATTGGAAAATCGTTATCCCCCTTGAAGAAAAAAAATAATAGCTTATACAAATTCATAGATGTTCTGCATTCACAATCCATCGACTTTTCTGAATGAGAAACTGTTTCCAGGTCTGTGCTTCTAAAATGCAAAGCTTTCCCGGACTTCTGGAATGTATTTACAAATTCCAAGAGAAACACACATTTACTCCAAATATAAGGGTGATGCTTTAGGAATAAAAGTCTGACTTTCATTGTGAATCATGTCCAAGGACCATTTGACGTTATCCCCAGTAACTATCGCTTTGCAGAACCATAGTTGTGACTGAACCACAGCCTGGAATCATTCAAAGATAAAGAATATGCAGTGAAAAAGGGGATTCGAGTCATGAAATCGTCGTAAGACAATTCAAAGATGAAACTTGAATTGCCTGGTGGTTCAGGTTTGTAGATGTCTTTGTGAATTCCTAGTTAGGCTTATGACTCTACGAGGCTGAGTGGGCAGGGGTAGTAACTTCACATTAGACTACTACCTTGGAGTAAATAGGCTTGAATTGTAATCTTTAAAATCCAGGCCTGAACTGCCAATTTAAGTTTAATCATGCAAAAAATAAAATGGATCCATCTTTTTTGGGGAGTTGTACAGAAAAACAAAATCCGACTCTCTGTCGTATGCGCACCCTCCTCTAATTATTAGAATCTGGAAGCTAATGATTTATAAAGTCACTTGATTTGTAAATCACACACAATGGACTGAATTAACTTAAGGCAGGTTAAGCAGTGCGTTTAGCACTGAAGCCAAAATCAACTGGCATAGATGCATTGAAATGCAGCTGTATGTAGTGAAGCCTTTGCAGCAGCTTTGCTTTCTTGTCAGGCAAGCTTTACTTTCCTGAAGGTGACCAGACAAGGAACAGAGTTAGTACAAGATTATTAGAAAGCCTAGTGACTACTCTCATGCAGTTTCTGTCCCCTTGCTAGTGTCCCTGGATATGGGATGCTCTTAGTTGGTTAAAGGGGCTAGGTAGATGCTTCTTGCGTCTTTGTAACAGGCAGCAATTCAAGCATGTTCAGGGAATAGTCGTTTCCGAACCTTCTATCGATGCAAGCAGTCTGGCAGTGTTGTCCTGCATTTTAAGAGTTTTTTCCCCTATTATTCCTGGTGGCAAGGAAAAGTATATTCAGAGAAATTCAGCTTGGAGGTTAAGAAAAAGCAGACAACAAGAGAATTCATACATTTGTTTGTATGTTGAACCGTTTTTTTCTGAGGAGTCGGAGCTGAAAGAAAGTGCTTTCAGCCACATTTCCCAACTGAGTGACCGTCCTGTAGCGATGCACCTCCTGATTATCGATATGACTTGTAAAAGAGCCAGCACGATTAAGAAAGCCAAGAGAACCGCCTTGTGGGTCAAAGAGAAAAGTAGGTCCATAGTGACTATAGCTATTGTAGCTTGATATCTCTAACTTCTTCCGTACTAAAGGAGAGTAAATGTGGTATATTTACTATGCAAAGTGACCATTACAAAGATATGTGCTGCACAGGTTTAAGATTAAAAGGAAGCACCAAATTCCAATGTAGTGACAAGAAAGGGCGCATGAAGATGCAAAGGAGGATAGGTTAGCACTCCAGATGATACTGGGGTTGATGAAAAATGTGAAGCTTGCTAGTTTATTCTGCTCGGAGTAGCTACTCTTGGAGGAACAGAATGGATCAATATTCTTGTTTGTGGCATTTAAGGCTGTCTGGATCCTAACAATGAGTGCAAAATGGGTGATTGTAAAAGCAGTCACTGAAAGGTCAATCTATACTCTTCAAGTATTTCAAACTATATCTCACCTTATATGTTTGCAATGAACAAAAGTGTTTTCAAGTGCATCTTTATAGGCCCAATGGAGTAATTGTTTGGTCAATTGGCAAGAAAGAAAGTATAGTCTACCTCCTGAAAGAAAACTTTGATGGCCTTTTTTAGCTATTGGTGAAGAATACAAATCAAATTGCAATAGGCTTGTTTTACATTCTGTATTATCTTCAACCCTGTCCATTCTTAAAGTAGGTTTTTATATTTTTGGTAGAAGAGGTTTTATAAAAATATAACACAGTGTTTGCACACTACATATACTGCACATTTCGATTTTCTATATGGTGCATGTGTTCCGAGCGTGTTGTTGTATTGGCACTCCAACACTAAGATTAACATTTCCTAAAAACGACAATAAGCACACATTTTGCAAAGGTTATAATGCACAAATGAAACTGTACTTTAAAATCACATGACAAAATTCAGACTTTTTTACGAAAAAGTTTTCCAAAAATCTTGGGCACGTTGCAACAATTTGTGCAGAACATATAAATATAACTTGAGTCACATGTTGGAAGCTCAATGAAGAAAAGAGTATGTTTATGTTCATGAGATTGTTTATGAAAGAAAAACTGGGACTCAAGGACAGTGTAATGCTTTGGTACATTTTTGAGTAAGAACATGCTCTGTTATCAAGAAGTAACTCTTGAGAAAATAACAATGAAAAACATCGGTGCATACTGTATTGATCATGAAACGTGTGCATTCATGTATTGTACTGATTATTGTTTGTCAACTCATTCTCAGTTTTCTCCCTCTCATAGTGCCATTTTGTGCTTGCATCCATTGTTTATTCTGTCAGTTGTGAAACTATGTTCATTCCCTGAGCAACTTGTCTCGTTCTTTCCTCCGTTACAGATCGAGGTAGTCAATACTTT
The DNA here is from genome assembly GCF_964263255.1 of Lissotriton vulgaris. NCBI lineage: Eukaryota > Metazoa > Chordata > Amphibia > Caudata > Salamandridae > Lissotriton > Lissotriton vulgaris. Next base: position 1,033,723,740 of record NC_141697.1, read on the forward strand.
CAAGAGTGGCACTTCCTTTCAGGGGGCTCTGAGGAGACAGTCCTCCATCACAAGCCAGAACCAGGATGTAACCAATATTTCTAGCCCTAGTCACGTATCGCTATCCAATGCTCTTTCCTCTCCTACCAGCACACCTGCTGCGGCGGCTGGGCGTGAGTGTGTTTTCTGATGTCTCAGACCTATAGAGATGCCAACTCACCTCACACTCACCCTGACTGACTTTAGCTATGCTTTGCAATGATCATCCAGCTGCACATATTTTGCACCTCACCCGATATTAACTCCACACAGTAAAGATTTAACATTTGTCTTTGTTCACAGGTCATTACTCTGGCAAATAGTATTAATCTGGAAAAAGGCTCTGCAAAAGGCATTGCTACTTTATTTGAGTGATTCCAATAAATTGATGTGCTGGGTGGGGTAAAATATATATGCCCATAAATGCTTCCCAGGATTTAATGACAGATCGGATAGAACCTATAAAATTACATACAATAAAGATTGCTAAGTAGTTTTGACAAGACTGATATGATTTTAGTATATTAATTTCCTTAAGGACTGCTGAAAAGTGTTTCCATGTAAATCCAAACAATAGTGTTGTAGATTAATATGTTAAACTGTGTTTTGATTTTCCAGTCACCCATTAATAATCAGTGAATGACACTGCATATATTACATTAAATTGAACAGGCAATAGTCATAGATCGGCCTCGCCTGTCAGTCACAATTTCTCTATGACATATTGTGCCATATAGCATTTAAAAACTCACAAAATGAGTCACCCTTTATTTTAACACCAGAATCAAAAGTATATGTGATGTTAAAAATACACTTAATACATAAGTTGTCTTTGCTCGATAGATTTAGCAAAAAAGGTAAACCACCCCATATAACCTCTGGAAGCATCTTTACATTCTTTAAATTAATAGCACTGAAGCATAAGACACACAATCTCAGATGTGGTGTTTTGTTAATTTTTAACATCATCAGACACAACTGTAAAAGATGTTCCTTTTTCCATTTGGGTTTCTAACCAGATTTCTAAATACCAATTTATTGTAGAAATGTGCTATACAATTAACTTGTACATGTTGTTTCTTGGATCCATTTATAGGACACTTGATGTCCTATGTACATGATTCTAATACAGATATATCATCATAGAGCCACTATCTTATTTCAGATTGTGCCATTCTAAACAGCAGAATGAGTGTGCCAAGTTCAAGAATAATGGATGATCCCTGTATCACATTGTCCAACCTAAGAGACAGTGGACAACTATAAATTGCAACACCTACATAGCTTAATACTCTGCTGGAATCTTTTTAAACGTTACTGCAAAAAATAAATACCAAACAGAACTAAAATAGCCAGTTCAAGTCATAGAAAAAGTTGTGTCTTGACTATGTCTTCTTTTAGGTGAAAGCAACAGTAGTTACTACAGCCAAGAAAGTAAAGATGCTGAGTGTTCTGTTTGATGCAGAGCTGTCATAAAGGAACAGGCCAATCCTGTGACCATCAATTGCCATTTAAGTATCCAGTTAATTGTGGAATGTTCTAAATGAACAGGCATGAGAAACAATTGTTTGGGAGATTTTGGTTCCTGTGCCAACTACTGAAGAAACCTGTTCTTGGGAGGTGCTTTAAAGCTTGTGAACAGATTTCAGAGGAACTAATGTCTCTCTAAATGGGTGGTGTCAAACATTTCATCATATATCCCATATTCTGAGACCGCTAAACTGGCTTTAAATAATATCCATTACTCACTTTTTGAGTAGGGTCCAGGATTATAAATTTCTACATTAGGCTGTTCAAGTACATTGAATTCACCTGTCAGCTGTTATATTGTGGCCAGAGTACTCTTGAGAATCAAACTCTTGGTCACTTTTGGGTATAAGTGCTATGTAAATGTCATGGTATTGATATTAACATAAATTGGATCATTAATTTTTCTTCCACCATAAACTTACATATCGTCTATAAACAAAATCAAATTTTCTAATTTATTACTTAAAAATCAAATGTATTTTCCAATTAATGTTATTGCAGTCTGTCATCATTAAATAAAAATGAAGGTACTCCAACTCCCAAATGCAATAATTCCAATATTGATCGTCAGGTATTACTTGCTTTTACATCAACACTAAAATTATGAAACTCATGACTTCAAAATGTTTTAACTATTAATTATTATTATTACTGTATTGGCTATGATAGGCCTATTCACATACTGTGACCATCTAATAATCATGGTTTTACAGTATGAGAACATTTAGGGCATCATTTACAGTGTAGCAGGCAGGTTACACTGTTACAATCTTGAGAGATATTCAGTTTGCCTTATTGCTAGTGCTTTATATGCTATGGCACTTACATTATTTTGTGACAAAATACACATCTGCCAAATTGGAAATCTGGCCCTTAGTGTAAGGAGATTTGCATTTAGTATCAGAGACATCAATCGTTTTTTCTGAAACATTGACAATTATCACTACACTATCACTGAAATACACTTTATATAGATCTTTGTCAAACTACACAACAAAAACAATCATCATGTTTACTTATTTCTTGCACTTCCTGAACAGTGTTCTTAAACTTTATTGAAAAAATGTGTGGACCATAGCTTAACTCAAGGTCTGGTTGGGAAGTTACATATTACAGTGAATGCACCGCAAAGGGCCCATTTTCAGCCTGCTGTTCCGCTGGCATTAGCAACCTAGTTAGAGTTTTGTAGCTCATAGACATCCTGTTGAATGAGGCTTCTACAGCGCCAGTATTCAAATGATAATCTTCACACAAGGTAACCAAAGATCCATTCTGGCGACACATACACATGTTCCCATTTTACCTGGCCTTTTATTTCCTGGATTTCCTTCAGCTCTTTATAAATGAGGGCAAATTAATTAGCTAATATAACCAAAACATGTATTAGGTTGTGGTTATTTTTTCAGCCTTTAGAGCTTGGGTCACACCATTCCACAACTCATTTACTGCATTCCCTGAGAACGTCTAGAACATTTATAATCTGATGCACCAGGTTAACTTTAATATGAATACAATATACAATATTGTTCATATTCCCAGCGTTCATAAAATTCCAACCCCAGGACAACTCTTTTTTTATTATTTTAAACAATTGCTCATACAGTCTTTCTCACTTGTATCCCTATGGTGATGCAGCACACCAAAACAATCAATCTGCTACTAGGTTAAAGTTAAAGGCAATTAAAAGCAACAGGATTTGGGGATTTGAAGACATTTGTGAATTACCATAGCTCCAACGCTTTTATTTATTATGAACTACCTTCTTCAGAACATAAAACTTCCCCTTACTAAGGTAACCAAGACATCATTTTCTTGTTCCGGGGGGAGGGGGCCTATCACCTATAGCAGGGGTCCCCAAACCGGTCCTGGAGGGCCGGATCCATGCCAGATTTTTAAAATTACTACATGTATCTCAATGGGGATATCCCAAAAATCTGGAATGGATTCGGCCCTCCAGGACCGGTTTGGAGACCCCTGACCTATAGTATAAATAGTACAATGGAACTAGTATTATTAGTATTATTATGCTAGCTTGTTGAGAAAAAAATTGCCATCTTTTTTTAGGAGTGATCAGTCTTTATAATTGTCAGAACCAATTCAATTCAAGGTGTTCATCCATTAATCGCAATTCATTTCATCCCATTAGGCGGAGTGCCTTGAAGACAGTACAGTGTTTTCAAAGGATGCGTCCTTATTTTATTTTCCTTATACATGATGTCTCTAATATATTATTCAAACCTTAAAAAGCAAAGGAAGCAACGGTCAAATACTTAGGGTACATTGGACGTAATCCGATCCCTCATTTAATGTATCTTAACTGAGATTTTGTGGTTTTAACTGTAAGACTGAAGACTACGAGTAAACTCAATCTCAACAGAAAATAGATTCTTGCCAGTCCTAGTGTTCTAAGAACTGCATAATATTAATGTGGAATGGAGTAAAGTAACTGAGGAAAGGAGTGACAACTCTGCAAACTGAAAAAAATTATCAGCACCATACAGCTGAATTAGTTATATTGACTACGTTAATACCGCAAAATAGTAGGTACATTAATCACAGCAAGGGAAAATTGCATTAAAAGATATGTGTATGTGTAGACTGCTCCGACTCCAGGATGAGCTCTGTCGGGTGGGGACATCAACTACCTGTTCAAATGTGGCTAATAAGTTCCCGTATCTGTTGCAGTTGCCCTTTAAAAGACCTCAGAGGTAGCAAACATGCATGTCAAACAAGCACATTACAGAGAAGGGAAATATGACTACCCACACTTTTGGAGTACATTTCCAATAGCCACATTTGGTGGCAGAAAATCCACTATCTGAAAGAGAATTTGGTAAAACATGTTTGCATCCAAAAGTAGCTGTATTCCTAGCAAAATATAGTGCATTGGCAGGGAAAATGCTGCTTAAACAGATACCAGTAACAGTGGTAGTTCTTCCTCCACAGGGTTCATGCTGGAAAAAATCCACCATTGGGAACAAGTACAATTTGACATCCAGACTCATAATCAGGACCTTTTTCATCACACTTATCACTTCCATTCAGTTACAATTTCACATAGGTCATACATGTATTTAAGTTTATTACATCATATAATTCATTATTTTATCTGAGGTCCTTTCAAAACTTTTTAAAATAAATAAAAGTGTGAGATAAACGAAATATAGGATTTACAAAGAACATATTCAGTTTCTCCCATAAGTTGGCATCTCTTTAAAACATGGACCTCTAGTTAAAACGTGTGTTAATTATGTTTTTATGGTGTGAAGTTTGTTTTGTTTCATTGCCCTTTTCAGTATTGTCTGAATGTTACATGTGTTTGTTTCCCCCCAGAGGGCTAGAGGACACTGGACAAAAGGTTCATCAAGAGAGAGTGACATACAAAGAGGTTGTGAGTCTTTAACCTTGAGCCTGAATTTAATGTGATTCAACACATAACATTTTTGACTTAGTGAAGCAGGGTAAACATTCGAGTATAATCCCAGGCACTACTAATTGCCTTGTTTAACAACCCTCTTTTCCTTCATGTTAACTGCTTAACTTATTTCGATGGTGACAACTAAGGATGGTCAAACACGTCATTAAATCATTCATTTTTTCCTCCGTGTGCTTGTGAATGTGTTACCCTGTCTATACACATTTTCAGTTTTTTTGTGATGCTTTTCTGGACCTTCTTATGACAAATGGCTCCATTCACAACGTTTTTTTATAAATGTGTGCACATAATTTTATGTGTTAGCTATTCAAAAACATTGTGCTGGTCATTCCCCACCGAAGGAATGTACCTGTCATCAAAGCCAGGAGTAAGTGACTTTACAGGGCGGGGAAGAGGCTGTACCATCCTATTTCTATTGAAGGTGCAGGGGAAGACCATTGCCATAGACTACATGCAGTGCTCCTAAAACTTTGTTGTGTAATGGGGGCAGCACATTAGTGAACGATAGAGAGGCTGATTGAAACTGCTGCAATTTCTTTAACTGGGCAACCTGCACCCTTCTGCACCTAAAGAGGAGACAGAGATCCTCCTGCAGCCGGGTGCAGTGAGTGACTGCCGCTGCCTGTAGGCAGATGTTTGGAGTGGTCATAAGATCCTCTTTCTCTCGTACAAAGGGTTGCCATTAGGGGGTACACTTGCAGTCTGACTATTTTTATGGCAATGCACTTTCCAAAGGGCTGTTTGCCTCCTTACCTGCTTCCATAACACAACATGGACACAACGGTAAAGCGTTTGACTCATTTGTTTGGGACCACGGCCCCATGGAAATTAGGTAATGTTTCCTTAAACAAGCACCAGCACTGTAAGTGGGCTGACATGATCTGTATTAGAAATTGGACTGCACAAGCATCTGCTCACCCTCCCTTAATACTAGAGTGCACCAGGGGTACAGAAAACGGGCACACACACACACCTGCTGTGCCTTGAGGCTGTGTCTGTAATCCAGCCTATTGGAATGGCTGTAGATACATAAAAAAAATCTTCTACAAAATGTTCACTCTATTGTGACAGATTTCACCTTATGCTTTGTGAATCAGAGCCAGATATGTTTGCATTCTATCTATCTATCTATCTATCTATCTATCTATCTATCTATCTATCTATCTATCTATCTATCTATCTATCTATCTGTCTGTCTGTCTGTCTGTCTGTCTGTCTATCTATCTACATTTGTATGCATGTGTGTATATGTCTATGCTAGTCCATCATATTAATCGTTTCTTCTTATACAAAGCAAAAGTAAATAATGTTCATATTGCCTAAACATTACTGTTTGCCTTTTTTCTTGTTCTTATCTGGTGCAGTATTAAGACTTTGCTCTCTGGGTGGGCTTAAATATGAAGATCTTTCTTTCTTTCAGCTACATAAAGAAGCAGTCAGAAGTGAAGTTAAAGCATGTCGTGAGATCTTTCATGCAGTCTATGTCCAAACTCTGTATTTTTCTATTTTGTTGTGTCCAAACCTGTAAGAAAAGGGGATCTTGTCTCATTGTCTGTGTTTTGTGGCATTGCCATTCTGAGAAGGATGCCTCACTACATTGACTTTAAGGAGCAAACAATGTAACAACGTGTTTCTTTTGGTAGCACAATTGAGCAGTGGTGACCGCACACAGACTTTCGGAGACAGAGTTTTCAGAGAATGCAGTGTAGATATTTTATGGCACTTGTCATTAGAGATGTTCCAAGATTAGTTTTCACAAAACATTTTGCAGTATTTGATCCTCATTTTGAAATGTACCCTTTCACAGGTACAATGGACGATTTTCCTCAGAGATATCACAATTAGTGGCATACATTTCCCAGCTCTGTTGCCTGTGGTAGATGCAGTAAGTCAGAGATGTTTAGTGTTAATGTATCCACAGAAAAGGACCAAGAGTTATTCTAGTGTGTTCTTCATTTCTATTACCACACTTTTCAAAGGGAAATTGGACAAGCAACTCCTTCAGTTTAGCCAATGAGTACTTTCCATGCTAACTGGAGACACACCCTCCGTGAGCCATTGTCAGGTTGATAGATGAAGGATTGTGACAGCAAGTGTTATAGCATGTGACTTTCCAATCTACATTTCGACAATGTGTGGGGCCCTTTCCCGTTCTTACCGACAGTGGGAAGTGCTCAGCTTAGTTGGCCCCACTTATGCTGTCTAGTAAATCGAGAAATGTTAGAGTGTCCTAGCCTTACTTCAAACAACTACCTTAAGGTCTGTACTGATGACTATTGGAAATATATTCTGAGTGGACCTTGACCACACCTGGGTTGTGCTTCTTCTTGTATATAAAAAACGAAAATGTTGAAATTCAATTTAAACAGATATAACTAAATTAAAGCCAATCATTAGCTTAATTGTCAATGTCACCTAATGTCATTCAGCTGGAAATTCATAAAACACATTTAAATGTTGCTTTGGGTCTTTGTATGATCAAGGTGAAATGGTAAGACAGCTCACAAAAGTTATAGGTCTTACTAGTGGAATGGAGAGCATAATGCCATGAGGTCACTTGTGGCAGAAGAATAACTGTGCAGGTGTGGTGCCAGTGGAAGCTGGCAAAATGTCACTATTAATTTAGATTTGGCAGGCTAAGAGAAACTAGGGCCTAGATGTATCAAGCCTTTTGCGATTCGTTAAGGCCGAAATTCGCAGAATTTCGGCCTTAACGAATTGCAAACGGACATTTTGCATCTTTTGGGATGTATGAGAAATTAGCAAAATAAGGAATCGCAAAAAAATGTGATTCCTTATTTTGCTTAAGCATTTAAGGAATCGCAATTTTGCGATTCCTTAAATGCCATGTATGAAGCAATTTCAATTTGCGAATTCAGGTTAAGAAATCGCAAATTAACACCAATTTGAGGTTGGTGTTAATTTGCGAATTCCTTTCAAAATTCACAATTAAGCAATTTTGAAGGTGGCATGTGACACACATACATGCCCATAGGGCATGTATGTGTGCCATATGCACACACATGTAAGTTTCAGGGGTGCGCAGGGTGTCCATGAGACACCCTTGCACCCTTGCAATAATTCTCAAATTGCGATTAGCAAATTGCGAATTCGCAATTTGAGAATTATTTCGCAATCATTCCTATGGGCCTCCTGGCCCATAGGAATGAATGGGAAGTTATTCCTTATTTGCGAATTCGCAACTTGCAAATTCGCAAATTAGGAATAATAAGGAATCGCAAAAAAATAGAGATTTTAAACATACATCCCATTTTGCGATTTCTTAATAGCGATTCGGTAAAAATCGCTATTAAGAAATCGCAAATCGGAACGATGATACATCTAGGCCTAGGTTTTTAGATATTATACGCAAAAGCCCGAAGAGTCAGGTTTCTTCTACATCTCACTCCACCGCGGAGCAAGCTCGAGTTCTCAGTGCTAAGAAAAAACACTGGCATATGAAATTAATTAGGAAGAGTTCATCTGTCCTTTTACGGTTGCTTGGTTACAGTTGGAGCAACATTTACTCACACTCCTTTTCTATTGATTCTTGTATAACGTGGCTACCACTTCGGATGGAGGAATGTCATGTTCATCATCATCATTACCCTTTATTTCAGCTCATTTGAACAATAAAAGGTACAAGACAAAGGATTGTTTAAAAGATTAGATTAGATAAAAATATACAAATTCTTTAAAATGGAAGAAGTCATATAAAATTACAATACAATGTAGTCGATGACAGCCTACCAGGCTCAAGCTACTTCGGCTATGCCCCAACAGGCAAAAATATTTCTGGTTTAAAGCTGCCATACCTCACATTTCGGTAAGTCAACTATAATTGTGCTGAGGTCACATATAAGTTACATAATAGTTGCATCTAAAAGGATAACACATGCTTAAAATCATGTTTGCAAGACCGGCAGGTCTACTTTTGGTTTGTGACATGGATAAAAATTAACTCTAATTGATTAATTACAGCACGCAAAAAAGTGATAAACTACAAAATACCACACATACCCAACCACATAAAATCACTGGAGGGTTTAGATATTGATTACCTATTTGACTTATAATGCTTTAAATTAGTTAAACAAAGTCTATCTGAGACAAAGCAGCAGGTAGTGTCGGTCCTGGATACAAATGAAGTTGCGCCCTTCTGTAAGAAAGACAGTAGACCAAAGAAGACCATTTTCCTATCTATGCTGGTGAAAGATTTACCGGACAACTGGGGAGTCAAGAATGGACACACGAAGATGATGCTGCTACCAAAGAATTCCATCAACCAACGCTTACTGCACATTTTGATTTGAACCTGAACTGACGTTCAATCTATGAGCTGGTGCTCCAAGAGTCTTTTGGAAAGTGTGACGACTTTTAAACTAGCAGGAACAAAGTTAAAGCACCTTTTGTAAAAGTTGAGCCCCAGGACAAGGTGTAACACCTTTTTCAAAAACAAAACAAATTTAGATTCTACATTTTATTAGCTCTTCCAAATGACAGCTTTTAAACTCAAAGATCAAGATTCAAGGTTGAAAAAGGAAATGCCTTTTCCAGCAATGTGGAACCCTTTCAGTTTCTGGCCTCAACACAATGAAGACAAACAATCGTTTTTAACTCTGAAACATCAGGATGAACCACCAATTTCTACCTGACAATGCTCCCTTTCTGGGAGACTATTGATGGTTGTCGAGGTTTCAGTCATCTACACTGCCACTGAACACTACAAATGAATTTTAAAATGTGTACCATTTTTCTTATGAAGGTTTTCTCTTTTTGACATACCTGAATGAGAAATGTTATACCCTTTACTGTTGAACTCTATTGTCACCGTGGTGTTGTTGCACATATTCCTCTTGAATTTCTTTGAGGGAAGGCTTTACAGATGAATCAGATACCCAGATTAAGTTAGGTTTTCCCCAAAGAAACAGTATTACCTTTCAGGGGTGTAATTTTTTCGAGTTTTGGTTGAGATCATTCACAGCAAACATAAAGACTGCCACCTCACTCCTTGTTCAACAAATTGGTTTCCTAGGAAAGTTGTGTAGTTTCACCATTAACATCACCATTAACAGAGTCCCAGATTTGGCAAAGTGATGACGTAGGGAGCAGAATCACTAAATAGCAAAAAACTTGAATACTAATGTGAGAACAGAAAGGCAAGGATGATGATACAATCGATGATGAGCACTCAATGGCTAACAGTTGACGGAGCCAGAACACTCAAGCCTGATGTTGCAGAGCAATACAAATACGACTGCTGTCACAAACCAGTAGTTTGAGATGTGTGACTGAAAGAAGGAATTAGGGGAAATTAAGTGAAAGGATGTAGTGGGACGGGTAGCTAAGTACAAGCCACTATGTGCCATATGAGGGAAACCTGTCAGACACAGCAGGTATTAATGGTACATATACACACACATAGATATATGCAGGTCATTACATAGTTGTTGGAAGTCGAGAAAAAATATTGCCATCAGTTGAAATATGTGAAGCCACATTACTCCCAAATTTGAGTTTCAAGCCGCTTGGAAGATATGGGAGTATGAGTTGGTTCTATCATGTTTAGATACATCGTCTCGATAGTGATGGTCAAGGCATCATTAGGTACTACAGTGTTGTCCTTTAACTAAATATTGGTAAGCCCTCTTGGGTATTGGATCATTCCTGTCATCAGGATTTGGACAATGCATCTGCCTTGTGTGCAGGGCGCACTTGCTCACCCTCTTGTACCTACTGAAATGTCTGCTCTTGGAAATCAGATAGGCCATCTAGCCATTGCATCTGCCCTTTCATTTCCTTAGGCTGGCTGCACTGATTAGGTGAAGTGAAGTAGCTATGCTACCCAGAGTTGATGTTTAGAGACATAGATGTAGACATATGTCTGTAGGAATCTGCAGGAAACATGCTATGGTGTCCTGTACTGTGTGCTCTACAGTAACAACCTACAGGTGTTTGTTCAGTCCTTACTCATGTATGAATCATGAGTGCATTCCTGAGCTACTGACAGTCTTTTAGTTCTCAGAGGCTGCTTCAGAAGACTGCTTTAGGAGCCGTTTTTTGATGTAGCAGTGTTCTCCATAGCATGGGTTGTCAGTGGTCATCCTGGATTGAATGCCATTTGTTTGAAAGCCATTTTGTGGGTCACAAAGTAGACCTGCAGCATGCTCCTGCAATCAGTGCCATCAAATTTAGTACTCATATACATTGATGCAGGCACATGAATATCTATTATTTCTATGTCCTGGAGTGAGGTCACCTAGCTATTGTGCCCACGGTTCAGTGTAGGAAATCTGGATGTAGGATTACATGTAATTTCATTAGCCAGGAGACACCACAGGGTTCCTTGCTATGTTTGTACTGAATTAGGAGACAATGATGTCATGCACATTCTTTGATCTTTTATATGGATATCATGTTATCATTTGAGGCATGACCAATTATGTTCTGTAGACTATAGCAGAGGGTCAAGGGTACTCCTTTATTTGGAGTCTCATATTCAGACTTAAGCATACCAACTTACTCTGGTGCACAGTCTCTTTATTGACCTCACCTAGGTAGACGTAAAAGATATATCTAAACATCTCAGTACCTGAACATTGTTTTTATATTAATGTATGTTCCTTTCTTATTTTGCTGATGCCCAACTACCACATTTACAGGATGCTTCAGCACAGAATATTCATCGATAAATGCTTTGTGCCTTTATGTGGACCTCTTTGAATTCCATATGTACCAACGTTTTATTACCTTCTCGTTCCCCATCCTCTGCATACCTTTTATTTCTTCAAAACCACTCTTCCAGCAAACTCTTTTTGGTGTTTAGGGACACAGCATCCTGTTGACAATCTATTGAGGTTGTTCACAACCCAGATGTTAGGATTTATCTGTAGCCTGCCTCCCTGTTGTAGTACACTTTCATTCTTTATTTCTGTTTTTTGCAGAGTGCCGCAGTATCCCTGCTTTTTTCTTTGGTTTAATTGTTTTATTTTTCAGCTTTTACTTGTTGTGCTGTCTAATCCAGCATATTCTACAGGCAAGGAAAGACTAGCATAGTGGAACATGCAGAAACAGTCTTCACTCAATTAATTACATCTCAACCATGAAAAGCATAGTTGACGCATGACAGATTTTAGTCAATGAAAGGAAATTTTGCTCTGCATTTTTTTAATTTTTAACCCATTTAAAAAGATTTCCTCTATTGTGATAAAAAAGAGGAACTCAAGAAAACATCAACAGCATCCTTGACAGAAGAGGCTAATACTGTGTATAAGAGATACATTTAGGGCCTCATTTATGGGGAATTGGCATAGGACAGCACCACAAGCCTTCTTGCTGCGCTGCCCTACACCAATGTGTAAGGGCAGTAATGCACATATTTATTAAATACAGTTCATTTCTGTCCTTTCCCGTAGTTGGCGCACATTCGCTGCCTAGTGCCAAAGTAGACACCCTTGCACCATAGTGGCGCTGCCCCAGGTTTACGTGCTTAAGTAAATCTGGGGCAGCATCAAAATCCATAGGTGTTTCATGGGAAAACCCACTGCAACTCCCATGGAATGCCTCCTTGATTCACAGAAGCCAAGGCAGCAACTTGCACTGCTCTGTCTTACTTCAAATCTATGAGGAGATGCAAAGCCATGCAGTGTGGCTTTGCACCGCCTCATAGATATGATTGAGAAGCTTGTGCTGCCGGATCATCAAAACAAGAAATGCACCAGCAGCACATGCCTCTCGTTTATAAGTCCTAGTGTGTCCACCCACCTACGTAGAAGAGAATACAGACGTCAACTGATTTGACCATAAGTCAAATGTTTTGCTCATTCATCCAGAGTACTTTTTCATTTATGGCAGTCAATTTACTAGAAAAGATTGGCTTTGCCTGATAGTGTGCTCAAATCCCACATCAATCTTTTATGTTCTCTATCATTGTAAACTATATTTTGGTGCACGTTTCTTTGCTGCAACACTCAAAGTTTAATGAACGTATGTTAAACTGCACAGTACATTACCAGAAGATATTTGGGACATGCTGTTAATTTCAGCCTACGTTTATGCTGTCTGCAGCGGTGTTCATTCACAAAGAGTTTTTATCAAATGGAAATTGAATCGCTAAAATAATGGGTCTATACTCGAGTGTTTACCTCTCCTTTGCATGAAGGACACCCATAAATTAACCAGGCTTCTAAAACCATCCATGTTATTCCAGTTAACTGTGTACATGTGACAGCAGTGGCAATGTTTTTTTTTTCGTGGCATGGTTTGCTTTCGATTGCTTGACATTATGTGCCTTTGGCGTCCTTCATTTGAACTTTGTTTGTGTTACTTTTGTGACGTGTTTGTTGCCATTTGCCCTTCTGTTTGGCTTTGTATTACACCACTCATACTGTGTCTTGTCCATGTGGTTTCTCCAGTTTTTGTATTGAATTGTTTTTTTGTGTTTATAATTCATTATGTAGTCTTTGTTCTGTTGTGTAATGCACACCATTCAAAGACAACTTGCGTACAAGAAACTTGACACACTGAAAACTGCATGTGTTCACTGATGTCTTCTTAATCGAGCTTGACTCTTGCCAGGGTGGTGCTAGCTTTACTTAACCAGAGCCTCTTGCTTGTCTAATTCCAGTTATTTATGAATTTCAAAGCTGTCAGAAAGACTTTTGTTTCATGTGCCTAATAACCTGCGACTGGATTCCAACCATCCTTACAACCTAATTGAGAAAAAAACTTGAAATATGATTAGTTCCTTTACTCCTTGCCTCACTCTTTCTTTTACCCATCTAACACTTCAATGTCATTTTCTCTTGACAGATCCGCGTTGTGAATGCATTCCGTAGCTCTCTCTACGAAGGCTTAGAAAAGCCTGAATCTCGAACCTCCATCCACAACTTTATGACTCATCCTGAGTTTAGGATAGAAGACTCCCAGCCCCACATTCCCCTCATTGATGATACAGATGTTGAAGACGCTGCGCTTAAGCAAAACTCTAGCCCTCCCTCCTCTCCAAACAAGAACAACAATGCTATCGATAGTGGGATCAATCTTACGACTGACACAAGCAAATCTGCTACCTCTTCTAGTCCAGGAAGCCCAATACATAGCTTGGAGACATCACTTTAGCCTCAGATGCATAGCTCAACATGGAAGGCCAACGAATCGATAGGTGACCACACAAAGCAGAGCATATTGCTGGCTAAGAAGCTGTTTGAACTCTTCTTCACTTGAAGGCAAGTGCAAGGATCGACTCATCCCGGTGGTCATAGACGGATGACGAGGCTGATTTACAGGCTTGGTGTTGCGTCCTCCGTGAAATGTAAATCACAAGAAAAAAAATCATCCTGCATGAATTAAAACATCTCCAGCTCCACTCTATACTTCTCCATCACTTGCTTTTTTCCTGCCTCTCTGTCTCTTCTCTCTGTCTCCTATCGCTGTCCTTGTTATAGGTGGGAGGACTTGTAGGTGCAGAGGACTACAGTATTTATCCAAATCACTGATCTATGGGATTTTGAACTGCTTAAATGACATGGACTCAGCAGAGGAGAAGTTCAATAAGGTCTCTGAAGTTGCACAGTTCAACATGCATAATAAATTTGCGCCACATGGAAGGTGCAGTACTAATATGAATTTATGAAAAATGTATAGATATATACATGTATATGTTTATATTTGTATTTGTATATATATATATTTGTATCTGTATACAAATATATATGTATTTATATGTGTGTATATATATCTATATACAGAAAAAAATATATAAATATATATAGAATTTTATATCTAGACATCTATACAGAGCGAAAACAAATAACGAATTTATTTGTTGGCATGTTGCCTGGTTTCTGCTTAAACTGCTGTAACTATTTTAACTTATTTATGTCCTCAAATAAGAATGTAATTTGTTTACAAGCCTGTAGATAGTACAGTATCCATTATACGTTGTAGGGTACAGAAAACATTTCCTGCCAGTGGTGTAAAGATGTTAAAATCCAAGAAATCATATGAAACACTGTACCCTAGATGTTCTTACAGATATGTTTTGATTTTGCCTGCTATATTTTCCTGGTTAAACGTAGGTACAGATAGCAAATAACAAAAAGGAGCCAAAATATAACATATTTGATGTTGCATTGTAACATAATGCACAGGGAAATGGAACCGCTCGGCTTCCTTTGCTTCACACACAGATTAAAATTATCAGGTTTTTATTTTTAAAATAAAATGCTTGAACGTGGTTTGGTGTAACACTTTCTAATAGAGGCCATTTCAGTGTTAGGCTTTATTATTATGGTTTTGTTGACAGCAAAACAGTATTCAGACAAAATTCCAGGGCACATCTTCAAACGTGAGTGTAATATTGATCACACACTAGAACGATTAATGTTTGTTTGCAAATGAGGCTCACTTCAGTTGGGTAAAGTTGTGTAAGAGCATGGCCACCTTTCCATTTACTAGTTATACCCTTTCTTTTAGTCTGAAGCACCGGACACGGAGACGTGTTGAAAAAAATATCAGTTGGTCAGGCTAATTTCCACATTTTATAAAAAAAAAAGAAAAAATATGATTAACCATTTTCTGCACTTTCTAGAGCTAAACGAAATGCTATAAGGTGTATATTGAAATGTGCTTTAAATGCTTCTTTTTTTTTTTAAAGTTTGTCTTCCTGTAGTCATATAAACTATAATGTAGAATAATAATTGATGACATTTTTATTAATTTACAGTCCTTTTTTTACAAGGAATAAGCAGTAAAAATATAAACAACAACTTTTAAACAATCATGGATGTGTATTCAAGATGGCAACCGGCTGAAACGCTTACCTTCCTCGTTTTCGTTAATCACTTTTATCCAACCATGCGAATACTGTACATCTTTGGGGGGTCAATGTTTTAAACAAAAAATGACCATTTGATAACAGTTTACTTCAAAGACTTTTCAAAGTATGATCGTTTTCCATAAACTTTTACAGTGCATTTGGATTAAAGACACTTTGGATTATAAGGCAGAAGACGTTTCTTTTAAATGATTTTAATCGATGCTTTTTTGCTCTTCGCTTGGAATTTTTGGACGTGTTGCATCTCTGCCAGAACACTTTTCCTGTAAGCAGAAGTCTCAAAAATAGAGCCATGACTCCTTGTCATACTTCCGGACTTAAATGACTACAGGCCTGCTAGGTGCAATACGAACATGCTAGCCAGGTACAACTCCAGGCTGTTAAAATGACCATTGTCCTGGACACTGTGGCGAAGCAGGAATCATTTCCGTTTCCTTTCTCTTTGGTTTGAGGTGAGAGGCAGTTAGACTCAAGCTCACAGAAGAGCCGAACTGCGTCATCCCTGATTTCTAACAAAGACTCGAGTTTCACTGTGCACTGGAAACATTTGTGCAAGGCTTGCATGGCTTTCAAAAGATGGCCGACACCTCCCTTGCAGCACCATGTGATAAAAGTTTAAATACGGCATGAAAGCGTAAACACATTTAGTAATATCTAGCAACAAAGTGGTTAAACGTTAGTCAGCTCTACTTTTTGCCTTGTAAACATAGGCTAACCTTTGTATCTCATGTATTGGATTTCTTTAACCTATCTGATTTAGGATGACTCTAAATTTCCCGCTCTGGTTGCAGAGGAGGGCCTATGACTTTGGATCCAAGCCTCCAGGAAATGGTGTCAATGCTGGAACGTTATATGTTGTTATCCTGGCACTATGCATTTTTCTTTTTTCATGCCCGCATGCATTTACCCTTCCAGGTCTTTCCAAACACTCCTTTTCAATCCATTCTTAATGTTCAAGAGTCATTTTTCCATGAAGAGGGTACCAAGTAATATGGGCTTTATACAATAACTTTACGCACAAATGGTCACACTCACATCGTATGTATCTGACAGACTAACATGTGCGTTCAATGAGCAAACACTAGGGCTTGCATTACAAATGTACAGTCGTTAACTAAACAACAAAGCAATGTTGCAATGGATGATGGAATAGTAAACTATGGATAGAGCAGACAAAGTAACTAAGCTACAATCGTTAAAGGCACTTTGTCATCCAAGCCTAGCTAAGAACTGCTCCCTTGTAAACATCATAGCATAAATCATGTCGTATTCCCACAGTTTGACGGGATGTACCACAGACTGGGGGCTATTCAGAACCTTTGCAGTGGTACCACAATGAGTATACACATGTTTACACATATATGTCTAATGTGGTAACACACCCCTGAAAAAATGTCTTGGCCAATTTTACTTGCTTCACTACTGTACTATAGCTAGCGCTTCAAAGACCACTGAAGTACATCCGTCCATGCTTATCCATCATCCTAGGCTCTATTTTAAGAATTACAAAGTAGAATCTATAAAACTGACCAATCTACTGAATTCCTTGCAATACGTGCTACAATGCTTGCTCTCTACATTCCAACATTAGCAACATAACAACTGTGAGTGAAACAATCCTGGCACCATTGGTGTTCCATCCCATTAGGAGTTGATTCAATCTCTTCATTCATCAGTTTTTATGATTTTTTTTTAACTTAGACAATAATTGTAAATAAAGAACTTAATGTCTCTGTTCATTTAATACTATGCAAAAGGTTATGCTTTCTATTGTTATTCTAATTCCTAAAGTGTGATGCTGGAATGTTTGTGTTTCAAAAAAGCAAAACAAAAAAAGCAAATGTAATTTAAATATGTGATGTAAATTATTTTATAGTCTGGAAGAAAATGATACAGTTTTAGCTCTTGCTGCTGGCTGTCTAATAAATAAAGTACTGGCAGGGGCACAAGTGGAAGCAATTGAAAATAAATTCACAAAGGAGCATGAACAATAACGGTTTGCATTAAACATCTTTATTTATGTTTTTGAATAACATTTTATGTCTGGACAGTAGTAATCTGAATTCTCCAGTACATTGATCACAGAGTTTAAACCACCAAAAGGTAAATACATGCATTTGAAAAATTAGAGCGTAAGGGTGCTTGATGCGGAAGCAAGAGGATATGTGTCATAACATCGAACTAAAAATGCTGAAAAGAAAAATGTGGATGTAATAATGTTAACAACAGCATCATCTTATTGGCTATGCGTATGTTTAAACATTGTAGTGAAAAAATAACATTCAGCCAATCTAATAAATCCAAATTAAAAGTATCAAAAAGATATTTTGCAATGAGATCTTTGAAATTGAAGGAAACTGAGATAAATACATTTAAATCAAAAGAATCACAGGAAGGCTTCTCCAAACCTCTAACTTGCAACAAACCCATGATATTTTGTTTCATTGGGCCTGAAAGATTCACTTTTCATAATTCTATTTTTGTTCAAAATTACTTCTTCACAATTTCCTTTGAATATGTTTACGTTAAATATTATTTTTTTATTGCACATGCTACCCTTGCTATTTGTACTGGTCTCCAAACAAGGAAGGCAAACATAATTCTATCCATACCATTCTGGAAATAGTATTCCAGGAACAAAAAGTACAAATTAATGGAATCAATCTCAACATTTTAATTCAGCTCAAAAATAATAATGAGACTTATTGATATTAGTTTGTCTTTTTATAGCATGAAACCCAATGTGGGTTGGCTGTATTCCACCTTCCTTCACCAGGAGCTGTTGCTAAAAAATATAATCACATAATTATTGAAACATATTTTACATATATTTGTATACAATCCATCACCCATAATACATGCATTCGTATATTCTTCTGCTACCAAACTCGCCAAATATTTTGGATCATAACCGCACAGGATTTCATCTTTCAATAACACAGTTGTCCCTATCCATGTGATTATTGCATCACTGTTGTTCCCCCTTATCTAACAAACTGAAAGCTACCTCTGTATCTTCTGTGACAATGGTTTCTAATATCTGATAGCTAATATATTACTCAAACAGCAACATTCATAATCTGTTATCTTTTTTAATTATAGAAAGCTTGTAAAAGTGTTCTCTTATTCAGTCTTAATCTATTTTATCCACTCTATATGACCTATAATTCCAACTTAAAGAACATCTGGTGTTTGTTTTGTAGTAAAAATAGATTTTTCTTGTTACTCTATCACATTTTTCTCAATACCTCTTATAACAGGTTTCGGGTAAACGTTAGTAAGTCAAAATTGAGATTATTAGACAATGCCAGATAACATTTCTATTAAACCTATTGGTGAGAAATGTATTCTACATACATCACATTTTCAGCCGAAGTCATTATATGACAGATTACTATTTAGTTCAATGTTGCAACTTAACATAAGATAATTTCCTCTTATTAACAATGTCAGAATTAAATGAATTAATAATTCACTGCATGTAGCTGTGAACACAAAATCTTGAATAGGGCAACAGAAAGAAAACAGGAAATAACAAGAATGGAAGCCCTCGAAGGTTCATGAAAAATATAGGAAATGAAAGAATGAAACAGCTAATACTAGCAGCATGACAAGCATCAATATCTAAACATTTTGTTAAAAAACCTTAGCAGATTATTAAAAATGATATAGTCACAAATTAGACATTTGAAGTTGATTGTGGTTTTTCAATGACATAATACATTTTCTTAAAAGCTGAATATGGAACCTCGGAAAAGGATTCATGCCAAAGGAAAGCAATGTGGTACAAATATATTTTTGTTTTTTGGCTTTTGCAACAATCCGAAAAAGGGTTTAGAACATGTTCCATCCAGAAACTGAAACAAAAATTGTTTTTGTGTGTATGAGCCATGAAAAACTGAACAACTGATTTAAAGCCTAAAATGTCCATGGATTAACTGGGCCAAATAAGAAGAAAAATCAAAGTTAAAATAAGTGAGTGTAAATCTGCCTTTTTGAGCAATGGTAAAATCAAGTGTGGCAAGGCTCTTCAAACAAGAAAAATATATTATAATATAATCAACATTCCAAGTGTGAAAGGTTGTGACATTACCTTCCTCTACAGATGATGTATAAAATGAATTAGAACAAACAGAGGCTTATTAGATTTACTATTTGAATACAGTAGATCATTTACATCTGAATGAAAAGAACACCTTTACAATTTCGGAATGAGAAAACTGAGTGACAGATAATTAGTCGAAAAACTACTGAATGTCAGCCATATACAGCAGTCATTTCTGGCTTGTTCTGTGAATGAGAAAGACACCAGTGCCAGTGCTGCATAGATACTGGCATATATTGGATTGAAAAAATTATTCACCTCTCGCTATGCAACAACATAATTTGTGAGTTTGGAAAACTGATGAATTTATACGTATGCTATAGATTATAGATTGTTCATAGTTAAGTGTAAAACGTTTTTAACTTATTATGTAATTACCTCTTTCTAGAGATATACCGCCTGATGAAGTGTTTAGGAAAGAAATCTGAACATGTTAGACCTGATTTTAAACTATGATGAATGTTTATCAAAAACTCTGTGATCAACATCATTGAGAATTACATTATAATTGGGACATTGCTTCTATTATCAAGCACCTTCTGTGTTTGGAATAACATTTCCAAAAGGATTTGCAGTTTAATATCCACACATGGCGATGTGGTGAATAAGAGCACCTATGACATGATAAAAAATGTAGAATTTAGAGAGTGTGGTGAAAAATGACTTGTTAGCAAGAAATAGTTCTGTATTGATAGATATTATGCTCAAATATAACCTGATAAGCCTTAAACCAGATCCTATGGGATAAAAAAGAATGGATAAACCATTGAGCTAACATTTCAGCACACCATACATTGCAATGTACAATGTGACTGTTGTTTCTTTCACAAAAGTATTAGGTTTGTTAAATTGCAGATACCACATCCATGAAGCTCATGTCCAGCTCTTCCTAGTATGAAACTATGGATACATTTATGGTGTACAAAGCATGATCTCCTGATTGAGAAGGTGTGTAATCTGAAGCAAGTTTTAAACAATATCAACCAGTCTGGCTCATACGTAGGAGGGACCATTCATGAGAAATAGGAGAATAAACAAATTATGGTTTCTGATTGGTAGCCAATGTAGTGCTCTTAAGGTAGGTACAGAGGGGGAGCCTGACAGAAGTTTTCATACTAATCAAGTTGAAGTTTAGAGAGGAGAGTTTCATTGGCCATCACTAGAAGCACATTCCCGTAGTCTGAGTGGCTCATAATGACGTCCTGGATTGGAATCTTTCTGGAACTCATCGGAAGCCAAGGAAATGCTTTTTTAAGTAAACGCAGAGTACTGAAACAATTACAGCAAATAGAGGTAACGTATTCCTTCATGGATAACCTATTATTCACCAAAAAGACAATGTTTTTTACCAGACTCTTGGGACAAGGTACTGGACCTAATTCAGCCACCAATCTTATTAACAGAATTTCGGGACTTTCCCAAACAGGAGTATTTTAGTCTATTCTACATTCAGTTGCAGACAGTGGAAACTCACCCAAGCTCCCACCTTTCTCATTACATTAAAAAAAATCTATCTTTTGAAGCCTCAAGATCTTGCCCAAATGAAATTAACAATTGGGGAGCTTATGTACAACTTTTGCACCGCTGGTGAGTCACTTTTAATATAGGAAAAAGTGATGTAGTCATGCGCAAGGGGCTTGTAAATAAACCCCTTTGTGTCATTTGCATGGGTATGATTTTGAAATGGAGCCCTCGTCATTTATATTAGCTGTTCTAGATTTGAAGGGATGGATTGAGGTCACTTGGATTCTGTCTGCCAGGAAGTCCTTAAGCCAAGCTAAGGCCTTCCCATATATGTCTTTCTCATACAGTGCCTGAGTGATAATGGAATGGGAAACTGTATCCAAGGTGGATGACAAATCAAGTAATACCAATATTACCGCAGTGCTTTCCATCCAGGATCATTCTGGTTGAATCTATAACTGCCAGAAAGGCTGTCTCCATTATGTGGGAAGTTATAGTTAAGTTGTGAGTGGTCCAATGTGCATCTGTCCTCTAAATAGTTAGAGTTGTTTGTTAACTAGGCCCTCCAAGACTTTACCAAGAAGAGGAGATTATGTAAATTGGACAGGGATTAGATGGAGAGCCCGATTTAACCTTCTCCAGCATATCTTGCACCTGTTCTTGAGAGATAAGAGCATATTTACAAGGAAAAGGTGGAGCATGATGCAGTGGCAGATTTCGCAGTGCCATGCACCTCCGTTTCCAAAATGCAGCGATGCACCATATATACCACAATATGGTGCATCACTGTGTTTTCCCGTGAGCTGGCACTAAAAATAGCTGCCTATAAAGCAAGGGTGCCTGTGTTGCAAGGAATGATTGTTTATGTCCAGAAGTTCCTTCCTGCAGATAAACAAGCAATCATGTTGATTTGTTACCTGTAAATCATCATTATTTAAGGATAGTGTTTGTGCAAGAACGGACACTTCCCTGCACATAAACAATCATTAATGGCGTTTTGCTTTTTTGATGTGTGCTGTAGTATGCCACACACATAGTAAAAACAGAAACAATGCAAAATAAAGGTATTTCTCCTTGTTGAGCCATTCTAATGCCAGTTATTGCATGGTGTTAGTTGTTGGCTCTGCCTCAGATTTACATGTCCTTGTAAAACTGGGACTGCGTCAAAAAGCAATGGGTGCTGCAGTGGAATGCCTACAGCAACACCCATTGGATACCCCTTTCACACAGATACTTGCATGAAAATGTACCATTTTGCAAAGCTGCATAAAGCTTCAAAAAGTGGCTTAATGCCACTTAGTAAACATGTTGCAGAGCATTGCGCCATGAGACCGCTGGATAAAGTGACGTTCTGGTGGTGCACTCCCCTTGTACACATGCCCTATAGTATCAAACTTCCCCATCAAGACTGGGGCATTTGGTGGCAATAGATTATAGTTATCAAGTTCAACTGCAACATTTATACTGTGATTACTGTTCTCAATTGAAATTATTACATTCGTTTTTTTATTTGTTTTGCTTTAATCTTATGCTATATAGGTCACATAATGGTCCAGCCACAGAAAATTAACTTGTGCAGTAATTAATTAAATATTATGCAACTATCAATCACGAACCTAATCCTACCATTGACACCACAATACCAATGGGTACATTTGACCATATTGTTCAAAGTTTCACCCTGGAAGGCGGTTTAATCCTTTTCTTGATGGGACTGAATTGCCAACTGTTACATTGGTGTTTTTGGGATGGAAACAAGATGTTGAATACCCACAAATTCATGAGTTTGAATGTTTTTTTTAATGTAATTTAATTTTTTGAGGTTTTATATAGCGCGAACCAGACTCTTGCGAGTATCAGAGCGCTTTACAAGACAAGTAGAAATATATACAGAATATAATACGCTATAGTGAAACACGTAATAAGGAAGTGCTAGAAAATTCAAGAACAATAAAGGGCAGTGCGATGCTAGTGCAAAATGGCAAATATAAACAAAGGACGCATATAAGTGAAAAACGAGTAATAAAGTACATAGGATAGATAGAGTTCACGTGGATTGAGCCATGAGGATAGCTTTGACATCTCTTTTGAAGGAAGCCGAGAAGGGGTTCATTCTAGTTTCACTGGGCAGCGCATTCCATATCCTTGGAGCCATACTGGAGAAGGACCGGTTATACGTTTTTTTCTGGGCAAATCGTTGCGGTTGTAGGAGAAGAGTCTTGGCACTCCTGGAAGCTCTGATACCTGCTGAGAGCATCAGTTTCTGAGCTAGATAAAGTGGGGTGTTGTGGTAGAGAGCCTTGTGTGTCAGGCAAGCGATTTTTAAATGAATTCTGGCTTCAAACGGTAGCCAATTGAGGGTTCTCAAGTCTGGGGATATGTGGGCATTTATCTTAGAGTCTCTGATGAGTCTCGCAGCAGAGTTGATTGTGGCTCTTAGCGGGGCTGTCGATGACCTCGGGAGTCCGCAAAGGGTTACTGCTCCGTATTCCAAGCGAGGTATAACTAAGGCTTGAACAGGATTGTTTGAAATCGTATGCGGGCAGATGGGGTTTCAGTTTTCGTAGGGTCCTTAGGTGGAAGTTGGCTCTCTTTGTTAAGGCGCTGATGTGTTTCTGCATGTTGAGGTTATTGTCCAGCGTTACCCCCAGAGATTTTGCTGAGTCAACTACGATTGGTTGACCATTTAGAGTTGTTAGGTGCTTCATCCAGTCTGTGATAGTTTAAACTCTGTTTGGGGGGGCGATTACAAGGAATTCCGTTTTGAAGGAGTTAAGATTCAGGTGGTTTTCGGCCAGCCAGATTTGGGTTTTTGTAATGTGGAGTTGAGTGATTTGATGTCCTCCAGAGAGAGAATTTTGATGTAGATTTCGGTATCGTCAGCATACATGTGGAATTGAATTTTGGAGAGGCTGAGAAGATCAGTGAGGGGTTGCATGAAAAGGTTGAAAAGGGTGGGAGAGATGGAGGAGCCTTAAGGAACTCCCAGAGTGACAGACGATGGGAAGGACAAGGATTGGTTGACCTTGAATCTTTGGGATCTGTTTTGGAGGAAGGAGGCGAACCAGTTAAATACACTTCCCGATAATCCCATTCTATGTTTCAAGAGAATCAGCAGGTTGTCCTGTTTGACAGTGTCAAAAGCTGATGACAGGTCGAGTAGGATTAACAGACAGGCTTCATTTTGGTCGAGGATTTTTAGAGCGTCAGCTACTATATGTGTCTTGGCTGATTCTGTGCTGTGACCTGCTCTAAAGCCAGATTGAAATTGGTTCAGCAGATTGAAACGATCAATGTGACAGTTCAGCTGTATGTTAACGCATTTTTCCAGGAGTTAAGTTAACATAGGGATGTTGGAGATCGGGCGATAGTTATTAGGGTCGGTGGGATCCGCTGTGGGTTTCTTTAGGATAGGCGAGACCTGCCCCGTTTTCAAAGTGTCTGGAATGGAACCTTGCAGAAGGGAAGAATGAATGATCTTGGTCCATAGGGGAAGTAAGAGAGGAGTGAAGTCTTTTAAGTAGTTAGCCGGGAGCGGGTCAGTGAAGTGGTTGGATGGTTTCAGCTCGTTAAGCGTTTTTAGAATGGTATCTTCATTGTAAGTGTTGAAGTGGGACCGCGATGCATTGTTTTTTAGTTTAAAAAGTGGGAGATCATTGGCTGGGGCATCAACAAGGGACAGTGATGGGCTCTCTTTCAAGTCCGAGATGGATATAAGGTCCTTGAGGAGGTCTGATTTAATGGATTCTGTCTTAGAGGTGAAGAAGGAGGCAAATTCGTCACATGATGGAGTAGCGAGAGGGTTGATGTTAAGGACCTTAGGTAGGCTCTTGGTTTGAGCTTTGATAATATCGAAAAGTTTTTGGGGGCGGTTCTTGGCTATGTCTAGTTGAGATCTGAAGGAATCGGTTTTAGATTTTCTGATTTTTCTAAAGTAAGAGTTCCTGGTGGTTCTGAGAAATTTGAGGAGGTCGGTTGAGGGAGTAGCTCTCCAGCGTCGTTCGATTATTCTGAGAGAGCGTCTGACATCATTTAGCCTCCCATCGTACCATGGTTGGGAATTTTTAGAGGAGGTTCTCTTCTGTTGTAGTGGGGCAATTTTGTCTAGGAGGTTGTTCATGGAGTGAAAGTAGTAATTAGTCAGCTCCTGAACATCAGCTAGGTCTTCCGGAGGACTAAGAGGGTTTGAGTTATCTAGGGCTGTGAGGTCAGATCTTAAGTTTTTAAGGTTTCTCTTCCAGATTTTGGTTCTCATGGGTTGAGTAGGGAGTCGAGTAATGGTTTCCGAGATTTGGAAAGTAATGATGTGATGGTCAGACCAGTCGCAAGGGAGTATTGAGTCTAGCTGCGAGGAGCCCGCATTGGATATTATTAGGTCGAGAGTTGCACCCTTGTCGTGTGTTGGGCTGTTGCATAGTTGGGTAAGATTGAGGTCTGAGAGGGGGGCTTTGAGTCTGTTTACCCCTGGGTCGTTGGGGTCGTCCCAGTGAAGGTTGAAATCCCCTAAGAATATTTGCTTCGATTTTTGGTTGTCATTTGAAGCTTGAATGTCCATGAAGCGTTCTATGAAAGTGAGGTTATCTCCCGGAGGATGGTAGAAGGCGTGAAGAGAGCAGATTTGTTTGTTGTTGTTAGCAATGTTTAGGCAAAGGTATTCGCAAGATGAAATAGCAGGGGTATTTGAATTGGTCGCAGTTAAGCCAATCTGGTGTATGCAGGCTATCCCACCACCAATGCTGTCAGCTCTGTCAAGTCTGGTTATGTTGTAGTTGGGGGGTAGCAAGTTGTCCATAATGGGAGTAGAAATTTCCTTGAGCCAGGTTTCAGTAGGGATCATAATGTCTGGTTTGTTTGAGATAAGTAGGTCAGCTATATCGGCTGCATGTGTGGAGGCGGATCTGCACTTTAGGAGGATACAGTTTATCTGTGAATGGGACATGATTGTGGTGGGTTCGGCAGTGATGGGGATTCTGGTGAGGTTATTTTCTACAATGCCTCTGGGAATGAGTCTGGAGGCTCTATGAGTGTTGTGCAAAATGGTAGGTATTCTGTGGTCTGTCGGTGGGCTATCTGGACTGACTAACAGTCCAGCGTTCTGAGGCGGATGAGGCTGCTCGTAAGAACGAAGGAGGGCCCCTAGGTCTTATTCGGATAAAGGGTTAGACCCCTTGATAGTACGGGAAGTGGTGTTTGGGAGAGGGATAGTGCTCCAGCGTGGAGAGCCGTGGGCTTGGGAGATTGTAGTAAGAAGAAGGAAGCGTCTATAGATCTTGGGGGGAAGGAGCGGATTGAGTTCCTGTTTAATACAGGAGGACCTGGTTTGTTGTAAGATAAGGTTGTGAAGGTATTGGATGTCTGATTTGACTTGTTGAAGGGATGATAGTATCAGGTCAAGTTTGAAATCAGACGTGATAGTTTCATTATGAGCAGGGTGGACGGAAGTAGACTGAGCAATGACTTCTATGGATGCTTGAATGTCCAGATTGTGGGTCTGGTCAAGTTTGAAGACAGGCGTGAGAGTTTCAATGTTGGGAGGGTGGACAGGGGGAGTAGACTGAGTAGAGGTATCTGTATATACGGGAGTGTCTAGGCCAGTGGGGTGCCGCGGGAGGAGCTGAGAGTGGAGGGGATGCGGAGGGTGATAAATGAGGAGAGGGGTCAATGGTTCCGGTGGTGACCATGTTGGGAACCAGAGGGGAGTTAGAGGGGAGTGAAGCTGATGGGAGGAGGTGAAAGATAAGGGGGGTAAGGAGAGAAGGAGATAGATAAAGTGTATGTTGAGGAGGGAGGGTAGAGGTAAGGAGAGAAGGAGGGGGTGAAAGTGTATGTTGAGGAGGGGAGGAGAGGTCTAGTATGGATTCACGGTGCTGATGGGTAGGAGGGGGAATCGAAGAGAAGAGGAGATGGGGAGGAGGGTGGTGAGTGTGCCGGGTAGGGAGGGAAAGTGGGTGGATTGGTAGTGTGACTGCGTGAGAGGGTTGAGAGGTGGAGAGGGTAGATGGAAGGATTGCCAATAAGTTCTGGATGTGTTGTTGGGGGGGAAGGGGTCTGGGAGTTCAGATTGACTACTGGATCGGGATGGGAGTTGCGGGTATCAGCGTGCGAGTGTTTATAAACTTCCTATATGGCTTTGACTGTTTTTATTAATCTGGTTCTATACTTATAGCACAGGTTGTAAAAACCAAGTGCAATTATAACAATATGCAAAAATATAGATGTGAATGAAAATGTGTTGTTTTTATGCATTGAAGGCCCCTAATAAAAAAATCACAATTTCAAGTAAGAAAATCAACACACTAACTCGTCTACCACAGTATTTTCCTTACTCCCACCCCCATGGGGAATTCATAGATCTGAGAGAGGAGTTACAGGGATGACTGTTATATACGGGAAGGAAGAAGATAATCAGATGTCTCCTTATAAATAGTTAGGGGCACATTTGACAAACTTTCACACAAGCCACCGTGCTGTGTAAAAAGGCAGGAATGTGCTGTATTTAACATTATACAGTGCATTCATGTCCTTTCCTTGCACTGGTGCACAAACTGCTTCCTAGTTCCAAGGCAGGCACCCTTGTGCTGTGTTGCAAGGGTGCCTGCTTTGCAGATGGGATTGTCTTTGTGCAGGTTAGCCGGCGCCGTCTAGTTGTTCTCTTGTCGCGCTCACGTGGGATTTCCCTAAACCCGGAAACCTGGTAATCCGCCTTATACGCTTCACTCGTCGGATCTGGGCCACGGTTTATACCGGCTCCAAATTTCTGATGGCACGCAAGGATTAAGTGACGGCCCCCTGTCTTCTCCTTGTCCTGAAGCCTGACTTGCCCGGCGCTCCCAGGCCTCGCGGAAATTAACATTCGAGCCCCTGGTACTGATCTTTACAGCTTTAACGCAGTAAGAACCTTTGCCCACTTAATTAGAACTTAGCAGCCATAACGTTTATACTGCGGGCACAACAGGTCGCTTACGTGTGCCTTACTTATATTTTAGATACCGAGTTTGATTCTCTACACCTTCGTTACCTTCAGTTGCTATACTTTTTCCATTGGTAAGTACAACAGTTCCTCAACCCCTCACCCCTCTCTCGCTCCTCAGGTACCCCCCATGTGTAATCGATCTCCTTTCCCCTTTCTCTCCCTCCTCCTCCTATCTCCCCCCGCTTCCCCTCCCTTTTTTTATCCCTTAGATTAACGCTTGGTATGATTTCCTCCCAAGACTGGGCCATTGGATTCTAGACGTGGATCCCATCTGCCTACTTAACAGGTAGCACATCCTTACCCCTGCCCAGAGTAGTATACTCCATTTCTTGGTTTACGGGTTCTTAATCTATGTTATCCCTCTTCCTTCTCTTCCCATCTACAGAGCACAAATTATATTCATGTAACCATTGTCCTGATGATGACCTCAAATCATAGAGGTTGAAACGCCGTTGACCCTGCAACATCAATTGCAGCTTGTTATTGGTCGTTTTGTCAATAATGAAACCTTGTATATAATTGTAAATATTGTATATTTGACCGTCACAAACTATTTTTTCACTTTGCACCGCTTCACGTTGTCTCACAATCACTTGTGTCACTGCGCTGTTTATTTACTCACCCTTGCCAGTACACTTTTTGCTGTTATGGTTACTGCATTTTGTTTGTGCCAGTGTGCCTCTATACGCAAATAATAACTGTTTGAACTATACTTTGGTCTCTCTTACTCCTTTCCTTGTGCTTTGTGATTTATTCACCCTTTTATTTGTCTGTTTACGTGATATTCCTGTTGAGACATTGTATTTTGGTTTTAAACTTGTACCCGGTCTCACCTGGGGTAACGGGTTTTCTCCTGTTGTGTTTATTCTCATATATTTTTATAGAGCATACAAAACTACCAATTCAGCAAGGGGACATTTGTGTAGATTACTCAAGAAATGAAGAACATTTTTAAATGAATAAGAAATAACAGCCATGTGTTGCATTCTTTTCATCTTTAACTTTTTGTCACGATGACTGATTTACGAAATCAATCCACCATTACGTTTGCTAGACAAGTTTGTTTAAAGAGTGTTTGAAATTGGGTTTCCGGTTGGCAAAGGTTTTCACCCTGTTCAAGGAGAAGACACAATCTTAGTCAGGGTAAGCTAACTACACAATAAAAGATAGCCTGTGCTCACCATCTGGTAGCTTAACATAGAGCAGTCAAGCTTATCTAAAGAGGCAATATATAAGGTAATTGTGCAACACACACACACATAAGCAATAACACAATGAATACACCACAAAAAGACTCCACACATGTTTATACAAATAGATTATTATATTGGAAACAAAACAAGACCAAAATCATAGAAATCCAATGCATAGAAGTTAAGATATGGGATTAAAAAAAATATATGCAGTAAAGTGCTTAGAGGAAAGTAGCGCTAGAAGGTTAATTTAGCTTGTGCTGGACCAGGGTGAAATCAAAGTTCATGCTGACCGCTATGGAGTGCCACCGGTCAGGACCCATGCAGGCCCCGGTGCAAGTAATATCTTTTCTGGTAATCAAACCTTCTCCGCTCAGTCAAGGCGACGCATCAGTTCTGAAAACTGGTGCCAGTATCGAGAGGCATCAAACGATATGCTGGATTCTGCCATACAGTTGAGGGGTGTGTCAATCTCACCAAGCTGCAGTGCCCGCAATAAACTGTCCAATGCATTGATCTCTGGAGGCAAAGTGCTGGTTCTGAGGCGATGCGTTGATTTTACTCCTGAAGCTGGGTCTACACATCAGTTTTGCTACACGCAGACAGGCGATGCATTTTTAAGTTTAAGGGATCATACTTCACATAACACAGTAAATGAAACAATTGATGGCGTGAAGTTGATAGACGGTCTATCAACTTCACGCCACCAATTGTTTCATTTACTGTGTTATGTGAGGTATGATCCCTTAAACTTAACTGTCATGAACTATTGGTCCACCATACTGTATATGACTAACAAATACAGTGTTTTTGATTCATTGATTTTACTGTCACCTATTCTTCCTCACTACCTCATCCTCACCTGATCACCTACCACCACCTTTCCCTATCCTTCTTGGGGCACTGTACAACCAATTATACCTATTGATATATTCTTGTGTATATTTAATATACCCAGTCTCGTTGTGATTAAAACAATGTGGGCTCATTCAATGTGTTGTTAATTATTTGCTTTGATTGTTTAACATTAATTTACACAGACACTGGGACTCCTTCCTCTCAGTACATACCCAAGGAGGCAGATCTCAGGAGGGCAATGCACTGGCTCCAGCACAATATCAGTGAGCACACTCACCACTTTAGACCAGAAGGCAAATATACCTGCACACAGCCATGCCACATGCAGAAAGTCAGTGTCAGCCTGCCCACACCGCACACAGCCAGCAGACTCGTGCAGGCCCTGCCTACAGAGTTGCAGAGTAGTGTCATATAACTGGTGTAAGTATTTAAAGTGATTTATGCGGAGGTTACAATTTACTGTGAGGCGACCCGTATGCTCGCAGCACGCCTTCTAAAGGTCTGGCATGAGGGTGGACCCCAGTGCTGTCTGCCATTTAAGATACGAGGGGTGATCCTCTAACTCTCGCTCTCGCAATGAAGCATTGTAAAGCATTTGGTGATTAAACGCTTTCGCTTCTCTCCCGCCAGCATCACCTGCAATGTCAAGTCAAGTAAGGGACATTTGTATAGCGCACAAATCACATCCTGGGAGTCTCATGGCACTTGCAGCAGTGTCTGACATAGGGGAACACAGCTAGTTTGTAGAGAGCCAGGTCTTTAGTCCTTTGCGAAAGCGGCAGTGATCAGGGGAGTTACGGAGATGGAACAGTATTTTGTTCCATGCGGCCGGGGCCAGAGACGAAAATGCTCGACCGCCATTTCTGGAGGTACGTGTTCTCAAAGGTATTAATAGTAGTTCGTTTCTGGATCTGAGATTCCTTTGTGGCTGATACCATCTGAGTTTTTTGGACCAGTATTTAGGACCCCTTTCATACAATTGTCTGTGAACCAGACATAATATTTTGAAAAGGATCCGCTTTTTTACCGGCAACCAATGTAGGCTTTTTAGACAGGCAGCAGAGGAGGTTTTTCTAGGGAGGTTAAGAACCAACCGGGCTGTGGTGTTCTGGAGAACCTGAAGCCTCCTCGGATGGTGTTCATTAATAGAGGACAGAAGTCCCGCAATGCCTGCAGACGTGTAGGTTCCTCCAATTAATTCAGGTAAATAGTTCTGACAGCTTGCCAGACTCGGACATTAGTGAAACCCAACATAAAGCCATGATCAATACTCCTCTGTACATCCTGCAAGGATCGGAACCAACCCTGTTTATACAGGACCCCAACCTGGGTGGTACCAACATTTGCCATCTCTCATAGGGCGTGTTTCTGTGTTTCTCCCGTGCCGCATAAATGCCAGGATGCGAAGCCAATGGCTGCAGTGGAGCAGATAGATACGGGAGGTGCACCCTTTTTGCTAGCATCCTCCAGGCCCATGCCGTACATTGCACAGGGTTTATTTCAGTCTGAGGGCCACCAAATCCTCCAGAGAGAGTCGCTGCCTGCAGGGACATTGGAAGGACAGCATCAGATTCAATAGCCGTGTGGGGTTTAAACCGCTGCAGAAAGTGCCAATAATGCGCAAACTGCGCTTGTGCGAATATATAATATAATCGGAGTTCAGGAGCTTCAAACCCACCCCGGTCAAAAGGCTGAACAAGAACATCCAAACTGCATCTGGGTTTCTTTCCGCTCCACACAAAAGTAAGCAATGCTGATTGAAGTGTCTGAAACAGCACAATATTCAACTTCATTGGAAAATTGACCAAAAAAGTAAAGCAGCTTGTGGAGGATGGCCATTTTTATAACTGCTATCCGATCTGCCAGGGAGAGGGGCTGGCGCACCCACCGCTCAGCCAACTCAGTGATACTTATAATGGCGCATCCATAGTTCTCAGAAATCACCTTATCCGGATCTCTATGCAGCCACACACCCAAATATTGCACTAGATCATGCGTCCAGGTCAGAGGAAAGTCCAGCTCCACTTCCATTGTACCGGCCATTAGTCGTAACACCACAGACTTTGCCCAGTTAATCCAGAGACCTGAAAAACGTACATATTTAACATACTCCCGGAGCAATTCTGGCAAAAAAGTGGTGGGTTCACGGACGTTAGTAACATCTCAGCGGCATACAGTGAGACCACCAGTGGTCTCTGTCGGAAGCGTAGTGCAGCCGCGTCATGCTTCTGTCGGAGCTTGCAAGCCAAAGGCTCCAATGCGAGCAAAAAGAACATCGGTGATAGGGGGCATCCCTGCCGTGTGCCCCTTTCTATAGGAAATGCCAAGGACACCCATCAATTAACACGTACACGGGCAACCTGCTCCGCATAGAGCACTCTTATCCATTGCATAAAAAAAGGAGGAAGGCCCATTCTAGTTAAGACCGTGAACATGAAATCGCATTGAAGCGAGTCAAAAGCTTTCGCCACATCGGGCGGACTGCCACTGCTTGGAAATCAGAGTCAAAATAATGCAATGTAGAAAACACTGTGCATAGATTATGGGTAGTGGAGCGCGCAGACACAAAATCCGACAGGTAGGACCAGGAGAGGGACCAGCGGTTGAAGTCTGGGGGCAATCATCTTTGTCAAGATCTTTGCGTCTATATTAATAATTGAGAGAGGGGAAGGAGCCTCGCACTGGTCCAAGATGACTGAGTGAGTGCTCGGCTCCGCCGGACCTGTCCCCTTGCCCCAATATCCTGCAAATCATCCTGAAGCACGAGCCTGCTGCAGATTAGCCGAGTTGGAGTGGCAACCGACGGCGCGACTCCGGCCCCGCTGAGCCATCGGGGCCAGAGCTACATCGCCCATCATTTGTGGCCTCCTGCCTTGCTGGAGCCTGGGGCTCGATTCGTACTGTGGCTGGCTGCGAGTCTGTCAACACCGGGGGAGGTGCCGGAAGTGGCCGGCCGGGTACCGGAGCAATCAGTGTGTTTGCCGGGACATGCAGAGATTGTGGATGAGGCCCCCGCCACCTGTACCGGATGCGGGGCTGCATCGGTGGAGCAGCGCTCGCAGTGGTAGTGTGGGCGGTGCCTGACATGTGAGGTGCTCCGGACAGCGGGGGATTCACACATCGACCGCCCCCGGTGAAGCCCCCCTACTGGAGGAGCTCACAGGCGTTGCTTGAGTGGCAGGGCAGTTGTGGCCTTTCCCAGACTCCCCCCTTCACCAGTCAACGGGAGAGCCTCCTGCGGCGTCGGGAGGGGCGCTGACGCGCCGGGGCATGTATATAACCCTGAAGAGGTGGTCTGTACTGGGCCCCATGCCAGCATAACTGTGTTGGGTCATGGGCTGAGCTCCACACACCTTGAACTCACTATTGTCTATCTGTGGACCTGGTCTGACATTCAAGGGGACACAGCCAGGAAGATTAGCCGGGTTGTTAAGGTGTTTCGCCAGAGAGGATCTGACACTGGCTGACAGCTTATTGTATGGTGGAGGGCCCCTGTTGTGCCTCTGGCTTTCCACATTTGCGAGACCCTCTCCCTTATTGGGAGGCACGTCAGGGGGTGCCCGGACACTGCTCTGTTTTTATGCCGGGGGATGCCCTGAGCCAGGTGGCTGATGGCCTGCCTCTGTGGAATTTGTGGTGGTTCTGTGTGACTCGGGGCCTCAGACGGATGCCTCTGGTCCCTTCACAGGAGGTCTGTGTGGCTGGAATCTGGCAGTTGCCGGCCAGATCTGTGACTCTCCTGTGGTGGGTTCTGTGGGTTCTCCGCCTAGGTGGTCCGGGCGGGTCTTGTCTGGTGCCTCGCCTTGCACTCAGATTATTGAGTGCGTTGCCAAGTCACTCGTTATGGCCATTTATGGACTGCCTGTGTGACGTTGCTGCACCTTGGGGAACTGGGAGGGCCCGTGGGCCCCTGAAGACCAAACCTGACTCAGATAAGCAGCATTCAAGGTCTGTCAAGAGGTCTAAGCATATTCAAACCAACAAGTGGGACCGTTACGCTATGCCCAAGGGGTCCCCACCGGAGCTGAGGAAGAGTCAGTCGCTGGGGGATTCTTCCTCCAGTCCTCTGCCTGAACCAATGTTGCTGGACGTGATGGCAGCTATTGATGACGTCAAGTCCTCCCTTGCACAGAAGATGGAACTGCTGGATAACAAACTGGATACGGTCACCATTGAGGTCAATCTCATCCGTGCAGACCTCACAAAGGTGAGTGAGAAAGTCAAGTCTTTAGACATCACACGGCAAGTTAGACGGATGACGTGGCCTTGCTTCAGCAGGAGGTACGTGACCTCAGGGCCGCCAGTGACCTCACCGTTTGGAAACTGGATGAGTATGAAAGGTGGGCCAGATGAAACAATTTCCGTATCATTGGTGATCCTGAGAAGGCCCGGCCCCAGATTTATTTGTCGAAGACATTATTCTCAACCATCTTAAGCCCAAGGGACTGAGCACATTTTTCACGGTTGAACGGGCACACAGGGTGCCGGGGGGGGGGGGGAGACCCAGGCCTGGAATGCCCCCCAACCGATGATCGCGAGGGTTCTGAACTTTAGGGACCAACACGCTATCCTGCAGGCATCCCGCTCTGGGGTCCCCTTGAAATAAGAAAATGCTACTCTTTCCTTTTTTCCTGACTGGCAGGCCGTTCAGAGGCAGCGCCAAAGTTTCCTTGGCGTGAAGAAGAAGAAGCTCTGAGACAGAGGTCAAAAATATGCAATGATGTTTCCCGTCCAGTTGAGGGTGGAGGATGAGGGAAGAGCTTGATTTTTCGGTAATCCGTAAGTAGCCTCGGACTGGTTGGACAGCCGCCCCCCCCCGGGCGGGCCGGAGGGACAAGATCAAGATGGGGGTGGTGGCACACAGGAACAGGAATGACGGAGATTGCTGTGTAAATGACTATCGAACCTGTCAGGTAGTGGGTTTTACCCCCGAATACATTGTCTGCTCATACCCTGTGGACTAAGAAATGGTGCAGGCAGAGGGTGGGGTTGTAATGGGGCGGGGGGACGGGGCTTGGATCTCCTTCTCTTTTCTACTTTTGTTAGTCAGTAGTGGATTTTGGGCGACAGGCACACTGCTAGTTGGGAATGGGCGGTAGCCGTGAGCAGGGGTGCAGGGAGGGGGGTGGGGTCTAGGAGGTTTGTGGGTATTGGGGTCTGTGGAGTTGTTCGAGTTTGTTCCTTTTTTTTCTTTTCTTTTTTCACATCAGGTGGCAGAGCTAGGATTGTATTTTATCCATACCGTTTCAATGCCATGTGTTAGAAAGGGATCAGGGATGACTGTGCTTAGTTGGAATATGAACAGCCTGGGGGATAAACTTAAAAGGAGAATGGTGAACCAGCTGATTAGAAAACATGCCCCAGATGTTGTACTGCTTCAGGAGACTCCTTTTATTAGTAGCCACTGCATGGCTCTTCACAGAGGGGGCTATAAATTGGTCGCGCATGCTGGGTTTACCACGGGATCTAGGGGAATCTGCATTTTAGTTAGGAACTCCTTTCCAGTTTCCATTTAGGCCACATGGTCGGACCAGAGAGGCCGCTACATTGGAATATCAATGCAGTGGAAGATGGGGAACTGGATTGACATCCGGCTCGAACGCTGAGGCCGTCGCAGAGATGGCTCCCTAACTTCTTAGAAACTACAGGGCTTGTCGACGGGTGGAGGATAATTAATCCGAGCACGATACACTATACCCATGTGTCCGCCGCGCATCATTGTCTGTCCAGGATAGATTATATACTGTTACCAGCAGCCCAGGCCACCACGGTGCGTGAGGTGCGACACCTGGGAAGAGGGGTTTCCGACCACTCCCCAATTTGGCTCCGGGTAGAGACTGGCCTAGCTGATATAGGAAGGGTAGCCCCAATTAATGCTTGGTTCTTGAAAGACCCGACCACCAAGAAGGAAGTTGCTAAAATTACGGCAAGATATTTCCAAGAAAATAGTGGTACAGTAAACTTGGCACAGACTCTGGAAGAAGCATTTAAAACTGGTTCATGGGGAGGTAGTGTCCCTGGTCGCCGGAAAAAAGAAGAAGCGACAGGCAGAAATGAACAGAGTAGAGGCAGAGGTGACAAGGTTGGAGGCGGAGGTGTCTCAGGCAGCAGCCCCAGAAGATATGCTCCACTTAAAGTTGTGCCAGGACAAATATCGGCCGCGACCCAGACAGGAGGAGAAAGACGCAGCCTCAGATTGACTCTACGAGGCGAGTCCGCCCCCTCATTGGAACCGAAAAGCTAACCATTTGGACACGTATTAAGAAAAGGGGAGGATTCACCTTATTTCTCTCATTCCATCACGTCTAAACACAGTCAAAAGAGTGACAGATTGAGTTTGTTTGGTCCTGAAGAGAATCCTACACATCTATGTAGGATTCGAAACGCGTCGACCTATGACCTATTGAGGTGGTAGTTGAATGTTGGCGCCACTATAGTGGCTGTTTTGTGAAAATTAAGGCCAATTGTAGGCGTTAAATGATCTGATCCCTTGTCAAGCTTTATTGAAATATGGCTCATTTCATTGAGTGATAAGAAGATATCTAATGTTTTTCATTCATCTTGAGGAAAACCTCTGAAACAACTTGCATTTAGGATTAGAAAACACTGTTGCTTTGTTGTATATAGCTGTAAATAACGCCAGCGACCTCTACCATCCCCAATTCTCATGTACTACCTATGGTTTGTGTTGTCTAGTGTCCAATTGTACGTCTAGTGTCTAAATGTCGTCCAAAATGTTTCATTGACCTTCCCCTGGCCCATTCACTTGTTTCTCCTCCCAACTGATTGTATATTGTTGTATATATTGTATGATTTTTTGAAAAAGATATCTGACAAAACAAAAAACAAAAAACGAAGTCTGAAAAAATAGTCATAAAGTTTAATTTAATAAACAACTATCTTGGAAGTTCTTGTGTTTCTAATTTGCAGTGACTGAAATAGTGGTCAGCTTGAGAGAGCGATTGAGAGCTCTTCAAATGTAATTTGTATCATTCGTTTCACAGTACTGGCGAACTGTTTTGTTAAGGACAAATATCGGGGCCTTGCTAGAGATTGGGCCAGAGTACAAAACGATGAGACGCAAAGCAGGATCTATGAACAGGCTGGCAAATTAAAAGTGTGGCTTGAGAGGAGGGAGTGGGCGTCGCGGCTTGTGCCAGAGCTACAGGAAGTGAACTCCGGTATGATAAGAGAACCGCAGGCAGTGGCAGATGAATTCGCTAAATATTATAGGGGGGTATACACCTCCACAGGGGAATACTCTGGAGCAGACAACACAGAGATGATCAAGGACATCCAGATGCCCGCTTTATCAGTTGAGAACCGGGAATACTTGGACTCCCCATTTACCAATGATGAGGTGGCACAGGCAATTTGGGGAGTTCGCTCCGGAAAGGCCACAGGACCGAACAGAATCCCAATAGAACTTTACAAACTAAGCACTAACAAATTAGCCCCCTTTGTTCAGTCCATGTTCTTAGAGAGTAAGGAGAGGGTTCGGCTCCCGTATGACCAGCAGGTGGCAAACATTGTGGTCCTCCATAAAGTGGGTAAGCCCAGGACACTCTGCTCATCCTATAGGCCGGCCTTGTTGCTGAATGCTGAACCCAAAGTTCTAGCGAAGTTGCTGGCAACACAACTTCTTAAAGTCATCACTACCCTGGTACATCTGGATCAGTTTGGCTTTATGCCACATGGGAACACTCCTCTCAACCTTCGCAGGTTACATAGAGTGTTGGGCAGGTCCCCGACGATCCAAGAACCAGCAGTGCTGGTGTCGCTTGATGCCACTATGGCATTTGACAGAGTTGAGTGGTCCTTTTGTTTGCAGACTTGGGAAAGATGGGCTTTGGTCCAGAATTCATTGATTGGGTGCGTCTCTTGTATGTTGACCCCCTCACCAGAGTAGTGGTGAACAATCATAAGTCTGCTGACTTTCCTCTTGGCAGAGGCACGAGGCAGGGATGCCCCTTGTCCCCACTACTGTTTGCCTTAGCGTTGGAGCCGCTAACGGCAGGGGTTCGGTGGGACTGGTCAATCCGAGGACTGCGATGGACGTTAGATTGAGAGGATAAGATCTCATTATATGCCTATGATATTCTGCTTTATCTCACCAATCTGAAGGGCTCCCTGATATGTTTCCTGGATGTGCTCGCCATATTCGGGCAGTATTCCGGGTTTGAAATCAAGTGGTCAAAGTCAGTGCTTTTTGTACTCAGAGGCAATCCCCCGGTGATCCCGGAAACTTGCCCGATAAGAATCGAACCGATGGGGTTTCGGTAGCTCGGTATCTACATTACATTGACCCAAAATTACGTTATGCCAACAATTTGGGCCTCCCTATGACTCGATTTAAAGTAGACGTGACATGATGGCGGGCACTTCCGCTCTCCCTTTTGGGCAGGGCAGTGCTCTTCAAGATGATGGCTCTTCGCGATTCCTGTACACACTCCAGAATGCTATGGACCCCGTACCGGCGTCCGACTTCAAGGAAATAGAGGCTCTCCAGAGGTAGCTTCTTTGGGATAGTACACCCCTTATATCTTTTTCTAGGCTCACTATCCCTGGGTATGACGGTGGGATAGGGTTGCCGGACCTATGGAAATATTATTGGGCATCCCAGTTGGAGGCAGTGAACCACGTCATATACGGGGCCCCAGTAGACCCCGGGGTATGCTATGGACTACTGGCAGGTGCCGGGAGGCTATTTCACTAGGGCACTGTATACCAGACTAGACCTGTTTCCCCTTGCGGGTCCTACGGCACATGCTGTACAGGTATGGCACGTGGCCAATAGACATCGCAAGTGGGAGGGAAGACTAACACTCACCATCCCTTTATTGAGCTCGGAGAGACTGGGAAGCCTATGGAAGTCCAAGGGGTTTGACAAGTGGGAACTTATCGGGATCACACAGATCAAGGACATTTGGGGGAAAGACACAGTTCACACGTTTGACTCCCTCAAGCAGCAATATCACCTTCATGATAAGGAGCACTTCCGTTATCTGCAGATCAGACATGCACTACTTACACACATTCCCATAGGCACGCCACTTCCTGCTGCTTCTCCCCTTGAAGAGCGGGTGTTAGATGGTCTCAACAATAATATGGAGGACCCGCTGGTACTAATCAGGACACAATGGAGTGCAGATGGGGTGGAGTTAGACGACGTGGATTGGCGGGAGGCAGTCTCTTTTCCGCGCATAGTGGCAATACAGATGAGGCTCAGATTAGTGCAGTTAAAGATTCTTCACAGGCCATATGTCACAGGGCCCCGTCTGGTTCGAATGGGTAGATCGGAGAGCGGGGAATGTCGCAGGGGGTGTGGAGAGCTTGGAACTTTCATGCATATCTTGTGGCACTTGTCGGAGGGAAGATTAATTGTGGGCAGGAGGGGCCAGGGGACTTGGTGCAGCAGCTCAGAGGCCGCGCTGGGGAAACCGTGGGAGAGAACTAAGGGAAATGGGACACCTTAAGTAGCACCGGGGTAGTCCTGGAACGCTTGCTCTAAAAAATAGGAAGAAACGGATATATGAGCCTTGGAGACTGTTTCTGAAAGTTGAACAAGTTTTATTAGAAGACACAGCTTCTAGAAATATGCAATATTCAATAATGGCAGTTTGATTACACAAGTACAGCTGCTGTGAGAGAGAGGCTTTGCTTTAAGTACACCAATGATATTTGAGGCAGATTGCATAAAAACGGTTGTGCTAGTTACATAGAAAAATACTCACATTTGCTTATAAGTGAGAATCCTGAAAACACATTTAGAATGCAAAGTACAAATTATTATTATCAGGTACGCTCACAACTCTATGCTTGGTGAGATGTCCTAGAATCACAATATAAATGATTAAATGAGAAAAAGCTACAAGTTACCGAAAACATATGCAGATATAAAATGTCTGGTTGAAAAGCAGTTACACAGATAAAATACAGGTAAAATATATATATATAAAAAATATGAACATTTGATCAAGGGCCCTTGGAGACAACTCTCTGCCTGAATACCTACATACAGACAAGGAGTTGCCCGCCGATATTCGTGCGGGGCTCCTTTTTATAATGTCCAAAGCTTGAGACTATAATCACGTCATTTCATGCCATTTCGTATGACATATCCTTCTATCGCCTCTTACACCCCTGCCTGGTACCTTCCCAGCATAAGTGTAAATGTGGCCCCTTCTCGTAATTGTGTGGCACGTACGCCAGTCTAGACTGAGTTCCTGGCATCTTGGCTGGAAGTTTACCATTAATTAGAAATGTGCCATTATTGCTTCAAAGGATTCTATTCATGCGTTTATGTGCCAGTCTGCGATACTGATTTGCCACATTTATCCTCATTTATCGGACGGCTTACAGTAGCTGAGAACTTCCCTTTTCTCCGTTCACAGCTTTCAGGTGGGGGCCTGGGGTGTGTTGCAAGAATAAGAAGGAACTTGAACTTTAATGATCGTTAACCTATCATACAGTGGGGTGGGGGCCTTGAAACATGAGTGCTGAGCCTTGCTGGGAGAAGCTTGGGTCAGACCTGCTTTCTGCTTGTGCTCTAAGTTAAGAGAAAATTGCAATGCTCAGGCCAATGTAACTGAGGCCTATAACTTCTAAGCAGCAGGGCCTACACAGGTGACTATGCCGTGAAATTATCTCCCTCTGTCACTCCCCCCTCTGGTTCATATTTGAACCCAATCAAACATCATTAAACATCATACGAACTGCATACTTAGCTGGAGATGGGGGAAGTGGCCAGGGTGAGTTATAAAGAGGTGGCTCCTCTGGGCTTTTGTCCTGTATTTTTTCTACATCCGCACTGGGATTCCCTAATTTATCACACATTGTTTCATAGGGATATAACAAGCAACCCTGTGACGAAAGTGGTGGAACTTCATGCACCTGGGCCTGGTACTGACTATTCATAGGAACATCTGGTAATGGGCGGGAGTCAGGAATTGTCACCTCAACTATACTCATCATGGTCGCCTCTCCATCATCTCCCTTTTCTCTGCGAATTCCTGTATATGAACCTGAACCAGCATAGTTCATTCCTATCACTTTAGAGCTAAATCTCTTTCACAGTGTATCAGGATCTGTGTTCCAAAACACAACAATAACAGCACACAAAAAATTGGCATTAAAAATTTGAGTACTGCGGACAGCCATGAAGGCATTCAGTCCAAATTGAACCAGTTACTTAAGACATCCGCTTGAGCACCTCCTTCCTCATGCATTTCTTTCCCCAGATTGTCCAAATCCTCGATGGCCTTCGTAAGTGTTCCGTTGTCGGCATCATTCGCTAAAATGAAAGTACAGCAGGACCTCTGTCCCATCTTGGCGCACACACCACCACTCATTGCTGTTAGCTGGTCTAGAACGTATCTATGCTCTAGTACCATAAGTCTCAAAGATCGAAGTTCTTATTTCACGGCGTTGAACCCATCCCGGGTGTTGTTGACAAGCTGCATCAGTTCATATCTTGTTATTTGTAGCCAGCGAGCATTGGCTGTAGTCTGGAACATGGGGATAACTCCCCCAAAGAAAAGTTCGGCATCGTTGAAGAGTCGAAAGTCCTGAGGTATCTCATGAAATGGACCATCTGAGAAGTATTTCATAACTTCTCTCTTCCGGTGGTGAAGCAGGGTAACATCATCTGCCATTGGGTGTGCATGGATGTGGGAAATGTTCGCTGCTGGGATGACAAGATGCAGTTCATGCATCGTCACGATGGAGCAAAGTCCTTGCCATTGGGGGGGGGGGGCAGCTGCAGGTAAATGTGCTCGCCGCAGGCCCAGTAAATATCCATGAGACTGGAGGAGCCGTACTGTAGGTCAAAATTAAAAATTGTGTGACTGCAATTTGTGTTTCAACCCACAGGTGCTGTTCCGTTACCTAGGAAGGAAAGGAGAGGAGACTTTAGCTTGTATGCTCTTTTTGGTTTGTACTTTGTACCTTCATTGAAAGTGTATCTTCTAGTATCTTGTGCCCATATCTCAGCACACTCCCTCCCCACCTCCTTATTGGTGTCATGCTTGGTGTCAGGTTTGTTTCCTTGACCTACAAGTGAGTTTCCTAAGGAAGCTGCCTTGCATGCCAAGTCATGAGTGCCATTCCACTTGTTATTGAAATAAATATTGGCCTTTACGCGCAAAATTAGTCTCCACTGACAAGGGCATGTGTCACATGTATGGTTAGCTTGTTGATATTCGGGTGAGTGGCATCTTGATGGGGGTGTTGGGAAAGTGAAGTATCCTAATGCTTTGAACTGATTCTCCCAAACCTGCAACATGTCAGCAGACACTTTCATATCACGGTAAACCTCCATTCTCTTTTCAAACTCTACTGGATCAGAAACAACCACAAATGTGACATACTTGTAATCCCACTCTGTGACGTTTTGCAAATGCCATATTTATCTTTGCTGACTGGAGCTGAATCTGACCATGTATGCGGCAAAGAAACAGGTGTAGAAGACATTTGGCAGTGGGCGGTGGAATCTCTTTGAGAAAGAGCAGTTTATCAGCACCTACAGCGTGTGGAATGTGTGAGCGCACAAAGCAGGAGTCATTTGTTGCTTTTCTTCCCACCTCCCTCATGTCTCTATACCACATGTTATCTAACAAGGCGTTGTGGATACCATAATCCTCCACTGACATACTGGGGCGCTGGGAGTAAAAATCAGGCATTGAGTGCTGTTCAAATGTATACACAACTGTGTCCTGGTGATCACTAACCCAGTCTGAAACTTGTACAGTGTGTTTCTCCTTACGTTGGGTACATTTGGTATATATCCTTGGACCTGTTTTATACCTGATACTCCTTTTTTGCTGACGGAAACGTCTACGGACATCTTTCCCAGGGGCTTCCACAGTGATATCAAGTACCCTGTCCCACTCAGTGGTGTCTGCAAGGGGTGTGGATGGTATTAAGGTGGATACAGGGGTGGTGCAGCCATTGCTGGTGCATTCCTCATCTAGTATGTTACCAGGAAGCGTTTTGGGTATGTGATATCCTACTGAGGTGGTAGGCCTAACATTGCTAGATATAGCTCTCTCTCTCTCTCTGATTGTACTGCAAACCAGTGGAATATAGCCATTGAAACAACAAACATAACAAACAATATAAGAGTGGCTGTACATATCTTTTTAACTGAAATCTTGGTAGGAGGCGTTGGTCTGTTACTGTCTCTTCCGTAGACCCTCATTCGCTCTCCATATTCACGGTCTTGGATCGTCATAGGGAATAAGATCCTTGCGGTTAAAGTTCAAGTCTCTGATGGTACTGGATGG
Organism: Lissotriton vulgaris; assembly: GCF_964263255.1. NCBI lineage: Eukaryota > Metazoa > Chordata > Amphibia > Caudata > Salamandridae > Lissotriton > Lissotriton vulgaris. Next base: position 1,033,767,437 of record NC_141697.1, read on the forward strand.
ATCCTCACGTGGTTGAGATGAACCCATGCTTTGCGTTCAGCTATTTGGACAGCAGTGGGTGAAGAGTCAATGACTTGGAATGGTTCTTCGTACTTGGGGTCTCTCCACTTCCGTACGTGCTTCTTTATGAAAATCTGTGTTCCAGGGTGGATAGGCAATAGTTCATCAGAAAGGGTGCTGTCCTTGCTCTTTCTCTTCGATATCTGAATGGAAAGAAACCTGGCAGCACGGGTTAGGGCACACAAGTAATCAAATAATTCCGCTTTCACAATTTCTGAAGATGCTTCATTGTCTACTTTAGGTCTGGTGGAAGGAACAACCATATTCATTGATCTGCCAGTGACAAGCTGGTGAGGTGTGAGGTGGTGATCAGAACTGGGACTGTTTCTGGAGTGAAAACAGAGCAATGGGAAGGCAATAAAGCCATTTCTCTCCAATTGTGGCACTTATCTTGCTGATCTTGGCTTTGAGCAGACCGTTGAGGCGCCCACAAATGCCATTGCTTTGGGGGTGATAGGCTGAAGTCAACTTATGCTTTAATCCTAGCATTGTTGCCATTGTATCAAAAATGGTGTTTGAAAAATGGCTGCCATTGTCACTGCGAATAGAATCTTGTATTCCTCAGCGACATATGACCTCACGAAGCAGGAATGTAGCTGCGGCCTTAGCGTCACAATGGACACATGGTCCAGCTTCAATCCACCGTGAAAAAGGACACACTACCACAATGAGGTATCTGTAATTCTGGCATCTGTCAAGCATGTCAACATAGTCAATGTGGAGCTCTCTAAAAGGACCCTTAGGCCTTGGTATTGTTGATGCAACTGTTTTCAGAGCTGGGTTAGGGGAATACTGTTGACAAATGAGGCACTGATGAACAAAGAGTTGTATATGCTCATATGCATTTGGGATAAACCACTCTGTCTGCAAAGTAGTGGACATGATATCACGAGGGACATGTGTAGGAAGGTTCAGTTGGGTGTGTGCTACTTGCAGAAGGGCTTGTGGCATGACAGGCTTTCCTGTCATTTTCTGTCTGTAAATAAAATCTGAAGCATCCTATTGTACTCCCCTCTTCTTCCAAAACTCCTTTTCTTCAGGTGTGGCACTTTCTTGTATCTCTCTGAGGAGTAACTGTGCAATGATGTCATATTGCTGTGTGTCATCAATGATATATGGAAGTATTGGGTCAGATGTACCTGGGAGTAGCAACTTACTTGCGTCCTCAACTGTATTTTGTATATCTTCCTGTACTATTGAGTGTGTATCTTTGGCAAGCAAAATGGGGGTGCAATCAGTCTGTGTCGGGGATGATGATAGTGGACAACTTGGCCCTTTCGCTGCTGCTTTAGCAGCCCAATCTGCCATTGCATTCCCTCTGGAAACAAAATCCTGGCCATTGGTGTGTGCTGCACATTTCACTACTGCAACTTCTGCTGGCAGTGTCAGGGAATCAATTAGTTCTTCAAGTAACTGTTTGTGCATTACTGGCGTGCCATCTGTTTTAAGAAAACCGCGCCTTTTCCACCTCAATATGCTTGAATGAGTTGTTGTGGTGACATATGCTTAATCAGAGTACACAGTAATTCTCTCATCAGCTCCATGCTTCAGGGCTGCTATTAATGCAACCAGCTCTGCTGCCTGGGCTGAGTAATGGGGCGGCAATGTTATCTGCTGTACAATGTCCAGAGAGTCTGAGGAGTTATTCTTGTGTGTTATCCCTGTCCCTTGATCAATAGTGGAAGAACCATCAACAAAGTAAATTATACTGTCTGGTAATGGGTCCTCCTTTGCTGTACCTGACTCATCTGGGCAGTATGTGGCACAATCATGGGTGTCATCATCGGCTGTCGCAATTGGATGGGCAAAGAACGTGGCTGGATTTACAGTGTGACATTTTACAACCTTCAAGGATGGTAATGACAGTATGACTTCATATCCTGACACTCTTTGTGTGGTAAGAGTAGTTTTGGCTTTCTGTATTATTGCAAAGACAGCATGTTCAGTGTACAACGTCAGAGGGGAGCCCGTGACTATGGGGGTACTTATCTCAACAGCAAATGCTGCTGTTGAAAGAGCCTGTTCACAAGGATAGTGGCCTTTCATCACTGAGTCTAGCATGCCACTGAAGTATGCAATTGGTTTGGGGCCCATGGGGTATTTCTGGGTGAGGACTGCTGTCATGACCTGTCCATTACAGTGCGTGAACAGATAGAATTCCTTTGTGTAGTCAGGAGAGCCTAACACTGGTGCATTTGTAATCTCATCTTTTAACTTCACAAAGGCTGATGTCATTTCAGGTGTCCAGTCAATCTTGTTATGCCTGTCTTTAGCCGTTTTGACAGCTTTCAGAAGTGGTGCAGTTATAGTAGAATAATCAAAGACCCATTGTCTGACATAGTTCACTAGTCCTAAGAATTTTTGCATGTCTTTGACTGTCTGTGGTTCTGGAGTCTTTCTTATCGCTTCTACTCTTCCTGGCGTAACTCTTCTTCCTGATGCTGAAATCATTTGTCCTAAGTACTGTACTTCTTCCTGACAGTACTGCAGTTTTTGCTTGTCTACTTTGTATCCTCTATGTGCCAATGTTGTAAGCAGAGCAATCGTATCTTTTCTGCACTCTTGCTCTGTTACGCTGCAGAGGAGTATGTCATCGACATATTGCAGCAAAGTGCTGTCACATTGGAAATTCGATAAATCGTCCTTGACAACTCTGTTAAACACACAGGGGGACTCACAATAGCCTTGAGGGAGTCTTTGATATGAAAATTGCCTATTTCTGAATGTAAATGCGAATAGAAACTGGCTGTCAACATGCAGTGGAACACTGAAAAAGGCATTTTTCAGGTCAATGACAGAAAAGTACTTTGTATTGCGTGGGATGTTAGTAAGGATCACTGAAGTGTCAGGGACGATGGGAAACTCTGGTACCACTATGCTGTTAATCGAGCGAAGATCATGAACTAGCCTCCATTGATTTGTTTGCTGCTTCCTCACAGGAAAAAGACAGGTGTTGCACGGTGAGATACAAGAGTATATCACACCTTGATCTAACAATGCTTGTATAGTAGGGGCTATTCCTTCTTCTGCTTCCTTGGACAGCGGGTACTGGCGCACTCTGGGAAGAATGGCGCCTTCTTTCAGTGTTACTCTGAATGGTGTAGCTGATCGAATGAGCCCCACATCATTGGGACCTGTGGTCCAAAGGATGCTGGGCACCTGAGCTAAGTCTGAGTCACGGGCAGTATGATTTACCGTGGGTGGTGCTGGTGTTCTAATTTCAACTGTCACCGACACGGGGACTGGATTCTGATAAGCAATTTCTGTCATTTGATATTCCTCAGGATCACTGAATAGTTCTTGATCCGTAATATTTCTTACCAGATGTCCAGGTTCAATAAAAATGATGCAGGCCCATGCGTGGGCGAAGTCATCTCCTGCTATAAAGGCTCCATATGTTGGTGTTATTTGAAAACACTGTATTCCTAAAATCATGTCTTTATCTGGAGCTGGCATATTCTGTGATTGAGGGCGGAAAAGAAATTCTTTGGGAAGCTGCACAGTGCGCCTTGCCATTTCTGGTGAATTGGCAATGACAATTTGTACTGCTGTTAAAAATGCTTGTTCATCCACTGGGCGGGCTCTCATTTGATCTCTCTTGGAAGAACCCACAGTGACAGCCATCATCCTGGTCAGCGATGTACCAGGGATGGAACAAGTCATTGTGCCATCTTCGCTAAAGTGTATTGTCATATTTAACTTGGCCATGAGATCACGCCCCAAGAGATTGACTGGGGACTGTGTTGAGTAAAGCAAGCGCTGCCGAACACATTTACCTCCTATTTCCAATTGTATTGGTTTTGTAAAAGGGACCCTTGTTATTGCCCCAGAGAAACCCTGTGTGTCTGCACTCTGCTTGGAGATGGGCAGTGCTCCTTCCGTTATGCAGGAGAATGTTGCACCTGTGTCAATCAAAAAACTATACGTTTTGTTGTTGATCGTGACCTACACAACTGGATCCTCTCTAATATTTGTGAAACACGACAACAAGGGACACACTAGGTTTGTCTGTGGGCTGTCCTAACTTGAATACCCTCCAGTCCGGTACTGCTGGATGGGGCCCTGCAAACCTGAGCTTGCAGGCTGCAGTACTGTGGCTCCCTGAGGTACAAGAACCTGTGTCTGAGGCACCATTTGGTACACAGGCGTTTGTTGTTGAACCAGTTGTGGCTGTATCTGTTGAACTGGTGTCTGTAATTGTACTTGCTGCAACATTGGCTGTTGTTGTGCTGGGGAAGTGTAGGCGTACACTACGTTGGGCTGCAGTGGCTGTGGCTGCTGCTGAACGTACTGTACTGGTACCTGGACTTGCTGTGGTTGCCCTCTGCCTGCTGACCTTTCATCATCTTGCATTTTAGTGCAGCACTCCCTTATCATGTGTCCTGGTCGTTGACAGTAGTAACACAGTGGAGGACCTGGCTGTTGTGCAGGTCTTTGGTAGCCCATTCCTCTACCCCTTCCTCGCATTCCAGTATTTGATGACCTTGTTCGTCTGTTATCATGATACTGCTGTTGTCGCTGATTGTTATTAGAGGGTTGTGCCTGTGTCTGTGGTGCTGCTGCCTGCATGTTTCCCTCTAATGTACTCTGGGCATTTTGTGGGAATTGGGTGACAGTAGTCATTTGAATTACTGGTGCAGCTACCATAATTGTGTCCACAGCCTCCCTTTTCTTCAGTTTCTGTTGCACCAATTTAGCAGCTGCGTTTTCAATTGCTAATTGCCTCTTTTTCTCCTGTTCCTGTTCCTTCTTACAATAGTGAATGATGTGATGCTGTATTTCTGGCCATGGTTTGCATTCCAATGCTACTATCCCATCCAACTTGTCCTGTACTGCGCTGGGTAATCCCTTCTTAACTGTATGGTAGAAGAACCTACAGTTACCTCCTGTCACATCCCATTTCTCTCCTAACTCTTGATGCCACTTTTCCCTCATTCTTGCAATGTATTGTGCAGGGTCTTCAGTGCTTTGCATTGTCTGAGACATTAGGGACCCGATGTCTGGGACATCAGGGAACTTCCTGCGTAGCTCACTCCATAGGGCGGTCCTTATTATATTAAAAGGATTACCATCCAGTTCTGAGTTAGTGGTGGAAAGTCTGTAGTCAATACGTGTGAACATTCCATCTGCATCCTCTCCAATCAAGGAAGTGAGCAGGCTTTTTACATCTCCAGCAGCCAATGGCACACCTGCAGTGTGTTTCTCAAAGGCTTGTATCCACTTTCCAGCACCCTCTGTGAGGGGCGGAAGTTGCTTTTTTAAATTTTCCTTGTCCATAAGAGACCAAGGGGTGTAGATGGGGTGGTCCTTGATGTTTTTATACAGCAGGGGCAGCTGGCGCTGCACCCCTGTGGGCCCCGTGTTGTCATACCTGCGTGCGTACTTCTGCCATATTCTTAGGCCTCTACGCATGTAGTTGTAGTCCCAGTCTTCATCCCCTTCCCCCCGTAAGATACAGTCTTCAGCAGTGGCCATATCCTCGGGTTCAAAAGACCCCTCTCGAGGCCACACATTCATTTGGGGTGCATTAGCTTCCGTCCATTCTGCCAAGTCATCTGAAAATTTGTCGGCATAGTAGTTACTCCCTTCTCCTAGTACCACTATCTCATATGGTGTCAGTTCTTTGGATGACAATTGTCCTGGCCTGCTAATGGCCATGCGGTACAGTGCTCCTGATCTAGTGGAGCGTAGGCGTGCTGTGCCTGATACGTCATATTCCTGTGGGATATCATCAGGCCTCCCATGGTTACCTAAAACTTCTAGATTCTCTACTTCTGTTCTTCTGTTCCCTCTCCAGCGTCCTTCTGCTCTTTTAAGCACATTTTGTAGTTCCAAATCGTCTATGTTTATCTCTGGTGCCACTATTCTGCGTGGTGTGGCTACTGGTGGTGATGCCTGACGTACAGGTGTCTGTGGCAGTAACCTCTGGGGGTTGTAGTTAGGGAATGTTGGAGGGGCTTGTGTTAGATTAGCTGTTGTGTCGCTCTGTGGTTGGGCTTCATAATCTAATTGTATCCATGGCCTCTGCTGTGGCCTTGTTATTGGGATCCCACCCCTGTGTGACCTTACCTCATTTGCACCACCTGCCAATTCATTGAGTGTCGGTGGTTGTTGCCTTTCCCTAAACTGGCCTACCCCACCCATCAGTTCAGTCATTCTCTCATCTCCTCTACCTTTCTGCAATGGCCACCGCTGATCAGTTACTGTATTGTCAGTGGCGTTTCTTGAGCAGTGTGCAAGTGGCACGTCCTCAACTGCTCTGCCTGCTCTGTGGTATAAGTCTTGCTCTGTCCTCCACCTAATCATGTCTCTATTAGTGATTGCTTCAGAGAGGCGTTGTTCGCCATCCCTGTTTTCTTCGTTGAACTGTATCTGGTGTTCTTCCTCTCTGTTGGGACCAGTGTTAAGGGGTCGCCACTCCTCATAGTGCGTTTGTGTATCGCATTGCTGCCGGATGGGGGACAGAAACGGGTCATATTGTCTAATCCCAGCCCCGGAGGTGTTGTGTTCCCTAGTAATGGGTATTGGGGCTGGGCCATGAGGTCTGGGGAGAGGCATGTGAGAGCTGTGCTGTGAACCGCCTGAGACCCTGTCACTCTCTCGATCTTCTTCTGGCTGGGTGCCTGGGGCACTGGGTGCAGGAGTCATCTTTATTGTAAATAGCGCGTCAATTTGACCTGGTATTCCAGATGTGGCACCCTGGATCACTGGGCTTTGGGCTCTCAGGAGTTGGTGAGTTTGTGCACTATCTTGTCTATTGTCTTGTGGACTGTTTGCAATGTCTGGGAAGACGATATCACGGTCTGGGACAGAGATAGCTTCATGACCTACAGCTGCCCTGTCATTTGATGTTGGTTCTAGGTCAGTTTTAATGACCAGTTCAGGATAAATGCGAGATTCAGAGTAGGTTGGTGGGGGTGCTGTGGGTGATTGGGCAGTTGTCTCATTCTCCTTAAAGACACTCCACATAGTGAGGGTGTCCTTACGCTTTTTAAGTTTATTACCAGAGTATTTACCTTCCATCAAAAAAACGCAGGGTGCTTCTCTGTGTCCTCCCTCGTGAGCCTGCAGTGCACGTGGAGGGAGGGGGTAATCCTGAATGCCAAGTGTGCACTCAGGAGAATAGTAACATTAAAAAACCCAATATATCTGTGGTACTTGTGGTGCTCAATATGCTGTATCTTGTAGTAACTCTTAGGTTATCAGTGGCAGATCAATACACATGGGGATACATAACAGTGCATTTACAATCTCCCTAGTTATTGAATCTCACTAGCAACCCAGTCATAAAATGAGGTTCACAAAATATTTGCAGCAGTATCTACTTAGTGGGCCCTTACCCGTAAGTGGTAGTATTGGTATTGAGCCAGGCACAAAAATGTGCCACAATATTATACAGAAATCAATGTACACAGTTTATAATCAATCAAAGAAACAAAGAAGAAATATAAACAATCACAATGAACATAGATATCAGTAGTATGGTCTCTCTACAGTCAGCCTCTGTACCAGCCAGTGACTCCTAACACAAAGACCATGGAAAAGAAATAATCACACAAGAGTTTGTTCTATGAACCAAAGAAAAAGAGACCTCTGCATGTATCATTAGACACCAAGCGCTAACATGCAGACACTTGTACTATTTGAATTTTATATTACAAAAAACTGCGCACTGTGGCCACTAGAGTGCGTTAGAATGTTCCCTATACACATGGTGTACACCAAAAAGTAAATAACAAGACACGTTTAACTGGCAAAAATACAATGGCTACAATGATAAATGTCCCTGGTCACACAGCAGGGATAAGCGATGTCTGAAAATACCGACAGCTAAGCGGATCTTCATATTAGCTCACTTCTCCATTAGTAATGAAATGGAGGCCCTCCCTTTCCTTATACAGAGAGGCAAACTGAAACAAAATAATGACTTGAATAAATATTGGAAAGGCGACGGCTCCAACCTTTCCATTCCCTGCCGTGGTATATTCCACAGAGGATCCCTTAAAACATTTCACTTGAGTAAATATTGGAAAGGCGACGGCTCCAACCTTTCCCTTCCCTGCGGTGGTATATTCCACAAAGGATCCCTTAAAACATTTCACTTGAGTAAATATTGGAAAGGCGACGGCTCCAACCTTTCTTTTCACTGCAGTGGTATATTCCACAGAGGATCCCTTAAAACCCAAAAATATGCATTTGGAAGACGCCAGACGCACCTTCCCTTCCCTGATAATCTATTAGATTTAGTCAGAGGTCCTCCCTTTCCTTATATAGAGAGGCACTGCAACAAAACATAAGCGTTGAAAGGGTGCTAAATCCACCCCTTCCTTCTTTGACAATCTGTAGATGCGTCAAAGGTCCTCTCCTTAGAGAGGCACTGCAATCAAAATAAATGTTGAAAGAACTGTCACATGCTTTCTCTCCTTCCCTGTATTCTATATGCAACAGGGGCTCCCTTTAACCGCTAAATAAATGCTGAATAAAAAAGCTAAATGTAAAAAATAAGCGTTACAGGATGACAGACACAATCCTTCTTTGTGTTTACACGAGGCTTTAGCAATAACATGGGACTATTTATAAAAAGAGAAACACGTAAACCACAGAAATGACCTAACTGTCAGGCTCAGTCTCCACTTAGCACACAATCCCTCCTCTGCGCAAGATCAAATGGCGAGGCCAACAGACAGGGAGCATGGAAAGCTAGGCGGGAGTACCGCTGCGTCACAATAATACACACCTCTCCTCCGTACCCAAGAGAGAGAACAATAGCAGCGGGGGGCAGTCGAATGATATGATGCTTACCCGTGCGCTGTGTTCCTCCCAATGGCCCGGTCAGAGAGCGGTGCAGAATCTCTAGCAACTTCGTACTTCCTCCCTCTAGTCCAGATGCATCCTGTTCAGTTAGTCCTCGTCATCACGTCGAGGTCACCAAGATGTCGGAGGGAAGATTAATTGTGGGCAGGAGGGGCCAGGGGACTCGGTGCAGCAGCTCAGAAGCCGCGCTGGAGAAACCGTGAGAGAGAACTAAGGGAAATGGGACACCTTAAGTTGCACCGGGGTAGTCCTGGAACGCTTGCTCTAAAAAATAGGAAGAAACGGATATATGAGCCTTGGAGACTGTTTCTGAAAGTTGAACAAGTTTTATTAGAAGACACAGCTTCTAGAAATATGCAATATTCAATAATGGCAGTTTGATTACACAAGTACAGCTGCTGTGAGAGAGAGGCTTTGCTTTAAGTACACCAGTGAAATTTGAGGCAGATTGCATAAAAACGGTTGTGCTAGTTACATAGAAAAATACTCACATTTGCTTATAAGTGAGAATCCTGAAAACACATTTAGAATGCAAAGTACAAATTATTATTATTAGGTACGCTCACAACTCTATGCTTGTTGAGATGTCCTAGAATCACAATATAAATGCTTAAATGAGAAAAAGCTACATGTTACAGAAAACATATGCAGATATAAAATGTCTGGTTGAAAAGCAGTTACACAGATAAAATACAGGTAAAATATATATATATATATAAAAAATATGAACATTTGATCAAGGGCCCTTGGAGACAACTGTCTGCCTGAATACCTACATACAGACGAGGAGTTGCCCGCTGATATTCGTGCGGGGCTCCTTTTTATAATGTCCAAAGCGTGAGACTATAATAATCACGTCATTTCACGCCATTTTGTATCACATATCCTTCTATCGCCTCTTACGCCCATGCCTGGTACCTTCCCAGCATAAGTGTAAATGTGGCCCCTTCTCATAATTGTGTGGCACGTACGCCAGTCTAGACTGAGTTCCTGGCATCTTGGCTGGAACTTAATCATTAATTAGAAATGTGCCATTATTGCTTCAAAGGATTCTATTCATGCGTTTTTGTGCCAGTCTGCGATACTAATTTGCCACATTTATCCTGATTTATCGGACGGCTTACATTAGCTGAGAACTTCCCTTTTCTCCGTTCACAGCTTTCAGGTGGGGGCCTGGGGTGTGTTGCAAGAATAAGAAGGAACTTGAACTTTAATGATCATTAACCTAACATACAGTGGGGTGGGGGCCTTGAAACATGAGTGCTGAGCCTTGCTGGGAGAAGCTTGGGTCAGACCTGCTTTCTGCTTGTGCTCTAAGTTAAGAGAAAATGGTAATGCTCAGGCCAATGTAACTGAGGCCTATAACTTCTAAGCAGCAGGGCCTACACAGGTGATTATGAAGTGAAATTATCTCCCTCTGTCACACTGTAGGGAGGTACAGAACTATTGGGCAGAGATCCATGATAGACTACGTGATGTCCTGGGGGTGGGGATACGGCCGGAGGCCCGTAGGTGTATTCTAAACGTCTGGGAACCCACAAATCTGTGTGTGTATAGGAGACAGTGGGTAATGTTAGCATACATGGAAGCCAAGCGCAACATTGCTAAGCTGTGGGGAGCTAGGCAGCCACCCAGGGTTGGGAAATGGGCGGAGGACATGGATTGGTGCGTGTTCAGGGAGAGGTCGGTCTACGTTTCCAGGGGTTATCCCAAAAAGTGGGGTAAGGTGTGGGCAGACTGGAAGCATTTCCGTGGTGACATCTGTACGCCCCCGTTCTGTCTGGAAGAGGAGGAGGCGCAGGAGTCCCTGGGATCCCTTGATCACTATCCTGTATGTATTGTTTGAAGTATGGACCTGTATATTGATCAATTGTGTAACTGCCAAGTCACCTCGTGTTTTTCTTTTATTGAATTGTTAATAAAAAGAAATTAAAAAAAATAATAATTGAGAGAGGCCTATAAGATTCACACAGGTTGGGAGACTTACCTAGTTTCAGAAAAGTCACAAGCAAGGCCTCTCTGAGAGTAGGAGGAAGCCGTCCTTTCTCATAAGCCTCCTCATAGACAGCAAGAAGCCTAGGGGCGAGGTTTAACACATAGGCCTTATAAAACTTGCTGGAAAGCCCGTCCATTTCTGCCGCCTTACAGGTACTCAATGCCATTATGGCAAGTTTAACTTCCTCAACATCAAACGGCTGCATGAGATATTCCCGATGTGAATTAGAAAACCACACTAGTGTGACGTCTTCAGATAGTAATCTGTCTTTTCAGGTGGCTGGGTCCCCCTAGCAGCGTAGAGTTTGGTGTAAAATTGCAAGACTATATCACAAATTTCAGGAGTTGAATAATTGGCAACCCCATCCCCATCGAGGAGTTCCTTAATACACTCCTAGCTACATGGCTCTGATTGCTTCTGTGCCACGGAGCGACCTGGACCGTCCTCTTCCCCATAATAGTGGGCAGTGCTGCGGCGTGAGAGGTGCAACAGCTCCTGATCAGCTGTTTCGTTATGGTCTGTGACAAGATCTCTTATTGTGGCTAACTTGTCTGGAGAGGCATTAAGCTCATAGTCACGCTCGAGTGTGGAGATGTCGGACGCCAATTTGTGCAGTCTGCGTCGGAGACACGCAGCACTCCCGATTGTGCTCCTATGCAAGCCCCCCGGATGGTCACCTTGAACGCTTCCCAAAGCACTCCAGCACTGTCAACAGACCCCTCATTCCCTTTAAAAAAATTATGGATCGCCTCACCAATTGTCTGTCTGCAAACTGGGTCATCAACTCAGTTGGCTGTAATCGCCATGGGAATCGCAGCTATTTGTATGTGGGTATCTGCAACTCAATGACTACAGGGGAATGATAAGAGAGTGTACGAGCCATATGCCCAACCTTCACATTCCATGTACAAACCACCTCCGAAACAAGCCAGAAATCTATGCTAAACTATGTCCCATGTACAGAAGATACAAATGTGCTCTCCAGACCAGCAGGATGTTGAAGACGGCAGACGTCATGTAGGTGGCCAGCATCTAGTAACTCCGATAGCACTGCCGCTGCCTGTTTAGGCCTCACTGTTCCACTACTAACCCTATCTTAAGTGACATCAAGACAGACATTAAAATCACCACCCCAAATTATTGCAGCTGGAGGGAACTCAGAAATTCAGCACCATATGTCCGAAAGGAAGGACTGATCATCTGTATTTGGTCCATAAACATTGACCAACAGCACACTCATAACACTCAGTTGTCCATGCACTATCGCCACTGGTCTATGCTCATCTGTATCAGTCCGAACCACAGTAGAGGGAAAGCCTTTTTTAACTAGAGTCATCACTCCCCTAGAATAAGTAGAATACGAGGACGCAAGTCTCACACTCTCCCAGCTTGCACCCACTCTTTGTGCTGATTCTTTAGTGAAATGTGTCTCCTGTAATAAGGCTACCTGCACCTCCGTTCTATCCAGGTATACCAGTACTAATCGTATTTTTTTAGAGGTGTTGAGTCCACGCACGTTCGAGGTGAGGAACTTAATCTTATCATTCATGTGAAGGAGTAGTCATGAACAGGATACCAACACTATATAAGACACCACATGTCTCAAGCACCATAGTATATCTTTACCAGAAATGCACAACATAACTGCAATGCCTGTCTGCCTGACCCACTTACAAACTCCCCACCCCCCACCCACTTCAGTGTCCCAAACTGGCTAAAGTCATCCCAGTTAAAAAAAACACTCCCAACAGACCCAAACAAGTGAAATTTGCATTTGGGGGACACCCATATAGAGGGGGCGTCCGAGCACGTCTAGCCTCCCAACTAGTAGGAGGTGGCTGAGAAAAACCCTGGTAGCTGTGCCTATCACACCAGCCCAATGAGGCACACAGAAGAAACACACAATGAAGCAATACAAGCGAGAAGAGAAGACCTGGAAAGTCAAAATGGACCTTTAGAAACATCATTCCACAATAAATGAGATCCGTCTATACAACATTGGTACTGGATTCGGGCAGGCTGATTCTCACTGTTCCTCATTGTCAGACAGCACCAGGGACTCTCGGCGTGCCCGCTTGAGATGTTTGGAGTGTTCCAGGGCAGCTTTAGGGTTAGTGAAGATTTTTGAGGCCCCATCTGAATAAATCTGCAGGCAGGCAGGGTACAGCATAGCGCATGGAACCCCCATCAGACTGCAGAAACTTTTTTACAGCACCAAACTCTCTCCTTGCTGCCTGCACAGCGACTGTGAAGTCTGGAAAGAACGAAAGAGAGTTGCTCTGATGCTCAATGTTCCCCTTGTCACGGGATATTCATAGAATAACATCTCGGTCCCTATAGTTCAGTAGGCGTGCTATAACTGGGCAGGGTGGAGCGCAAGGAACAGGCCTTGCAGCAAGGGAGCAGTGCACCCTCTCAACAATGAACATGGGAAAGAGATGCTCAGTACCAAAAATGTCTTTAATCAGGTTTTCCATGAACAGTTTCATCCTACCAACATTCGTAGATTCAGGAAGTCCCGTGATTTTAATGTTATTTACTGGGACGGGTCCCCAAATCCTCGTTCTTAGCTTGGATAACGGACAAAACCTTCTCCATATTAAGTGTTTTCCCAGTTACTTCGCTCAAGCCATCCTCTGTCCCCGACACACGTTGCTCCACCTCCCCCATGCGAGTATTCTGCTTCTCGAGCTGTGCAGACAAGTGGTCCAGGTGGTAATTAACATCAGCCATTGACCCCTCTATGGACTGCAGGCTGCGCTGCATAGCCAGCAACATTGTCTCGAGGGTGCAATGAAAGGATCACTGACAGAATATCGACATCAGAAATATCGACCTACAAGAATATCGAGTCAACAATATCGAGGGCAAAAATATCGACATCCTATCTACAACATGGTAAGTACAAAAATATCGAAAAAAATATATAGATGTAAAAAATATCGATGTTAAAAATATCGATTTTTTTTATATATATAAATGTAAAAGTAAGTATATAACACTAATAAATAAAATATACATATTTAAAAGTATCTAATAATGTTTAAAATTAATAAATAATACATATATATTAATAATACATTAATTAAATATATACAGTAAATATATAATATATATGTACTGAACAATAAGTATTAATAATTAATTTACTAATTTATAAATTAATGAAATATATTCTAATTTACTAATACATTTACAAACATAAAACAATAAAATAAATAAAATGTAAGTAATATAAAAAATAAAATAAACATTTGATATTTTAACAATTAATGATATAAAACGTTGGATACCGTAAGGGTAATAATTACTATTCCTACTCCAGAGAGTGGAACAGTAGGGAAAGCGTTTGATAGCGTAGGGATAAAATTACTATTCCCACTCCAGAGAGTGCAACAGTAGGGAAAACTGACCCTGAACCCAAAAAACACCCCTTTACCCAAGAACTGAAAACTGACCCTGAACCCTAAAAATACCCCTTTACCCAAAAACTAAAAACTGACCCTGAACCCTAAAAATACCCCTTTACCCAAGAACTGAAAACTGACCCTGAACCCTAAAAATACCCCTTTACCCAAAAACTGAAAACTGACCCTGAACCCTAAAAATACCCCTTTACCCAAGAACTGAAAACTGACCCTGAACCCAAAAAATACCCCTTTACCCAAAAACTGAAAACTGACCCTAAACCCTAAAAATACCCCTTTACCCAAAAACTGAAAACTGACCCTGAACCCTAAAAATACCCCTTTACCCAAGAACTGAAAACTGACCCTGAACCCTAAAAATACCCCTTTACCCAAAAACTGAAAACTGACCCTGAACCCTAAAAATACCCCTTTACCCAAGAACTGAAAACTGACCCTGAACCCTAAAAATACCCCTTTACACAAAAACTGAAAACTGACCCTAAACCCTAAAAATACCCCTTTACCCAAGAACTGAAAACTGACCCTGAACCCTAAAAAACCCCTTTACCCAAAACCCCAAAACTGACCCTGAACACTAAAAATACCCCTTTACCCAAAAACCCCAAACTGACCCTGAACCCTAAAAATACTCCTTAACCCAAAGTTAATTAATATTATTTAATTAGCAATTAATAATTAATTAACAATAACAATAAAGTAAATATATTAGCACATTAGCTGTAATTGATATAATTTAATAATTATCATTTTTCCCCAATTAATTAATTAACAGTAACTAAAAATTATATATAAATAAATTACTCTAATTAATGTAATTAACTAATTAATATTATTTAATTACCAATTAATTACTAATTTAAAATATGTCCAAAATTATATTAATTAATTAACTAATTAATATTAATTATTTGCCAATTAATTAGTTATAAATATTTAAAAACATATATTAATTAATTATTATTAAATTACTCCCCACCCTATTCCCCTATAAACCCACATCCCGCTACAGAAAATATATATCAATTAATCAATTAATTTTTTCCCAATTAATCAATATTAATTTGCAAATAATTATAATGAATTAATTAATCCTACTAATTATTAAAAACTTACCATAATTAAATTACTTCCCACCCTATTCCCCTATAAACCCACAACCCGCTCCGGTACTAAAACATAAAATTTCCTTATAAATTTATATATTATTATAGAAAATGTATACACATATAATAGTAATTATTTTAAATACTTAAATTAAACATATAACACATACATAATAAAAAACTATAAAATAATACAAATATCGATATTAGTGTCATCGAAATTAGTAACATCGATATATATGCTATCGATATTACTAACTTCGATATTACTTACATCGATATTAAGTATTTCGATATTACTTACCTTGGGTCGATATTCTGTCCTACGATATTCTTGCCTTCGATATTATGCTCCTTCGATATTTCAGACTCGATATAATGGTAGGTCGATATTTCCAACTCGATATTTTGACTGTGTACCGCAATGAAAGTGTGCCAAAACGGGACCTAGTCATAGTGTAGGAAAGAAGGGTCCCAGTAGAGCTGCTATACATATTTTGCTTGCATTTATTATGGAAAATTCAAAAGGAATGGCATACAGTGTCAATTAATCACATTGCATGATCCATATCATTTGGTCAAATAAAAGTGCCCCAAGAAAGGAAGGGGAGGGGGGATAGCGTGATGCTGTGCAGGAAACAGGACAGTGAGGGAATAAAGTTTGTGACAAACTTAAATATTGCAATATTAATTTTCAATGCAATACAATTTTGAGGCTTCAGATCCCTGAGCCAGAGAAGTTGGGGGATTATAACATATCCCAAAAGTTTAAGGACTATTTCTGTTGACACCGAAAAGTTCAAAATTATGGGGGAGTGTCAACCGAACAGAACATAAAAGTAGACGTCGACGTTTCGACCCCACGCTACACCTGTAGGCGTTTGTCTAGCCTTACATCGGGGTCTTCATCAGGACAAGGTGGTCAACAAAGGAGCACAACAGTATCTCTATTATTACCCAAGATTTGAATGACGACGAGGCGTCACTGTGGGTCGTCTTCGGTGTGCTGCATCTCTTGTGTCTCGATACACGGGGTTGAGGGCAGCAACCTTTTGCAATTTTACGAATGCACGTGGCTCACAAAGAAGAAACGAACCCGCGTTAATCTAGAAGGCCCACGAAGGTAGAGGTGTCCTTAATACAGTGCTCGGCGGGGCGTCATAGCGATCTAGGCAAGTTCGCCGCGTCTTATTCTCACGATCACGGAGCACCCAGTCGCCGCTTTCCGCGTTTGTTGAAAGCAAGCAAGAAGACTCGATATAATGGTAGGTCGATATTTCCAACTCGATATTTTGACTGTGTACCGCAATGAAAGTGTGCCAAAACGGGACCTAGTCATAGTGGCGCTCGAAGCGGGGGGTCATAGGCAAAAAACAATTCGCCCCTGAGAGGATCGTTGACAGTGAGACCTTCACATCAGGGGATGGAGGTCATAGAGGGAAAACTGCACAACAGGTATATCCACTCAAAGTCAATAGGTCGGGGGGAGCCATGATCACAGCAGACTCAACACAGCAGTCAATAACCCCCCAATGAGGCCAAAGAGGCTGGCAGCTGCTCCGTACCAAACACCACAGCTGCAGTCACAGCTCGCCCTGCTGATATCACTCACTGATACTCACTGATACTCACCGCTGCATGGTTCCACAGCCGGTTCGGCAATTCACCGCACAGTCCCACAGCTCACAGCACACTGTGCATCCTTGTGGACCGACACGCCACACAGATTGCAGGACTCAGCCCGATCCCCCAGTCGTGCCACCACATCAGACACCCAGATTACAAAAGGGGATGATGGAGGGAGCGTTTGAGCAAATCAAACACTCACCCCCAGTCACCTGATCTGAGTTTAATCCATCACCATTCTTTAGCTCACTCAGCCACCCCAGTTCAGACATGGCCATATGCAAATCATTCTGACCCAGTGCCTCATGGGAAAGTCCAGCCCGAACTGCCAAGCCATGTCTTTCATGGACCAAAAACAAGCATCCTGGGACCGGTTTCGGATTCATAATCCTCATCAGCCAGGCTATCTTGAATCCAGTGGCCAAGTGAGCAAGGGACTCACCTCTGAGCATACCCTGCCAACTTAGGGCGAACAAAGCGATACAAAAGGGGATGATGGACGGAGCGTTTGAGCAAATCAAACACTCACCCTAAGTCACCTGATCTGGGTTTCATCCATCACCAGTCTTTAGCTCACTCAGCCATCCCAGTTCAGACATGGCCATATGCAAATCAGTCTGACCCTGTGCCTCATGGGAACAGTCCAGCTCGAACTGCCAACACATGCAGAGGTCAGGCCGCTACCCACTCACCACAGCTGGCGCCGAGCATTCCAAATACAGCAAAGCTTCACCTTTAAGTCCAGCCAGGCAAATCCGGGAACTCAGCCCAAGGCCTCGCAGGTGCACAGCGCTGCAGTTTCCTCCAGTGGCAGATGCCCGGCTCACAGTACGATGGAGCAGCCAGCCCTGGAGATCGGCAGCCAGCACCAAACATGCAGCAGGGCCAGGGCCAACTTCACAGCTAGGCGAGCGATCTCCTCAGGTGCAGGAAGCTAGCACGGCTATGGCGCTCCAACCTCAAGACCTCGCAGGAGCCGCCATTTTGCGTGAAGGCAGCTGAAACCGGGACCCAGCTCACAGTGGCCACAGTGGTAGATGTAGGTGCCAGATGACAGCACTATCGCAGGCAGGTGGCTCCAGGTGTAAGATGCACCAGTATTGGAGTGCTTGATGGCAGCGTCATAGGCGGATAATAAACAGATAGTGGCTCATCCGGGCAAAGCCTCTCTGGGGAGCGGCCATCTTGCTGTGCGCTCAAGCCACACTGGGAGTGTCAAGCCTGGCAAGTAGTTTTAAATGCCAAGCAGAAGTGACAGTGAACTACAAATAGAGGCCCTGTAGGGGCAGGCCTGAGACAAGTGTGAAAGGCTACTTATGTGGGTGTCGCAATGAGCCCTTTAGACCCATTAGTAGAATTGAATTGAATTGAATTAAATTCTCATATAGGGCAAACTGCCACCCTACGGGTATCCTGGCCCTCAGACTTGAATAAGACCAACATGAACGTAGACCAGAGTAACAGCGGGGACAGGGCTAGAGATCGATCCTAGGGAAAAGCAAAGTTTTCAGGCTCTTTCTAAACTCGGCCAGGGAGTTGGCTTTTCTGATGCACTGAGGCAGCTAGTACCATAAATGTGTGGCTGCCACACTGAAACCCCCCCATCCTAGAGTGCCTAACTCTGGCAATCGTCAGCAGATTTGCGCTGGAGGAACGAAGCTGCCTCTTGGGATTGTACCAGGTGAACTTCTCTTGCATGGGACTGGGCCCGAGTCGTGTACTGCTGTATAAACAATACAGAGTGATTTGAAATGAACCCTTTCCTTGATAGGCAGTCAATGAAGGTCTCTCAGAGCCGAGGTTGTAGAGGACCTGCGTTGCCTATTTAAAACCATCTTTGCCACCATAGACTGGACTCTCTGCAACCCCTGAAAGATGTATTGCGGTGCTCCCAGGTACCGGGAGTTGCAGTAGTCAAGCCTACTTAGCACTATATTCCTCACTACAAGGGAACATGAGTCCTTAGTAGCAGAAGAATCTGTCGTAGTATGTGCATCAGAGAGAAGCACGCGCTAACGGTTTTGTTGGCCTGCGACTCCATTTGGAGGTTACCGTCTACCATAACCCTGTGGTAAATTTAAATTACCTATACTTAATTTATGCGGTAAAGTTCAATAAGAATAACTCAGTCAAAAAATAAGAGGCAGAGTCCGTGGCATCTGAGTTTTATGAAGGTTTTATTCCTTAAAAAGGAATTGGTTCGAACCAGGTAGCATGCTCCATCACCACAAGGGCTCAGGAAGGGAATGGACATGGACATGTACAATGCTTTATTAACAGAACATCATATATATAGTCAATGCATTACAATAGTTATAGATGCAGAAGGCGTAACAGCTGAGAGAAACGAGATAAGAACACATGTACGTAACAGAAGGCGTGCATGAGGGCGTATACGGAGGTGTGTGCTAGACACGTCATATAGAGGTGTCACAAGTGGGTGGATTCATAGGGGAATCCTGCAGTGTCAGCAGAAATACATGGCATGGATGCGCGCGCAGCAGCATGACGTGTAATTGACGTGAAACTGGAGGGTGAAGGGGACTTGACATTTAGCCCTACGTGAGGAGACAGAAGTCTGGGGTGTCAGAACAACCTAATCCCAAATCATATCTAATATCTTGTGTTTGAGGAACTGTATTATCTAGAAGGAAAGGTCTCTCGGACAGAGGCTATTCTATACTGACTGCTAGTGCGTGCATATGTGACTACGTGTCTACGTGTAAAGCAAGGGGGCCATGGGCCTACCATGGTAACAGGAGCAGGAAATTACTTGCACGGAGACAGAGAGGCCGGGCCCTTTGCTCTGCAGCTGGGAAGGATGTTTTCCTAAACTACTAGACAGGAATGTATTTTCGAGGAGCGGAGCAGATAACTTGAAGGCTGAATACAGTCTTGGCAGGCAAGCAGGTCGAGCCAGGCACCGCTCGCCGCGCAGGGAGTAAGTCAAGGGTCAGGAAACAGCAGACTGCAGCTTTCAGAGACAGAAGGCAGAAAGGGTTTGATGGCAGGAATCAGGGCCTAACTCACCAGAGCTAGTGAAACATGAAAGTGCACAATGTAAAGACGTTGGCAAGGCACACTTAGGAACTGAATATCCGACCCATTCATGGTGGATCTGAAAGAGGACATGTTAACGTTGGACGCAAATGTATTTGCGTCTTCATAGCTGGAAGTGGAGGGAACATACATGTACTTGAAGCACGTACATGGAGCCGTTGGGGTCTACGATAGGGGACACAATTTACCATAAAAATTCATATTACCTCATTCCCTCCTTGTCCCCTACGGACCCTTCATGAGATATCAATCCTCATTAATCTATCAATCTGTTCATGTAACATCATTTGCTCTTCTTTCTTCTTACGGTGTTTTGAACATGGACTTGAATGAGGAATACATGATGTGGCGCACAAGCCGCAAATCGCTGGCCAACATTGTAGACATAGACAGCAACTGAATACTATGAGAAGGGCAATACCTAGGAAGGATAGGACCTTCCATCCCCAGGCTGACAACACGCTCCAGAACCAACCGGACCAAGTCCAGGTGCCTGGATTCTGGTGTATTTGACTTGCAATCTTATGAAGACGGGTTATGGCTCTATATACTGATGGCGCGTTTTCTGGAATGAAAACACAGCAGCTCGATCCGATGACTCTACAAGCTCCGCCCCTATTGGCCAGGATGACGTCAAGGACAAGACGATTTTGAAGAACAACAATCCGCATAGCAGACTGCTCCTCTGTTAAGTTACCTAGGGCGGAAGTAGTTTCATTCACTACTGCTTCGAGGGTTCTGGTTAATTTTCGTATCAGTTTACTATTAAAGACAGCACCTAAGTAGGGAAAGAAACCTTTATTGAAGTCTGTATATTGCTCCCATGCCGTTTCAGTATAGTCGACAATAGGGAGATCTCTCTGGGGTCTATTGTGTACTAGATGGGAGTCCCTATGATAATCAGGAGGGGCTAGGAAAACAGGTGGCAGAAGGAATGCAATGTAACAGGTACCATCCCAATCTAGAGGTAAGCGTATATATGCGGTATGACCACAAATGAAATAGGAATGACGAGAAGCTTTGAATGTAGACTTGCCTTTATCACTGAATTCGATCACAGTAGTACATTTACTATGACCCAGGTGTACTGAACCATTCTTTCTGATACATAATTCACCTTTGACTGGTAATACGGACATAGCGGGCAAGACTGGTGCAGTTTCAGATTCAATGTTCAGAATCATGAGGTTAAGTGTAAAGTTGCCTAATCCATATACTTCATTTTCTAGATCAGTCCCTGTCCTTTTGGGAAGACCCTCCTTGTCAGGGAAAGATACTTTATGCAAAACGGTGTTCAGATTTCCCCATACCCAGTTGCCCTGGTAAACTATGGAATTTGAATCTAAGGAATTAATCAAACTAAACCATGCACCACAGGAACCATTGTGTGTGAACGGGTACGGAAAGAGGGGCAGAACTCCCTTGTATTTCTGATAGGGAGGGAGTCGGCCACATATCCAACAATTGGTAGCATTGCTGGTCTGATGGGAATGATGTAACATACTAATGAATGTGTTGTTGCGCAGCGCAAGTCGGTAAGATAACTCATGCGGGGGCAGTTCACTGAAAGAGTGCTCGGCAGTGATATTGAAGGAAGAATGTGCACGCTTGAAAATAGGATAGTATATATGCAACAGTATACTTGCAGCAATAATCAAAAGACTCAGAAAAACATAATCAATAGTGTCACGATACAGTGGCTGTGAAGTGATTTACAATATTCACGTTTCTTGAGCTGTTTCTGTCTATCTCTCTCTCTATTGGGGTCTAGGGGATACATGTCAGAGACTTGTCTAACCGATTCACCTAGGGGAGGACTTAAACAATTAAACTGTCTGACTTGTTAGACCTCAATTTAGATTTATACTCCTGAGAAGAAGTTTTCTCGACCAGGGGGAGTTTTGAGTCAGTCTGTGGAGGAGGGCAGGGCTGAGAGTTCAAATCTGGCGGCAGTCCATGGTATTTCTTTACATGACTCGAGTGAAGCCAGCCCTTGCGGCCCTCCACTTTTATCGCAGTCCTTGTAGTCAAAAGTACTAGCTTCGGCGCTTGCCAACGGGGCTCCAGCGGACTTCTCCTGTCAAAGTTCCTTATGAATACGAGGTCCCCCGGAACAACTTCATGTGGCTTCACCTCGGTGTTGTCGGGAAAGGCTGCAGCAACCTGTGAACGACATGATTGTAGTGCAGACATCAAGGAAGCAAGGTAATCTGTCAGCATGTTACAATCAACATCGGTTATTTTTCTCGGCAGAGGCGTCCCCCACATATTCGGTGGCCTACCAAAGACCACCTCATACGGGGATAGCCCTGTTCTTGAGTGTGCGACCATTCTCATAAAAAAGAGCGCAACTGGTAAAGCTACTATCCAGTCGACGCCTTTCTCTCTACAGATCTTGGCAAGACGAATTTTCAGAGTCTGATTATGACGTTCCACGAGACCTGCTGCCTCGGGATGTCGGACACAGTGGAACTTCCATTGATAGCCGAGCAGGAGAGATACCTGCTTCATAAGCTCGGACGAGAATGGCTGTTTATTATCTGAATATACGATGCGGGGCAAACCATATCTGGGGAAGAATTCACGCACCAGCTGCTTGGCAGTGGTCGGAGCAGTGTAATCTGGGACTGGATATGCTTCTGTCCAACGGGAGAGTGCACATACGACTACGAGGACATATTTGAATCCTCGACAACGTTCCATCTGGATATAATCCATCTGGAGGACTTCAAAAGGGTGATCGGGAGGATGAAATCCACCTTGCTCTACGAGAATGCTTTTACCTGGGTTGAACTGACAACAGATCATGCAAGTACGCACTTTCTGTTTGGCTGCTGCTCGTAAATGTTTATTGAACCAGAGGTTTTGAATACTGTCTAACATGGCTTTTTCTCCTAAATGTGCAGGACTGTGTACTGTGTTAATGATTACTTGGACCATAGAGTCAGGGAGAAACCATGTAGACTTTCCCTTCGTCATCCATCCCTGTTCTGTCTGGACCCCTCCTAGTTCAATCCATTTCTTGATTTCGTCTGGTGTAGCATGTGTCTGTATATCAATTACATCTAGGGCGGGATCCTTAACTGTCATACAATGTGTCGGTGTCTGGACTATTGTCTTTGTCAGATCAGTTGCGTGAGTCTGAGTCTGAGCTGTATGCTTTGCTGTTCGGTCTGCCAGGTCGTTCCCCTGGGAAATTGTATCTGTGACTTTCGTATGTGCCTTGCACTTCATGATGGATATTGCTGTAGGCAGATGTATTGCATCTAACAGAGTTTGAATGAGGGGACCGTGCTGAATTTTGGCGCTGTGAGAAGTCAAAAAACCTCTCTCTCGCCAGAGCACTCCGAAGTCGTGTACAACTCCGAATGCATAACGTGAATCTGTGTATATGTTAACTCTTTTGTTCTTGGCTTGAATACAGGCTTGAGTCAGAGCTATGAGCTCTGCTGCTTGAGCCGACAGGGTGTCAATACAATTCGTTTCTATGACTTCAGTTTCTGTCGTGACTGCGTAGGCGGCCACTAATTCTCCTGTGCTTGTTCTCATGCATGAACCATCCACATAAAGTGTCAGGTCTGGATCTGGTAATGCGGTGTCTGTCAAGTCTTGTCTGGGTTTCGTCGTGATAGTAATGACTTCAATACAATCATGTGCCAATGGGTCTGTCTCACTTAATGGCAAAAGTGTAGCAGGGTTCAATGTGTTGCAACGTCTGATTTCTATGTGTGGCTGAAACAATGTCAATTCATAACCTGTCAGTCGTGCTATCGTCAAGTGCTGGGTCTGTGTTCGGTTTAAAAGAACTTCCACGGAGTGTGGAACTTGTACTGTCAATTGGTGTCCTAACACTATGGAATCGCTTTGTCTGATTGCTAGAGCTGTTGCTGCTACAGATTTCAAGCACGCAGGCAATGCCTGGGCTACCGGATCTAATGTGCTAGAAAAATAAGCACATGGTTTGTGTGAACCTGCTTGTTCCTGAGTGAGTACTGACAATGCAGTACCTTCACGTTCTGTAACAAAAAGTGTAAAAGGCTTACTGTAACATGGTGTCGCTAAAACTGGTGCTTGACATAAGGCTTTCTTTAAGTCGTCAAAGGCTTGTGTATGTTCCTGAGTCCAAGGGAGGGCAGTCGATGTCGCTGCCTCCTGTGTTGTCAATTGTATGAGTGGTTTCGCTAGAAATGCATACTGAGGGATCCATTGTCTACAGTAAGAAGTGAGGCCTATAAAAGCTCGTACCTCCTTTTGTGTCTTGGGCTGTGACATGTTTACAATTAACTGAATGCGGTCAGGTGTTAGCTGTCTCCCCCCTTTGGACAGCAAGTGCCCAAGGTAAACCACTTGCTGAACACAGAATTGCAGCTTCGAAGGGGACACCTTGTGTCCCTTGTCAGCCAGGAAATGCAAAACCGTCAGTGACGCTTGCTCACATTCAGGTTCGCTGCGGGCAGTGATCAGTAGATCATTGACATACTGTAACAGGGCAGTGTTGTCAGGCATGTGTATACTGTCTAGTTGTCTTTTCAGTGCTTGGCTATAGATGCTGGGGCTTTCTGTGAATCCTTGAGGTGCGCGTGCAAATTTGAAGCTTCGACCATTTAAACAGAATCCAAAAAGGTATTGGCTTTCTGGATCAATTGGGACACTAAAGAAGGCGTTCTTCAGATCAATTACAGTAAAGAACGTCGCTTCGGAATCAATGGCAGTCAATAGAGATGAGATGTCTGGAACCACGGGATACTGTGGTACAATGCATTTATTCAATTCGCACAAATCGATGACTAATCGATAAACTGGGGGTGCATTTGGATCAGTACGTTTAAGAATCGGAATGATAGGGGAATTACATAGATTCGAGTCGGTTTCAACAACCACTCCTTGTGCAATGAGCTCGTCAATGATTTTCAGTAAAGCGGCTACAGCATCTGGGGGTAACTTGTATTGTCGGATTCGTGGTAGTACTACTCCTGGCCTGAGTGTGACTCGATATGGTGTAATGTGCATACAACCTACATCAGTGGGGCCTTGTGCCCATAAATGTGCAGGAACATTCTGTAATCTGGGATCAATATCTCTTAACACATAGTGACGCTTAAAGTCACGTAGGAACAATCTTACTCCTTCCGGAGAACAGCAAATAACAGCTCCTAGAGCTTTCAGTGTCTTGATACCTAACAAGTTTTCTGGACATGATTTCGTCAATAACAAATCGGTAGTGCGAGACAACGGACCAACTAAAAGAGGTACTGGTTTCAATACTTCATTCACAATAAGTTTGCCTGAAAATCCAAGGGAAACATTCTGGGAGCCTGAGAGGGGTGCCCCTGGAACCTCGTCATGACTTATAGTTGTCCTGCTTGCCCCTGTATCAATCAAAAACTTTCTATCTTTCCCTAATACTTGACTATGTACGTAAGGACCCTCTTGATCTACAGGGACCTCAATAAGAGGCAAGCCAACTTCCCTCTCTAGGCTGTTTCATGTGTATCGCTGATAATCGGGATAATCTGTTTGTGCATACTGGTACATCTGTTGCGTTGCATGTTGTGTTGCGGCAATGGGCTGTGGCTGTGGTACCGCTACGGTCTGCACTGTCTGTTGTGCAGCTTGCATAGACTGGATATTCTGTGATACTTGTTGTTGGGCCTGGTCCTGTCTAGGAGAACGCGGTCTTTCTTTAGTTTTACCTGTAGCTATATTGTGTTTCAATACTGCACAATCGTTTATATAGTGACATGGCTGTTTACAATAGTTACATGTCCCTTTAACAGGACCTGCTGAATTATTGGACTGTGTCATACCCTTTTTATTACCGTCAGCTGAAACTGACTGGGCAACTAGCATTTTCATTTTCGTGTCTTTCATACGTCTTTGTTCGTGCTCATGTTCTTCCCTAATTCTATTCTGGTGATACTGTAACATTTGTAACATTTGTGAAGGCGTGTTTGCTTGCCATGTACTCTCGACCTTTAGTACTCGGTTCTTAACCTGGGGCAGGGAATTTTCGACCAATTTGGATACAAAAAGATGTGGATATGACTCGCTACTTGCTTTCAGGCCACTATTAATAACAAAACATTTCTCAAATCGGGAATAAAAATCACTAGTGTCTTCATCGGGTTTCTGTTTGCAGGCTGAGATTGCATCCCAGTCCTCCTTCTTTGTTGCTAACAAACGTGGCAAAACCTGTACTAACAATCCTGGTAATGCTTTAGTTTTGTCCCCAAGCCCTAGGCCTGGGGTTCGAGTATTTTCTTCGTTCTCTAATGCAGCCCAATCAATCTTTTGCTCTCCCACCTCCCATTCTTTTTCTTTCAGTTTCTCGTAAATACCGGCAGGCAGTAATACTTTTAATATTTTCATAATGTCGGGATAGGTATAATCACCCATGAGTAACATGTCTTTTATTTCACCGTGAAAATCTGCAGGGTCTTTATCGTGACTAGGCACTAGTTTCTTCATTTCTAATAGTTCCATCTTTGTTATGGGCGTGTACACAAACACACGTCTAAAGGTATTATCATCATTCCTAACTGGATGCACTTCTCGCAAGGGTTTCTGTCTGTCTATGTAATACATTTTTCTTTCTACGGGCGGAGCTGGAACAAACTGTGGATTCAGGAAAGCACTATACTTGTGTCGATGTTCTAGAATTACTTTAATTAATTCGGTACCTAGACCTCTCCATTTATTCATGAGTAGCTCTATTAGTATATCCGGTAGGGGCCCCGGATCGGAATGTTGGCTTTTATACAATATAAGGAGGTGCTGTATCATGTACATACCAGCTAGTCGCTGTTCGTCTGGGGAAAGATTTAAAAAGGTCTGTGCTAATGTGTCATTACTATATTTATCAGAATTGTCAGCCCATTGTACGGCTGACCTGGCTAGTTCTTGTTCGTCCATGGAATTGAGTACATGGTACCCCATTCGTTCTTGAAGTATTCTATCAGTAGCCTGGAATAGATGTTCAGGAGTCTTCGGATTTGACATAGCAGTGTGAAAAAGTCTCTTACTTTCTGGACGTATCGGTTTATCAAAGGGTCTACCCCTCCCTACGTAGGCTATTGTTCCTCTATCTTCTGTCTCTTCCTCTGGTTCCTCCTCTGAGGATTTATTTGCATCAGATTCTGCTTCCCTTTCAGCTCTCGTTTTTGCATGGAATACTACTATTTCTTTACGAATCTTTCTGTACATGGCCTCTATACAATTTTGTTTATCATGTTTTCCGTCTGAAATATTCTGGCTCCATGCAGTTAGTACCTTCATCTCTTCTTGATTTACACCAGGCCTGTCTCGTTCTCTTATGAAACAGTTTATGAGGAATCTTAGTTTTAGGCTCTGAATGTCGACTTTCTGATGCGCCATGGCTTCGTGAACACATTCCGGACCCTCCCCCGTCTGGACGAACTGATATATCCTGTCTAGATTAGCTTTTATTCCTGGAAACAGAACTAAAAAGTCGGCAGCACGTCTTATACGTATTGAGGCTAATAACATGTAACCATCTTTGCCTGGTATGGGGTCATATCTACAATATGTGATAAGTTCTTTCACTTTTTCACTGGTAATCGGTTTCGGAGTACGTTGCATTGCTAGTTCTCTAACATCTAATCGATGTACTGGTGGCGGGGTCTGGAAACCTCCTGATGCACCTCCTGAAGCGGAGGCTTGAGTATGATCTGTCGGTAGGGCTGTGTCAGGCCCGAAAGGATTTTGCGAATTAATAGGGTTAATGGGGTTTGCAGGAAGTGGTGGAGGAGTGTCCTGTTGTTGGGGATAGCGGTCAGGGGGTGGTATGCGTGCAGGCGGGACATTGGTATATTCGGGAGCTACATCGTCTAAATAGGAAGAAAGGAAAATATTTTTTCTGGTCTTGTGACGTAATTTAGTCGGAACCAATGGAGGGGGCAGATCCTTCGGTATTTCCGGAGTGGCCTTAGGTAAACCCTCGGCCAGAAGAGGATACATACCATTCATAAGAGTGTTTCGTTGTCGGTCTACTTGTTCTGCTTTTACTCGTATGCCTTCTTCAACTAATACGTTTTCTCGGGCTTTGTCTGAATCCTCTCTATGTTTTTCTGCTTTTCTGAATTCTTTCTCTGTACGTCTGTGTGATTCTTTACGCCATAATTCAATGGCATCTTTCTGTGACTGTCTGGCTTTCTTTTTCCATAATGCTTCTTCTACTCTCATGATGCACTCGGCATCCCATGTCCCTGTAGCAGGCCATCTCTGATTCTCTGCTAAATCTTTGGTGTAATCTACCCACAAATCGAGATATAATACAGCATCTAAGCCGTGTTTGTGGTACATAAAATACCCTGGAGTGTCCCTGGGTGGAATGGGAACAGCTTCCTCTAGTATCCCTTTTCTAGTTCCTATCTGTTTCAGTTTGGAAAACAGCGGCATGTTTCAGCCGTACTACTTGGTACTTGATACTTACTTGGAGCTTGGACACAACTAACACAATAAACACAATAATGTAGATCGAACAATCACTCATACCACGACATTAAAACACATTTAAACATTTTGAAAAACGAACAATAATAACTAGAAAAAAACTTGCTACCTGCATACTCGATATACTGCTAAACAGTACAGATACACCGCTAAACAGTGCAGACCGGGTCTGCGTACCCAAACCCGTCTTGACCGGGCACCAATTAATGCACCCGTCTAGATGCGTCCCCAGCAACGGTACTCACCGGGAAGCACGGAAACGGAAGGCCTCGGAAACTCGACACTGGACTGGACCGGACTGGACTCGACTCGACTCGTGACGTAGATACTTCGGAACTTCGGAACTGGTGGGCCTCTGAATACCTCAGACTTTGCTCTCTCAGCTAGGCTCTGGTCGGGATCCTCCGCACTCCTCACCGCCTCGTCTGGGTGTCGATCGCAGCCTCACGCACCTCCGTTGGCCTGAGGGAGATACAGGAAATCCTGCGGGTACGCGTAGTTGTCCGTCCGGCTGTGGCAGGGGGCTAGGCCTGCAACGCACCGCCGGCGCGTAAGGTGGGGGAGGGGTCCCTGTTCGGGCGCCAATTATGTGGTAAATTTAAATTACCTATACTTAATTTATGCGGTAAAGTTCAATAAGAATAACTCAGTCAAAAAATAAGAGGCAGAGTCCGTGGCATCTGAGTTTTATGAAGGTTTTATTCCTTAAAAAGGAATTGGTTCGAACCAGGTAGCATGCTCCATCACCACAAGGGCTCAGGAAGGGAATGGACATGGACATGTACAATGCTTTATTAACAGAACATCATATATATAGTCAATGCATATAGGGCAAACTGCCACCCTACGGGTATCCTGGCCCTCAGACTTGAATAAGACCAACATGAACGTAGACCAGAGTAACAGCGGGGACAGGGCTAGAGATCGATCCTAGGGAAAAGCAAAGTTTTCAGGCTCTTTCTAAACTCGGCCAGGGAGTTGGCTTTTCTGATGCACTGAGGCAGCTCGTACCATAAATGTGTGGCTGCCACACTGAAACCCCCCCATCCTAGAGTGCCTAACTCTGGCAATCGTCAGCAGATTTGCGCTGGAGGAACGAAGCTGCCTCTTGGGATTGTACCAGGTGAACTTCTCTTGCATGGGACTGGGCCCGAGTCGTGTACTGCTGTATAAACAATACAGAGTGATTTGAAATGAACCCTTTCCTTGATAGGCAGCCAATGAAGGTCTCTCAGAGCCGAGGTTGTAGAGGACCTGCGTTGCCTATTTAAAACCATCTTTGCCACCATAGACTGGACTCTCTGCAACCCCTGAAAGATGTATTGCGGTGCTCCCAGGTACCGGGAGTTGCAGTAGTCCAGCCTACTTAGCACTATATTCCTCACTACAAGGGAACACGAGTCCTTAGTAGCAGAAGAATCTGTCGAAGTATGTGCATCAGAGAGAAGCACGCGCTAACGGTTTTGTTGGCCTGCGACTCCATTTGGAGGTTACCGTCTACCATAACCCCCAGATTACGCACCGTATTAACTGGAACCAGAGGCTCCTCCTCAGGAGTAAGCCTGAACTCCAGAGGTAGATGCTGGGACATTCTGGCAGAGGGGCAGTACACCACCTCTGTTTCCCTCCATTGAATTGTAATGAATTTCTCCTAAGCCATCCAGCAGTCTGACGCATACTTTTCGGGAACATATCCATGGATACCGCACCAGTTGAATGTTGTCTGAGTAGTTGACCAGGTCAATGCCAAAAGATTTCATAATGGGGAACAGAGGCTGTAAATACATATTAAAAATAATAGGGCTGATCACAGAGCCCTGCGGCAGCCCATGATGTACTGGAGACTTGCTGGAGGTGAAAGGTGTCATGGTCACCACCTGTTGTCATCCTGAAAGGTAGGACTGTAGCCACTGTAGGGCCCATCCTGTCATCCCTATCCTCTCCAGTCTTTCCAACAGTACTGTATGGCTCACCGTATTGAATGCAGCTGACATATCTAGTAATACTAGGATGGTATCATTCCCATTGTCCGCTCGCATTCGTAGATTATCCAGTACGGTTGCCAGGGCAGTCTCTGTGCCATGACCTGGAGAAACCCAAATTGGTCCCTGTCCACCAGATGGCTATCCTCCAGATAGCATGAGAGACATTTGCTAACTGCTTTTTCCAAGATTTTAATTGGATATGACAGAAGGGAAATGGGTCTAAAATTCGCTGGTGTCCTAGGGTCCAGTGAGGGTTTTTGTAACAGAGGTTTCACTACTGCCTCCTTCCACGCCTCCGGGCCCACTCCTTCTTCCAGGGAATGGCTGCAGAACTGTTGCAGCCAAGGAAAGGTTTCTTGACCAATAGTTTTCCAAATTTTGTGCGGGAGGGGGTCAAGAGGGGAGCCCGAGGACACACTATTAGCCAGGTTATTAAAAGAGTCATCCGTGAAGACTTGAAAATTACCCAAGGAGATATTCAGCCGGGACATTTCATCCGGCCTCTGGATAAAATTATCCTGGTCACTATTATTGTTAGGATGAAGATCTCCAACAATTTTAGCTATTTTGTCTTCAAAATGAGCAGCTACCTTATTGCTCATACAAGTAGGACTGGAGAGGTCCTTAAAGATTTTCAAAAGAGCTTCGGTGCTATTAGAAGCTTGTAAGATGGAGTTGGCATAAAAGTCAGATTTAGACTTTGCAATAGACTCCTTATATTTAGCCTGAACTAATTTCAGTTCTTTCTTGTCTAGGTCTGAATATTTCTTCCTCAATTTTATCTTGGCTTTCTTGCATGACAAACGCAATTATTTCAGTTCCTCATTATACCAGGGGGCTGAAGCTTTCTTCCTATTTTTAGGACTTTTTACTGGGATTATCAGGTCCAAAGTGCTGGCTATATGGTTACAACATAATTGGTACCTCTCCTCTACAGAGATGGAGGGGGTAAAGAGATTTAAATTCATAAAATTCGGCTGAGTATTGTTTTTTCCTAATTTAGCCAACTCTCTTCTCCTCCGGTAGGTCACAGGACAGTCATTGTTATCCTCAAGTCTGAGTGCCTTGATGGTAAAGTGGACTAGATAGTGATCGGTCCAACTTTGTGGCAGTATGTCTATCACCTCTGTCTCAGTCTGTGTGGTAAACAGCAGATGTAGGATATGCCCCCCATGATGAGTAGGTTGTTGAACCAATTGTTGTAAGTAGAGGTTCATACAGGTGTTCCTCAAATCTCTCAAATGACTGCCCAGACTTCCGTTATCCCATAAATTAAAATCTCCCAATATAATCATTCTTAGAGTGGGTTAGGGTCAGGTTAGTGCTGATGTCCAAAGTGCTAGAAATTGGGAGCCTCATTTATGAAAGCCTTGCGCCACTGGTGCTTCACTTTTTCCCATGTTAAAAGTGACGGACCGGCGGCACAAGGCCTTCATAAATAAGGCCTCGGGTACCTTGTCCTGGGGGCATGTAACAGATCATTTCTGTGAGTAGCCAACCTCTGGCCTCCTGCAGTGAGAAACCCAGGATTTCGATCCCTTTGACCTCATCTATCTTTAGCGGCGCAAATTTCCATTTCTCCTTAAAAATCACCCAAACCCCTCCTCCCCTCCCCACAGACCTCGGTTTGTGAAAGACTTTATACCGTTCAGGGCAGACAAATCCCATTTCTACAGTGGAGTCTGCACTAGTCCATGTCTTAGTTAGGAAGAGGACATCCAGATCCATGTCTTCTTTCATGAGGAATACCTCCAAATTGTGTTTTACTTGAGATCTGCTATTGATCAGTGTAATGATGGCTCTTACTCCACATTCATTACCATGTTCTTTATTGGCAACACTGCTTAACATACCACAGACGATGACAACATGTCTTTGTTCCCTCATCAACTGTCCCACCCTGGAACCCCACATACACGTTCCTATTCTAAGAATCTACCCCACATTCCTAACTAAGAATACTAAAAATACTACAAGACAACACATCTTCCCCCTTTACAATAATAAATAAACTAAGGAAAACTATGTACAACAAAAAGGAAAGAAAAAAAACCAAAAACAAATAATAAATAAAACTAAACTAACATATAATCTTTAAGTCTGTGAGGAGTATGAATGACTCTTCCAAATCTTCCCAATCTCATTGCATCTGTACAAGTTTGTTCACACAACTCTTCATTTTCTATGCAATTATCTTCTTCAATTCTTACTTCATCTTCCACTTCATCTTCCCACAACCATTCCCCGAACATAGCTGTAGCTTCCCCAACATCCTCCTCCTCTGCTTTTTTACATTTTTACACTTAGCTATACGACTCATATGCCATACCCGACCATCACTAAGTCTAGCCAAGTTTTTTAGAAATTCCACAACTCTACAAGGCTTGGAAAAAACACTTTCTCCCTTAGCCACTTTCCCCCACTTCTTTGTTTTTACCCAATCTCCTACTACAAGTTCTTCCACCCTTGTCACATTCTTCTTATCATAGTTAATTGTGTACACTTGTTGTGCTTTTATGATATTCTCCTTTACTTTTTCTGGTGACCATTCAATATGTTTCGCACTATCCATCCAACCAGTATTGTATTCTCACATGCAATTTGGATTGTCCCTTTAATGACGCGATTAAATCGCTCTACAGCTCCATTACCAGAGGGATGATATACAGACGTCAATGCATGTGTTATGCCATTTCACTTCATATCCCATCCTCGTCGCCAAAATTGTAATGATGGCTCTTGCTCCAGATTCATTACATGTTCTTTATTGGCAACTCTGCTTAACATACCACAGACGATGACAACATGTCTTCGTTCCCTCATCAACTGTCCCACCCTGGAACCCCACATACACGTTCCTATTCTAAGAATCTACCCCACATTCCTAACTAAGAGTACTAAGAATACTACAACAGAACAATCAGCCCCCAGTTCAAGGGCTTTTAATTGCGGCCCACAGCAGAAGGACAATGATAATGTTCCCTACCTACCCTCTTACCTACTTTAAGCAACTGTTCCCTTGAGTATGTTGTCTGACCTTGTTGTCCGTCGGAACAAGCAGTGTGGCTGGTACTGAGCGCGTCCAGAGCGCAGACGGGCGCAGACGAGCTTGCCTCTAGTGTGCCCAAAATAGACAGGCAAGTGCAGTCAGCCATACACTAGAGCGCGATCAAAAATGGAGCTCACTAATGAACTAACCTTTAATCCCCAGACCCAAGATGGCGCTAGTGTCGGATCAGTTTGTCGATTTCGCAGGTAGCAATACACTGCCCCAGCTTCCCCACAAACAAATGGTCCGCGTGAAATCGGTCAGGTAGAGTCTGGTTCGCTGCACGCTTGTACTACCTGCCCTAAATATGCAGGCAAGTGCAGTAAGCTGGACACTAGAGCGCGATCAAAAATGGCGCTCACTAAGGAACAACTATCCTTTAATCCCCACACCAAGATGGCGCTAGTGTCGGATCAAGGAGCCTTGAGGGGACTTGAATCCCGCTAAGCTGAGAAATTTTAAATGCGAGTAAGCGGACTTTTTAAAGGCAATTTTATGTCACAAGGTATTAAAATAAAAACAAACTATTTAATTCTAAAATATCAGTTCGCCGATTTCGCAGGTAGCAATACACTGCCCCAGCTTCCCCACAAACAAATGGTCAGCATGAAATCAGTCAGTTAGAATCTGGTAGCATTTAATTTATTGGCCCTGGATACATGGTACCCAATGAACCATGTTTAAAGG
The DNA here is from genome assembly GCF_964263255.1 of Lissotriton vulgaris. Taxonomy (NCBI): domain Eukaryota; kingdom Metazoa; phylum Chordata; class Amphibia; order Caudata; family Salamandridae; genus Lissotriton; species Lissotriton vulgaris. The sequence goes on from NC_141697.1 coordinate 1,033,801,720, forward strand.
AGAGAGCACATGCACTACACTGGCCAGAAGTGGTTAAATGCCCAAAGTTCTAAAGTCAACAAAAAGAAGGTCAGAAAAAGAGGAGGAGGAAGGCAAAAACTTGGGGTGACCCTTCAGAGAGGGCCATTTTCCAACACAGAGATATATAGGGAGTGTACATTTTCAAACAACCCGATGTACTCTGAGCCAACAACTGAGTTGTACCATACAATTGTTTTTCATTGAGTAATTAGTATAGAACAAATCATATGGTGAAATATGTAGAGTGAATAATGGCTATCAAGGAAATGTATTTCTGAAATGGGCACAACATATGGAGTTTAGGAGCAGTAGTTATTTGTGCATCTCTGAATTTGTGGGTACCTGTTCGAGCATATGACTTACAGGCTATTTTACAAAATGTCTTCTTTCTTACACACTGGCTCCCATTTGGAAGGCACATATGCAGCAAAATCCAACTGGTAACACCAGATTTTCTGCTATTCATTGCTCCCTCATGTCTTCCAATAAAAATGTAGCCTAACTTGTGTGGGTAGGCCTAGTTCCTGGGACAGGAAATGGTCCAAAATGTAGTATGGACACATCACATTTTTCCACTGAAATATGACTCTTTTTTACCCCCTAATTCTTATGATAAATATAGTCCCTCACTTGTGTGGGTAGGCCTTGTGCCCGGGGCCAGAAACAGCTCAGAATACAAAAAGGATACATCACAATTTTCCACTCAAAACGGACCTGTTTTTTTGTAAACTAGGTAGATGTGGATTGTGGGCTCTAACTAGGCTGCACCTAGGAATACCACTTTGCATTGTGATGCATATAAACAAGTAAAACATGCGATAACTATATTGTGCTATCCCATATGACACGCTGGTACTGAAATAGATGTTTCAGACACATCAGAATAGCTGACAATTATACAAAAGCCCCATACTTGGGAAACATTGCACAAAACTCAATTGAAGAATAGACACATATCAATACAGTAGATTCAAGCTAGGTCATGAAGAGGGATGCGGTGGCAAACAAGCAGAGTAGGCTTACTAAGAAACTGTACACATAAGCAAGGCTGCAACAATCATACAACTTCATTAGAGAAAGAAAAAGGAAATTAAAGAAATAAACATGGCAGAGGTTGGAACCGGACAGGAAAGAGAAGCATTGTAGTTGGAGGGCTGCATAAGTAGTGGTAACATTTGCTGCATCATAATTGCAAGCATCCATTAGGCAAGGAAAAAAAAGAAAATTGACTATAGTCGAGTAACAACATCTGACATCTGAAACTTACTTTGTAACAGATATGCTCCCATTGAAAATGATAAGTGAGCACTTCAACAAAGGCCATGCTAATGGTTTGTAGTACCATAAATCAGAAAGACATGAAATATCAGAAACAAGTTTATAAGAAATTGAATATAAGAAAGGGCATCATTTTTGCAATGTTCTCCCCACATCGTCCTGTTTGGTTTGCTGGCTTTAGGTCTGCTGTTTTACAAAACTGCAATGCAACATGGCAAAAATGTGTGCTTATATATTATCAATGTCACCCTTAGTGTGTGTCTTGTTCCCCACAGAGCAGGGTGTCTAATTTATGTAAATGGCATATTCTGTTTAATAAGGAAAAGTATGTCCTAACAGTGAAGAGGTTCAAAATGCAGATTGTCACTTTATAAGCAGGGGTGGCAGGTGACATTTGAAAGTGGTGGGGTGTAAAATGATTGGCATACTGCACCGTCACAAGACAGGGTAGCTCAAACAGCATTAGGTGGGTTCGAGGGGCTTCTCCCCCATGAAAAGTTTGAAAAAAGAGAGGAAAAATTGTGCATTTTCAAGCAAATTTGAGAAAGCAGGAAGGTTAATAAAGCAATTGTGAAAGTGTAGTTATTACATTCATAAAGAGATGTCATATAACATAGGTAGCTGCTTATTCAGTATAACCACAGAGCTTCATAACAGACTTCGAGATACAATGTATTTCTGAGTACCTCACTCACAGATGTTTTTTACTTAACAAACAACTGCAAACAGGAAAAAGTCTGGGGACCCGTAATAACCCCTGGGCGGTTTGTGTATTAGGATCGGCGCGGGCCTTTCAGCCTTGGGCCGTGCATGAGCAGCGCCCTGAAAATAATTGGCCTCTATTCGTAGAAAAACCATCATATGACAATGTTATACTCTCTTTAAAATCAATAAATAACATTTCTTTAACATACAGAAGAGATTCACCCCAATACATCAAACTGTTTTTGTACAGAGCATTCCATGAACTTGCGTATTGGAAGGATTTTCATATGTGATGGCATAGGAAAAGGACCTGTAAAGCACACCCTTTGTCATGAAAATAATACTGATTGTTTTAATTCCCACCCGACCCACACATATTCATTGCCATCCTTTGTCAGCATGCACAGTGAGGCAAAGACCCACAATGAAGAACCATTCTTCGCTTAAACAGCTTTTATTTACGCGTCTTTGCAAATATGACCTAATTGGGTAGGTGGGGAGGTTCTCGATGTATAAGAATGCAAAAGGGCACTTTTGGTTAAAAGGGAGGGTCTCTCTATGGTGCGCGCCCTCTGCTCTCCACACTTTGTAACACGTAAAGTTGAGAGAATTGTAATGGCACTTCCAGGTGTCTCTGGCCTGCTGAGATGCTCTGGGGGGCACTGTACCAGCAAGGGTACCAGCCACCTCGAACTGTCAGGACATTTCACCTAAGCAAGCAGCACCTTGCTTTTATGCCGCCATAACCTGTTACCACTGTGTTCGCTGTGAGGTGCTTTGTTTTTACCATTCCCTACTCCCCTACCTCTCACTCACTCCCCGTTCACGATAGAAATAAATATATGGAAGAAAAAATTGACGCTCGCCTTTCATCTTTTCTGCAAATCGATTGTCCCAAAGCGTCTGTGGTGTGGTAACATGTCTTAGCCAAGCACAGAAGGCCCCCACTTTCATGGTGAACTGTACAGCAGCTCATTTCTTTTATGGTGGTATCTTGGGTGGTATGTCCGCTTCACAAACTTTAACATTAAATGGTAATTACAACAACTGGTACACCTGTTACCTTAACTTTGCAGTACACTACTGTAGAGAGACACAACACCGGCACGAGGTCCATCTGTGTGGTGCGAGTGAGTGCGACTCCTGACTCCGTGGCGCAGTGATGTGCCGGAGCCGGACGCTGCAATGACAGAGTAGGAAATGGCCAATCACTACTGCATGGCTTAACATAAGCCACAGTGATTGGCCAAAGTGCGATAGTGCCACCACCCACGCGTGGCAAGCATATGCCATTGCTTGCACAGCCTCAGTCTGCGAGGTCTCTCAGTGTATCCTGGTGCTTTTAATGCAGCGCTGGTGCACCAGGATTGGCTAAAGGGCATGGTTACTCCTCGCCCCGTTAGGCCCCAGGTCCCTCAGCAGTCGCTACGGGAAGGAAAGGTATTACTGTGCGGCGTGTGCGCATGTTCCGGCTGGTCATAAAAATGATTAGCCCAAAACCAGACATGCTCACTGCTGCTGCACTGTCTGCTGCGCTGCTGTGCTCATTCACGCTGCCGCAGCCCCGCCCCCCCACCCCTTCAGCCAGCACCGTCCGATTGAGCCAGGCTTGTCGCAGGTGGTAGCAGCTGCAGTGAGATTACTTTGTTAATGTGTTTGTTAACTTAATACTGAATTAAATTTTAGCGTGAAGTCCATGTATCCAGGCTTATTGGGGCAATGCCCCAATGGACGCATCGCCACTGTTTATAAGTAAAGCTGTATGTTATGTAGACTTCAGTTGGAAGCCTCTGTCATGTTTGCCAGTTTTAAAACAGGTTATTCACTGAATTGGAATGGCAACAGTGGAAACATAACCTGTTTCACACTGTTGCTGTCTTATAAAGGAGTTTCAGTCTGCTCTGATGGGCTCCTAGAGCTCATGAATGCAGCCCTGGTTCTCTGGCTACTGATTACTCCTCTGTCTCTGCATAGAAGTTGAAAGCAGAGGCAGATTATTTGTGGTGGACATAAAAAATATAGAATTCAAGCTAATATTGAATAGTAAGGATGGTTTTCACCTCAAAAGTTCTTCACTTTTGTTGACCATTTGATATCACTATTAGGCTCTCAAAGATAAACACCCCCATTATTCACTGTTACCCATCACTAATTCTATATAGTACTTACCCAGACTTCCTTATGAATAAGCGCCACTTTCATATAACTTGATCTGCGAAATGCTTTAATGGTCAATAAAAGTTATTTTTCACTTGTTATTAACAATCAAAATCACTGATGAAGATAAAGTAGTGATAACATCATGAATTTCATTAGGAATGCTGTAAAGTTAAGAAACTCAATAGGGGAGGGCTCTTGAAGGGACCCTTGTAGTGTATATGTTGTAAACTACGTACTTGCATTTCTCTATGGTTTTGATTGTACTCTATGCTCTCTGTGCCCTGTTCTAGAATGGTTATGTGTTTGTGGACTCCAGGTTCTGCTAGGTCAGTTGGTTGACTGGTCAGCAGGCGCTGGGTCTTACTCTGCTGTGCTTAAGAATAAACCCCTTATTCTACATAACTTGTTGATGGCGTTTACTTACAACATTTTGGCGACTTGTGCCTGCTGATTCCTGGCTTCTTCCGTCTTCAAAGGCACCCTGAAGCAGTTTCCAGTCGGAGCACAGTTTGGCAGTTGGATCCAGCAACAACGAACCCAGTGATGCCTAAATATCTCATAGCTTGAGATTTTTCACATCGGAAACCATTTCTGACGAGTTGAGGGAATTCAAAGCTTTTTCATAAGATTTTAATGAAGATATACTCAGTCCACTCGTGAGTACTGCCGTTCCTTGGCAACCAGTTTGAATTTCCCTACTCTCCATTTTCTCTCCTGTACTCGAGCGAGTGAGCGTGACCCAGAGCGAGCGGCTGACGTTTGCATTCTCAGAGCGAGCGTCTGACGTCTGAATTCACCGCAAAGACTTCCTTTGTGTTTCAAGCCTCGCTTTCATTTTCTGGCCATTTTCGGTGACGTTTCTGCGTGTCAAGCCTCACTTTGGTCCGGCGGCCATTTTAAAAGGACTTTGTCAACAGTTTTTGCCGTGTCTTGCCGATCTCCTCACTTTCAATCGGGGATCGGTTTCGCCAGTCAATAATTACTGTTCTTTAACAAGAGAGGTATTTACAATTAATATTATTTTTTTTGTTTACCTTTATTTAAGATGGCAATGGCACAGAATGTGAATATTACGCTTCCTCCACCATTTCTAAACGAACCAGGGAATCCTCCTGTCCGATGCGAGGATTAGTTCATTATCTTTGACAATTACTTGGAGGCAATTGATGGTCAGGAGTTTTCTTCAAAGAGAAAAAAGGCCATCTTGTTGAGTACACTTGGCAAGGAGGGACAAAGAATTTTTAGATTTTTACCAATTGCCCTACAGGCAAATGGTGAAGCCATTCCTGATCTTTACAAGGAAGCTGTTTCCAGGTTGGAAGTTAAGTTCTCTAAAGAGGAGAATCTTGTGATGCATCGATATAAGTTCTATACCCATAAACAGAGACCTGAAGAGAATATTGATGACTTTGTCACCCGTCTGAGGGAATTATCAATAAAGTGCAAGTTTGGAACTATGGCTGAGGAGCTCATATGAGATCAGCTTATAGTGCAGTGTAGCAGCCACAAGATTCAGGAAAGACTCTGGGCGGCCAAAAACCCTACACTCAAAGTTGCTATTGAACTTGCGCAAGTTATTGAGGAGTCTGAGAAATGCATCAGAGTTATTGAGAATCCAAGAAGAAACAGTCAGAGCAGGAAGTTTCTGTTGTTTCGGATAGAGATGGAGAATCTGATTCTCATTTTTGTTCAGATGATTCCATCAGTGTCATCAAGAATAAGTTTTAGACTTTTCCTAAGAAGGCCTCTTCTCCAAACAAATTTTGTAATAGGTGTGGCAGCAATTTGCATTCCTTGGAGGCCAGGTTTTGTTTTGCAGCTAACAAAGAGTGTTTGAAATGTGAAAGACTTGGGCATTTTTCAAAGATGTGCAAAGCAAAGAAAAAACAAAAAGTTGCTGTTGTGGAAGATTACTCTTATGACAGTTCCTCTGTTGGTGAAAGGATGTTGGTCGTTTGTGACTCTGATGTTGCTAATGTTAGTGATCAAAGACTGAATAGACCTAAAGCTATTTTTACCATAGATGGGCGAGAGATTTCACTGATGGTTGACACTGGATCACGTCATACTATCATTCTTCAGTCAACGTTTAGGAAGCTTTGGGCCAACAAGTCTTTGTTCAAGAGTGACATATCTCCTAAGGGATTTCAAGGAGAAGCCATAGACATTATTGGTTACTTTGAATCTAACATTGTTATCATAGAGAGGTCCACAATTGGGAAAATGTATGTGTCTCTTGATGGCCCACCCATTTTGGGATGGGTTCACCAATTTGACCTGTATATTGTCATAAATCCAAGGGCTCCCGATCAAGTCATGGTTGTAGAGGATGATTCTGTTGATGTGATTTTGAGTGAGTTTGATTCTGTTTTCAGAAGCGAATTGGGCGAGCTTAAGGGCTATTCCCACATGATAAAGATGAAAGAGGGTTGTGTACCCATCCAACACAAGCTCAGAAGAATTCCCCTTGCGATTAGGAGTGAGGTTAAAGAGTTGTTGGAGGAAATGTTGCAGAGTGGGGTCATTGAACCTGTAGAAGGATCACCGTGGGTTTCTCCGGTGGTCATTTCTAAAAAATCTGATGGCAAGTTCCGCTTCTGTGTTGACCTCCGCTCTGTGAACAAGTGTGTGGTTGCCGATATTTTTACCCTCCCAAACATCAGTGAATTGGTGTCTACACTTGAGGGTGCTGAATATTTCTCTATGCTTGATCTTAAGAGCGCATACCATCAGGTTAAGTTACATGACACCTGTAAACATATCACCTCTTTCATCACCACGGAAGGTGTCTTCCAGTTCACACGGTTACCCTTTGGGTTGATTTCAGCGGCTAGCGTGTTTCAGCGTATGGTTCATGAGTTGTTTAAGGGATTGAGAAAAGTTGTCTACTTCCAAGACGATATTCTTGTTTTTGGCAGTTCTGCTTCTGAGCACAATATGACACTCAGACAAGTCTTACATAGGATTGGCGATGCTGGTCTTACTTTACGCAGGGAGAAGTGTGCTTTCCTTGTTCAGCAGATTGAATATCTTGGACATGAAATTTCTGTTGATGGTATTAAGCCAAAGAAGGATTTGTTGCTGGCTTTAAGGTCAGCTCCTCGCCCAAATGATAAGGATCAGTTGAGGTCCTTTATGGGCCTATGGGCCTTATAGAATACTATTCTAAATTTGTTAGCAACTTCTCTGAGAAAACTATTGATTTGAGAATTTTGCTCAAGAAGGGGTGCAAATTTGTTTGGGGTCCTAAACAAGAATCAGCCTTTGTTGTGGTCAAGGATGAAATTTGTAAGGCTGGTGTCTTAACCCCTTTTGACACTAGACTCCCTTCCATCCTCATGGTTGACGCGAGTGCGTTTGGTCTGGGTGCTGTCCTGGTCCAGAAACATGGTCATGTGGAGCCTCCTGTTGCCTTCGCTTCTAAAACTTTGTCTGATGCTGAGAAAAATACAGTGTCATCGAAAAGGAGGCTTTGACTGCTGTTTGGGGTGCGCATTACTTCCGCACTTATCTTTGGGGGATCAACTTTGTCATTAAAACTGACCACAAGTCTTTGCTTAGGATTCTTGCTCCTGGTGGTGCTGTTAGGGGTTCTCCCAGGTTGGCCAGATTAGCAGCCGAGGAACCTCCAAGCAGATTGTTTTTCTAGGTTGCCTCAGAAGTCCATGGTGTCTGATGTTTCCCTTGATTTGTTGGATGAAAGTGTTGCTTGGTTGCAAGATGTTGTTTCTTTTGGTGTTGGTTCTTTCTCGCATCAGGAGTGGATTGATGCCATGAGAAGTGATGAGGTTCTCAAGGATGTTGGTAGATTGCTCAAGGATGGTTCTAGGAGAGAGAGTTGTGTCCAGGTTTCTGTTCATCCTTTGTCAAGATTTTGGATGAATTATCTACTTGTGGGGATGACATTATTTTGCGCAATGACAAGTTTGTTCCGCCTTGTAGTCTCCGGCGCAAACTTTTTGATATTGCCCATGAGGGGCATCTTGGCTAAATCATGACTCAGCAGAGGCTCAAATCTAATTTCTGGTGGCCTGGCATGGATGCGCAGGTTGCTTTGTGGGTTGAGCAGTGTAGTATGTGTAAGGAAGGAGAAAAACGTTTGAAAGTGGCTGTTGGCAGTAGCAGGGGTGAGATTGTTTGTCCTGGTGTGCCGTGGCATACCATATGCTTGGATTTCATTGGACCCATGTCTGAATTGAGTCTGCATCAGCGTTTTGCCATTGTCTGCGTTGATGTTTTTTCTAAGTGGATTGTTGTCGAATTTGTTAAGGATATCACTACTGAGACCACTATTTTGTTTCTTAAGTCCTTGTTTCATTCTGAGGGTTTTCCCAGTGTTATTGTTACCGACAATGGGACCCAATTAGTTTCTCAGAAAATGCAATCTTTTCTTTCTCACTCTGGTGTGCCCCATCATCGCACTTCACTTTATAATCCTCGTGGGAACGGAATGTGTGAGAGGGTCAATAGGTTGGTGAAGGGAACAATTCAGCTGGCTGTCTCTGGTGGTCGTTGTGTGTCTGACCTTGTTCAGGAAATGGTTTGTGCACATCGAACGACTGTCCATGGGAATTCCACGAAATCTCCTTTTGAGATTTTACGTGGGAGGCCTCCAGGCTCAAAGTTTGTTCCTTCTTGAGTTAAGCAACTTTTGAGCAGGGGTGATCTTGCTGATTCCAAACTTGTTTTGCCTTCCTCCACTGTGGGTAGTAAGATTTCAAAAGGGGATTTGGTCAAGGTTAAACCGGGGAGGTGTGCCAAAGGTTTAACCAAATTTAGGGGACCTTTTTCTGTTAAAAAAGTTTTCCCTAATTATGTTCTTCTTGAAAATGGTGAGAAGTGGAATTTGAGGCGGGTTGCTGTCTATCAGAAATATGGGCTAACATCTTCCCAACCTGTTTCTGATGCCTCTGTTTCTGCTCCTTGCAATTCTTTTTCTGTTTCTTCAAATGAGGAGGGGGTAGTGGTTACATGTTCTTCTCTCAAGAGTGTGTTCCTTCTTCTTCCTCTTCTGACAGGTTGTGCTTCGGTGGTGGTGATGCATCTGATTCTGGTTCCTCTGCTTTACGAGGTTCCACCACTATTGCTTCGCCTCCTCCCCTTCCCCCTTCTCTCTCCACCCCCAGGGTTCCAAGGTATCGTAAACCACTTTCTTATTTGAATGATTATTTTTGCTCATTGTTTTCCTTTCTTTTTTTTTGTTGTTTGTTTATAAAGATGGGAGATGTGTTGTAAACTATGTACTTGCATTTCTCTATGGTTTTGATTGTACTCTATGCTCTCTGTGCCCTGTTCTAGAATGGTTATGTGTTTGTGGACTCCAGGTTCTGCTAGGTCAGTTGGTTGACTGATCAGCAGGCGCTGGTCCATACTCTGCTGTGCTTAAGAATAAACCCCTTATTCTACATAACTTGTTGATGGCGTTTACTTACAACAGTATACTGTTCATATGATTGCACATTTAAACCCGCGATAGTCTTATTTATTGTAATGTAATTCTTTTTTTTAAACCTGTATATACGTGTACTTTTATGATGTTTTTTAACTATCGAATAAAGAATTACTGACTGACTGACTGAAGTAGTGATAACATTTTGTGAAACAAATTACTTTGTAATGGCTCAGTGATGATTATACTAAAATGATTATACATTACTATATTGGCATTATTGATTCTGCTTCTGCAGACCTCTGACCGCCTGTAAACTGCAGTACTGTTAACACTAACCAGGTAGCAAGATGTACCCATCTAGGGAGGCATATGAATAGTTTGGTAATACAAAGAGCGTCTTTTAAAGCTCTTACATTTGAAGTAGAGACCCTAGAGCAGGATGTCAGGAATGGGACCATTCATGTTCAGAGCCAAACTATACATTATGTCAGTGGTCTGAGTTGGAATGCAACCAATTTCAGAACTGACAGAATATAGTAAATGTTATTTCCATAGATTAAAGGCTAGAAGGAGGAACAATATTTCTACATTTGGAAGAAATGTAGGGTTATTTTGTGTGAGGAACTCTGGGAAGGTTGCAGAAAACTGAGAAAGAAAGGTCTCAAAGGGCAGGTGAGCATTTTCTGGGAACCTGCCAGGATTGGATCTTTTTAATTCTCTTTTCAGTGTCTAGTGTAGAGCATAAGACTGACATCCCACCACAATCTCCTCGGAACATATCTGGGCCAATGAATGAACATTGAAAGAGAAGAAGATTCTGCCTGACTATTAAAATGAATGAGACCCAAGGGTTCATGAATTGGATTTTCCTGGATTTTGTGTCTTTGTTGCTCAATACATATTTCTTGCTTTATCCAAAGTGTTTTGGGAATTTTAATGTTATGTGTTCTTAATTGTAATGCTGCTTCATACTGGTAGGATTCACAAATATTTATCTGAGGATCAGCTTGCTGCTTATGACATTGCTACCAGGGTTGAGCAGATGTTCTTTTAGAACTATCCTTTAATCATACAAGAATGTGCTTCTTAGGATGGTAAGGGTATCCCTGTCAATTCAATAATGCTATTTAACACACAAAATATCTGAAAGCCCATTTAAAGGAAAGATGAGCCAGTTTGGTAAAACAATAAAAGAATATTAAATAATCATTATTATTTAATTCCTGCAAATGTAATAGAATCAGTTTGTAAAAAATGCACTTAGCTGTTGTCCCACATATAACCTTTATTTGGTGAGATAATTTTAGGATGATTCAAACTTAAGAAAACATCCAACAATACACATAGAACAATTGGACATTTGTTATAGTATTGTTATGTATAAAAATGGAAATCTGGAAAATGTAAGTGCTTCTAGAGATAATAGTCTTTGTTTAAATTAATCTACAACCCTAATTAAGAAAAAAGGAGTGAATTTCAGGGCTTCTCTATTAAGGAAAAATAAAATAATGAGGACCGAAGGAAAGAAGTAGGAGGAAGGTGAAGAAGGGTGGAAAACATGTATGTGAGGGGAAAATCAGTGGAAAGAGGTAAAGGGGCTTTGGGTAACCCCCAAAAGTATACATTAAATAAAATGTTATCCAGAAAAAAATCACTGGAATAAAAGGAGGTCAACAATATAGGATCTATGCAATTCATTTAGACAAGCCCACAAAAAGAGCACTATTTCTTTGCAATGAATGGCACTCACTGCTTTAGGAAAATACTTACAAATTACGTTTACAAATACGTTGCTACCCAATGGAAAATGTGAGAAATTGGGTTGTTGGTTCAATTAGGGTTACCTATATACAAGCAACCCTGTCATGGTGAACAATACAAGTCATTAAATTAACCTTTGCTTAAACCTTGCTAGCTTGGCACTGAAATCTGTCAGACTTAACTTAGAGGCAATGTGTAAAGCATTTATGCAGCACACAAACAGTAAAAAGTGAAAAGACAACACAAGGAACAGCCCACACCAATTTTGAACAAGAGAGTAAATTGGAATACTTATTTGACCCCAAAATTATAATAATCCAATCAGTAGAATTGGAGATCTGCAATCCTAAAGATTTGCATATCAAGAGCAATCAAAAGCTGGTTGTCAGATAGGGTGAGCCAGTATCACGGAGGAGGTCTCCAAGATGCGGGCTGTAGGGGTGATTGAGTCCTCACATTGTCGTTGGTCCAGCCCTGGGTGCCAAAGCTTCCCCAATGGGCGCCAATACTCAGGTTCTATGTGGACTACCAGGAAGTCAGTTCTATCAACAGGACTGACTCACACCCCATCCCAGGAGCTGATGATCTAATTGACAGGTTGCCAAATTCCTCAGGTACCTTTTTTTTGACAACAGGGTATTGGCAGATTGCTTGACATAGGGGGGCCAAAGAGAGGAAAGCATTCTCAAACCTAGAGGGCCACTTCCAATTTTTGGTGATGCCATTTAGCTTGAAGAATACCCCTGCAACCTCCACAGATGGCTAACAGGGTCCTGGTTGGTAGGAAGGCCTTTTGTGCTACCTACTTAGACGATATTACAGTCTGAAGTTCCAGATGGAAGGAACACCTGCATCACCTCCGAAAGGTGCTTCAGGCCCTGCAACAGGCAGGCCTGACCACCGAGACCAGTAGGTGCCAGATTGGGCAGGTTTATGTGGTATACCTATATCACCTGGTCGGTAGGGGCAAGGTGCAGCCCTTACAGTCCAAGATTGAGACTATTATGGCCTGGCAACTACCCAAAACTCAGACAGAGGTGAGATCCTTCCTGGGCCTACCAGGGTACTACAGAATAGTCCTTAGAGACTTCAGAGAAGCAGCCGAGATTGGTGATCTGGACTGCAGCTTGCCAGAAAGCCTTTGATACCCTAAAAGAAGCCATGTGTGCAGCACCTGTACTCAAGGAACCTAATTTCTCTAAACAATTCATAATACAGACATATGCTTTAGAGCATGGCACAAAGGCGGTCACAGTTGAATGAAGAGGGCCAAGGCCTTCATTAGCGGGATGCTCCTCCCATGGGAGCAGAGGTAGAGTGTGATTGAGAGAGAAGCTTTTGCTGTGGTCTGGTCAATGAAGAAGTTGCGACCATACTTGTTTGGGACTCACTTTCTGGTTCGAACAGACCACAGGCCCCTCAGATGGGTCATGCAGATGAGGGGTGAAAAGCCTGAACTGTTGATGTGGTCCCTCTCCCTACAGGGGATGGACTTTATGGTGGAACACTGTCTGGTGTCAGAATACCCCAATGCTGATAGTCTCTCCAGGTTTTTCCACCTGAGTGAAGAGAACTCCAGAGGGTCTGGGTAGCTGTCCCCACTTTCAGCTGAGGGGGACATGTAAGACCTGACAGCCTTAGGGTGGTTCTACTCTCCAACTTTTTTACTTTCTACATCACTTTTTCTGACCTTGTTTTTCTTGGTATTTGTACTCTGCACACTTTACTACTGTTATCAAGTGCTAATGTGTCTGTGCTCTCTCCTCTAAACATGGTAATATTGGTTCATCCCCAACTGGCATATTTCATTTACTTATAAATCCCTAGTAAAGCACGCTGCATGTGCCCAGTGCCTGTATGTTAAATGCTACTAATGGGTCTGCAGCACTCATTGTGCCAACCACTTAAGTAGCCGTCTAACCATGGCCAAGGCCTGCGATTATAGAGTGTGTGTGTGCAGTTTACACTGCCATTTTTGACCTGGCAAGATAAATCGCTTCTCAGGTCCAAACCTTCCCTTTTTATACATATAAGGCACCCCTAAGGTGGGCCCTCGATAACCCAGAGGGCAGGGTGCACTAAATTTAAAAGGAAGGACATGCACTCTTAAATGTTAAATTACCTCGTAGTGAAAAATGCTCAATGTTTTTTTTGCTATTGCTAGGCCTATCTTTCCTTTAGGATGACATTTGGATTACCTTAATGCATTTTATAAGTGTAATTGGGAGGAGAAGAACCCTTTAAATGTGGTGTCTCTAGAACCAAAATGTAAAATCAAAACTTATGATGAAATCGGTTTTTAAATTGCAAATCTGAAAATGGCACATTTAGAAAGTTAGCAGTTTCTTACTTGAGCCATGTTGTGCCTTCTTCCTGTCTCCGATCACATGCCCAGGGTGGGTGACGGTCAGGTTTTGTTTATTCCCCCTAGACAGACACACACAAGGGGAACATAGGTGTGATTTGATGGACCATCTTGGCAGGAGGGGAGGGAGAAGCTGGACTCAGCCTCATTTACACCTGAATAGGGAGTGTCCTGTCCCCACACAAAGAGCTGTATATCCCCCTGTAGAGTCTGGAGCCAGGGCGGAAAGGGAGGACTTCTGTGCACCTCAAAGGCATTTCTCTGAACTCTCCCCCATTTTAAAGGCACAACTGGCTATAACTATCGGACCTTAGACAACATCATTTCAGTGCACTTCTGCGCCTGTGGACACTCAGCCAGGAAGAAGGAATGCTGTGTTGCTGAATGGACTGCAGCTTTGTTGAACTCCTACTTTGCTGTGCTGACCTGTAGGCCTGCTGCACTCATGCCTGGGTGAAAAGGCCAGGACCTGCATCACTTGACCCCAGAACCCATAGTGACTCTAAGGGCTAGCTGGCTGGACTCCTAATCTGAATTTTCAGGGGTATAGATTTTGCCAACTAACCTGCTTATGTACCTAGACTCTGTGAGTCTGCCCTGCTGGGTGGTGTCACCCCAGTCCTGGAAAATTGGAAATGGGCCTAAGGTGCTGCTCCAGCTGAACCGACATGTGTCCCGGGCTCACTGTGCACTGAATTCAAGCTAGCCTGGCTGAGGAGGGGTGATACTTAGAAACTGGTCCCTGGATGCTGGGTTCTGATCCAGGGAGGACCTGGCTGGTCAGTTCGGGCAGGACTGTTCCCAAGAGGAGCAGGGTCAAGACTGATTTGCATATGGCTTGGTTTAAACTGGGGTGGCATGGTGTGCAAAAGAACGATGGGCCCGATTCACAGAATGAACTTAAGATTCAATCCTAAACTTACTACTATTTTGGTATTCACAGAATGCACTTACTCATTTCGGTATTCACAGGGGTTAGTAGTCCTAACTTTAGGACTCCTAAATGCCTTCTGTGAATACCGAAAGTCTCAAAATTAGGATTTTTCTCAGTTTAGTAGTAGTAAAGTTAGGACTCCTGCTGAAAATTTAGCTCCCCAACCCCCTACCATAGTATCCTCTCAATGGCCACTCACATTCCTGGCTGCTGCCCAGGCCCAAACCTTTTTTTTAGCTGTTCTTTCTTGGTAAGGCCTCTAACTGAGATTTTAAGGTTCTTGCAGAAGAATTTCAATTGCATTTCAGTGTAGGTGTTTAACCTTTAGAGTTGCAGAAGAAAACTCAAAAAGGTAGAAGGCCAAAAGAAAAGCAGTATGTGGTCATGTATTGGTCTGCGATAAGCTAGTAGGGTACACTAATCACTGTATGTCAGGCACAAATGCAAGTCCTATACCACCGCTGCCACCAATTTTAGAAGAAGGTAATGTATCAGTTTTATACTGCGAGGGAAGGTGATCCATTGGTCTCTTACTGTGAGGGGAGGTGATTTGTAATTTCTCCAGACACATAGCCTCAGTTCCTTACTGAAGCCCAGCATCAAAGCAGACTTGAGGCACAGGTGTGTTGCATGGAAAATCCGGACACACTGGGGTTGCTGCAGCACGGGTGAAACAGGTAATGTGCTGATTCTCCCAGCCACGAGCAGGTGATGCGTCAAATCTTCAGCTGCACAGCAAGGCCTGCATCAGAGTTGGAGCGTGTGTCTCGAATGTCGGATACATGGTGCTCGGGACTTGGGCTGTGGAGATCTTGGAGCCTCACAACTGGTGCTGCATCAATTTCCTAGGCGCACCGTGGCGATACAGTGTTTTTTTTTACCACAGGGCAAGCTTGCGGCCATGAAAACAGGCGCTGAAGACTGGTACATGGATTTTCTTTCTTTCTTGCAGCAGAAATCACCATCAAGGACCTGTCTTCGTTCCCTCATCAACTGTCTCACCCTGGAACCCCACATACACGTTCCTATTCTAAGAATCTACCCCACATTCCTAACTAAGAATACTAAGAATACTACAAGACAACACATCTTCCCCCTTTACAATAATAAATAAACTAAGGAAAACTATATACAACACAAAGGAAAGGGAAAACAAAACAAAAACAAATAATAAATAAAACTAAACTAACATATAATCTTTAAGTCTGTGAGGAATATGAATGAGGGGCTCTCTATGGTGCGCGCCCTCTGCTCTCCACACTTTGTAACATGTAAAGTTGAGAGAATTGTAATGGCACTTCCAGGTGTCTCTGGCCTGCTGAGATGCTCTGGGGGGCACTGTACAAGCAAGGGTACCAGCCACCTCGAACTGTCAAGACATTTCACCTCAGCAAGCATCACCTTGCTTTTCTGCCGCCATAACCTGTTACCACTGTGTTCGCTGTGAGGTGCTTTGTTTTTACCATTCCCTACTCCCTTACCTCTCACTCACTCCCCGTTCACGATAGAAATAAATATATGGAAGAAAAAATTGACGCTCGCCATTCATCTTTTCTGCAAATCGATTGTCCCAAAGCGTCTGTGGTGTGGTAACATGTCTTAGTCAAGCACAGAAGGCCCCTACTTTCATGGTGAACTGTACAGCAGCTCATTTCTTTTATGGTGGTATCTTGGGTGGTATGTCCGCTTCACAAACGTTAACATTAAATGGTAATTACAACAACTGGTACACCTGTTACCTTAACTTTGCAGTACACTACTGTAGAGAGACACAACACCGGCACGAGGTCCATCTGTGTGGTGCGAGTGAGTGCGACTCCTGACTCCGTGGGGCAGTGATGTGCCGGAGCCGGACGCTGCAATGACAGAGTAGGAAATGGCCAATCACTACTGCATGGCTTAACATAAGCCACAGTGATTGGCCAAAGTGCGATAGTGCCACCACCCACGCGTGGCAAGCATATGCCATTGCTTGCACGGCCTCAGTCTGCGAGGTCTCTAAGTGTATCCTGGTGCTTTTAATGCAGCGCTGGTGCACCAGGATTGGCTAAGGGGCATGGTTACTCCTCGCCCCGTTAGGACCCAGGTCCCTCAGCAGTCGCTACGGGAAGGAAAGGTATTACTGTGCGGCGTGTGCGCATGTTCCGGCTGGTCATAAAAATGATTAGCCCAAAACCAGACATGCTCACTGCTGCTGCACTGTCTGCTGCGCTGCTGTGCTCATTCACGCTGCCGCAGCCCCGCCCCCCCACCCCTTCAGCCAGCGCCGTCCGATTGAGCCAGGCTTGTCGCAGGTGGTAGCAGCTGCAGTGAGATTACTTTGTTAATGTGTTTGTTAACTTAATACTGAATTAAATTTTAGCGTGAAGTCCATGTATCCAGGCTTATTGGGGCAATGCCCCAATGGACGCATCGCCACTGTTTATAAGTAAAGCTGTATGTTATGTAGACTTCAGTTGGAAGCCTCTGTCATGTTTGCCAGTTTTAAAACAGGTTATTCACTGAATTGGAATGGCAACAGTGGAAACATAACCTGTTTCACACTGTTGCTGTCTTATAAAGGAGTTTCAGTCTGCTCTGATGGGTTCCTAGAGCTCATGAATGCAGCCCTGGTTCTCTGGCTACTGATTACTCCTCTGTCTCTGCATAGAAGTTGAAAGCAGAGGCAGATTATTTGTGGTGGACATAAAAAATATAGAATTCAAGCTAATATTGAATAGTAAGGATGGTTTTCACCTCAAAAGTTCTTCACTTTTGTTGACCATTTGCTATCACTATTAGGCTCTCAAAGATAAACACCCCCATTATTCACTTTTACCCATCACTAATTCTATATAGTACTTACCCAGGCTTCCTTATGAATAAACACCACTTTCATATAACTTGATCTGCGAAATGCTTTAATGGTCAATAAACGTTATTGTTCACTTGTTATTAACAATCAAAATCACTGGTGAAGATAAAGTAGTGATAACATCATGAATTTCATTAGGACTGCTGTAAAGTTAAGAAACTCAAGAGAGGAGGGCTCTTGAAGGGACCCTTGTAGTGTATATGTTGTAAACTATGTACTTGCATTTCTCTATGGTTTTGATTGTACTCTATGCTCTCTGTGCCCTGTTCTAGAATGGTTATGTGTTTGTGGACTCCAGGTTCTGCTAGGTCAGTTGGTTGACTGGTCAGCAGGTGCTGGGTCTTACTCTGCTGTGCTTAAGAATAAACCCTTTATTCTACATAACTTGTTGATGGCGTTTACTTACAACATTGTGGCGCTTGTGCCTGCTGATTCCTGGCTTCTTCCGTCTTCAAAGGCACCCTGAAGCAGTTTCCAGTCGGAGCACAGTTTGGCAGTTGGATCCAGCAACAACGAACCCAGTGATGCCTAAATATCTCATAGCTTGAGATTTTTCACATCGGAAACCATTTCGGACGAGTTGAGGGAATTCAAAGCTTTTTCATAAGATTTTAATGAAGATATACTCAGTCCACTCGTGAGTACTGCCGTTCCTTGGCAACCAGTTTGAATTTCCCTACTCTCCATTTTCTCTCCTGTACTCGAGCGAGTGAGCGCGACCCAGAGCGAGCGGCTGACGTTTGCATTCTCAGAGCGAGCGTCTGACGTCTGAATGCACCGCAAAGACTTCCTTTGTGTTTCAAGCCTCGCTTTCATTTTCTGGCCATTTTCGGTGACGTTTCTACGTGTCAAGCCTCACTTTGGTCCGGCGGCCATTTTAAAAGGACTTTGTCAACAGTTTTTGCCGTGTCTTGCCGATCTCCTCACTTTCAATCGGGGATCGGTTTCGCCAGTCAATAATTACTGTTCTTTAACAAGAGAGGTATTTACATTTAATTTTATTTTTCTTGTTTACCTTTATTTAAGATGGCAATGGCACAGAATGTGAATATTACGCTTCCTCCACCATTTCTAAACGAACCAGGGAATCCTCCTGTGCAGTGGGAGGATTAGTTCATTATCTTTGACAATTACTTGGAGGCAATTGATGGTCAGGAGTTTTCTTCAAAGAGAAAAAAGGCCATCTTGTTGAGTACACTTGGCAAGGAGGGACAAAGAGTTTTTAGATTTTTACCAATTGCCCTACAGGCAAATGGTGAAGCCATTCCTGATCTTTACAAGGAAGCTTTTTCCAGGTTGGAAGTTAAGTTCTCTAAAGAGGAGAATCTTGTGATGCATCGATATAAGTTCTGTACCCATAAACAGAGACCTGAAGAGAATATTGATGACTTTGTCACCCGTCTGAGGGAATTATCAATAAAGTGCAAGTTTGGAACTATGGCTGAGGAGCTCATACGAGATCAGCTTATAGTGCAGTGTAGCAGCCACAAGATTCAGGAAAGACTCTGGGCGGCCAAAAACCCTACACTCAAAGTTGCTATTGAACTTGCGCAAGTTATTGAGGAGTCTGAGAAATGCAGCAGAGTTATTGAGAATTCCAAGAAGAAACAGTCAGAGCAGGAAGTTTCTGTTGTTTCAGATAGAGATGGAGAATCTGATTCTCATTTTTGTTCAGATGATTCCATCGCTGTCATCAAGAATAAGTTTAAGACTTTTCCTAAGAAGGCCTCTTCTCCAAACAAATTTTGTAATAGGTGTGGCAGCAATTTGCATTCCTCGGAGGCCAGGTTTTGTTTTGCAGCTAACAAAGAGTGTTTGAAATGCGAAAGACTTGGGCATTTTTCAAAGATGTGCAAAGCAAAGAACAAACAAAAAGTTGCTGTTGTGGAAGATTACTCTTGTGACAGTTCCTCTGTTGGTGAAAGGATGTTGGTCGTTTGTGACTCTGATGTTGCTAATGTTAGTGATCAAAGACTGAATAGACCTAAAGCTATTTTTACCATAGATGGGCGAGAGATTTCACTGATGGTTGACACTGGATCACAATGGTATGAGTAGGGCTGGCGCACAGCTGATTTAATGTTCCAGTTGATTCAGAGATTTAGGTGCTATACAAGTGATGTCAAGCGTCCCGCGACATCCAATATAACAAGCTGTGTAGTGGGGTCAGTGGGACACTGGCCCCATCCTTGTATGCACACTATATTCCCTCTGTGGTGGCAGAGGTTTCCACAAATATTTTCAAGACCAATTTTATGCTTATGGTTCTTTATTCATGATTTTTCTTGAGTTTGTTATATGCATTTTGTTAATACATTCATCCTTAGTGTGTTATAGTACAATCCTTATGCGTATCCAATGCATTTCGGGGTATAATGCACCCCTTCATCAGGGAAAGGACTCTGAAAAAATAAATTATGTGGGTCGTAAATAACGTAACAGGCAGGATTAAAT
The DNA here is from genome assembly GCF_964263255.1 of Lissotriton vulgaris. NCBI lineage: Eukaryota > Metazoa > Chordata > Amphibia > Caudata > Salamandridae > Lissotriton > Lissotriton vulgaris. Next base: position 1,033,821,644 of record NC_141697.1, read on the forward strand.
TATAACCGGCGTAGTAAACATGCATCTCTAGCAGCGTAGATTAAGTGCTAAGAAGTGGCGGTTGTTAATGCGAGGCACCTCTTAGTGACCCCGTTAACCCCGGGTGTGGTAAATCTGTAGCAGACGGTGGAGGTTACAGTGCTTACTTGTACTGTTCACAGGGGATGGTAGATTCCTGAAACGGAAAAACGTGAGGAACGTGTTAAATCGGTGTGGTGTGTCTCGTGAATGCGAGCTTGTTAGTGTCGGATTCGAGCGGAAACTGACCTTAGGTTAATGCGTGCGGTCCTCCTTTCTTAGTCGCTGGTTCTGGCGGAACGCCATTACCAGCGTTTGGCTTCGTTAAAGAGATGTGTGGTCACGTGGGTTAGTGGGAGGAAGGTGGGAGTGGTTACATTATCCGTTAAAGGAACAGTCTGAAATTAGCGTGTGTATTGTTAGATGAATCATGCGGTGCATTCTGGGAATGGTAGTAATGTGACTACGGGCGGGTTAATCAGGTATGGAGGGTAGTTCGAAAGATTGAAAGTATACGAGTGTATCATACGTGCATGTATAATGCGTAAAACAATATTCATAAATTATGGAACAGTAAGAAACAATAAGTAGCAAACATAAACGGCAAAGTCCTTGGTTCGATCAGGAGTCTATGACTCAGTCCTGGAGCAACTTTTTAAAGGTAACATGAAAATTCGATTCTTTCGTTGAGTCCCATTGGCTTCTGGGTTGAGAGTCTATATATCCAGAAGTTTTCTCTTTGAAGTAAGAATTTGGTGTTGTCTCTGCCTTCTTCTTTAGTAATAGTTTCCAGTATTAAAAATTTCAACTGGGCAATGTTATGTTTTTCTTCGTGGAAGTGGACTGCTAATGCTGATTTGATGTTTTTCAAGCGTATGTTCGATTTGTGTTCAGTGAGTCTGGTTTTGATTTTGCGTTCCGTTTTCCCAATGTAAAGTTTGCCGCAGGGGCATTTCAGGGCATAAATTACGTTGCTGGTGTCGCATGTGGCGTTTACTTGTAACTTGATCTTGTTGCCCTTCATGGGATGGTTGATTATGTTGCCTCTAATGATGCAGTTACAGTTCCCACAGTTATGGCATGGTTTCGTTCCTGTGTAGGTGACTTGTTTAGTAGGTTTTTGTCGTACAAGTTCCCCTAGGTTGCGTGATCTGGTGTATGCAAACAGCGGAGGTTCTAGGAAGATTTGGTTGAAGTCCGGTTCCAGGTTTAATAGTGGCCAATGTTGTTGAATGATCTTTTTAAATTTGTTGGTCATGGTAGAGAACTTTGAAACAATCACTACTCGTGTTTGCTGTTTTTTAGGACTAGCTTCTAATAGTTTTTGTCTTTCCAGGCGATTGATCCTCTGTATGGAGTTTTCAATAATCTTTTCCGGATAGCCTCTTTTCTGAAATTTCTGTGCCACTTCATTAATCCGCTGTGTTGTGTTTTGGGGGTTGGATGTAATCCGTTTTGCTCGTGCCATTTGGGAAAATGGTAAGTGAGTTTTCAAGTTGGATTCGTGAAAACTGCTGTAATGCAACATGTTGTTTCTGTCTGTGGGCTTAGTGTAAAGATCTGTTTCAAATTCCGTTCCATTCAGAGTAACTTTTACATCCAAAAAATGGTTGCCCTTCCAGGCGATGAAAATGTCATCTATGTATCTCGTAAACAGTAATAGATGATCCGTCCAGCAACTCGTGGGCATGGCTATGGGCAATTCAGCAGCCCCAGCATATGCGAACATCTTTATGCAATATTTCGAGGAGCAACACATTCTCACGAACAGAAACTGGACGGATCATCTATTACTGTTTACGAGATACATAGATGACATTTTCATCGCCTGGAAGGGCAACCAAGAGGAATTGCAAACTAGACTGCTGGAATTCAACAGCATAGATGAAAGGATTCAACTGACCTGGGAAATTTCGAATACCAGTGTGAATTTTTTGGATGTAAAAGTTACTCTGAATGGAACGGAATTTGAAACAGATCTTTACACTAAGCCCACAGACAGAAACAACATGTTGCATTACAGCAGTTTTCACGAATCCAACTTGAAAACTCACTTACCATTTTCCCAAATGGCACGAGCAAAACGGATTACATCCAACCCCCAAAACACAACACAGCGGATTAATGAAGTGGCACAGAAATTTCAGAAAAGAGGCTATCCGGAAAAGATTATTGAAAACTCCATACAGAGGATCAATCGCCTGGAAAGACAAAAACTATTAGAAGCTAGTCCTAAAAAACAGCAAACACGAGTAGTGATTGTTTCAAAGTTCTCTACCATGACCAACAAATTTAAAAAGATCATTCAACAACATTGGCCACTATTAAACCTGGAACCGGACTTCAACCAAATCTTCCTAGAACCTCCGCTGTTTGCATACACCAGATCACGCAACCTAGGGGAACTTGTACGACAAAAACCTACTAAACAAGTCACCTACACAGGAACGAAACCATGCCATAACTGTGGGAACTGTAACTGCATCATTAGAGGCAACATAATCAACCATCCCATGAAGGGCAACAAGATCAAGTTACAAGTAAACGCCACATGCGACACCAGCAACGTAATTTATGCCCTGAAATGCCCCTGCGGCAAACTTTACATTGGGAAAACGGAACGCAAAATCAAAACCAGACTCACTGAACACAAATCGAACATACGCTTGAAAAACATCAAATCAGCATTAGCAGTCCACTTCCACGAAGAAAAACATAACATTGCCCAGTTGAAATTTTTAATACTGGAAACTATTACTAAAGAAGAAGGCAGAGACAACACCAAATTCTTACTTCAAAGAGAAAACTTCTGGATATATAGACTCTCAACCCAGAAGCCAATGGGACTCAACGAAAGAATCGAATTTTCATGTTACCTTTAAAAAGTTGCTCCAGGACTGAGTCATAGACTCCTGATCGAACCAAGGACTTTGCCGTTTATGTTTGCTACTTATTGTTTCTTACTGTTCCATAATTTATGAATATTGTTTTACGCATTATACATGCACGTATGATACACTCGTATACTTTCAATCTTTCGAACTACCCTCCATACCTGATTAACCCGCCCGTAGTCACATTACTACCATTCCCAGAATGCACCGCATGATTCATCTAACAATACACACGCTAATTTCAGACTGTTCCTTTAACGGATAATGTAACCACTCCCACCTTCCTCCCACTAACCCACGTGACCACACATCTCTTTAACGAAGCCAAACGCTGGTAATGGCGTTCCGCCAGAACCAGCGACTAAGAAAGGAGGACCGCACGCATTAACCTAAGGTCAGTTTCCGCTCGAATCCGACACTAACAAGCTCGCATTCACGAGACACACCACACCGATTTAACACGTTCCTCACGTTTTTCCGTTTCAGGAATCTACCATCCCCTGTGAACAGTACAAGTAAGCACTGTAACCTCCACCGTCTGCTACAGATTTACCACACCCGGGGTTAACGGGGTCACTAAGAGGTGCCTCGCATTAACAACCGCCACTTCTTAGCACTTAATCTACGCTGCTAGAGATGCATGTTTACTACGCCGGTTATAATTTAATCCTGCCTGTTACGTTATTTACGACCCACATAATTTATTTTTTCAGAGTCCTTTCCCTGATGAAGGGGTGCATTATACCCCGAAATGCATTGGATACGCATAAGGATTGTACTATAACACACTAAGGATGAATGTATTAACAAAATGCATATAACAAACTCAAGAAAAATCATGAATAAAGAACCATAAGCATAAAATTGGTCTTGAAAATATTTGTGGAAACCTCTGCCACCACAGAGGGAATATAGTGTGCATACAAGGATGGGGCCAGTGTCCCACTGACCCCACTACACAGCTTGACACTGGATCACGTCATACTATCATTCTTCAGTCAACGTTTAGGAAGCTTTGGGCCAACAAGTCTTTGTTCAAGAGTGACATATCTCCTAAGGGATTTCAAGGAGAAGCCATAGACATTATTGGTTACTTTGAATCTAACATTGTTTTCATAGAGAGGTCCACAATTGGGAAAATGTATGTGTCTCTTGATGGCCCACCCATTTTGGGATGGGTTCACCAATATGACCTGTATATTGTCATAAATCCAAGGGCTCCCGATCAAGTCATGGTTGTAGAGGATGATTCTGTTGATGTGATTTTGAGTGAGTTTGATTCTGTTTTCAGAAGCGAATTGGGCGAGCTTAAGGGCTATTCCCACATGATAAAGATGAAAGAGGGTTGTGTACCCATCCAACACAAGCTCAGTAGAATTCCCCTTGCGATTAGGAGTGAGGTTAAAGAGTTGTTGGAGGAAATGTTGCAGAGTGGGGTCATTGAACCTGTAGAAGGATCACCGTGGGTTTCTCCGGTGGTCATTTCTAAAAAATCTGATGGCAAGTTGCGCTTCTGTGTTGACCTCCGCTCTGTGAACAAGTGTGTGGTTGCCCTCCCAAACATCAGTGAATTGGTGTCTACACTTGAGGGTGCTGAATATTTCTCTAAGCTTGATCTTAAGAGCGCATACCATCAGGTTAAGTTACATGACACCTGTAAACATACCACCTCTTTCATCACCACGGAAGGTGTCTTCCAGTTCACACGGTTACCCTTTGGGTTGATTTCAGCGGCTAGCGTGTTTCAGCGTATGGTTCATGAGTTGTTTAAGGGATTGAGAAAAGCTGTCTACTTCCAAGACGATATTCTTGTTTTTGGCAGTTCTGCTTCTGAACACAATATGACACTCAGACAAGTCTTGCATAGGATTGGCGATGCTGGTCTTACTTTACGCAGGGAGAAGTGTGCTTTCCTTGTTCAGCAGATTGAATATCTTGGACATGAAATTTCTGTTGATGGTATTAAGCCAAAGAAGGATTTGTTGCTGGCTATAAGGTCAGCTCCTCGCCCAAATGATAAGGATCAGTTGAGGTCCTTTATGGGCCTTATAGAATACTATTCTAAATTTGTTAGCAACTTCTCGGAGAAAACTATTGATTTGAGAATTTTGCTCAAGAAGGGGTGCAAATTTGTTTGGGGTCCTAAACAAGAATCAGCCTTTGTTGTGGTCAAGGATGAAATTTGTAAGGCTGGTGTCTTAGCCCCTTTTGACACTAGACTCCCTTCCATCCTCATGGTTGACGCGAGTGCGTTTGGTCTGGGTGCTGTCCTGGTCCAGAAACATGGTCATGTGGAGCCTCCTGTTGCCTTCGCTTCAAAAACTTTGTCTGAGAGAGTAAATTGGAATAAATTATTTGACCCCAAAATTATAATAATATAATTACTAGAATTGGAGATCTGCAATCCTAAAGATTTGCATATCAAGTCAAGAGCAATCAAAAGCTCTTAGCACAGGTTGTCAGATTGGGTGAGCCAGTATCATGGAGGAGGTCTCCAAGATGCGGGCTGTAGGGGTGATTGAGTCCTCACATTGTCGTTGGTCCAGCCCTGGGTGCCAAAGCTTCCCCAATGGGCGCCACTACTCAGGTTCTATGTGGACTACCAGGAAGTCAGTTCTATCAACAGGACTGACTCACACCCCATCGCAGGAGCTGATGATCTAATTGACAGGTTGCCAAATTCCTCAGGTACCTTTTTTTGACAACAGGGTATTGGCAGATTGCTTGACATAGGGGGCCAAAGAGAGGAAAGCATTCTCAAACCTAGAGGGCCACTTCCAATTTTTGGTGATGCCCTTTAGCTTGAAGAATACCCCTGCAACCTCCACAGATGGCTAACAGGGTCCTGGTTGGTAGGAAGGCCTTTTGTGCTACCTACTTAGACAATATTACAGTCTGAAGTTCCAGCTGGAAGGAACACCTGCATCACCTCCGAAAGGTGCTTCAGGCCCTGCAACAGGCAGGCCTGACCACTGAGACCAGTAGGTGCCAGATTGGGCAGGTTTATGTGGTATATCTAGATCACCTGGTCGGTAGGGGCAAGGTGCAGCCCTTACAGTCCAAGATTGAGAATATTATGGCCTGGCAACTACCCAAAACTCAGACAGAAGTGAGATCCTTCCTGAGCCTACCAGGGTACTACAGAATAGTCCTTAGAGATTTCTGAGAAGCAGCCGAGATTGGTGATCTGGACTGCAGCTTGTCAGAAAGCCTTTGATACCCTTAAAGAAGCCATGTGTGCAGCACCTGTACTCAAGGTACCTAATTTCTCTAAACAATTCATAATACAGACATATGCTTTAGAGCATGGCACAAAGGCGGTCACAGTTGAATGAAGCGGGCCAAGGCCTTTATTAGCGGGATGCTCCTCCCATGGGAGCAGAGGTAGAGTGTTATTGAGAGAGAAGCTTTTGCTGTGGTCTGGTCACTGAAGAAGTTGCGACCATACTTGTTTGGGACTCACTTTCTGGTTTGAACAGTCCACAGGCCCCTCAGATGGGTCATGCAGATGAGGGGTGAAAAGCCTGAACTGTTAATGTGGTCCCTCTCCCTACAGGGATGGACTTTTTGGTGGAACACTGTCTGGCGTCAGAATACCCCAATGCTGATAGTCTCTCCAGGTTTTTCCACCTGAGTGAAGAGAACTCCCAAGGGTCTGGGTAGCTGTCCCCACTTTCAGCTGAGGGGGACATGTTAGACCTGACAGCCTTAGGGTGGTTCTACTCTCCAACTTTTTTACTTTCTACATCACTTTTTCTGACCTTGTTTTTCTTGGTATTTGTACTCTGCACACTTTACTACTGTTATCAAGTGCTAATGTGTCTGTGCTCTCTCCTCTAAACATGGTAATATTGGTTCATCCCCAACTGGCATATTTCATTTACTTATAAATCTCTAGTAAAGTACACTGCATGTGCCCAGTGCCTGTATGTTAAATGCTACTAATGGGTCTGCAGCACTCATTGTGCCAACCACTTAAGTAGCCGTCTAACCATGGCCAAGGCCTGCGATTATAGAGTTTGTGTGTGCAGTTTATACTGCCATTTTTGACCTGGCAAGATAAATCGCTTCTCAGGTCCAAACCTTCCCTTTTTATACATATAAGTCACCCCTAAGGTGGGCCCTGGATAACCAAGAGGGCAGGGTGCACTAAATTTAAAAGGAAGGACATGCACTCTTAAATGTTAAATTACCTCGTAGTGAAAAATGCTCAATGTGTTTTTTGCTATTGCAAGGCCTATCTTTCCTTTAGGATGACATTTGGATTACCTTAATGCATTTTATAAGTGTAATTGGGAGGAGAAGAACCCTTTAAATGTGGTGTCTCTAGAACCAAAATGTAAAATCAAAACTTATGATGAAATCGGTTTTTAAATTGCAAATCTGAAAATGGCACATTTAGAAAGTTAGCAGTTTCTTACTTGAGCCATGTTGTGCCTTCTTCCTGTCTCCGATCACATGCCCAGGGTGGGTGACAGTCAGGTTTTGTTTATTCCCCCTAGACAGACACACACAAGGGGAACATAGGTGTGATTTGATGGACCATCTTGGCAGGAGGGGAGGGAGAAGCTGGACTCAGCCTCATTTACACCTGAATAGGGAGTGTCCTGTCCCCACACAAAGAGCTGTATATCCCCCTGTAGAGTCTGGAGCAAGGGCGGAAAGGGAGGACTTCTGTGCACCTCAAAGGCATTTCTCTGAACTCTCCCCCATTTTAAAGGCACAACTGGCTATAACTATCGGACCTTAGACAACATCATTTCAGTGCACTTCTGCGCCTGTGGACACTCAGCCAGGAAGAAGGAATGCTGTGTTGCTGAATGGACTGCAGCTTTGTTGAACTCCTACTTTGCTGTGCTGACCTGTAGGCCTGCTGCACTCATGCCTGGGTGAAAAGGCCAGGACCTGCATCACATGACCCCAGAACCCATAGTGACTCTAAGGGCTAGCTGGCTGGACTCCTAATCTGAATTTTCAGGGGTATAGATTTTGCCAACTAACCTGCTTATGTACCTAGACTCTGTGAGTCTGCCCTGCTGGGTGGTGTCACCCCAGTCCTGGAAAATTGGAAATGGGCCTAATGTGCTGCTCCAGCTGAACCGACATGTGTCCCGGGCTCACTGTGCACTGAATTCAAGCTAGCCTGGCTGAGGAGGGGTGATACTTAGAAACTGGTCCCTGGATGCTGGGTTCTGATCCAGGGAGGACCTGGCTGGTCAGTTCGGGCAGGACTGTTCCCAAGAGGAGCAGGGTCAAGACTGATTTGCATATGGCTTGGTTTAAACTGGGGTGGCATGGTGTGCAAAAGAACGATGGGCCCGATTCACAGAATGAACTTAAGATTCAATCCTAAACTTACTACTATTTTGGTATTCACAGAATGCACTTACTCATTTCGGTATTCACAGGGGTTAGTAGTCCTAACTTTAGGACTCCTAAATGCCTTCTGTGAATACCGAAAGTCTCAAAATTAGGATTTTTCTCAGTTTAGTAGTAGTAAAGTTAGGACTCCTGCTGACAATTTAGCTCCCCAACCCCCTACCATAGTATCCTCTCAATGGCCACTCACATTCCTGGCTGCTGCCCAGGCCCAAACCTTTTTTGTAGCTGTTCTTTCTTGGTAAGGCCTCTAACTGAGATTTTAAGGTTCTTGCAGAAGAATTTCAATTGCATTTCAGTGTAGGTGTTTAACCTTTAGAGTTGCAGAAGAAAACTCAAAAAGGTAGAAGGCCAAAAGAAAAGCAGTATGTGGTCATGTATTGGTCTGCGATAAGCTAGTAGGGTACACTAATCACTGTATGTCAGGCACAAATGCAAGTCCTATACCACCGCTGCCACCAATTTTAGAAGAAGGTAATGTATCAGTTTCATACTGCGAGGGAAGGTGATCCATTGGTCTCTTACTGTGAGGGGAGGTGATTTGTAATTTCTCCAGACACATAGCCTCAGTTCCTTACTGAAGCCCAGCATCAAAGCAGACTTGAGGCACAGGTGTGTTGCATGGAAAATCCGGACACACTGGGGTTGCTGCAGCACGGGTGAAACAGGTAATGTGCTGATTCTCCCAGCCACGAGCAGGTGATGCGTCAAATCTTCAGCTGCACAGCAAGGCCTGCATCAGAGTTGGAGCGTGTGTCTCGAATGTCGGATACATGGTGCTCGGGACTTGGGCTGTGGAGATCTTGGAGCCTCACAACTGGTGCTGCATCAATTTCCTAGGCGCACCGTGGCGATACAGTGTTTTTTTTTACCACAGGGCAAGCTTGCGGCCATGAAAACAGGCGCTGAAGACTGGTACATGGATTTTCTTTCTTTCTTGCAGCAGAAATCACCATCAAGGACCTGTCTTCGTTCCCTCATCAACTGTCTCACCCTGGAACCCCACATACACGTTCCTATTCTAAGAATCTACCCCACATTCCTAACTAAGAATACTAAGAATACTACAAGACAACACATCTTCCCCCTTTACAATAATAAATAAACTAAGGAAAACTATATACAACACAAAGGAAAGGGAAAACAAAACAAAAACAAATAATAAATAAAACTAAACTAACATATAATCTTTAAGTCTGTGAGGAATATGAATGAGGGGCTCTCTATGGTGCGCGCCCTCTGCTCTCCACACTTTGTAACATGTAAAGTTGAGAGAATTGTAATGGCACTTCCAGGTGTCTCTGGCCTGCTGAGATGCTCTGGGGGGCACTGTACAAGCAAGGGTACCAGCCACCTCGAACTGTCAAGACATTTCACCTCAGCAAGCATCACCTTGCTTTTCTGCCGCCATAACCTGTTACCACTGTGTTCGCTGTGAGGTGCTTTGTTTTTACCATTCCCTACTCCCTTACCTCTCACTCACTCCCCGTTCACGATAGAAATAAATATATGGAAGAAAAAATTGACGCTCACCATTCATCTTTTCTGCAAATCGATTGTCCCAAAGCGTCTGTGGTGTGGTAACATGTCTTAGTCAAGCACAGAAGGCCCCTACTTTCATGGTGAACTGTACAGCAGCTCATTTCTTTTATGGTGGTATCTTGGGTGGTATGTCCGCTTCACAAACGTTAACATTAAATGGTAATTACAACAACTGGTACACCTGTTACCTTAACTTTGCAGTACACTACTGTAGAGAGACACAACACCGGCACGAGGTCCATCTGTGTGGTGCGAGTGAGTGCGACTCCTGACTCCGTGGGGCAGTGATGTGCCGGAGCCGGACGCTGCAATGACAGAGTAGGAAATGGCCAATCACTACTGCATGGCTTAACATAAGCCACAGTGATTGGCCAAAGTGCGATAGTGCCACCACCCACGCGTGGCAAGCATATGCCATTGCTTGCACGGCCTCAGTCTGCGAGGTCTCTAAGTGTATCCTGGTGCTTTTAATGCAGCGCTGGTGCACCAGGATTGGCTAAGGGGCATGGTTACTCCTCGCCCCGTTAGGACCCAGGTCCCTCAGCAGTCGCTACGGGAAGGAAAGGTATTACTGTGCGGCGTGTGCGCATGTTCCGGCTGGTCATAAAAATGATTAGCCCAAAACCAGACATGCTCACTGCTGCTGCACTGTCTGCTGCGCTGCTGTGCTCATTCACGCTGCCGCAGCCCTGCCCCCCCACCCCTTCAGCCAGCGCCGTCCGATTGAGCCAGGCTTGTCGCAGGTGGTAGCAGCTACAGTGAGATTACTTTGTTAATGTGTTTGTTAACTTAATACTGAATTACATTTTAGCGTGAAGTCCATGTATCCAGGCTTATTGGGGCAATGCCCCAATGGACGCATCGCCACTGTTTATAAGTAAAGCTGTATGTTATGTAGACTTCAGTTGGAAGCCTCTGTCATGTTTGCCAGTTTTAAAACAGGTTATTCACTGAATTGGAATGGCAACAGTGGAAACATAACCTGTTTCACACTGTTGCTGTCTTATAAAGGAGTTTCAGTCTGCTCTGATGGGTTCCTAGAGCTCATGAATGCAGCCCTGGTTCTCTGGCTACTGATTACTCCTCTGTCTCTGCATAGAAGTTGAAAGCAGAGGCAGATTATTTGTGGTGGACATAAAAAATATAGAATTCAAGCTAATATTGAATAGTAAGGATGGTTTTCACCTCAAAAGTTCTTCACTTTTGTTGACCATTTGCTATCACTATTAGGCTCTCAAAGATAAACACCCCCATTATTCACTTTTACCCATCACTAATTCTATATAGTACTTACCCAGGCTTCCTTATGAATAAACACCACTTTCATATAACTTGATCTGCGAAATGCTTTAATGGTCAATAAACGTTATTGTTCACTTGTTATTAACAATCAAAATCACTGGTGAAGATAAAGTAGTGATAACATCATGAATTTCATTAGGACTGCTGTAAAGTTAAGAAACTCAAGAGAGGAGGGCTCTTGAAGGGACCCTTGTAGTGTATATGTTGTAAACTATGTACTTGCATTTCTCTATGGTTTTGATTGTACTCTATGCTCTCTGTGCCCTGTTCTAGAATGGTTATGTGTTTGTGGACTCCAGGTTCTGCTAGGTCAGTTGGTTGACTGGTCAGCAGGTGCTGGGTCTTACTCTGCTGTGCTTAAGAATAAACCCTTTATTCTACATAACTTGTTGATGGCGTTTACTTACAACATTGTGGCGCTTGTGCCTGCTGATTCCTGGCTTCTTCCGTCTTCAAAGGCACCCTGAAGCAGTTTCCAGTCGGAGCACAGTTTGGCAGTTGGATCCAGCAACAACGAACCCAGTGATGCCTAAATATCTCATAGCTTGAGATTTTTCACATCGGAAACCATTTCGGACGAGTTGAGGGAATTCAAAGCTTTTTCATAAGATTTTAATGAAGATATACTCAGTCCACTCGTGAGTACTGCCGTTCCTTGGCAACCAGTTTGAATTTCCCTACTCTCCATTTTCTCTCCTGTACTCGAGCGAGTGAGCGCGACCCAGAGCGAGCGGCTGACGTTTGCATTCTCAGAGCGAGCGTCTGACGTCTGAATGCACCGCAAAGACTTCCTTTGTGTTTCAAGCCTCGCTTTCATTTTCTGGCCATTTTCGGTGACGTTTCTACGTGTCAAGCCTCACTTTGGTCCGGCGGCCATTTTAAAAGGACTTTGTCAACAGTTTTTGCCGTGTCTTGCCGATCTCCTCACTTTCAATCGGGGATCGGTTTCGCCAGTCAATAATTACTGTTCTTTAACAAGAGAGGTATTTACATTTAATTTTATTTTTCTTGTTTACCTTTATTTAAGATGGCAATGGCACAGAATGTGAATATTACGCTTCCTCCACCATTTCTAAACGAACCAGGGAATCCTCCTGTGCAGTGGGAGGATTAGTTCATTATCTTTGACAATTACTTGGAGGCAATTGATGGTCAGGAGTTTTCTTCAAAGAGAAAAAAGGCCATCTTGTTGAGTACACTTGGCAAGGAGGGACAAAGAGTTTTTAGATTTTTACCAATTGCCCTACAGGCAAATGGTGAAGCCATTCCTGATCTTTACAAGGAAGCTTTTTCCAGGTTGGAAGTTAAGTTCTCTAAAGAGGAGAATCTTGTGATGCATCGATATAAGTTCTGTACCCATAAACAGAGACCTGAAGAGAATATTGATGACTTTGTCACCCGTCTGAGGGAATTATCAATAAAGTGCAAGTTTGGAACTATGGCTGAGGAGCTCATACGAGATCAGCTTATAGTGCAGTGTAGCAGCCACAAGATTCAGGAAAGACTCTGGGCGGCCAAAAACCCTACACTCAAAGTTGCTATTGAACTTGCGCAAGTTATTGAGGAGTCTGAGAAATGCAGCAGAGTTATTGAGAATTCCAAGAAGAAACAGTCAGAGCAGGAAGTTTCTGTTGTTTCAGATAGAGATGGAGAATCTGATTCTCATTTTTGTTCAGATGATTCCATCGCTGTCATCAAGAATAAGTTTAAGACTTTTCCTAAGAAGGCCTCTTCTCCAAACAAATTTTGTAATAGGTGTGGCAGCAATTTGCATTCCTCGGAGGCCAGGTTTTGTTTTGCAGCTAACAAAGAGTGTTTGAAATGCGAAAGACTTGGGCATTTTTCAAAGATGTGCAAAGCAAAGAACAAACAAAAAGTTGCTGTTGTGGAAGATTACTCTTGTGACAGTTCCTCTGTTGGTGAAAGGATGTTGGTCGTTTGTGACTCTGATGTTGCTAATGTTAGTGATCAAAGACTGAATAGACCTAAAGCTATTTTTACCATAGATGGGCGAGAGATTTCACTGATGGTTGACACTGGATCACGTCATACTATCATTCTTCAGTCAACGTTTAGGAAGCTTTGGGCCAACAAGTCTTTGTTCAAGAGTGACATATCTCCTAAGGGATTTCAAGGAGAAGCCATAGACATTATTGGTTACTTTGAATCTAACATTGTTTTCATAGAGAGGTCCACAATTGGGAAAATGTATGTGTCTCTTGATGGCCCACCCATTTTGGGATGGGTTCACCAATATGACCTGTATATTGTCATAAATCCAAGGGCTCCCGATCAAGTCATGGTTGTAGAGGATGATTCTGTTGATGTGAGTGAGTTTGATTCTGTTTTCAGAAGCGAATTGGGCGAGCTTAAGGGCTATTCCCACATGATAAAGATGAAAGAGGGTTGTGTACCCATCCAACACAAGCTCAGTAGAATTCCCCTTGCGATTAGGAGTGAGGTTAAAGAGTTGTTGGAGGAAATGTTGCAGAGTGGGGTCATTGAACCTGTAGAAGGATCACCGTGGGTTTCTCCGGTGGTCATTTCTAAAAAATCTGATGGCAAGTTGCGCTTCTGTGTTGACCTCCGCTCTGTGAACAAGTGTGTGGTTGCCCTCCCAAACATCAGTGAATTGGTGTCTACACTTGAGGGTGCTGAATATTTCTCTAAGCTTGATCTTAAGAGCGCATACCATCAGGTTAAGTTACATGACACCTGTAAACATACCACCTCTTTCATCACCACGGAAGGTGTCTTCCAGTTCACACGGTTACCCTTTGGGTTGATTTCAGCGGCTAGCGTGTTTCAGCGTATGGTTCATGAGTTGTTTAAGGGATTGAGAAAAGCTGTCTACTTCCAAGACGATATTCTTGTTTTTGGCAGTTCTGCTTCTGAACACAATATGACACTCAGACAAGTCTTGCATAGGATTGGCGATGCTGGTCTTACTTTACGCAGGGAGAAGTGTGCTTTCCTTGTTCAGCAGATTGAATATCTTGGACATGAAATTTCTGTTGATGGTATTAAGCCAAAGAAGGATTTGTTGCTGGCTATAAGGTCAGCTCCTCGCCCAAATGATAAGGATCAGTTGAGGTCCTTTATGGGCCTTATAGAATACTATTCTAAATTTGTTAGCAACTTCTCGGAGAAAACTATTGATTTGAGAATTTTGCTCAAGAAGGGGTGCAAATTTGTTTGGGGTCCTAAACAAGAATCAGCCTTTGTTGTGGTCAAGGATGAAATTTGTAAGGCTGGTGTCTTAGCCCCTTTTGACACTAGACTCCCTTCCATCCTCATGGTTGACGCGAGTGCGTTTGGTCTGGGTGCTGTCCTGGTCCAGAAACATGGTCATGTGGAGCCTCCTGTTGCCTTCGCTTCAAAAACTTTGTCTGAGAGAGTAAATTGGAATAAATTATTTGACCCCAAAATTATAATAATATAATTACTAGAATTGGAGATCTGCAATCCTAAAGATTTGCATATCAAGTCAAGAGCAATCAAAAGCTCTTAGCACAGGTTGTCAGATTGGGTGAGCCAGTATCACGGAGGAGGTCTCCAAGATGCGGGCTGTAGGGGTGATTGAGTCCTCACATTGTCGTTGGTCCAGCCCTGGGTGCCAAAGCTTCCCCAATGGGCGCCACTACTCAGGTTCTATGTGGACTACCAGGAAGTCAGTTCTATCAACAGGACTGACTCACACCCCATCGCAGGAGCTGATGATCTAATTGACAGGTTGCCAAATTCCTCAGGTACCTTTTTTTGACAACAGGGTATTGGCAGATTGCTTGACATAGGGGGCCAAAGAGAGGAAAGCATTCTCAAACCTAGAGGGCCACTTCCAATTTTTGGTGATGCCCTTTAGCTTGAAGAATACCCCTGCAACCTCCACAGATGGCTAACAGGGTCCTGGTTGGTAGGAAGGCCTTTTGTGCTACCTACTTAGACAATATTACAGTCTGAAGTTCCAGCTGGAAGGAACACCTGCATCACCTCCGAAAGGTGCTTCAGGCCCTGCAACAGGCAGGCCTGACCACTGAGACCAGTAGGTGCCAGATTGGGCAGGTTTATGTGGTATATCTAGATCACCTGGTCGGTAGGGGCAAGGTGCAGCCCTTACAGTCCAAGATTGAGAATATTATGGCCTGGCAACTACCCAAAACTCAGACAGAAGTGAGATCCTTCCTGGGCCTACCAGGGTACTACAGAATAGTCCTTAGAGATTTCTGAGAAGCAGCCGAGATTGGTGATCTGGACTGCAGCTTGTCAGAAAGCCTTTGATACCCTTAAAGACGCCATGTGTGCAGCACCTGTACTCAAGGTACCTAATTTCTCTAAACAATTCATAATACAGACATATGCTTTAGAGCATGGCACAAAGGCGGTCACAGTTGAATGAAGCGGGCCAAGGCCTTTATTAGCGGGATGCTCCTCCCATGGGAGCAGAGGTAGAGTGTTATTGAGAGAGAAGCTTTTGCTGTGGTCTGGTCACTGAAGAAGTTGCGACCATACTTGTTTGGGACTCACTTTCTGGTTTGAACAGTCCACAGGCCCCTCAGATGGGTCATGCAGATGAGGGGTGAAAAGCCTGAACTGTTGATGTGGTCCCTCTCCCTACAGGGATGGACTTTTTGGTGGAACACTGTCTGGCGTCAGAATACCCCAATGCTGATAGTCTCTCCAGGTTTTTCCACCTGAGTGAAGAGAACTCCCAAGGGTCTGGGTAGCTGTCCCCACTTTCAGCTGAGGGGGACATGTTAGACCTGACAGCCTTAGGGTGGTTCTACTCTCCAACTTTTTTACTTTCTACATCACTTTTTCTGACCTTGTTTTTCTTGGTATTTGTACTCTGCACACTTTACTACTGTTATCAAGTGCTAATGTGTCTGTGCTCTCTCCTCTAAACATGGTAATATTGGTTCATCCCCAACTGGCATATTTCATTTACTTATAAATCTCTAGTAAAGTACACTGCATGTGCCCAGTGCCTGTATGTTAAATGCTACTAATGGGTCTGCAGCACTCATTGTGCCAACCACTTAAGTAGCCGTCTAACCATGGCCAAGGCCTGCGATTATAGAGTTTGTGTGTGCAGTTTATACTGCCATTTTTGACCTGGCAAGATAAATCGCTTCTCAGGTCCAAACCTTCCCTTTTTATACATATAAGTCACCCCTAAGGTGGGCCCTGGATAACCAAGAGGGCAGGGTGCACTAAATTTAAAAGGAAGGACATGCACTCTTAAATGTTAAATTACCTCGTAGTGAAAAATGCTCAATGTGTTTTTTGCTATTGCAAGGCCTATCTTTCCTTTAGGATGACATTTGGATTACCTTAATGCATTTTATAAGTGTAATTGGGAGGAGAAGAACCCTTTAAATGTGGTGTCTCTAGAACCAAAATGTAAAATCAAAACTTATGATGAAATCGGTTTTTAAATTGCAAATCTGAAAATGGCACATTTAGAAAGTTAGCAGTTTCTTACTTGAGCCATGTTGTGCCTTCTTCCTGTCTCTGATCACATGCCCAGGGTGGGTGACAGTCAGGTTTTGTTTATTCCCCCTAGACAGACACACACAAGGGGAACATAGGTGTGATTTGATGGACCATCTTGGCAGGAGGGGAGGGAGAAGCTGGACTCAGCCTCATTTACACCTGAATAGGGAGTGTCCTGTCCCCACACAAAGAGCTGTATATCCCCCTGTAGAGTCTGGAGCCAGGGCGGAAAGGGAGGACTTCTGTGCACCTCAAAGGCATTTCTCTGAACTCTCCCCCATTTTAAAGGCACAACTGGCTATAACTATCGGACCTTAGACAACATCATTTCAGTGCACTTCTGCGCCTGTGGACACTCAGCCAGGAAGAAGGAATGCTGTGTTGCTGAATGGACTGCAGCTTTGTTGAACTCCTACTTTGCTGTGCTGACCTGTAGGCCTGCTGCACTCATGCCTGGGTGAAAAGGCCTAGACCTGCATCACTAGACCCCAGAACACATAGTGACTCTAAGGGCTAGCTGGCTGGACTCCTAATCTGAATTTTCAGGGGTATAGATTTTGCCAACTAACCTGCTTATGTACCTAGACTCTGTGAGTCTGCCCTGCTGGGTGGTGTCACCCCAGTCCTGGAAAATTGGAAATGGGCCTAAGGTGCTGCTCCAGCTGAACCGACATGTGTCCCGGGCTCACTGTGCCACTGAGTTCAAGCTAGCCTGGCTGAGGAGGGGTGATACTTAGAAACTGGTCCCTGGATGCTGGGTTCTGATCCAGGGAGGACCTGGCTGGTCAGTTCGGGCAGGACTGTTCCCAAGAGGAGCAGGGTCAAGACTGATTTGCATATGGCTTGGTTTAAACTGGGGTGGCATGGTGTGCAAAAGAACGATGGGCCCGATTCACAGAATGAACTTAAGACTCAATCCTAAACGTACTACTATTTTGGTATTCACAGAATGCACTTACTCATTTCGTATTCACAGGAGTTAGTAGTCCCCACTTTAGGACTCCTAAATGCCTTCTGTGAATACCGAAAGTCTCAAAATTAGGATTTTTCTCAGTTTAGTAGTAGTAAAGTTAGGACTCCTGCTGAAAATTTAGCTCCCTAACCTCTACCATAGGATCCTCTCAATGGCCACTCACATTCCTGGCTGCTGCCCGGGCCCTCAGCACTTTTGTAGCTGTTCTTTCTTGGTAAGGCCTCTAACTGAGAATTTAAAGTTCTTGCAGAAGAATTTCAATTGCATTTCAGTGTAGGTGTTTAACCTTTAGAGTTGCAGAAAGAAACTCAAAAAGGTAGAAGGCCAAAAGAAAAACAGTATGTGGTCATGTATTGGTCTGCGATAAGCTAGTAGGGTACACCAATCACTGTATGTCAGGCACAAATGCAAGTCTTATACCACCGCTGCCACCAATTTTAGAAGAAGGTAATGCGTCAGTTTCATACTGCGAGGGAAGGTGATCCATTGATCTCTTACTGTGAGGGGAGGTGATTTGTAATTTCTCCAGACACATAGCCTCAGTTCCTTACTGAAGCCCAGCATCTAAGCAGACTTGGTGCACAGGTGTGTTGCATGGAAAATCCGGACACACTGGGGTTGCTGCAGCACGGGTGAAACAGGTAATGTGCTGATTCTCCCAGCCACGAGCAGGTGATGCGTCAAATCTTCAGCTGCACAGCAAGGCCTGCGTCAGAGTTGGAGCGTGTGTCTCGAATGTCGGATACACGGTGCTCGGGACTTGGGCTGTGGAGATCTTGGAGCCTCACAACTGGTGCTGCATCAATTTCCTAGGCGCACAGTGGCGATACAGTGTTTTTTTTTTACCGCAGGGCAAGCTTACGGCCATGAAAACAGGCGCTGAAGACTGGTGCATGGATTTTCTTTCTTTCTTGCAGCAGAAATCACCATCAAGGACCTGTAACTGGAATTGGCACCACTTGACCGGTTAGAAGTCCCAGCATAGGCGTTCACTGGATGCAGGTGAAGTCTTTGATGACCTTGAGACTTTTTAACATTGGCGAGAGCACACTCAGGCCCTTGGAGAACCTTGGTAAGCAGGATGATAAGACAGAGTACAGTCCTTTCACTATCCAAGAAAGAAGCATCAAGCAGCAGGCTAGGACAATACAGCAATAAGTAGAGTGGCAGTTTCCCTCTTGCAGCTTCTCCAGAACTGTTCTAAGAATTAGGGGTCACAGGTCCAATACTTATACCCAATTCTGCCTTTGAAGTAGGCATATTTCAAAGGATAGTCTTTGTAGTGCGAATATCCTGCCTTGCCCTTACCTGACGTCAGACACAGTACATGGCTGTGGATATAGTTTTGCATGAGGACAGGTACAACCCTTTACAGGTGTCAGTGACAACTCCTCCCAACACGATAGCTTAGGAAGGTCCATCAGCTTGATGATTGGCAATTAGAATATGCAGGGCACACTAGCTCCATTTGTGTGACTGTCTAGAGTGAATGTACAAACAGCCCAACTGTCAGTCTGAACCAGACGTGGATTCCACAGGCTGGCAGAGGCACAGAATGGTAAAGCAGGAAAATGTCCTGTTAGAAGTGGCATCTTTGGTGTGGTTTTCCCTGTCTTTTTGGCCTCTAGACCTCTAGACTCAGACCGACCACAGGCCCCTGAGGTGGTTGATGCAGATGAGGGGGGAGAACCCAAAACTGTTGAGGTGGTCTATCTCCCTACAGGGAATGGACTTTATGGTGGAACACCACCCCGGCAAAGAACACGCCAATGCTGATGGTCTGTCCAGGTTTTTCTGCCTTAGTGAAGAGAACTCCCAAGAGGGTGGGCAGTTCCCCCTACTTTCAGCTGGAGGGGACGCGTTTTAGACCTGGCATCTTTGGCGCAGTTTCCCCTGTCTTTTTGGCCTCTACCTCCTGTATTTTTGATGCTGTACTGGATTTCGTTTTTGCTGGTTTAGATGCTTTGGGCACTCTGCCACTGCTGATCAGTGCCAGAGTGTAAGTGCTCCCTGTGTAAATTGTTATGATGATTGGATATACATGATTGGCATATTTGTATCACCATGAAGTCCCTAGTAAAGTGTACTGGGGGTGCCAGGCCTGGTGATGACAAATGCTACTAGTGGGCCTGCAGTACAAAAGGGTGTGGTGATGCATCTGAATCAATCAAACACTCACACCCAGTCAAAAAATCTGGGTTTAATCCATCACCGTTCTTTAGCCCACTCTGCCACCCTAGTTCAGACATGGCTATATGCAAATCAGTCTGACCCTGTGCCTCATAGGAACAGTCCAGCCCGAACTGCCAAGCCATGTCTTCCCTGGACCGGAAACAAGGTTCCAAGGACCGGTTTCTGGCATTCCAGCCGTCTTCAGCCCGGCTTGCTTAAATCCAGTGGCAAAGTGAGCAAGGGACTCACGTCTGAGCATACCCTGCCACACTTATGGCAGACAAAAGCGGTACAAAAGGGGGTGGTGATGGACGGAGCATCTGAATCAATCAAACACTCACACCCAGTCAAAAGATCTGGGTTTAATCCATCACCGTTCTTTAGCCCACTCTGCCACCCCAGTTCAGACATAGCTATATGCAAATCAGTCTGACCCTGCACCTCATGGGAACAATCCAGCCCGAACTGCCAAGCCATGTCTTCTCTGGACCGGAAACAAGGGGCCCGATTCACAGAATGAACTTAAGACTCAATCCTAAACTTACTACTATTTTGGTATTCACAGAATGCACTTCCTCATTTCGGTATTCACAGAATGCACTTACTCATTTCGGTATTCACAAAAGTTAGTAGTCCTAACTTTAGGACTCCTAAATGCCTTCTGTGAATACCAAAAGTCTTAAAATTAGTATTTTTCTCAATTTAGTACTAGTAAAGTTAGGACTCCTAACTTTAGGACTCCTAAATGCCTTCTGTGAATACCGAAAGTCTTAAAATTAGGATTTTTCTCAATTTAGTTGTAGTAAAGTTAGGACTCCTAAACTGAGAAAAATCCTAATTTTAAGACTTTCGGTATTCACAGAAGGCATTTAGGAGTCCTAAAGGTAGGAGTCCCAACTTTACTACTACTAAACTGAGAAAAATCCTAATTTTAAGACTTTAAGTATTCACAGAAGACATTTAGGAGTCCTAAAGTTAGGAGTCCTAACTTTACTACTACTAAACTGAGAAAAATCCTAATTTTAAGACTTTAGGTATTCACAGAAGACATTTAGGAGTCCTAAAGTTAGGAGTCCTAACTTTACTACTACTAAACTGAGAAAAATCCTAATTTTAAGACTTTCGGTATTCACAGAAGGCATTTAGGAGTCCTAAAGTTAGGAGTCCTAACTTTACTACTACTAAACTGAGAAAAATCCTAATTTTAAGACTTTAGGTATTCACAGAAGACCTTTAGGAGTCCTAAAGTTAGGAGTCCTAACTTTACTACTACTAAACTGAGAAAAATCCTAATTTTAAGACTTTCGGTATTCACAGAAGGCATTTAGGAGTCCTAAAGTTAGGACTACTAACTTCTGTGAATACAGAAATGAGTAAGTGCCTTCTGTGAATACCGAAATGAGTAAGTGCATTCTGTGAATACCAAAATAGTAGTAAGTTTAGGATTGAGTCTTAAGTTCATTCTGTGAATCGGGCCCATGCTTCCGAGGACCAGTTTCTGGCATTCCAGCCGTCTTCAGCCCGACTTGCTTGAATCCAGTGCCAAAGTGAGCAAGGGACTCACGTCTGATCACACCCTGCCACACTTATAGCGGTCCAAAAGCGGTACTAGTGGGCCTGCAGCACTGATTGTGCCACCCACATGAGTAGCCCTAAAATGGTGTCTCAGGCCTGCCACCGCAGTGCCTGTGCGCAGTCTGTGAACTGCCATGTCCTCCTGGTCAGTGTCCCCACTGACCAGGCCTAACCCTTCCCTTTTTGTGCACATTGGTCACCCCTATGGAAGGCCCAAGGTACCCCCCCGGGCAGGGTGCAGTGTATACCAAGGGTAGAGCATGTACTGGTGCAGGTGACATGCTCTGGTAGTGAATGGAAGCCATTTTTGTTTTTCACTATTGTAAGGCTATCTTGCTCCATAGATTAACATGGGGGATGCTGGCTACAGTGTCTACCAGCATTTCTTCTCATAAGAACAAGATAGGACATAAGAGTCTAGTATCCCTGAACTCAGAATTTAATAACACATATTTTAGGAAATGTTGTTTTTGAATCCACTGTTTGAGAACAGCACTTTTAGAAAGTTGCTATTTTCTTGTCTAACCTTCCTGTGTGCCTTGGCCTGTTTGTGTATTGACTGTCTGATTTGAGACTGACAGGGGGTGGGGATTCCCCAGGAGGCTGGCTGAGTCAGCCCTATGCTGAATGACTGCATTTGCAACTTGAGTGGTGGGAGAAGATAGCACCTGGGCCTGATAGGGCTGTGCCTGCCTTCCACAATGCTGGCTCCACCTCCTGCTGGGCGGCTGACGACCCTGCCCCTCACTCTGAAAGGAAAGGAGAAGCCAGGAAAAACAAAGTGCTCAAGAAACACCCAGAACTGGTTCAGACCGGGCTCAGGGCCCACTTGCACAAAGAGAACAAAGACTTTTAGGGGTATAAGTACAGGACCCCTGACAACAGAAAATTAGATCATCCTGGAATCAAGAAGGAACCTCTGTCAAGGAGAAAGCTGAAACTGAAGAAGGAAGATTGCCCAGCCGTTGCTCTGCTGGATTGCCCTACTGTTGCTTTGCTGCCAAGTAGAGGGTAAGGACTTTGCTGTGCTGTGTCCCCTTGCTTGAAGGAATGTCCAAGGCCTTGAGAAGAGCTGGCTCCCTGTTATGAAGTCCCAGGAACAAAAGGACTTCACCCCCAGCTTCCCCTGAGCTCTACTGAGAGAGTTTTGTCCTTCTTGGAGTGCTTGGCCCATGTGTGGTGCCTCTGGAAGTTGTCCCTGTGTTGAGAAGCTGAAAACTAAGCTTGAGAGACTTTGCTAAAGAAAAGTTATTGCATCACTCGCTGCGGAGCGCATCCCCGACAATGCGAGAAGTTTCCCGCCGCTACGAATGTCAAGATCGTCGCAGCGCCTGTTTCCGCTGTCGGAGCCGTCGCATCCTTCGTTTGCGGGACACACCCGATCAGTGCGGGAAGTCTAACATCGCTGCGAGTGTCGTCGCAGAGCCTGTCATCGCTGGGTGAGATCACCACACCGCTTGCTTGCGGACCGCATCACGTCGCTGCGAGAGTCATCGCCGAAGCCAATGCATCGAGGAGCTGCAAGAGAGAAGATCACCGCTGGTCCGCGCATCGTCGCCCCGGAGATCATCGCACCTCCAAAGATCGTCGCATCGTGCCTTTGCGAGCACAAACTTCGTACGAAACCTACGCACCAGAATCCATACAAGTGGCCTTCCTCCCCATACAGACCGGATTCATCTCAACACGCCCGCTGCTGCAGCGGGGCAGTCGCAAATGCTTTCCCAGGGTCTCAGGAGCAATGCATCGCTTGTTTTCCACCGCACCAGCTACTGCTTTTAGAACTTTGTCGCAACTGAAGGTACTGTGTCTGAAACGTGACGCAACTGTGAACTTTTCACACATCTGTGGATTATTTTATCGCAACCTAAAGAACTTTTATTACAACCGTAAGAAATCTTTTGAAACAATATTCTTGAACAGTGTATGTTGGATTTTTGTTGTTTTGGTCTTGTGTAGTTTAGATTAAATACCTTTATTTTTCTAAACTGTTGTGGAGTCAGTTTGTGGTCTTTTCACTGTGTTACTATGAGTGTTGGTACAAATACCTTACACTTTGCCTTCTGATTAGCCTTGTCTGCTCGTGCCAAGCTACCTAGAGGGTGAGCAGGGGTTATCCCAGAGGGTTTTCTCCTTACCCTGACTAGAATCAAGGGTCCCTATTCGGAAAGTGGTACCTACCTCTGCCAACTAGAGACCCCCAGTTCTAATATTGTTGGTCAGCGGTGGGGATTTGAACTTGTATTTGTACTAGACCCACAGTGATTGGTGTACATCACTAGTGAGTGCAGACCACTACGCCACCGCATACTACTGGTTTTTGATTTATGGCTCTATTTTTTAGTAACTCCTGAAAACATCATGTCTACGAAAGGAAAGGCACTCAGCGAGGTAGAGAAAGAGTTGGAGTTTGCCATTGGAGAAATTTGTTGCTACAGAGTTAAGTAAATTCTGCCGCGGGTTTAAGTGTCCCATAAATAGCGGCTACAGGAAGGATGAGCTGTGAGACATCTTGAAGGCCCATTGGGAGGCACAAGAGGGAAATGATGATGTGGATGCAGGGAATGGTTTTTCACCCGCGGATCTGCCTGTGGGCAGAGTAGGCTCAGGAGCTGGCAGCAAACATTCCAGTAGGGGCCTCACCCCAGAAGAGTTACAAGAAAATCAGAGAGTAAGATAATATGAGTTGGAAGTCATGAAAATGAAAATGAAGCAATTGGAAATGGATAAAGAGAGAGAAAAGGTGGTGGAGGAGAGCAAAAGTTCCCGCGCCTTGGAGGAAAAGAAATTGCTTTTGGCTCATGAACTGAGAATGAAAGAACTGGATCTTAAAGCCAAGGAGGTGGATGCCAGTTCAAATGGTGGCAGCGCACAGCCAGTGCATGGGGGTAAAGTATATATTCCCAAGGATCTGGTACAGAATTATAATAGGCGTGAGGATATTTATGCCTGGTTTACTTCCTATGAGATTATTTTGAGAATGAATGGTGTGCCTGAAGAGCATCAAATTGTTTTTTGTAATTTTCTCCCTGAGTGTACTGGGGTAGCTCAGACGTGGGTCCCAGAGCCTCCACACCACTGGAGTCAAGCTAGCCGGGCTGATGAGAGGTGTTACCTCGAAACCGGTCCGGTCCTCGGATGCTTGATTCCGGTCTGGGAAAGATATGGCTGTTGTAGTTCGGACTGGACTGTTCCCATGGGGCACAGGGTCAGAGCTGATTTGCATAAAGCCATTATCTGACCCAGGGTGGTGTGGAGTGCAAAAAACGATGGATTTAGGCCCAGATCCTTGTACTGGGGTGAATGTAAGACATTGATCTACATTCTGTCCATCAAATTGTTTTTTGTAATTCTCTCCCTGAGTGTACTGGGGTAGCTCAGACGTGGGTCCCAGAGCCTCCACACCACTGGAGTCAAGCTAGCCGGGCTGATGAGAGGTGTTACCTCGAAACCGGTCCGGTCCTCGGATGCTTGATTCTGGTCTGGGAAAGATATGGCTGTTGTAGTTCGGACTGGACTGTTCCCATGGGGCACAGGGTCAGAGCTGATTTGCATAAAGCCATTATCTGACCCTGGGTGGTGTGGAGTGCAAAAAACGATGGATTTAGGCCCATGTCCTTGTACTGGGGTGAATGTAAGACATTGATCTACATTCTGTCCATCAAATTGTTTTTTGTAATTTTCTCCCTGAGTGTACTGGGGTAGCTCAGACGTGGGTCCCAGAGCCTCCACACCACTGGAGTCAAGCTAGCCGGGCTGATGAGAGGTGTTACCTCGAAACCAGTCCGGTCCTCGGATGCTTGATTCCGGTCTGGGAAAGATATGGCTGTTGTAGTTCGGACTGGACTGTTCCCATGGGGCACAGGGTCAGAGCTGATTTGCATAAAGCCATTATCTGACCCAGGGTGGTGTGGAGTGCAAAAAACGATGGATTTAGGCCCAGATCCTTGTACTGGGGTGAATGTAAGACATTGATCTACATTCTGTCCATCAAATTGTTTTTTGAAGAGCATCAGGTGGCGGGCCTGTGGCAACATTTTGAGGCATCTGGGAGGAGTGCTCTAGACCCCTTAGAATTAGCAGGTACCATGACCTACCCCTATATGAAGGAGGCCTTATGTCTCAGGTATGGACCTACTCCAGAGCAGTACAGACTGCAGTTTAGAAATTCTAAGAAGAAAGAATCTGAGACTTGGATGAAGTGTGTGAATTTGTACTCGCGTGCACTGGAAGGTTGGATGAAGGGCAGCAAGGTAACTGATTTTAAGGGGTTGTTGCATTTAATCAGTTGGGGGCACTTGAGTAGTATTTGTGTTCCAGAGCTGCACCAGCATATTTTAGACAGCAAGCTGACAGACCCAATTGAGCTTGCTAAGGAGGCGGACCGCTGGACCAGTACCAGGGTCCACAGAGGAATTGTGGGTACCACAGCCAAAGGTGGGCAGGGTCCCCAGCAGAAGAGTGAATGGGGACAAGGGCAATCAAAAGGAGTCCACACCAGGGACCCAAAATAGTTTCCAGGAGAAGGAATCCCAACCCCCCAAAACTAGACAGCCATGGCCCCCTAGGGGCAGGAAGGACTACAGAGATCCCAGGGACAACAGAGGTCCCCCTACCTGCTTCTACTGCAATGAGGTGGGACATTTTATCAGCCGGTGCCCCAAGAGGCCCCCAGCACCCACTGGTGCTCCCGCCCCAGGGTTAGCAAGTGTAGCTTTGGGAGGGGATTTGGTTTCTAGTGGGGAGGTGGGGCTAGCAGTCATGTCCTTGTCTCTTTAGGAGACCAAGAGATGGTCCAGGAAACCTTACTGCCCATGAACACTAAGAGATATGGGCAGAAGGTGACCGTCAATGGGAGGGAGATAGAGGCTCTGAGAGATACCGGGGCCAGTGTGACATCCGTGAGGTGTCAGTGGGTGTCTGAAGAGCAGTGTATCCCGAATGTACTCCGCCCTATAGTAGCAGCCAACAGTTCAGTGCGCCTCTGCAAAGTGGCACATGTTCCCTTTGAGTGGAGGGAGTCTCTGGTCTTTTGGAAGTTCTTGTCAGTGATGCCTTGCCTGTAGACTGTCTGCTAGGTAATGACCTGGAGAGTTCTCCATGGAAGGATGTAGAACACCGAACTCATTTGGAGATGTTGGGGTTGCCTACGTGGATCTGTGAGACCACGCATGCTATGGCAGCCAGTAGAGGTGATTCAACAGAACTGGAGCCTGAAACTGTGACCCAGAGTCCTGCTAGGAGAGGACAGGGCAGAGGGCGAGGGAAACCAGCCCCAACTGTTCCCACGGGCCAGGAGGAAGCAGACACTGAGGGGGATGCCCTGGAACCTACTGGGGAAGAGGTAGCCAAACTGGGCGACCTACCTGAGCTGACCCATTGGCAGCAAAAAGGTGGGCCCTCCAGGGAGGAATTCTGTGAGAAACAGAAAGAGTGCCCATCCCTCGAGAGTCTGGGGCAGCAGGCTAGAGACCAGGCAGCAGGTGGAGCGGCCAGAGATCACTTCATCTACCGGGAAGATGACTTATTATATACTGAGCCTAAGTTTGCTGAGCCCGGTGCAGCCTGTGTGCTGGTGGTACCCGTGCGCTTCAGGGACTTTCTACTGGGTCTGGCTCATGATGTGCCTCTCGCAGGACATCTGGGGCAAGACAAGACCCTAACCAGGCTTGTCACCCACTTCCACTGGCCCCAGATGAGGAAGCACGTTGGTTCCTTTTGTAGGTCTTGCAAAACATGTCAGGCCACTGGCAAGACTGGAGTGAAGTGCAAGGCACCCCCAACTCTTCCCTGTGGTGAGCATCCCTTTCGAGTGGGTGGGCATCGACATTGTGGGGCCCCTGGACCTCAAGACAGCCTTAGGCAACAGGTTCATCCTGGTCTTGGTGGACCATGCCACCCGGTACCCGAAGCAGTTCCTCTCAGGACAATCACAGCACCGTGGTGGGACGTGCATTGATGGGGATCTTTTCCTGTGTGGGGTTCCCCAGAGAGGTGGTCTCCGACCGGGGTACCACTTCATCTCTAGGTACATGAAGTCTCTGTGGGAGGAGTGTGGGGTAACGTATAAGTTCACCACTCCTTACCACCCTCAAGGAAATGGGTTGGTTGAAAGGTTCAACTGCACCCTGAAGGGTTTCATTATGGGCCTAGAAGAGCTCATGAGAGGGAAGTGGGACGTCTTGTTACCATGCCTGTTGTTTGCCTACAGGGAGGTGCCTCAGAAGTCCTTAGGGTTCAGTCCATTTGAACTTCTGTATGGCCACCCTGTTAGAGCACCTCTCACACTGGTGAAGGAGGGGTGGGAGATATCCCGTGGGAAGACCCCCCAGGATGTGTTCAGCTATGTTTTGGCAATTCGCAACCAGACACAGCGCTTCAGAAAGCTCGCACAGGAGAACCTGGAGGCTAGCCAGGAAGAAATGAAAAGATGGTATGACCAGAATACTACTCTGGTCGAATTTCAACCTGGGCAGAAAGTGTGGGTGATGGCGCCAGTGGAGCCTTGCGCGCTCCAAGACAAGTGGTCTGGGCCATATAAGGTGGTGGAAAGGAAAAGTGAAGTAACATACCTGGTTAACTTGAGGACCCCCAGGTAACCCCTGAGAGTCTTACATGTGAACCGCCTCAAGCCACACTTTGAGAGGTCTGAAGTGACAATGCTCATGGCTACAGATGCTGGAGGGGAAGAGGATAGTGATCCTCTCCTAACCTCCTGGCAGCTAAGGAGCAAGACGGGTCACTGGATGGTGTGGTCCTCTCGCCCACCCTGACCCCAGAACAGCAGAGGGACTGTCGCCAAGTGCTGGGTCAGTTTGCCCCCCTGTTCTCCCTGACCCCAGGTATCACCAATTGGTGCGTCCATGATGAGGACACTGGAGATAGTTTACCTGTGAAACTAAATTTTTACATGGTGGCTGACAAGGTCAATGCCAGCATCAAGGAAGAGGTTTCCAAGATGTTGGCGCTAGGGGTGATTGAGTCCTCTAGCAGCCTCTGGGCTAGCCCAGTGGTCTTAGTGCCAAAAGCTGCTGCACCAGGTGCCACTCCGAGACTCAGGTTTTCCGTGGACTACCGTGGGCTCAATGCGGTCACAAAGACTGACACACACCCCATCCCCAGAGCTGATGAGCTCGTGAATCGGTTGGGAGCTGTCCAGTACCTCAGTACCTTTGATTTGACTTCTGGGTACTGGCAGATTGCCTTAACTGATGGGGCCAAAGAGAGGTCCACATTATCAACGCCAGAGGGGCACTTCCAGTTCCGAGTCATGCCCTTTGGGTTGAAGAATGCCCCTGCCACCTTCCAGAGACTGGTTAACCAGGTACTGACCGGGCTGGAGGAATTCAGCGCCGCATACCTGGATGACATTGCTGTGTTCAGCTCCACTTGGGAAGATCACTTGCAACACCTCTGCGAAGTGTTGAAGGCTCTGCAAAGGGCAGGCCTCACTATCAAGGCCAGCAAGTGCCAGATAGGGCAGGGATCTATGGTGTACTTGGGACACCAGGTGGGGAGCGTCCAGGTGGCGCACCTACAGGCAAAGATTGATACCATTCTGGCTTGGGAACCCCCCAAGACCCATGCAGAGGTGAGAGCCTTTTTAGGTATCACCGGGTATTACAGATGGTTTGTCAAGGGATATGGCACCATCGTTGCCCCCTTGACAGAACTGACTTCTAAGAAGTTGCCCAAAAGAGGGAACTGGACGGAAGCCTGCCAGACTGCTTTTGATGCCCTGAAGACTGCCATGTGCACAGCACCGGTGCTCAAGGCACCTGATTTCTCCAGTGAGTTCCTAGTGCAGACAGACGCTTCAGAGCATGGTGTGGGAGCAGTACTCTCAGAGGTCACTGAGGAGGACGGGGACCAGCCCTTGGCTTTCATTAGTATGAGACTACTCCCCAGGGAACAGAAGTAGAGTGCGATTGAGAGGGAAGCTTTTGCTGTGGTCTGGGCCCTGAAGAAGCTGAGGCCCTACCTGTTTGGGACTCACTTCCGTGTTCAGACCGACCACAGGCCCCTGAGGTGGTTGATTCATATGAGGGGGGAGAACCCAAAACTGTTGAGGTGGTCTATCTCCCTACAGGGAATGGACTTTACGGTAGAACACCGCCCCGGTACAGAACACGCCAACGCTGATGGTCTGTCCAGGTTTTTCTGCCTTAGTGAAGAGAACTCCCAAGAGCGTGGGCAGTTCCCCCACTTTCAGCTGGAGGGGACGCATGTTAGACCTGGCATCTTTGTTGTGGTTTCCCATGTCTTTTTGGCCTCTACCTCCTGTATTTTTGATGCTGTGCTGGATTTTGTTTTTGCTGGTTTAGATGCTTTGGACACTCTGCCACGGCTGATCAGTGCCAGAGTGTAAGTGCTCCCTGTGTAAATTGTTATGATGATTGGATATACATGATTGGCATATTTGTATCACCATGAAGTCCCTAGTAAAGTGCACTGGGTGTGCCAGGCCTGGTGATGACAAATGCTACTAGTGGGCCTGCAGCACTGATTGTGCCACCCACATGAGTAGCCCTAAAATGGTGTCTCAGGCCTGACACCGCAGTGCCTGTGTGCAGTCTGTTAGCTGCCATGTCCTCCTGGTCAGTGTCCCCACTTACCAGGCCTAACTCTTCCCTTTTTGTGCACATTGGCCACCCCTATGAAAGGCCCAAGGTAGCCCCCTGGGCAGGGTGCCGTGTATATGAAAGGTAGAGCATGTACTGGTGCAGGTGACATGCTCTGGTAGTGAATGGAAGCCATTTTAGTTTTTCACTATTGTAAGGCTATCTTGCTCCATAGATTAACATTGGGGATGCTGGCTACAGTGGCTACCAGCATTTCTTCTCATAGGAACAAGATAGGACATAAGAGTCTAGTATCCCTGAACTTAGAATTTAATAACACATCTTTTAGGAAAGGTTGTTTTTGAATCCTGTGTTTGAGAACAGTACTTTTAGAAAGTTGCTGTTCTCTTGTCTGACCTTCCTGTGTGCCTTGGCCTGTCTGTGTAGTGACTGTCTGGTTTGAGAGTGACAGGGGCGGGGGATTCCCCAGGAGGCTGGTTGAGTCAGCCCTAGGCTGAATGACTGCATTTGCAACTTGAGTGGTGGAGAAGATAGCACCTGGGCCTGAATAGGGCTGTGCCTGCCTTCCACAATGCTGGCTCCACCTCTTGCTGGGTGGCTGACGACCCTGCCTCTCACTCTGAAAGGAAAGGAGAAGCCAGGAAAAACAAAGTGTTCAAGAAACACCCAGAACTGGTTCAGACCGGGCTCAGGGACCACTTGCACAAAGAGAACAAAGACTTTTAGGGGTATAAGTACAGGACCCCTGACAACAGGAAATTAGATCATCCTGGAATCAAGAAGGAACCTCTGCCAAGGAGAAAGCTGAAACTGAAGAAGGAAGATTGTCCAGCTGTTGCTCTGCTGGATTGCCCTGCTGTTGATTTGCTGCCAAGGAGATGGGAAGGACTTCGCTGTGCTGTGTCCTTTTGCTTGAAAGCATCTCCAAGGGCCTGAGAAGAGCTGACTCCCTGTTCTGAAGTCCCAGGAACAAAAGGACTTCACCCCCAGCTTCCCCTGAGCTCTACTGAGAGAGTTCTGTCCTTCTTGGAGTGCTTGGCCGATGTGTGGGGCCTCTGGAAGTTGTACCTGTGTTGGGAAGCTGAAAACTAAGCTTGAGAGACTTTGCTAAAGAAAAGTTATTGTATCGCTCGCTGCGGAGTGCATCCCCGACAATGCGGGAAGTTTCCAGCCGCTACGAAGGTCGAGATCGTCGCAGCGCCTATTGCCGCTGTTGGAGCCGTTGCATCCTTTGTTTGTGGGACACACCCGATCGGTGCGGGAAGTCTAACATCGCTGCGAGTGACATCGCAGAGCCTGTCGTTGCTGGGTGAGATCGCCGCACCACCTGCATGCGGACCGCATCACGTCACTGCGAGAGTCATCGCCGAAGCCTACGCATCGAGGAGCTGCGAGAGAGAAGATCACCGCTGGTCCACGCATCGTCACCCCGGAGATCGTCGCACCTCCAAAGAACGTCGCATTGTGCCTTTGCGAGAACAAACTTCCTACGGAACCTACGCACCGGAATCCATACAAGTGGCCTTCCTCTCCATACAGACCGGATCTGTCGCAACACGCCCGCTGCTGCAGCGGGGCTGTCGCAAACGCCTCCCCAGGGTCTCAGGAGCAACGCATCGCTTGTTTTTCACCGCACCAGCTTCTGCTTTTGGAACTTTGTCGCAACTAAAGGTACTGTGTCTGAAACGTGACGCAACTGTGAACTTTTCACGCAACTGTGGATTATTTTATCGCAACCTAAAGAACTTTTATTACAACCTTAAGAACTCTTTTGAAACCATATTCTTGAACTGTGTATGTTGGATTTTTGTCGTTTTGGTCTTGTGTAGTTTAGATTAAATACCTTTATTTTTCTAAACTGTTGTGGAGTGAATTTGTGGTGTTTTCACTGTGTTACTGTGAGTGTTGGTACAAATACTTTACACATTGCCTTCTGATTAGCCTTGTCTGCTCGTGCCAAGCTACCTAGAGGGTGAGCAGGGTTATCCCAGAGGGGTTCCTCCTTACCCTGACTAGAATCAAGGGTCCCCATTTGGACAGTGGTACCTACCTCTGCCAACTAGAGACCCCCAGTTCAAACATTTCCACTTTTTAAAAGTGCCATTTTCAAACACCCAATTTTAAAAACACCTTTACAGAAAAAAAGTGTTTTTAAATTCTAAGTTCAGGGAACCCAAGCTCCAAATCTGTGTCTTTTGCAAATTGAAATTTACACTTGTAAATGGTTACAAGGCAGCTCCAATGATAACCTATGTGAGAGAGAGTCCTTGCAATAGTGAAAAACAAAATTAGCTTTACTTCACTATCAGGACATTAAAACACATCAGTGCATGTCCTACCTTTCACATACACTCTACACTGCCCATGGGGCTACTTTGGGACTACCCTACAGGTGCCTGATATGTATGAAAATGGCAGGTGTGGGTCTGGCAAGTGGGTGCACTTGCCAGATTG
The DNA here is from genome assembly GCF_964263255.1 of Lissotriton vulgaris. Taxonomy (NCBI): domain Eukaryota; kingdom Metazoa; phylum Chordata; class Amphibia; order Caudata; family Salamandridae; genus Lissotriton; species Lissotriton vulgaris. The sequence continues at coordinate 1,033,854,028 of NC_141697.1, forward strand.
ACATGGCAGTTTAAAACTGCATTCACAGGCACTGCAGTGGCAGGCCTGAGACATGTTTGCAGTGATATTCATTTGAGATGCACAATCAGTGCTGCAGGCCCACCAATAGCGTTTGAGTGACGGCCTTGGGCACACACAGTGCACTTTACTAGGGGCTTACCGGTAAATCAAATATGCCAATCATGGATTACCAATCATAATCACAATTTACACAGGGAGCCCTGGCACTTTAGAACTGATCAGCAGCTGTAAAAAGCCCAGAGTAAAAGAAAAAAAGCAAAATCTAAGTCCAGCATACAGTCAAAACTACAGGAGTCATAAACAAAAAGACAGTAGAAACCCTACCAATGATGCCAGATATAACAGGTACCTTAACCTGTTTACTGTGGCGCGAATTACGCTGCAATGCGAGTGATTTATGGAGTGGGCGTGTTTCGGACCGCCCCTGGCTGTCCTCCACACATGCCCACTGTGACGTCGGACAGTCAGGGGCCTTCTAAAGCACCAAAAGGGTTAAATCCTTGAGGCCTGCATGCATTGCTTTGTGAGGCTCCACGTTGTCTGGTATCGTTTCCAATAATGCAGTACGGCAAGGCTTTGCATCATTCTGCTTGGGTTCTGATGAAACTGTCAGCTGTGTGTGGCGAGGCTATGCGGGGCTTCGCATTGATTAAAATTGGTTCCGATGGGTACCACAGCTGGACTGACACCTTCAGGCCCACTTTATTGTTAGCCTATCCCCACATAGCCCAGGAGTAGGGAAAGTTGGGACAAGTTGCCCCCAGCCAGGAAACAAGCACAGCCACCCACGCAGTGGGACAATTGAGGTGCTTTTAGCACTTACAGATTCAGCCTCCTCCTCTCCTCCAGGAGTAGGAAATATTGAAACACGTTCCGCAATCAGGAAACAAGCTCAGTCACCTGTGCAGTGAGACACTCTGTGGCATTTTAGAACACTTGGGGAGCCCTCCTCCTCCTCTCCACACATGACCCAGGAGTAATGCATGCTGAAATACGTAATTTCCAGCCAGGAAACAAGCATAGTCACCCACGCATCAGGTCACTTAGTGGCACTTTATATCACTTGCAGAGCCCTCCTCCTCCAGTCCCAATGTGGCACAGGAGCAGGGAATGTTGGGACACCTAGCCCCCAGCCAGGAAACCAGCAGAGTTACCCATGTAGCAGGACTTTCTGTGGCACCTTTTAGTACTTGCAGAGAGCTCCTCCTCCCCTCTCCAAGTGGCCCAAGAGCAGGCAGTGTTGGCACACAGAGTCCCCAGCTAGGAAACAAGCACAGTCACCCAACCGCACCTGTCCCAGGAGTAGGGAATGTTGGGACACCGATGGGGCTGGTTCACAGAACTAATCTGAGACAAAATCCTAAACATTTATTTAGTAGTAGTAAAGTTAGGATGTTGTCTTAAGTTTGACTTAAGACAGACTTAAGACAGACTTAAGACAAACTTAAGACAAACTTAGGACAGACTTAGGACAGACTTAAGACAGTTTTAAAACAGACTTAAGACAAAATACTAACTTTATCACTACTAAATGCCTTCTGTGAATACCAAAAGTAGTAAGTTTAGGATTTTGTCTCAGATTAAATCTGTGAATTGGGCCCCATAGTCTATAGCTAAGAAACACAAACTGTCAAGCACAGTACACTCCTAATACTATACCTGTACTTCTTCCTTGCTAATAGGATTCTTAGTAAAGTTGTTGGGCTCCTGAACGTGCCCCATCAAAGCCGTTTTTTGCTTGATCTACTTCAAATTTTACAACTTGAACAAGAAGTAATCTGCTTTTAGACTGTTATTCCTTGTCTTATTAAACTCAACATATAATAGTCTCTGCTATGAATTTGTTTGATTTATAGTTGTCATCTTTTATAACAGTTAGTTAAAGAAAAAATTAGGTTTCAATAAATTTTTCTTCACTCAACTCTGTATATCTGGATATGGCTGCATGATACAATGTCGTGTACAATACCATTACACCAGAGACACCAGAAAATCATGTAAAAAAGCAGTCTACAAAGATTTCGAGTGCACATACTTTTATGCAAGCTACTCAATTATTGTTTCAAATATATTGTGGATCAGAATATTATAAAATTTTAAAATGTAGGCATGTCACAATTTTAACATTACATTATAAGAAATGTATCTAAAATATTAAGTTACGAAATATCAATATATTTTGCAAATAAATAGTTTTAACAAGTAATGAAAATAAGTTTGTGTTTTTTTTTAACTAATGCAATAATTAAACATTTTTTTGGGAGTTTTATATAGCATGAACTCGTCCGAAGGTATCAGAGTGCTTTATATGAGCACCAGTTGCATTACAAACAGACACATTACTTTTATTAGGCACTGGGAGATTAAGTAATTTGCCCTGAATCACAGAATGTTGAGCGTCCTAGCTGAGACTCAGACCCGGTTCCCCAGCTTCAACATCAACCCCTCGAGCTATTAGGCAACATCCTCTCAACATTCATGAAAATAAATATTTAAACCATAACCTAAAAGTAACAATTAAGTAACATATACATTACCAAAACATGTATGTAACCAAATTTAAATATTAAAATTAATGTAAACATTGTTTTAGTTAATACTGTCAAGTAAGCAAATAAAATATATATATTAAAAAAGAAAAATTATTACCAATTTAAAAAAGCATTATTAATATTAGCACACAAGTAATAATGATAACATATAACATAATACATTAAAATATAAATGCAATATTAAACAATACAAATTAAATAAAACTGGCATTTAAAAATGTATCTAAAGATTAAAGGAAAAAACAAAACAACATTTAAAAACAACAATCCAAAAACACTAGCAAAATTGTTTGTCTTGAAATAAGTCTGATTAGCAAATCTAACTCCAATTTTTAGAAAAGTAGAAAACGTGTTGGGCTTTGGAGTATTTAGATTTACTATTCCCACTACAATCTAAACAACAGTAAGACAAATGTGGGAATTTGAAGGCTTTCATTTATCATTCCTATGCCCACGTGAGCGAAATCAGTAAAGAGTTTGGACTTTGGCGGGGCAAGTGTCTGTTTATTCTTCCACAAGAGTGGTTTAAACTCAGGGTTAAAAGCTCTAAGAATCTATTTTCAATCCTATGTCACTTTGGGTCTGGACATTCCCCCTTTAGGACATGAATTTGATTCAATTTCGGCATTAGCAAACAGGTCCATTCTCCATCTCCCAAGATAAGGTCTTACCGGTGACCTCCAATTCATGGCTGTTTGCGAGAAGGTAGTGCTAGGTCTATAAATTTGCAGCTAGATCTATTGCTTTAGACTGAGGGATGCATCCCAACAAACATACTCTAGGCGACCTCAAGTCATGTTTTCTTGCCCATTCAAAGAGACAACTAGTGACATCTTCCCAGCACCTCATCAGGGACCCACATGACCAAGCCATATGGCCAAATACAGCTCCATCTTGGCTGCCAAAGGTACTTGCAAGGGCTGCCTTGAAGGAAATTGCCCTTAGGGGCCCCCGGGTTATTTACAACTTCCTACTCGCCTTCTACCAAATGAAGAGTCAGTCAGACTGCTCAAAAAACACTCTGTGCCTTTTAAGCGTCCATAAACCCACCAAGTGCAAACCAAACAGTCCGGAGACTGTGCCAAGACACAGCCCTAGGCTGGTGCCATTCAAGCAAGTCAGTCTGAAAACTGCACCAAGACAGTCTGGAGACTTACCAAGACATAGCCCGTAGGCTTGTGCAGTTCAAGAATGGCGTAATTTTTTCAAGAATCAAATCACTCACCTGGTGCACTCAGGTTGAGTCAAGTTATCCTCCACTGCCGACTCTTCGAACCAAACGGTCAACTGCAGGACCCCAGCCGGTGACAACTAGATGAGGAGCTACCCGATCAGACGGGCAGAGCAGCCAAGAGAACGGGGCTGTTATCATGTGAGGATCCCTGATCCGCCCGACCGACCAGATGCCACCCCGACCCTGCAACTATATTACGGGCGAGCTGGATCACCTTGTGGGGTCCCTGTTCAGGCGCCAACTAAAGGAAGAAGCCCTTAGGGGCCACCCGGGTTGTTTACATCCTCCTACTCGCCTTCTACCAAATGAAGAGTCGGTCAGACAGTAGAGCATACAAATAGATGTTTATTAGCAATACTCTGCAGAGGAGTCCAATCTGACCTACACCCTAAGATGTCTGCCGAGGGACTTACTTTCACAAGTATAAAGGTGAAAATTATACATTTCAGCCTGAGCTCAAGACACACCCACCCAGTGACTTTCCACTGAGCGCAGTAGAAACAGAGGGGGCACACAAAGATGAGCTAAGAGTCTGAGACCGGGCACACACTATCTCTATGGCAAAGTCATTCTGTCCGTTTCTGCAGCTGACCCAGTGGGGGCAGGCTCCATCTCCTGGGAAAGCTATGCATTAGCACAATCAATGTATTAATTTATACTTCGAGGCCCAACTTACAGAGACACAGGGAATTCTATACAACGCCAGAACGCCATCTTCGCCGAGACGGACGCGGTGTCTGCCGTCCCCACCCACCCGCTGTGGAATCTACGGATCCATGGGACTCGGGGAAGAACGAGGAAACAGCGGGCTCGATCTGCCTGCCCGCCCGACCACGAGGCTGTCCATGAGGTCCGTGAGGCTATTGGAAGGTCGTGGTCAGCAGCAATGCACAGTGAACCGCGAGTAGGAGCAGGGGCAGGGGCTGCGGGCTGCAGGTAGGTGGGGGCAGGTGTGAGCGCTGCACCAAGCGCTGAGATAACAACACCGCCACCGCCGCCGCCATTGCCACCACCACCGCGAGATACGAGCAAGGCACAAGGAGCAAGGTGCCGCAAGGTGCTGCAGGCGGGTGTGAGCGCTGACCCAAGCGCTGAGATAACAACACCACCAAAGCGGGGGAGGGAGCCTGTCACTTTGGCCCCCGTCACCGTCCCCCCCACCGTCCCCGTCGCTGATGTGCCGCAGGCAGGTGTGAGCGCCGTGCTCCAAGCGTTGTGACAACTACACCTCCACAGCGGCGGGGGGAGTCTGCTACGTTTGGCCCCCGAGCGGCTCGGTCACCGAGAAGCCTTGAGCTGAAAGCTGAGAAGCTGAGAAGGGCCGCAAATGGAAGAATAGAGAATAGAGAATAGAGAACCGGTTAACCCCGGGGAGAGCGAGAGCCAGAACTGGTGCTGGTGCAGGAGCCGGAGAACAAGAGGACTCGTTTGCCGGTGAGTCAATATCAAGGCAGCAAGGCAGCAAGACAGCAAGCACCAGCTGGGGACTGGGGGGGGGAGCACACGCAGAGCAAGAGCAAAGCCAGATCCTTAACTCCTGGCCAGCTTTACCGGGACAGAGGCAGCGGGTAGCTTTTAGCCGGCCTGAGCAACAGCCGTAGGGGGGACTCTACCCGTTCACTGCGGTGACCCCCATATTGGAGAATAAGCTGCCCTCGGCTGTCCCTACACCACCCCTCCCCCCACCATCCTATCATCGCAGCACGCACAACTCACCAGGAAAAGACAACTTAAACAGGGGAAAACAATGAGGACTAGAAACACAACCTTATTGCAGGCACAGGAAAAGCCTTGCCCCCATAGATCAGCTAGGAGACGGAAGGCGAAACTTTTCTACCCCCGGGAGCGGGGGCCTCTATCCTGGGCCATGGCACTGGGACGGGGGACTCCCAGGATCACCTGGAGCAACCGGAACAACGCCAACGCCCCCAGGTTTAACTATTGCATTCCCAGCATTGACATTGATTCCATCATCGACGCAAGCAGCGCAAGATGGGAAGTGCCATAACCCACTCGACTTAACTCCCCAGACGCCGCGACCCGGCGCCAATGTAACCATTACTGGGTCCCTAGGAAACAGAGACATAAGAAGCTTCTTGTGCCCCCTGGTAACAAGTTCAGCTGAACCATCCAGGTCTCCAAGTTGCACACTTCCCCATAAAACATCGGAGGCAGGTCAAACCCCTGGCCCTATTGCCACCCGGGCACTAGGAATACCTCTATCACCAATAATAACTACGCTCCAGGGCAGAAAACCCCTCAAGTTAGAGGCATCAGACAGGGTCGTACCCAGTTTCGATTACATCAGAACAACAACTCTGACCCACCAATCACTAGAATACCCTCAACCGACTACGACCCCAAATGGGGTTCCCACGTCTGACACACCCAACAGCATACACTCTAACAACAAAAGAAGAGCTTCGGCAAACGGTGTGCACATGCTCGACGCGCCCAGCAGCATTTATGAAACCAATGAAGGAGGAGGAATTCCAGAATTACTGGCCCGGCTAACCCAGTCCTCGAACCCGTCGAGCTGGAGCCTCCAGGAACAAGACAAAACGGCCCAGCTTTCAATGCCAGTGAGCAGCTGCTCGGACAGGGGGGAGAGCCCCCCAGTGATTGTAGACCATCTATCACTGATCAACGAGACACTCATCTCCATGACAGGCGCCGCAATAATGCACGCCGACAAGCTCGACGCCCAGATAAATATACTACAAACAGTCGCAAACCTAATCTCTGGAATCGATTCCAAATAGGATCATTTGAATTCCCTGATCCGCGGAGCACAGTATAGCACACATTTTAAGCCTGAGTCATGTAGTTGCAGCCCAATTCTGAACAACCTAGAAAAACTTCCACACATCATGACCACACTAATAGAGGATCTCAAGCAAGAAGCCAGTAAGATCAAGGATCCAATCACACAGGTCCCAGCTCTAGGCCCTCTAAAAACACAAGGCCTTAAAAACTTGCTAATTCACAGTACAGAACCTCAAGATAAAGAAGATAAAACCACCTGGGTGGCACTTTCGTCTACGACTAGCACGAGTAGAACAAAAGTCACCCCGACTAAAACAAAAAACCATGACCGTCAGCATACTATCACACCGATCAGCCTAGACCTTCAAAAATTATCCAGGAAAAATAAGAAAAAACTAAAAAAATTCAACAAGGTGAATAAAAACAAATCTCTCGCTCCCAGATCCATCCGGGAATGGCTACGGCCTGACAACCAGACGCCCGGCCACAGCGAGAGTCAGGAAACGACCCAACTGGCAGTAATCACCAAAACATCAGAAATAACTGAGCCAATGCATGAAGCCCCTCACTTAACCAATGCAGCAATAGTCCCGGGGATGTTGGCCCCCCTTGCAGCCCCCCAGCTACCCCTAGCAGCTCCAACAAAAAATCAAGCAAATGACCCACAAGGACAAAGCTCTGTGGAAGCGATTCAAGTCCACCAAAGTGAACACGACCCTCACCCAAACAACATTCAGATCGTCGTTTAATCAACGTTGACGTTGCGCCGAGCGTCCCAAGCGCCATTGGATGCCCCAGATCTCAAGGATACTGAAAACATGCCGCCCAATAATGATCCATCCAGCTTACCATTGACTGCGGCCCTCCAGCGGTCAATGGGGTTAAACAGGCAGGCAAACGCCCCCCCACCTGGCGTAGTTCAGTCACCGCAATTAGGCGACCAGGCGTTGAACTCCCCCTGCCAACTAAACTACCCCCAATCTCAGGATCGGAAAATAATGCTGTACCCCGACTATGCCTCTCAGGGAAGGTGGGATATTCTCAACCGCAGTAATCTTCTGATACTTTGCGCAAACATCCCAGGGCTGGAGGGAATAAAAACCACAGACATTGAAACCATCTCCTTCCTGCCGCCTGATGCGGAGGAGAAAAACGAAACTACGGAGCTAACCTTCACAAGCCCGGATATGGCCGAGGCTCTGAAAAGCCAGCACAAGCTATTGGAAAGCTGGGGCATCAAAATAAAATCCAAGCGTGCACAAAAATACCCCTCAATTTTAAAAACACACTCCGTGTATTTCCAGTCAGGTAACACGGCACAACTAGCCGGAGGGAACTCACACTCGCATGCTCCCCCCACCCACGTGCCAAATGCGGTGCCCATCCTTCAGGGGTCCAAAGGTGGCATAAATACAGGCCTAACCAATAGAACCCCAATCAAGATAACAACCAACTCGACCCAGGGTACACCCATATGTGCAACATTGAGACGCGCGAGCAAAGACTGGTCTTGGCTGCCGCTAGCACTAAATCCCAGATCCTAACTGTTATCACCCAAACGTCTCAGGCCAACCTCACCGAAGAATGACTAACACGCATCCAAAGTCCTCAGACAGGGAGCGGTCTCTTAGACAGCCTGAAAATCATGACTTGGAATATCGCAGGGCTCAGGAGGTTGCTCCTTAACCAAACCGCAGTGAAATTTATGGAGGAGGCGGACATAATCTGCATTCAAGAATCCTGGCAGATCCACCCTCTCTCATTAAGAGGATATGCAGAATATGGAAAACCAGCAAAAAAGATCAACATATTCGGAAGACCATCTGGAGGGATATGTGTCTATATAAAACACTCACTGAAACTGGAATTTTTGGAATTACCTAATCTCCCGGACACCCTCCAGGCAGGCATCTTGAAAGGCTGCAGCTCGCCAAACGGAAATTTCTAATTTTTATTAATCAACCTTTATCATAACACAGACGGGCCTATATCTAACCTGGCCACGCTAATAAACCACCTAGAGTCCTTATTGCTCCAATTTTCGTCTTTAGAATGCATTATTCTTGGCGATTTCAACATCCACAACATAGGGGTATCAATCACACGAAGTCACTTGCCCGGGGCCACTAACGCACTGAACGACCTATTAAAATCTTACAAGCTGGCGACAGCGCACTCAGTCCTCTTAAAGAATAGCCCAGGGTCCTTTGTCGGTCCCACATACAACAATCAAACAACGATCAACTATATCATCCTAAGTGATAAACTGCAACCCCTAATGTTAAACTTCTCAGTTCATCCGGGTACTGATAGTGATCATGCTGTGTTAACTATTACATTGAACTTTACAGTGGTCACACGCCATAGGCTCGAATGCATCGGAGCAGCTGTCGGTGAAGAATTAATAAAGCTGCCCAGAAGAATCAAATGGGAACAGACCTCAACTACCACATTTAACAACTGGGCAAACCAGTGGACAGGCTGGCTACCGAGTGAACAGAAAAAGGGTGCAATAGAAACTTGGAACGTCATAACAGAGACCCTGGCGGCGATTCTTCGGAGGAACACAAACAATACAACTCATAGGCATCCTCCAACCGCATATGGATATAACGCAGAAATTAAAATAAGCGCCAAACAACTGAACATGAAGCACAAACTCTTTCACAAAATCGGCACAAGCCCAAACAAGAAACAGTTACAAGAGGCTAAAAAAAGCTACTCAAAGAAGGTTTGGGCAGCAAAACGAGCCTATTGTGAAGCACAATGGCTGAAAATTTTTGACTTGTTGAGCCCAGGAAAATCGCAAGAGTTTTGGTACTATTTAAGCAACCTGGGACGCGGCTCAAATCATAGAGAAAACTCTCTTGAAGCTTCCATCTGGGTCGCCCACGTAAAAGCACTTTACACCGAAGATGGCCCTGTTGACAAGCAAAATGGAACATCCACCGCAGGAGTCGAACTAGACCCCATCATCGAGAAGGAAGCCCCACCGGGTAAACTGTTAGTGTCCAAAATTCTAAAAACATCAGACAAAACGGTGCCCCGGGTCCTAATGGCCTTCCTGGACATTTATTCAAAACAAACATTGACTTTTGGTCCAAAAACTTGTCCTACCTGTACACTGAATGCTGGCTTCTGGGGGATGTACCAGACTCATGGAGAGGCTCGCTCTTACAGCCAATCCACAAAAAAGGCCCCAAAACTGAACCATCAAACTACCGCATGATCGCCCTTCTGGACATCGAGGGAAAAGCCTACGCCAGTGCCATCTTGAGAGACCTCGCAGACTGGACGAGCAAAGAAGGCCTTCTTCCACTCTGCCAAACCAGATTTAGACCTGGGTTTGCTGCAGTCGATAACATCACCGCACTCTCCTTTTTGGTCCACCAACCGCGGACACGCAAAAGCCCCCCCTTATTCGCCTGCTTCATTGACTACTCGGTGGCGTTCGATGGGGTAGACCGTGCAATTCTGTGGAGAAAGCTGGTTCAGTGGAACATCAATCCATCCCTGTTAAGAGCGATCCATGCTCTGTAACAAAAAACGTGGGTGAGAATCAAACTCTCGAGGGACCACGCAACCGCGAAGATTGACACAGATCGAGGCCTAAAACAAGGGTGCGTGCTAGCCCCATTGTTGTTTAACTTATATACAGCGGACATGGAGAGGGCCTTGATTGGGGAAGCCTTGGTCACCCCAAAGATCGGAGGGACCAAAATTCAATTTATGCAATACGCTGATGATCTGGTACTTTTGGACAATACGAGAATTGGGCTACAAAAGGCGCTGACGGCACTTGCCACATACAATGACAAAAACAGGCTTGTAGCAATTCCATCCAAGTCAAAAGTAATCATCTTCCGACATTATTCAAAGAAAAAATCATTAAGATGGAGGCTTGGTCAACTCTTGCTGGAAAGAACACAGCGGTACACCTATTTGGGCATCTATTTCCAGGAGTCAGGGCTTTCAAGCGCCCATTTAAAAACTATCCAAGGCAAAGGTAAAACCATTACCTATGCCATCTGCAAGCTGCAAGCCTCCTTATACAGCCCGTCTACAACGGCCATCCAAAGAGTACTCAAAGCCAAGCTAATGCCGGCTCTCAATTACGCCCTACAGGCATTCCCGGGCAAACTGAACAATGAACTAGAAAAAATTCACTGTAGAGCCTACAAGAGACTATTCCATCTACCAAGGTGCACCAGAAACACTCTTGTCCGCCTGGAGTTCTCACTCAACCAGCAAAAACTGGAAGAGATGGCCGCCCTAAGCAAATATTACTTTCTAACAACGGCGGCACATGAGAACACACTCAAGGCATTCCTGAAATGCATCTTCAGAGAACCCGGGAATTCCTGGTCGGCCACTCTCAATGTGGCAAAGGATCATCTCAACCTTGCCACTGAGTCTTGGAACCCCGAACACGTCAATTACACCGCCATCAAAAAACGCGCGCGGTCACGGGAACTGGAACTGGATCTGGAGTCTCTGGTAAGAAAAGACTTCCACGACTCTCTATGCCTGCCGAACATTCTGCACAACCCTAAACATCACCTCACGCAGGCCGTGGGCCGCGCAGCCCTTTACAAGATTTTAGCCTACAGACTACATCCGCTGCCCCTCAAAGAATTATATGCCTTCGGACAGGTTGGTTCAGGAGTCCGGGAATGTAGGCTTTGCAGGTATAAACAAGAGTCACTGGCCCATCTTCTATTCTGCGCATGGCTCGCAGTTTTTATCTCAGGCCAATTCTAAGACTAGCAGGGTTACGTACTGCAAAGGTGGCGATCAACCATCTCTACACTCTGACTACGGTAAAGCACATGGCCTCTTTTGGAAAGTTTATCCATCAGACACGGTCCATGCTGATGGCCGCTGAGGGTTCGAACATATAGAGACTTTGCAGTCCCACGTCTTACCACAAACCCTATTTACCTTACCCCCAATGCCCAGGGAGCCACCACATAGACTGATCTCCCGAAACTCTCTTGGTTTTAACTTTTGTAAATTTTGTATTTTGGTTTTAATGTAATGGATTTGAGTAACCAAACAATAAAGTATCCATTCATTCATTCTATACAGCTGCTACTTGCAGAGCCAGGGAACAATTAACTGCAAACATGGTCTAGAATTAGAGGCTAAGTATAAAATGGCACAGCAAAGGCTAACTTAGCAATCATTACATATGGTAGCACAGATCAGACTTTTAATTTAATTCTAACAGCCTCATGGTACATGATCTGCAGTAGTGCTGGTGTTAAATAGGTACTGTGAACATAAATAAATTATATACGCATGTGGCAGCAATTTCATGAGAACTACTGTGTCTGCTGTAGTACCCAGTTCCATTCAGTAACTGTGAGTTACTCCCTGTGGTCTTCCCCGCATTTACACCACAGAGACAGCTTGTTTTTGGATCTAGTGACCTTTATGGCTCTGTATGCTATTGTGATGAAGTGACCGCAGTTCACCAGTGCCCACATAACCTGCATTAATGTGTCTACTGTTGGCTCTGTCCCACCACCTCCGCACATAAGTGCAATGGCAGTTAAAACCACATAGGTGTATAATTGCGCATGGAGCAAAGCATAGACAGGAAGCACCTCCTCAAAAGACACGAGAGTGCCAGAATTGTATAAGCTGCCAAGTGAAGTTAACCTGGCCCAGGGCCTAGGAGACCTTTCCAACATCAGTGCCAGCTGTGAAAACCTATGAAGGATTCACGTTGGCTCTTTTCTGGAAAGGTTTTGGTGATCCATATAAAAGGAGGGGGAGGAGGCAGAAGTGTGATTTCCCATTTTAATTCCAAAAGGAAAATGTGTTTTCCAATATGGAAAAAAACACTGAACGTAATTACAGCAATTTTGGCACAAGTCGGACTTTTATGCAGAAAGCTTGAATTCGTAATTTTACATAAATACTTTTAGCAATTTCCAATAAATGTATATTTATAGAAGGGCTCGAGTTGGGCATAAAGGGGTTAAACCTCAGAAAAAGTTAGCTGTGTTATGACTGCTCATGGAGGATCGGTGGTACTGGTAGCTAACTTTAACCTTAGGTTTGGTCAGTGATTTTCAAGTGAGTGGGTTTTTGTACACACATTAAGGTCAGATTAGAAAGCCTAACTCTAATAACACTTTAGCTTTTGTTTTAGTCAGTAAATTTATAATATATATATATATATATATATATATATATATATATATATATATATATATATATATATATATATATATATATATATATATATATATATATATATATATATATATATGTATATATATATATATATATATATATGTGTGTGTGTGTGTGTGTGTGTGTGTGTGTGTGTGTGTGTGTGTGTGTGCGTGGATAGACAGACAGACAGACAGACAGACAGACAGGCAGGCAGGCAGGCAGGCAGGCAGGCAGGCAGACTGGCAGACAGACAGACAGGTAGATAGATAGATAGATAGATAGATAGATAGATAGATAGATAGATAGATAGATAGATAGATAGATAGATAGATAGATAGATAGATAGACATACTCCCTAGATTTGCCAGTATTTACATTTACATAAATTAGTGCTAAAAAAAAATGTTAACCCAATCTTACCTCTCCCCACCTCTATGCCAAAGTAGTCCAGCAGATCCCTGCCAAGTTGCGTCATACCTGCGACTGGGTTAGAAAAAAACAGGGGTTATGCCCAAATCACCCTCCTATACATGAGCAAGGTACATCAAACGATGTGTATAAACAAGAAATAGTACAGAGGGATCAATTCAATATTTATTTGCATACAAGGTATAACTAATTACCCTGATGTTCAAAATGATATTTTAGATCATTTATATTCACAAATCACAACAACATATATACGTGTCAAGTGACAAGGTGGGGCACAGAAAAAATGTTATATAAAAATGAATACATATATACTAAGGACTATACAACAATGAAACACCCTAGCTTGCATTTATCTCTATATACAGTACAATATACAAAATATATACATCACATGTACAATATACACAATACATATACAAAACATATATACCCTAGGAAAACACAGGAAATTCTCACAGTGTACACTCTTAAATCAAAGTTATACACTTCTAGGAAGTCCTAAACGGCGCCAGAGGTATAACACCCCTAACTAATTATTTATAAGGGCGCTTATATTGGAATATGAACCGACTTAAACTTTTTAGAGGACTCATTCTTAAAGTGTTGACTCAGTCGCGGTCGCGTTTCAGCCACTCGTTTCTATTGGCTTCATCAGGACAAGGGCATGAATGCACTTCAACAACAGTGCAGGAGTACTCTCTGATCCCTTATTATACAGGGACGGGTCAATCTAGGCACTCAATTCAAGGGTACCTAAAGAGACAAAACCCTTATGCGCCCACTTCGATGTCCACGAGGTCGCTTATAACTTTATGTATCTCTCTTGCAACTCTCCTCCTCCTTACACGGGGGTTGCGAAAGCTTCGATTCTTCTCCTCACACAGGACTTCGGACTTCCGCCATAGCGTGCGACTGGGAGCATTTGATGGAAGTTATCTTGCAGCATATTAATTGCCCCCAGAGACGTTTTCACACATGCCGCCCATGTTGAGCCTACTGCCCTTCGTGAACATGAGAGGCTGGTGAAGAAGCACATAAAAAAGTGCTGCAAGCTCTTCCTCTGAAAAATAATACTGGTGTATTTACCCTATATTTGAAGCAGGAGGACCTCTCTACATTGCATTCAATGATGACAACGGTAGCACAAGGATCTCAAAATGGCCAACTTGCACATCTTGGTTAATAGATTGTTAATGTGTAAAGAGTGCTGTCACGTCTATCTTTAAATATGAGATACCCTTAGCAAATTTCCCAAATGTATCCATAATTTCATATAATTGAAAATGAATTATGGAAGATTCCATGAAAAATATTGCATGAATAACACACAGAGGGGCGTATTACCAACAACTAGCGATAATTATCGCTATGTTGGCTTAGCAGCAATATTTTTATCGCCGAGCTGCGTTGATTTTTATCTCTTAGGAACCTTGCTATTATCAAGGTTTATCTCCTAAGCGATAAAAATCGCCGCTATGCATGAATATCGCTGAAAAGTCAGCGATATTCATGCATTACCGAGCTAATGCTCTTAGCCATGTTATCCACCTACCATTGGATAACATGGCTAAGAACTGCTCAGGGGCAGGTGTTAGCTTTTGGAGATAATCGCGCTTAGCGCGAATATCTCCAAAAGTTGGTAATAGGAGATAGCGATGTTAGCGACTGTTTCCAGTCGCTAACATCTTGGCACACCCACTTTGCATGTCATTAGTGTTAAATTTCACTGACATGCAAAGCGGGGCCCAAGATGGTCGCTATCTCCTACTAGCTGTCGCTAACTGGTGTTAGCGACAGCTAGGTAAATAGGGAGATAATTTTATCTCCGCTTTCTTGGCTTTTAAAGCCAAAAAAGCGGAGATAAACCCCCATGATAATATGCCCCAGAGTTTCAGTTTATGGAAGAGACTGAAAGAAAAAGTTATGACTTATGATTTGAATTAGAATTGAGAGAGCATTCAGTAGTGGTTGCAAGCTGACAACCACCTCATTTCAAAATGAGGATAGAGGGAGGGAGGAAATAAAAAAGAGAAAGGAAGAGAGAGCAAGCGGGAAAAGAAAGAAAGCCAGCTTGCACATGCTCTGCCCATACCAACAAGAACGCACGCTGAGATCTAACTCCCAGCACCTGCTCTGTGTACCTGGTTTTGCTAAGTCCCGTATGGAATGGCAGGTCGTTCACTGTAGGGACGGCCAGACTATGAAACTCCCTGCCTTCCCATATGTGCCTGATCAAGTCCGAACGCGAGTTCAGAAAGATCGGCAGCCAATGCTAGTACCCCAGTTGTACCTCCCTCACCTGCTGTGGACCACGAGGGCCAGGAAACCTCTGCTTGTGGTAGCTGTTGCACTCTACAAATGCTATTATTATTATAAGGGAAGCGCAAGGAGGAGAAATAAATGTATTACTCCTTGTTTTTCCGCACTCTATATATACTGCATTCTGCAGAACACTTTTTTGTGAAGGAAGGTGCCCCTTCCTGTACAAATAAATCCCACATGCAATGCAGGCACCCTTGCAACATGGTGCAAGAGTGCCTGCATTAGTGCTAGGCTGCCAAAACAGCACTAGGGGAGGGGCGAAAGGACAGGAATGCGACATATGGAATAGATACAGCACAATCCAGCCCTTTTTATTTGAGGCTGGACAGCACAGCAAGGTGACTAGCGGTGCTGCACTGCGCCAAATCTTCATAAATATGCCACCTTCACACCCTGGGGCAAATTTATAGCTTTGTCACGCAGTGCAGCACATCAAGTCACCTTGCTGGGCTGCACTGTGTGACAGAGCAAGGGCAGAAATGTGGCATATAAAAATAATACTGCGCATTCCTGCCTTTTCCCCTGTGCTGTTGCTGTTTGGGCTGCCTAGTGCCATTGCAAGCACCCTAGTACGATGGTGCAAGGGCGCCTGCGTTGCATGCAGGATTGGTTTTGTGTAGGAAGGGACACCTTCCTGCACGAAAAAAATCCTGAGTGAGAGTTAGAGAAAGGGAGATGTTGTAATGTTAATTGTAAAATAGGGATTTCATGAGATCACCAATCAACACATCTTATCATGAAAAGCATACATTTTATTTTCAAGACCCTAATTGAGACCTAAACCATCTTGGAACCATCCTTGTGAGGGCATGTTTTTCCCACCTACACTGTACTAAGACTGCCCCCGTTTTCACTTCAAAACATGGAACTCTCGTGGGGAGCCATGGTTGCCATGTCTGATGTCGCTTCCTCTGCAGATAATCAGAGAGAGTACTAAGTGTTGTTGGCATGATTGTGTTTGAGCAGGAAGGGAAAACTTCCCACACAAAACAATCAAATGAGGCATTTGCCTCATTCTATGTGCAATATTTACAATATTTTGGCATAGGTCAGAGCCACAAGCCTTCTAGCTGCACTGCCCTATGTCAAAAGAAAAGGGCAGGAATGTGCTGCCTTTCCAAGATATGGTGAGTTCCTGTCTGTTCTTCCAGGTCTGGAGCACAAACATCAACCAAACACCAAAGCAGGCACCCTTGAGCCATGGTGCAAGGGTGTGTGTTGTTGGTATGATTGTTTTTGAGCAGGAAGGAACACCTTTCTGAACAAAAACAATCAAAGGAGGTATTTTCCTCATTCTATGGGCCTAATTCACAATGAGGCTGTGCCACCAGAGGATCAGTTTGTGTGACGCTCTGGTGGTGCAGAGGCCTGCTCCATATTTGCCAGACATCACTAAGCCACTTTGCAAGGCTTAATGCAGCCTTGTGAATATTGTTCCATTTAACACAGTATTCTGCATTAAAGAGGTTTGCAAAGGGTGTTGCCAGGGGTGTTCACGGCAACACCAATTACTTTTTGACACTGCCAAAGATTTACGAGGAATCGTAACTCTGAGGCTGCGCCAAAACTTACCTCTCCCCGGGGGAAGTGTAAGGGAGGCGCAATGAGGAGATACTTAATTTAGAAAAAGCCTCTAGTGATTGTTTTTGTGCAAGTAGGTTTCCCTTCCTGCACAAAAAGAATTATTCTTGCAACACAGGCACCATGGGGAAAGGTGCCTGCATTGGTGCATGTCAGCCCATTTCAGGGGAAAAGGACAGGAGTGTGCCATATCTGATAGATACAATGCATTGCTGCCCTTTTATTTTGCCGTAGAGCTCTACGCTAAAATCTTGTAAATAAAGCCTGATGTGCGCTGCAGAATGCAGTACACGTGTAAAGAGGAAAAAAAGAGGAGAAATGTAAACGTTTCTATCCTCGTTATGCCTGGTTTGGGAAGGCGTTAGTTTTGGCACTCTCCAGATTTATGCTCTGTTGTAAATCTGGGGAAGTGTCAAAAACCATGGGTGTTGTGTGGAAACACCCACAGCAACACCCATGCAATGCCCCTTCCTCGCAGAATAAGGAGTTGCCTTACTCTATGTTTACAAAGCATTAAAAGCCGTGCAGGGTGGCTTTGCATGGCCCTGTAAATATAGGCCCGTACACAGCGCCTCCGGAATGTCATAAAAGTACAGATCTGGTGGAGTAAAAGTGCAGCAGGGGAATTGTAAATATGCCCCTAGGATTTATAATGGTGGTTAGCAATTTCATTGTAACGTTATACTTTTTATTGTCAAAATCTGCAAATAATTTTTTCCTGTTCAAAGTGCTTTTACACCCCTTGCGGGTCAAGTTCATGCTATATAAAACTACAAATGAATAAATATAGGGGCATATTACCAAGCAATAGCGATAATTATCGCTATTGCTTGGTTAGAGACAAAAATTTACCGCAGCGCTGCGGCGATTTTTACCGCAAATAAACCTTGGTATTACCAAGGTTTAACGCAAATGCGGTAAAAATCGCCGCAAAGCATGAATATCGCTGAAAAGTCAGCGATATTCTTGCATTAGCGAGCTAATGCTCTTAGCCATGTTATCCACCTCCCATTGGATAACATGGCTAAGAACTGCTCAGGGCAGGTGTTAGCTTTTGGAGATATTCCCGCTTAGCGCGAATATCTCCAAAAGTTGGTAATAGGAGATAGCGATGTTAGCGACTGTTTTCAGTCTCTAACATCTTGGCACGCCCACTTTGCATCTCATTAGTGATAAATATCACTGACATGCAAAGTGGGGCCCAAGATGGTCGCTATCTCCTACTAGCTGTCCCTAACTGGTGTTAGCGGCAGCTAGGTAATAGGGAGATAATTTTATCTCCGCTTTCTTGGCTTTTAAAGCCAAAAAAGCGGAGATAAACCCCCTTGATAATATGCCCCATAGTTTTTTCTTTAGAGTTAAAAATATAGCAGTCCGCCGAAACTCCACTTGAAAAAGCAGTAAATTGTTTCCAGCCCTTTATCCTGAATACTTATAGAATGCTGTGGATTATACTTAACAATTTTAGACAATTTTAATGCTTAATAAATCAAACAGATTAAATTGTCTAATTTAAAATACAGACCCCTGCAATGCTTTCTTGAATAGAAGTGACCATGGATGTTGACATCAACTGTAATACCGCAGCAGATGAGTCTGATTATTGTACGACCTGTATAATTCTAAAATCCAATTAAAAGGTTTTGCAAGAAGTGACCATGAAACTTAACTGAAGCAATGTGCCCAACGAATAAATACAACAGAGAGTGATGTTGCGTAGTTTAGCCACACGATGTCAGTAGAGACCATTCTAAAGCAGCACTGATTTCTTTAGCGTAACCTCATTGTTTTGAACGTTGAAAAACTTGGATTCGTCAGAGCCCAGGCTTTTCTCAAAGACGTAACAGATATGACAGACAGACCCATTCCTCGTGACGCTGCAGGACATCGTGAAATGATTATTGTCTCAAGGTTATCATAATGTTAAGAAATGTCTCATTTATTTCATTTCATTTTCGCTTGTATTCCTAATCCTCGACAGAGAATGGCTTCTGAACGTGCGATTCCTGTTCTTATGTCCTTTAGTTTCAATAATAAAATATACCTCTTAGAAAGAATTTTGATCCTCCTAAATCCTTCACGGTCTTTAAAGTAACATCCATGAAGTTAATTTCCTGCAAAATATAGTGTTAGGTTTCTTAAAGATTTTGGGGCAGATTTATGTCGGACTTGCACCACGTTTACGCCGCTGTTGCGTCACGCAACGGCGCGGAAACGTGGCGCATCCCTGCGGCTTATTTACAACGTGACGCATCTAGGCAGATGCGTCATGTTGTAAAGCCCTGCGCCACATGAAACCTGCGTCAGGTTTCATGTGGGTGTTCTGTCGCAGGGTGGGCTTTCCCTCGTAGGAAAGCCCCGTAAAACTGACGCAGTGAAATCTACAAGATTTCACTGAATCAGTTTTACGACGCTGCTGGGTCAAATCCTTACGCCTGCTTAAAGCAGGCGTAAGGAGTGACGCACCACGTTATGTATGGGTGGCCTTTGTACATTGCAGGAGTTGCGTCGCACTTGCAACGCTACTCCAGCAATGCGCCTCCAGTACACCACAAGATGCGTCACGCATCTGCCCTTCCTTGCACCATGGTGCGCCGCATTGTAAATGCGGCGCATCTATGGTGCCGCAAGGAGAGAATTGCGTGACGCATCTGTTCTGGCGCATCCCTGCTGATTTGCGGATATGCGCCAGAACTCATAAATCTGCCCCTTCGTGCGGGGCGTGACGCCAAGCATCAAAAGCAGATGCAAAGGATCGACTCTTAAGTGACCAGTGGCGGCTCCCCTGCTAAGGCGGAGGAGCGTCGCCCCACTGCTTTGAGAGCACTGAAGAGAAAAAATAAAATGATAATACCTGAACGTTATCATCATTTTATTTTTCCGTTCTTAAGTGCAAGGAGGTGTGGGGCTGGACACAGCAGGGACCAGGGGGAGGAGGGGTTTTCACTCCCAAAGTGCACAGGACTGTTTGGCCCTCTTAGGGTGACCAAACAGGCGGCCCTCTTGGGTCGACCAAATAGTAGTGCACACGTTGCATCTTCCCCACCAAGTTGTAATGCACAGCCTGGTGAGTAACATGCACAGGTTCCCGGACCCCATCTGTGAGCTGAACCTCTGCGCTCAGACCTGCAGCATTGCGATTGGCTTAGGAGAGCCTGGGTGCTTCCTGAGACAGAGGAGAGGCGTCGGCTGCAACGCGACCGCAGGTAGGTTTCCTTACTTTAAAAAAAAAAAACTCTACCCTCTAAGCCCCCGCCTCCAGTGGCTAAACGTCTTTGCTCAATCCTCATGTTAACGTTTTCACAAGTATGGTATTGCAAAAAAACCTAATGCCAAGGCAAAACAGACACTAGCAAGGAAACAAGCAATATATTGCCTGAAATACAAAAGTGTAACATTTGATTTACTCTGGAGCACACATCTTATAGGTCTGATCCCTACGCTTTTATATACATGCGAGGACCAATTTATTTAAAAACTGCATTTGTAGTACATTTAGTAGTACTATATCAGTACTACTAATGTACTATGCCAAGTTTGATTCGACCCCTATAGTCACATGAGTAGTACCTAGCTCTCTTAGGATGTTGGTAAGGTGCAGTAAGAAGGCTGAATGAGCATAAATGGAACCAGCACTAATCACCTTCATGCTCAAACTAAACATGGTGAACATATAACTCCCTTTTTCATCTGTCCAAGACTGTATCACCGTACAAGGAACAGATTTTTTCACTAGAAAGGTGTAGGAAACCGCCTCTCTGTACAGTGTACTAAAATCAAGTACACTATGTAGAGAGTGCATGAAATCCCCGAAAAGTAGGTAGAAGTAAAAGTAGACAATACCAACTCTCATTTTGGGGCGGTATGGGCGAGCAGTTAGGCTATTCAGAGGATATTGACGTTGTTAAGCATTTGTCGTACACACAGAAGCTATAAATGAGACACACACTCTATAATAAATCCGACACCAAGTTGTAAAAATAATATACATTTTTATATAATTTTTCAGAACATAACCATAGTTCTAGGGTGAGAACTTTCAGAGCTATGATTTTTCAAAGTTCGGAAAATATATCACTTTGTGTGCAATTACACACAATGGACAAAAGTAAAAAATTGCATATAAATTCTGGCAATGCTTTCAGGAAGGTCACCTAAGCAGGTGTGCAAAGACGAAGGGTGGGCCACTTGAAAAAGCTCTACACAGAGGGACTTACAGGTAAGTCTGGTGGGCCTCCTAAGAGGGAGGAGGTCGCAAAGGCCTGGAAATCGCAGGGCTGGTTTGTCGGTTCTTTGGGGGTGGGTGTAGAGCGAACAGGTCAGCCAGACTTCGTGCGTCTTGAGGTCCTCATGGTCTGAAGCAGGCACCTTGGAGAGGTGATCTCAGGAATGCTGGGCCACTCAGGAAGTGGGTCTTGGGTGTCATGACGTCCCTCGACGGGTGCTTGCTCCTGGTGCTTAAGGAGTACCAAGTAGACTCTTCTTCTTGCTGTTTGCCGTTAGTGGTCCGGTACCCAGGGTATTGGCATGCTGTGACTCTGAGAGGTCCTGGTGCCTCCAGACTTGGTGGAGAGGCAGGTCTGACCTTTCGGAGCTATTGCACCTGTTCTTGCTTCAGTGCTGCATCAAGGTCATTGGGGAGCAGCAAGTCGACAAACCTGACTTCACAGGATTGAAGCTTGCGGTGGGCAGGGGAGTGATATCGTCACTCCAAGGGAGCTTTACATCGATTTCTTGAAGACTGGAGGTGCTCTGGGGTTCTTGGATTCCTTTCATGTTTCAGAATGACACAGCAGAGTCGAGTTCTGTGAGCAGCAGGCAGGGTTTTGTGCCT
The DNA here is from genome assembly GCF_964263255.1 of Lissotriton vulgaris. Classification (NCBI taxonomy): domain Eukaryota; kingdom Metazoa; phylum Chordata; class Amphibia; order Caudata; family Salamandridae; genus Lissotriton; species Lissotriton vulgaris. Next base: position 1,033,875,956 of record NC_141697.1, read on the forward strand.
TTTACTTCCACAGCAGAGCTTCAGTTCTAGAGCAGCAGGTCTTCTTTGTCCTGGTCTTTCTTGTCCATTGAATCTCTTGTTCAGGTCTTGGAGTGCCACCTACATACTAAATTTAGGGACATTACAAGGGGAGACAGGTAGTAGCCAATGGATTACTTACTTTAGGGTGTGTACACCAGTGGTGGCCGGTGCAGGTAAGTGTGATGAGGAGGGAGAGGGGGGGTTGAAAGTGACAAACAACAGGATAGGGAATCTAAAATAAGTAAATGAAAAACCCTTACCTTGCGCTCGCCTCATCACTGAGTCGCTGATGCGGCGAGTGCAAGGTAAGTGTTTTTATTTAATGATTTATTTTACATTCGCTATCCTGTCGTTTGTCACTTTCACCCCCATTCCCGCCCACCGCACCTCCCCACTGCTCATACCTGCACAAGCCACTACTCATGTACACCTTCTAGTGGCCACTTCCTGTGGGAAGAGGCACAATCCTAGCCATGATTGGAGGTTCTCTCACCATCCCAAGAGGGTGGAATTTCAGGAGACAGGTTCGCCTAATCTGCCCAGCCTTTGGGTTGGTGTAGGCTACGCGGAGACTCTCCTCCTAATCTAACTAATTTTCCCACCTTTCCTCCAGCCAAAATTGGAGCAAGAAAGGGGGCTGCCTCCCCCACTATGTTGAGGTTCCTGGGTTGGATTTCAAAGGCAGCATTGCCCTTGAAGCTTCCCGCCCAGGGAAGGTGTCCTGACCTGGAGGAGGTGTGAAGCACCTTCGCCCAGAGCAGGCTTTGTCTCTGTCCTCTGAAAGTGCTGGCTCTCACCCCATGAATCAAGAAACATGTCTGGAAGTGGCAGGCTTGCAAAAACAAGTCAGGAACCACACCAGTGCTTGGTAGGTTGTCAGTGGAACCCTCTAAAAGGGTCTCCTATGTAAATTTATAAATAAATCCAACACTGGCATCAGTGAGGATTGAAAAAGACAAGATGTTAAGTATCAAGCACTTTAGAAATTGGTGAAGCGACCGTGGAGCTAGGAAACTCGTGTTGACAAGTATGCAGCACATGCACTCGTTATGGCTTCTCTGCTCACTTACAGCATCTCAGAATGAACTGGACATTGTAGACGCATGTCTGCTCATGCTGATATGGCGTCACATAGGGTATAGTGCTAAAGGCCTGCAGTAGGGATGGCCTACCTAAATCCCCCTAAGTGTATGTGAGGCAGGGCACAGGGCTGTGTGCCTTGTTGACTCTTTGGATTTTGCTGCACCAAGAAGCACAGCCTGCAACGGCAGAGTGCAGAGCTTTTGTGAGGGGTCCCTGGGGTGGCACAACCAGTGCTGCAGCCCTAGAGGACACTCTTCAGTACCCATACCCGAAGTTCTAGGGGCACCAGTTATTAAGGACTTACTGGGGTAATGGAAGTGGTGCCAATTATGGGAGAGGTGTGGTGCAGCAGCCAGAGCCGCTGTCACTGGACTGCGGGTACCGGTGGCAGCTCAGCATCATGTGGCTCTGGGCAATAGCTCACTTAATCTCCCCAAAAGCCCCAAGTGCCTTGATACCTTAAGGGGTGATATGTTTGCACTTTATAAATATCGATGATGATGATGGCATAGGTTTAGGGAATGAACACTAGTACTGGGAACCTGGTTAGCAGGGACCCAGTACTCTACAGACAAAGTTGCATCAAAGGCCGGGCAAAAAGTGTGTGGGGGTACTGCAGCAGAAGCCCACTTCCCTACAAATGACCACTCTGCATTTTCTCAAGCTAGGTAATAGCATTGGTGGAGTTTGGAAGAGTAGCTATACAGCTAGACAGGACTTGTCCCACCCAGTCTCTTTATGGTCTGGCTTGACTGCACAGCTGTCACCAGATAATCATGTAGTCTTACTAGAAAGAGGCTATCGCTCGCCCCACATTTTGGGAGCGAGGTGTACATGTTTTGATTGGGCAGAACTTGTGTGCTCCCAAAAAACTCTTTGCCCACCACCAGCTGTGATGTTGTGTTAATTTATCCAACTGAGTTTGAGCTTTCAGAGGCACACACAACACTGTAATGCTTTTCAAGTTTCTTAGATAACTAGATAACTTATGGTGTTTTTTTCTTCTGGCAGCAGCATAGATGAGAGAAGCGCAATCATTAACATACATGGATGTTTAGGTCTGGTTTAATAGTGCACCTGTCACATGACCTTTCAACCTACACCATCATTATTCTACAGCTTTTTGCTTCCCCTCGAATTCATAACCATTCCAATGCTATTTACTGGTAATGCTTCTCATTACCATACAATATTCCTTTCAAGCCAAACCTATTGGCATTGCCAGCGCTTGTTTAAGATTATGGGCTTCGGGGCTCGATAGGTGGGTCTCGAGCAGAAAATCTATATCTACTTGTTTAGAAGACAAGTATGATAGCAATTTTTATTTTTAATACAGCGTGTGAGACTATTCACATTAATAGAAAGTATATTGAGTGGCTTGATCAGCATTGTCACAGTTATTGGTGGGGCGTGACTGGGAATCTGGGGTTGGGTAATGGGTTGGGGTATAAATCATCTCACATCTTGGTGAGCTGTAGGGTCACCTCTTATTGTTTCCAATTTCTCAGTAGATCATAGTGGAGTATGTATGTAGTGCTGGTCTAGTGCGTGGGTGTTAATTTGGCGAAATGTGGTTTGAATGTGCATATATCATTGTTTTAGGACTTTCGTCTCCAAGGACACCCCCTTGTCGCAAAATACCAATCATTGTATTGTTGGGTGTGCAACATCATGGCAAGTCCAGACAACAGAGTAGGATATGACTGTATTATAGGGGAACATGGCGGTCGGAAGCTAACGGCCGCAGGCGGAGCTCCCGGGATGTGTGGCGTTCGTTTACCACGCTGCGGGTGTCAGCTGACTCTGCAGACTCTGCCTCCGACTTCGCTTCACTTCGTTTTGCTTTGCTGCTACCTTTACTGCCGCCTCGGAGGATCATGAAGCCGTAGGCATAGCGAGCATTGAGGAAGCCTTCACTGCCTCACTTCACCTCGCATGACCGGTTAGAACCGTGACCCATGACCCTTGACAACCTCGGTTAACTTCACGGCCCCTGTGTGGGTTTTTCTTTGGCGTTCTTCGGCAGCGTATCGCTCGGAGCTGAGCAGGACTGAGCCCTTTCGTCTCACAGTTTTTTTTTTCTTCAGCTGCTCATACGCCACATACCCCAATGGTGAGCGATAGATTCCGCGAGGGAATTAACTACAGCGGGGATACAGCAGTGGAGCAGTCGGGCTGCCGTATTTTGGAAGCTGCGAAGAAATGGAGGAAGCAAGCCCTTAGTACCCTCGGGGGGGTCCACGAGGTAACAGCAGCAATTGCAGCGGATCCTGTGTCCAGAGGGAGTGAGGTAGGAGAGGGAGAGGGAGAAGGGTCCAGAATATCGCCCCACGATTACAGTATAACCGACGCCTCAAATCGTGATCAACTGTGGGGGCATTGGACCCCAGGGGCAAGAGAATCGATCTGGGGGCGGCTTTGGGGAACTGTAGGGAGGCAAGACCCAATCTGCAACAATAAGGGGCCGCTCAACAATTTGCGGTGCATGGAGAGTAGGAGTGAGGCGGTGTTGGACTGCAGTCCCTTAAAAAACGAAGTAGTTGCCCCGCCTGAACAAGCCTTGGGGAGATATACGCTGCGTAATAGGGCCCAAATTAAGAGAAAGACTGCCACCAATTGTGGAGGTTAAAGTCAGAAATAGGCAGACAAGAGGAAAAGAAACTAAAAGCTCACAAGAGATACCACAGGATATCCCGCAGGATACTCCCGGTAAAGGAAGGAGGAAAAGTTAAAAACAAAAGAAAGCCTTTTTTTCTGCAAAATTAAAAATAACTCCATCATACAAATCATACTATAAGATTTGTAGTACCTCTTCCACCTCCTCTACCTCTACCCATACCTCCATACCTACTCCGGCTCCCAATCAAAACGAAAGCATTACAACTAAGGGAACCACGGTTTTGGCCAGTCCTGCTCCTAGCCTAAATCCAACAAGTGCGGGCAGTAAGACTAGCGATGTATCCCTTGTTAGTCCCTTTTCTGATAAGACAGGACATATTCCGGCTCAAGAGTGTTCGACTGAAATACATCCATCAGTGGAACTTTAAAACAGCTTCTCTGCTCTTGCTGTACAAGATCTAGATATGACCCCAGACATTGAAGGTATAGCGGGTGTAGCAGGTAGTGAAGGCCCACCAGGCTTGCTAGGCCTACCAGGTCTATCAGGCACCTCTTTGGGGGAGGAGGTCGGAGGGGAGAACACCAAAAAGCCAAACAAAAGCACAAATGCAAGCACAAGAGCAAGCTACTGGGGCACAGGCTATCTCATCAATCCTCCACCCATCTATCCGCGACGTCCCAGATAACCCGGATATTCCAGGTATCCAGAGAAAAGATTCTAGAGCACCTCCGCTGCCTCATACCTCTGCTCCTGGGACTCTAGCGGATATTCTGCTGAGTCTACGTGATGACATAGGCAGGAGATTTGATGGTATGGACAAGATATTTACAACTTCAGAGGCAAACCAAGAGGCTATTCAGGCCTCATGTGATCTTTTGTCATCTAAAGTCGAGGAGATTTCACTAAGGACCGATGCTTTAAAGGCTGAGATACCGAAAATAAAGGAATCCATTAAGACCTCCTCCTTCACGATGAATAAGGTGATCCGTCAAAATCAGGAGTTACAGGACGATATTGAACGGCTCGAGAATCATTCCAGGAAAAATAATTTGAAATTATTGAATATTTCTGAGGGCATTGAGGGGAGCGATATTAAGAACTTTGTAGTCTCTCTCTTAAAAACACACATATTAAAATGCTCAGATGAAGATCTGGATTTGCTATCAGACATCCAAAGGGTCCATCTAGACCCATATAGAAGAATTCCTGGAAAAGACCTTCCCAGGAAAATACTGGTTAACTTCCTAACGTAGTCCCTCAAAGAGAGGATTCTATCTTTTGCCCTAAAAGCCGGTCAACTAAAATGCAATTTGACTTCTACCCCATTCTCCTTTTCCATCTGGTCAGATGTGTCCCATCGAACAGCTACAAGACAATGGGAATTGGGCAAAAGGATGACTATATTGAACCAACTGGGTGCCAAGACTCAACTTAGATTTCCGGCATCCTTACGTATCATGTGGGATAATCACATGTACAACATGCGTCATGTAGAGGAGATAGATTCCCTAATGTACAAGATTAGAAGGAGAGGTGGTGGGGAGGAGGATGAAAATTGTGGCAGTGGAGGAGGAGCGGTGTGTAAAGTATAGTACAACTTAAATTGACGAATACTGGGTTGAGTAAATCAATTTCCGATCTGAGGAGGCGGAGAGGGGTAGAGTTGAGGCTGGCACCATTCAGTGGTTAGTTTTATTATACTTTCTTTTTCTCTTTTTTTCCACTTTATTTTCAACTATATTGCACACGGCCACACACCAGGGGGGGCTCTGACCGACGGCATATGCCCAGGAGGAAGGGAGGGTTCCCCAGGGATGCAGTAGGTAGGGGGGTCACAGGGGTTTAGAAGGGGGGACGGAGGTGGAGAGCACAGGTGGGGATGCAGTGGGAAAAAACAAAAGATAAAGTCCTTATATCCCGTTTCATCATTTTCAACTATGTTAGCGCAGGTCATCAGACTTAGAAGGGTGAAGGGGTCGGTAAATAAATGACTACTATAAAGATAAAGGTATCTTGGAATGTTAACGGGCTGCGGTTTAGTAGAAGGGCGCAGCAGATTATGAAATACCTAGAGCAGTCGGCAGCACAAATATTTCTCATACAGGAAACACACTTAAACTATTTAGAGACCAAAGACATCTTTGGTAAATTTAAAAGGATAGAACATTTTTTCTGTTCACAGAACACGTCATATAATAAGGGGGTTGCTGTTTTGATTAGAAAGGGAGACAATAGCATCATTAAATCTGTTTTAACTGACTGTACTGGTAGGTGGATCCAGGTGAGGGTAGGTTGGGGGGAAACTGAAGTCACTCTAGTATCCTATTATGGTCCCAATGTGGATGACCCCTCTTGCCTACTTAAAGTTCAGGCTAATTTGACAGAGGTCACAACTCCTGTAATAGTCGGGGCGATTTCAATGTACTCCTTAACCCTGCTCGAGATAGATCGAATCATAGAAAGCAGGTGACAGCTTCGCACACAAGGCGAGCAATGATCAATATGATCCACGATCTTGGATTGGTTGACATCTGGGAGGCCAAAGGGGGAACGGGATCTGGGTTTACTTATTTTAGTAAAAAACATCGTCGCTCATCGAGAATAGACTATGTACTTACGGACAGAGTAGGCTTAGATAAAGTATCGGATATCTCTGTTCTCCCATGCATCCTCTCAGATCATGCCCCCATAACTTTTCTTTATACAGGAAGTACAGTTAAACCCCCTTTCCGGTGGACGTTAAATAGAGCCATGTTGCAAAATCAGGAGCTAATTAGCAATATTAAGGAGTCCACTACCAAGTTTTTCCTAGACAATGTAGGGTCTAAGGGGCATATTACCAAGCAATAGCGATAATTATCGCTATTGCTTGGTTAGAGACAAAAATTTACCGCAGCGCTCCGGCGATTTTTACCGCAAATAAACCTTGGTATTACCAAGGTTTAACGCAAATGCAGTAAAAATCGCCGCAAAGCATGAATATCGCTGAAAAGTCCGCGATATTCATGCATTAGCGAGCTAATGCTCTTAGCCATGTTATCCACCTCCCATTGGATAACATGGCTAAGAACTGCTCAGGGCAGGTGTTAGCTTTTGGAGATATTCCCGCTTAGCGCGAATATCTCCAAAAGTTGGTAATAGGAGATAGCGATGTTAGCGACTGTTTTCAGTCTCTAACATCTTGGCACGCCCACTTTGCATCTCATTAGTGATAAATATCACTGACATGCAAAGTGGGGCCCAAGATGGTCGCTATCTCCTACTAGCTGTCCCTAACTGGTGTTAGCGGCAGCTAGGTAATAGGGAGATCATTTTATCTCCGCTTTCTTGGCTTTTAAAGATAAACCCCCTTGAGAATATGCCCCTAACTCCCTAGAACACGTATGGGATGCCTTAAAGTCCTATATACGCGGAGCATTTCGTAGCTTGATCCTATATAGGAACAGAGAAGATAGGCAAGGATTCAAAATACTGGAAACAGAGGCAGTTAGACTCGAGGAAGCATGGTTGAACTCTCAACCAGCGGAAACAGCTCAAATTCTCAAGAAACTAGACCGAGTTCGCTCAGAGTACAGAACCAAGCTGGATGAAAAAGTGAGAGCCCAGTGGGAGGTGCATTGAATGGAGCACTATGAATACGGCGAAAGAGCAAGTGCTACCCTGGCATGGAAGATAAAAGCTGATAGAGCAAAGAACAATATCAAAGTTAATAATTGACGAGTCTGGCGCCACGTCAAGTAAACACAAAGATATGCAGCAATGTCTTTTGTCTTTGTTTTCCCAGTTATATAATGAAGATGGTACATAAGATATAGATAGCATCCATACATGGTAAATAATAAAGCTTTACCATTATTAACTAAAGAAAGCAAGGAGATGTTAGAAAGGCCAATCACTGTGGAAGGAAATAAGCTCCATATCAAAAAGATCAAGAATAACAAGGCTGCAGGGACTGATGCCCTACCCGGAGAGGTTTATAAAGCTCTAGAAAAAGTAATCATACCCAGACTACATGAGCTATTTAATCATGTATACATATTAGAGGAGGGAATTCCCCCTTCTTGGAAAGAAGCAACTATTGTGCTTATACTGAAACCTGGAAAGAGCCCATTAAAGGCGGAATCTTACAGGCCAATCTCCCTGCTAAATGCTGATTATAAGATCTTTACTAGCATTTTAGCAGGGAGATTGGTTAAAGTAGTGCCACAACTAATAGGAATAGATCAGAAAGGTTTTATTCCGGGTTGGCACATTGAAGAACAAACTTTGCAATTAATAGGATGCATAGACTGGGCAGTAGCACGGGCAGAACCTCTTGCAGTGGCCGGGTACGACGCAGCAAAAACATTTGATCGTGTCAGCTGGGTCTTTCTTTGGGAAACCCTTAGAGTAATTGGTTTCGGACCAATGTTTATAAAATCTTTAATAAAATGTTACGAGGGGGCTTCGGCCACTATTCTCCTTAATGGGATATTGACACAAAGATTTGAAATTCAGAGAGGCACCCGTCAGGGCTGTCCTATCTCCCCTCTGTTGTTCAATATATATATTGAACCTCTAGCTCAAGCACTTAGATAAGACCCTCAAATTACTCCGTTCTGTGTACAAGACCTTAGTATTAAATTCGCCCTTTACGCAGATGACCTTCTAGTTCACACCAGTAACCCTATAGAAGTTTTTTCCTAAAGTAGAGAATACCCTATGTGACTTCGGAAGGTACTCTGAATACGCAGTAAACCCCTCTAAAACAGAGATAATGTGTTGGGGGATTGAAGGCTGGAACGGGGGAGTCAGCACAGGATTTAAAAACCTGGGGATAAATGTAGAGCAGGACGTGGCGAATATTCCTTTAACAAACTTGAGGAGAGTCTTGAAGGAAATTGACCATCTTTTCCTTAGGTGGAAAAATTTACCACTGACAATCTATGGCCGCGTGAATATAGTTAAAATGGTAATTTTACCCAAGCTGACCTTTCTTTTCAGTGCCATCCCTCTAGAATTTCCCGGTAAACTTCTAAATAAAATCCAGAGTAAGATTGGAAGTTTTATTTGGGTTATAAGAGTTCCAGATTGTCCTGGAAGAAACTAGAGAAGGTTAATCAAGGGGGTTTTAGCTTTACCCGATGTCCTCTACTACTGTATATCCTTTCAGTTTAAAAATATCCGCTGTCTACTGTCTAGCCCAACTGACAATAACTGGGGGAGGATTCTGAGAGCCATGGCCAATCAAAACGGGGGGAGTTGGATTCTTGTACAAATTCCGGGCCCCTAGGTTCTTCAAAAATGTCAGTCTAAAGGTGATTAGATCTGCACTTAACATCTGGCAAAGTCTTAAGGTAAGGTGGGGGATAAAATACTTTTCAGACTTTCCCCCAATTTGGGATTCCCCGGGACTTCCTGATTGCTTAAAAGACAGCCTGGCCGCTCCAATTGAGTGTGCAGGTATCCTGGTATAGTCTGATCTAATATCCTCAGATGGGGTCTTACCGAGGGAAGTCCTGAGAGCAAAGATCGGGGATACCTTTTTCCGCTTTAAATTTTTACAACTATGTTCATTGTATGCGGCAGAAAATGGAGAATACAGGTGGAAATTATGAGGTGGAGTTAAAGTTCAAAAATATAGCCCCCATGAAGAAAGAAATAGGGCTATGGTATGGTAGCCTATTAGATAGGGAAGACACTGAACTACCATCATCACATACAGTTTGGGGGTCATCTATATTGGAGAATAGCTCTTCGGAGCTCTACTTTTTGTCTCTCAAAAACATGTATAAATTTGTTAAGTCTGCTTCCCTCAAGAAAAACCACTTCTACAATATTAATAGGTTGTACTATATCCCCCAAAAAATCGCAAAGTTTGCTCCGAATCCACCTCCCTGATGTCCCAAATGTGGCTTGATAGAAGCAGACTATCTGCATATGTTTTATGAGTGCACTCAGCTAAAGGGCTACTGGTGTAATGTAGGGATGGCATTGACTGGTATTTTTTGGCTTGGAAATCATCTTAGACTAGTTATATTTGGTCTAGGCCCAGGCACTATGAACTTTGTATCAAGACAACATACAGGCCTTTTTCTATGCTTGATCCTGTTGCCCTGACGGGAAATCTGCATATTATGGAAAGATCTCGCCCCCCCCCCCTATATGAGAAGTGGGTCCGGGTGGCTTTGAATATGGCAAGATTGGATCGTTGTGAGGGAAACATCAGGTTGCCCTTGGTTTGCTGGGGTAAGAAACTAAGGCTGATCTAAATTTGGTCTGATGATTACACCAAGCCTCGTACAAAGAAGCTGGCCTGGTGGGGCCGAAAGCGAATGCAGGAACATTGACCCAGGGAGCCCAGGATCAACAGGGTCTGATATGTTACGATGGCAGACGCTTACGGTGATATGAGGACAAAAAAAAAAAAGGATATGACTGTATTATGAATGAGGGGAATGAAGAAAATGAGAAAAAGCTCTGGGGAAACATAGACTGTGTGGAAAAAGTTATAGCAAATAATACTCATCTGTCCAACAAGGCATCCTCTTCCTCTGGTTTTGTGAAAGATTTCACCAGGTATCTAGATTTGTCCCAGAATGTGTCCTGCATAATCTCCTCCACAATTTTTATTGTCAAATATTTTTCCAGTGATATCGGAAATGGGTGATTTTGGTGTCTTCCCGGTTATTTGGTGGTCTACTCATTTCTCTGGGGTGATCTACTTGATTCAGGAAGTGGTGGTGCTGTATCCTTGTTGGCCTCATCAAGGCTGTCTAAGAGTTTTGCTATTTCTGCAGGTCACCTGTAGTCTCTGGATCTGATAATGAAGGCTATTCACATTTTAGTTCAATCAAAAAGGCCGTACTTGATATCTTATTTTCGCCATTAGAGTTAGAAAAACCTTCTGTTTTGCATTGGTTTCTACTTAGAAATCAGTAGCAATTTGAAACGTTGCCTTCCCAATTTTTTGGACCATGCTTGTGCACTGCTGGTGGTATCTGTTGTGTTTGCTTGTGTTACAGAAAACATGCTACAATTGGCCTAGGACTGTCAATGTGCTTATTGGATGATAACCGGGTCCATATTTTGTGTCCCCTCTGAAGTTCCAGAAGTAGTGGGAAGTGGTAAGAGGTTGATAAACACACATTACATTTTGTCTTGCTGTAATTTTTCGATGTCACCATAGAATCTGATGTTGTTGAAGCAAACCCACACCGCCAGGTCAATCACTTTCTGATTGAGGTGCAAGCCATGTGGTCCCCAATCATTAGCTCTTTCAAGGTAATTCTTATTCGAGGTCATCCTCTTTTCCACTCCAACAATCTTTTGCCAAAAGAATCCCATTTACGAGCGCCTGATTTGTCTGCAGCTATGAGGTCTGTGATTTTAGGCTCCATGCAGCCTAGTCGGGTTGCTTCTGCAAATATTTCTTTGAGAATGGTCTCCATAGAGCCTGCTGGTGCTTGTATGTGCTGCTGCAATGGGTGCTAGTTTGGCCCTACCAATGACCTCTGTTACGAGAGGCTGTTTGGAATTCTTACCCAAGGCCATCCTTTTTTATTTTTTTATTTTAATTTTTAATTTTATTTGAGCAGATTCATAAATATACAACTCATACAATACATATTATATGGAAATAGCTACAATCAGTTCCCAAAAATCAAAATTTAGTAAATATGTGACATGTGAAATAAATGAATAGTGGTAAAAAAGAACAATAATTCAAGAAAATATTGACAAATGTTACTATGTAACACATTTTAAAAAATATCACATCTTTAAGGGCTATGAGTTTCTTTGGTTATCAAACCAGGTAGCAACTGGGGCCCATAGCTGAGTTCGAGGGTTCGTGATCTTTTCCCTTTGGTTTTATAAATTGCAGTCTCCTGTTTATAAATTCCTATTAGTCTACTCAGCCATCCGTGGAAAGTAGGAGCATCTGTGTCTTTCCACCGTGTTGCCAAAAGTATTCTATATACAGCTGTCCCAACAAATACGGACATTGCTTCAGTGTTACTGTACCCTAATGAATCATCATCATAGCCCAAGATTAATAGTGTTGATGATGTTTTAAATTCGTGTCCAAAAATTCCAGCCCAATATTTGGACATCCCTTTTTTAATCGAATCTAGTTTAGGGCAGTCGGCGAGCTTATGTATAAGATTAGCTGGGCTAAGAGAGCATCTAGGGCATTGATCATTTATTCTTTTGCCCCAACTAAATAGTTTCGCTGGGGTGAAGTATAGATCATATATTGTTTTATAAATTTGTGCCTTTAAGTTAGATGCTAGCAGTAGTTTCGATGATAGCATCAAGGACTTATCAATATCGATATTTGGATTATGTAACTTAGTGGCCCAGCGTTTTTCAGTTTGTTCTAAATCGTCAGGTTGATTGTTTATAAATACTTCATAAATATTACCTATCCTGGTTGCCCTTTTGCCAATTAGTTCTAAGATTGGAATAGCCTTATAGTTCCAGATAAATCTTGACATTGAGGAGTCGAGGGCTTTAATTATTCCATCGTCAGCCAGGAATGGAATTGCCCGAAATAAATATAAAATTATGGGAAATACACTCATTTTGAGGTAATTTCTTCTGCCAATTATTGATAGGTGTAGATTGTTAACTCTAACAAGGTCTTTTTTAACTTTCTTGATGAGAGGATCATAATTAAGATGATTAATTTCATTTATCTTAGGAGAGATGGTCACACCTAAATAGACCGCGTTGTTGACTCTATAAGGGCTTACAAAAGGTGTGTTTTCAGTACATATAACCATCGTCTTGTCTTTATTCAGGGAATAACCTGAATATGAACCATAAGACCGTGTGATTGATTCAATCTCATCAATTGCATCAGTGGGGTTCGGTGTTAATACCGCCACGTCATCGGCATAGGCAAGTATTTTGGTGTTATACGTGCCAATGCTAACCGGTTCAATTGCTGGGGAGGTAAGAAGTTTGATAATAAGTGGGTTAATGTAAAGAGCAAAGAGAATGGGGAGCACGGGCATCCTTGCCGCGTGACCCTCTGGATGTTGATAGGTTCGGACTCTTTACCATTCACAATAGTTTTAGCCTTAGGATCAACATAGAGTGCTTTGATGGATTTAATAAAGGCCGGGCCAAGATTATTTAACTCTAGCACTTCCCATAAGAATTGCCAAGAGACCCGGTCAAAGGCCTTCTCCGCATCCAATAGGATCATCGACATCTGGCCCCCCTCTATCCCTTTGATGTCAAATAGGGATATGGCTCGGCGAGTATGGTCAGTCGTGTTCTTGCCGGGGATGAAGCCGTGCTGACAGGGGGAGACCAGATGTTCGACGATCCCACTAAGCCGGTTGGCCAGAACCTTGGCATAGATCTTCGAGTCCGAGTTGATAAGTGAAATTGGACGATATGAAGAGGTTGATTCAGGTGGTTTACCTTTTTTAGAGAAAATAGCAATATTTGTGTGCTTCCATGATTCAGGCGGTTTCCCATGCCATTGTACGCCGAGAAACAGACCTAGTAGATATGGTACAATTAGATTGCTAAGCAGTTTATAAAGATCCAAAGGCATTTTGTCTGGCCCTGCAGCTTTTCCAGAGGCTAGTTCTAATAATGCTAACTCCACTTCAGTAATTGAAATCTCTCTTTCAAGGTCATCCCTGGTTGTGCTGTCAATAATCTTGCCAGGGTCTGTTTCGGGGAGCCAATTATTCAGAAAATCTTTAATATTGGGTATAAGCAATCGATCTTCATTTTGGTACAGCTTCTGATAGTAATCTTGAAAAGCTGCTACTATGCCCTCAGAAGAGGTATGTTTATGTCCTTCGTAGTCTATAGATTTTATAGTATTTTGTGATTGCTTCTGGCGAGCTTTCAGAGCCAGATGTTTCCCCGCCTTTTCTCCATTTTCATATATTTTATTCTGATTTACCTGGACGATTTCTGTTGCTTTTTGGGTCAAGTCACTATTAATCTCGGCCTTTAGAACCAAGATCTTGCATAGGGTATCTTCCGCTTGCTGCCCAAGGTGTATCTGGGTAGCGTGCAGCTGCTCTGAGTTTGATAGCTCTGTATTGAGCTGTTTAATTAGGCTATCACGTTCTTTTTTACGTTTGGCAACAAAGGAGATAGTTTCCCCCCTTAGAGCAGCTTTATAGCAGTCCCAGACCACTAGCCTAGGTGCACTGTATTGATTATAATCAAAGAATTATGTTGTCCATATTTTAATATATGCTATATATTCTTGATTTGCAAGGAGTTTACGGTCAAATGACCATTGAAAATATGGCTTTGTATAGCTGAGGACGTCAAGAACAACGAACAGAGCACTGTGGTCTGATATTGTCTTGGGGGCTTTAGTTATCACAGCATCCAGGGCAATATTAGGGGTTGACATTATATAATCAATACTTACATATTTATTGTGAGGATAGGAGAAATACGTATAGCCAGGGTCTTTGTTGTTTCTTACACTCCAGATATCATTTAAATTGTGGCTGATCATAAATTGCTGTATTGCCCTAAATACTCTGGGTTTACGCCCGGAATACGTCTGTTGTGTTTGTCTACCGTGTACGTGACCCATCGATATATTAAGGTCACCACAGACAACCAGAGGTCCTGTCCAAGATGCAAGCTCGAGTTCTAGGTCATAAAATGGGACCGGATCATCCAGATTTGAACCATAAATCGAGCAGATAGTAATGCCGATGTTAAGTTGGACTATAACCCACCTACCATGGGGGTCAGCTAATTTACGCATAGGTTTGCCCATAAAAGTTCTTGCCAGAATAACAACACCTCGAGTCTTAGATATCTGTGTTGTTGTGTCTAAAATGTTAAAGCCTGGTATTTTTAGCATCTCAATTTCACCTATCGGAATGTGGGTCTCCTGTAAGCAAAGGATGTCACATGAGGCTTGGTGTATTAATTGATATAGCTGTGCCCTCTTCCCCTTATCATTCCCCTTAATCGAATCTAGTTTAGGGCAGTCGGCGAGCATATGTATAAGATTAGCTGGGCTAAGAGAGCATCTAGGGCATTGATCATTTATTCTTTTGCCCCAACTAAATAGTTTCGCAGGGGTGAAGTATAGATCATATATTGTTTTATAAATTTGTGCCTTTAAGTTAGATGCTAGCAGTAGTTTCGATGATAGCATCAAGGACTTATCAATATCGATATTTGGATTATGTAACTTAGTGGCCCAGCGTTTTTCAGTTTGTTCTAAATCGTCAGTTTGATTGTTTATAAATACTTCATAAATATTACCTATCCTGGTTGCCCTTTTGCCAATTATTTTCAAGATTGGAATAGCCTTCAGTTCTATTCTAGGTACAGTCTGCCTGAGGGATGTATATACTTGTAAGAATTTCAGATAATCAGTACGGGGGGTTTGATATTTTTGGCATAATTCTTCAAAAGATGGTACAGAATCCTGACCAAAAAAATCTCCTAATGTCAATATCCCTAAGTTCTCCCATCTCCTCGAGGTGTTATCATTAAGCATGGGCGGAAAATCCGTTTCGCTCGCGGATTTTGCGGATTTTCGGTAAATTCGCAATCCGCGAGATTTGCGAATCTCCCGCAAAATCCGCAAATCCGCAAGCAGCGGATTTTGCTCGCACTGTTCGCGTGAGTTCGCGCCCCGCGAATAAGTGCAAAATTGCAGAAATACGATCTTAGCAAAACTGAAACTACTTACCAGGTTCAAAAGTTCAGGCTCATCATTAGTAGCCATTTCCTGTAGTGCTTCCTGAGGGGCCCCTCCAGAGTTCAGTTGCCAGTTGAAACTATTATGTGACCCTGCTCTGAACCTCAGAATAGTTACACATATGCCACAAAGGTCCTGAATTACAGCTAAGGGAGACAAGCAGGAGCCAGGCTGGAAGTTCAAATCCATTAATCAGCCCCTAATTCATTATTGTCAGTTGGGGCAGGGCAGGTGTTGTAACTAATTTTGCAACAATGAAAGCACTTAGCAAGTGCAAAAGATCACTAATCAGGAAGCACTAAGGAAGCAGGTGTCAGCTAAAAAAATATTCTGTGACACATTAATCAGCCCCAAATTAATTCAGGTCACTTGAGGCAGGGAAGGTGTGCTTGCGTTGCCACAATAATGTACACTGACTGGACAACCAGAGGGTGCTGTGATGAAACAGAGGGTGGCATGGGTGGGCCAGAGGGTGGCATGAGTAGTCAGAGAGTGGCAGTGGTGACAGAGAGTGGCAGTGATGAAGAAGAGTGTCCCAAATAGGCTGGACACGTAGAAACAACAAGTTCGCGAAACTTGCGACCCGACAGGTAATTTCGCAATTTGCGACATTGTACAAAACCCTCGCAAACTGGCAGAAACCCGCGCAAACACAAAAAAAGAAAAAATCCGCAAATTCGCGAGAATTCGCGGATTTTGCGGATTGCGAGTTCGCAAATCCGCAAAATTCGCGAACGCGAGATTCGCAAAATTCGCCCATGCTTAGTTATCATTGACTTGGGTCGGGACTATTGAACTATGCCAGAGTGGAGTATATTTAGTGTATTTAGGTATTATCAAATACTTAGTAGTATTCTTCCAAACTCTCCATGCATCCATAATAATCTTAAATTTAATTTGTTTTAAAATAAGATGGTTCAATTTGTTTTAGTAAAAGACCTCTGGCTTTTCCTCATAACAACAGTTCATATATTGATGGTATGGAGCAGCTTAGGCCATTAATCGTGGTAATTTAGCATCAAAGAGAGTAGTCATTTGTTGTAGGAGGGTTGCCCATAAATAGAATGTTAAATTTGGTATCGCTAGCCCTCCTCTTTGATGGGGTAGAGTTAGCTTGGGAAGAGCCCTCCTGATTTTGCCATAGTTCCAGATAAATCTTGACATGGAGCAGTCGAGGGCTTTAATTATTCCATTGTCAGCCAGGAATGGAATTGCCCGAAATAAATATAACATTTTGGGAAATACACTCATTTTGAGGTAATTTCCTCTGCCAATTATTGATAGGTGTAGATTGTTAACTCTAACAAGGTCTTTTTTAACTTTCTTGATGAGAGGATCATAATTAAGATGATTAATTTCATTTATCTTAGGAGAGATGGTCACACCTAAATAGACTGCGTTGTTGACTCTATAAGGGCTTACAAAAGGTGTGTTTTCAGTACATATAACCATCATCTTGTCTGTATTCAGGGAATACCCTGAATATGAACCATAAGACCGTGTGATTGATTCAATTTCATCAATTGCATCAGTGGGGTTCGGTGTTAATATCGCCACGTCATCAGCATAGGCAAGTATTTTGGTGTTATACGTGCCAATGCTAACCGGTTCATTTGCTGGGGAGGTAAGAAGTTTGATAATAAGTGGGTTAATGTAAAGAGCAAAGAGAATTGGGGAGCACAGGCATCCTTGCCGCGTGCCCCTCTGGATGTTGATAGGTTCTGACTCTTTACCATTCATAATAGTTTTAGCCTTAGGATCAACATAGAGTGCTTTGATGGATTTAATACAGGCCGGGCCAAGATTATTTAACTCTAGCACTTCCCATAAGAATTGCCAAGAGACCCGGTCAAAGGCCTTCTCCTCATCCAATAGGATCATCGACATCTGGCCCCCCTCTACCCCTGTGATGTCGAATAGGGATATGGCTCTGCGAGTATGGTCAGTCGTGCTCTTGCCGGGGATGAAGCCGTGCTGCCAGGGGGAGACCAGAAGTTCGACGATCCCACTAAGCTGGTTGGCCAGAACCTTGGCATAGATCTTCGAGTCCGAGTTGATAAGTGAAATTGGACGATATGAAGAGGTTGATTCAGGTGGTTTACCTTTTTTAGGGAAAATAGCAATATTTGTGTGCTTCCATGATTCAGGCGGTTTCCCATGCCATTGTACGCCGAGAAACAGATCTAGTAGATATGGTACAATCAGATTGCTAAGCAGTTTATAAAGATCCAAAGGGATTTTGTCTGGCCCTGCAGCTTTTCCAGAGGCTAGTTCTAATAATGCTAACTCCACTTCAGTAATTGAAATCTCTCTTTCAAGGTCATCCCTGGTTGTGCTGTCAATAATCTTGCCAGGGTCTGTTTCGGGGAGCCAATTATTCAGAAAATCTTTAATATTGGGTATAAACAATCGATTTTCATTTTGGTACAGCTTCTGATAGTAATCTTGAAAAGCTGCTACTATGCCCTCAGAAGAGGTATGTTTATGTCCTTCGTAGTCTATAGATTTTTTAGTATTTTGTGATTGCTTCTGGTGAGCTTTCAGAGCCAGATGTTTCCCCACTTTTTCTCCATTTTCGTATATTTTATTCTGATTTACCTGGAGGATTTCTGCTGCTTTTTGGGTAAAGTCACTATTAATCTCGGCCTTTAGAACCAAGATCTTACATAGGGTGTCTTCCGCTTGCTGCCCAAGGTGTATCTGGGTAGCATGCAGCTGCTTTGAGTTTGTTAGTTCTGTATTGAGCTGTTTAATTAGGCTATCATGTTCTTTTTTACGTTTGGCAACAAAGGAGATAGTTTCCCCCCTTAGAGCAGCTTTATAGCAGTCCCAGACCACTAGCCTAGGTGCACTGTATTGATTATAATCAAAGAATTCTTTTGTCCATATTTTAATATATGCTACATATTCTTGATTTGCAAGGACTTTACGGTCAAATGACCATTGAAAATATGGCGTGGTATAGCTGGGGACGTCAAGAACAACGAACAGAGCATTGTGGTCTGATATTGCTTTGGGTGCTTAAGTTATCACAGCATCCAGGGCAATATTAGCGGTTGACATTATATAATCAATACGTACGTATTTATTGTGAGGATAGGAGAAATACGTATAGCCAGGGTCTTTGTTGTTTCTTACACTCCAGATATCATTTAAATTGTGGCTGATCATAAATTGCCGTATTGCCCTAAATACTCTGGGTTTACGCTCGAAATACGTCTGTTGTGTTTGTCTACCGTGTACATGACCCATCGATATATTAAAGTCACCACAGACAACCAGAGGTCCTGTCCAAGATGCAAGCTCGAGTTCTAGGTCATAAAATGGGACCGGATCGTCCAGATTTGAACCATAAATTGAGCAGATAGTAATGCCGATGTTAAGTTGGACTATAACTCACCTACCATGGGGGTCAGCTAATTTCCGCATAGGTTTGCCCATAAAAGTTCCTGCCAGAATAACAACACCTCGAGTCTTAGATGTCTGTGTTGTTGTGTCTAAAATGTTAAAGCCTGGTATCTTTAGCATCTCAATTTCATCGGAATGTGGGTCTCCTGTAAGCAAAGGATGTCACATGAGGCTTGGTGTATTAATTGATATAGCTGTGCCCTCTTCCCCTTATCACTAAGACCCGCCACGTTCCAACAACAAAGTTTTAGTTTACCTATAATTCATTTTGGATAATCCAACCGTACACAATACTGAGCCATGTTACTTGCTTTCTTGATTTTATACATATGCTAAGTTTCCCGTGTTGTCCATATTGTCCATATTGTCCATATTATCTTACCACATATTGTGCCTTAGCTATTTCCTTAGCTGTAAATGTCTTTACTATGTTTGTTGTACATTTTGATTTGCTCTTTTTATTCGTTTTATGCTTTGCCCAACCCCACCACCCGCTCTCCCTGAATACCCCTCCCCCCTTATAACCCAAAAAAAGGCAATTAGACACAAGCGACTCTAAATTGATCGACTACCGCTACCTGACCGAAACACAGTGACCATGCACCAATTTAGAAAAGAGATAGGGGAGTACAGGAATGAGAAGATTAAGGGGGAAGTGGGATATGAAAGAAAAAAAGTAAGAAGAAGACCACGATAGATTGATTATTTAAACATCAAGTTTGACCATGTCTGCTTACGTGAAGTTACAGTTATAGTTATAGTTATACTTGTAGTTATAGCTACTTCATGCTTTCAAGATATTCCTTCGCCTTAATCTCTGAAGTAAAAAACCTTGTTTGCCCCCCAAATACAACTTTCAACTTGGCTGGATTGTTAAGATAAACCACCACCTTCTTCTCTAAGAAGGGCTTGATCAGCTGTCTAAGGCGCCATCTCCTTTCCACAGTTGCGTGGCAAAAGTCAGGTCGTACAAAATAGGTGATCGAGTCTCTGCTGCGACGTGATTCGGGTCTGACTTTATCCGAGATGGATTGTCGGAGTAGGAAGTTCCCAAAATACACTAAGATTGCTCTAGGATATCCCCCCCGATTTTACAGGAGTTTTTAATGTTAAAGGTACTCTGTGGGCCAGCTGTACCTCCAGATTAAAGTCCCAACTGGTAAGTTCTGGCAGGGTATCACGGAAGAGTTGTACCATATATGAACGACAGTCCTCCCCTTCACTTTTTTCGGGGACACCAAGGACGCGTAAGTTATTTCAGCATAGCTGATTTTCACAGTCCTCAAGTTTCCACCTCACATCCTGGAGCTCAGCCTCGTGGGAGTCAACTTGCTCTTGAACCGCAGTTACTTCTGTTTCATTAGAAATGATACGTACTTCCATCTCATTTAAACGTTCATTAAATGTGCCCACAGTTTTAGTAAGTTTACGGACAACTCCTTGGACTTTATGCAGAGCTGCCCCTTGCTTTACGGCTATCTTTGGAAGTCTCTTCGCGGTGCGAGGCTATAGCCTGGAGGACGGTGTCCATAACTTGAGTTAGTGTTGCCCCAGATTGTTCTGGTTCAGATTCAGGTAGATCTAGTGAAGCTGATTGAAAGGGGGGGGATATTTGAGATGGATGGGGTAGATGTGTCTGGCTATGATTCAGCACCTGTAGCGTTGGAGTATAGTCCCATGCCAGATCATTTGCCCCATGATGACCCTTTTTTTTCCTTAAGACTGTCTTTCGCCCAGCCCGTGATCCCTTAGTAAGTAGATCTTGGCCACTTTCTGTGCTAATAATAGATTTTGCGTCATCATCGTCCAACTCATCAAGCTCTTTCTCAGTATTCCCAGACCAATTAGCGTCTTCTAAGAATGAGTAGAAGTCAGTGGGATCTGTGATGTCCTTATCGGACTCGACCATTTCTTTGGTCCCAGCAGCTTCAGTTACATTGCCCTGTACCATGCTATTGAGAGAGCTTATTTGACACTCTGTCTCTGTATCTGCATTATTTATTACTGTGTCTAGATGTTCCTGACACTCTGGGTGCGCCAAACTCTCATGGGTTACCCGTGCATTTATATCCACACTTAGACTCACATTTGCGTCTCCGCTCACCAAGCTGGCATCTGTTACCAATAGTGGAGATGTGGTGATAGACGGCTCAATTTCTGTCCCTGCCTGATTGGTGAGGGGGACAGTCATAGTTGGTTGGTTGCTCAGTGGAGACACGAGTGGCGGTTCAAGGACTACCGGAGTATTAGGGGGTAGTACTAAAGTCCCAAGTAAATCTGTGCTATAGCCTGCACCCCCAGACATCCCTCCGGACATACCTTTCTCCAGTGGCACCACCGTGGTCTCATCCGCCATTGTAGCTGTATCTGTAGTTGTTACTGCTTTTGTGGCCTCTAGCGTAGCTTCTGTTTCTTGGCAGTCCAAAAGTTAACTCAAAAGTTATCCCCTCGGCTCCCCCTGTTGGAGACAGCTCTATCTGAAGGTTTTGGGCTTTGAGTAATACCGCTGGTGGATCAGCGTGTGGCGCTGCAGAGGTCTTTGCAGAGGTCTTTGTGGTCGGGGCTCGACGTAGCATTTCGACTATGGAGGGCGCCGGTGTACTGAGTTTCTTTGTTGACTTCAATGTCGATGTCGGTGTCAGCTCCTCTGGCCCCCCAGCCAAGCTATTCACTGGATCGCCGTGCTTAAGCATGATCTCCCGATCACGAAGAGCCTGTTTCGCTGCTCGGGTTTTTGCAGCGGCAGCAGCGGCGGCTGTATTCTTCGGTGCCATTGCTGTCAGAGAGCCGTTCACAGTGTCTTCGAGCTGCTGATTAGCGCAAACAGTTTCAGGTGAGAGAGCGCTGCTCAGAAGCCGCAATACCGCTATGCCAATGAAGGAAGCGACGAGTGAGAGCTGTGCTCTCAGGGCGGTTTTCTTTTGAGGATAAACTGCTTCCCCCACTGCTGCTGCCGTTTGCATTTCTTTCTTTTTGACTTTGCCAAAAAAGATGAAAATTAGATGAAAGTTAACGTTTTCTTCAAAATCAAATGCCTTAGTTATGTCGTATTATTTAGTAGCGCTGCATGAGGCTGCAAAAAGTCATTCCTGTTCTTTCATACTCGTGGTCATCGGAGCCGGTCAGGGAGCTGCTAACAGCGACCTAGCATGTCGCCGCCATCTTGCCTCCGCAACACAGTGCTTAGTACCCAAGGCCATCCTAATGTTATAGTCTTATATTCAATATAGTCATAGGTATTCAATGTGGTGGAGGTATGACTGTCTCTGTGCCGTGCTTGTTGAATGTAGGCCTCATCTCCGTTCCGGGTGATGCAATAAGGAGGGTCGAGGAGCACTCATTCACAGCTTTGGGGCCTTTATAGTACACTGAGTCAAAAATTCAGCTAGTCCCTATGTTCACCCACAGCCTTTTGATCTATTCAATCTTGTTAAGCAATACTTGACATATTCTTAGAGCAATATAGCTTACGGTGCTCCCGTAGGTCATCGGAGTTCTTCCAAGCAGCTGCCATCTTCCTCTGTTGCCAAACTTCGCCCTCCAATAAACAAAGTTTTTAATATATTTTTTCAATGTTGAAAAATTGTATACATTATAATGAAATATCCTTTTATATTCATATATTTTAATTACCTTATTTAATTTGGAATTGAATGTAACTTTT
Organism: Lissotriton vulgaris; assembly: GCF_964263255.1. Classification (NCBI taxonomy): domain Eukaryota; kingdom Metazoa; phylum Chordata; class Amphibia; order Caudata; family Salamandridae; genus Lissotriton; species Lissotriton vulgaris. Next base: position 1,033,898,444 of record NC_141697.1, read on the forward strand.
TTAAATAATAACATCAAATAAATATTGCATATAGCTTTTAGTAACTGTCAGTTGAGATGTCATCAGTGATGTCATGGGTGATGTCACTGACCATATCATGACTGATGTATGTGACGTCATCAGCAGTGCATTGCAGCACGCGAGGTACAGTTAGCTGAACTAATTATAACTGGGGAATTTCTATCGTTTTGCATGAGTGAAATGTCCAGCTAACTATAATGCCCATGAAACCTATGTTTTTTTCATTAAATGTCTGCATCTGCAACTCAGCTCACTGGCGCATACTGGAGATACCTCTTGGGCTAGTTGGCCCTCAGGGACCCTTAGTGTTGAAAGAGAATTAATTCCCCAACTTACAACTTGTCACCGGCGTGTTTGCACAATGGTGAAATAAGGGGGCATGTCCTCCTCAATCCTGAGAGTCCCTGGGGGCCAACTAGCCCACCAGGTACTCCAGTATGCACCACAGAGCTGCGTTGCAGAGAGGTGTTCAGAGGCCACGCCCCTTTTTACAACACTCTGCAACGCAGCTCCGTGGCGCTTACTGGAGGTACCTGGTGGGCTAGTTGGCCCCTAGGGACCCTCAGCGTTGAAGAGGGATTAATTCCCCAACTTAAACCGCGCCACAGGGAGTGTTTGCACACATGTCAACTGTTAGACCTGGCACAATGGTGTGAGTCTCCCTTCCACTTTTTGCTGATGTGCCTCTGATGTTTTGCTGGTGTTCGATGCTCAGGGCACTGCGCCACGGCCGATCCGTGCCGCAGTGCAAGTGCTGCCAATGTAAAGTGTATGTGTAATTGATTTCCACGATTGGATTATTTGGTTAACTGTCAGTCCCCAGTAAAGTGCACGAGGCGTGCCGGGGCTTGAAGATACAAATGCCGCTAGTGGGCCTGCAGCGCTGGTTGCGCCACCCACAGGAGCGGCCTCGTAAGATATGTCTCAGGTCCGCCATGGCTGACCCCGCGTACAGTCCCGTACTGTTATGCTGACTGTGCGAGTGCCCACACTTGCCAGTCCCAGAACCTTCCCTCACCTTCATATCAGTCACCCCTATGGTAGGCCTACGGGCAGGGTGCATTGTAAGCGTAAGGTAGGACAAGCCTAGAGCGTGGCATGCCTTAGTAGTGAATTACCGCTCTTTCTCTTTCTTCACTATTGAAGGGCTACCTGTTCTCTTAGGCCAGATGAGCTATCAGGAGCTATTACACACTATAGTCCCGGCAGGCTCAGGGAACACGGTAGCAGGTCGAGTTTAGTATGTCTGAACTCAGAATAATAACATACATCCTGTAGTAAGGTTTATTTTAATATCCTGTGTTTGCAAATGCTACTTTTAGAAAGTTAGCCTTTGCTCGCCTAACTGTTCAGCCCGCCTCTGCCAGGATGTATTTCTACTGTCTGGGTTTGTGTGAGTGACAGGGCTGGGAGATTCCCGGGGGATAGTCGGGTGCTCAGGAGGGTGAATGAGATGCTTGCACCAGGATGGGTGGGCGGAGTAGTCCTTGACTCTGAATAGGGTTGTGCTCCACCACCACAATGCTGGCTCCACCTCCTGCGGAGCGTCTGATGTCTCTGCCCTACACCCTGAAAGAAGACGGCAGTGTCCTGTCAACAAAGTACTTCAGAACCGGTTTGAACCAGGCTCAGGCCCCCTGGCCTGCAAAGACAAAAGAAATGCATTATAAATATAGGGGCTCCGCTCCTTACAAATCAGGTCCAGTTTTGACCACGACGAACCTCTGCCTGACTAGAAGGACCAAGAGAAGCTAAAGGACGGAAACGAGTCTGTATCCTGTAAGACTGGCCTGCAGTGGTGCCTTGCTGAGAACGGAGAGAAAAGGACCAAATAGGACTTTGTAGACTTGTGCCTGAAACGATCTCCAAGGGCTTGATCGAGAGCTTGCCCCCTGAACGGAACCCCAGGACCATTGCGTTCTATCTGCTTGTGCCCGTTTGCTGTTGGGCCTCAGTTCTTATTCCCTCGCCAGAGTTGTGACTCGGGTGCCTTCGCCCTCTCCCAGGTCGTGACAGCTCGGAGCCTGGTGGCCCCGCCGCAGAGAGCCCGTTCATCCCTGAGCCGCCCTCCGCTTCAGAGCCGGGCCGCCTGCTCTCCTGTCACCTCGCTGCTTACGGAGCGAGCTTCGCACCTCTCATCTTCTCCAGCCGGAATCTGCATGGAGAGCATGGAGAGCATCTCATACCCTCGGACGGTCTGTACGTCGTAATGTACCTGACTGTCTCGCTTTGCGCTCCTGCATACCAAGGCTCGTGCTGCACCTCAAGAGCGGTACCGTGGTCCCAGGAGCCTGGTGCTGCACCCGTCTGCCCGAGAACTCGACGCCCCTCACAGATACACGAGTCAGACCCGGCGTGCTAAGAAGTAGTACACCCCGCAGGCCTGAACGGCACCTCGCCCCGTGAGCTGCACCGATCCCGGATCACCTCAACCCTCCACAGTCTAGCTCCTTCACCTCGAGGGGGATTGAGCCGGAGAGATCCTCTGGAGAACCGTCGGCCTTGTTCGGGGTCCGTCCTCACAAGTAGCCACGCCTGAAACGCCTCGGACTTCTACCAGAAAGGTACACTTGAACTCCTTCTCGAGTTCATATCGGATCCAGGGTCCGCAATGTTCTTATTTCCCTGTCATCGTACCTTGCTAAACAACGAAAACTGAAAGACTAAGTTTGCCTATTGTAATCTGGTGACTTCAATTTACTAAACGTTATCCTGGTCTTGTGATAATCCTGCTTGAATCTATTGTTTATATAAAGTATACGTATTTTTGATACAACCATACGACTGGTATCCATTTGTGGTGGGTCAGTGGGTATACTGTGTGTGATCATGAATGCTTAACTTACTATCGCCCTGAGGATTAGCCTTGTCTGCTCGCGCCACACTGCCTACAGGGTGAGCAGGGGTTATTCAAAGGAGTAGTTCCCTTGCCCTGACATGGAGCTGAGGGTCCTTGCTTGTCACAAGTGCATACCTGTGCCAACCAGAGACCTCAGGTTCTAACATCAGCTGAGGCCCGCCCCCTCCCCCACTGTGCAAACGCGGCACGTGGCGTGTTTTAAGTTGGGGGAATAACTCCTTTGAATCCTGAGAGTCCCTGGGGTGCAACTAGCCCACCAGCTACATCCACTAAGCGCCACAAAGCTGCGTTTCAGAGAGGTGTAAAAAGATGTGTGGCCTCAGAACACCCCTCTGCAATGCAGCCCCTGGAGCATACTGGAGGATCCTGGTGGGCTACTTGGCCCCCAGGGACCCCCAGTATTCAAGAGGAATTCGTTCCCCATCTGCAAACGCGCCAGGGGGTGCGTTTGCACAGTGATGAAAGGCGGGGGTGTGGCTTCTGGCGCAATGTCGGGTTTTTTTCTTTTTTTCTAAGAAGAGGCCCCCCTTTTTTTTCTAATGTTCTGGTCCTGAGGGCCCCATCCCCCAGGGCCTGCCCCCTAATTTCTATATTTTTTAAATAAAAAAATTGGGAAGGGGGCCGCATGGCCCCCCTCCCGAGGCCTCCATCCCCCAGGGCATGACCTTTTTTAATTTATTTGAATTTTTTAGGAGGGGGGCTGCATTGCCTCCCTCCTCTGATGGCCTCGGGGACCCCATCCCCTGGGGCCGGCCTTTCTATTTTATTTGTATTTAACTTTTCTAATTGTGGGGCGGGGGCCACGTGGCCCCCCTCCTGGCCCACTTGTAGCCCCGGGGACCCCATCCCCCGGGGCTGGCCCTCTCCGATGGGGACCGTGGGGGTCCGCAATACCCCCACGGTCCGACGGCTCCCCGAATACCTCGGAAGCCGGCATTGCTTTTCCACATGTGGAGCTGCTAACATGCAGCTCCACATGTGGAAAGGCAATTTGGTTTGAATTTTGAAAGAGAGAGCCGTTTTCCCTGCTCTCTCTTTCAAAATTCAAACCAAGTTTGCTATGGCAGGGCGGGAGCCGCAAGGCTCCCGCTTGCCATAGCAAACTACAGTGTCCCGAGAGTGGGCACCCCGGGACACTGCATGAGCTGGCCCTGGGGGGTGGCGGTCCCCAGTGCCATTGAGGGCTCCAACATGTACAAAGTGCCGGGGGTGGTGGTCCCCGGGGCAGGGAGGTCCGTAATTTAGTGCCTCGGGGAGGCGGTGGTCCCTTGGGGGTGGCCCCATGCGCATGCGCATTAGTATCTGAGAAGGAGGCGCGATTACAAGAGGGAGCCCCGGAGACGCAGCGGACAAGGTAAGTGGTTTTTATTCATTTTTAAAAGTTAATTTAAGTATTTAGGGAGGGCGGGAGGGAGGCGGGTGGCGGTCACCTTCACTACGCCCACGGAGTGGGCGTAGTGTTGCCTGCTTCGCTTACTTTGCAAATGGTGAAGTAGGCAACACTACGCCCACTCCGTGGGCGTAGCGAAGTACTTAGCCCAGGGTTAATATATATATATATACACATAGTACCTACTGGCAGTCGCCAGTAGTTAGTTAACGTTACAACCTAGTTTCCATAGGAAAAGCATTTTTTGATTTGCTAATAATTTTGGTGTTGTTTAGCGGATCTTTATGACATTTTCCAAACAGTTCAGCTCAAATCCTGAAAGTTTGGGGGTGATTCGTCAAGTGGGGGCTGAGAAAAAAGGGGGTCCCAAAATGCGTTTTCTCCAAGTTAATTTCTATAGGAAATTTTGCGAACTGCTGAACGGAATAACCGCAAATTTAGCTGAAAGGCAGAGCTTGGTTTTGAAAGCTACTCTTTTTTTTAAATGGTGTAAATCCGTTCAGTAGTTTTTGAGAAATTAAAAAATTAAGAGTCAAAAAATCGATTTCCCATAGGAAGTTTTGTGCAAGGCTACTGAACGGAATTACCCCACATTTGGCACAAAGGTAGCGCGTCGGTCAGAAAGCGACCTTTTTTTTAAATTGTGTAAGTCTTTTCAGTGGTTGCTTAAAAAAATAAAAGTTTCGATATCTGGGCGGAGCCTAAGTGCCATGCACAAGCTTTACTGTGATTGGCGGCCAACTCTCCAAACCAGTAAGTGTTGGCAGCCATCTTGTGGCTCAGTAGAAGCAAGTCTTTAGAAAACAGAGAAACAAAGGTAGAAAACAAGAGAAGGGGGCAAAGTAGAAACACCCTAAACCTCCTAGGCCTGGTCACAGGGTCCCAGAAGGATCCCCAGAGCCCAAAAAATTATGTAAAAAAATAAATAATAAAATCGGCGTAATTCACACTGAGGTCGTGCATTCCCGCGTTTTCTTTTAATGAGACCCCGGGGTGGGCTAGGTCCCAGGGGTATTTCTTAAAAAAATAATAGTGGGGTCTCACTGGGGCCCCGCAGGAAATTATATCAGGAAAAGAACAATGCGCCCTGTTGTGGCCTTCCTTTCATCTAATGTGGAATAATGTTTACTTATTATGCAGTGTTCACTATTATCGCGGATAGAGTCACTTTGTTATAGGACATTTATTAATATGTGGTAGGAAGTGCTCTCTATCATGTGGGCATGTTTTGTATCTCTGCGCGGAACAAAGTTAACGTTTAATTGGCTGAGGTGTGTCAACAACAAGCTTAATGTTCATTGGCTGCGAACAATCAAAAGTAGAAGTGTTTCCTGCCATTCACTTCCCCTCCGCAGAGTAGCAATGACATCTAATTGGCTCACATGTTGGAAGGAGGACCTTCCAGAGCTTAATGTTGATTGGTTGCAAACTATTGAAAGTAGAGTGTTGCTAGGTATTCCCTTCTCCTCCGCGGAGTAAGAGGGACATCTGATTAGCTGACGTGTTCTAAGTCCGAGCTTCCAGAGCTTCATGTTGATTGGTTGCGAACTATTGAAAGTGGAAGTGTTGCCAGGCATTTACTTCTCCTCCGCAGAGTAGGAGGAACATCTGATTGGCTGTGGTGTTCCAAGGAGGACTTTCCCAAGCTTAATGTTGATTGGCTGTAAACCATTGAAAGGAGAAGTGTTGTCAGCGATTCCTTCCCCATCCACGGAGTATTAGGGGGATCTCATTGGGTAACGTGTTCCAAGCGGGACCTTCCCAAGCTTAATGTTCATTGGCTTTGAAGCATTAAATGTAGAACTGTTTGCAGCCCTTCCATCCTCTTCTGCGGAACAACATGGACATTTTATTGGCTAAAGTGTTCTGAGTACAAGTTTGCTCCTTATTGGGTGGGAACGGTTCACTGTTGTCAGGCATTTTGTGACGCACTTCCAAAGGAATACGGGAAAACAAAGTAGTAGAGGGGAGGGTAGGAACGTCTTTTTATCAAGTTTGCGGGTGGGATACTTCCCAGGAGCACTATTTGCTTATAATGTGCTGTTTACTTTTCTGACCGAGAGGTGTGGTTGCGCAGCAAAAATTTCAGTCTAGGTTTTAAACTGTTTTTATTTAGCAATTAGAAATGAACTTTCTTCGGAAACTGATGCTGTATATACTAAAGGAGTGACAAATAAAAATGAAATGTCATAAAATATCACTTAAGCATGGCCACATCCTCCATTTTTCTGTTATAGTTTGTAAAAGTGTTGCCTCATATTCTTGCTAATATAAGAGGGCATCAGTTACTTTTAGATACAGTAGAAAAGAAGGGCTACAACAAACACTCCCGCACTACATCATCTGAGGTCAGAAGAACAAGTAAAAAAATAGTTAAACACAAATGACTTCATATTACATAGAAAGGTATGCATTATCATTTTTCAGATTTGTATTTTGTAGAATTAAGGAATGTTCTGTCGTAGTGCTTAGAGATCGCACTCTGTTCCGCTAACAAATCACGTACTCATTTAAGAATATATAGGCTGGTACTATTATAATATACAGTATTGGTCCTACATATACTATAGGAGAAGGTGAATAGTAACCGCAACTGGGAAAAATAGAAATTAGAAAATAACATTCAGAAATGTAGGGTTTATCAAATGTTTGAAGTAAGAAAGTATGTATGAAAGCTGTATTTTTTTAGACTGGAATCTTGTAAAATATGCTCACTGAAAAAATATCTGATCTGAAAACTATTTATTTATTAATGTGTTTAAAATCTGAATTTGGGTTAATTTTTGAGCAATTCTAAATGCTGTAAATCATGACTACCATGCCAAAAGCTCTGTCGTTCTAAAAGTAAGAGAGTAAAAAACATAACATAATTTTAGTAAAGTGCCTTAAACAGCAATATATATGCTTGTGTAAGAAAACATGCACATTTTAATATCAAGGTTCTCCATATTTTATCATCTGAGAGTGTTTATATGACTGAAAACGGTCAGTCCTTCAGGCATGAGTGCATATTTATCAGACAAATAAATGAGGAATTATACTCATTTTAAATTCATTTTTTCACGAAAATACAGATACAATCATTTAAAAAAACGTGGATAAATTCAACCATTATAGTTAATTCAGCTAACTATAACTAGCCCCCCCACAATGCACTGCTCATGATGTCGCATATTACATCATTCATGGCATGGTCAGTGACACCACTGATTACATCTCAAATGACATCACTGATGACATCATCCAGTGAATGTGGTTTTCCTGTGTAAGTCCTTGAGAATACGCCCGGTCATTTTTTTCTATTTTTCTTCTGGATTCGCACACACAGACAATTAAAAAAAATGTATATATATAATAATTATTGGGCCCCAGGGGGTTTTGTGGTATCCCCTGAGCAGGCCTAGGGGGTCAGGGTGTTTGTACCCTGACCCCTTTTCTTGTTTTTTCATCTTTTTTATTGTGATTAGCATGTAGCTACAACAAAGTCCTAATAAACACAAGGGCTCATTTTAGAGTCACCCTATAACCCAACAGTGGGGAATTATCACCGAGTTATCAGCAGTTTAGCGCCAGAAAAAGTGGCGAAAGAATTATAGCCCTAATTCTCAAGTTGGTGCACACTGCCACATTGCCAACAGGCCTACGGTACCACCATAGCGGAAAATCAACATCCTTACGCAGACAAAGCTGCTGGCTGTGCTGCTCCTGTTGACCTCTGGTACTTTCTAACTAGCAACTGCCAGATTTGGAGGAGTCTCACAGCCAGCCCTATTAAACTTCCTCACTCGTCTTTGATGCATGTCCACAAAAGCAACGTAGGGCCCCTGTATCTGCACCACCCGCTCGTCCCAATTCATAGTATTCCTGCACAACCAACCCCAACCCCAGCCGTTGCTTGACGCCTCTGTGCTCCAGATCCGAGATTGTAGTCACTGAAAAGGGGGTGCACCTGGTCATGAAGTCTAGTAGTCAACAGTAGTGGAAAAACAGTACTTTATTAGAAAAACATAAATTAACAACAAAAAACATCAAACAACGAGTGAAATTCCCAACGGGGAACATCATCAGGGCAACTTGTGGACCGAAATAACTATAGTTCGTCCTGGAAATCTCAATATTCCGTATTAAAAAATCTGTTTGATAAATGAAGACAATGGTCAAGCATTAGTATGGTCACAAACGTAATATGGTACAATGTAATGCACTTGGACAAACCGGAATGCATACAGGTATAATCAATCCTCCTGCACAAAATGACCGTAAGAGAAGTTTGTGCGGTTGTAACCTTCGTAGGAAAGAAAAAGAACGTTACAACCACAGAAACTTCTGTTACGGTCTCATTATGCAGGATTTATCATACCAGTAAGCATCACGGTTCGTTTCAGCTTGATACACCTGCAGCTTCACTTTACCCTCAATGGGCAGGAACAGCTGGAGACCAAGCAATCTAACCACACCATAGCAAGCTTCCTGCATGTGTTGGGGGTAATTGACTGCACACATGTACTACTTGTGCCCACTGCCGACACTGCACACAATCACCGCAACAGTAAGTAAGTAAGTAAGTAAGTAAATGTTTATTGTTTAGTCAATTAAAACCATAACAATATAATAGACATATATATACAAAACAAAATTAAAAGAGAATAAACATTATATCCATTTATTCTCTGTTAGAGACTCATAAAATGTCATTGTTAAAATTCGATTAAATTGCCAGGTGCTGGTCCGTTTTTCTCTGCCAGAATTCTAACCCTATTGACAAAGCTTTCAAAAACTTTGAGGAATTTGATCAATTTACCATTCAGTTGTGGGTCTGATGGATTTAGACATACAATTTTTGCAGTACTACAGGACCTTTTGCCTCTCACATTAAAACTTTGCTTGAGCAGGGTGGCTCGTTCATTGTAAAGTTTATTGCAGGTGCAGATTACTTGAATGAAGTCTTCTTTGTGGTAATCACAGAGCCGGCATGATTTAGGAACTGTATGCATCCAGGTTGGCTGGTCCGCTATGGAAGGTAATTTTCCAAAACGTAATGCCATTAGTTGTTTTTTCACGTAAATTGAAAATGTCAAATTCAAGTATGAAACCTTAACCTGAAGATGTTTTTATCAATTTGTACAGAATGTATTTTAGCTGCTTTGTTTATTGCTTGCATGAAGGACTGATATGGCAGATTTTTATTCCATAAATCAGTTGTACAAGTTATTGAGAGAGATTTACATAAGTATTGATTATAAGGAGAATTTCTATCCTCATCTACTTCGGTTCATAGGGCTTCATTAATTGGTGATGTGGCGGCATTCTGTTTCAACCGATACCAGATTTTTATTGCAGAGTACATTCTCCCAATGACTTCATTTGTTAAGCCAAATTCAAGACAGACCTGTGCCGGTGAGGCCGATCGTTGTAACTGAAATACTTTTTTATAGGTAGAAGCTGTCAGTTGGTTTAAAATCTCTGAGTTTTCACCATGAAATGCAGCACTGGCATATGTTATAGTGGGAAGGATTTTCGCCGTCATTATTGCTAGCAGTGGTTTATATGATGGACCCTTCAACTTTTTTGCCAGTTGACTGACGGCGAATATGAGAGCTGTGGTTCTCTGAGTCATGTACTTTATTTTGTTTTATATGATTTTGTAAATTATCAATATAGAATCCCAGGTACTTATACTTTTTAACTTCCTCTAGTTGGTTGCCATTAAGCCAGATAGTCTGCTTGCATCTCCGCTGACTGCCAATCACCATAGTTTTAGTTTTTGATGTATTTATTTCTAGTTTGTTTGCTGAGATGTAGTCTGACATTTCATTTAAAACTCTTTGAAGTCCGATCTTTGTTTGACTCATTAACACCACATCATCAGCATACGAGAGATGAGTGAGTACTAATTTACCAAGTTTCGGCGGATGAGAGTTAATGCAGTCTAGCTTCTGTGGAAGATCAGACATGAACAAATTAAAAAGATGTGGGGCAAAAACACACCCTTGCTTGAGGCCTCTGGTAGTAAACAACTTCTTGATACTCTGGAGCCATCTCCTATCTTAATTCTTAGCCATGTATTGGAGTAGAATAGCAGTATTCCTTTTAGTAACTTTTCAGGAATGTCCCAGGCTCGCAACTTTTTCAACAGGAGGTGACGATCAACGCTATCAAATGCTGCCTTTAGGTCTATAAAGCAGAGGTAAAGTTGTTGTTTCCTCTGCTTGCACTTGCTAGCTATTAAAGATAGAGCTAGGATGTTCGTTATCGTCCCTATTCCTTGCCTGAAACCTGTCTGAATTACAGGGATAAGATTGAGATTGTCAGACCAATCCTTCAGGTCTTCTAGAAAGAGTGTGGCATAATATTTGGCTTCAACATCTAGGAGAGCTATTAGCCTATGGTTTGATGGAATAGTTCTATCTCCTCCTTTAAAAACGGGTGTCAGTATTGAGCCTTGCCAATTCGGTGGAATGTAATTTTGGAGCTCTATTTCTTTATATAGCTTAAAAAGATAATTGCCCCAGAACGATACATCATGCTTGAAAATTGCTTGAGGGATTCCATTAGGTCCTGGAGCACCGTCACCTCTACCTTTCTTAATTATACGTATAACTCCTTCGCTTGCCATGGAGGAATGACTTGTCGCTGTAATTGAGGAATGTATGCCATATTTCCCCTGCAGCTTCCTTTTTTCCTCCATTTGCTTAGCCCCGGAGACATTTTTTTCTCTTGTGTAACACGTGGTGACCTCTCCTGAACTATTTGTTTCAGTGACCCCTTGTACGTTAGGTTTGGATATATTTTTTCCCTCATCCTCTCTCTGGGTGAATGCTTCTGGCATGTCATAAGTAACGATTTCTGTGAATTTTGTGGTTAGAAATTCAACCCACTCGTATTCTTGAATATTTGATGAAAGTGCGTTCAGCGGCCTGTGTAATTTGTTTATGATTTCCCAAAATGTGTTTGAATTCGTTTTCTTAGCACTACAAAGCAATTCAGCCCAAAATTTGTCATTGCTCATTCTTTTTTCTTCCCATAGCTTTTGTTATAAATTTTCCTTATCTGCCGTACACTGTCCCTGGATATTGGTCGAGAACTGTTCTTTTTAGCCTCCTAATGGCTTTTTTGAGTTCGCATTTCAAGGCTCTCAGCCCAGCCATTGTTTTTTTATTCGATTCTTGTTTTTTGCCCATGATTTTTAATCTGATGTTGTCCACTCGGCATTAATGTTGTAAGATCCGCCATGAATTTTACCCAAGCTTGAATTATATTCAGGGCCTCGAATTCAGTAGCCGTTATCATCATCTTTATTTTGGACTGTAATGTATTGATCGTTTCATTTGACCATTTTAGGCGTTTTAGGTCAACTGTATGTATATTTCCTTCTATTGATTTGTTTGCTTGATGTTTAGCAATTTGTAGCCTGGAAGGTATGTGCTGATAGGAAGGGTCACTCCTGGTTGTGTACTCTATGGAAAAATGGGAGAGGAATGGCATCAGTGAAACTGAAATAGCTGTAAAGTCCAATCTTGATCGAGTCTTTCCTCCATGAAATGTGTGTTTCGGTGGGAAATCGTCTGTTGTTCTGCCGTTTATTACTCTCAGACCAAGAAAATCTAAAGCATTTACCAGTCGTTGACTTTCGTGGTCCGATGTAGGTGTCATCACCGCAACAGAAACCACACGCATTCCAAAAATGTGCAAGCAAAACCGGACCACCTGGACCTGTGTTGTCGAAAACTTCTCTGAAAGTGTGCATGATTCTTACATCTTTTGCAAGCATCCCAGCCCTGGTCCTCAGACCAGTCCATTGCCCAGCGTTGACTGCCCGACCTGACCCAGACCTCAATGCTCACCAGCCGCCACCGATGTGTCTCCAAGAGGGCCCATCACGTGCCGGAGCAACCTCCTCACCCATTGCTGGATTCCATGGCACAGGCCCCCAGCCCATCCTGCTACATTGCTCAGAGGAGTCATGTCTGTACAGCCAGCTGCCTTTGGCGTACACATGGTCCAGCCCAATTCAAATTGTGTCTTGATTGCCAGGATGTTGTATCAAGGCCTACACATCATCGCAGGCTGCAGACTCGCTCAACTCTGGTGGCACTAACTGTGTGCAGCTCAAGTCATCACCACAGGCGGGTGGCCCGTATCGGGCAAATTGCCTCCGCTACAACCAACTCTGTGCACCTCAAGTCATTGTCACGTTGCAGGAGCCCAGTGTCAGACAAAGTGCCACGGCTGTCACCAACTCTGTGTACCTCAAGACATCTGTACTCAAAAGAGAGGGATAATAGGGCTATTTCCACTCACAAGGAGTGAGAGGTCCAGCACGAACAAGTGCCCCTGTTCATAAGTCAAGCAAGGTATGTTGTGCTGTTATTCAGGTGAGATGAGTCAAACGGGTCAAGCAAAGGCTAGAAACAACTGAGTCTTAGGGAGATCTAAAGTTGGGCATCCATTGTAGAATTTTAATGCCCTCACTCACCCTTTCAGGTCTCATGCTTCATCATATGGGCTGCTCCTCATTAGGTCGGCGGTGCAATACCCAACGGGCTCACCTCAAAGAGGGGCACTTTATCGGAGATATTTTATCCAACAGCCATAGGGTGAAGTTCGGGTGGGGAGCCAGAAGGGCGTAGATGTGAAAGTGTGTTAAAAATAGGGCTGGGAGTACCTGTACTAGATAATTTTTATTTTGGGGTCTCCTGCCCTACTTAAAAACACTGAAACCGGCCCTCATTGGAGTGTAATGGATCACTGAAATATTATCGAGAGACAGAATATCGACCATCAAGAATATCGTTGACAAAATATAGACTGACAAAATATTGAGTTTCTATCTACAAACAGGTAAGTACAAAAATATTGAGTTAAAAATATTGTTTACAAAAATATAGTTATAAAAATATCGACTTTACTAAAACAATGTTAAATTAAATAAATATTAAAAATTAATAACTAAAATATACTTAAAAATACTTAAATTAACTTATATTAATTAAATAATTAATGAAAGTAAAAAAAAAGTTTTCATTTATATTTCTTAAAACATATATATAGTAACAAAATATAATTAAATAATAGCCAATATTATTAACGTACAATAACAAAAGTGTAAAAATTACTATTCCCACTCCAAAGAATGCAAGCATAGGGTAAGCGTTAGATAGCGTAGGGGTTAAAATTACTATTCCCACTCCAGTGGGTGCAACAGTAGGGAAAGCGTTGGATAGTGTAGGGGTAAAAATTACTATTCCCACTCCAAAGAGTGCAACAGTAGGGAAAGCGTTGGATAGCGTAGGGGTTGAAATTACTATTCCCACTCCAGTGAGTGCAACAGTAGGGAAAGGGTTGGATAGCGTAGGGGTTAAAATTACTATTCCCACTCCACTGGGTGCAACAGTAGGGAAAGTGTTGGATAGCGTAGGGGTTGCAATTACTATTCCCACTCCAAAGAGTGCAACAGTAGGGAAAGCGTTGGATAGCATAGGGGTAAAAATTACTATTCCCACTCCAGTGGATGCAAAAGTAGGGAAAGCGTTGGATAGCGTAGGGGCTACAATTACTATTCCCACTACAGAGAATACAACATTAGGGAAAGTAAATATTTCATATATTTTTCAAAAATCCTAAAATGAATATCTATTATTAATTAATTAAAAAATAATTAAAAATGTATCTAATATAATAATTAATATTTAAAAATTACTAATTAACAATAATTATTTCAATTAATCACCTATTAACACAAGTTATTAAACATTAACAATTAATTATTTAATAATTAAAAATGTATTTACAATTATTTCCCAAAAAATTAATTGTAATTAATTTTATTATTTAATTAATTATTAATAAATTACTTCCCACCCTATTTCCCTATAAACCCACAACCCGCTACAGAAATTAAATTAGTAACATTTACATAATTACCAATTAATCAATTAGTAAAAATTATTTAACAATTATAATTAAATTAATTAACACATATTAATTAATTAACAATTAATTACTAATTACTATCAATAACTAAATTTACATATTCAATTAATTATAATTAAATTACTTCCCACCCTATTCCCCTATAAACCCACAACCCGCTACAGAATTAAATTAGTAACATTTACATAATTACCAATTAATCAATTAATAATTATTATTTTCCAATTACAAATAAATTAATTAACAGATATAAATTAATTAACAATTAATTACACATTACCATCAATAAATACATTTACATATTTACCTAATTATAATTAAATTACTTCCCACCCTATTCCCCTATCAACCCCCAACCAGCTACAGAATTAAATGGCGCCATAATTATAAAAACAAAATTCATTAAATAACATTATTTATAACATAAATACACACTTTTCACACATATTATAACATAAAAATACACTATCAAAAATTATATATTATTAAAAAATCGATATTTTTAACTATCTATATTATATACTTCGATATTTTAACTATCTATATTTTTAACAGTCGATATTACGGCACTTACCTTAAAAACGATATTTTTGTTATCTATATTCTGTCCTGTCGATATTTTGTCCAGTCTATATTAAAAACTCGATATTATGTCCAATCGATATTTTGGACTCGATATTATGTCTGTGCACCGAGTGTAATGTCTCCTATTTTTGTGTCAGATAGTGAAAATATTGGTCAACATGTTTCTCGCGTTAGTGTCAATTAACTCGCGATTCTTCAGGACCATGAAATCTGCAACTATCTACACTATAAAAAGATTTATTAAAAGCACAGTAGAAAAAGTGTCTAGTGTGTTAATATACCTGTGAAGATCTGGATCTACCTGTTTACGAGAGACAAGGATGCATAACATTTGAGGTATTAACATGGATAAAAAATACACGTAAATGCCTTTTGGTGACTTCAAACACAGTTAATTATAAAAAGTGGTGGGCGCATTCGTGCTAGAGGACAATAAAATCAATAAAAGCAAGATGGTGGGTACCCACAGTGAGCTATGATGGTAGTATGCCCCTGTGGAGACTCCAAGAAAGCAGCAGAAAAGCATTTTGTGGACTCATCTAAATGTGTCAAGTATCCAGGCTTCAACAGTACCCGGTGGTCAACACGGTACACAGTCAAAATATCGAGTTGGAAATATCGGCCTACCATAATATCGAGCCTGAAATATCGAAGGAACATAATATCGAAGTCAAGAATATCGTAGGACAGAATATCGACCCAAGGTAAGTAATATCGAAATTCTTAATATCGATGTAAGTAATATCGAAGTTAGTAATATCGATAGCATATATATCGATGTTACTAATTTCGATGACACTAATATTGATATTTGTATTATTTTATAGCTTTTTATTATGTATGTGTTATATGTTTAATTTAAGTATTTAAAATAATTACTATTATCTGTGTATTAATTTTATATAATAATAAAGTAATTTATAAGAAAATTGTATGTTTTAGTACCGGAGCGGGTTGAGGGTTTATATATGGTTTATATATGGTTTATGGTAAATTGATTATTAATTTGTAGGATTAATTAATAAATTATAATTAATTGGTAATTAATTGAAAATAATAGGAAAATAATTTTATTTAATTTATTAATTGATATATATGTTCTGTAGCGGGTTGTGGGTTTATAGGGGAATAGGGTGGGAAGTAATTTAATTATGGTAAGTTGATTAATAATTAGTAGGATTAATTAATTAATTATAGTTAATTGCTAATTATTAGTAATTACTTGGAAAAAAAATAAATTAATTGATTAATTGATATATATTTTCTGTAGCGGGATGTGGGTTTATAGGGGAATAGGGTGGGGAGTAATTTAATTAAGGTTAATTATTTAATAATTAGTAGGAATTGTAAAATAAATTATATTAATTTGTAATTAATTTTAATTAATAGTTAATTAATTTTAATTATTTACTAATTATTTTTCATTAAATCATTTTTGGATAAATGTGTTATAATATGGGTAGTTGTTTTATAGGGAAATATGGTGGAATGTAAAGTAAAATTAATTAATTAATAATGTATTAAAACTAATTGTATTGTTAATAATATAATTGATAATTAATTATTAATTGGTAATTAAATAATATTAAATGGTATTATTTTACATTAATTTTAGGTAAAATATATTTTGCTAAGCATATGTTTTATAATTAAGTATAAGTATTGTATATGGTTTATATTTATTTAATAGTTAATTTATTTATAATTACAAAAGTCGTTTATTTATAAGTATGTTATTTTAACCCTTATACTATCCAACACTTTCCCTACTGTTGCACTCTCTGGAGTTGGAATAGTATTTTTTACCCCTACGCTATACAAAGCTTTCCCTACTGTTGCACTCTCTGGAGTGGGAATAGTAATTTTTACCCCTACGCTATCCAACGCTTTCCCTACTGTTGCACTCTTTGGAGTGGGAATAGAAATTTTTACCTCTACGCTATCCAATGCTTTCCCTACTGTTGCACTCTCTGGAGTGGGAATAGTAATTTTTACCCCTACCTTCCAAGTTTATTTTATTATGATAAAGGAACTCTTTATGAGGTCCACATAAAAGCAAGATATACATACAAAACAAGAAGCACATAAGATATTATTTAACCTCATAGCTGCTATTATACATTCCTCCCCAGTGCTGCGCTGTCCATTCGAACGAGTGCTGAATGGACGTTCAATGGTCGTGCGCAGCACTGGGGAGGTAGTGCTGCCGTCGGCCAATGCACCGAGGCAGCACTTAAGGGGTTAACAACAATGAAGGAAAACATCTTAGTACAGGTCCAAAAAACATTTAACAAAATTGTACAGTTTAAAACAAAACATTTCATTAGGTGGGTTAATCATGGCTGCCTTAAATGAAGAAGCAGATAAAATGTTGAGTTGAAGGCAAATTGGTCTTAACCATCTACGCCTGCAAGACATCAGGGCAGGACAAACAAAAATAACATGATCTAAGTCCTGGTCGTACAATTGACAAAGATCACAAAGTGCCGAATGGCCATACCAGCTGGCATAGAGAACTTTCAACGGAAGCAGATTTTGTCTTAATAAGTACACTAGGCGTCTGACGCCATGAGAGATGTTCCAGTACATATAAGGTTGAGCTTTCCGCAAAATACAAGACTCAATAACAGGAGTACAACCATTTTTCGACAGTCGGGAATCTCTATCCTGACTAAACCCCAGTTCCCATGTGGCAGACTTCAGGATGGTTTTTAATTGATATGAGGATAAAGAAAATAAAATCTCTTCATCCAATTTCAATTGTGCCACGGCAAATCTGAAACTTTTTACAATCAAGGAGAAGTCATTGAAGGATCCTAATAATTCCTTTTTTATAAGATCTCTTAAGGTGTTGGACTCACTTTTAGATAAACATACTACCCAACGTATAATACTGGCCAAACCTTGAACCCAGCTACTGCGTATACCAAGTTCCTGTCTCAGGGAAGCTGTCGAATTTGCTGTACCAACAGACATTAGACTACGCAGAATTTTCCCTTCCGCTGAGTTTAAAAAACTCCACTTTTTTAGATCAATTAACTCTATTCCGTATAACAGGGAGGCAGGAACTTTCGCTCTAAATACCTCTAAAAGAATAGAAAAATGCCTTCTACCTGTGGCTTTATACAAGGAAACTAGGCTCTTTCCCTGTGAAATAGCCTTCCGAGAGTTATTGTCTATATGTGATTTGTCACTTAGGTTATTTGTGACAATTTTGCCAAGGAAGGTGTAGGATTTCACAATTTCCAATTTTTGACCCCCCACAACCCAAGGATAATTAGGGAATTTGGATTTCTTTCTACCAGAGAAGCAATCACTTTACTTTTTGCCGTGTTTATCGATAGGTAATGGCTTTCAGCATATTCAGAAAGCGCCTGCAACCGATTGTTCAAGCCCTTTGGGGTGAGATCCAAAATCAAGATGTCATCTGCATACATAAGGAATGCAATTGGAACTCCACCCAAAGACGGGGCAATACCGGCGCAGGCTGAGAGGGCGACGGGTAAATCAACTGTGTAGAGTGAAAATAGCAAGGGAGCCAGAAGGCAACCTTGCTTCAACCCATTGGAAGTAGAAATTATTTTAGATAAACCACGTTCACCTCCAAGTAGAACTCTACACCAGGTATCTGAGTAGAGGGCGCGAATTAACTTAATAAGAAAGGGGGGCATACCTAAATCAAATAACTTTCTCCACAGCAATATTCTATCCACTTTATCAAAGGCGGTGGAGAAGTCAATAAAAGCGCCATATACCTGACCACCACGGACTTTCACATATTTTTCCGTGATAACTTGCAATGCCGTCAAGTTATCTAGAGTTCCGTGATTTTGTCTGGAACCTGTTTGTTCAATGGGGAGGATTTTAAATTCTGATACCCATTGGTTCATTAAAATGAGAATACATTTTGCGAAAACCTTACCAATGGCATCAAGCAAAGCGCTTTGACGATAATTTTGTGGAAGATCTCTTTTACCCCTACGCTATCCAATGCTTTCCCTACTGTTGCACTCTCTGGAGTGGGAATAGTAATTTTTACTTCTACGCTATCCAATGCTTTCCCTACTGTTGCACTCTCTGGAGTGGGAATAGTAATTTTTACCCCTACGCTATCCAACGCTTTCCCTACTGTTGCACTCTCTGGAGTGGGAATAGTAATTTTTACCCCTACGCTATCCAACGCTTTCCCTACTGTTGCACTCTCTGGAGTGGGAATAGTAATTTTTACCCATACGCTATCCAACGCTTTCCCTACTGTTGCACTCTCTGGAGTGGGAATAGTAATTTGTACCCCTACGCAATCCAACGCTTTCCCTACTGTTGTACTCTCTGGAGTGGGAATAGTAATTTTTACCCTTACGCTATCCAACGCTTTCCCTACTGTTGCACTCTCTGGAGTGGGAATAGTAATTTTTACCCCTACGCTATCCAACGCTTTCCCTACTGTTGCACTCTCTGGAGTGGGAATAGTAATTTTTACCCCTACGCTATCCAACGCTTTCCCTACTGTTGCACTCTCTGGAGTGGGAATAGTAATTTTTACCTGTACGCTATCCAACGCTTTCCCTACTGTTGCACTCTCTGGAGTGGGAATAGTAATTTGTACCCCTACGCAATCCAACGTTTTCCCTACTGTTGCACTCTCTGGAGTGGGAATAGTAAATTTTACCCCTACGCTATCCAACGCTTTCCCTACTGTTGCACTCTCTGGTGTGGGAATAGTAATTTTTACTCCTACGCTATCCAACGCTTTCCCTACTGTAGCACTCTCTGGTATAGTAATTTTACCCCTACGCTATCCAACGCTTTCCCTACTGTTGTACTCTCTGGAGTGGTAATAGTAATTTTTACCCCTACTCTATCCAACGCTTTCCCTACTGTTGCACTCTCTGGAGTGGGAATAGTAATTTTTACCCCTACGCTATCCAACACTTTCCCTACTGTTGCACTCTCTGGAGTGGGAATAGTAATTTTTACCCCTACGCTATCCAACGCTTTCCCTACTGTTGCACTCTCTGGAGTGGGAATAGTAATTTTTCCCCTACGTTATCCAATGCTTTCCCTACTGTTGCACTCTCTGGAGTGGGAATAGTAATTTTTACCTATACGCTATCCAACGCTTTCCCTACTGTTGCACTCTCTGGAGTGGGAATAGTAATTTGTACCCCTACGCAATCCAACGCTTTCCCTACTGTTGCACTCTCTGGAGTGGGATTAGTAAATTTTACCCCTACGCTATTGAACGCTTTCCCTACTATTGCACTCTCTGGTGTGGGAATAGTAATTTTTACTCCTACGCTATCCAACGCTTTCCCTACTGTAGCACTCTCTGGAGTGGGAATAGTAATTTTACCCCTACGCTATCAAACGCTTTCCCTACTGTTGCACTCTCTGGAGTAGGAATAGTAATTTTTACCCTTACGCTATCCAACGTTTTATATAAATAATTGTAAAAAAATTAAATGTTTATTTTAATTTTTATATTACTTACATTTTATTTATGTTATTGTTTTATGTTTGTAAATGTATTAGTAAATTAGAATATATTTTAATAATTTATAAATTAGTAAAATAATAATTAATACTTATTGTTAAGTACATATATATTATATATTTAGTGTATCTATTTAATTAATGTATTTTTAATATATATGTATTATTTATTATTTTAAACATTATTAGATACTTTTAAATATGTATATTTTATTTATTAGTGTTATATACTTAATTTTATATTTATATATTAAAAAAATCGATATTATTAACATCAAAATTTTTTACATCTATATTATTTTATCGATATTTTTGTACTTACCATGTTGTAGATAGGATGTCGATATTTTTGCACTCGATATTATTGACTCGATATTCTTGTAGGTCGATATTTATGAGGTCGAAATTCTGTCAGTGATCCGGTAAACACATCAGGCATGTACTTCCATGTATGTTGGACTACTCATAGAGGGATGAAATGCAAAGTGGTAAAAACCGTATACTGGACAAACAGATTGTCTAGATTGTTACCTACTGTAACATTCATGCACGTGTTGGTCCCGTATTAAGTGGCGTTAGGTATGATGTCATGGGCTTATGTGTCGTGTTTCAACCATGCCCATGTAGTACCTGAGAAAGAGATCAACTGTTAGGCTCACTCTGAAGCACTTTACATGATGCAGCTAGGTTTTTGACTGCATAGGGCATATGACCCTAAGGTGGTATTTTGCTGGGCACAAAGTCATATATTTACAAAGTT
This sequence comes from Lissotriton vulgaris, assembly GCF_964263255.1. Lineage (NCBI taxonomy): Eukaryota > Metazoa > Chordata > Amphibia > Caudata > Salamandridae > Lissotriton > Lissotriton vulgaris. Next base: position 1,033,919,486 of record NC_141697.1, read on the forward strand.
CACCGGTATTATAATAGGTACCCTTCCACTGTTTGCTATGACTCATTAGCATGGAACAAAAGATCGGCCCTGCAGATGTATTTGTTAAGCATAAAGCTTCCAAACTATCACTACAGTGCTCCAAATGGGATCGATATCGGCATAATGTGATTAGAAATTATTTTAAAGTTGCCACTATGACATGTGCGCATTGACCTGAAAAATAGTGCGTTAATGCCTGGTGAGCTGGCTACTTGGTAAAGTAGATGTTAACATTGGTATCAGCAGGCCGTGTTACACAAAAGATGAGTCGTTATATCAGCATGGGAACCTACTCACGCCAGTCTCTAAACTTATACTGTAATGCCACAAGTCAGACCGGCATAGAGTGATATAAAAATGTTACCGCTGTGACATGTGCGCTATTGCTATTAAAAACGGTGTGTTTAAACCTGGTGAGCTGGCCACTCGATAACGTAGATGTTTACATTGGTGTCAGCGGGTCGTGTTGAGTGCAAGGCGAGGGGTGCGGTTATGCCAGCACAGGGACTGGCATATATTGGGAACAGATGGTGAATTAGCACCATTCTTAACAGATAGGCCTAGCTTAACATTTCGTTAAGGTACTACAATTGCTAATATGGTGAGCCCAAGTTACCCTAAACCTACCAAATCCTTACTAACAGAACAATGGTTAAGTACAAAACCAGTGGGTTTTTATTACTGTGGATTCTGCAGTTGTTGCAGATGGGCCATTAAAAAGATACAATCTTTTGAATATAACAATACAGGTACCTTCAAGATTAACTCATTTATAAATTGTGAGACTACATTTGTTATTTATATAATAGCATGTACTTGTGGAAAAATGTATGTTGGTAGCACTGTGAGACGACTGAAGGATCGAATGATGGAACATTTCCGTGCTCTTAAAAATGGGGATACTCGATATCCTATTGCCTCCCATGCTATCTAAAATGGTAATGACTCCTTTAACCACACATTCACTTATCATGGAATAGAACATGTAACATTAGACAGAAGAGGTGGAATAGAATCTTGAAACTTAGACGTAGAGAAGCAAGATGGATCATGGTTTTACAGGCAGTTTAAGAAGGATTAAATTTACAAATGACAAAAAGTGCATTTGTAAAAGAATTTGCAAATGACCACCAACTACAAGTTGGTGGTAATTTGTGATTTCTTAAGGTGAAATCGCAAAAATTAAATGTTTCTCACAAAGCATTTAAGGAATCACAATTTGGGATTCCTTAAATGCTTTCTCAAAATTAAGGAATCCCAAAATTTGCGATTCCTTAATTTTTGCATCATACATACCATTTTGAGAATTTTTTGTCGCAAACACTGCTTTTTTGCGAATCCCAGCATTTGCGACTAAAAAATCCCTTGATACATCCAGCCCCAAGTCTCATAGTCTGTTGTGGCCGTAATGACAGTGGCGCCACCTTTATCTGATTGTTTCACTGTGATAGTGGGGTCATTGGCTCGGGATTCTAGTGCCAGCATCTTTTGTCTTGAGATGTTGTTAAAATGTTTTAATCCCATCATGGTTTTTTCACCTCCTTAAGTACTGCCTGTTCATAGGTGAGCACTTCATTAGGGACCATCCCACTGTGTGGGGTAAAGGTGGTTGGGTTGTGAAGGCCTGAGTCTTTAATTGGTTTACAGGTTTTACCCTCAAAGAACGCTTTTAGACGTATCTTGCGAAAGAATTGGTGTAATTCGCATGTCTGTTGGAAGTTGTCAATTTTAGGTGTGGGGACAAAGCCAAGTCCTTTCTGAAGAACTTTTTCTTCAGGCTCATTGAGCTGGCGCGTAGACAGATTGGCGACTAGGTTCATTTCTTGCTGGTTCGGTTCCTGGTTTCCATCCCCTGTGCTTGGGTTGCCTCCCATTGCACTCTCTTTTCTTGGTGGCTGATTCTTCTTCGCCCGCGCCCTCTGCCCCAACCTCTGCCTAAAAATGGCTCGCCTGTGCCTAAGGGTCCAAATTGCCATGGGTACTGAGGTGCAAACTGTGGTGGGGCCTGTGGAAACATTGGATACTGCCAGAATGCCGGCCCTTGATAGTGTGGTGGTGGGTACATATGGTAGTCCTGTCTCCCACCTCTCCCTCTCTGTATGTTGGGTCTCCAGTTCTCTGTACTAGAGTCACTATTACTGGAGGAGCCTCTCCTGGAGGAGGTTACTCTGGAATCTGAAAGATAGCCCGTGCCCGGTGGGACATAGTCTGCCTTCAGATAAGGATATACATTCTCCTTGTCGAAGCGCTTAATGTCCTTTTATAATTTCACGACTTTCTGTTTCATAAGGTACTCCTTATGTTCTGCCAATTCGTTATTGAGCTCGGTAAGTTTTGTTTTGAAGCCAGGGCCAGGAAGTGCTTTCTTGAGTGCACTTTCGGCGACTTGGATCTGAGCTAGCAGTTCATCTGCTATTCTCTTGGCTGTATTCACGATCAAAATTAGCAGATCGCGGGTGCATTTGTGACCATTCCACCTTGCACTGCCCATGCTCCCAGTATATTCTGGGGAAGTTCTTGACTATGACTCCATTAGGTGAAATATTAGCTCTGAAATATTCAGCCATATGTGCACATGATACAGCAAAACGTGAGTAGAAGAGCAGAGACAGGTAGGGTGTAACTTTCCCCGTGATCGGCAACGGGTGGCTACTGACTGTACCCGTACTGCCGGCTTACTTCATAAACATACTCCACACACTCTAGTAATAACGGGGGATGACTAACTCGAGTGGGTCCCTGTGCCGGCATAACCACACCCCTCGCCTTGCACACAACACGGCCCGCTGACACCAATGTAGACATCTACGTTATCTCGTGGGCAGCTCACCGGGTTTAAACACACCATTTTTAATAGCAATAGCGCCCATGTCACAGCGGTAACTTTTATATCACGCTATGCCGGTCTCACTTGTAGCATTACAGTGTAAGTTTAGAGACTGGCGTGAATAGGTTCCCAGGCTGATATAACCACTGATCTTGTACGTAACACAGCCCGCTGACACCAATGTTAACATCTACTTTACTGAGTAGCCAGCTCACCAGGCATTAACACACTATTTTTCAAGTCAATACGCGCATGTCATAGTGGCAACTTTAAAATAATTTTTAATCACATTATGCCGATATCGATCCCATTTGGGGCACTGTAGTGAGAGTTTAGAAGCTTTGTGCTTAACAAATACATCTTCAGGGCCAATCTTTTGTTCCATGCTAATGAGCCATAGCAAACAGTGGAAGGGTACCTATTATAATACCGGTGAACGTTGTACATATATGACTTTGTGCCCAGCAAAATACCCCCTTAGGGTCATCTTCCCTATGCAGTCAAAAACCGAGCTGCATCATGTAAAGTGATTCAGAGTGACCCTAACAGTTGATCTCTTTCTCAAGTACTACATGGGCCTGGTTAAAACACGACACATAAGCCCATGACATCATACCTAACACCACTTAATACGGGACCAACATGTGCATGAATGTTACAGTAGGTAACAATCTAGACAAGCTGTTTGTCCAGTATACGGTTTTTACTACTTTGCATTTCATCCCTCTATGTGTAGTCCAACATACATGGAAGTATATGCTTGATGTGTTGAAGCCTGGATACTTGACACATTTAGGTGAGTCCACAAAATGCTTTCATGCTGCTTTCTTGGAGTCTCCACAGGGGCATACTACCATCATAGCTCACTGTGGGTACCCACTCCTTGCTTTTATTGATTTTATTGTCCTCTAGCGCAAATGCGCCCACCACTTGTTATAAATAACTGTGTTTGGAGTCACTAAAAGGCATTTACGTATACTGTTTATCCATGTTTATACCTCAAATGTATGCATCCTTGTCTCTCCAATACAGGTAGATCCAGATCTTTGCATGTATATTAACACACTAGATACTTTTTCTACTGTGCTTTTGATAAATCTTTTTATAGTGTAGATATTCCAGATTTCATGGTCCTGAAGAATCGCAAGTTAATTGACACTAACGCGAGAAACATGTTGACCGATATTTTCACTAACTGACACACAAATAGGAGACATTACACTCCAATGAGTGCTGGTTTCACTGTTTTTAACTAGGGCAGGAGACCCCCAGAATAAAAATTATCTAGTACAGGTACTCCCAGCCCTATTTTTAACACACTTTCACATCTAAACCCTTCTGGCCCCACACCCGCACTTCACCATACGGCTGTTGGATAAAAGATCTCCGATAAAGTGCCCCTCTTTGAGGTGAGCCCGTTGGGTATTGCACCGCCGACCCAACAAGAAGCAGCCCATATGATGAAGCGTGACACCTGAAAAGGTATGTGAGGGCATTAAAATCCAACTAATGGATGCCCAACTGTAGATCTCTTTGAAACTCGGTTGTTTCTAGCCTTTGCTTGACCCGTTTGACTCATCTCACCTGAGGAACAGCACAACACACCTTGCTTGACCTACCTCAAGTCATCGCCACATTGCGTGAGTCACGTGTCGGCCTAAGTGCCTCCGCTACCACCAACTCTGTGCACCTTAAGTCATGGGCCCCTAATGATTGAATATCGTGGTGCGGACACCATCATGTCACCTCCGGCAGTGGGGAATGTGATGTGGTAGGTCCCTAGGTCCACATGCATAAACAATAGTCACATGGATATACCCAGATAGAGAGTGGAAATGGCATTGAGCATGTACATCCGGCCCTTTTTATTGACAGGGTCACATATCCTGTGACGCCTGTGCTGGATGGGTGTGGTGAGGGTGTAAACCAGCCCTGAGGGAGTGGCTGTGGCATGCTGACAACTAGAACTGTGATCAGCAGATCACTACAGGGAAGACCTGGGACATGTAGCATTGTCGTTCCCTCCCTGTAAGCGTAAGCGGAGAGGGCTGGCTGAAATGTGCATCCTTCACAACTTTACCAATATGGAGGTTTGAATCTGTGCACCCACTGAGATAGGTACACGATGGGTGCGCAACTTCACTTTTTTCTCAAAAAAATAAAATATTTATATTAATATTTAAGAAAACAGAAGACATTATATATTTTAACAATAAAAAAAATTACAAAAACAATTTTTTGGATTTTAAAGTTACAACATATTACTAAAAAAAATCTAAATTACTGAAAAAACATAGGTTTAATGAACATTATAATTTGAAATTAGCATATAAAAATCTTTGAAATTCACAAAAAAATAGGTTTCAGGGACGTTATAGTTAGAAATTAGCATTTAAAAAACCTTTGAAATTCACAGAAAATACCATAGTTTATAGCTTATAGTTAGCTGAACTAACTATAACTCGTGCCCCCGCAATGCACTGCTGATGAGGTCACATGTTACATCATTCATGACATTGTCAGTGACATCACTGATGACATCATCCACGTGATAATCTAATACACCTCCTCATACCCTAATATAACCTTTCATACACCCACTCTAAAATACAGACTACCATGTTCGAAAATATAGACACACAGATACCAGTTACGGTAGGGTGTTAAAATATCGATTAAAAAAATATAGCTGACATAAATATCGTTGCAAAAATATCGTTTACAAAAATATCGACACCCTATACTTAAACAGGTAAGTACATTAATATCGACTCCAAAATATCGTTGTAATTAATATAGATGTAAAAAATATCGACTTTTTAAAATAATTAAAATTACATTAAATATTAAATAAATATAAGTACTATTAACAAAATACATTACATTACTTTTATTTTTTAACTATTTCAAAAAAATTTACTACACTTTTTAATTATAAACTTAATAAATGTGGACATATAAATTGATTTTACACATTACTTTATATAACAACAATAATACATACATATAATTAAAATACCCCTTTACCCAAAAACCCAAAACTGAACCTGAACCCTAAAAATACCCCTTTACCCAAAAACTGAAAACTGACCCTGAACCCTAAAAATACCCCTTTACCCAAAAACATTTTCACTAAAAAAATCCTGTACACACACCTAAAATTAATTTAAAAATTAACATAATTAATTACATAATTATTATTCAATTAACCAATTTAAATTAATTAACTATTATTTATTACACTATTTATATTCATTTAAAACATTAATTAATCTATTATTTAATTATATTTAAATACCCCTTTACCCAAAAACTGAAAACTGACCCTGAACCCAAAAAATACCCCTTTACCCAAGAACTGAAAACTGACCCTGAACCCTAAAAATACCCCTTTACCCAAAAACTGAAAACTGACCCTGAACCCTAAAAATAACCCTTTACCCAAAAACTGACAACTGACCCTGAACCCTAAAAATACCCCTTTACCCAAAAACTGAAAACTGACCCTGAACCCTAAAAATACCCCTTTACCCAAAAACTGAAAACTGACCCTGAACCCAAAAAATACCCCTTTACCAAAAAACTGAAAACTGACCCTGAACCCTAAAAATACCCCTTTACCCAAAAACATTTTCACTAAAAAAATCCTGTACACACACCTAAAATTAATTAAAAAATTAACATAATTAATTACATAATTATTATTCAATCAACTAATTGAAATTAATTAACTATTATTTATTACACTATTTATATTCATTTAAAACATTAATTAATGTATTATTTCATTATATTTAAATTACTTCCCACCCTACTCCCCTATAAACCCACAACCCGCTACGGAACTATTAATACTAAATTCAACTGAAAATACATTATTAAATAATAATATACTACTAAAAATACTACTTTGACTACAAATATTCATTAAAAACACTACATTACTTATAATTATTTAAAAAACGATATTATTGTAAACTATGTTTTTGTAAACGATATTTATTACAACTATATTAATGTTAACGATATTACTTACCTGTCCGTCGATATTCTGGTCAGACGATATTTTTGTCATCGATATTTCTTCCTGTAGATATTTTTGCAGCGATATTTAGGTTAGTCGATATTTTTACGACGATATTCCTGCTCTGTACCACCAGTTACTACATACCCACTCACTGATTCCTAGGTCTACACACACATCCACTCATTCACCCATACATTCACTCATACATGCAGTCACTCATCAATACAGCGCTATCATATACACTCATACACCTATATAGACACTCACACATGACCACTTATCCATAGAGTTATTCGCACATCTAGTCAGTCATGCAAAGAATCAATCACACTCCCATTTACTCACCTATACAGTTATGCACACACCACCTCACTTATTCATACAGATACTAACACATACTTACTCTCTTAAACAATCACTGATACAAGCACATGCACATCCATACAGCCACTCTCACAACCACTCACTCTCACATATAGTCATTTAAATACTCCAACACTCACATATACTGCCTTTCACATGTGTAGTTATTGACACATGTACCACTGAGACATCCATTCGCTCACCAGCACACCCATACACACACTCACCCACCGATACAGCCCTTCACACATGCAGTCTTGAACCCATACACCCACTGAATGTCAGAATGCTCACTGGACTCATCCGACCATCCACAGGAGCAGATGCCTGATCCCAACTCCCCTCAATGAATGAGAGCCCAGACTGCATTTTAAAACCTGGACTACGCGTGCACCAGGGGAAAAGTGGTAGTGGAGAAAAAGAGAGACCGCCTCCAGATCCAGTGATCGTCTGCTACTTCTCAGTCAATTTTAAGTTCAGTTCTTCGGTTAATGATTGAGAAATAACAGGACCTCAACACATTTAAATACCAAAATAAGAATAATGCCTTTCAATAATATGAATTTCAATAAGCATAGAATTTCTAGAACCTTCGCATCCACACACCTGAACCCCAAGGATGACTAGCTTCTCTCTATTGTTTTTGTCAGGCTCAACATTTGATTCTCAGAATATTAAAGATGGTTCTGATGATGAAATGGAATTATTGTCTAAGACTAGAAGACAAGATAGTCTTTTCTGAAGCACAGTCTAGGTGACTCTAGTCTTGTAGTATTAGAACATAGAATTTCCAAGTGAACCAAAAAGAACGCTCTTACTATGAAAACTGGGGGTTTCTCCTCAGGAAACTTCTCTTCCAACGAATGATGCTGAAGAAGGCTCATATGGGTGTCCGATAGACTTTGAGACTGGAATTCTTCACTTCAAACTAAAATACGCGAGGAACACTACTCTCAAAAAAGGAGAAGGTTCCTAGTGTGCGCACTAAACAAGAAAAGGGGCGTACTACGAGAGGACAAGGCTGACGAAAAATTATCCTCAGAGAGAGGGCCTGACAGAGACACTCTTCACTCGCTTAGGAATTCAGTTGAAGTCGGTGGTTCCCAGAGCGCAAGCGGTGGAAGGTACACTCCGTATTGAGGCAAGGCAACAACTAGAGCGCTGAAGATGAGGTCGATGGTGGCTGCCATCCTGGGGTGCTGAATTCTTGGCTTGGATCACTTCACACATCAGTCTCTTTAATAACCAAGCAGAATAAGGAGTCGCCGATACCAGTGGGTATATTGGGCAAAATGGATCTTCTTTTTTCTAGGACAGATCCTCAAGATACAAGAGATGGAGTTCCTGACAGTGAATCACCCACTCATACATTTCTGCACAGAGTCACACATTCCCCACCCACCCACACATACACTCAATAACCCATATAGACACTCATTTGGCTACTCACCAACCCATGCTGCTGCTTACATACCAACTAACAGACTGATACAGATATTCACACAGTTTAGTCACTAACCCATGAATTCAGTAATACACGTTTAATCACTCACTTATACAGTAAGTCACGCATCTACTAAATCATCCATTCAGACACTCATACACCCACTCATCCTTCAAACAATTTGGCATATATATAAAACATATTTAAACTTTTTAGAAACACACAATCACTGAATGATTCATCAGTTGACATCATCAGCAATGCAGTGCAGTGGTGCGAGTAATAGTTTGCTCAGTTAATTAAGTTGATTTGAAGGGCCATAGAATTTTCCTTTCCTCTGCAGCTTTCCTATTACCAGTTTGCCAAGTTGGAAGGAAAACAACGTATCTTCTTGAGTAGGCAAAGGAAGAACTAAAGATTTCTGTGGCTGTTCCAGTTTCCATACCTTCAACCAGAGAATGCGCCAAGCTGCAATAGACATGCCTCGAAGGAGAAATCCAACAGAACTGTGAAACAAGTTCCATGTTCACCAAGATCTCTGTTAGATTCCTTTGTTCTTGAAGACAATCATAAAGCAGTTGAAAATCCTTCAAGAGGGTTTGAATTGCATAAGCTGCATAGGTTGCAACTCATTAAGAAGATATTGACGTTGCATATGACTTTTTGATAGAACCCTCTATCTGTGGCATCTGACAAAGAGGCCTCCTTCAATGGTAAGGATTAAGATAAAGATATGCAGGCTAAAATAGTGTTGACATTTTGCACTTGTGGGGATGGGTTCTTAAAGTCTTCCAAAGCATCATTTCTGTTAAAGGAAACAAGGGAAACTGGATTTATCAATCTCCTTCTATTCCTTATGAAAAATAAATTCAATCACCTCATGCACAGGAAGTTCATCTGGTGATGGGGTTTTCTATTGTGAAAATAATTCATCAGAAGGAGAGAACTTCTCTTGAATAGAAAGTGTTTCTCCAATATGCTTAAGTAGCTCCTGTTGTTGAGCCCCCTGAAGATATTTCCTTTTGGTAAAAGGCTCAGAGTCATCCTCATCATCAGTAAGCATCTTCTGATGCTTAGCAGCTGGTTTGGCTACGGCAGAAAAAAACTGCCTCATCAATTAAGGCCGGTAAGACCTAGAAACTATGACTAGCTCTTCATCCCCAGCTGGAAGATGATGAGACATACTGGGTCCTTGCTTCATCTCAACTAACAATGAATAAGTGCTAGAAGCAGCCTCTTCCTGTTTATAAAGGTTACCTATCAACTCCAGTCACAAGACCATAGCAGCTAAAACCCCCTGTTGTGCATGCCTGCTGTGCAGCACCGCTTATCGCGGTGTATACATGTGCCAGCGACCAGTACAGCGTATAAATTGCCTCACCAACAGGTCCGTGTCCAAGCTTTGGGAGGGATTGGTGTAGAACAGAATACTGATAAATGTCTGTGTGTGAAAAAGGCAGCGTTATTGATACAGGTGTACATCACAAAATTGTCCTGGCAAACTGCCTTACAAAACAAAAACCTCGCTATACATCCAGTGAACTAGCCTGTGCCCCACCCCTACTGTACCCCCAACATAGCCACCCTGCAGCTAACTCCTTACCTGTATTGCATTTCAAAACGTTCTACTTTCTGTTCTCCCTACATCTTTTGACAATATGTATGAACCTGTAAGTAACCACATGCCCTAAACTGGACCTTAAACTGCCTGCTACCCTCCCCTTGCACATGGCTCCACAACTGGCAATGCCAACCAACTTCTGCCAACTCCTTGCAAACTTTCCATGCACCTGCCATCAAACAAGGGGGGTAGGGACCCAACCCCCCTTTTTTGCCCCCACCTCTTGTTTGATGGATGATTTGCTGGTCTACCATCTGACATTCAAAGCCTTGGCCAACACTTGTCTGATCTCCAATAAATATGAGTCCATTCGCATCTGAGACAAATATACCCCGTCCCCAATAAAAAAAGTCTGTGGTCCCACATTTAATGTCTGAGTGATAAATTCAACCAAAACCGATCTTCCTACAAAAACACAACATCTCCCTATTCAATGTCCACCTGGCACTTTCTATTGTCGCCGGCTTGCACTTCCCTCTCCAACACTGCTGCAGTACAAACTCAGTCCATAAAACATAGCACCCTGCCCACTGTTCTATTATCTCCAACAAGTTCCACTAAATAGTTCTCAACAACACAACCACTTTCTCTCTTATCAAGTCATGCTCCCTGAGGTGAAGAAGCATTACATATGGGCATGAAAAAGGACCCTCCAGAGCTTCTCCCTTTCACCTCCAGGTAACCCAAAAGAGATGGTCATTGAAACCCAAATCAGACCCCACACAACCCTGGCTTGCCTGGATAGCTGCCCACTTAATGAAGGAGTGGCCCACCACCTAGATATCTAATTTCTTGGCCGATGTCCCAGCGACTGCACCGGGAAGGAAACAGACACCAAGTGAGCAATTCACCATGCAGCACCCACAGCATGTTCCTCGTCCTCCAGCATCCTCTCATAGCACCTACAGCATTTGACGACCAGCGGCTGAGCTGCATGATATCTTCGTGTGCCGAACCCCCGATTCTAGCTTTTGACGCTGCTCCCATGCAGAAAGAGTGTGTGCTGTACTCTGTTGCTTGCACTCCCAGCTGAACCAATGCCTTTTGCAGCAATCCTAATACCTGACAGGCCATCACTTTGCCACCTGGGAGGTGCTTAAAGACAAATCCAAAGTCTGCATTACAACAAGCTGTCCGGCGCTATCCGCATGCCACTGGACATGGTCCAGATGAACCCACTGAGTTTGGGTAGGTCGCTCCCCCATGTCGCACTGTGCCACCTGTGTGCACGTGTCCCCCTGCTCCCTGCCACCACCCTAGGCTCTTAGCCCCACTGCCTGGGTTGTGTCATCTTTTTACTTGTTATTTATTGTCCACTGTTGTTGCTTTTTACTTGTTATTCATTGTGTGCTGTTCTCTCCTATTGCCCCCTTGTGGTCTCTGTGTCCCGCTTGCCTTCTCTGCCCCTCACCTGCCCTGGCTGGTCCCCTTGCTTTTGCCCCGTTTCTCGCCTGTTTTTTCCTGCCGCTGCGACCTTTGCGCCCCCACCCTCCTGCTTGCCCCTTCTCCCTCCGCCTCCCAGCTGCTCCTCCTTCCCACCTCCCCTTTTATGGCGGCCACTGCGCAGTGAGGAGAGCAACCCTTGACCCTGATTCAGGTAGCTCACTCCCCCACGCCACACAGTGCCACCTGTGTGCACGTAAACCCCCGCCCTCTACCAACGTCGTAGGCTCTTGGGCCCACTGCCTGAGTTGTGTCACCTTTTTACTTGTTATTCATTGCCCGCTGTTGTTGTTTTTTACTTGTTATTCATTGTGTTCTGTTGTCTCCTATTGCCCCCTTGCCTTCTGTGCCCCTCACCTGCCCCCGCCAGTGCCCTTTTGCTTTTGTGTTTTTGTTTCTCACCTGTTTTTCCGCCGCTGCATCTCCTGCGGCCCCACCCCCCTGCTTTCCCATTTGCCCTCCCACCTCCCAGCTGCTCCTCCCTCCCAACTCCCCTTATATGGCGGCAGCTGCGCAGCCGCACTGCGGCCGCACGCAGCGGGAGGCAAGCCCGTCTGTGCCAGGACCGCGCCCAGCGCCAGACCCCCCTGGTCCCCACATACGCCATGGCGCCAGCACACTCCACACACTCAACACCGGACAAGCGCACACCTGCTTCCTGGCCGCCTCGAAGCACACCAAAGGACCCTTCTTCTGCCGGAACTGCAACTTCACCAGCCTCTGAGCTGCCAAACCACCCAACGTGACAGGACGCAACCACCTGAGATGCATACTACTGAACACCTGCTTCGCACGCAAACATAACCTCAAACTCTGGGACCTGCTCGACACATCCTTCCCGGACGTCGCCTGCCTGACAAAAACCTGAATGAATGCCTCCTCGGCACCCGACATCACCATAGCCATCCTGGACAGCTACAAGATAACCCGCACGGACCGCACCAATGGTGTAGGAGGTGGAATCACCATAATCCACAAGATCACCCTCCGGGTCTCGACCTGCACAACAACATCCTCAGCACCGCCGAACACCTGCACTTCCAGATCCACACCAATCCCAACACCACCCTCAGAGGAACTCTCGTCTACAGACCCCCTGGGACCCCAGCCTCAGTTCAGCTACTCTATCGCCACCTTCGCCAGCATGCACGCCATTGCCTCCACAGACTACATCCTCCTCGGCAACCTGAACTTCCATCTTGTGAACAACAACGACACCAACTCCACCACCCTGATTGACAATCTCGCCAACCTTGGACTCAGACAGCTCGTCACAATGCCCACCCACTCAGCCGGCCACACGATTGATCCCATCTTCCCTGCAAGCCCCCACATCACCTCCAGCCACACCACCAAACTCCACTGGACCAACCATCGCTGCATCCACTTCACCTTCAGGAAAACCACCATGTACCACTGCACCCAACATATCCCCCGCCGCAGCTGGAGCAAAATCACTGACGACCAGCTAAACACCACCCTCACCCAAAGCCCACCTGCTGACCTCACCCACGCCGACACCGACGCCCGCAACCTCAGATGCTGGATCAACAACAACGCCAACGCCCTCGCCCGATCAAGAAACCCTCCAACATACACACCAACAAGAAAGCCAGCTGGTTCACCGCAGTCCTCCAGGCCTCCAAGCAAACCTGCAGTGCACTAGAGAAGAAATGGCACCATGAACAGACACTAGACAGCTACGCAGCCCACAAGAAAGCCATTCGCAGACACCATCACCTCATCAGATCTGCCAAAAGGACCTTCTTTAAAGACCGCGCCATAGCAAAGAGCTCTTCAACATCTTGCAGGAACTCTCCAACCCAAGCTCCAACATCAACAACATCCTAACATCTCAAGATCTGTGCGACTTCCTCGCCACCTTCATCCATCACAAGATCGCAGACATCCACAACAGCTTCAACAACCTGGCCACCCCAACAACAACCAACATGTCAGACCCACAGCCACCACCCACATCGTTCCCCTACTCACCTGGACCCACATCAACGACAACAACACAATCAAAATCATGAACACCATCCACTCTGGCTCTCCATCAGACCCATGCCCACTCCACATCTTCAACAAAGCTAGTGCCCTATCTCCGCAAGGCCATCATTATCTCCTTCGAGACCGCAACCTTCCCAGAGAGGTGGAAGCACGTCGAGATCACGCCTTACTGAAGAAACCCAAGGCGCATCCAAGGGTCCTCTAGAACCTCCGGCCCATCTCCCTGCTTCGGTTCCCGGCGAAGGTCATCAAGAAGACCATCAACAGACAGCTGACCGCTACCTCGTGGAGAACAACATCCTGGACCTGTCCCAGTCCAGGTTCCGCAGCAACCACAGTACGGAGACTGCCATCATCGCCTGCCACCGATGACATCAGGGCCCTGCTGGACAATGGTGAAACCACAGCCCTCATCTTCCTTGATCTATCAGCCGCCTTTGACACGGTCTGCCACAGCACCCTACGCACACACCTCCTTGACGCAGGAATCCAAGACAAGGCTCTGGAATGGACCACATCCTTCCTGTCCGGCAGAACCCAGAGCGTCCGCCTCCCCTCTTTCTGCTCCGAAGCCTCCAAGATTATATGTGGAATACCCCAAGTTTCACCCCTCAGCCCGATACTATTCAACATCTGCATGGCACCACTCACCCATGTCGCCCGACTGCAGGACCTCAACATCATCTCCTACGCGACGACACCCAGCTCATCTTCTCCCTCACCAACTACCCCCTCTCCACCAAAACCAACCTCCAGAAAGGAATGAAAGAAGTCACCGAGTGGATGAAGAACAGCTGTCTGAAGCTGAACTGGGACAAGACAGAGGTCCTCATCCTCGGCTCCACCCCTCAGCATGGGACGACTCCTTGTGGCCGTCCGCAATGGGAGCAGCACCAATACCCACCGACCACGCACACAACCTGGGGTTTATCCTCGGCTCAACACTCTCCATGAGCAAGCAAGTCAACGTCGTCTCGTCCTCCTGCTTCAACACACTCTGCATACTCCCCAAGATCTGCCGGTGGATCCCCACTGAAACAAGAAGAACGGTCACCCAGGCCCTCATCAGCAGCAAGCTGGACTACGGAAACTCCCTCGTCGCAGGAGCCTCAGCCAAACTCCTTCTCACCCACGCACACAAGGTGCTCAGCAACACCGGACCGGCATACCTCTCCTTCTACACCCTGAACCCACAGCTCCGCTCCATCGACCTCGCCACCATCCCCCGCTTCTGAAGAGTGACCACCAGCAGCAGATTGTTTTCCCACCTCGCTGCCAAGACCTGGCACACCCTCCCCATCCTCCTACGGCAGACCTAGGACCTACTAACCTTTAGGAGGCTTCTCAAGACCTGGCTATTCGAGCAGTAGCATTACCCCTCCCCCACCAGCGCCTTGAGACACTCACGGGTGAGTAGTGTCCTCTACAAATGTACTGATTGATTGATTGATCGAAAATCACCCTTTTCTCCTGTGCTTTCTGATCGGTTTTGCAGTGGCTAAGTCATATCTCCCATCTTGCCTCTGCCCTGACAACATTGTCTCAGCTGATTCCACTCGTGCCTCTACCCCGCAACAATTCTGACACTCTAAAAGCACCATCAGTGTAGAGAATAAGCAAGTCTCTCCTGTGTTCCTGCACACCTCAGGCATTTGCTGCAGCATGTAACCCAGTAGATTCCATGACAAGGGTTTCCTGGCCCCACCCATCTGTCCCTGCTCCCATGCCGAAAACTTCAGAATCCTGTGTCCCAGCTCACCTGCCAATGAAGGGTCCCCCCATAAGAATTTTCCCATAGAGGCCAGTCCCGCAAACCACCCCACAGTCGTCACCTGCAACAAACCTATTTCTTATAGGTCCAATATATATTGAATCGCATCCTTCATCCGTAAATGCCCTACCTCACAGCGCTGCACACCCAACACTAGGAATTCTTTCCATGCCTGCACATATGACCCGCGCATCGATTCTGCTAGAGACTCTATCACCAGTTGTTACATCCTGCGTTGCCTACAGACCACAACTTCTCAAGAATGGTCATACAATCTCCGTATGCATCCTCGGCTAACCCACAGAATCTCCCTCATTGTGAACGAGACAAAACATCCACAATATCAATATAGCACATGTTGCACCCTGAAACAAATGTCATGTCGCAAGTAGCTCAAAAGAAAAACCTGTAACAGCTTCATGACCTGCATGTCCCTAGTGGACTGTCTATTTACCACCCCCACTACTGACATATTGTCTATGCAAAATAGAACTTTCCTGTGTGCTAACTCTGCACCCCATTGGGTCACTGCTACCACCAAAGGGAACAATTCCAAAAAGGCTATGCTCCTGCCCTCATTGCTTCACTGTGCCAGCATGGCTCTGCACACCATCTACCCTCCCAGTAGAGTCCAAAACCCTGTCCCATTGCTGCATCTGAAAAGATGTACACATCCCATTATACTTCCTCCGGCCTTGCCAAAAAAATCCAATTGAAAGCCGTCCGAAAGCTGCAGAATGTCCTCCCCACCCATGATACCCTGCATGCAAAATTGAGGTGACCTAACGAGACCTGAATCTCCCTTACTTTCACCTTCTCCCTTTCCACCATGCACATTAGCAGTGACAGCATTTTCTCCTTTTTGTCCTGCGGTAATCTGGCTTCCATCCGCATGGAATCAATCTCAATACCCAAGAATTAAAACACTGTTTGAAGAACCACTGTTTTCTCTTGTGCCAACAGCATCTCTAGTTCACCCATGAGCTCTTGGAACCTTGTCAGTAGAGACTGGCCGTCTGCTGAACCGGGTGCCCCCACTGTAAAGAAATAATTTGAATAGTGGGTTACCAGCTGATGGGCTGTCTGCCATATAAATAACCAATGCTAGAAGGTAAATGAAGCACTCATACAGGTACATGTACCATTTTCCTTTAATTTTATACCCAATAGCTTGGAAGTCCTCAGGGTGTATCAAAAGCAGCTATTAGAAGCAGCAGAAAAGCTGCCTTCATATCGCATTTGGTCAGCAATGCTCATGGGACCCCCATCACTACCAGTGACAGGGCCACATCTACCAAAGTTGAGTCGACCGGGCCACTGCCTCCGCAATGAAATTGTTCACCGTCCCACCCTCGGGCCAATATAAATGTTATTTCAAACAAAATTAGCAGCACAATCAGATCGATCATTGGCCAATCACGAAAGGGCCCAGCTATGCTCCCCTCTCAGATCTCTTTACCCCATTTCGCCTGCACCGCATGGGGCTCTTCAGCTAAATGCAAGTTGTCCACCCATGACCATTTCCAAAGACTCTCTTACCCCAAACGAAAACCCCAGTGAAACCCTTTCCACAACAACTTTTCCTGTTTTGTCTTCCCGTAGACCCCTAGTCAGTACTCCAACCTCGTGAGATTAGCTGAAGTATGAGCCTTGTGCACCATAGCCCTCTGCCCCCTACCACTACGTGAACCTTGGAATTGCTACTGATGCCTTCCTTGGCTTCTTCCGGATTGCTGCCACTGTCCTGTGCCTTAGCTGTGGTATGCACTACCTGCCCCATAACAGTTAACTAGGGGGTGTCACTCTGCAAATTTTGAACACTCGTGGCATAATTTTCAGTACTCTTGAATGCACTTTCCTTTATTAAAATCTCAGCACATGCCCCTTGTCCCTTGTTGCACCTTGGGTGCCCCTCTCACCCCTCCCCAGGTGGGACATCTCTGAAGGGGGCGGAACACTGTAGGAAGACCACTAGCTGTAAAGATGGTCTTTCTCATTTTTGCGGCCCTCATGGTCTGCTGCCAGAAGATCAAATACAGTTCCCTCTATTTAGGCTCTCAATCCCAAGCCAGCCATGCCTTATATTCCACGTTGCATTGCGCCTACGCATCACCCCTGCCCGTGGGTTGGGCTTTCTGTAGCACATCCATGTATTTGAACATGGCTATGCATCCCTCTGGATATTTCTTCCAGTAGAAACTAGAATAAATCAGAAATGCTGCAGATCAATTTTCTATTGTTAGAGGTCCACTTGGCCATTTTGCCAACCTGTTCTCCTCCTCTTTGGAACCCCCCTTAGAGCGTACCTCCCTGTGTAAATGTTTTAGCATCTCTACATACTCACCCTTACAAATGCACTCCTTTGTGGCTAACATTAGGAGAGCCCGCAATGGTTTAGTCAAGCCCATATAGGGTAACTTTTTTATCTTAATCTCCTTGCTTTTGGGCCCGACCTTCTTCTCTCCCACCTCATTTGACCCCCCCCACTGGCCCTCCTTTTTTCTTGTGCCAATGCATGGACTGTGAGCGCTGTCCTACTCATCAGTACCCACTCCCACATCTATCTCAAGTAAGTGCCTTTGCGCAGCCTTCCCATTCCAACAAACCTCGCTCTAACATCCACACCTGGAAATTCCAACTTTGGTGCATCTCCCTGTCCTTACCTGGTGCCAGGGTTGGTGCCCATGCCATTGCAGTCCACCTTGTCAGTTGCCTTTACCCAACTATTTAACCAATTCTTGTGCTCCTGTAACATACTATTAGTTGGTGGTAAATAACGAATACCTGTGTATATGCAAATCTGTGCATGTACACCTGTGCCATGTGGCACACATACATGCCCTAAGGGCATGTATGTGTTTCACATGGCACACAAGCACTAATCAGGGGTGCAACAGGATGTCAAAGTGACACCCTGCGACCCTTGACTATTCGGTAATTTTACCGAATCGGTATTTACTGATTCGGTAATTGCCATTGATTTCTATGGGCCTCAAGGCCCATAGGAATCAATGGCAATTGCCGAATCGGTAAATACCGATTCGGTAATTACTGAATCTTAACGATTCATTAATTTCTACCGCATAATTACCTACATAGCATTTATCGATTTGTAAATACCGAATCTGTAAAATTCGGTATTTACGAATCGGTAAATACCATTTACCTACATGAGGCCCTCAATGTCTAAAAGGTACATCCGTTCCATGTAGATTTTTATTAGTGCAATTACTTATTACAAATACAGTAATGTAGTTCGCTGAAGCTTGCCAAAATCTTATCAAACAGTCTGTCCTTTCTTCTTAGCTCATATGTCACTCCGTACAGAGGAACTGTACTGTAGATCTCAGAGACACATTCTTTAATTTTCACAGTATATGGAGACTTCCAGTGCTTGTGTATAACTGTCCCATAGGGGCAACCTTATTTATCCACTTGTGGGACACCCCCGCGCCGCACGGCCACCAGCTGCTGCGTGTGCCACTCCGCTTTGCCCTCTGCCTCGCTGCCTGCCTCGTGGCCGGCTGACGCCGCTGCCGTCTGTTTTGCTCTGTTTTGTTTAACCATTGTGCTTGTTTTTCTCTCTGCCTCGTGGCCGGCTGACGCCGCTGCCGTCTGTTTTTGCTTTGTTTTGTTTAACCATTGTGCTTGCTTATTTTCTCTGCCTCATTGCCGGCTAACGCCGCTGCCGTCTGTCCTGCTTTTGTATATCATTTTGTGCTTGTTTCTTCCTGTATTACCGTCCTGTTTTTGCACCTGTGCCTCTTGTTTTGGTAACGTTCGCCCGTTTTTCGCGCTCTCCTTCCTGTCTGCCCGCCTTCCCTCCCCGCTCCCCGCTCCCGCCACCACCGCTGACCACGCCCCTTTTCCCTCTGCTCCCGCCTCCCAGCTGCCCCGCCCACCCGCGCACTTGGCCTTAAATGGCGACCGTGCGACGCAGGTGAGTGTGACCCACTTGTGGGACACCCCCGCGCCGCACGGCCACCAGCTGCTGCGTGTGCCACTCCGCTTTGCCCTCTGCCTCGCTGCCTGCCTCGTGGCCGGCTGACGCCGCTGCCGTCTGTTTTGCTCTGTTTTGTTTAACCATTGTGCTTGTTTTTCTCTCTGCCTCGTGGCCGGCTGACGCCGCTGCCGTCTGTTTTTGCTTTGTTTTGTTTAACCATTGTGCTTGCTTATTTTCTCTGCCTCATTGCCGGCTAACGCCGCTGCCGTCTGTCCTGCTTTTGTATATCATTTTGTGCTTGTTTCTTCCTGTATTACCGTCCTGTTTTTGCACCTGTGCCTCTTGTTTTGGTAACGTTCGCCCGTTTTTCGCGCTCTCCTTCCTGTCTGCCCGCCTTCCCTCCCCGCTCCCCGCTCCCGCCACCACCGCTGACCACGCCCCTTTTCCCTCTGCTCCCGCCTCCCAGCTGCCCCGCCCACCCGCGCACTTCGCCTTAAATGGCGACCGTACGAACGCGCAGCGGTCACGCGCAGCGGGCGCGCCGTTTGTGCGCCGAAGGCGCGCCAAAGGTAAGCCCGTCTGCGCCCGTCCGCGACCGGATCGCGACCAGCGCCAGGACCCCTGGCCCACGAAGACCCCGACTGACCCGCCGGACGTACTCCGCCGCCACCCTCATCGCTCTCAACTCCGGCCGACTCCCTGAATGCCATCAAGCCACACCACGACACACCCACGGACCTTTCAGCTGCCACGCCTGCAAGTTCTCCTGCACCCGGACCTGCCTCGCACCAGCACCCGCCAAGCCGAACACCAGCAGCACCCACCTCAAGTGCATCCTGCTCAACACCCGCTCCGTCCACAGACACGCCATCGAACTCTGGAACCTCCTAGACGCCACAGCCCCTGACGTTGCCTTCCTCACGGAGACCTGGATGAACGCCTCTTCAGCTCCCGACATCGCCATCGCTATCCCGGAGGGCTACAAGATCGTCCGGAGGGACCGAAACGCCAACCAGATGGGAGGAGGCATCGCCAACATCCACAGGAACACCATCCGTCTCACGACCAGCACCGACAACACCCTGACCAGCGCCGAACACCTGCATTTCCAGATCCACACCAACCCGAACACCACCCTCAGAGGCACCCTGATCTACCGACCCCCTGGACCACGCACGCAATTCAGCGAGGACATCGCCGACTTCGTCAGCCCGCATGCCCTCCCCTCCGCTGACTACATCCTCCTGGGAGACCTGAACTTCCACCTGGAGAACAACAACGACCACAACACCAGCACCCTGCTCGACAACCTCGCCAACCTGGGACTCAAGCAACTGGTGTCCACCCCCACCCACCTCGCCGGACACACTCTCGACGCCGTCTTCTCATCCAGCACAGACATCAACTTCAGCCACGCCACAGAGCTTCAATGGACGGACCACAGCTGCGTCCACTTCACCTTCAAGAGAACGACGACCCACCAACACCAGCAACACACCGCCCGCAGAAGCTGGAACAAGATCACAGCAGACCAGCTTGTCACCACCCTGAGCCAACACCCTCCTGCCAGCTCAGCGAACCCCAGCCAGGCCGCCGATAACATCACGAAGTGGATCAGCAACTGCGCGGACGAACTCGCCCCGCTGAGGACCCCGCCCAGCAGACCCGGCAGCAAGAAGGCCCCATGGTTCACCGACGAACTCAAGAGCTCCAAGAAGAACTGCCGAGCCCTCGAGAAAGTCTGGAAAAGGGACCCGACACCGGACAACAGGACCTCCTACAAACTGGCCACCCGGAAACACCACCAGCTGATCCGAGCCGCCAAGAGAACAGCATTCAAGGACCGGTTGGACAACAACGCACACAACAGCAAGGAACTCTTCAGCATCGTGAAAGAGCTCTCCAACCCCAGCGCAGGAAACAACGACATCACCCCATCGCAAGACCTCTGCAACTCCCTCGCCTCCTACTTCCACAACAAGATCACGGACATACACAGCAGTTTCAACAACCAACCAACACACACCACGACCGACCAGCCACCCCCCCCCACCACCACCCTCCACGCCTGGACCCCGATCAGCACAGAAGACACCATCCGCACGATGAACTCAATCCACTCCGGATCACCAACCGACCCCTGCCCTCACCACGTCTTCAACAGGGCCGACGCTGTCATCGCACCCCACCTGCGAGACATCATCAACACATCCTTCGACACCGCCATCTTCCCCGAAAGCTGGAAACACGCCGAACTCAGCGCCCTACTCAAGAAGCCAACAGCGGACCCCACCGACCTCAAGAACTACCGCCCCATCTCGCTTCTCCCGTTTCCAGCCAAAGTCATCGAGAAGACCGTCAACAAGCAGATGGCCGCCTTCCTCGAGACGAACGGATCCCTCGACCCCTCACAGTCCGGCTTCCGAGCCAAACACAGCACCGAGACCGCCCTCATCGCCGCCACCGATGACATCCGAGCCCTGATGGACAATGGAGAAACAGCGGCCCTCATCCTCCTAGACCTCTCCGCGGCATTCGACACGGTCTGCCACCGCACCCTAATACGGCGCCTCAGCAACATCGGAATTCAGGACAAGGCGCTAGAATGGATCATCTCCTTCCTCGACGGAAGAACACAGCGAGTCCGCCTACCACCGTACAAGTCAGAGGCCTCCGAAGTCATCTGCGGCGTCCCCCAAGGATCATCACTGAGCCCCACCCTCTTCAACGTCTACATGAGCCCCCTCGCGGCCATCGTACGCAAACACCACCTCAGCATAATCTCCTACGCCGACGACACCCAGCTGATCCTCTCCCTGACCAACGACCCCGCCGCCGCCAGAGCCAACCTGCACGAAGGGATGAAAGAGGTAGCCGAGTGGATGACGACCAGCCGCCTGAAACTGAACTCGGACAAGACGGAGGTCCTCATCCTGGGCTCTTCACCCTCCGCCTGGGACGACTCCTGGTGGCCTCCCGCCCTGGGCACCGCACCCAAACCGACAGACCATGCACGAAACCTGGGCTTCATCCTGGACTCCTCCCTCTCCATGACCAGGCAAGTCAACAGCGTCTCCTCGGCGTGCTTCAACATCCTACGCATGCTACGGAAGATCTTCTGGTGGATCCCCACAGAGACCAGGAAGACCGTCACCCAGGCCCTCGTCACCAGCCGACTGGACTACGGCAACGCCCTCTACGCCGGGACCACCGCCAAGCTCCAGAAGAGACTCCAGCGGATCCAAAACGCCTCAGCCAGACTCGTCCTCGACATCCCACGATCCAGCCACATCTCCGGACATCTGAGAGACCTTCACTGGCTCCCCGTCAACAAGAGAATCACCTTCCGCCTCCTCACCCACGCACACAAAGCCCTACACGACCAAGGCCCGAGCTACCTCAACAGCCGAGTCAACTTCTACGCCCCCAAACGCCACCTCCGATCAGCCAACCACGCCCTCGCCGCCGTCCCCCGCATCCGAAGAGCGACTACAGGAGGAAGGTCCTTCTCCTACCTGGCCGCCAAGACCTGGAACTCCCTCCCGTCCGACCTGCGCCTGACCCAAGACCACCTCTCCTTCAGGAAGAAGCTGAAGACCTGGCTGTTCGAGCAGTAGCGGCACCCCCCCTCCCCAGCGCCTTGAGACCCTACGGGTATGTAGCGCGCTTTATAAATGTCACTGATTGATTGATTGATTGATTGAGTACTAGAATTAATTTCTTATTCCTTCGTATGTGTTTTAAATGGCATTCATATGATGTGACCGGGCTAAAATATCAGATCAACAGGGCAATACTTATTATGGAGCTAAGAACGCCTTTTGGCAGAGCAAAGTTTTTCATTTTAATTGGGAACATTTTTCTACACATTCTGAGCCTCAACATTTGTTAATCTGCCGTGTATTAAACTGATAATTTTGCAACAAATAATTACTACTTTTGATGTACTTAATTTCTCACTAGATGCCACTTTTAATATTCTTGTCTGCAATCATACTATCCATTTCTTATTAACAGCAATTAACCAAGGACTTGCAAGGTTTGTGAAAAGAGGAATAAAATACCTTGTGGCGTAAATTAAAAATATAGCGTCAAACACCTAGGAGTTCCTTGAACTTATAAAGGATCCTGGCCTTCAGCCTCATTACCCTATATGGCAATGAAACTTCTCTGTGACTTGCAATATCCTTATAATATACAGCAGAGTGAACTTTATCCCATGTTTAACTGTTTTCTCAAACTCTGACTTTCACCCTGCTTGAGTATTTAATCATTTCATTTTTCAATTTTGGTTGAGGGGCTGTTTGCCTTTGTGGGAGGAACTAACATAATTGTGCGGAGTCAGATATACATGCTGCTTCCCTGAAGAGATCACCAAACAGGCCTACATTAGTATGGGCATCGGTTTATAGTGGGAAGTAATGCTAATTTATTTAACTCACTGTGTCGGTAGTCATTGGAATTACCAATTAACATCATCAGATGGCAGTACTCGAATGTCACGCTGGCAGTGGGCCTTACTCCAAGCAAATTAGGGATGCTGTACCCTAAATGAGCAGGTGCCTATAACATGCCAAGAGAGACACTTAGGTGAGTGGTTTGTGGTCGGATTTAGAGTTTAATGGTCAGTTGTTTACTGTATCAGGGTGACAGACCAAAGTACTCCATCAGACTGATGGAGTCCCCACCTTACAAATTATGAGATGTCCGCAGGCCAAGTGGACATCTTTAGCATGGCAGGAACCTTCACCACGGTGGTTTCTGTCAATGCTTTGTAAGTGCGGTGAATGGCTCCATCAACATGATGGAGCTCCACAACAAACTCTTTTTTTAATCTTCAAAAACCAACATTCCAAAGTAGGATTCTGTTTTGGAAACTTTTGAAAAATCAATGTTCCCTTTGCCATGGGAGTTTTCTCCAATGGCAAAGGGTGCTATTTTGCAGTTTTCACTGCCCCTTTACCTGGGAGTGAAGGTTGTGTTCGCCTACTCTAAATAGGGTGGGCGGAAACATGGCCAAACCTCTGACGACCCTTACTGTGTCGGACTGCTGGAGATTTATATCGGCGGCAGAGATGGAGTTGTCTCCGTCATCGACATAAAGAATGTCCGCTGACTCCAAACGAGTGGCAGGACCTTTATTTTGGCGGAAAGGATACTCCATCACGGTTGCGAGAGAGTACTCTCTCCATCAAATTCTAAACCCTAAGTGGCAGAATTACAATAAACTAACGCAGTGCAGTCACTTTGCTGTAACGCACTGAGTTAGTTTGGAAGCACAGGGATGCAACATATTTACAACAATATGTCACATCTCTGTGCTTCCCCCTGTGCTGGCGCACAAACTGGTGCCATGCACCAATGCTGGCACCATTGCACCATGGTGCAAGGATACATGTGTTGTGGGGTAGATTGTTTATGTGCAGGACGGGTTCCCTTCCTGCACATAAACAATCGGAAATTGAGTTTTACAATGTCTAAGTGTGCTGCATTAGCATACATGGAACTTGTAGAGCGTCTTTATTTAAAGGATTATTTATGTGCAGGAAGGGACACCTTTCTGCAGCACGCATTGAGAGAGCAAAAAAAGATGAGTAGAAATTAATACATTTCTCCTCGTTGTGCCGCCCTAGGCCTCCCCTGTGGAGGCATAGCATTCAGACGCATTTCCAGATTTACAATTTTTTGTAAATCCGGAAATGTATCTGGTTCCATAGGTGTTGGGTGGAAACACCCACAGCAACATCCATGGAACACCCCTTTCATGCCAAGTGCTGCGTGTAAAGGGGCCGTATTTACAAGGACAGGAAAAGCCATGCATGGTGGCTTTTCCTGTCCTTGTAAATAGGGGGCATAAAAATGCGCTGCCGGTGCATCATAAAAAGTGACGCACTGGCAGCAAAAGGGGCTTATTAATCTGCCCCTTGATTGGGCTGATAGTTTGTTATTATAATAGTCTCTTTCATTTGTAGCGTTTGAAGTACTGGCATATATCTACGCTACACATGGCCTTTAAATGACGGCCTCAGTGTGGGAGTGCTCGTCTTAGGTACGAGTGCAGCATGGTGTGTGTTGGACTATTCGCTCCTTTTAAAATTAACTTGTTGCTTGATTTATAATGTTGCTCTATTAATCAGTTGCTGGTAACCCCTTTTAAAAAGTGTTTTTGATTTTGAATTTTTCTTACTTTGTACATGCACAAAGCTTCACAGTCTATCTTCCAGGTCCCAGGTTTGTGGACCGGAAATTCTGCATTTTACTTCAGAACCTATCATTACAGGAGTGGGAAGGAGCTATTCACCCCACTTGTCTTTAAAATGACGGCCAACAACAACAAGTAGCAAAGAGGGAATTCAGGACCTAGGTCGCCCTCCACTCATCAAGTACAATACCAATTATAACCTAGGTCACAGGCAATCTTCTCTTACACTGTTTAGAAATGATATCCCTCACGTTGCAATCAATTACAACTACCTCCCCTCTTTTAATGATTATGGGGTAGGGGGTATATCAATCTCGTGCCCAACTTAAAAATGCCCGTCCCTTTAAAACAGACAGATGTGAAACCATATACCACTGTGAGAAAAAAAAAAAATGACGGCCGCAGCAGCAGACGCTCACAGTGGGCATGCTGACGATGCTCCATAGGTAAACTCGTCTGTGCCCGTCTGCGGCCGGCCGGGACCAGGGGCCAGAATCCATGCCCAAGTTTTTTCGCTACTGCCCTAGCATGCAATTTAGCATGCTAATTGATTCTATTACCTGCGCTAAACTCGAGAACGTACGTATCCTCAAGTAAAGAGAAACTTACCCCGAAATTAACCAAAAGCATGCCAGGAGTATCATATTAGACACAAACCTACTCCTGAACCCTCTATCTCCCAGTGTCAGGAGCAAAATAAACTTACAGTCACATATCTGAACACTCGCTCGTTGGTCAAACACCAATTAGAAATCTTTCAGCTTTTGGTTTCGGACAAACCAGATATACTCCTTCTTACAGAAACCTGGCTCACTGAAGAATCTGCCCCAGACTACATTCTTCAGACCAACAGGACAACGGGTAAAGCAGGAGGAAGGGTTGCGGCCATTATACATCAGAAACTACAGTTCACTTTGCTGGCCGTTTACCATCATTTGACAGCCTGATCCTAAAACTCGAGTCTCCTCAGTCGCCCTTTATCTGTGCACTGTTCGAAAAACCCTTCTTGTGATATTCCATCATTCCCCCAGGTATTGGGCAAAACGAGCTCCTACTTAGCCATTAACTATGCAAAAATCCTTATAATTTGGTGGCTTTAATTATTGGGCTAATGATGTCAGGGAGGGTACTAGCTCTGTTGAACTGGCAGATCTACTCTCTGGGATGAATTGTACCCAGCATGTGACTGCTGCAACTCACATAAAAGGCCATATTCTTGACCAAGGTTGGACATCCAATCTGACGATCTCTAATTTGCTGATCTCTCTGTGTACTTGGTCAGATAACTATATTATAACATTCCCCCTCTCCAATGTTCACTTAACCAAGCCCCATCTGAAGTAGTCACCCAACAACCAAGCAGAAGGTAATAAATCCTGGCTTGAAGCGGCCAGTGACAGCTTTGCCCCCTTAAAAAAAACAAGATTATGAGACCTCATGATGCTCAACGTTGGTTCTCTGATGATCTAAAATCAAAGAAACTTGCCCAGCATCAAGCAAAACTCAACTGGAGATGATATTACTCCTCAGACTAAAAAGATATATTCCTAATCCAATTTAAGGAATATAAAAATGCCATTTTACAAACCAAGGCTGACTATTTTTCTAACAAGATTTTAAGCTCTGCTAATAAGTCCAAGGAAATATTTGATATTGTGGATGAATTATCTAAGCCAGATTGGGTCACAGCAAAAGCTGCACCTCTTAAGCCCTATGTGATTCTCTTAACTCCTACTTTATCGAAACAATTGCCATCATCAAGTCTAGCATCCCTACTAATACCTTTCCTACAACCCCACTGCTCGTATGTAGAAACCCTCTTTTGTTAGATCAGGTCCCTTTGATTTCCAGGGAAGTATTTTTTAGCCTGCTAAAGAAGGTTAATCCGGCTCCCTTACTGATTGTTGTCCCCTACACATATTATGGGAAGCTTTCCTTACCTGCCTGGATCCCCCTCTATCACTCCTGCAAAACTCCCTTAAGCAGGGCATAGTACCAACTGTATTTAAAGATGCAGAAAGTGTTCCAATCTTAAAGAAACCAGGATCAGATCCCCTAGCCCTAACTAACCATTGCCCTATCCCTCTGCTCCCCTATTTAGCTAAAGTTCTGGAAGCTCACGTGGCTAGTTGCCTCAGCTCCTTTATCGAACGTTCCCACTATCTTGACCCTCACCAGGCAGACTTCCGACCCGTGCCCTGGGCAAAGACAGTCATCCTCATGGTCATGGACAAACTTAGAAGGGGGGTTGATAAGGGCATCACCCAGGCCCTGGTACTCCTTTATCTCTCTTTGGCTTTCAACCCAGTCAACCATGACCTTTTGATTGACCTTGTCAGTAATGCCAGGATCCAGGGATTTGCTCTTAAGTGGCTCTAATCCTTTCTTAGTAACCGCTCTCAAGCGGTTCGCCTTGCTAACATCAATTCCATCAAACTGAAACTGACCTGCGGAGTACCCCTGGGTTCTTCTCTTTCACTGCTTCTTTTTAACTTGTACCTATCGCCCCAGATCTGCTCTCTCAGAGAAAGGCAGGTGGGCACCTTCATTTATGCCGACCACCTCCAATTGATATTTGATATCGATCAGTCTGTAATTTCTGTCCTCAACTTTCAATCCACCATGCGATTTATCAGTGAATGGATGAACAGTAGTCATCTAAAATTAAACCCTGATAAAACAGAGCTGATCCTAACTGGTGGGTCAACTTACCCCTGGAACTCCATTTTCTGGCCACTTTAATTAGGAAACCCCCTACTCCCAGCATGTTCTATCAAAAGTCTAGGTATTATTATCAGCAGTGACCTGTCTTTGAAAGCCCAGGCTGGTACAGGGGTTTCCTCCTGTTTCTTTCAGTTTTGAAGGATCAAGAAAGATCAGTAGATTTCTTACTACAGAAGCCCTGACCCAAGTCATCCTGGCTTTGGTAAACTGTTGCATTGATTATGCCAACCCACTTTATGGAGGCATTCCAGTATATCAACTATAACACCTGAAGCTGGTGCAAAACTCAGCAGCCATATTAATCTATCACCAGCCCAAATGGCACCATGTTAAGCCATTAATGAGAAGTCTACATTGGCTCCCAGTAGCCAAACGCTGTGAATTTAAGCTGGGGTGTATCACCTTTAAAGCCCTCCATGGCAACAGTCCAGCATATATATCCTCTGGGATTCAGCGCTGCGTCCCCTCTCGGGACTTTAGGTCCTCGAAGTTGAATTGTTTGGCCATCCCATCCTTTAAATGTAAGAAACATGGGGGACTAAGATGTGTGGTCTTGGCCTCAATTCTGGAACTCTCTTCTTGTGGAGAGTAGGTCAGTGACCTCGTACGCACAGTTTAGGAAACAGTTAAAGACCTGGCTGTTCCGCCAAGCATATGACTAATCCCCTCACTGCTGCAGCATTCCCCGGACTCCAGCGCCATGGAACCGTCTGGTGTACATGCGCCTTACAAGTTCATTTAACATAACAGGACATACCCACACCTTTAAAACCTCTCGTTGACATCAGCAGCTTGTATTTGAAAAGTGGTTCCCCAGGGCGACTGGTAATCAAGTTGATAAATATTGCTTATCCCATCTGTTTAGCGCCACCACCCTCCTTCCCACTCCTGCGTTGATACTCCTTTATGTTTCACGGTCTGTGTTTTAGACACTCGTTTTCACTCCATGTTGCCTGTCCGTAGCTTCGCTCATCCATTTCTGGACGATTTCCTGCTTTGATGCCATTCCAAGCGTCACCCTTGTAAAGCACCATCTGCAGAAAGGTGTTTGGAAAGTAGCCTGGTCGCATCTTTGTTCCACCAGCACAGCAGGCCAAAACCTGATCTGGCATCAAAAGTGCTAGAAAACCCAATGGCAGTCTGTTCAAATAAATAGTAATTGAAAGTTGGCAGAGTGCATTTCTCCTTTGTAATGACCTGGCTTTTATCAATGCATTGGTACAGTTGTCAGTTCTCCCGTTGATTTGCTCTTGCAGGTTATTGAGCTGGCACAGTATGATGCCTGTGTTGCTCTCAAATACATGCCTAGCCTTTGTGATCCCACGGTCATGCTTTTTCGGCTTGCTTGGTGAAAGTTGTGTAGTTTTATTCTGCTTCTGAAAAGTATGCATATGAACCACATTGTTTAATGGTATAATCGACTGCATGGTATTTGCTCTTTCTAGTGGTCCTGAATGCATTCTTGAATGCTCAATAGTTGTTTAGAAATAACTGTACAAGACGAAAGTATAATATAGCAGCCATTAAAAAAATCATGAAAAGTAGCATGTTCTGTGTTACAATAGAAAACTTCTAAGTAGAAGTACCCTACTATATAAGGCTGACAGGGCATTTTCCAAGCATATTTGCATCATTTCTTAGCCATACAGCATCCTTGATGTTAATGTTGGCATTTCACCTCTCGTCTATATTCTTGAAGAATACATAGTAAACAGAGATGATCTGTATTGTTCTTGGCGATAAATATAGCAAATTGCCTGAAATTGAACTCAGGTAAGACTGAGGTCCTGCATATTGGATCCAATGTTTCCTTCTGGTCATCTAACGGGTGTCTCCCCACTCCAGCTGCAAAAGGGAAGAATCTAGGAGTCATTTTTTACACAGCCCTATCCTTTAAACATCAAGTTAGAGTCATCACTTCCTCCACAGTTTACACACTGAAAATGCTTAGAATTTTTTTTCCTTTCATACCTCAGTATCTCCAGAAAAGAGTTGTCTCCACTCTCATTCTTTCCAGGTTAGACTACTGTAACGCCCTCATTGTTAGTTTACAGAAAGGTCTTCTTGGCAAGTTACAAGTCCTTCAGAACGCGGGGGCCCAACTCCTAATAGGGATTCCCAGACATCAGTCTGCTTAACAAGCTCTCAAGTCTCTTTCCTGGCTTTCCATGAAGAAAAGGATAGATTTCAAAGGCTTATATAGCCTTTAGGGCTCACCACAATGCCGGTCCAGAATGCCTTAAACACTGGTTCTGCTGGTATACCTCACAAAACAATATTCACTCCTGTGAAGCTAAATTGGTCAAAATCATGAGCTTTCGGCTCTCTAGGTGAGGTGGCAGGAGCTTTGTCAGCTCCACTTCAAATTATGGGACACCCTTCCCTGTCATCTGAAGAGCTCTTTTGATTTGTTTTAATTTAGAAAGGCCTTAAGATCTGCCTTTTTTGTCTCTAACTACTGTCTTTCATGGATTTAGGCATCTTCTGTTCATCCTTCTTTTTTACTAATCATCCTTTTTCAGGTTCTTTGGGCCCGATGTAGGTAGGGCGTTACCGATCGGTAACGGCCGAAAATACCGATTTTTGGCCCTTACCGATAAACAGCCATCGAGATGTAGGGAACCAAAAACATAAAGAATCGGATTGAAAACCAAATCGGAATGAGTACCGAATGGGAAAGAATCCGATACGTACATACCGAAAATCGGATATGTATCGAATCGGAAAAACACCGATTCGGATGCAAAGACCGATTCGGTCCATGTACCGAATCGTTAGTGACACCGATTCGGAACATCACCGATTCGGTCCATGTACCGATTCGTTAGTGACACCGAATCGGAAAATCACCGATTCGGTCCATGTACCGATTCGTTAGTGACACCGATTCGGAAAATCACCGATTCGGTCCATGTACCGAATCGGTAGAAAGACCGATTCGGAAAATCACCGATTCGGTCCATGTACCGAATCGGTAGAAAGACCGATTCGGACATGAGCCGAATCGGAAAACATGCCGATTCGTATGAATCGCCGATCGGGAAATTCCCCGATTCCGACAGTTGGGGAGATGTAGGGAGGCACAGAAACACCGAAATCGGCTCAAAATCGGTAGAATTCACTCGGTATTTACCATGGATTGCAATCAGGTGGTAACCAACTCCAACCCATATAAACAGTCCCAAAATGCATTGCAACTTGCAGGATGGCAGCTTTCTATGTCATTGCGAGGTGGCTACGGCTACAGCAGGAAGGACAGTGGGAATGGCTAAGAAATGAACAGGTCTACAGACAGAGGATAACCCTGTTCATGCTCACAGAGGCTGAAATACTACAGAGATACAGGCTGGACTCTGACACCATACTTGAGCTCATCAGGGATCTCAAGCCATTCTTGGACCACCACACCCCAAGGGCACACGCCATCCCTGCGCACATCCAGGTGCTATGCAGCCTACACCTTCTAGCGTCTGGCAGCTATCAAAGTGGTGTAGCAGCAGCAGGAGGGGTGAGCCAGAGCAGCCTGTCAAGGTTCTTCCACACATTCCTTGACGCCATGATACACAGGATGGACCAATACATCTCTTTCCCTGCAACCCACGCAGAACTGCTACAAACCAAAGCTGACTTCTACCAGATGGCACAATTTCCCCAAATCATCGGTTGCATAGATGGCACGCACATTCCGATTTGCCCACCAGCGGACACCGAATACATATACCGCAATCGCAAGTCTACACACACCATCAACGTGCAGGTGATCTGCAATGCAAAGTGCACCATCACAGACCTGGTAGCAAAATTTCCAGGGAGTACCCATGACTCCTATATTTTCCAACAGAGTGGCATATATGCACGGCTGATGGCTGGCGAATTTGGAGAAGGATACCTCCTAGGTGAGACACATCATCAGACCCCCATAACACTTAGTAGGTAGGTGGAATACATGTATGCATGTGTCTAATGTGACCCCTTTCTCTTCTAGGCGACAGTGCATATGCCCTCCGCTCATTCATACTCACCCCCTACCTCAACCCCTCCACACCCAGCCAAAGGAGGTATAACCGGGCCCACATACGCACAAGGAATGTTGTTGAACGGACCTTTGGCATCTGGAAAAGTAGATTCAGATGCCTGCACAAGAGTGGAGGTGCAAGGCAGTATACCCCCATCACCTGCTGCAAGATCATAGCAGTATGTGCAATGTTACACAACCTTGCGGTGAAGAAGGGCACTGAGGTGGAGTTGTCTGACTACGAGGACCATGACGACGACGAAGCTGTGCCACTGACACAGCCAGCTGGGGTGTGTACGCCAAGTGATGGCAGATACAGACGTGAGGAGATAACTGAGAACTATTTCTGACTGAGTACAGATGCAAAGACAGCAAGATGTTGATTGGAAAAAAGCAAATTTTAATTGTGTTGCAACACAGTTACAGCACTGATGTGCAACAAAAAATGGTGTATGGGA
Source organism: Lissotriton vulgaris (assembly GCF_964263255.1). Classification (NCBI taxonomy): domain Eukaryota; kingdom Metazoa; phylum Chordata; class Amphibia; order Caudata; family Salamandridae; genus Lissotriton; species Lissotriton vulgaris. Next base: position 1,033,952,358 of record NC_141697.1, read on the forward strand.
AATAAAATAAAGTCCAAGGTTCAGGTTGCCTCACCCGCCCTTGCAAGGCTATTTCTTTGCCCGCTTGCCAGACCCACTGGGGTGTCCCTCAGCCCCCTCTGAATGCCCAGCAGCATCAGCGGAGCGCCTGGTGCTCCTCCGTGGCTCAGACGCAGCGCTGGCCGGGCTGCTGCGGCTGCTGCTGTCCCCAGCATCACCCAGGTCCAGGGCAGGATTGGAGGCGGTGTTCGAAATAATCATGGCCTCCATAGCAGTGGTGATCCGGGCCATCCCCCTCGTGAGCTCAGCCGTATGCTGACTAAGGACAGATTCCTGGTTGACGCTGCGATGGCACAGTTGTGCCGTCGCCGCAGCAAGGCGGCCCATGGCGCGGTTCAGCACCCGGGCATCCCGCCTGCGCACCAGCTCATGCTCCTCCTGTCTGCTAGTTGAGTGGGTGATGGCAGTGGTTAGCCTGCCTAACCCTGCTGCCACCTCCTTGTTCGATTCCACGACGGCCTGGAATCCCTTGACCAACTCTCCCATCTGCATGTTGTGCTGCAGGAGCTGGCGTTGGCAGGCCATAGTGGATCTTGCCTGTTGCCTCTGAATCTTCACCATCTGTCCCTCGAGGCCCAGGAATACACTGCCCTCCCGTGCTGGTGCAGCAGTGGTGGTGATGGTACGGCGCCGGGCACTGCTGCTTCCGGCCTGCTGAGTGGGCTGGGGTGCCACTGGTGGGGGTGTGGAGCTGGCCGGTCCCTGAGACCCTGCTCCCAGGACAGGTTGAACAGGTGGCAAGGCCATGGTTGTGGCAGGAGCTGGTGTAGGCGGAATGGTGTCCCTTGTAGGGGAGTTCTCTGGGGAGAACTGCAAGGGGGGTGTGCTGGCCATTTCTGGGGAGTGCAGTGCATCGAAGTCTATGACCAGGACTCCCTCCATACCTAGCCCTGGGGTGTCTCCTTCCTCCTCCTCCTCCTGGCCAGCCTGGCTGGTGCTCGGCCCTGCGACTGCAGTGTCGGACGCTGCTGCTCCCTCTGATGTCACTGTTGTTCCGCCTGATGGGGCCCCTAGGTACAAAGAAGCATTTGTAAACTGAGTGCCGATGTATTACAGTCAGTACAATTATAGCATTCCACATGTCCTTGCATCTCCTTACACTGTGTCACACTGTTTCCTGTCTTGTGATTCTGCACTGCCATATTTAGCTAACTTCTGCTGACTACATGTACCATGATGCTTGTCTCTTGTATGTTGGTGACAGTACTGTGCTGGGGTTTGCCTATGCATTGTGTCTAATGGGGAGGTGTCTGGTAGGGTGTGTCATGATGCGCATGCTTCTTACCTGTAGCTGTAGCTCTCGCAGAGCTGTCCAGGGTCCCGATTCCACTGACACTCTCCCTCTCAATAGTGCTGGAGACCAGGTCCTCCAGCTCGGTGAGGGGTGGCGCCGGGTTCCTGCCTCCTCCAGTGCCTCCAGCCTGCCTCTGTATCTCAGCCATCTTCCTTTTTGTGAGGCTGCGGATGTCATAGAATCTCTTTTTGAGTTCTTCTATGGACCTGGGGGTGACACCCGCAGCATTCACCTTCTGGGCGATGTCGGCCCAGATCCTCCTCTTGGTGCTGTCTGGCACGTTGAGGGACAGCTTGCCAAACAGCTGGCGGTGCACCCTCACCACCTCCTCGACCAGCACCTGAAGTTCGGTGGTGGTGAACTTCGGCTTCCTCTTCTGGGAGGACTTCTGGCTTTCTGACTGCTCGGCCATGTTCTTCAGTTCAGTTGGCAACCTCCTACTCCCACTGCTGCTAACTGTGAGTGTTGAGCTCAGGCTGGCTCTCCAGAAACTTCTTAATTAGCTGCACCTGCCAGGGTTGCCACTCCCTGTTTGGGTGGGGGAGGGGGAGCCACCTCATTGGCTGAATCGGCTTTTGCCGAATCGGCTTTTACCGAATCGGTAATATCCGATTCGGTAAAATCCGAATCGGTATTATCCGAATCGGTAAAAGCCGATTCGGTTCCTTCAATGCATTCCTATGGGCTTTTTCGCCATGGGTGTGTTTTCATGGCTACGAATCTATGATTGCCGAATCGGATTTTACCGAATCGGCTTTTACCGATTCGGTGTTCGCCGATTCGGGACTATCCGATTCGGTGGTAGCCGAATCGGTAAATTCCGATTCGTTGTTAGCTGATTCGGTACTTTCCGATTCGGACCGTGCCGAATTGGAACGTACCGATTCTCATTACCGATGCCGACCGATTCGGTATTCATTCGCTTTTTTTTCCCTACATCTCGTTTTCCGATTTCAGAATACCGATTCGGCCCGCCTCGGTATTTTGAATTCGGAAAATCGCGTTTACCTACATCGGGCCCTTAGTGCCTAGACATCTCCGGGTATTAGTTCGCACTTTAATAAATATGAAATCAAATCAATTCATAACAAATGTTCCTTTGTGTTCCCGTCTCAGTAAACAAAACTTGATAAAATATATTTTTTAAAATATTTTTTGTGAAAAAATATGAAATCATATCACATTTTTTCTCTGACCAATGTGCCATTAGAAATTAAATGAGCCATCAGTTTTCCAATATTCAGTGCCTAATTTGAGTGGGTGGTGGCTGGTGGGGCCCACCTGCAGTAATTTCTGGGGATTGACAATTATTGTTCCTCATCAGGCATTTATAGAGAGAAGAAAAACACACAAAAGTTAAAGAAGGGGGGAGAGAAAGATGGAAAACCGTCAAAAGAGAGAATAGCAGGTACCTGCAAGAGTGAGATAAAGGGAAAAGGGTGTCTGGTAGTGGATTAAAGAGGCAAGAGTGGACTGTAGACTAGCAGCCTTGGTATTTGGCACGCTGGCAATCATTAGCGCAGCCGCAAGATTCTAATCAGTGTTGGGTACCGTCACTCATTCTTTTACAAACAAATCACTGCTAATATCAAGTCAAGCCAAGAGTTGTGTCGGCATTTGAGCTTGTTGCCCTCTCATTAAAATAAAGGATATGTGATCCACCAGCAGGAGGACCTAAATCAATGGAGACAGGACCCCAGGCATCATGATTGTTTGCCTTTTTGGTGTGGAAGTGTATACATTTAGCTGGTACATATCATAATCCCAGTCATGTTCACTGTTTAATTTGAGGTTTTTTATACCTTGCTGTAGGATTTTTATATGCTAATCAGATGGGGAAGTATCACTTGTCCTGCACAACCTTAGCTATGCAGGAAAAACGGGGGGTGTCCCAATTAAAAGACCCTCATACACGTGATGGGTATGGTGGTATCTTAGCGGTATATCTTGATTCTCCGCTATCTAATCACGTTTGTGCATAATCATCAGGTCGATCAGGTTATGCAACCTCCACCAGGAGGTTCTTACCCAAGGTTGATGCAGTAGTGAGCCAGTGAGGAGAGGTATTAAAAGGCCCGAAAAAAACAGATAGAGAAAAATTTGAATGGGTCTGGGTTCGGGTCTGGTGAACTCTGAATTAGTGCATCTCATGAACTTATTATGAGTAATAGGTGCACTCAGAGTATTAGAGTCAGAAATAGTGGGGGGGTTTAAAATTGGTCGACATGTTTCTGCCTCAATCGCCTTAGTTAGGACTTACGGGCATTCATCAGGACCGTTAGGTGAATAATGTGAAAAAGGATATAAATAATGTGCTCTCGAAAATAGTGATAAGAAATAGGGATTGTCAACCTGTTTCTCTGTATTGGAGGTCTCAATGTACCTGTAAGAAAGTAAACACAATTGCTTTTCAACATACAAGGGAGGGGGTACAGTGGGACAAAAACCGAGCAGAAATCTGCTCAACAAGTCTATTCTTTGATAGACTTCATAACAACTAAAAAATGGCACATTATTTATATCCTTTTTCACATTATTCACCCAACGGTCCTGATGAATGCCCGTAAGTCCTAACTAAGGCGATTTAGCATATTTACTCTGGAAACTGAATGGATCAGCTTTTCACCTCCCCCCTCTTTGATTAAAAAGTAGGATTTGTATAGACATAACATTGTTAATTTACTTTTTGAATTAGACTGAGCCTAGAGTGTTTTATTAATTCATTGTTGCCAAGACCCTTGGGTTCCTTCCATGCTACCTATTCTAAAAACAATCTTTAAAAATAGCACAAAGATACTCCACCTCAGGTGAAGATGTTTTTGATGAGGAGCCCTCGATGATGGAGTTTGACACCTGGAGTTGGTGAAGATTTGTGCCTTCTTTAACCTCGTTTGAGCATAAGCATCTGAAATGATGCACTTTTTCAAAGTTAAATGAAAAAAGAGTTGGAGCAATTTTGTGATTACATAATTAGGGGCCGGAGTATGATCTTGCTAGGAAAGCCTTCCATACAACTCGGATCTGGAGGGCTTTCCTAGCGAATTGTGCTCTGTGAGTCCGAGTACGATGCACTCGTATGGTGACGGACTTGTTTCACCCGGACTCCCATTAAACTTTATGGGAGCATGTATACTGAACGCATACACAGGCTCCCATAGCAAAAAGGGGTGGGTGGGAAAAAGCATTTACCGGGAGGCACCCAATGTGCCTGACACACTGTGCTTGTATGGAAATGGGGGACCCATGTATACCCCCACGGGACAGATTTGGAGGGCCCCGTTGAAGGTGGGCCACTATAGCCACCGGAAGTCCGATTGCCTCAGCCGTTTTGTCTCACTGAGACCGAGTTGATACGGCTGTCCAAATTGTGCATCGTACTTGCTCGTTCGGAAGAAGGCTCCATTGCACGGCATGATTTGGCTGCGAGCAAGCCGGACTGGCAGGATCGGGTTCGGAAACGATTCAGTCGACTCAGTTGAGATCTTCGCATCGTACATGGTCGTTCGGAACGGGGGACGCTTCAGTCGGAAATATAGGCTCCAAATCGTATTTGCTCATTCCAGAACACGTCTGGAGGCCTTCCTAGCAAGATCGTACTCAGGCCCTAGGTTGGGGAAAGTTTGTCACATCTTACTAAGAAGTTTTAACATTTTCTCAGAGCTAAAAGGAGCGTAACCATGTATTTTCTTATGACATCTTGTATTTGACAATATACTGACATGACACTTTAGTATATCATCTCCAACACATTAGGTTTACAACACATAGTGTGATCATTGACTTACTTCAACAAATTTTATCATTTCCAAAATTTAGCATTTTGCTCCAAGTGTTGTACAATGTGCATTATGCCTTGATGTTAGCATAGGTGGTTTTTCAGTGTCAGCTTGTGAGAAAGTGGGTAGTTATTTGAAGTGGATTTACAACCACCACAGGTAATCAATGTACTATCCTGTTAGGTCCAGTAAAAGTAATTTAAACCTGGGATCAAGTCGTTTTAGCTATGGCACCGAGCACACAGTGTTAAGTTTGAGAAAATGTGTAAAGCATTTAGTAGTTCCAGCACAGTTAAAAACTCCAAAGAACAACAAAATAAAACATCACACACAAATGTGTAACAATCCACAATAATTTATTTAGCAAAAGGACAGCAAAATGACTTAAATCCAATAAGGGGAATCAGTGATATGAATTTCCCAAGCTGTAGGTAAAAATAGCACCAAATTATGCAACGTGCCATGGTAGTTAATGTTTGCAGTAGACCAAGACATGTGAGGTGTGTAGGTGAAGGCTATAGAGCATGGGTCTAATACATCAACCAAGCTTGGACCGGTTGGAGGTTTTACCTTAGGACTTAGGGGTATATTTATGAGAGCCATGCATCAAGTTTGCACCATGCAAAGTCTTACATGCATGACGCTAGGCTCTGAGTCACCTTTATGAAGACATGCAAAGCACATTGTTCGGCTTTGGGTGGCCTGCTAAGTCTTCAGTAAGGCAATGCATTTACCTTAATCAGTGCAAGGGAGGCTTCCATGAACATTGCAGTGGATTTTTCACTCAACTCAACTCCCAAGGGTTTTGATGCATTCCCAGATTTACAAGGACTGGGAATGTGTCAAAATCGTATGCCTCCCTGCAGGCGTAACGAAGAGAAATATGTTTATTTCTCCTCTTTTTTTTTTCTTTGTGGGCTGCATGCTGAAGCACACATAGAAGGAAGAACATGCCTCTATGGATTGTTTTTATACAGGAAGGTGTCCATTTCTGTAGAAATATAATCCTGCCTGCATTGGGACAAGGCTGCTGAAATGGCATCAATGCAAGGAAAATGGACAGCAATCAACAGCATTGGATAAATACAGTGCATTCCTTCCCTTTCATTTTGCTGTAGGGCAGCGCAGCAAGGTGACTTGCTGTGCTGCCCTATACCAAAACCCAGTAAATGAGGTCCCTAGTCTTTTTTCTGGAAGTCAAAATTCTTCAGCAGGGCTAAGCAGTGGCTGTAACTAAGGAGGGCTCCACTTCATAGGATAGGCATTGAACAAGGTCCCAGTGGAAAAGCTCAGAGAGGGAGAAATTGAAATCAGGAGCCCAGGGAAGTCATCTCACTGGCCAGATACATTTGGCACCTTTGGACAGTCAGTATATTTACCTTGGACCTATGGACCTCAGTGGACACAGGGAGCTGTGACGAGGGGAAGAAGGGCTCTGCCATGTTGGATTAGGTAGAAAGGGGCACTGTGAGATATTTTACAGCAAAACACACAGGAAGTTCTTCAAAAGAGGGTACAGTCATACTTTGGTACGTTTACGCCATTGGTAAATGAGTGGCCAGGAGTTTCCTCCACACTCAAACCGGCACTGGGCATAAATGTGACACCCTCAGTACCCTCCTGAGACCACTTGTTTGTGACCTGTGATTAGCCTTGTAGACTGGGCCTGTACTCTATCTTGTACCCAGGAAAATAAATGGGCTAAAATGGTCATAAGGCTGACCTTCTGTGTGGGCAAAAGGGACACAATAAGCTCCAAAAGGCCATTTCCCTGTATTCCCAGCTTGCCAATTCCAACTAGACCTGCCCAAGACCCTGACACTGGCATCTGCTGTAATGAGCATTGAGTTCCAAGTGCTGTCCTTTAGGTCCTGGACTCTGGTTGATGTCAAAGTGTACTCCTCTTCAGTTTCACAAAACCTGGGACTTAGAATCTTTATGCCACCCTTTTGCTCTGAGAAGCGAGGATGGACAAGGAATAACCTGCCAAGTGGTATGACAAAGGTGCATCGTTGCCGGGCCAAAGATGCAGGTTGATTTTCCTATGTTTTTCTCTGCAGCAGCCAATCTGTTTCAGTGGGACATTGTGGAGAAGGTGTCTGGTCTTGTGGAGCCTTCCTCGACTACAGCATGCAGCCTAGACCAGCTTGAAGATTCCAAGCACTAAAAAAGTGAATAAGTCCAAGGGTAGAAATCTCCACCGGGCAAAGGTATGACAAGTATCCAGCTAGTGAGGGACTTTCATCTCGATACAAAGCATACATTTCTCCTGCTTTGGCTTTCCCACCAGCAGTCAATGGCTTCAATGAGATCTCATCTAATGGCTATCTGACGGCGTGGCGCTCTCTTTGGCCACAGCATGCTACCTTGCCCTGCTGAGGATTTTCGGCTTCTATTGCAGAGTCTAAATCCAATGGTAAAAGGTTTCACTGGGACAAACCTGTTCTTTGTATCTGACCTGTGCTCCATCGCAGTCAGCCTTAACGTTTGGCTTTGTCCCAGTTAAGCATAACCAGATGACTGTGGTTGGTGTTTAACACTATTTGGCGCTATTTTGAACCATAAAATGTAGAAATTCATAACTCCAGTCCCACTGATTTGGTTTTTGTCATGTTTGTGTCATTTTATTTATTAAAAATTACTCTATTTTTAATACATTGGTTTGTGATTTTTATAACTTCTTAAACCACACAACAAGAGATGTCACAGAAACCCCATCTGCAATCTCACTTGCACCATCCTAAACAAAGTACACCATCTATGATGTCCTGCAGGCAGGACTACACCTGATTGCGGGATCATTATCTAGAGACAGGAACATGTCTACATCACCTCTGAAGGGGGATCATGAAACTTGAAGTAAGACCCTTCACTATGACATACCCTTGCTGAGACGCAAAACAGCACAATCTGTAGACCTCATCATGACCCCGATATGTAAGCTCATCTAACTTTTACAATCAGGACTCACTAACTATTGTGTTTAATAGTCTTGCTTTTGGTTTACCGCTCAGTATTGACAAGAGAATACCTTCATACTGCGACAAATGCAACTAATACTATCTCAAATGTCCTTGTATCTACCTTTAAGTAGAAAATATTGCCAGATTGCTAAAGTTCTAAATTCAATGCTGACGTGTATAATATTATCACAGCTTAAAGAGAATGTAGTAATGTTCTGTAGCTATTATGTTCTTTCCCTCATAACATCTCAATTCATGCTATCTATTTTCAATTGCTTCCCTCTTTAGTGGACAACACACCGCATTATACAGACCCAAGCTTCTACTGCCAAGCATTACAGCTAGGCTCACGCTGAACATCTCCAGGCAGATACCCAAATCCTTGATTCCTCTCACCTTTTATCTTTTCTCCTAACTTATCACATACTCCACTCAGTCCTATTAAGGAATAAACCCCACTACTTGGGATAACTTTTTCGAAGTACTATTCACTTCACATAATCTCGCCTGTTTCCTGAGGTTCAACGTTTGCCAAGGAATACACGATCAGATGGTAACAGTCTTACTGTGCTTCTTCACCACTTATAGTCCTATCACACACAAAAATCCCACTCCAAATTTGGGCAGAGTGCTCTCATAGGGAGTAACTGATACACATACTATTACACACTCTAATGCCTCATACTGCCCCTCCACTACAATTGAAGATTACCACTCTATACATTAATGGTATCCCACATTATATCAAACAGAAAACGTTACTGCATTAGTTGGACACTAAAATATCAGACATAGATCTTCTACAAGAGACTCGCTTATCAAATACATAATTTTTGGAACTAAAGAGAGATTGAGTGGGCAATGTTTAAATAGCAGCTTTATTGTCCACGCTCATGGAATACCTATCAATCTCCATAGGAAATCATAGTAATGTGGGGTAACTGTCCTCTTAATGAAAATGATACTGCACAGCAGCCCTCAAGAATTAGACAGATTAGGAAGGAAGGTAAGACTTTGTAAAAACTAATAATACTAAACAGAACCATTGTAGTGTACCCACTAAATACACACAACCAACACTTTTTCTCTCCGTTATTCACATTACTTACTGAATTTGGATTTATACCATTGGCAATCGGAAGAGATTGGGACCTAGCCAAGTACCCTATTCTAGATAAATTGGAGAACCCAGACAAAATAAATAGACAACAATAAAGCAATATTACATTGCAACATAATAGAGAGTGGGATTCGTGACCATTCACCAGTACATCCGTATCTTGACTTGGAGCATGTTACATCTATACAGTGACACCTGTGCTTGGCTTACTGAAAATTCGTATTTTGTCCGGATAAAAAAAGCCTTCGGGTCCACACACAGACACATTTAGAAGAGAAGAAAGGTTGAACCTCCCCATCACAAGTATCATGGACAGCAGGCAAAGCGACTTGGATGAGACTTTTGATGAGAGACGCAGCCTCAGCCAAATGAAATTCTAAGCCTTCACAAATTGCAGTGTGTGGTTGCTAGTTTCTACTCGGATGTGTGTCACTTGCATCTAGCGGGTATTTTTTCTTTCTTGTTTTTAACTGTGTACCATTGCAACACTAAATCTCTTCTTCCCAACATCGTAACCACCCTGTAATTCCATATCTTCTTTGGTTACTCTGTGATTTATTAGCCTGTTTTAACTCCTGTTTAACATTGTAACCTTTGTGAACTATTATATTGTGAACTTTTGTTACTGTAATTTCACTGTTGCCACCATTCCCCCCGCCAGATTTTTCTACAGTTTTCGCACTCCTTCCCTTCTACCACCCAACTTTTCTTAAAAACTTTATTTATCATTTTCCATACATGTTTACAAACATTGCATGGTTACTCACTGCAACAATACACGCCAACATAGAAATATTTACGAAGTAAAAATGTGTTCTGATATAAAACGCACAATTGTCTTGGGGTAGCATATACATCATACATTGAATTACAGAAATTGGATCAACTCAAATATCAGGGTACTCACCAACGACGCATCACCCATTCTCCTTGACATAATAAACACAGCATTTGAGAAAGCTAGTAATGCATAAATTACCCACACTGTGGGGGACTATCCCTGCAGGCTGCTGTGATAAAGGGGCAGAACCAATTTCCAGCAAATAGCTCTTAAGAGGCCCCCAAATATCATTGGCTCGGATGCAGTGGGTTGGGTTGTAGCATAAAGTTCACAATTCATATTAGAAAATGTGAGGCTATTAAGTCAAGCTTTCACTGTGGGGGAGGCTCTATTGCCCCATTTGATCGCTATTTCCCTCTTTGTGAGAAAAAGGGCAATAGCCGTGAATTTGCACAGCTTTTTGGGGAAATCATACACATATACCAACAAGGTGACATCAGGCGTAGGGTCTATTTCCAGGTGTGTCATTTTTATGACAATCTGAAAGTGGCTCTCTAGCAATTCCCAATCTTAGCGCAGTTCCAAGTCAAGTGGGCAAAATCGGCATGTGAACCACCACACGTGTGTGGCCAGTTGGGGTCGATGGAATTAATTTTTGCTGGGGACATTTAAACCCTCCACAAGTATTTAAAATGTATTCATTTATATCTGATGGTTAGGGAGACCTCTTCAGTCTGAGTTCAACAAAAGGACCAGTGGGAGTCCTGAATTGGGTGTCCAAGGTTCCGCTTCCATGCCTCCCAGATCTTGGCATCCTTGCTACGGACTAAGGACATACATGCTCTGTATAACTTAGAAATTATATGATCTCTCCCGGTACTTGTAATTAACGCCTTAACCGTGGCGGTTTTTCCGCCATGGTGCAGTCGTTCTATTGAGTGGGCGGGGCTCTGCGAGGTAGTGCTTCGGTCGGACGAACCCAACTGAGAACAAATTGATCCATGAATGTTGCCTCACTGACCCTCTCCTCCTCTGTGCTAGAGAAGACATGACCCTCTGGGAATGGGTCTCCAACCTTGTCTAATGAGTATGAAGTGACCGTGCTTGGACCAGTTTTTCTTCAGTGATGGGGAGCCATGGGTTGTTAATGATAGGGTTCTCAGAGGAGTATAGGGTGTGCCAGCCAGTCACACGCACCAGCTTTTGCCAGGCCCAGCTAGTAGTGGATACTGTTTGAATTTCCCGAGGATCTCGGGGAAATCCTTGTTGCAACACTGTATGCAGGGGAGCTGAAAGCACTAGGTCGGCCTCAGGTCTAGTGTAGGGGATGCACATATCTGGGTGGTATCAGGAATGTGCAAAGCTGCACTGTGCCACTAGATAATTCATTTGAAAATTGGGCACACCAAATCCCCCTCTTTCATACAGTAAGGTCAGTGTGTTTCATCTAACCCTGAGCCTCTCGTCCCCCCCAAACCAATCTGGTGAAATGGGATCAAAGAGTCAGAAAGAAGCTATTGGGGAGTGGATTGGGAATGTTGTGGAACAGATACAAGAATTTAGAAAGGACCACCATTTTTATAAGTGCAACTCGACGAGCTAGCCAAAGAGGGAGTCTCAGCCAGCATTCTACTTGCTGCTCTACACTATGCAATGCTGGGCCGTAGTTTAGTGGGATAACCTGTTCCTTTTCCCTGTGGATCTTAACTCACAGGTACTTAGCAGACTCCTCACCCCATGACAGAGGGAACTCACAATCCCACCGAAGAATACTCAGCGTCAAGAGGAAAGTTGTCCCAGTTTATACAAAAGCCCAGAAAAAACACCAAATCGGATAATCTCTCTGATGAGCGTTCTCGGAAGCCATGCCAATATGTGGCCAGGTCTGTCGCCCTCCCCGTAACATTGTGTAATGGCATATTTACTCAAGAACTGAGTCTCATGCTCCGCTGCCTCCCTAAACTCTATCAAGAGCTTCAAGCAGTGGCCATTCCTGTACGGATCAGGCCGCTCAATGTGCTCTCTGTCTAGTGCATCTAGTTGTTGTTCAATACGAGCTATCATACCTCTCAAGTCTTTCAACACCCCAGAATGTTTAGAAATGCACCCCCGCATTAAAGGCCTCGCAAAGTGTAGGACATGAGCTCACTGATCCTCTATTTAGATCAAAGTATTCCCTGATGGCTTCCCAAAGTTCCGTACAGAACAATTCATCCATCAGCGCCTGTCCGGGGAACCTCCACTGTTTCTCACAGCCCTCAGGTCTGGGGACACGAACTAGCAATACTACCGGGGAGTGATTAGAGTATACGCTAAGGAGATGCTGGGATGACCGATGCCAGGTTACCTAATTAGGAGTAACAGGCCAATAATCTAATTGTGCCCAGGTATGGTACTGAGCAGAGAAGTGAGATCCAGCATTGGGTGGCGCGCGCGGGGTTTGGTGTGCGGTGAGCTGGACGTACTGTCACGCACAGGGTCCAACAGGAGATTAAAATCCCAACCCATGCAAATATAGTCTGCGTCTAATTGTAGGAACTGTGCATGATGGCCTTGAAAAAATTCCGGGCTGACCACATTAGGCGCGTAGAGACAAACAAATGCCATGCGGTGCCCCATCAAGTGACTAAATACCATTGTATAGCATCCCTCACTGTCATTATTGACTTTGGAAAACTGAGAGGGCAGAAGTTTGTAAATAATTATGCATATGTGCTGTAATTTGCAAAGCAGTGATGCAGGCCCCAACTAGAGGTGAAATTGGTGGAAGCAGACTTGGACAGGTGTGTTTCCTGTAGAAATGCGGTCTCTACCTTATGGCACTGTAAATAGTGCCAAACCTGTTTCTCCTTCCTAGCATTATTGAGGCCCCTTACAATCCAGGTGATCAGCGCCAGATCTGAAAAAGTGGACAACCTACTCCACACCTACATTCAGTCAAGTTAACAGTAATTGCAGTTGTGTGTCACAGTTAGAACATAACATGCTGCAGTGAGTAAACTGAGATAAAACCAATGGTAACTAATGATTGCTAACAAACCCCCCTCCACCACCCTCCCATCTCTGTGCACCCCCTCAGAGGGAATATCCCATTGACCGAGCAGTAACATGTGTTATGTAGACACCCTAGAGAATAAAGAAGGAACAATACAAGATACATTCCAACTATTAGAGCCAACTTAAAGTGGCATACACTTGGGGTGTGGCAACGCCACACCAGTTAACCAACTTTGCAATAATCAATAAAACACATAATTCGCCCTAACACAAAGATTCACACAGTACTCAGCCTTTGCACTCCAGTGTGGACAGTGTGAATCATTCAATGGAGAAGAGCTCCACACTTCCCACCAGCCACTGTGAGGGGGAGAAGCTCTAGTTATGCCCTTATTCTTGGGACTGCTGTTCCCTTTGTAGTCCCTGCAAAACTCTTGCACCACTTTGGGAGTATCAAACATACATGATGACTCTTTGACATCCACCCGGAGGCGCCCTGGATATATCATGACATATTGGAGTCCCAAATTGGGTAGCATTGCCTTCATACTAGTGTACTTCCTCCTAGATTCTTGCACCATGGCAGTAAAGTCCAGGAACAGTGCCACTCGATCCTTGCAAGGATATGGAGCCATGTTCTCTTGCCAGCCTTAACACTGTATCTCTGTCCCAAAAAATTATAAGCCGGGCAATAATGGGTCTAGGTGGGCAACCCGGGTTGGGATGAGGGCCAAGTGAGCCGTGAGCTTGCTACACGAGGAAATTGGGGGTGAAGGCCCTTTACCAAAGTTTTTTGTGAGCAGGGTTTCTAGAAATAGGTCCATGCACCCTGTAGTGGCTGACTCTGGGATGCCTAAAATGCGTACATTTTTGTGCATACTGCTCACCTCCAAATCATCATTTTTTGTGGCAACATCTTTGAGGATCTTTTCCATGCAGTCTAGGCGCCTGGTGGATTGGGCCGCGCCATCCTCTAGGTCAGACACCTTGCACTCCACATTGTCCAGGCGCTTCTCATGTGCATCCGATTTGAGCCCATGGTGACTAAATGCTTATCAAGGGTGCCAAAGAGACCATCCAGGACCTTGACGCCCACTCTTAGTTCCAGCTACAGAGAGCCCGATCCTGAAGGGGCATCTCTAAAATTGACCTCCTCTGCTCAACCCTCAGCAATGGTGCCTCCAGACTAAACAGACTTCTCTGAAGGTTTGCCAAATTGTATTACCCTTTGTTTGGGGTCTTTGTGACCCATATCCCCCCTGTGAGACTGATGTTAGTGGTCAGATTGTCCCCGGGCCTTGTGGGGCCCGATTCACAGAACTAACTTAAGACAAAATCCTAAACTTACTACTTTTGGTATTCACAGAAGTTAGGATTTTGTCTTCAGTTTGTCTTAAGACAGACTTAAGACAGACTTAAGACAAAATCCTAACCTAAGTCTGTCTTAAGTCTGTCTTTAAACAAACTTAAGACAATATCCTAACTTCTGTGAATACCAAAAGTAGTAAGTTTAGGATTTAGTCTTAAGTTAGTTCTGTGAATCGGGCCCGTAGTGTCTTCAGGAGCAGAAGCACTATGTCTGCCCGGCCTGTGCCAGCCACATTTCCTCTTGGGGCCTAGAGGCAGGCAGCACAAAATAGCCAGAGACATGCGCAAACTCGGAGACTCGCAGAGCCGTACAAGTGTGGCCACATCCCAATCTGGCACCACAGAGAAGGGCGGTAGTGTAATTTGTCACACCAGGAGATGCTGCAACCCGATGGGCGCACACCTTGCACAGATCTGGCCAGCGCTGTGCACCTGCAATTCACTGATCTAGGCAGTCAAAAGTGTCCGATATCCCCTGCACTCCACCCGGCCAGGCAATCGCACCCCTTGGGACCCCCCCGACCGGCCCATCCAGCCGGCCCACGGGAGCCTTGTGGGCCGGTCTGCTTTAAAGCTTCGGAAAGGAGCCTGAATCAGGGGGGCCGGGCCCTAGGACGTGCTCACCATGTAATCAGAGGGGGATATCGTCTTCTCTTCCCTCAGGATATTGCTGCTGGGATTCCAAAAGCCAGTTGGTGCATTCGGGCTGCCTCGCTCCATGCCGCGCACCACTCCGTACTACGAATGTCTGACATAATATCGACAGACAGAATATCGAAATGCAAAAATATCGGAGCAAAAATATCGACAGCAAAAATATCGGAATCCTATCTTCATTAAGGTAAGTACAAAAATATCGAAAAAATAATATCGTAGTACAAAAATATCGGAATCAAAAATATCGTTTTTTAAATGTATTAATAATAATGTAAAAATAATTTTAAAATACATATA
This sequence comes from Lissotriton vulgaris, assembly GCF_964263255.1. Taxonomy (NCBI): domain Eukaryota; kingdom Metazoa; phylum Chordata; class Amphibia; order Caudata; family Salamandridae; genus Lissotriton; species Lissotriton vulgaris. The sequence continues at coordinate 1,033,967,650 of NC_141697.1, forward strand.
ATTTTACAAATATTAAATAAAAATATTAAAACAAAATTAAAACTAATACATATACATTTAAAATAAATAAAATACTTAATAATTTAATGTAATTTTAATTTTTATCATGTAATTTATTTTATTTAATGTAATATTTTTATGTTTTTACCCTATACGCCTGTACCCCAAAAACCCAAAACTGACCCTGAACCCTAAAAATATCCCTGTACCCCAAAAACCCAAAACTGACCCTAAAACCTAAAAATACCCCTTTACCCAAAAACTGAAAACTGACCCTTATCCCTAAAAATACCCCTTTACCCAAAAACTAAAAACTGACCCTGAACCCTAAAAATACCCCTTTACCCAAAAACTGAAAACGGACCCAGAACCCTTTACCCAAAAACTGAAAACTGACCCTGAACCCTAAAAATACCCCTTTATCCATGAACTGAAAACTGACCCAGAACCCTAAAAATACCCCTTTAACCAAAAACTGCAAACTGACCCAGAACCCTAAAAATACCCCTTTACCCAAAAACTGAAAACTGACCCTGAACCCTAAAAATACCCCTCTACCCAAAAACTGAAAACTGACCCTGAACCCTAAAAATACTCCCTTACCCAAAATTAATTAATATTATTTAATTACCAATTAATTATTAATTAACAATAACAATAAAGTAAATATATTAGCACATTTGCTGTAATTAATTTAATTTAATAATTAATATTATTTTCCCCAATTAATTAATTAATAATAACAATAAATTATATATAAAAATGACTACAATTAATGTAATTAAATAATTAATATTAATTATGTAACAAATAATTAATAATCATAAATATGTACAAAATTATATTAATTATTTAACTAATTAATAGAAATTAATTACCAATTAATTATTAATTAAAATATGTACAAACATATATCAATTAATTAATTATTATTAAATTACTTCCCACACTATTCCCCTATAAACCCATAACCCGCTACAGAACATATTTATCAATTAATCAATTAATTAAAAATAATTAAAAATTATTTCTCAATTAATTAATTAATAATTCCTACTAATTAAAAATTAATTTAACATAATTAAATTACTTCCCACCCTATTCCCCTATAAACCCACAACCCGCTACAGTAGTAAAAGACAATATTTAATTAAATTACATTAAAAATAAATAATAAAACATAATAAATACAATATAATATACACTAAATTTATTTAAAAATTGATATTAGTAACATCGAAGTTATTAATTTCGATATTATTGACATCGATATTTACAACTTCGATATTACTGATATCATACCAATATCGATATTAAGACTGTCGATATTACTTACCTTCGATATTTTGTCCCATCGATATTTTAACTTCGATATTTTTGTATATCGATATTTAAAAATCGATATTTTGTCTGTGTACCCCGTACTACAGTGCCACCCTTTCACGCAGAAAGGTCTCCGTAAACAGGATCCTCAACAATACAGTTGTCCACGACAGCTCTGTGGCACGTGGGCTCCTTCTTGCACCCCAAGCAGCTGCCTGCAGGTAGAATGGTACGAATTGGAGGCAGGATGGGACTAGGATGTCGGGATCACTGGTGGAGCTTCAGAACTGAGTTGCCATCTTGGGCGGCAGCCTGGCCACGCCCCCCTCAGGACCTCTGCAGAGTGGCCATGCAGCGGACACACCACCGGCGTGCCAAAGGCAAGCCCATTTGTGCCTGGAACGTGTTCAGCAACAGGGACCCTGGTTCTCCTACCCCACACCACCGCAGCCCTCTGAGCCCTGGATCCCAGGCACATCAACAACAACTGCTGCCTCACATCACAACGCACCACCAGAGGACCATTCTTCTGCCAGCACTGCCTCTGCACATGCAAAACTGAAGCAACCAGAGATTCCAGAGATAATGCAAACACGACTGCCACAGCACTACTCCAGTGCATTCTACTCAAAGCACAATAGCTCAGCAAACATGCCATGGAAATCTGGGACACAATCTCATCCCTCACCCCAGACATTATCTTGATTACCAAGACTTGGCTAAATCCCCCTCCGCATTGGACATTTCCATCACCACCCCTGAAGGCTACAAGATAACACACTGTGACCGACCCAGCAAACATAGAGGGGGAATTGCCATCATCCACAAGGACACCATCCACTGCACATGTCACCTTAAATGACTTGACCCCGATGATGGAGCACCTCAACTATCAAATCCATTCAGATGGGAAAAGCTCCATCGCAGACCTACAGACCACCAGGACAATGCCCTAGGTTTCTACAATGCCATCCCTGACCTCATCGCCCCAATTGTTATCAACTCCAAGCACTGTATCTCCCTACGGGAGCATAACTTCCACCCAAGGACCCCAGTGACACCAACACAACCAACCTCATGGAAAGGATGAGCAACATTAACCTCAAACAACTGGTCACCAAACCTACCAGCATTGCAGGACACACACTTGACTACATTTTGAATGAATGGGAATTTGTAAAGCGTGGAATAAGCCCAAGGGCATCAAGGTGCTCTGAACAGAAGAGCCTACAGGCACAGCCAGCATACATACTCAGACTCTTTTCGCCTGAAACATCCAGGTCTAAAGGGTCTTACGGAAGACTGAGTGAACTTGCTGGCCTGGGAGGGGAACTGGGAGAGAGTTTCACGCCTTGGCCACGGCCTGTGAAAAGGCTCTTCCACCCCATCTCATCTTTTTGAATCTAGGAACCACGAGCACATTTTTATTAGCTGACCTGAGATTCCTAGAAGGAGCGTACCTATGGAAAATATTCTTTATGCCCACTGGGCCATGTCCATAGTATGCATTGTGGGTGAGGAATAGGGTCTTGGATCTTTTCACATCAAGCTACAGAGTCAAGTACAATCACTTCTCACAATTCTCCTGGAATGATCACTGCAACACCAGTCCCCCAACTCCACATTCAGAACTTGGAGAAAAAAAATTGGGAAGATCAGTAGAACAATGCTCTCAACTCCCACCTCCCAGGCACAATATTCAACCCTGGCCGGCCTGTGAAGAACTTCTCCCAGTGGATCACAGAATGCACCAACACAATTGTCCAAAACAAGCCCGGCAAGTCTAAAGACCTGCCAGAATAGCCAGGTGGTTCACTGTGGAGCTAACATCCACTAACTGCAACTGCCAACAAATAGAATGGAAGTGGTGCACCAGCAAAGAGACAAGAGACCACACCACTTTCAAAACAGCATTCAACCAGTAGCCTTGCCTCCTGAAAGTTACAAAGAGGAAAGCCTTAGCAGACCGCATAGAAGCCAGCAGAAACCACAGCAAGGAGCTCTGTGTCATCGTGAAAGAGTTGTCCAGCCCCACAGCTGCTGGGAACAAGATCACCACCCTCCGAAGAAATGTTTGACACCCTGACAGACTTCTTCCATGACAAAAACTAAGTCATCTACGAAAACTTCAAACTTTAACCCCTCACCGCCGACAGCATCAGCCTACTTACAACCATGGACACAAACCCTGAACACCTGCTCACCCATTTGGACTCTCTTACAACTGAAGCCACAATCTCCATCATGAACACTGAGCACTCAGGAGCACCCACGGACCCCTGTCCCCACCACATCTTCAACCTCGGGAGCAAGATGATTGGTGATGAGCTCAAGAAAGTTCTGAACACCTCCATCACTTCAGTCTCCTTCCCTGAGAAATGTAATCACGCTGAAGTGAGACCCGTCCTGAAGAAACCAACTGCTGGAGAACCAGGGACCTCCCGACTCATCTCCCTCACTCCACCACATCAGACACCTGGGTGACGCCATCAAATGGATTGCCTTATACCTCATCGCAAGAGCCCAGAGAATCCATCTCCCACCATTCACCTTTGGATCGAAGAAGATGATCTTTGGTATCCCACATGAATCATCCGTCAGCCCCACCCTCTTCAACATGTATATAGACCCCTTGGCCAACACCACCAGATCTCATGGATCCAACATCATCTCCTACACTGACAACAACCAGCTCATTCTCTTGCTGTCAGAAGGCACCTCCACCACCAGAGCCAACTTCCACAGATGTACGATGAATACTGCAGACTGGATAAAGGTCAACTGTCTTGACCTCAACTCAGACAAGACGCAAGTCCTCATCTTTGGGAACAACACTTCACCATGGAACAACGCATATTGGCCTGCTGAACTAGGCCAATCCCCTGCACTGACAGACCATGCCTGCAACCTCGGCATCATCTTGGCCAGTAAGCTATGCACAAAGAAACAGGTCAACGCAAGCTCTTGAGGTGGCTCCCATTCAACACCAGAAGTACCATCACTTAGGCCATCATCACTAGCAGGCTGGACTATGGGAACACATTCTATGTAGGAATCACCACAAGCCTCCTGAATAGACTATAGACAATACAAAGCTCAGCGGTAAAACTCATCCTTGACCTCCCCAGACGAACCCACATCACATAGCACTTCAATAAGCTACACTAGCTCCCAATCCACACATACAGCATGTCAACTAATGCATGGCCTTCCACCAACCGACAAGACACCTATGACCCGCCTCCCTCTTTCTCGCAGTCACCCCATGGATCTGCTGAGGCAACAGCGAAGGACACTCCTTCTCACACCTGGCAGCCAAAGTTTGGAATGACCTACCCCTGCACCTTCATCGCACTGGGAATTCAGGAAAGGACTCAAGAGTAGGCTGTTCGAAAGAACAGCGCACTGCAAAGAAGTTAGACACTCCAGACCCTTGAGAACCTCATGAGTGACCCTCACAGATGATTTGCAGTGCTTTATTAATGATGTCATGGTTGATTGAAATATAAATGTGTTTTTCAGGAACTGACTATGAGCTACAATATAGATTCCATCCATTTATGAGTAGAAACTGCTAGCTATTCTTTAAAACCTTTCTTTTATGCTTGCAGCTTAATGAGCAATAAAGAAATGGAAACAAACACTCTATAAGTATGGTGAGAAGGCAGGTAGACTCTTGATAGCGAAAGTTCACCAAACAGCATTACAGATGACCACAGCTGCTAATCATGATTTATAGGGCTGTCTCCTTAAAACTCCTCTTGACGTTGCTGAGGTCTTCAACTCTCCATATCAAGAACTATACTGCTCAAACTGTGATGACATTGACATATGAGGCAAACTGTGTATGTTAACTAACCATTTTGACTCCTGGGGGCCGGGATCCAGATGACAAAATTGCTATGGAAGAAATAGTTGAAGTCATATGCAACCATTCTACGTGAAAATCACTATGAAATGGTAGCTTTTCAAGATGGGTAAGTTGTCTTAACCTACCTAATGTACAATGCCTATAGGAGGCGAGGATCAGAGGTTCGATGTGCCCTATTTCTATAAGACTCACCATAGCTGTTATCCCTAATAAAGGTAAGTATATATATGACAGACTGTTCTAGGTACCGTCCAATAGCTTTAATCAATGTAGATGTTACAATCTTGGCAAAGATCCTGGCAACTAAGTTTCCCAAAGTCATACCATCTTTGGTCCACATGACCCAGGTATGTTTGTATCAGAAGGTCTAGCCTTCTCAATAAAAGGTGAGAAATCTTTTGATGGAGTATACATTTCCTAGACCCTCAAGAGAGCTGGACTTGGACCCTCAAGAAGACTCAAATAAGATTTTATACCAAGGTTTACTGGCTGTATGAATCCCCTTCTACTAATGTTGTTTCTTATGGTTTTCTGTCTAAAAAAATCACATTCAAACAAGGCACTAGCCAGGCTTGCTGCTGTTCTTGTTCTTCTTGGAAGTAGAGGCATTATTATCCGTAATCTAACAATTGTGTGCTTCTTAAGGGAGGCTGGATTCACGATAGACTGAGTATGGCATTCCTAATCCTATACACAGCTGATACATTACTCAGACTCCCTCGCACTGTCTCTTATGTACCTGCTGTGAATTGCCTAATGAATTATTTCTCTTTTCTTTATGACTGGCAAACTCAATGGCACTTCTAGGAAATCTCAGACACCTTGGTCTCACTTGGCCCGTTTCCTCAATTGTCAACATCACATTTGACAAGCCAGCAACTATGTCCTGGAAAGTCCACATCCTAATCAATTTCAAAATACCCATCCTGCCCCACAACAGACCTACCACCACTGGAACCGCCACTGAGCTGGAAAAGCATCACAAAAAGAGGAATGAGCTTCTGCCTTCTCCACGCACCTGCGTGAGCACACCAGCATCTTGCTGAAAGTCAGAACAAGTTCTCTGCACACGTATCACTTATAAATGAGTTCTTAAGTAAGAACCAAACAAGTTAAAGAAAATTTCAAATGAAAATGGTCAAAGTACAAATGTAGTTTGAATCGTTATTTATTGTGCAGTCTTGATCAGTACAAACAAAGATACAACCAGCCGACACGTGTTTCGTCACACCGTGTGAAGGTAGTGACTCTTCAGGGCTGTTGGCTTTATTGTTGGAAGTACCTGCATGCAGGTCCAAGGAAACGAACCGACGTGGTGTAAGTGTATGGAAGTGCGAAAACGTAGGCAAACCGGCTGGGCTGGAATGCTCAAGAAGCCATCTGCTGACCCAGCCACACTTTCCTTCAGATCCATCTCCCAGCTATCATTCCCGGCAAAGTTCTTGGGCATCTAATCATTTAATGCCACACCAATCATGTCAGCTACCTCTAGTTCCTTGAGGCCACTCAGTCTGGATTTAGACCTAACTACAGTACAGAAACGGCACTCATCACCATCACAGATGACATCCGCAAGATCGTTGACGCAGGAGACCCAGCAGTCCTCTTTCTCCTGAACCTGTCTGCAGCATTTGACAGAGCATTTACATTGCCTCACTTGCCCTTGATCCTTACGTTTTCAACTGTGGGAACAGTAATATGCCAATGCATTTTGGAACATGCAGCTCTTTTTGTAGGAAATCCTCCCCTAATACAAGGAATCCTATAATATTGGAAATACTAACATAACTTTCTGTTATTACAAAGCATATCTGTTTACATTGTGTGTTTATAAGAAGACTAACCGTTTCTCCATCCCCCCTTGTTAATTAAAGGTTCTGTCATTGTCAGGTTACACAAAACCTTTAAAAAGGTCCAATGGGAGGGATAAAACGAGGAGGATATATGATGCTGGTGATCATGCCACTGCTAAGTCTTTCAACTTTATAGAAGCTTTCCGAATATTGGATTTCTAAACTGTTGAACTGTACGACCATCCAATGAACACATTTTATCCCATACTGTGAAGCCCTGAACAAGTCTCTTTTGGAGACGAAGTACGTAGGCTATGGCTATGATCATTTGTTCATGGAATATTAAAGAAAAATCCTTTTAAGAAAAATAAAGTGAAACTACCTCAAGAAACACGCATCTTGGATTTGATTTGAATGTTTCTTTGTGTGCCAATTGTTCTTGAATTTTGATGTGACAAGTTTATACTATACTGTATAGTGCTGAACCTCTTTGCATCGAATGTTGTTGTAGGACTGGTTCCTATTTTTGATGAGCATAGAGGGGAGTGCTCCTTGGTTTCGTGCACTATTCGACACCTTGACACATTATTAACTTGTTGATTGCAGTGTCAAATAGACTCTACCCTCAGTCTTTTGGTTTCCAATGGAAGGGATACTCGAGTCCATCTCTCCCCAACCCCACCAGTGACCAAATATATGGGAATTTGAGGGCCAGCGGTGGAAGCAGAGAAAACAAAGGACTGTACCACTTCTGCATCATCATTTGGGTCGTTAATGAGGTCCTTGGAATTTAGTTAATCAATGCAAGGCCAGGAAGATGTGTTCAATTCCTTGGTTGTTCAGAGATGTACACCTAACTGTAGTTGTGAACTGATGTTCCCGAACTCTATCTCTGCGTAACCAAAGCTCTGTAATTTGATGTGGAATGGGCAATTCATGGAAACTAAACATGCAAACAATAAACATTCCAAATATATGTGTAAACTAATATTTCTCCTTATGCTTTGTATAACTACTACAGGCGTCGTAAACACATATGTGATCATCCTCTTTGTGTTCTCCCTTTTTCTTCATAGGATACCGTAAGAGATTATACCTCAGGCTTAAAAGTTGAGATAAAAGTTAGCTCAAAATTCATTTCAAAGTTTGTTTAACCAGCAATACACTTCAGAATACATCACTGAATGTACAGAATCAGAGATTATACCGTTCAAAGCTAGTCTGCATCAATCACACAATTTTGGGATACCTCTCTGTGCTACATTGGTCCATATACCTAACCTTTAAGAAGCAATTAATCTCTTGAGGGAAATATGCAATCATTGTTGTGATGTCCTGGCTTCAACAAAATGGTAGCTGGACAGTCTAGACCAAGACACATTAAAACATGAGGAAAGTTAAACATGACATTCCAAGATGGCAGCTCACTCTATGGAAATATGCAAAAGGTCATGGCCTGCGGAGAATCGTAGTTCACTGCCAGCAGGTTTCCACACAGTGCACAATTTCAGAATAGACAGCACTAGCAATGATGATGTCTAGTCTTTCCTACTGCTGAAAGGCACCCAGTGTATGGTGCCGGTCTTAGGGCGGGGCAATCTGTGCCACTGGCCTGGGAGCCAAGCATGAGGTGGCGCTCTTTGCATTAAAGGCCAAGGATAGATAAGAGCAGCCTGCAGAGATGCTTTTATGCCTGGCCTTTTTAGGGATTAAATACAAAATATTGGAAATAAAAACAATGGTATTTAGTTTTGCGTTTAATGCACTTGACAGAGAGATCTGGGATTTCCCTGGTCAGAGTTTTGGCGCATGATAAAGAATCATAAAGATGTTAATGTTCCAGCTGGGAAGCTCAACTTGTAACATGCAGATTGCATTATTTGTATTTTTATATGAAGTGATTCCTTAGATACTAGGACGTAATAAATTACAATCGAAAAATAGTTAATTGAGTTATAAATGGGCATCCAAGCGCCACATGCAAATTACACACATAAACTTACAACCTTATTTTTTCCTCAATCTGTTGTTATTCTAAGATTCCTAATTCTGGGGTAGCAATACTATGTGATTAGCATCACATACATTCATTGTGTTGAGTTTCAAATGCTGAGTAAGCATGGGCGGAAAATCCGTTTCGCTCGCGGATTTTGCGGATTTTCGGTAAATTCGCAATCCGCGAGATTCGCGAATCTCCCGCAAAATCCGCGAGCAGCGGATTTTATGGCTTGCTCGCACTGTTCGCGTGAGTTCGCGGCTTTCCAGTACAACTTCGCGCCCCGCGAATAAGCGCTAAATTGCAGAAATACGATCTTAGCAAAACTGAAACTACTTACCAGGTTCAAAAGTTCAGGCTCATCATTAGTAGCCATTTCCTGTAGTGCTTCCTGAGGGGCCCCTCCATAGTTCAGTTGCCAGTTGGAACTATTATGTGACCCTGCTCTGAACCTCAGAATAGTTACACATATGCCACAAAGGTCCTGAATTACAGCTAAGGGAGACAAGCAGGAGCCAGGCTGGAAGTTCAAATCCATTAATCAGCCCCTAATTCATTATTGTCAGTTGGGGCAGGGCAGGTGTTGTAACTAATTTTGCAACAATGAAAGCACTTAGCAAGTGCAAAAGATCACTAACCAGGAAGCACTATGGAAGCAGGTGCCAGCTAAAAAAATATTCTGTGACACATTAATCAGCCCCAAATTAATTCAGGTCACTTGAGGCAGGGAAGGTGTGCTTTGCTTTGCCACAATAATGTAAAACTGGACAACCAGAGGGTGCTGTGATGAAACAGAGGGTGGCATGGGTGGGCCAGAGGGTGGCATGAGTAGTCAGAGAGTGGCAGTGGTGACAGAGAGTGGCAAACACAAAAAAAAAAAAAATCCGCAAATTCGCGAGAATTCGCAGATTTTGCGGATTGCGAGTTCGCAAATCCGCAAAATTCGCGAACGCGAGATTCGCAAAATTCGCCCATGCTTAATGCTGAGGTTCTGGGGCAGATTTGCAAACACTTGACACATGAATTGCATCGTATTGTTTTTGGGTTTACTTTTCAGCAGAAATCCTGAATGGCAATGGAAAGTAGCTCTAAACCAACACAAAGTAGCACTATGCACAACTTTGCATCACGGACATGTTCTATGGTTGGTACATGGATGTTGTCATGCACCCACTGAGGGATTTTAACACTAGTCTTAATCTACCAACTTTGGTAGAATGGGATGTGCACTAAAAAAGTATGCCTCCTCGAGGTAGATGTTAAGTTGGAGAAAATATATATTTTCTCCAAACCTTTCTAACTTTGTATGTGTGCTGCACCATACAGCACACATATCAAGTGGAAAAGTGTTAAACTTTATTAAAGCATATAATTTTGTGACAACAGGATACCCTTCAAATATAAAACCTATGCTAGACAATACGCTCACACTTTGGTGTAAGGGTGTGTTCATTGGTGCAAGGAAGACTATGGTACACCAGTACTAGAAAGGAGAGCAACAGTACCATCTTTGTAGGTATGGTGCTGTTAAGTTCTCTATTTGTTACACAACAAAGCACAGAATGAATGACTTGCAGCTCCTACATCTTTCAGTCCTCATTGTCTTAAGTAACATTTCCTATAGGTGTATGACTCATTGTCTTTGTATAAAATGAGTGATCTAACACTCTACATTACAATGAGTAGCGCTATAAAAAAATAAATGTGAGCGAGGGGTTAATCAGAGACGAGTGGCACCATTGGAAGATGGTAGTCAGGGAATCCATGAAGGAGGTCAATGCGAGGCGGTGGGAGGCAACAACAAAAATGTTCCTATACTGGACCCAACCAACGCTAAAGCTGGCAACACCAGCTTGATGAACATGGGACACACAGACAAGTAAGCCGCACCTCCAGTCCCACATCTCTTTAATCTCATAGAAGTTCTTCTTTTAGTTCAAATGCACCCTGATCAATACTGATCTCAATTTCTCCATCATACCTTAGCAGATCTACATACTATAAAACTCCTATTTGTCCCACAGTGATGTGTAGTATGTGAACTCACTGGCCTTCTATGAATTTTAGGTACCATATTAGATATCAGAAACCTAATAGCTCAAACAGTGGTGGTGATCTTTACATTCCCAGCCTTATACTATAAATAAGCATTAAAAAGATCTCTCACATTTAATAGCTCTAGTTAAAGAGAATATCTTTTACATGTAAGTGACTATGGCTAAAAAATGAATTCTTTTTTTCTAATTAAGTTAGTATTATTGTCTAGTCATCCTAATTTTGTCTCTCTGCATGATAAATAGTGTCAGACATCTTGCAGTTAAAGTTCCAACTATCACAAAAGAGGTTCTAAAAGTGTAAGCTAAGGTAAGGAATTTCAGAAGAACCAACATTCAACTGTTGTACCAAATACATTCAAAGAGGTTATTTGAATTATTTTACTGAATTTCACTATCAAAGCAGACATTTCTGAATCATCAGGCTTTTTTCACAGCACAATATACAACTGAAACAACTAAAGGGCCTATGCCCAAAGATAAAGAACACCAAAATGATGCTGGTGTGTAAAAGTCACAAATTATAAACCAATTATTTGCAACAGTTCCTTTAATATTGTAATGCAATACAGTTACAGGGAAGGTCTCCGGGAGGTTCTCGCCACTCCAGGTGCCGGAAAAATTAAATGGCTCAATTCTGTTAAATTAGAACTGGAGGCCTTAGGTCTCTCAACTATGTGGTCTGACCCCCAGAACATGTGCCATATCCTCTCTAAAAAGGATCTAGCCAGGTCATACCGAGAAAGCAAACTTTCCCTGATACTCAACCACCAACACCTCGGGTCCTTGACAGCTTCCTTTTTGTCCCACAAGGTGAATTACAATATGGAACCTACTCTAGATAAAATTTATCCCTCCCTACTGAGAAAATTATATCTCCAGTGGAGACATGGATCTCTCCCCATCAGAACTCTCACAACCAAATGGAGTCATGATCCAAGTAGCACCTGTCCAGCATGTATAAATTCGGAAGAAAGTGAGATCCACATCCTTTTTTTCTGTCCAGTTTATCATGGGATCCGTATGCACTGGATTCTCCCCCTATGCAGGAATCTGGGATTCAAGAAGTGTCTGTCCGCATTTAGAGTCTTAAAAACCGATTTGTCCGACCATATTGTGTTCGCTATGGCCAAGTACTTGGGTGCCCTCTGGTCCATCAGAAGGAAATGCCTCAAAACATAGACTTGAGTACGGATCTGTTTTTAGTATATAAGGATTCTTTTCTAGCAATGTTTTTATGAATTTTACAATTCACTGTATAAATCATTTAAATGAATTGTTTTATATAATTGTCTTTTATGGTAAACTTTTACCGAAATAAAGATGTTCTGAACTGAACTGTAATGCAACATATTTACAAATAGCTTATGTCACAAAATCTCCAATCATGGGGGTTGCAGAGTGACCTCATTAATGAATATTTAATAGGCAATTCCATATTTCTCGCCCTCTCAGGTTGGCTACAAACACAGCGATAGTTGCCTTAAGAAATGCTGCTGGTGCCACTTAATCCGGTGCTGCTTAAAAAATATATAATTCCAATGAAAGAAAACATCAGGGGGAAAAGTATTGAAACTGTGGACCACAGTCTGCTTTCCCTGAGGTCAGCTGGCTTGATACCCAAGTGAAAGTCTGGTAGGTTTCCCTAGGTAACGGGCAAGTCTCGGACAAAATGTCTCTGCTATCCTCATCGACAGAATGGGTCAATTAACAAAATGAAATCTTGATGTTTCGGGGGCTTTTGATGCGTTTTGGGCTTTTCCTGTCATGGGTGATAGGCAGAGTCAGACATGTTTGGTGATGTTTTTATTGGTAGAAGTGAAGGTACAAAGGGTAGTAAACATTTTGTGGATCAAAGTAGATTAAGAAACTCAAGAAATGTGAGGAAAACCTGTAATCTTATCTAAAGTTTGATGTTTCTTTGTATTTGATGTTACATGATTTAGCTATGGGTTTCATGCTTGTTTCCAACGCAAACTGCAAGTAGGTAGAAACAAAAAAATACACAAAATCAAATACCACTTAGGCACGTGCAATAGGGATGTAGGCCGTTACTCCGCATACTTTTACTCCGCATACCGTTACAACGCGACTTTTACAACGCATACCATTACAACGCATAGCGCTTTGAGGTGCTGGATAGTGGTAAGTATAATTTACTATTCTAACTCCAGTCCCCGTGGACCCTAGGGAAGGTGTTGGATAGTAAATTATACTTATTCCCTATCCTAGAGCGCCCCCCAGCGCAATGCGTTGTAATGGTATGCGGAGTAAAAGTCGCGTTGTAATGGTAGTGCGGAGTAAAAGATGCGTTGTAACGGGTGTATACCGTGCAATAGCTATGCTTTTTCTTCACACCTATGTCAGATCCTGAAAGCTAGGAAGAGGGCGGTATCAGCACAGGAAACCTCCTTTTAACCATACACTGTTGCTGCGCAGCCCTTTTTTCAATAAAAAAAAACTCAAATGTTTGACATACATGGCTATTTTCATGATTATATCTGTGGAAATGCAGATTTTACACAGTTTTAATGGGAAGAAACCATGATCTATTATTATGCATCACTCCTTTATTGCCCTCATAAACAGCAGCAACAACAAATTTAGAATTAGTATAGAACATCCTTAAAATTCGAGTCCAACACCCAAAAAACATAACCTTCATCCATGCATATGACTGTTGTTGCCAAGAATCTTCTCCAATATCTTCTCCTTAGTTCTGTCCTGGAAAAGCAATAAACATTAAACACATTAAAAGGGTTGGGTTCAAATAGAGAAGGATAAGATTAACCTCTGTGTCTTTAATAAAATCATGATTTTTCCCCATTAAAACTGTGGAGAATCTGCATGTTATGGCCAGGCATAGAGGCTCATCCATAACTCTTTTTACAGCAATTGCCACAGTTTTAAAGTAGAAACTCTTAAACGTTGATTCACTTGACCAATCAGCTCCTTCATAATAGTACTTGGACTTCCATCTATTACAAAAGCTTTACTTGCCATCGTCCTCTCGGTCGAATGCGCTACATACACACTAAAATCTACTCCTGCTAACTTCATCACCTCCTTTACCCACTTTACCAAAGTAGGCACAGATACTGCTCTGAAACCCTGCCTATAAGAAATTAGCAACTGTGAACATCCTTGCTCTCTCAACCCCACAGTCCTTTCCTCATATTGTTTCAGACATCATTCCACACACAGCAAGTAACGTTTCTCCAACCTTCGATAGAAATTCTTTCTAGACATAGTTTTAGTGAGCTTTCATAACTCAAAACACACACCCTCTGCCTGAAAACTTCTAGTAGTCATGTTCAAAGCTCTTGAATCCCAAACCCTTTTAAAAGCCACCAAATATAACAATAGCTCCTTCTTCCATGACAACAATTTTAATGACATCAACTCATTACATCCCCATACTTCTACTTCCTTCAACACCTGCAACTCATCTCATAAAGATGTATCCTTCGCCTTAGGAGGAATCTCCATTTGCACTTCCTTTACTGTTCTTTACCCAAAGCATGTTGCTCAACCGGAATTTCATCCATAAATGCATGCCCTGCTGAAATTGCTAACCTGCTTAAGTTTACTGAATTGTATGTTAATCCCTGCTTAAACAATTCTGACAACTGATTCATTACCTCTACCACAGGTGCTAATACAGGATCCAAAGCCCTTGCTGCACACCAACCAGACCATCTTCTCCATTCTGATGTGTACACCTTTGATGTTCCTTGCACCCATGACTCCTTAATAAGCTCTTAAGCTTCCTGTGATAACCCAGACACCTGCCATGCTCTCATGAAATCAACCATCCCATCAAAAACAACTGACCTCCTGTTACCAAGTTGTGACAATTTCCCTGGGCATCCAACATCACCTGCGGAAAACAAGGTAATAGCATTGGATAGTCAATCAATACACTAATCACATCCGCCAACCACAGCTGGGACAAAATGGAGTAATTAACTCCAACCTCTCTCTCCTGACCTCCATGAGCACCCTCTGAAACAACGAGAAAGGTGGGGATGCATACAGCCTCCCTTTACTCCAATCCTGAACGAAAGCATGTACTCTAAATGCCTCCGGGTCCAGTCTCCTACTGTAAAATATCTGTAGCTGAGCATTCATCATGTCTGCGAATAGATCCACCTATAACAGATGCCACCTTTGGTCCAAACTCAAAAACACCTCTCTGTCCAATCTCCAGTTCCTTGCATTCTTTAGAGTCCTCAAATACCTCGAATACCAATCCACCTTTGCATTGTTCTTCCCCGGAATATGTTGCGCCTGAACCATAATCTGCCTGCCCAAGTAATAACTCCAGAGTTCCTTTGTCAACTCTGCCAACTCCCTCGATTGTGGGCCTCCTAACTTGTTGACATAGCGGACCGCTAAAACACTGTCCATTTTCAGCAGCACACAACACTTCACCTCATTCTTTACAGAACTCCACACTGCGAATGATCCAGCCAGTAACCCCAAACAATTGATATGCACCTCTTTCTCTTTCTCTGACCAGCAGCCCCCTGTTGTCACCTATCCTCACCTTGCTCCTATCCCTACGGACTTGCACCCGATTCTATCACCACCTCTGTAACCTACCTACAAAGGAACCTTCCATTTCACCACTCTTTGTTCATTAACCACCAATTCACCTCTTGCATTGCCCCCTGACTCATCTCTATTATTTGTGAATGCTTTGCTCCCAAACATAAATGATAATCTTTCAATCTTTGAAGAGCCCGGTAATACAGGGGAGCTGGAAAAATCATCTGAATAGACTCAGAGAAAAGTCCCAACAACCTTGCTATCTGATGCAGAGATTTTTGATCTGACTGCCTCACTTTCCTCAACTCCTTCTATATCTTTTTCACCATCTAAATAGGTAACATCAACACACATTCCAAGGTCTGTATCCGGAAGCCTAAAAAAATAATCTCCTGCACAAGACTTATTGTTCACCACAAACCCTAAATCCTCCAACATCTTCAAAGCTACCTCTGTCTGATCTATAGCCAACTCTCTTTTCTCCACCATGTTCAAAGGCACTATCAACCTTACCTCGCTCGATCTCAATCAAGCCAGGTTTGTGAAAGACCATGGAGCTGATATCAGCCCTAAAGGCAGGCTCTTGAATCTCTGTTGCCTTCCTTTCCATCTCCATCCAAATACATCCAAGCCAGTATTATTGGTATGTGCTCCTCGCACAAATCAAAAGCTTTTATGAATGGACCCTAAATGTCAATGAGTCTATCTTGGCACCCCTTCAGGCCCTTATCTAACCCTTTCAAAGGGTCGCTTCCAGTTTTGTTGAGGAAACTCAAAGTCGTTTAGGCTACCTTAGACTGCAGGATAGGTTTTGGGCACTCAGTACGTAGCCTTGTCTGAACCTCCATAGGGAGTTTCATGCATGTCCAGTATGAAACATATTGAGACCACATGTTCTGCTGGTGACCCCTGAAGTGACAAGCAGGGCCGGACTGAGAACAGAAACCGGCCCTGGCAAACTAATCAGCTGGCCTCCCTGGGTCAGGGGGAGTGCAGCTGAGCAGTTTGCGACGGCCGGTTTCGGCCGATTTTGTTACTGGGGCCGACATTACCGACCCTGGTAACAAAAACGGCCCCCCAGGGGCCCAAAACCGGCCCCCACCCTAGCGGCCTACCGGGGAAACGCCTGGTGCCCGCTATGGCCAGTCCGGCCCTGGTGACAAGGGCTGTTGTATTAGTAGAGGATCAAACATCTCCTCACCCCGACGGTCAACAAAATCACCCATTTCCAAATGCATTTTTTTGTCCCAACTTCTTTTTCTTACACTTAACCATTCTTCTTCAGTCTCATCTAGATCAGATGGGCATGATTACTCTGTATATCCACTTGAAGATGTGTCATCACATGCCACACCATTATTGCTTTTCCCTTTTGCCTTTACAACATCTGCATTGGCATTATAGCACCTTCTGACTCTGGCGTCTTCAGCCCAGACCCTCTATTTCCTTTAAGCATTAAGCTCTATTTTCCTTTCTTTTTGACACTATTTTGGTGCTTCCATTCTTAGAATCACTAGTTACTGCATCAACTTCCCCTATTGACCAAAACTTCTCATCCACATTCCTCAATTTGCTTTTGTTTTAAATGACTCTCTATACTACTATCTAGTTTCCTAGCTATTCTCTCTGCCAAATCTTGAGACATTTTTTCTTATTTTCTAACCCTGAGTGGTTAACTCTGCTAAACCTGCGGAGTTTGTGGAGATTTGCCTACTCCGCACTCCGTGGCAAACGCGGAGTAGGCAAACACTCTGCCTCCGTGGCGGAGCAGAGTTAGCCACTCCCTCCCGCTCTCAAATGCTTTAAAAAGATATATAGAAGGCACTTACCTGTGTTTCTGCCACCACCCCTGCCTGGCTGCTCGCCTTCCTGTGCCTCTCCCATCCTCAGCATCCTTCTTCATAAAAAAAACACTACGTTGTACGTCCTTCGAGTGCACATGCGCAGGTGCAAGTCTTACAGCGGAGTGTTTTTATTTATGAAGAAAGACATCGAGGACGCGAGAGGAGCAGGATGGAGAGCGGCCAGGCAGGGAAGGCAGCAGAAACACAGGTAAGTGCCTTCTTTATATCTATTTAAAGCATTTGGGAGTGGGGAAGGAGGGGAGCGGAGCTATGCAGAGCTCCACAGAGCCTATAAGTTACCCCTGAACAATCCTTATGAACCAAGAATTGTGTGTAATCTCTCTCCATGTCAAAACAAACTGAGCTAGTCTCATGCTTTGTTCTACACAGGTACATGAAAGGTAATTTACTAAACTCACTTGTTCCACCTCTTGCTCTTCTCTCACTCCGTTATCCATGCAACCTTGCTCTCTGCCTCTGAGGATAAACACCTACTTGCTCAGATCTATGCCCACATCCATAGGGTCTGAAGCCATGAGTGAAAGTACCACAAGTGATCCATTGTCTTGGGCAGGGGAATCGAGCCCGCATTCTGCCGTTCCCAACAAAAACCTTATGTATGCTGTTCTGCACTTTTTGTAATGAATTAAAAGTGCTGACATATCTGCACATGTCCTTGACAAATCCCTTGTCAAACAACATCCCATTATTCTCTTTACCAAACTCTTTAATTGATAATTCTGCTAATTTTTTATCTATTTTCATTAAGATGCTTTTGCATCTTTCTATTCACAAGGCCACATTGGAATTGTCCAGTAATCAGATCACTCTCTGGACCCCCAGGTGAACCTCAAATACATCTAAGCCAGTATTATTGGTATGTGCCTCCTCGCACAAATCAAAAGCTTTTATAAATGGACCCTAAATGTCAAAGAGTCTATCTTGGCCCCCCTTCAGGCCCTTATCTAACCCTTTCCAAGGGTCTCTTCCATTTTTGTTGAGGAAACTCAAAATCCTATAGGCTACCTTAGACTGCAGAATACGCATGTGCAAGTCTTAAAACGTAGTGTTTTTTTATGAAGAAAGACATCGAGGACTCAAGAGGAGCAGGAAGGAGAGCGGCCAGGCAGGGGAGGTGGAAGAAACACAGGTAAGTGCCTTCTTTATATCTATTTAAAGCATTTGGAGTGAGGAAGGAGCGGAGCGGAGCGGAGCAGAGCTCCAAAGAGTTTTTTTCAAACTCTGTGGAGCTACGCATAGAGCCACTACGCAAGCTCCACTCAGACCCAATATTTTCTCTCATTTTAGCCTCTAAATTGTTTCCTTTATCCTGCTGCATAGTTATAACTGTTATCTTTCCATCAAATCCAATACTTGCAATTCCCGTTTGCACCCTCTAGATTTCCAAATCGCGATTGACTGAAACCCATCCTCCCAAAAAACACTGTATGACTAGGCAATTATTTCATGATATAAATATTATGCCCTAAATATGATTACCTAATCATGAATGCTTTTTTGTCCTTCATTTTCCAATCCAATAAAATGGCCACCACATGCAATACATACGGCGTCCCAGTACCGCCAAATATCAACTCCAAACATGCATCACGACAATTACTGACAGGTGCTAGACAACCTTTCCTCAGCCACAACCACCTGCCTTCGCATGCCTATTCTCTTAGTCTACAGCATCGTAAAATATGCAGGTAAGTGTTTTTTTATATCCCAACAGCCTCTGCTGCCGTACAATTATTGTTCCCCTTTCAAACAAACTTTAAAAAAAAAAATAATCTGCCTTCTTGCGTACTCATGTGCTTTCATAAAACATATATACCATTAATTATCATACTGCAAAACACCAGTTGATGGACAAAATGCAGAACAATGTCGTGCATTCACCCCAGTACAGAGATCTGGGCCTAATTCCATTGTTTTTTGCACACCACACCACCCCAGTGGCCATATGCAAATCAGCCTTGACCCTGTGCCTCATGGGAACAGTCCAGCCCGAACTGCGAAACCATGTCTTCCCTGGACCGGAATCAAGCATCCTAGGACTGGTTTCTGGCTATCAGCCGTCAACAGCCAGGATAGCTTGACTCCAGTGGTGTGCAGAGCACGGGACTCACGTCTGAGCATACCCGTCCCACTCGGGGTGATGAATGCAAAACAACAGTTGATGGACAGAATGCAGAACAATGTCATACATTCACCCCAGTACAGAGATCTGGGCCTAATTCCATCGTTTTTTTCACACCACACCACCCCAGTTCAGACATGGCCATATGCAAATCAGCCTTGACCCTGTGCCTCATGGGAACAGTCCAGCCCGAACTGCCAAGCCATGTCTTCCCTGGAACGGAATCAAGCATCCTAGGACCCTTTCTGGCTATCAGCCGTCATCAGCCAGGATAGCTTGACTCCAGTGCTGTGGAGAGCACGGGACTCACGTCTGAGCATACCCTTCCCACTCAAGGTGACAAATGCAAAACAACAATTGATGGACAGAATGCAGAACAATGTCATACATTCACCCCAGTACAGAGATCTGGTCCTAATTCCATCGTTTTTTGCACACCACTCCACCCCAGTTCAGACATGGCCATATGCAAATCAGCCTTGACCCTGTGCCTCATGGGAACAGTCCAGCCCGAACTGCCAAGCTATGTCTTCCCTGGACCGGAATCAAGCATCCTAGGACCGGTTTCTGGCTATCAGCCGTCATCAGCCAGGATAGCTTGACTCCAGTGGTGTGGAGAGCACGGGACTCACGTCTGAGCATACCCGTCCCACTCGGGGTGACAAATGCAAAACAACAGTTGATGGACAGAATGCAGAACAATGTCATACATGCACCCCAGTACAGAGATCTGGGCCTAATTCCATCGTTTTTTACACACCACACCCCCCCAGTTCAGACATGGCCATATGCAAATCAGCCTTGACCTGTGCCTCATGGGAATAGTCCAGTCCGAACTGCCAAGCCATGTCTTCCCTGGACCGGAACCAAGCATCCTAGGACCAGTTTCTGGCTATCACTCGTTCCTCATGGAAATCTTACATTTCTGCTTGTTCCATAGCTATTTCAGTTTGCAAGATCGTTACTTTTTGCAGTCCAATGGAACATCTATGGGCTTTTCGGGAGCCCCAAGCTACGCGAACATTTTCATGATGAAATATGAGCTAGAGAACATACTGACTAAACCACAATGGAAATCCAACTTGCTGATGTTCAAGCGATACATAGATGACATCCTAATGGTTTGGCAAGGCACATCACAGGAGCTTGAACAGAACATAACAGAATTGAATACTATTAATCCTCGTATTCAATTTACCCACAAGATTGACGAACAACAAATCCCATTTCTAGATGTTCTGATCAAGGTCAACAATGGACAGATCACAACTTCCATCTTCACCAAACCCACAGACAGAAACAACGCACTGCTTTATCAGAGTTTCCATCCATGGTCACTCAAAAAACACCTCCCATACTCCCAGTTTCTCTGCATCAAACGGATTAACTCTGATCAAACCACTGGCATGCAGATGATGGACATCTCCAAAGACAGATACAAACAACGAGGCTACCCTGAAAATGTTCTCAATGAGGCAGCAACTAGAGCCTCCAAAGTAACTCGTGAGTCACTCCTAAAGAAAAAAACCATTCCACATTCCACCCAAAGGGAGGTTTTTTTATCCACGTACTCCACACAATCCAAACAAGTCAAATCCATCATTCTCAACCGATGGTCCCTGCTTCAATCCGAACCAGACTTCGGAGACATGTTTAGCGCGCAACCCCTGTTTGCATACAAAAGGGCGAATAATTTAAAGGAGATGCTAAATACCAAACCCCCACGACCCAAAACACAACACAAGGGTTTGCTTAAATGCATGAACTGCTCCAATTGCAATAATGCGATAACAGGCTTGTCTATGAACCACCCTAGATCCGGCAAGCCCATCTCTCTCAGATACACAGCAACTTGCAACACAAATTTTGTGGTTTATTACATAAAATGTCCTTGTGACCTACTTTATGTGGGCAAAACCGAACGAAGTGTGCGGACAAGAATCACAGAACATAAGAGTAGGATACGCACACACAATGCTAACTCCCCACTTGCCCAACATTGGCACACACATAGGCACAACATTGCCCAACTCAAATTTGGCATTTTGCAAGTTATTGTAGCCAATCCTGAACAAGATCGTGCCCAAATTCTCTCAAAACGTGAGACATACTGGATCTGGTACCTACAGACCCTGACCCCAACAGGATCAAATGACAAGTTTGAACTAGCATGTTTCATGTAATCTATCTTGCATTAGAGAGCATTCTTTTTTATTATATGGATTGTAGCACTCTCCTCACTTGTTAGATTGTGCACACTATAAGTGGCAGCACTACCATTTCTATTCAGGATATTGTTCCTTAGTCCTGAGTTTTGACTTTGTTGCTTTGTAAATATATATATGTTTTTCCGTTTCCTCTAAAATTGGCATCTTGTTAAAAAATCATAGGACCTGGTCTGATTTGCATCTTTCATTTGTTCTTTTGATTACCTAGACACTTTAAGTCCTGTTCCTACATGTTCCTGAACCTAGCGTCTCGAATTATACTAGAACACCACTCTAACATGGCGAGCACACTCCTAGTCCTCTTTCGTTTTCTATGCCCTTTCTTATAGAGCACCTCCGTGGTCTTCCTCGATTCACCCGCTGGAAGCACTTGGTTTCTTGGGAGCACCGGCGTTCCTCACTCGGTAAGATCCCCGGCAGTCACGCACGAGTCACTGTGCGTTCACTTTACCCCAAGACCACTATATTCTCATTTCCTCCGGTCTTTATGTTTTTAGGGAAGCTTACCTTTAAGACACTGCCAAACTGAGCGCGACTTTCGGCGCCGTTGAAAAAGGTTGAGCCACATCCCGCCCAGATCAGTAAGCGCGTTTCCTTTTTTAATCACTTCCCCTTTCAATTAATGTTTGGCACGTTTTACTCGGGGAGCACCTCAACAAATTTTTTTGGGGCACACGTCTGGATACTGCATTTTTTAATCACCAATGAAAGCAGCCCACTCCACCACAGACACTTTGAGGATTTCTTTTTTTCTGTCGAACACACGTGTTGATTTCCGGTTACTATGTTCGTTGTTCACAATTCACTATTACTCTTCACTGGTTCTTTGTTGCTCTAAGCCTTGAATATTGGACGTTTTTTCAATTAACACTCAGTGTTGTTTTCTCGAGCACAAATTCTGGCACTCTTGATATGATATGCCGCATATGTATTGACTGCAATGTATACTGATGTAGATACTATCTTGTTGTAGTTTACCCTGACGAAGGGCTGACTTTCAAGCCCGAAATGCATTGGGAGACAACTTGAAAACGGTGAATTTGAAAAATGCGCAATTTTGTGATGATACAACAATTTTACATGCATAAGAATTAAACAATCTTTGAACAACAGTTCACTTACAATATTTTGTGAAGATTCATTTGAATTGTTAATTTCTGTTTATGAATGTTGAACTTTGATTTCGAATGAGTAACCCATTAAAATTGTATAAACTATGAGCACTTACACTCCTAGGAGTGAATAGCGCAGTGCATTAGGTTCCTGAGGAGCTCTCAGGAAACTCTTCCCTCTATCACACGTCATCAGCCAGGACAGCTTGACTCCAGTGGTGTTGAGAGCACGGGACTCACATCTGAGCATACCCGTCCCACTCCGGGTGACAAATGCAAAACAACAGTTGATGGACAGAATGCAGAACAATGTCATACATTCACCCCAGTAGAGAGATCTGGGCCTAATTCCATCGTCTTGAATTTTAATGATCTATTCTTATTCTAAATTATTTGTTGCTGCTGTGTATGAGGACAATGAAGGAGTAATGCATAATATTGGCCTCCGTGCCTTGCCATATTATCCACAAACCCTGGGAACATTAGAACAACCAATATATTGGGAAAAAGAATGCAAATTTAGCAGGAATGCAAAACAACAGTTGATGGACAGAATGCAGTACAATGTCATACATTCACCCCAGTACAGAGATCTGGGCCTAATTCCATCGTTTTTTACACACCACACCACCCCAGTTCAGACATGGCCATATGCAAATCAGCCTTGACCTGTGCCTCATGGGAATAGTCCAGTCCGAACTGCCAAGCCATGTCTTCCCTGGACCGGAACCAAGCAGCCTAGGACCAGTTTCTGGCTATCACACGTCATCAGCCAGGACAGCTTGACTCCAGTGGTGTGGAGAGCACGGGACTCACATCTGAGCATACCCGTCCCACTCTGGGTGACAAATGCAAAACAACATTTGATGGACAGAATGCAGAACAATGTCATACATTCTCCCCAGTAGAGAGATCTGGGCCTAATTTCATCGTCTTGAATTTTAATGATCTATTCTTATTCTAAATTCTTTGTTGCTGCTGTGTATGAGGACAATGAAGGAGTAATGCATAATATTGGCCTCCGTGCCTTGCCATATTATCCACAAACCCTGGAAACATTAGAACAACCAACATATTGGGAAAAAGAATGCAAATTTAGCAGGAATTCATTTTGTGGATAAACAGTTACATATGCTAATGCACAAAGTGCTTCTAAATTAAACAACATGCTGAGAAAAGGAGGGTACAACAAGCCTCAGCAGTTAAGGGGTTAAACAGTGTTTAATGGAAAACACAATAAAAAATGTAAGTAATTCACTCCTTTCATGAAGGGGTTCCAAGATACATATGCTTTTTTTCACTATTGTAAGATAAATTGCCTCTATTTCCTCCTCAGATGAATGCCTTCTCTTACTTTAATATTGTAAGATTTTAGCACTTCTGTATAATAGTATGCTTAATTTCCATAAGATCATTAGCTATTTGGAAACAGTCATCCTATTTCCTAATGTAAGATTTGTCTTCATCTAATTGAATATGTGCTTTTCCCACAATCCACGGGGGCAATGAGATGTATGAATCACATATTAACTTTTGCAGATAAAAACTCTTTTATTTTAATTGGTCCACCAGTATGGGTATGACATTATTGCCAATTTCCACATTGTTGCAGGTATTCCAACTTAAGCAATGCTAAGTTTTATTTTCCTGGTGAAAAGGTGTTTGTTGCGTATCCATTTCTTTAGAAGTTGCTCTGACCAAGATAGTTTAAAAATTGTTGGAACACTCATACACAAACAATGATGTATACTTGAACAACCTTCTGATATGTTCATCAGTCTCAATATGTTTCCAATATTTATAAAGGATATTGATGAGCTCAATAGATTTTGATACAGATTCATAAAGGTAAATCTGAAGCTTGTTTTATTCGTTTGATCAGTAAATTTTCTTGTTTTAACTCAAACGTTCTTTACAGCACCCATTAGGATTTCATTATTACAGTCACGACTCAAAACGGAATTGCTGATTTTACTACTGAATAAACTCTTTCATATATTCAATTAGTGCTTTCCACAGGCTAATGATATATTAAAAGTATTGTTTAAAAAAAGAATATTTTTCCATAGCACCATTCACTGTTTATGATATTGTCACCCTACATTGTATGCAGAAAGATATTTGCATATGAAGGGGTCAGATGAGAAAGAATATTTTCCGTCAAACATAAAAAAAATTGTGGTATGAATGTGTATCTGTAAATGTTGTGAAAGTAACATTTTATTTGGCTCTCATGCACTAACCAAACTCCATGTTGTTGTACTAGCGTAAAAGGTAATTTATTAGGACACGGTTACTAACATACTAATAAACATTTGTTAACATTTACAATAATTCCAAAATATGAATCTTAAAATGACCCACACAGTATAATTCTCCCCGCACCATTTACAACTCTCCCGCTTCCACTTCCTCAGTAAGACCATATAATTTGCTTCCCCCTTTCACTCGCTGACCTCTTTCCATATACCCAATCTCTACAATTGCCTTCCAAACATCGTCCCTTTTAGAACCTTCACTTGCTCGTTGTATCCCATGCACAGCTATCAGTCACCTGCACACCCTTCCTCCCCCGAGGGGTGGATTTGTCTGTATATGACTCACCGCCTCTCCAAATTACCCCTATGCCCTGCAACCTGCCCTAAACTGGCAAAACACTGCAACTCCAGTACTGCCCATCTTCTTACAACATGAATGGTTTGTGGGAGGACTAAAACTCCCAACTGTCCTCCAGTGGTTCTTGGTGTCAGGAAGAGGCTGGAAACTCCTCTCCTGATACCTTTATAGCCCAAACTAACCTCGCCCTTCCCTCTTTCTCACCCTATCCCCACCTTGTCCTGTTGGCCAGCATGAAGCCCCCAGGGGAAGACTGGTCTGTGACCTTCACTTCCCCAGGGGACCGGCATTGATCCGCCTGTAAAAGCCACGCTGCACTCTCTAGTCCCTCTTCGTGAGAGATTGTTCATCAAATGTAAATAGATTTGTCAGATTGAATAATTCTTAAATATCATTAGAGGGTTTTAGACAACAATTTGAATGCTCAATGTATATACTGAATGTTTTTACTGACGTACCATGGAGGTTATCAAAGTCAGTGGTAATGAATTAATAAAATAAGGTATTGCTCGTCCTGGAAAAAAATGTGGCTGTTTACTAATTACAGACATAAAGACATACTTGGAAGCTAGGCGGTGATTAACCCGTTCGATGCCGATGACGGAACGGCTCCGTCATCAGCTGCGGTTGGGCTGAGCTGATGACGGAGCGGTTCCGTCATGGCCCTGCCACCGCGCCTGCGCGGCGCTGATTTCGCGCCTGCGCGGCGCATTCTATTGAGCGAGCGGGGCCATGACAGAACCGCTCCGTCACAAGCACAGCCCAACCGCGGCTAGTGACGGAGCGGTTCTGTCCCCAGCATGCGGCCGCCGAGCGGCCGCCCCGCCCACTTAGCGTTGCGGCGGAATAGCCGCCGCAGCGATGTGGTTAATCAAGAATTGTTTAGTTTTGGCCCTTACCATCTCCTTTTCCTTGCATTAGTCTATACTTTTAGATTATATCAGCATATTGTAATGTAAGCGCATTCTCCGATTGAGTACATGATTTTGTTTCAGCTATTTCCTTAATTGCCCGTTCTTTGTGTGTTGAGTCTGCCATGACTACTAGAGTCCCTCGTTTGTCTTCTACTGTAAATGTAACAATTGACTAGTAAGCAGAAATCTGCATAGAGGACTGGATCATGGTAGAGGTGCTGTCCCTATAGCTGTAAAGGTAGCCCTGTGCCATAGCAAATGATCCCCTGAAACCAATCTCTCCCATAGAAATCAAAGGCTTCAGGTATGGTTTATTGTCCTTATCTATTTGCTTTGTACATCATGCACTGCTGTAGAATATAATTGGCCCTCTGCGGTGTCACCGTGGGGCCTCATGCTATGTGTAAAAGCTGGTGAAGGAGTCAGAGTCTTGGAAAAGCCAGCTTCCTTCTAACTTTGGGTCAGTCAGAGAGAAGCACTGTACCACACGATAACCATACTTTAGCACTTCGTAAGAGGCAATGTTTCACTGTATGCATGCAATTGCAGTACACTAGGGAGGCGACAATCAAATTGCATGTGCATTTCTGCATTTAATTAGTACTTAATTCCACCTATGAGGTACTCAAGAAGTGAATGAGAGGATAGATAGCAGACTACACCACACATGTTTGGAATAGTGTTAAGTTGAAATATAGTCTTTGTGGGAAATGTTTCTGGTGGAGCTTTAAGTCTAGTTGGCTGTCTATAAGCAAAGCATGTGATTGAGAACAAAGGATTGAGAAATCCTAGAAAGGTATTTGTGCTATACATTTAGATTCTTGTGTCTAGTTGGAAGAGAGTGGACAATGTGGTAAATGTTTTGGTGTCAGGTGTGATGTAATGGGATGCAGTGCTCCTTCTGCTGAGATCTTATAGCTGTGCTGATAAATGTTTGTGTAGGCACAGCCAACTCTCTCATCCAATCAAGATGATGTTCTAAAGCAATATGATTGGCTGGAGCGGCTGTCCCCATGCTCCAAAAGCTACTGGAGGATTATGCCTGCTCTCCAACCCAGCTGCCTAGGACAGTTGTGTTGGAGAGGTTTGAATTGCGTATGTCAGTTTGGCCATAGCAAGGTAGCACGCCAAACCAACATGTGAAATGCAAACTTAAGTGAGCACCAGTAGCGGCCGGTGGTCTGAGTGCTGCCGGGCGGTGAGGCAGGGCAGGGAAGGGAGGAGCATGGTGGGGGGTAGTAAATTACGGCATATGGCCGAACGAGGTAAGTAAACAAATGAATAAATAAAACACATTTCATTGTGCAAGCTGCATTGCCAAATGTGATGCAGGGCTCTCAACAAAACTAGTTGTATTTATTTATTTGTTTACTTAACTCCTTTGGACCGTATTCCATAGTTTACTACCCCCCACCCAGCTCCATCCCCGCCGCACCCCACCGCCCTGCAGGATTCCCACCACTGGCCGCTACTGGTGAGCACTCCTCACTGCTGCCAATCGAATATATCCCGTATTCTTTCATCCCGCATACCATCACTCTGCATTTTTTACAACGAAAGTACCATTACTCCTCAAAGCCATAATTCCTCAAACTTTTACAATGCATATGACTTTATCACGCATGCCATTACAACGCAAATGCATGTGTGGTGAAGTCATATACTTTGTAAAAGTACTTTATAAAAAAAATATATATATATAAATAAATATATATATATATATATATATATATATATATATACATATATATTTTTTTGTTAAAATAAAAAAAAATATTTTAGTTTTTATTATTTATATGTATATATATATTAATATTACATATATATATATATATATATATATATATATATATATATATATATATATATATATATATATAAATATATTTAAAAAATATTAATTTATTAATTACCCTTTGCACCCTAAAAACGAATTCCACCCTAGTCCCTTTAAATACCCCTGCACCCCATAATCATAACCCACCCTTACACCTTAAAATACCCCAGCACCCTTAAACACTAACCTATCCTGACCCTAAAAATACCCCTGTACCCCAAAACCCAAACCTAGCCCTGAACCCTAAAAATACCCCTGTACCCCAAAACCCAAACCTAGCCCTGAACCTTGAAAATACCCCTGTACCCCAAAACCCAAACCTAGCCCTGAACCCTAAAAATACCCTGTACCCCAAAACCCAAACCTAGCCCTGAACCCTAAAAATTCCCCTGTTCCCCAAAACACATAACCTAGCCCTGAACCCTAAAAAAACCCCTGTACCCCAAAACCCAAACCTAGCCCTGAACCCTAAAAATACCCCTGTACCCCAAAAGCCAAACCTAGCCCCGAACCCTAAAAATACCCCTGTACCCCAAAACCCAAACTTAGCCATGAATCCTGAAAATACCCCTGTACCCCAAAACCCAAACCTAGCCCTGCACCCTAAAAATAACCCTGTACACCAAAACCCAAACCTAGCCCTGAATCCTAAAAATACCCCTGTACCCCAAAACCCAAACCTTGCCCTGAACCCTAAAAATACCCCTGTACCCCAAAACTAGCCCTGAACCCTAAAAATACCCCTGTACCCCAAACCCCAAATCTAGCCCTGAACCCTAAAAATACCCCTTTACCCAAAAAACAAACCTAGCCCTGAACCCTAAAATACCCCTGTACCCAAAAACCCAAACCTATCCCTGAACCATTAAAATACCCCTGCACCCCATAACCCAAACCCACCCTTAAAATACCCCAGAACCCCAAAAACATATACCCCCAAACTAAAACCATATACTTACCATAAACTTAAATATTAAAAACATTTGCTTTTACCATTCATGCTTTTACAACGAATTTCGTTGTAAAAGCATGCGTGGTAAAAACATTTAGGATGTAATGGCATGCATTATAATAGTATTGCGGAGTAATGCTACTTTCATGTAATGGTATGCGGAGTGAAGGTATGCGGAATGAAAGTTGTGTTGTAAAGGTGTTTTACCCTGCCAATCATTGGCAGCAGTGATGCACTGGTCCCGCTCTGCCAGCGCACTCCGTTTGCTGGCAGAAATTGCCAAAAGTAAAATGGTAATAAAATATTTTTATTACCATTTCTTTTTTTACACTTTCTGCCCAGCAGTATGGGGGTGGCAATGCCTCTCTGCTCCCAAGGAGGAACCACCACTGAGATTGGAACTTTATTTTCTGCTTCACAGACTCAGGGGGAGATTTACTAAGATTTTACACTGTTTGCAGCACAAAAGTGACGCAAATGGGGGCAAAATCTTTTTTTTCCAATTTACTTTCCAGCGCTATACTTGTTTAATACTGGAAATAACTAACTAAATAAAGTAGATTGGGTTTAGCGTGAGAAAACTGCATCATTTTCAAATAGGCACAAGGAAGGAGAAATGCTCTGATTTATCCTTTCTTTTCTGACTTTGCGTGTGTGCTGCACTTTACAGCACACATACAAAATGGAAAAATGGTTAAAGTGATTCTCTGCATAGTATTTTGTACTGAAATGGTTCCTTCCAGTACAAAACCTATGCTAGACTCATGGAGACACCATGGGTCAAAGGTGTCTCCATGGTGCACAGCAGCTGATTTAACACTTTCCATGCTCATCGTCATGAGGCACTGTTGAGCTGTGCTCATGACGAGCTGAGCTCGTCATGACCGTTGGAACGTTCACCCACGGGGATAATTTCCCCGCTGTGCTGAACACTCCAAAATGGGTGTGGTCGTGACAAGCTCCGCTCGTCATGAGTGTAGCTCCACTGTGCCTCATGACGAGCCGAGCTCGTAACAAGCACAGCGGAGCCGCGTGCAGCCCCCTCCACCCGCACAGCAGGTGAAAACGCCCCGCAGCGAAGGGGTTAAGCTGATTTAAGCTCCCTCATCTCTCCTTTTCATGTAGCTCAGTACAGTATTTGCGGCTGCTGCAGTGCACTACGTGAAAAAATAGTAAAATCGCACTATAGCTCTGCCTCTTGCTAATTAATGAGTCATTTACAATGAGCATAGGTAGAGCAAGAGGGCAAGGCTTGGCCAAGTGCAGCTACTAATGTGTTTAGTTCTATGATTGCTTTCAGGTGTGTTTGGTGAGGTTCATCCACATCCAATGGTAAGGTTTGCTTCGTAGAATCTATGATTGCCATCATTACGAATGTAAATAAAGGCGAACAGCATCTAATTTATGCAGAAGGGGCCACAAAAGTCTCTTCATTTATAAAATTAAGTGCACAGTTTTCATGAAGAAAGTAAGGGGCAAATTATCGAGCACGGAGATAAAATTATCGCCGCTTTAGTAGCAGAAAACTGCCGCTTAAGTGGCGATAATGGGCTTATCGCTGCTTTAACGGTTGTTTTCTGCTGCTAAAGGGGCGATAATTTTAACGCCCGTCCTTAATAATATGCCCTTAAATTGGAAATTAAACACCTGCGCTTTAGCCTTGCATTCATGTAACATTACGCTCTAAAATTTTTCAATGTGAATGTGGCCCGACAGGGCTTATTCAGAATGCAGGGGCATATTGCCAACAAGTAGTAATATTTATTGCTAAATAGGCTTAGCAACATTTTTTTTATCGATGCCTGTCGCTGGATATGTTAGCGGAGAAAACATGCTATCAGCAAAGCTTTTCTCCATTGTGCTAAAATATCCAGCGATAGCGGCGAAATGTGTGAATATCACAGAGAATACAGCGATATTCACGCATTAGCGACGAAATGCTCTTAGCCATGTTATCCACCTCCCATTGGATAACATGGCTAAGAACTGGTCTGGGCAGGTGTTAGTATTTGGAGATATTCGCGCTTAGCTCGAATATTTCCAACGCTATGCCTGCCTTGCTAATAGGCGATAGCAACTTTAGTGACTGCTTTCAGTCGCTAACTGGTTGGGTACGCCCACTTTGCATGTCATTAACGATAAACATTGCTGACATGCAAAGCGGGCCCCAAACCGCTCGCTAGCGCCTAAAAGCTGTCGCTAACATCAGTAAGCGACACAGCTTGCTAATAGGGCAATAGAATTATCGCCGCTTAGCGGCCGAAAACGGCCGCTAAATCAGCGATAATTGCCTATCGCCCCCTTGGTAATATGCCCCTCAATTCACAGATATAAGTTTAACTTAAAAGTGCAAAACGGTTTTTGTAATTTCCTCAAGGCAATTTCACGCTCGTAAGAGGATTCTCACAGACTACTTTTCTATGTGAGTAATTCTACTGTAGATGGAAAATGGGAGTTTCATGGGAAGAAGGAATACCTTGGAAGTTTCTAACATCTCCTTAGACGTTTGCAGTATTCAACACACCTTACCTCCCTGCAAATGGCAGGAAATAAACTCATGTAAAGTTATAGCATATTTCCAGGTTGGTAAAAAGAAGGGGACACAGTCCCACCCCAAAATTGGTTGTTGTATTAGGAAAGGAGTATCGCCACGGGGAGGAATATTTTCCAGTGTTAACACTTGCTGTGTGTGTGTTTGTGTTTTTTTTAAGCATTCGTGTTTTCGTCGGCCTCAACCATTTTCCCCTTGAACACGTTTGAAGGAATAACATAAAAAGTTATGATTTTTAGACTTAGGGGACTTTTGCCCCTGCTCAATTTTACAAACCTGCGGGTGCCGCTTTCCAACTGTTTTCAAGAGTAGTGTCCAATATATGTTCTATAACTTTCATCATTTCGAAGCTGCAGGCTAGCAAAAGAGAAAAAGATTTGAGTCGAACATTTTAATCTTTATAGGCAGTGTGAGCTTGGTTCCTAATCTGATTGGCTCAGTTTGAAACCCAGTACACATATTAAACAAAGCTTACCACATGCCCGATTTTTTTGATAGGTTCAGTAAAGCCATGAACAGGAGCATGGTACAGATTGGGTCAAGGCAGAGATATCGTGAAAGCAATTTTAAAGCTTAAGCAGTACAGTGCCAATAACCTTGGACAATACTGTTATTTAGTCTTCAGCCCTGCAAACCTTCCTTTCACAAAAAATCCAATTCCATTAACACAATGTAATCATTTTTTGCTTGGAGGCAAAGAAACGAAGGGGAGCACGTGTTTCTTAATGGTTAAATGCTAGCATTCAGTCTATGCATCCTTGGTCGCTCTTCTAGTGTAGAATAATAAATCAATTAACAATAACATTTCAGTAGAGAGATTGGGTAAATTGATTTATCACTTATTTTCTTTAACTAGCCTCAAACTCCAACAAGCATTTGCAATGTAATAGGTCTCACATTTGTAAGAGTTAGAGCAGGGGTCTCCAACCTTTTCTGTAGTGAGAGCTACTCTGCTCAAGGAAAGTCTTCCTGAGCTAGTAGCAAACTTTTATATCTGTAAAATAGTGACTACGCTATGACCACCCTAAGCAGGATTATCCGTAGTTACCACCCAAGTATTCCTGGTGCGGTTACCATCAGAAATTGCAGGAGAACATTCATCAATATAAAATGCTTCCACCTGACTAATGAAATAACATTCAAATCTAGACATGCCCTATGGCACAAAGTATATAAATACAGCAGTAGGTCTCCCCTGCTCAGCTTGCATTATTATCCATCAGTTTCTGAAAGTGCACTTCTTTCTATCAAATACCACTTTCCACTGTGGGCAAACAAACTCAATTTAACAGAAGAAAATCCATTTTTGAAAACAAAAACTGCCTTTAAAATATCCCTTTTCAGATTTTAGGAAATGCACGGTCCCAAAACATCAGCTTTTCATTTTCATAAAGTACTCCTATGTACAAATGCCTCATATGGACAGACTACTTTTAATATCCAGGTATTACAGTCTTGTGCCACAGATGCTCACACAAACAAATGATGGACAGAATGCTGAATGAATCATACATTCACCCCCAGTCAAGAGATCTGGGTTAAATTCATCGTTCTTTTGCTCACCATCCCAGCCCAGTTTAGACCGAGCCATATGCAAATCAGTCTTGACCCTGTGCCTAATGGGAACAGTCCAGACCGAACTGCAAAGCCAGGTCCTCCCTGGACCAGAAACAAGCATCCTGGGACCGGTTTCAGGGTATGTTACCCTTCACCAGCTAGGCTAGCTTGAATCCAGAGGCTCAGTGAGCAAGGGACCCACGTCTGGGCATACCTGTCCCACTTAGGGTTAAAAGTGCTACGCAAAAAAATGAGGGACAGAATGCTGAATGAATCTTACATTCACCCCCAGTCAAGAGATCCGGGTTAAATCCATCATTCTTTTGCTCACTTTGCCACCCCAGTTTAGACCCAGCCATATGCAAATCAGCCTTGACCATGTGCCTCATGGGAACAGTCCAGACCGAAAGGCCAAGCCAGGTCCTCCCTGGACCAGAAACCAGCATCCTGGGACTGGTTTCAGGGTATGTCACCCTTCATCAGCCAGGCTAGCTTGAATCCATTAGCACAGTGAGCAAGAGACCCACGTCTGGACATACCCATCCCACGTAGGGTGAAAAGTGCTACGCAAACAAATGATGCACAGAATGCTGAATGAATCATACATTCACCCCCAGTCAAGAGATCTGGGTTAAGTCCATCATTCTTTTGCTCACCATGCCACCCCAGTTTAGACCCAGCCATATGCAAATCAGTCTTGACCCTGTACCTCATGGGAACAGTCCAGACCGAATTGCCAAGCCGGGTCCTCCCTGGACCAGAAACACGGATGTATGTATTATGACAATAATGCCCACCATTATACTATGGCCACAGTTGGGCCAAGGCTTGAAACCATAAGGATCAGAGCGGAAGTCGTGAGAGACGCGAGAACGCGAGTATCAGACTGTATCACACCGCATCCCGCAGCCTGGCCCCACGGCCCCCCGGCCCCACGCGGCCCGCAATAGCTAGATTGGGCAGAGAATCGGAAAAAGGTGAGAGTCGCGTGAGACGCGGTATTCGAGCCGCCTCTCGGTTCCGTGAATCACGGCCCCCCCGGCTTGAGCCCTCCAGCACCCGCACTGAGTGGAGAAGTGGAGGAAGACGCTGGAAACCGGATTAAACCAGGGGGAAGGCGTAGGCACAAGGCTCAAGGGGTAAGGTATGTGGCAAGATAACGTGACCCAGCATTGGCCGGACACGGGTCACAGGGTTTTGGAGAACCAAGGAGAGGCAATGGCCTCTTAAGTGCAAGCAGAGAAGGGCACGGGCACAGCGCAGGGATACCCACAAAAGAACAACAGAGATGGAAGGCGTTTGGGACAAATGAGCAGTGAACATTTTTGACATCAGATACAGCGCACAATTGTTGGTAGAAGGAGATCGGCTCAGTACATTGTGGACTTATATTTGAGAGGCTATTTTCTCTAAGTTGTTACATATCAGTGAAGAGACATCATTCCCCAAATTATATTTTAAGATCCACGGCCGGGCTTGGCTCCGCCTCCAACCTCATCGGATGACCGGCCGGGCTTGGCTCCGCCGGTCAGCTCAACTACACTACCCAGGATTCCCGAGGCTGACGCCACCACCGAGCGCGCCAGGAGGCGCTTAAAGCTGCGCAAGGGGCAGAGTCCCCTGTTGTTTGTTTGTTGTTTGTGCTGGACACCGGGGCTCACATACCGCAGATCCACGGCCGGGCTTGGCTTCGCCCCCAACCACATCGGACGACCGGCCGGGCTTGGCTCCGCCGGTCCGCTCAACTACACTACCCAGGATCCCCGAGGCTGACGCCACCACCGAGCGCGCCAGGAGGCGCTTAAAGCTACGCAAGGGCCCTCGTCCCGCGAGGACGCGCGTGGGACGCGCCGGATGAAGCCCGGACAAAGGGCAGACAGTCCGAGACTGTCCGCGACTGGACTGGGCCAGGACCCCTGCTTAATTGGTGACAGAGACAGATTTTCGAAGTAAGACCTCATTGCTTAATTGACTGCATTGTATCTAAGGATATTATTTGACTTAGCTTCTTCCATCTCATACTGTGATTGTTTTTCGGCATTCATCCCCTTTTAACTCGTGTGATTGAACATTATGCCTAAAAAAAGTTCCTGCCCCCGCTCCCAATACTATGGAAAACTATCTGGTTCAGGTGGTAACTAAAATCAACAGTGAAAGAAGGCAGTCGTTAGGACTGAGCCAGTCTCCCAGTCTTTACCCCCCGAGCCAAAATTCTGATTCACCACCGATAGTTGTACCATTGCTTGCTGCAAATAGTGACGCCCCTGACATTGATCTTCATGTTAATGAAATTCCTGACCAATGTAGCCTGTTGTTGGTCGATGCCGATACGGATGTCCTTACTGATCCTGACACACAGGTGGATGTGATCACTGAGCAAGCCCCCCCCCGCCCCTGTAATTAGGGCAGACAGGATATGTAGGAAAACACAGCCCAAGCGGGGGGACTACGATCTGGGAGAAAAAGGGTTACACCGCCATCAAAATCCAAGGAAATCAGTACGAATCATAAGGAGGATAGTGCCAGGCAAACCATGGGTGATGAGCTGTTTGATAGGATAGCTGATATGCTTGACTATAAGATAAAGGCGATTATCAAACCACTGATGTGTAAAATTGATAAGCTCACTGCCGAGGTAAAAAGATTGGGTGGGGTACAGAATAAGATTGCTGAGGAGGTGGGTAGTATGACAACTCTAGTATCAAACTTAGCCGATATAAATAAAGAGTATACTGCAAGCGAGATACAGGATAGCGGAAACACCGCATTGACTATCCCTCCTGGGCAGGCACCAGAAAACCTAGACAACGAGGCAGCAATAAAAGAAGATCTTACAATAAGATCAACTGCACCAACTGCACCGTGCCCGGAGATAGCTTCTCTCCAATTTATAGCAGAGGCCTCACCATTGGTGCTGGTGTTGGCCAATGTACCCGTCTTACAACCTGGCCAGTCAGAATCTGTTTCATCTTTGACTAGCAAGGCACTACACTGGCTGTCAGGTAATATGCAGATGGCTCCATGGGGGAAACAACAGCTAGCTGGGGAGATTAAGACGGATAGGAAGGTAGCCTGGATAGGGAACAGACCAAAAAAGTTCAAAGGTGACTGTGGTGTTGAATTTTTCTGATATGGCTGTATTACCTAATGTCTTGTCAAACATTCTCCCCCCCCAACGTAGGAGTGGAACTATTGTTCCCCTTACCCTTGAATTTTTTTCAAGGCGAGAAGAAAAGTGTGATACAACCGAATATTGTAAGGCCTAGGTGGAATGCATGGGCGCACAGATGGGATGCGGGTGCTTCTGCAAATGACTGGGGGATGAATTCAGGAAATAGATTTGGGGCTGCATATTCTAATACTCCAAGGCACAGGTGGAACACAGGGGCATATAGATGGGATGTGGGTGCCCCAGTAAACGATTGGGAGATAAGACTAGAAAATAGATTCGGGATACTGTCAGGTCTAAACGACTGTGATTGACTCCAGAGGGGCCTTATCATGGCACGCAGTAGCGTACCTGACGACCGCATAGCATGTGATTTCATATCCCAGAGAATTGTCTCTACAAATGACATTCCTATGAATGAGACAAACACAGTGGAAAATTGTAATATACTTGAGGACCTAGAAAGGCTAAATTGTGTTAGTCCAACTTTTAACCATAATGTCCCTGATCCACCTAGCTATCAGGGGCAAGAATCGCAAGAATTAGCAGCGATACTGGGCAATTCATTGGCTAGTGAAACACCTTTGTCTATACTAGATGATGAGATTCGAAATGACCTTAAGGCCACGCATCCATCGATCTTAATGACTTGCTCAGTAGACGCAGCAGATGCAGATCTACTAATACTAGATACCCCTACGAGTACCACTATGGCTTCTGGGCATGCGTCCTGTATTAAAACAAGGGAGGCTAGGCTAATCTCCTGGAACATCGCAGGAATAAAAAAGAATCTGCCTGACCCAGTTTGGCACCAATATCTCGAGAGCGGGGACCTCATTCTGTTCCAAGAAACCTGGAGGATAGAAAACTACTATAAAATTGGATATAGGTCTTTTTTTATTCCAGCAGTTAATATACATGGCGGCAGACCTTCTGGGGGTCTGATGATTTGGGCCAGAATAACAATGGGGGTTACATTTAAACAAATAGATTCAAAAAACCCCGATATATTGATCTTAGAATTAAAAAAACCCAAAGGACCTACACTTTATGTGATCAATATTTATAGTAGACCGCATAACCCATGTAAGGAGTCACCAGTAATAACGCAGCTATGTAACATTATCTCGGAGCTGGGCGACAATCCTATGTTAATTATAGGTGGTGACTTTAACAGGAACTTTGAGCCCATTCTAGGTCTGGAAGATGTTCACAGGGATGAGGATACTGTTAATAATATTCCTTATATTGATGCAGAGTACAAAAGTTGCATGTACAACAAGTGCCCTACAAATTCTAAGCATGACACTTGAACATAGACTACCTGCATGTAATGGGCGATTTCCCTCCGATTGTCCTACTCGACCAACATTTGTCAGAGGGGTTTGCATAAGCCATCTAGATTATATCTTAGTCTCTCTGGCCTTATGGCCAATGCTAGTGGATATAAGGGTAGACAAGCGTACTGAAAGTGATCACTTTCCACTTTCCTTGTGCACTCAAGACTTACTTTTTATCTCCTCTAACGTAAAAGGTAGTACGGACCTCATATCCTCACGTGAACCTATAGAATCCAACAAACGCAGGTGCCTGAAGTGGCCCGCGGTATAGGGTAGTGGGGGCACTGTCAGGAAGGTTTATCAACTCTTTGTTAAATACATGACTCCATTAGTTGATGCTGACGTTGTTATTGATAACTCACTTGTCATGGAGACCCATGATCAGTTAATTTCCGAACTTGGTATTCTTCTAACAAAGGCGATAAAAAGAGAGGACCCTGATCGCCGGTCTTACACACAGGGAAACCTTTGGTACAACCAAGCTTGTAGACGAGCTAAAACAGATCTTATCAAAGCTGTGAAAGGAAAACAATTAGACATTGTTAGAGCTAAGAGGACACAGTATAAAAAAGCTGTTCAGATAGCCAAGATGGAATGGGGTGAGAGGGTCTGGTCGGATTTGCTTGAGGCCTGCAAACTAAACGATCAGACCTCTTTTTGGAGCCTCATTGTAAGGGGCACGAAAGGGGTCACAGTGGCAAATGACAGATTTCTTGAGGAAAACACCTGGGTCGAACACTTTTCCTTGCTCTACTCTTGTAAAGGAGAATAGGAAGACTGTGTAATAAAACAAATCAGGTTAGCCCCATATGAGAATCCTTTAATTTTTAACTTATTGGAGACCATCTCAGCAATTAAGGCGGTGAAATCGGGTAAAGCCCCAGGTCCAGACAGAATACCAGGGGACCTCTGGAAGCATGAGGATTTTATTTGGGCTCCCTACATTAATTTACTTACAAATAAAATAACCCGAGGGGCCCCAATTCCGGAGACCTGGAGGGGTGCAGAAATCGTGAATATATTTAAGAAAGGTGATAGGTCTAATCCATCTCATTATCGACCTATTAGCTTGATCGATGTGCTGCAAAAAATCTTTTCCCGCCAACTTCTTAGTAGGCTTAACGCATGGGTCGAGGACCACTCCATTCTTACAAAGTACCAGGCTGGTTTTAGACCTAGAATTAGTACAGTGGACCAGGTTTTTAGATTTTTATGTTTAGTCTGGAAATATATTAACATAAAGAACTCCCATATGTATGTGGCCTTCGTCGATCTAAGAGCAGCCTTTGATCTTGTTCCGAGGGGGAACCTCTGGAGAACGCTAAATGATATGGGTGTCCCTTGGAACATTCTCCAACAACTGATCAGACTGCACGAGAAAAATTTTGCAAGGGTCAGATGGGGGCCAAACGGGGAATTGAGTGAGAAAATAGACATAGCGAGAGGAGTTAGGCAAGGATGTGTTATGGCGCCTACTTTATTCTCCCTTTATGTTAATGACATCCCTGACACCCTCTTGGGCTGCGAGCATGACTCTCCCAAGTTGTGTGGTCAAGCCGTTCTGGCATTATTATTTGCGGATGACACTATTTTAATTTCCCAAACCCCTAAAGGACTCCAAAACCTTCTTAATAAATTTAGGTTGTATTGTCAGGACAAGAAGCTCAAAATTAACTCGTCCAAAACTAAGGTCATGACAATCAACCCACATAAAGGTTTTAACAAAACTTTTCATATAAATAATGAAAAAATTGAAGAAGTCCAAAGTTTTAAGTACATGGGTATCACTTTAGATAGTAAAATATCTTGGAAATCTCAACTAGAATCCTCAAAGATCAGGCTAGTTCAGAATCAAGCTCCTATTCTGAGGAAACACAAAAATAGTCATTATAAATCAGTTACTCCAGCAATCACTTTGTTCAAATATAAAGCACAATCTACTTCCCTTTACGGTGCAGAACTCTGGGGACATATCTCGAAAGGCACTTTCTTAGTCCAGGAAAACAAATTTATCAGACAGTTGCTAGGTATACCTATCTCTACTCCCCTTACCCCGGTTATATGGGATCTTAATTTTCGCCGATCAGATGACCATGCTCCATTGCGCCCATTGTTATATTGGGTCCGTCTGTGGTCCACTGACGAGCTAGTGTACTATAGAGAGGCTCTAAAGGAGATAATGGCAATAAAAACCTCTACATCCTCGCCCTAGGAGAAAAATATGTGAAGTACACTTTGAAAGCACCAGATATAAATAAAAAGCTTCATGGGTTCTCGGGTTCCTTCAGCAGGAAAGTGTGTGTGTGTGGAGGAGGGTTGATGTAGAAACAGAGGAAAGCGAGAGGATCTGGGTAGTGGGTTTTAAAAGAACAGCAAACTGGTGGGATTTAAAAATAACAGAAATGGGGGAGGAGCTACGCTAACAACCAAGATGGCCACTTACGTTCCCGGCTTCGCCGACCTCCGTCTTCAGCCAGATAATCCTGTCATATATCCTGATCGTACGCCCGACCTCCGAATAGATGAACCGTTGCTGAGTGTGATGGAGTAATCCCGGGAATTATATCGCCCTGATTGACGGAGTTGTGTTGTGTTTTGGATCTCGGCCTAACCCAGCGTGTGAGCCTCGAGTACTGGCCCAGCCGGGTTACAGTTGAACAACATTGGCCGTGGGACTCAGACAGGATCCGGTCTCTCACAGTGGAGGTTATCCTGGCTCGATTCTGATGGCGGTCGTTTGGCCTGATTGATATCGAACGAGTGGTGTCAATTTTCATCTGTGGCTCTGTGGGGGGGAGTCCCCGTCCCG
Organism: Lissotriton vulgaris; assembly: GCF_964263255.1. Lineage (NCBI taxonomy): Eukaryota > Metazoa > Chordata > Amphibia > Caudata > Salamandridae > Lissotriton > Lissotriton vulgaris. Next base: position 1,034,008,310 of record NC_141697.1, read on the forward strand.
GCGCCCCGGTTTGCCGCCCCCGGGGTTTGCTGGGTTGGGAACCTTGCTTGCGGTAGCGGGATTCACACTGAGGCTGTTTGTCCGATGATGCACCCTCCGATGCCGTCCTCTCCGCTCCTGCTTATTCCCCCGGAGAAACCGGGCTCTCCGGGGAACACGCCTATGATTGAAATCGACAGAGCAGAGATGGATCGGCCAAATTGTGAACCGTCATTGAAGACCGTACTGGCCGCCATTGGGGCACTTCATTTACATCTGGAAGCCATTGTTCATAAAATGATCGCTGGTATCACCGAAACTGGGTGCCCGAGTCCGGATACTGATTTATCGCAAGAACAACAACGACCTGAATTTCTCATGAGGTACATAGTGCCGGAGGATGAGGACCCCGTGCTAGAAGAAGTGTTGATGCCCTTGGCTAGAACGCAGAGTGCTTGCGGACTTGGTTCTTTGACTGTATCGCAGCAATCACCATCGCTGCCGATTGAGACTGATCTACTTGGTTTTTCACTCCTGTGGACTTCCATTAGTGACTATTGTAAGGCAAACACATCTTTTACCTCCCTAGCGATTTTCCTACATCTAGGGAGGAAACAACATCTGGTCTTAATGTTGGTGAGGGAGATCATATGTGTGGCTGAGGTTTGCAAAGACTCATAGTTTTTGACCTGTCCCAGACTGATCTTTATTGAACTCCTTTCGAACTTTGATTCTCCTGGGATTGTGATGGTGTTGTCGGACAGAGTTCACGTGAGGGATCGGAAGGGCCAAGGATGAGATTGTTTGCCTGGGTCTGCTTTCGGGGCTTTAGAGGACACAGGATCTGTTACCATAATGTTTGCGGAAGGTTGGGCGGTGTTTAACGGCTCCCCTGTTTAGCTCTGTCTATAACCTCTGGCTACTTTTTGGTTTCTACAGGGGTTGTTCGTTGCTGGCGGAGGGAAGGGAGACAAGGAGCCTGTATGAAACTCTCCTCCCTCCGTGTTCTTTTCTACTTTTAGAACTTAGTTAGTTGGGGCGACAGGCACACTGCTAGTTGGGGTTAGGCGATAGCCATATGCAGGGGTGCAGGGTGGGGGGATGGGCCTATTGTTTTGTTTTGTTTTAGCTTTAGCTCTTATGGTTTCCTTTTTTTTTTTTCCCCACTCTCTCTTTCAGTTTCTCTTCAATAATATTGGGGATTATCCCGTACTTGTCTATCTTCTAGTATTTGGTGAACATGCTTCTTTTACTATCCTGATTCTATGGGTGGATGGGTTCTGATTATTTGCGCCTGAGTTGGGTGGTAGATTGAAATGTCGTAAATCCTGTTTTGAAATTATTAGTGCAGGCGTCTCAGCTACTCCCTTATCGCATCGTGTTTATCCTGTTTTTGTACCGGCTCGCCTATTATTATGTTTGAATGTATGACACCAGATAGGTCTATTCCTTTTCCTTGTTTTTAAAACAATAAAAAGATTTTAAAAAAAAGAAATAGGGATGGGGTGGGGGTGAAGTAGAGGGCATGAAAATATTTTGTTTAAAAAGAGTTCCTACAGGAGTCTGCAGGGAAAGACACTTACCACTGGTGGGAGTACTTGTCCCAGGCCAGGCTCCACTCAGGACAAAGACTCAAAGACCAGGAGTACGACAAACTAGAGGAGGAGGCGGTGACCAATAGCAATCAAGGAAAGGAGAGTGAGAAGGGAATAAGCCAATGGTAAGTAAAGGTAAGTAATGGGTGGGAGCTAAGTCCCTTAAGATTGTTTTTAAAATGCAAGAGATTTTGGAAGCACAGTGCAAGCGCTGTGCTGGCAAAACTTAAAAACATCCAGCCTTTTCCATCTGTGCACTCAGGATCTTGAATAGTGAAACCTTATCCCTACTGTCTGCCCCTGCACTGCTGCAGATTAGGAACGTGTTGGAGACATATCTCTTCAAAGTACACTACATCACAATGCATTGACAATCCAGCAACCTTCTACCTCTCTTATGACTCATTAACAGTATGCTTGCCTTTGTATCTTTACAGTGGCTAGGTTTGTGCTATACAAGTATCACGTACAACATATATTATGATTTACTGCGAAAAATAATGATGGCATTATTAAAATCTAAGTAATGTTTAACTACATTTCATGATACCTGTTCAAATAACTGATATATGCTGAATTTTCAGAGTCCAAAGGTCATTGCACATTATTTCAAACAATTCTTTGTAGGAGTAAACAGTCACATATTGAGTTTTTGTTGTCAACTTGCACTAATATTCAGTGCAATATATCTAGATACAAAAATATCGACTGTCAGAATATCTTGGTAAAGAATATCGAGTCTAAGGTAAGTAATATTGTTTTTAACAGTATCAAAGTCCTTAATATTTTTTAAAAAACATATCGAAGTCATTAATATCTTTAGCAAAAATATAGTTGTTAAAAATATAGTTTTTGTAGTTAGTGTTATGTATTTTAGTATGAATTTTAAATGTATGTATTCAAATTTGTTGTCTAAGTATTGGATATGTTTTTTTAATCTATGTGTTACATTTTTAGATGTTATTGATTTTATTTTAAGTAAATTTTGCATTTTAGTTCGGTAGTGGGTTGTAGGTTTACATGAGAATAGCGTGAGAAGCAATGTAATTATAATAAATGTATTGATAATTTTTAGAAGTTATTAATTTTATTTTAATTAAATTTAGCATTTTAGTTCCAGAGCGGGTTGTGGGTTTATCGGGGAATAGGGTGGGAAGTAATTTAATTAGAATTAATTATTATATTTAATAATTAATATTTATGTATTTAAGATTTGTTATTGCTAACTTTGGCAATTAATGTATTATTACTTATGTATTAATTTGGTTGGTTAATTATTACTAATTAAGTGGTAATTATGTTGATTGTGCCTTTTTTTGGGGCTGGTTGTGGGTTGATAGGGGAGTAAAGTGGGAAGTAATTTATTTATAAACAATATTTGTTATGTATTATTAATTAATATTTATGTATTCAAGATTTGAATAGTTAATTGTGGTAATTAATGTCCCTACTGTTGCGCTTGCTGGAGTGGGAATAGTTGTTTTTATTCCTCCGCTATCCAACATTTTCTCTACTGGTGCACTTGCTGGAGGGGGAATAGTAAACTATTTCCCTCTGCTATCTAACAGTTTCCCTACAGTTGCACTCACTGGAGTCAGAATAGTAATTTTTATGTCCCTGCTATCCAACACTTTCCCTACTGTTGCACTTGCTGGACTCGGAATAGTAATTATTTCCCCTTCGCTATCCAACACTGTCCATACTGTTGCACTAATTGGAGTGGGAATAGTACATTTTTCCCTCTGCTATCCAACACTTTCCCTACTCTTGCATTCGCTGGAGTGGGAATAGTAATATTTGCCGCCCAGCTATCCAACACTTTCCCTACTTTTGCACTTGCTGGAGTGGGAATAGTAATGTATTCACCTCCGCTATCCAACACTCTCACTACTGTTGCAGGTAATGTAGTGTAAAATGTAGCTTTAAAAATTAATAAATATTTTAATAATTTGATTTATAATATATATTGTAATTTTTTATGTAACATGTGTATATATATATATATTTATAATTGTTAATATATATCTAATTGTTAATATATATCTAACATTGTATTATTGTATTAAAATAGTTACTTCTTTAATATTATTAAGCGAATATATATATATTACATCTATACTACTATTATAAAGGAAGAACTTTGAGGCTTTGAGGCGGGTAAACTCGGGAACCACAGCACCAATCCAAAAACCCGATACATTGTTGGAATCCTCAGGGTGTGCAGATGGACATAGGCTATATAAATTTAAAAAATACGTTATATTTAAAAAATTTACATTTAAAAAAAAGCAGTCCCCTCGAAGTAGCGCCGGCCGTGACCTGTGTGCTGACATCAGGAGCGCGGGGAGGAGCGGCGTCCAGGAGCGTGAGGCGAGCGGCACACGGGCGGTGAGCAACAGCGGACCGGCGGAGCGGCGAGGAGCAGTGAACTGAGCAGCGGCGGCTGAGGTAAGGCTCGGGGGGACAATGTCGGGGCAGGCAGGGTCGGGGCACGCGCGCAACTTCTTCGAAACGTGCATGGTCCTGTGTGGTGATGTATGAATTTCGGACCCTTTCGCTCAGCGCCCAGATCCGATTCCATTTCCATTCACAGCGCAGAAGTTGCCTCAGGAAGTGAGCCAACCCTCGCTCTTAATTTTGGAACAGTGAGATGCGCACACCTGTCCTCTCTCTCGGTACTGTAGGCAGGCTGTACGGGAAACAACATTTTTCCCCAAAGACTTTGGAACGCAATGTCATTTTAACGAAACTGGCATAACGACAGTCTCATTAGTATGTCAGTCTTTTTACCGTTATGTTTAATATGACGCTGTTGTCACTGATTTATGCGCACCTCTAGGAGTGACTCAGAGCCGGAGCTAGATATGCAAATTTAAAGTGCAGGCACTTGCTACCCCAAAGCAGTTCTTTCCTGTTTCGCTTGCATTTAAGTAAAAGTGCATGCGCTCTGTCACAGTCACATAATCTAGATCTGAATGCTGACAAAAACTAAAGGATTAAAATGTGCAATTTGTGGCTTGCTTCCGTAAACGGGGCCCGGGCTGCTGGGCAATGTCGGGGCAGGCGGGGGTCGGGGAAGCCTGATTGCTCCCAGACAAGGTCGGGACGGGCTGTTAGTTTTATATATGTATGTTTAATTTAGTTTTACATTACATTTATTACTTATAATTGTTAACATGTTCTAATAATTCTAAATATTTTTTTAAGTTATATGGATTATTTAATATTATTAAGCGAATATATATATTACATTTTATATATGTATGTTTAATTTAGTTTTACATTACATTTATTACTTATAATTGTTAACATTTTCTAATATTTCTAAATATTTTTTTAAGTTATATGTATTATTTAATTTAGTTTACATTATTTTTTATACATTTTAAACAACAATATTTTTTACTTTGATATTTTTAACAACTATATATTTTGTTGATATTTTAGTGCTTACCATTATGTAGCTAGGATGTCGATATTTTTGACATCAGTATTTATATCCCGTTAATTTGGGAACACAATATTTTGTCATTAAATATTTTGTCAGTAATCCTTTTGTAGGCTACAGCTTAATCGATTTGGGCCTATCATTTTTAAAGGCTTATAAAAAAAATGCCAAACTTTCTTGGAATGCCTTTTGCTCAATTAAATAAAGCAAAAGCCTTTGCAGATGCAATACTGAGTCCAAGTGAAAGTGTGAAGCAGGAAGTAAAACCAATGTCAGAAAACCAAGGGTGCCTAATGATCCCATTTAGACAATAACGCATAAGGGGTTTTCTTAGTATTGGCGAAAATTACTATCAAAGGTACAGGCATTGAACTGCACTGCAACTGTAACTATGTTACTCCTATCTGTTTTGCATGCTAAGACCGTGTAGATATATACATATGTAGTGCTTCAGGTGTTACGGTAAGAGTGAATTGAAATGGGTAATATTCACTACAATGTTGGAGGAAGATTTGGCAAAATAAGAAGGGGCAGGAGGAGGGTCATAGAAATTCACAAACTCATAATTACATTGAAGCTCTACCACACTCACACATATATATAAGTAAAAAAATACAATGGAGTATGCATAAAAGGTAAAAGCAATTACTGAAACCGCCAGGAGAAAACTAGTGATGGGGCAGAAGGGGCAGACAGATAAAAGGCAACCGGGGATGGAATACATAGTACCTGCATCAGCGGAGGAGCACTAATCAAGTCAAATTAATCTGTAATTGAGCGGTGCTTATCAGTTATAAACGGAAATTACATTTTGGGTGCCTGAACCAATTCAGAAGCAGGGAAGATGAATGACGCTGGAGCCAACCTATAGTAAGTAGCAGGCGGAATCACTGTCCTTTTAGTAATTACAACTGGTCTAGCTGACAGTGCATGCGCGCTGATGCTCGACCTAAAAACGTGAAGTGGCTCTCAACATGTTTACCAGCCGGCCTCAAGGGCCTTATGCACTGTGACTCTTTGAGGGCTTTGCTCTTAGTGGGTTTACTTTTCTTGGAATAGTGACGAAAAGTAAAACTGCATTCTGAGTAGCAAAGCATTGGGCAATGAAGCCAAGAGATCCTTTCTGTGATTTTTCAAAGGGTCCACTTTCAGAAAGGTATAACAGTTCTATCTTTCAGCTGGCCATGAGCAAAAAAGAGCTACCTCCCCAGAGGAAAGAGTTTACGTCTCTAAAGACTAGTTTGCTGAAGGCAATATGCAACAACGAGTTACTTAGATAGTGTCCAATGAAAAGGGAATTAAACGTGTATGCCATGGCCAAATTGGAGGGCAACATGCAACTGGAGGCTTAGCAAATGGAGGACAGAGAAGCCATTTTAACCACCAGTGCAGGTGTCATTCATCCCTGACTTGCAACAATGCACATGAATGATGTACTAATAGGCATTAGTTAGTGTAAAAAAAAAAACACATGAATAACCATTTTTGGTTTCTCTGCCATTCCAAAAACACATTGGAATTTGGGGATGGTGTTAGAGCTTAAGGTAGCATTTCACCACACCTTTATCTGGACCCTAGATTTGCCAAGACAATACCAACTATACAGGACAGTTGGCAAAATCACAGAGGTTTAATAAGTCAGAATAACATGTTCATAGTTATGTTGCAGAGAGTTAGAAGGCGGCAGCCCCACTTATGCTTAGAATCAGACCATAAGTGCACATTATGCCTGCAAAAAGAGAACTCAACTGGGTCAGGTTTACACTCAGGCTGAGTTTAATATACTGAGCCAAGCAAGAATGACACGTGGCTGCACTGGCTAAGATTAACTTCATTAATGTCTCCCTGTCTACATAAATGAAACAAATTTAAGATGGAGGTCCAGTGCCATTCGATTTCAATGTGTTTCAAGTGGAGATCGGGCGGTTGAAGGTAATGCTTGGCGTAGAGCTCTTCGAGGCTCTTCTTAGGACACATGGCTAAAGGGTGCTCCCTTTACCTGTCTTCAGAAAATAAAGCCCTGACAATTTTTGGGAGCAGGTGAAGTAGCCCCAACCTGATGTTATGGCTTCACACACTTCTCCTCCCATTGCATCTGTTGTGTGTTCCTGTATTATGAAGCACCTTGCAGGACGTAGCTGGGTGTGAACAAAAGCTCTACTACTCATCAGTTAGCTAATAACAATACTTCTGCCACCAATAATAGTAATACTAATAGTAATGATGCTGAAGGGTGATTCCCTTTACACTCCCAGCTTTATCCAAGTTGGAAGAGCCCCCTGATAGACTTAAGTGTCACAGACAATGATCTTTTAATTAGCTCATATGTTGAACAAAGTTTTGTTTCAATGTGTGTCATTGAAAAGACAAATGTAAGAAATTTACCATACCAGTACATAATCATAAAATAGAGCTATTGGTTCACACCATCAGATTTTAACATAGATCAGTATGTTAAAGAATGAAAACTTGAAGTTCAAAACTGCACGGTTTGACAGTCTACCAAACTGATGCTGCAAATGAGGTAAAATCCCGGCTCCCTCCTTCCACGTCTCCAGTGACCCTCTAAAGCGTGATAGGGAGGAGTGGGTACATTTTGGATTGCACCGTTGACATATTGAGTGGGGTCAGTGGTTGGAGAACGTGATAAGCATTTGGTTCATGAGGACAGCTTTCATTACTGGGGAGCAAATGGAATAGAGTACGGATTGCTGAATAAAGGTGATTGATTAGAATGAAGTAAGAATATGATGTAGTTGAGTAGCAGAACTGGTCAATAGGGAGGATTGTTTGGAGCAGAGAGACACATTTTTTGGATTGGAAAAGATAATGTTCACTTATTGAGAAAGTGGAACAGCAAAAGTAGCGATTATCCAAGATTACTTGGAACTAAGAGACTATCTTGGGGTTGGAAAGATTGATCACTGACCAAGGAAGGGTTTACACGGGGGACCCAGCATTTTCACCACTAAAAGAAGGATTCCATTACAAACACTATACTATGGATTTGATTTAGCAGGAGCCCTGATGATGTCCTGGAACGGGACGAAACGCGTCGGCTGTTAACTGTATTGAATTTGTAAGGAGTTGGCTGACTTTGACAAATTATCGACTAAAGAAAACGAACCACACATCATTCGATTGGAGGATTTTCTTTGAGATTTACTGTCTATATATACGCTTGAACTATGAGCTAAATAATTTGTTGCAAATACTTTAACGCTCCTTCTGTATTTTTGTGTATTTTCAGTGCTTAGTGGGTTGGGGACGATGAGCCACTAAGAATTTGAGCGTCATTGCAGTAAAATGTATATGTTGTGAGAGAGCGCAAAACTGTGTTAGAAATTTTAGGGGTGCACCATATTCACGAGTAATCAGCACCCGCATATATATAGAGCATTAGAATCATGTTGAATATGACACAGAACTATGAACCCATGTACCAGAATTTACATAGCTGTAATGTAAAGTGCTTTGAAAAATAATAATGTCATGTTAAACTTAGAAATGTGTTTGTAGTGTAATACTAAATCAGTTAAAGGATGCTTGAATAGGCATTGAGACATTTAAATGCATGTTTAGAAATTCATTATTGTATCCATGTACACGACATAGAAGTATTTAGTTAGAGAATGTGTTCTTTTTGCTATAATGATGTTGGCCTAATGAACGAAAATGTTGCCAATGTTAGGGGGTGATAACCTGAAACGTGCAGAGGCCCAGGTGGGTAGAGAGGATTGTGTAGGCCGAACTAGGAATGTTTCTTTTAACATTAAATCATGGAAATGTCTTTCCTAGAAGGTTGCTATAGAAAATTAATTGCAAGTAGCATGGATCTGTGAACCGATTTATGTGCGTTCCTTTGCAGGTGCAAAGTTAACTAGAGATAATGGAGAAGGGCCCATTGTGTATGAGCATTAGGATGGTAGTCCCAGACATGGAGGAGTGGCTGCGGAATTTAGGGAAGAACTTCAAGGACGTTTTTCAACGAACAAAGATGAAGATGTCGTAATTAATTTTGTTTGAAAGTTAATACCTCAGAGAGGGGCGTACCTCAGGGCGTGTCGCCCATATTGTAGGGTTTGTATTAGGGACAGCACCCCGGTAGGAGAGCAGAGCAGATGCGCATGAGGGTGAAGAAAGATGCTGGGTAGGCAGAGAGCTTTTCCATGCGAGATGGGTTCCTAAGTTAAGTCCGAACGGAGTGAGTGTGCTTCTTTGGAAGACACCACTGCTGACACCTTTGTTAGGAGGGAACTTGCTAAGTAGGGATGTCACTTAGTATAGAGTAGGGACAGATTAATCTGGATGTATTTCTTCTTTTCTTCGATGCCTACCAAGACCCAGATTATAGCGATTCTGGCTAGTCTAGTGGTCTTGGAAATTATACTTGTGTTGTTTCTTAGTCGACTGAGACTTTTCCATAGGATCATGTTTGTATTAGTGCCTGTGTATCTTCTGAATCTCTTACTGAGGTGTTTATATACACAATTACTTTTGGCTTTATAATAAATCTTTAAACTTGACTTTTTGTCAGTGGTTCTTCGGGGAGAATAATGGCAACAGTTTGAATTGATACTACGATGTTGAAAAGATTGCCTTCTACACTCTATGACAGGTAAAAAGGTCTAGTCGACCTGTGGCGGGATTCTAGAAATACCATTCTGATTCTAGAGTAAAAATCCCACCATTACAGTTGGTAGCAGAGTAGGATGGTTTATTTTCTGGAGTGAGGGTAATCTAGAGTAGGTTAAGGTTTCCCCAAGGCCCATAGAGATCTGGAGATGTGCGTCCGTAGAGCAGCGGACGGACGATGGCGTTCCACGGAAAATGAGAGTGACGGTGCGGCAGAAAGCAGCAGGTCATAAGAGTGTGAGCATGAAAAGGGTCATGTGTGTTAGATTGCGGTGTGTATTATGTTGTTGAATTGTATTGTCTAGCAGAGTTGAGTGCCTGTAGTGTGAAAGGAGAACAGGTTGTGAGCGCGCGCAACTGGTGAAAATCTTAAGCTCAAAGAGAGTTTAAGTGGTTCGGGTGTATCGAACACCTACAGTAATTGTCGACCATTGAAAGGGGATCATGAGGTACCATTGATCGCCCGCAGGACCGAGATAGGGGGAACGGGTGTGTGAATGCATGGGTAACGGACGCTGGTCGGAAGTTGCCGTGTGTATGTAACCTATCAGAGAAGCGATTGTCTGGTCGTTAAACGGACGGACATTTGCAAAGTCGGTAACAATTACAGTTAGACTGTGGCCATACAGTCAAGGAAGTGGTTGCTTGGTCGGAAGTGATCATTTCAAGTGTATGATTGGGACGCATGCATGACCGAGAGATGAGCGGAGAAAGGAGGGGAACTGCTGCGAAACGGAGGCGAGTGACGTCAGGAGAGCCGCGCTGGGATAGGACGGCTAGTATGGAGCCGCGCTGAGATTGGGCGGTTAGCGGGAAGTGAGTGACGTCAGGGGAGAGCCGCGCTGGGATAGGACGGTTAGAGTGAAGCCGCGCTGGGATTGGTGGATTGTCATCGTGAAGTAAAACGAACATAGTAAACAAAGAAACGTTGTGGGTTTCATCATGAAAAGTTTAAAAGGATTGCAAAGTTGTTTTTCAGGAGAAAAGAGGCTAGAACCTCGGGGTGATGAAGAGGCTCCACCCGAGGATACGCCGGCCCATTACATGGCTACGAATGTTGGATTACATACTATATTGTGGCTTGAGAACGGGTGTAAGATGACTGACGGGAATGAGGAATTGACTTTCCCTAGGTACGGGACATTCAGATTAGAGGTGCTATACCAGCTAAAAGCGATTATGTCTTCTTTGCGACCTTTGCCTAGGCCAACACAGTTCGAAGCATTGAATGCATGGATCAGGGCAGCCCACGAGAAGAACAGGGATAGGAGACAGGAAAGAGTGAACAGATCAGTCAGGGCGGTACAGGACGCAAGGTGGGATGCACTGGCTAAGAGGTGGAGAGTGCAGACCATAGAGGGAGACAGGTTGTACCCACTGTTGGTCAATGAAAGGGAGGCGCAGAAAAAGAGTACAGAGGAGGATGACAGCGAAACGGACGACAGCTTGATAGAGAGACTGCTGTCGGAGAGACCACCTCCATATAATCCAGAAGTAGAAGAGAGGCCAACACCACCAACAGGGAGAGAGACATCTGTAGTAGACAGTGGAATACTTAGAGAGAGCAACTTGGGCCCAGAGAGGGACAGGTCCGGCTCGACGGAAGGTGAGGGTGTACCTCAACGGACCCCTGAAGCGAGAGTAGTAGGGAGATTCACAGTACAGCAGGTACACTGTGAAGAGGGGGCCAATGCTCAGAGACTACCGGATGCTCTTACGGTACCTGTCACCATAGGTCCCATAGTGTCAGTGTACAATCCAGAACAGCCACAAAACGAAAGTCTGCCACAAATAGATAGAGAAAGGAATGTAAGCGAAGACAGAAGTAATGTGGCGAACGAGTGGAACCACTGGTCCAGACCTGTAGAAAGGAGCACCCCTTTGGCAGCATCGGCAGACTCATCCAGAGAACAGGGGGGTCTAAGAGGACCGATGGACCTGAGAGGGCCACGGCCAAGACCAATCAGAGAACTAAGACCAGATCTGCGAACTTGGGAAACGATCGCGGATACTCAGAGCGACAGGTCTAGGGATGGTAATGGCACTGAAAGTCAGGAGAACAGGGGGATGTCTCACTGTACGTCTAATGAATGCAGACAGGAATGGGATCGTAGGGGGGAGGGACATAGGGAAGCGTCCCCCCCCGCATCTACAGATAGAAGACAAGACTGGGACTGTGAAAGATGGGAGCAAGGAAGTGTTCCTCATAACACACCCGAGGAAGACAGACGAGTGAGTCAGGAATGTAAGGGGAGAGACTCGAGTGAAACCTCTAGTCAAGGCACATTAAGGGCAGCGATAAAGGCAAGGAGAATAGATGTGCTAAGACTTAAATCAGAAGTGGAGGAAATAGTAGAAGGTACAATACCCCTGGAGAGAATAGAACTCTACGAACCATATGAACTAAATAATAAAACAAGTTTAAAGCAGTTACCGTGTCCGGGGCTCGTCCGGGGCTCCCTCTTGGAATAGCTTCCCTTCATAGATACCAATGCGCATGCGCGGCCGCCCACACATGCGCTTTTCTCGGGAGAAATGCGCATGCACGGCCGACCGCGCATTCGCATCGGTATCCATGACGACGCGATTCTTAGAGGGAGCCCCGGACGAGTCCCGGACACGGTAAGTGCTTTAAACTTGCTTTATTAAGGGTATTTTGCTTAAATAATGTATGTAGAGGAGAGCGGGAGGGAGGTGCGTAGTAGGGCAACGCGGAGTGCGGGAGTGGGCGTAGCTTCTCGCCCACTCCGCGTAGCTCCGCGGAGCCCCACTACGCCCACTACGCCCGGGCCTAATGTTAGTCCAGATGCAACCGGGAGGACAGGGTCAGTCTGGAAGTGGAACATTGGGGAGAAGACCGTGCGGACAGAAAATGAACAGTGAGGATGGTCCAAGGCCAAGGGTAGACCTGGCGACTCTGAAGAAAACTACTAGGTTTCATCAGTGTCACGAGATCGGGCACTGGAAGCGCGAGTGTCCCCATAACCCAGAAAATCAGGTACAGGAGGAGGAAGAGGAGAGTCAGTTTCCCCAAGCTCCAAGATCAACAATAGTCAAGCTCAAGGTGGCAAAAGGGGGGACTTCCGCTCCTAGAGCTCCCGTTCCCCAGCCACCGAAGATTGGAGCAGGGAACAAAATATACCAACAGATGCCTCTCCTAGTAGACGGAGATGAGTACTATCCCTGCAACCCAGTGACAGGAAGGTGCCTGAGTGAAGGGGAAGATTGTACCTTAGGAGCAGTGCTGGAGATAGATCAGAGAGGACCCTTTGTAGAAGCTGATGTAGCCGGACACCCCACTACCTTTCTGGTAGATACGGGCGCTACTTGTTCTACTATACGATCTGCAGTGGTTCCTAACTGGCCCCTTTCCGGACAAACTATCTAGGTTGTAGGGGTTGCAAATAGAAGAATGACAAACCCACTGACTGAGCCAGTCCCAGTGAAGATAGGAAATTTTTGGGACAATCACTAGTTCGTGGTGTGTGACTCTAGTCCTGTGTGTTTACTGGGAAGGGATCTGTTGTGTAAGCTAAATTGCACCATCTATTGTACACCTAAGGGAGTGGAGCTGGAAACGAATGTTGATAATGCTGCCTTTAAAGTTGCAAACACACGTGTGTGTATAGAACTATATCCTGCACTAACGGTGGAGGAACTCCCCTGGGATTTGAGAGAGACAGTCAGGCAGGAAGTTTGGGACTTTACAGGAGAAGAGATTGGATTGGTCAAAGGTGTGGAGCCAGTTAAGATACAAGTAAGACCTAATGCAGAATTTCCAAGAACACCCCAGTACAAGCTGACTCCAGAAACAATTGCGGGAATAAAACCTGTGATTGAGTCAATGATTAGACAGGGAATTCTGAAGGAAATAATAGGCAGTCCATGTAACTCTCCGATTATGGGTTTGCAGAAGCCTAGCGGAAAGTTCAGGATTGTGCAGGATTTACGAAAGATAAACGACATAGTTGTTCCATGTTGTCCAGTGGTACCGAATCCATCAGTAATATTGTTTCAGATTCCAGCCCAGGCTGAGTGGTTCACAGTGATTGACTTGTGCCAGGCTTTCTTCTCAATACCACTACATGAGGAGAGCCAATTTCTTTTCGCTTTTAAGCTGGAAAACCGCGTGCTAACATGGTGTCGTATCCCTCAGGGGTATACAGAGAGTCCATCGATCTTTAATCAATTATTGAAAAGAAACCTTGAAAGCCTAGTACTGCCCCAGAACTCAGTTCTTGTACAGTACATAGACGACCTCCTTGTTGCGTCAGAAACCGAAGATGCCTGTAGAATAGACACCATTGCTTTGCTGAACCATCTGGCAGAAAATGGTCACAAGGTATCTCCCAGCAAGCTACAATACTGTCTTCCAGAAGTACAGTATTTGGGACACAGAATAGAGAAGGGAATAAGGAAGGTGTCTCCTGACAGAATAGAGGCAATAATGAAAATGATGGTGCCCTCAACGCAGAGAGAGGTCAGAATGTTCTTGGGGATGGTTGGTTACTGTCGCCAAGGGATTGCTAATTTCTCCCTGAAAGCGAAGCCCTTGCAGAAACTGACGCTCAAGGACGTGAGTGATCCGGTACCATGGGACACAGACTGCATGATGGCTTTCCTTGAGTTGAGAGAGGACTTATGTCGTGCTCCGGCTCTGGGAATGCCTGATTACACCAAATTGTTTTCATTGTTCTGCTGCGAGCGAGAAGGTTGCGCGTTAGCAGTTTTGACCCAAGATCACGGAGGTGTCCGTAGACCAGTTGCTTATTTCTCGGCTACTTTAGACCCAGTAGCCGCAGCGTTGCCCGAATGTCTCAAATCCGTTGCCGCAACAGGTGTCAGCATTGAGAGGTGTGAGAGTATTGTGATGGGACATCCTTTGGTGGTACACGTTCCACATTCAGTAGAACTGTTAATGACCAGGACCAAAATGCAGCACCTGACTAACAACAGGCTCACACGCTACGAGCAGGTCATACTTGCTGCGGAGAATGTGACCCTAAAGAGGTGCTCGATTTTGAACCCTGCCACGTTGATGCCCTTGCCAAATGTTTTAGAAGATGATTGTGAAGACCATGACTGCTTTGAAGTGACTGAACTGTGCACCAAACCTAGACCAGACATTGTTGATGAGCCATTAGAAGACCCTGATGAAATTCTCTTTGTAGACGGCTCATGTATAAGAGACAGTGCTGGACAGTTAAGAGCGGCCTTTGCCGTTTGCACGATACATGGGATAATTGAGGCTGCCTGCTTAGAAGGAGTACACTCCGCTCAGGTGGCTGAGATAGTCGCGCTGACGCGTGCCTGTTTGGCAGCCAACAAAATTCGAGTCACCATATACACCGACAGCCGATACGGGTTTGGTGTGGTTCATGACTTCGGTCAGTTGTGGTCTCAAAGGGGTTACATGACATCATCAGGTTCCCCTATCAGGAATGGAGAATTTGTCAGTTTACTGCTGGAAGCTCTGCAGGGACCAGCAGAAATCACTGTGGTGAAATGTACAGCACATAGCAAAGGTGCTGATTTTGTGTCCCTGGGAAATCGCTATGCCGATGAAGTTGCACGTTACTGTGCCGAACAAGCTTACTCATTCACTGATCAAGTTATTGAGGGAATGCATAGAGGGACCGAGCTAGACATGATACCTGAAGTGGCAGATACTTGGGATGAATTGAGGAAGATGCAGGAGTAAGCGTCTGACTTTGAGAAAAGAGTATGGGTGACCTCTGGATGTACTAAAGGGGATCTGGGCTTGTGGATTTCAGCCGATGGGAGAGCTGTGTTGCCAAATGAGCTAGTGAGCCCGATGGCTCGACAGATACATGGTCCGGTGCATTTGGGAAGAGATGCAATGATACGAGGGTTTAGGCAGACCTGGTATAATCCCAAGTTCAGAACGGCTGCAGAAGCGGTGTGTCAGAGGTGTGTTACGTGTCAGCAAATGAATGTTGGGAAAAGGACACCAGTCACGTTAAGTCATGTGGGGAGGTCTGGAGGGCCTTTCAACAGAATGCAACTGGATTTTATTGAGATGCCGAAGTGTAATAGCCTCAGGTATGTCTTGGTGATTGTGCGTGTGTTTTCCAGATGGGTTGAGGCATACCCGACTCGTAGGTGCGATACCCTCACTGTAGCCAAATTATTGTTGAGGGAATTAGTGCCTAGATCCGAGGTCCCGACCTCTTTGGAATCGGACAAAGGGACGCATTTTAACAGTGAAGTTGTGAAGATGCTCTGCTCTGCACTGAACATTGACCAGAGACTTCATTGTAGCTATCGGCCAGAGGCTTCTGGCACAGTGGAACAAATAAATGGAACCCTCAAAGCTCGAATGGCGAAAGTATGCTCATCCACGTCCCTGAAATGGCCAGATGCTTTACCATTGGTGTTAATGAGCATGCGTAGTACACCCGACAGGAGGACAGGACTCTCACCTCATGAGGTGTTGATGGGAAGAGCTATGAGATTGCCGTCCGTCCCTTCAACAGCCTTGCTAAATATCACAGATGATCTGATTCTTGACTACTGCAAGGGACTATCTGACGTCATCCATTCTGTGTCCCTTCAGGTGCAGACTGCTGAAATCCCGACTTCTAGAGACCTTTGTCACGACCTATGACCCGGAGATTGGGTTCTAGTATGGAAGCACGTGAGGAAGAGCTGCTTGGACGTCCACTGGCTAGGGCCGTTCCAAGTCATCCTGGTGACGAACACTGCTGTGAAGTACGGTGGATTGCCAAATTGGATACATGCTTCTCACACCCGAAGAGTCCCAGCGCCCCTGGAAGAAACAGCTACTCTTGTTGAAGGAGATCCAGCTGTGGAGGAAGATCCACTAGAGGGGACAAGTCAAGCTGTGGGGGCGCCTGAAGAGACTGGTAACTCATCTGACCGAGCTGAGGGAGATCACAACGGCAGTGACACAGAATCCGCCTCAGAAGAGGAAGGCTGCTGTGAAGGTGATCTCGATCCTGGAAGAGCTGAAGGCAGTGTTGAGCAAGTTGTGCCGACGAGAAGCAGAGGAGTGAACAGCACAGAGGCAAGTTGGCCTGAAAGACGGAAAAGGCTGAATGTGAGGCTTACCTCTGAAAGAGATCTTTCACCTGTATCTGAAGAATCAGACCTGGAAGGGGAAAACAGAGAGTCAGAGTAAAAAGGTCTGAGGAGATCAAGGAGGGTGAGAGTACCTTGTCGAAGATACGCCACTCCGGAGTGGACCTACCCTTTGACAAATGCCAGGTGTACTGAGATCCGGGAGGGTGAGGTCAGTGCTTGTGACCGATACGACTCCTATGTTAAGTTGGAAGGGATACTGTTGGTACCTGGACTGGAAATCGAAGGTCTACTGACAATCACTGTTCCTAATCCCCCTCTCCTAAGCAAGATAAATGACTTGATCCTAAATAGACTGGTTTTTCCTACATTTGGCCCTGAAATACCTGCCTATGAATCAATAGTCCTTCACATGGAACTCTTAGATTGGGGGCGTGGCTTGGACGCCGATGGCGATGGTCGCCTGAGAGCTCGGCTCCGGGACTGAGCCCGCTTTGATCCTGCAGATTGGAGTCCACGGGGCACCCCGGCCCCCGCAAACCGAAGATCGGACCAGTGGGGTCCTGCTGGGACGCCCGGTGACATTTGAAAACCGGCGGTTTCGATGAAAAACTGAAGTTAAGAGGACCGCGGAGCGGGACCCAAGATGGCGCCCGGACCTTCTCGATTGCTTTGTTGAGACCCTAGACCTGTGGGAGCCTAGCAGGACTCTGCGCATCCTCTCTACATCCTATCTCTCCGAGACACGTTGGTCTGGTTGAATATTTGGAAGGGTCCAAGCACGGTGGCCATCCCCAGACGAACTGTTTGTCGAATTTTTGGTGAAATCTGAACACGGACGACCGGAGGCCCTGTGTGGGGAGACGATCCCACGAGCCGCACCCGACTGCCCCCCACTGAGTGCCTGAACTCCCCGAAACCCCGTGCACTTCATGGGCAGCACAGCGACCTGGCGCCACAGAGTTTCCGGTGGCACTGGTGATTCTCGTTCCAGATCCACATCGAACAGGCGGACCTGCCCGGCCTGGCGCCGATCATCCCCGCCTCCCTCTCGTTGGCTTCCGGCAACACGACGGTGGAACGGCCCGAAGGCTCGGAGGAGTAGTGGACCCTGGCGACGATACTCGACGGCCCTCAGTACAACGACTGCATGCCAGGAGCGCCATAGTCGACGTCCACACTTGGTGGTGCCTCTGACGAACTTTCCTCTGCGGGACTCAACCGCCATGGGGAAACCAAGGGGGCCCAAAGGGACCACCCCGGCTGCCTCAGATACGGAGGCACTGGATAAAGATGATCGAGGTGACCCGGAGAGCTCTGGTGGTCCCACCTGCAACAACAATTTGACCGGGTTCTGGAAGCGATCGCAACCACGCGCTCAGCCCTACAGCAAGACATCGCCCAGGTAGCGACGAGCCTGGGCCTCCTTAGGGCAGACCACGGCAAGCTATCTGACAGGGTTAAGGAGATAGAGGATTCAGTGAAGGTCCTGGAACCGGCACAGAAGACTCTGGCCGCGACAATGAAGGATGCCCTGTCCTGGATCGAGGCCCTGGAGAGACGGGCGGAGGATGCCGAAGGGCGTAATAGGCGGAACAATATTCGGGTGGTGGGCCTGCCGGAAAAGATCGAAGATGGCGACATGGTGGCCTACTTAGAAGCATGGCTCCGGGACAAAGTAGCTCCGGAGGGTCTGTCCTCCTTCTACACCCTGGAACAGGCGCACAGGGTGACGGCGAGGCCGCCGCAACAGGGCCGCGCCCCGCGACCGGTGGTGGCGCGTTTGCTGCACTTTCGGGACAGAGACCTCATCCTCAATGCCGCCAGGCATAACGGCCCTTATCAGGTGGAGAATAGCCAGGTGAACATTTTCCCGGATTACACATATGAGACCCAGCGCAAACGGGCTTCTTTCCTGGCGATCAAGCGCAAGCTCCGGAGCGAGGGCATCCAATATTCGCTCCTGTTCCCTGCAAGGTTCCGCATTATCATGGACGACAAAACCCAGTTCTTCGATTCCCCGGAGGAAGTCTGCAATTGGCTAGAACTTTATAGGGCCGGCAAGGATGGCTTCGGCTCGTCGTCTCAGCTGGCCGTGGAACCTGGGCAGCAACGTCGTTCCAAAAGGCTTCGCAGCCGACGTGGCAAGCCAGGCAGGCCTTCGACTGTGGAGACAATGGCGGAGCGGCGAGGAGTGCTGGAGATGGTGTCTACACTGTCTGGATCGCAAAGTGGCCCATTGTGGAGGAACTGGAACCCGGAGGCGATGGGGCGCAGACAGACACGGAGGAATCAGAGACTGATAGTGTCCACTTGCCAGTGGTTACTCCAGACTCGGCTGAGGGCATGCTGGACGGACAGGGATGACTGGGTGAGCTACTTCCATTTGGGTGGGGGTTTTAGGCGGGTGTGGTAGGGGAGGCGATTAATTGCGGGATCCGGTGGAGGAGGGAGGGTGCCCAGCTCGAGCGGTAGCTTTTTGTTTTGGGCTCATCCTAGTCTCGGCAGCCCGAGAATCGAGGGCCCATCACTGGCACCCAGCCCGCACCTAGCCCTTAAGGCTTTCCTGCGGTGGCGACCGCAGGATTAGTCGGGGATTGTGGGGTTGTTGGGGACATGGTTTGGATGGGAACTAGATGGAACTATTTGGGTCCTGTTCTGGGGAGGGTGGGAGGGGGTTTGTTTCAGACGGGTGTTGTGTTTTTGTTGGGGAAAATGGCCGCCATCAGTGTTGACTTGACTGTTGCTTGCCCTTTGTTGGAGCCTTGGTTGGGAAGCCCGGAACGGACACTATGGGATAATGGTTGATATTGCTAATGTGAAATGCATCACTTGGAATGTGCGGGGGCTTCACACTATGTCCAGGAGGCACAAAGTTCACGCTTATCTAGTGCGTAGAGGGGTACAGATAGCGCTGCTGCAGGAGACTCATCTCAACAAGGCGAAAGGGGCGGCGCTTCAGCGTAGATGGAGAGGGCAGGTCTTCTATACCTCGTACTCAGCGTATGCAAGGGGGGCGCTAATATGGATCAGGGCTGGGGTTCCCTTTCAGGTTGCGAAATCTGTGGTAGATCCGGAGGGTCGCTACGTGGCTCTCTCAGGCACACTTGGGGGTAGGGACTTAAACATTTGCTGCATTTATGCACCTAATGTGGACCAGCTTGCCTTCCTCTCCAGGTTATCAGGTTCGTTGGCCCACTTTCTTTCGGGAACCCTCTTACTTGGCGGTGATTTTAACTCGGTAGTGGACGTAGAGGCCGACCGCTCGCACCCCCCCCTCCCAGACTCCCCAGTCCGCCGGGTGTCTAAAGGGAGGAAGGAATGGCAGACGCACTGGGGGCTCACGGACATCTGGAGGGCACAACACCCAGACTCTAGAGATTACTCCTATTTCTCTGGCCTACATGAGTTGCACGTGCGATTAGATGGGTTTCTGGGATCGGCGGAGTTGATATCCGCAGCGGTCCGCTCTGAATATTTGACCAGGACCCTCTCGGACCACAACCCCCTCCTGGTGGACCTCCGTTGGTTTCCCGGGGTTCCTAATGGGCCCACCTGGAAAATGCGACCGGAGATCTTGGAGGACATAGTCTTTAAGGCGGACCTGGAAGACAAAATCTCGGAGTATTTTACGTCCAATGGGGGTACTGCGGGGTCGAGGGCGTTAGAGTGGGACGCCTTTAAGGTTGTGATCAGGGGCTACTGCATTTCTAAAAAAGTGGGCATGCGGCGGGTCATCCTTGATGACTTGGCCGCGGCAGATTGGAAGCTCCGCGACATGGAGCTTCGCCGCCCCGGTCATCCTGAACTCCAGGAGCGTACGGCAGCGGCGAGAGAGACTGTGGCGGCGGAAGTCGAACGGCTGCGCTGCTTCGATTATAAGGCCTACACTACTAGGTCGCTCACGGAGGGGGACAGGTCGGGCGCGCTGTTAGCGTGGCTAGCCAATCCTACGCGCCGGACCTCGCTGACGACGTCCATGCGTACGTCGGAGGGGTCTGAGGTGCACACCCAGCCGGAGATTTTGGGCTGCTACCTGCGCTACTATGAGCAACTGTACCGCAGTCCCTCGGCCAGGGACCCCGCCCTGATTGATGAGTATCTGCAACCCCTAGAGTTGCCAACGCTGGAGCCGGAAATGGCGAAGGCTCTGGGCTCCGATATCGAATTGGGTGAAATTCGTAGCGCCATTAAAGGGATGGCGAGGAATAAGACCCCGGGCCTGGATGGCCTCCCGGTTGAATTCTACTCCGCCTACGCTGACCTCTTGGCGCCTCGGCTGTTAATAGTCTACAGAGAGGCGAAGCGATTGGGTCGCCTCCCCGGCTCGATGTGTGAGGCCTTAGTGGTTCCCCTCCTCAAACCTGGAAGAGAATCGACCGACCCGGCGTCCTACCGACCATTATCGATGCTGACGGTCGATTATAAGATCCTGAGCAGCATATTGGCATCGAGGCTGCTGGGGCACATGCGCTCTTTAGTACACGAGGACCAGGCTGGATTCATTCCTAAGCGAAACACAACCATGAATATTCGTAGGCTGTTTCGCTTGCTGGGGGAACCGCACGTAGACGCCCCGTGCCCGGTGGTTCTTTCAGTGGATTTGGAAAAGGCCTTTGATAGTCTGGAATGGGACTACCTGCGCAGAGTACTGCTGCGGTCCGGTCTGGGGGAGTGCTTTGTCAGGTGGACCACGGTATTGTATGCCTCGGCGTCGGCCAGGGTGAGGGCAGGCCCGCTGATTTCCCCACAATATCCGATGGAGAGAGGCCCGAGGCAGGGTTGTTCACTGTCCCTGCTGCTCTTCGCGCTAGCGGTGGAGCCACTGGTACTGTTGCTCTGATCCGGGGCCTCCTTTAACGGCTTGCGGACACCGTCTGGCCCACATCATGTCTCGCTTTATGCTGATGACCTATTGCTCTTCCTCGAGGACCCGTTTGCTGCCTTGAATGGGGCTGCGACGGCACTAACGGCTTTTGGGGAGGTTTCGGGCCTTCGGGTGAATTGGGCCAAGACCTGTCTGTTCCCGGTTCGCAGGGGAACGCCCAGACCTGACATCAGTGGGGAAATTAGGTGGGAACCTAACTGTTTCAAGTACCTGGGAGTATATGTATACCACGACCCCACTGACCTCCTGGATGGGAATATAGCCCGCTGTACTCGCGCGTTGCGAGGTAGCATGGACTTTGGGCTACCTTGCCGCTCTCGGTGGCAGGGCGGATCGCTCTGTTGAAAATGGTGGCCCACCCCCGGTTGCTCTACTACTTTCGAGCGCTACCGATTTGGATCCCGCCGGCCACCTTTCGGCTATTGCGATCCATGGTGGTGGGATTCCTTTGGGGTTCGGGCCGCCGGAGAGTAGCCCTCAAGACCTTGATGAGGCCGAAATCTGAGGGTGGCCTTGCGGTGCCGGATTTCGAGAAATATTACCTGGCGGCGCAATTGCAGACCTTCACCCAGGAGGTCGTGCAGGAGTTTCGTGGCCCGGAGACCAGGAGGGGCATGGGGATGCCTAGGCATGTTATTTCCTTCATCACATTACGACAACGTCTGGCCTTGCAAGACCTGACGCTTGAGGAAAAGACTGTTCGATTATGTTGGAATCGCGCCCACGCCCGGGGACAGATGAGGGTTCCATATGCACCTGAAATACCACTAGGGATGCTGACGGCACTGCCTCACGGGGGAGATTGGTCACGCCTGGGACACTGGGAGGACGCGGGATTGCAGTTAGTGGGGGACCTTTATGAGGACGGGCGCTATTGCCCTTCCAGGAGATCATAGTCCGCTTTGACGTCCCCCGAGGCGATTTCCTTTTACACACGGCTTTGGTCCGAGCGATTCAGGCGCACTGGAAAAGTGGACTGGAGGAGCCGCCTACGTCCCCGGTGTGCCAGTATGTTATGATGTCCGCGGGGACGGTCAAGACGGTCACGTGCCTGTATAGCAGATTGGCTAACGATGGGTTGACCCCCCTCGCCACTTTACGGACCCGCTGGGAGGCAGACATAGGGAAGGAGATCCCGGAGACGACCTGGTCACAGCTCATGCGTCGGGCCTGGAAGGGCACACGCCATGCCCGCTTCCAACCGGTCCACTTCTACATACTCCACAGGGCCTATTTGACCCCGGTGAAGATCCAGCAGTATTTCGCCGCGGATTCTGCAGAGTGTCCCAGATGCTGGGCCCCAGATGCCAGGCCCCTGAGGCGGACCTCCTTCATATGCTGTGGTCTTGCCCGGCGCTGTCCTCCTATTGGCTTGGAGTGGGGGACACTCTGAATAGGGTAACGGGGAGGTCCTTATCGGTCGACGCGGCGGTGGGGCTCCTACATTGGTTCCCGCACAACCCCAAAAATACAATTTCAAGTAAATTTATTGACTTGGGGCTTCTCCTTGCTAAGCGGGAGGTGACCAGGAATTGGAAGGCAAGAGTTGGTCCGACAGGGGCTAGGTGGCACAACGAACTTTTGAAATGGGCGGCGGGGGAGAGCACTCTGCGATACCAATTGGCTAGGCGGCAGCATAACGAGAGAGCGCAGGAATCAGCACTAGAATGGGAGACGTTAGTGCAGGCCCTTAGAGATTATTGCGCTTCCAGCGATTCCGAGAATGAAGATGCGGCACATCCCGAGTCCCGATAATCAATCACACTACGGATTACTACAGAATCATCTGGGGTTTTCCCACAGGCCTTCCTACACGCACTACAACACACACTGATGGTTGGGTTGGGAACTAGTTGAATCATTGGGCTGTTGGGGGGGGGGTTTCTTCTGCTCTTTTTTTTGTAGGTTGATCTAGAAAAGCAGATGAAGATCATTGGATCATCCGGACCGGCTTCAACCTTCTTTCAGATCCCCTCTGGTGTTTGCCGCCCGACCCTCGGGTTGTGGGCTAAATGGCTGTTTACACATATCGTTTTCTAAGTGGGGGTTTGATGTGCTCGATATCTCTGATTGTACTTGTGTTGCTAGTCCGATATGTACTCTTGGCTAATTCCTGCAATAAAAATATATTTAAAAAAAAAAAATGGAACTCTTGGATTACGTACTCTGTGCACTTGGAGAAAATCTTATTATTGATGCGCAGTAAAGACTTTGTAAATAGCTGCTAAAGTTACTTAGAGCCGAGTGGAAGAAGAAGAAATTTAGGGACATCCCTTAGAAGACGGAGAAGGGTTAGGGTCACCTGAATACAAAATGGAAGATGAAGATCTGAAAGGGAATCTCTGCTTCTAGGTGTGGTTCGAGAAATTCATAAAGCCAAGCAAGAGGCTTTGTGTTGCTGAGACTTTGTGTTGCTGCTAGAATCGAATCATACTGTCTGAGACCATGGAGGCTGGGAACCCGACTCGTAGGTCAAAATATATTATAGGTACACTTATAGGGGTAGTGATTTTCTTTATAATTTTAGTAGTTTTAGTTTCTTATTTAGCACCACAAGGGCAGGAAGCGGGGGTCGAGGGAACACCTACACCTACCACTCCTAGCCAGAAAGAGGTAAACATAGGAGCCGAGAAAGCTTTGATAGCAGAAGAAAGCCGTAGATTACATGCTGATTTGTCCAAAGGAAACTTTGGGAAGAATGCGTATGCTAAGTTGTTGTATGAGTACATTGATGCGATGGATGTGAAAGATTGTTATGTGTGTATGCAATTGCCAGCTTCAGTAGACGAGGGTATTAGATACCATCATCTGCCATTGACGTATGGAATTTCATGTAGTTTGCTGCTTAGCATATTTTATGGGCGGACTCATTTTGAATATTTCTTTTCAAATTATGATGCTGTGTTACCGGAAGTCCCAAATTACAAGCATCTGAACAAATGGGATTATTATAAATCGGAGGATAGACTTAGGTACTTTTTCATTCCAACACGAGCAATAGACACCTCATACGCACACCGACACAACTTGACCTGCTCATTGACAGAGGTAGAGAAGAAGTTCGTGGAGCAGGTTGAAGATAGATATCAAAAACAAAAGCAGTTACAGACGTCAGGTCAGGGCAAAGTAGATTGGACGGATGGGGAGCTTGGACATAAGTCAAAGGGAGGCTATGGTCCGATAGCATTGGATGTGGTGCAGAAGGGGAAGTTGTATTTGCATAGGCCAAAGACGTACTACGAAAACGTGTATGTGGGCGAGACAACTTGTGAACACACTTTCATGTTAGAATATTACACCAAGGATTTCCTGAAGAGCGTGGTGCAAGTGATCCCTACGGTGTACTTTGTCTGTGGGAAAAATGCGTACGTGAGGTTGCCGGATAAGTGGTATGGGACATGTTACCTGGCGATTATTTTCCCTAAGATATATCACACTGAGGATTTTGCTCAGGTGGAGGGGGGAAAATTAACAAGGGTAAAGAGAGGAGAAAGTGCTGGTGCAATAGTGGGAGATGTGTTTGGAGCTGCGATACCAATGTTGGGAGTGATTTTAAACGACGTAAAGATACGGAGATTAGCAACAGTGGTGGATGAGCTATCAATGTCACTGGTGTTGATCCATGGCGAGATGTTGTCGATTTACAGAACCGTCTTGCCTTAGACGTTCTTTTAGCGAAAGAGGGCGGAGTCTGTAAACTTTTAAAGGTTCAGGAATGTTGCACATATATTCCAGACAATTCCAAGGATCTGAAGAAATATATACGCAACATTACTGCAATTCACTATGAAATTAACGATTTGAAGCAAGAGAATACATGGGAAAAGGTTGGCAAGGGATTTGGAAGTGTTGGAAATTGGTTTGCAAACCTGGGAAGGAGTTTTCTTGGACACGTACTGGAAACCCTTATCATCATAGTGTCATGCGTGATTGGATTGTGGGGTTTGCTGAGAGTGTACAAATGGTATAGGTCAAATAGACTGGCAAGATCGATGAGGGTACAAGAGCAGAGAATGGAGAATTTGCAGGACAATCAATATCGAAGTCTAAGGGCATTAGAAATGCTCAGGTGAGGGAACGTCGCAACAAGTGCTGTGTAGCTCGGTCCCTATCCTAAGGAATGTGGGGTGGAAGTGATGCCACAGGTCATCAAAGGGGGGACTGAGAGAGCGCAAAACTGTGTTAGAAATTTTAAGGGTGCACCATATTCACGAGTAATCAGCACCCGCATATATAGAGGATTATAATCATGTTGAATATGACACAGAACTATGAACCCATGTACCAGAATTTACATAGCTGTAACGTAAAGTGCTTTGAAAAATAATAATGTCATGTTAAACTTAGAAATGTGTATGTAGTGTAATACTAAATCAGTTAAAGGATGCTCGAATAGGCATTGAGACATTTAAATGCATGTTTATAAATTCATTATTGTATCCATGTACACGACATAGAAGTGTTTAGTTAGAGAATGTTTTTTTTGCTATAATAATGTAGGCCTAATGAACGAAAATGTTGCCAATGTTAGGGGGTGATATCCTGAAACGTGCAGAGGCCCAGGTGGGGAGAGAGGATTGTGTAGGCCGAACTAGCAATGTTTCTTTTAACATTAAATCATGGAAATGTCTTTCCTAGAAGGTTGCTTTAGTAGCATGGATCTGTGAACCGATTTATGTGCGTTCCTTTGCAGGTGCAAGGTTAACTAGAGATAGTAGAGAAGGGCCCATTGTGTATGAGCGTTAGGATGGTAGTCCCAGACATGGAGGAGTGGTTGCGGAATTTAGGGAAGCAACTTCAAGAGGAGAAGACTCTGGGACCCAAGGACGTTTTTCAACGAACAAAGATGAAGATGTCGTAATGAATTTTGTTTGAAAGTTAATACCTCAGAGAGGGGCGTACCTCAGGGCGTGTCGCCCATATTGTGGGGTTTGTAATAGGGACAGCACCCCGGTAGGAGAGCAGAGCAGATGCGCACGAGGGCGAAGAAAGATGCTGGGTAGGCAGAGAGCTTTTCCATGCGAGATGGGTTCCTAAATTAAGTCCGAACGAAGTGAGTGTGCTTCTTTGGAAGACACCACTGCTGACACCTTTGTTAGGAGGGAACTTGCTAAGTAGGGATGTCACTTAGTATAGAGTAGGGACAGATTAATCTGGTTGTATTTCTTCTTTTCTTCGATGCCTACCAAGACCCAGATTATAGCGATTCTGGCTAGTCTAGTGGTCTTGGAAATTATACTTGTGTTGTTTCTTAGTCGACTGAGACTTTTCCGTAGGATCATGTTTGTATTAGTGCCTGTGTATCTTCTGAATCTCTTACTGAGGTGTTTATATACACAATTGCTTTTGGCTTTATAATAAATCTTTAAACTTGACTTTTTGTCAGTGGTTCTTCGGGGAGAATAATGGCAACAGTTTGAATTGAGACTACGATGTTGAAAAGATTGCCTTCTACACTCTATGACAGGTAAAACGGTCTAGTCGACCTGTGGCGGGATTCTAGAAATACCATTCTGATTCTAGAGTAAAAATCCCACCATTACAGTTGTAAATTATGACTAGATAGCTTGCCAGTGCACACAATGGTTGACCCTCATTGTCTTGTCTAGATTATTTGAGGACAAGGA
Source organism: Lissotriton vulgaris (assembly GCF_964263255.1). Classification (NCBI taxonomy): domain Eukaryota; kingdom Metazoa; phylum Chordata; class Amphibia; order Caudata; family Salamandridae; genus Lissotriton; species Lissotriton vulgaris. The sequence continues at coordinate 1,034,035,544 of NC_141697.1, forward strand.
AAGGGTTGTTGTGTGCCTTGGCCTTTATCTTTGCCCTCTAATCAAAATTTGTTGGAGAGTTGGATGTGCGGGTGAGTCAAAGGTTGTAAATTAGGGCACTGCAATGTTGACAGCATCTGGCTTACGCCAATTTTTGCAGCCCGCCACCGCTATTTTGACTTCGATAAAGCAATCAACATTCTAGTGTCCTAAATAATTTGCATTGCACCCCTTATGAAATGCTGAGAATGACTAATACAAAGAAAATGCAGGTACTAATGGCCTTATATCGAATTCAGTGGTATTGGTGTGAAGTAGAACAAGAGAACATGTTTACTTGTCTATGTTACTTGAGCCCTTTAGAGCAGCCAACACCCTCTGCAGAGTATTTTAACCATGAGTAGAGGGCAATAACACTTAACTATTTTATCAAAGAACACTGTATTACAAATGGCAAGCAAATAAATGTTAAAAGGGCATGTACAAACGTGTATACTTTCAGAATTCATACCCTGAATTCCTGGTTTTCTCATGGGATGGCCAATTGCTTCCTCACTGAGCCTGCATGCTGGCTGAGGTTGCAAGAGCTGTGCACTTTTGAGAAGCTAGTTTTTAAAAAAACAATGGCAACTTCAAACAATCTGCAATATTTTCCCATCCCAGTAAAACACACATGCATATGTTATTTTAATAGATAGGAGGTCCAGGAGCACAGTGTTTTTTAAACTTTAGAGGGTTAGAAAACTAAGCAGGAGAAGGTACAGAAAAAACAAACCGGAGCAAATACTTACTCTATAGGGTGCTCTGGGTCACAGTAGTAGCTCATGTTTATCGGCTGGAGGGAGAAGGAGGAGCTGCTACTTCCAGAAGCCTGGACAAATCCAGCTTAGGAAACGGGAAGAGGGAGTGGTAAAAGTACAGCAAGTACAAGGATTTAAAGGAGCAGGCACATTTGAAAAACACCTAATGTAAATAATAATTAAATAAAATCGCACGAACTGCGTATTTGTGAAGTGTGTGCATTGAAGCGCGGCCACACTCACAAACAGATATCATTAAAAAAAAAATACAAAAATACAATGGAGCGTGTAAAGCAATTTCTGAAACCAATGGGTGAAAACAAGTGATGGGGCGGAAGGGGCAGACAACCGGTAATGGAATACATAGTGCTTGCATCAGCGGAGGGAAACTAATCAAGAAAATGTATCTGAACTTGAGCAGTGCTCTTCACCTATAAATGGAAATGACATTTTGGGTGCCGAACCAATTAGGAAGCAGGGAATATGAGCGACGCCGGAGCCAACCTATGGTGAGTAGCAGACGTAGCAGGCAGGAGCTCAGTCCTTTTAGTAATTACAACATGTCTTGCAGACAGCGCATGCGAGCTGATGCGCGACCTAAAAATATGGTGTTATTTATGTTGGCCTTAACATGAAACACATCACAAACGTCCATGGGCTTCAAAATACCTTTACCTAATGTTTTCTGTTTCCGACCATGGGGTCGATTATGATTGCGGTGAATCCGCATCCTCCGGGCCGGTGGAAGCCACCGCCGGCCCGGAAGATGCAGATTCACCGCCGCGGTCAGAGAAAACACCCACCGCCAGATTATGATGGCGGTGGGAACAGCGACGGACGGGAGGTCCGTCCGCCGCGGATCTGCGGGGTGTTGACCGCAATTTGGTGGCGGTGTCTGCAAGACACCGTCAGCCAAATTAGGATGTGTGTGAAAACATGCTTTTCCGCGGCGGCTTTTCCGCGGCGGCTTTTCCGCCATGGAAAACCATGTGGACCTTTGCTTCTGGGGGCCCCTTGCGGGCCCCCAGCGTGAAGGGGGGGTGCATATGGGGGTACCTATGGTACCCCCCTGCATTTGCATGCACAAAGCGGCAGGCACCGCGCGGTGCCTGCCGCTTTGTGCATGCAAATGCAAAGCATGCATTTTTAACCTTGCGGCAGGTGCTGCTTCAAGCAGCACCCGCCACAATGTTAACAATACGGGATGTGACCGCCAGGGTGGGGGTCACATCCAATTTGGTATGGAGGGAACGCCGCTGCCCCTGCGGACGGTCCCTCCACCTCGGGGTGGCGGACGGACGCAGGTCCGTCCGCCATCATAATCAAGGTCCATGTTGGTATTTAAGTCCAGGAAAATACCCCGAGGACTAAGCATCGGTAAATGCAAGTAATTGTGTGAATTCCCTTACCAGAGGCTGACAGCTTTCTTTTAGAAACACTGCAAATGGCAAAATGGTTCTGTCGAATCTTTATCTTAATCAGATGTGGAGAAGTGTAATCTTGATCCCACCTGAGATATGGTAGGAATGGATCAAATTCATGTATAGTCAGCACTCAAATATATTCTGTGTAATTAACGTCACAAAAGGAAGTGGAGTATTGCATATTTAAAGTATTCCTCATGATATACTCGTGTATAGAAAATGATTAATAAACGTTTATGTGACATATTAATGTGACAAGATCAGTTAAAATAAATGTCCCATTGTGAGGTTATTAAATGTGAATGTGTGTAAACTAATGTTTAGACGTTTATTTTATAAGAATGTATATCATGCTGGTGTATTTCAAATGACACCTTCGAAATTATTTACAGTTTATACATGATTTAAGGAGCTGCATTTATTGTGTGTATAGAAATGTGTACATATTCTGTAACCCTGTGCACTACGACAATTCTCTAGAGTGGGCCACGAGAAACAGTTTGGTCCATGCTCATGTTTAGAATTTAACATGTAATTCGTATTTAACCTTCAATGTAGACTATGCGTACTTGTATTTTGTTTCCACTGCAGGTACAGAGGGAGAAAGCCTCATTATTTAGCAGAGAAGGGTTTTGTTTTCTTTAGATAGCAAGGTATGAGAAGACTTTGGGCCTGATTCCAATCTCATTCGGAAAGCATGCTGATTCGGTTCCGGAATACTTTCAATACGACTCGGATCGGGGGAGTCCGACCGATGGAGTACGATGCATCCGTAAGCATCCAGATCCGATCCGGTCAGACTCCCATTGACTTTAATGGGAGCCTCTGTTATGAACGAGAACACAGGTTCTCATTGAAGAAAGTGCGGGTTGGGGAAAATCGTGCACCCTGTGGCAGGCACCACATGGTAACTACCACACTGCTCATGGTTGGGAAGAGGGAACCCATGGGTACCACCACAGACCTGATTCGGAGTACCCAGGTGAAGGGGGGCCTGCTATGGGCCCTCAAAGACATATTTTGGCAGCCATTTCATTCCGGCCAAACCGAATCAGAAAGGCTATCTGAATCTGTCTTCGTACTCACTTGCTCAGAAACTGTGTCCATAGAGCTGTACGAAATGCTCGTTCTGTCAGAATGCCTTTCGGAACCGATTCGGTCAGCCCTAACGGTTTCCAGGCATCGTACTTGGCCATTCGGAAGTGTGTCCGAATCGGTTGGAAACAAGGGCTCTGGATCCGACTCGGCAAACCTGAATCCGATCAAGAGCCCTTCTGACTAAAATAAGGGACTCTAGGTGATTTGGTCTCAAGAAAGTTTGCCTCATGTTTAGAGATCCATTGATTCATTTCAGCCTCTTGAACCATTAGAGTAGAACATGAACCCCCGTAGTTGGACACCACCCATGTGGCTCATGCTAGGTGTGCAAATTAACCAAAGTGACCAAAACTCTGCAGCTCCTGCCCAACCGGACCTGGACCTTACGCGACAATCAAACTGTAATACCACTCATGTAGTATACATGATTATGTGTCCCTGCAACATGAGATACGTTGGAATGACATGCCGAAAAGTAAAACGATGCATCTATGAACACAGAAGCAATGTGAACTGCAAAAGACCTACCACAAGAATGAGCAAACACTACATAGAGAATAACCACAGTGTAGACAACCTCAACTGGGTGGTTTTGGAGACGCTGCTATCAAAGAGCCAGAGCCACAACGCCGAGCAGATCCTCTTTGAAAAGGAGCAGCGTTGGATTCATCGTCTTATGACAGATGTGGAAGGTTTGAACGATGATATCCCCTGGCACACCTTAGCCTAATTGACAATTGAAGAGCTACGAGCACAGCTTGGGGATGCATCTGAGACCCCTGGAATTAGTCCCCTAAACCAAACTAATTCACGATAAATTCAAGTCATGATACCCACTGAGAATTCTTAAGGATTCGTAAAATACCAAAACAACGTGTAAATAAACACAATGGTCAACCAACAGTAGAAGCCTCTCTACTACCTCCTTTCCTCTGATGCCAATCTCTCTCTGCCAACCAGAGTTAACTCATGAGAAAACCAGGGAATGTATGAGCCCCTCAATTACTCTACTGATAGACTAATCAAGAAATATCAGATAAATCTTATAAGGATTTTATGAAGATCGAATACAATTGATCTTCATAAACAGCATGTCTGTCTTTTCTAGGAAGGACAATGCCAACCACTGCCAACCACGGTATCCAATATAGTCCTTCCTCTATTTCCGTAGGACGCCGTATATTATTACTAGCAGTATACGGGCCCCCGTCACCCAGGACACTGTTTCCAGAGCTAGTACAAGCAAATAGCCTGTGAAGAACCGGTGAGCAACCACGAGGCACGCAGAGATCCATACAATGTATCCCAAGTAAGACAAACCTAACCCACATTTATCTCCTAGATTATGGTTCCGACTAGCAAAACGGCATCTCGAAGGAGCACTTGAAAAACAAGACTGAGGTAACTGTTACGAATCTCCGTTCGAGACAGCAGCATTTAACAACGGGTGATTTTCTGCACTGCTAGATGTATTGAGCCGCACTTATCGCACGATGACTGTGTTAGGAATAACGCTAACCTGAAATTATTTCAGGTATTATAAACGTGTATTATAACCTCACCCACGCAAGGTACCTCCAGCATTTTATGTAAAACCACATTGATCTACGACTTTGATAAGCACACGACGGTGCAGGGTCATTAATCCTGAACACTAAACACGCACATAAACTGTGACAATGCATTTTTACCATCTTATAAATGCTCTGTCTCTAATTTGAAGATGGAATACACAAAAATAATGACTATGTCTAGAGACATGCATGCCTGAACTAAAACCATGTCTTTTTTCAGACACAAAAAAACAACATTACTTCAGCCTACACATGCTGATATTTAAAGATCTGATAGATTTATTTACCATTTAAGATAGCACTTTCGCCTACTGTTGTTCCTTAGCTACCTGGGGCACCCCTCATTTTGACTTTTTTGAACCCAGTTTAAAGGTTGTGTATTCACTTAACATATGAGCACAAACTTATACCGAAGTGTAAATATGAGTAAACTTTAGTAGTACTAGCAGTCCATATAGAGAAATAGGTTTATATGGGTCTTCTTTGGGAAACTTGTACCAGTGTGTTTTTTCTCCCTACTTACAGGTACAGATACAATAGATCTGACCTACCTACGCACAAGTGGTGAACTGGCCACTTCAACAGGAGCCACAAGGCGCCTCCTGTCACACCTTTCAGTCCTGTAGAAAGCCTCTAGATTTCAACACAAGGCTGAAACATGTTGACCAACACCAGTACAGTGGGTTCATAACTCGATCCGCCTACGCACAAACCCGTTTTTAATTACCCACATCACAATTTTTTCATTAAATATTCACATCAAAGTGATGTAGGGATTTTTAAACTCACCTCACCAGAGCACAGAAAACGCCCTCTTGTTAATATTTTCATTTCTGGACACTACTGGTTTACCAGATGGTCTTCCTCCAGGTGGAGGTACAGCATACTCACAATGATAAAGTCCCGATGATGATGCTGCTACAGTACTCATAGGCAGAGAATCAAGATATACCGCCCACACCAGTGTACGTATATGAGGGTTTTTACAAAGTTTCCCCCACGAACGAAAGACCCTGGTGCACAGGACAAGTGATCCATCCCCCCCCCCCCTTTGATTTTTTGTACTAACCTCTGGAAGCCGGATGGACTAAAGCTTCTCTTTCCCCCTTTGGATTAATATTTTGGTCTATGGAGCTGATTAACCCATATGTAAGCTCATTTAAGTGTCTACCCTTCATGAAACCTTTCTGATCCTGACGTATCAGATCTCCCACTACCTTGCTCAGCCTGTTTGCTATGACTCACAGAGGGTGGGGTTTTATTTATCCGGTTTAAAAGTTAGGGTGACGGTGGCTTCTCCCCATGAGTTTGGCAAAGGGGCCCCTTTCACAAAGATTTCCCTGAACATACTGGTCATGACTGGGATTAATAAATCGCCAAGTGCTGTATATAATTCACTTGGGAGGCCACCCAAACCTGCTGCTTTCCCTTTCTTACTAGACTTAAATGCCAGCCTGACTTCACTTTGCCCAAAATCATGGTTCAAGCAATAAACAACATTTACAACGCATTGTTTACAACGCATGCCATTACAACGCATGCCATTACAACGCATGCCATTACAACATCGCTTAGTTACATCGCATGCCAATACAACTCAAGTTGTTACAACGACTTCCTATAGGGGGCTGAAGGTGTTGGATTTTCAATCCAACATCTTCCCTACTGTTGCCCACACTGGAGTTAGTAAATTATACTATTCCAAACTCTAGCACCCCCCTACATCAAGTCGTTGTAATGACTTGCATTGTAATGGCATGCAATGTAAATACATGCATATTAACAAGTGCAATTCGGTTCAAGCATGCCTTTTGAGCACTTTTTAGATTTTCTGGTAAGTCAGCACCTATCCATTCATGGACCTGTCCTCACTAGTTACTAAAATCACTGTTTATAGGTCATCAAAGAACTGAAGAAATGCTTTTTTAATTTCCCAACTATTTGTTAGGCGAAGACCCCCCCATCACTTTTTATTTCTCTGGCTGTGTTTCTAGCTTAGTCCTTTTTAATTTTCCAAGCCTGCAGTTTCCAAGCATTTTTCCCACCTCACCCTCAATTTGGCCTCCATTAATGAAGTAAGCTGATCTTCCCATTCTTGTAGTTCTCTCTCTAATAGTAATTTTCATTAGCTGTCAACAGTTGATGCAACAGTTGCTCCTACAGGCTTCCCATTTCAAACGCTAACCCCTAAAACTCGCTTCTGGATGCTCTACTCTTCTGAAATGTTATGCTAAATATGTTCCCTGACATAAAGGCCCTAAAGAAGTCCCCTACCATTTTAAAGGAGCTAAACCTACATTTAATTTAAAATACCTTTCCGTCTCTACCTGCAGACTATCAATGTTCTTCTGATCTAACAATAGGGTGCAATCTAGGGTCCAGCTCCTTTGTTCAAACTTGTCAATACATTTTCTGAAACAAACACTCACTCTGTTAGTGGGGAATTTTTTTTCAGAAATTCACTGCTGGCATGGGTGATATTTTGTTATTCAGAGCTTGCTGGCCCACCTGCCAAGGCTAAAATTGATCTTGTCAGTAATGAAAAAACTTTCTTCTCAATGGACCTCTAAATAAGGAGTACAATCCACCACCAGAATGTTGAGAAAAATCAGCCTGTCAATTCCATTCCATATTCACAATTTCCACAGAAATTAGAGGATTTCCAGTTACCACTAAACTTTGAATTGGGACTGTTTGCTTTTAAATCTGCTAACTACTTAATTCAAATAATTGTGACATTTATTTGAATTAATCCAATGAAAAAAGTATGGTTTCCTTTACTTAGTTGAAGCTTTATTCAAAGAAATTACACACATAATTTTACCTTGTTGTATCTGCATATGACTTGACTAGAACAACCCCAATAGCAATAGGTGCTAAGGAAGAGAACTGCTAAAAGGTGAGAAATGGAATCTCTTCTCCTTGTGTTGAAATGGGGCAGTACTGATTGCATAATGTGGGCATCTGACAAAAGTGGCACTTTGGGTAAAAAGTGATGGGTTGGAAAGCTTTTCAGAGCAATTGCAATGAATAGACTATTTGCAAGCATTTCTCCGACTACCTTTTAATTACTTAGCAGAGATAAGAGCTTTCATTTTTGTGCAGTATATTTAAAATGAGGGAATTGATAGAGCTTTTTGATCTACTAAGTTTTAAATCGTTCACCACAAATTTAAGGTATAGGCTGGTAAAATTGTCCATGCTTCCTTAAACTATAAGGGGACTTTAAATAAAAATAGTGGCACAGACAGAATATTGAGTTTTAAATATCGAAATACCCTAATATTGACTTGGAAATATTGTGATACAGGAATATTGACGGCAAGAATATTGTGGTAAAGAATATTGACTTTAAGGTAAGAAATATTGTTTTTGAAAATATTGATGTATAAATTAGTGTAAAGTATTTTAGTTTGTATTTTGAAAGCATTGCTTTTGTTTTTTAATATATGCGTTACATTTTTTGTAGTGATTAATTTTACGTTAATTAAATGCTGCGTTTAGTTCTGTAGCTGGTTGTGGGTTTATAGAGGAATAGGGTGGGAATTAATTTAATTATAATACATTAACTAGATTTTATTACTCATTAGTATATATTTAATTTAGATTTTATAGTGTCAGTTGTGGGAATTATTGTATTAATTAAGTATTAATTGGTTTTTAATTTCTATTAATTAATTAATTTGTAATTATGTTAATTCTGTTATGTTTTTTAGGAGCAGGATGTGGTTTTATAGGGGAATAGGGTGGGAAGTCATTTTAATTATACCAATTTAAGTAATATGTTTTATTTAGTAGTATTTATTTAATTTATATTTCATAGTATTAATTGTAAGAATTAATTTGTTGTTAACTATTATTAATTAATTGATAATTATGTTAATTGTATCATTTTGTAGGAGTGGAGTGTGAGATTATAGGGGAATAGGGTGTGCAGTAATTTAATTTTAATATATTTAATTATAATTTTATATATCAGTATTTATTTAATTTTAGTGTTAACTGTGGGAAATAATTTATTAATAATTATTTATCAATTGTTTGTTCATTAATATTGATTAATTAATTAATTGATAAATTGATTTGTTAATTGTGTCTTTTTTTTAGAAATGGGTGGTGGGGTTTCTAGAGAAACAGGATGGGAAGCAATTTATTTAAAATTAATACATAATTAATTTCTAAATAATGGTAATTCATTAATAAAATTTAAATATGGAAATTGGGTAATTAATTTGAGATGTGAGTTGCGGTGTCTATAGTGGTAAAGGTTGGGAAGTGAATTATTTTCAATTAATTATTAAGATGTTAATAGATAATAATTTAATAATGTAAAATTAGTTATGGAAATTGTGTAATTATTTTTAGGTGTGTGTTGTGGTATTTATTGGGGTAGAGGGTGGAAAGTATTTTAGGTTCTTTTAATTAGTAATTAGTTGCTCATTATTATTCATTTAATTGATAAATAGTTATGGTAATTGTGTACTTTTATTTTGTGTGTAGATATTTGTTTTATAGGGGTAACATTTAGCATTGTACTTAGGACCGAGGCCGAAATAACATACATCTTAAACAGTGTTTTCCCCATCTCTTCATCTCCGTATTTCCAGTTCCACCACAGGTGATACACATATCTCCCCCCTATATGAATTCCACCGGGATCATTTCCTATCCCACTTCTTCGGGCACCCCCTAGCTATAAACACTTCTTTCCCAGCTACCATACATCTGTCAAGCTCTTTCTGCCAGATCGCCACTGCCGCTGGCGCTACTCCACCCCAGCCCCTCTCTATTTCCTGCTTAATTAGCGTAATTAATAACATTTAAATATGGAAATTGGGTTATTAATTTGAGATGTGAGTTGTGGGGTCTATAGTGGTAAAGGTTGGGAAGTGAATTATTTTCAATTAATTATTAAGTTCTTAATAGATAATTTAATAATGGAAAATTAGTTATGGAAATTGTATAATTATTTTTAGGTGTGTGTTGTGGTATTTATTGGGGTAGAGGGTGGAAAGTATTTTAGGTTCTATTAATTAGTAATTATTTGCTCATTAATATTCATTTAATTGATAAATATTTATGGTAATTGCGTACTTTTATTTTGTGTGTAGATTTTTGTTTTATAGGGGTAACGTTTGGTGAGTAAATACATTTTTAAAAAAATATATTTTTATTTAGCGTGAAGCCCAGCGTTGCGAACTGCTATTCCGTCTCAGTAAGGTCTGTATCCTCCCATATATTACGCAAGCCCAAGCGGGGCGGAGAGGGGAGCCTTTTCCCTAGTGCAGATTGCATATGAGCCGTGGGAGTAAATACATTTTTAACGGGTGTTAGTTGTTTTGTGATTAATAATATTTGTTTATTTGATAATGAATTATGGTAATTATAGAGGTACACTTTTTTAGAAATGTAGATGTGTGTTGTGAATTGTGTGGTGTTATAGGGTAGGAAATAAAAAATATAAATTTTATGTAATAATCTTTTTGATTATAATTAGTTTCTATTAAATATAGTTATTTGTTTGAAAATTATGTTTAACATTTTTATAAAATAATATTTGTAGGTAAGTTTTTTAGATTTTTTAACATTCTAATATGTTTCTATCTTTTGTATTTTTTATATTGTAGTTGATATTTTGTTTGTTTCTAATTTTGTATTGACTTCAGAGAGAATATTTTTACTCCTCTGCTATCCAACACTTTCCCTACTGTTGCACTCACTGGAATAAGAATAGTAATTTGTACCCCTCCCCTATCCAACGCTTTCCCTACTGTTGCACTCACTGGAGTGGGAATAGTAATTTTTACCTCTCCGCTATCCAACACTTTCCCTACATTTGCACTTACTGGAGTGGGGATAGTATTTTTTACATATTCGCTAAGCAATCCTTTCCCTACTGTTGTACTGACTGGACTGAGAATAGTAATTTCTACCCCTCCGCTACCCAACACTTTCTCTACTGTTGCACTGACTAGAGCGGGAATAGTGAATTATTCCCCTCCGCTATCCAAACCTTTCCCTACTGTTGCACTCACTGGAGTGGGAAAAGCAATTTTTACACCTCCGCTATCCATCATTTTCCCTATTCCCTACTGTTGCATTCAGTGGAATGGGAATAGTACATGTTTCCCCTCCGCTATCCAACATTTTCCCTATTGTTGCACTCACTGGAGTGGGAATAATAATATTTTCCCCTCCACTATCCAACACTTTCCCTACTGCTGCACTCAATGGAGTACAAAATGTAAGGTTAAAAAGTATTAAATATTTTAATGTTTTAATTGATAATATGCTTTTAAATCAGATTTTATGTCATATATATATTACAACAAAAGTGCCTTCTGCTTAAGGACGCCACTCCACGAAAAATAAGTTCACAGAACCCTTTAATTTTCAAAACCGGCTCAGCTTTCCACTTGTTCATTACCTTCCCTGACGTGTTTCAAAGCACCTTGCTTCTTTTTCAAAGGGAAAAACACAAACTGTCAGCCACAGATCTGTGCAGCACCTTCCCCAGCCTTCAATCCATTTTTTTCATCAATTAGCCTCTCCAGAGGCCTCGCATTATCAGGTGTGAAAACTCGTGTGCATTCTGGGGCTGGAAGTCTTTGTGCTGTGCCCAATTTTTCCCCACCAGTGGGGTCTGTGTATTTGCTTGCAGATTAAATTTAAAACAGTGTTAATTATCCGGTTATTTTTCAAGCCCTCCAGTGGGCCTCAGAAAGGCATGCCGGTTCCTTTTATTTATTGTATTTCTCGTGCTGGAGGGCTTGAAAAACACCTGATAATGCGAGGCCTCTGGAGAGGCTAATTGATGAAAAAAATGGATTGAAGGCTGGGGAAGGTGCTGCACAGATCTGTGGCTGACAGTTTGTGTTTTTCCCTTTGAAAAAGAAGCAAGATGCTTTGAAACGCGTTAGGGAAGGTAATGGACAATTGGAAAGCTGAGCTGGTTTTGAAAAATAAAGGGTTCTGGAACGTATTTTTCGTGGAGTGGCGTCCTTAAGCAGAAGGCACTTTTGTTGTAATTTTCATACACAGCAGCCTCGCCGTGAAGGATGCACCGCCAGGAAATGATGGGTCTGCAAGGTTGGAACTGTGCTTAACCTGTCTGCAGCACGAGAAATACAATAAATAAAAGGAACCGGCATGCCTTTCTGAGGCCCACTGGAGGGCTTGAAAAATAACCGGATAATTAACACTGTTTTAAATTTTATCTGCAAGCAAATACACAGACCCCACTGGTGGGGAAGAATTGGGCACAGCACAAAGACTTCCAGCCCCAGAATGCACACGAGTTTTCACACCTGATAATGCGAGGCCTCTGGAGAGGCTAATTGATGAAAAAAATGGATTGAAGGCTGGGGAAGGTGCTGCACAGATCTGTGGCTGACAGTTTGTGTTTTTCCCTTTGAAAAAGAAGCAAGGTGCTTTGAAACACGTCAGGGAAGGTAATGAACAAGTGGAAAGCTGAGCCGGTTTTGAAAAATAAAGGGTTCTGTGAACTTATTTTTCGTGGAGTGGCGTCCTTAAGCAGAAGGCACTTTTGTTGTAATATATATATATGTACATATATATTTGTACATTTTTATATAATGATAACATTTTAAAATAAATTAAAATTATTAATGTATTAATTATTTTAAAGTAAATATACATTTATGTATTACTCGCTATATATGTACGCTTAAAAATGTTAAATTACATTTATTTATTATATTTGTTAAAATGGACATTACATCTATATAATTTTTTAAAAGTTAATTTTACTCTTTCATTCTTTTAACTTTATTTTTTATATTATTAAAAAACAATATTTTTTTACATTGATATTTTTTACATCCATATTATTCTTTCCAGATTTTAGCATCCACATTATAAAGCTAGGATATCGATATTTTGGCAAACTGTATTTTTGTGTCGATATTTGTGTATGGGGATATTTTGGTCATCAATATTATGTCAGTGATCCCTGAAAATAAACCTGTAACGTATTTTCGGCTCTGCTTAGTGCTGGCAGACCCTTATCAAAGTGGTCAAACAGCTTTTAGTTGTACAAGGAGTAGATATGCATAACTGCACCTTCTGACAATAGCACCAAAGTCATTGATGCATGTGGAATAGAAAAAATAAAAAGGAATATTCAAATAAAACTTCATCTTTTGAGCTTGCTCAACTTTTGAACCATTTTGCATTAATTGTGTGAAAAAGGTAACATGATTTACACCACAGGACAACAAAGAGGAAGATAAACTTATAGGACTGCAGAAGGTCTGCATATTATGGCATACACTTCCCCTACTAATGAGAGCGGAGAAGGAGTAATGAAAGAATGTACTCATTAAAGCAAGCAACAGTAACTTTATGGCAGATAAATGTTTATGATGAAAAAGGAAGAGAGTGATTCATAAATAAATGTCAGGTCTGCCCCAATCTGCAATCCTTCCTCTATGTAGGTCAATGGACTGAGCCAACCTAAACCCTAGGCTTAAGTTATATCAACTTGACTGTTCCAATTGGTTATCTCACTCTTATTTTTGGCTTGAATTTTGAATATTTGTGTTGCACCAAAATTCCTTCATCAGATAGTCCAGCACAAACCTCGTTGACCATAACATAAAACATCAGAATTTATAAGGCATTTTTAGGTTGTCCAGTTTTCAGTGATTATTTTTTTGTGAATTTCCATTGTGTTTTCTCAGTGTTTTCCAAACTTTTTAGAATCAGTGCTTATCAGTTTTTATTCAGCTGCCCAACCTCCAAAATATTTTAAAGAACAGTGGTCCCTAGAGAAACAACAGTAAAAAGGGGGGGATTAATATAGACCCATTCAGTACTATATTTGTATAACCAGCCGGACAGAGGTCGGATACTTAATATTTAAAATTTGAATAGGAACAATACAGACAAGACAATTTTAAGCGGGACACAAGTCTGCATTTAACTAAACCAAGAGGTACAAACAATGAATAATACAAATGGCTCAGGCAAAGCTGTGGGTTTGTTAAACACACAATTTTCAATGTAACAAACAAATTGCAAGACAACACCTGTACACATTAAATGAAAATTTAGAGCAGTGTATAAGGTGTATCGGGTGTCAACGGCGTTTCAATCCATATATACAATAAATGGATCATCATCAGGACATTTAGAATAAGCATGTCTGTGTACAATTGCCTGTAACAACTGAGGTACAATTAGGAGGAGGAAAAAGGGGAAAAAAGGAAATACAAATAATTAAAAGAGAGCACCAGTTCAGGTACAAACATGAGAGTAAAATACAAACTAGTCTGTTTCATGTAGCAAGGTTTGGGTGCACCTCATAAATAGAGTACAATTACATATATGCCTTAATAACAAGGTTTGAGGGAGGTTGTGCGAGTATTGATAAAAACATGCAAAGAAGGAAAATGCACAGCCATTCTACACTTGGCCGCGTGAAGGTGCCTAAGAAATATGAAAAGGTGAGCAATTCCGCTTTGAACTGGGAAGAGTGAATGTGCACGCCTTGCGTAAGTTAAGCAGTGAATAAACACGTATAGGGAGACACATACATGTTGGCAACTCCCGCATGGATAGTAACAAATATGGAACTGAAGGCACAAATGGTGAACAGCCAGACCTGAAGGAGGAACAATTGAGGAGCTGTAGTACGAGGGGGAAAGAGGAAGTTCAAATAGATGCCAGAGAATGAGCAGGCAGGTGCTTACCAGACAAATACAATCAGAGGTTTACAGGTCTCACTAATACCGCACCATTACCTTTGACTCTCTAAGCGGTCCGGTTCCCCTACACCTCTGATTGTATTTTTCTTGGTAAGCGCCTGCGTGCTCATTCTATGGCATCTATTTTAACTCCCTCTCCCCCCCTAACTTCAGCTCCTCTATTTTTCCTCCAAAAATCCACCTGCATGACCCTTGGATCTCCATTGGTCAAATCATGATGCAATGCACGAAAAATCCAACCACTTTGGTTGTTACTCCGAAACGACCATCCGCCATGCTTTGAAAAGTTACAAATGCAACTGCGGCGGACTGGGAAAGCAGTTCAAGGGACTAAAACTGCAGTGTAATGACTGAATGGCCAATTACGAATGAAACCGCGGAGCTGGGGGAGGGAGCATTGCATTCTGATTTCCTTGCTTGTGCATAGACCAAATTAATGGGGGTAGTAACAAACTGACACTGCCCACAATCACATCACACACGCCACAATGATACACCATGTTAGATCTGGGGGTCTCTAGTTGGCAGAAGTAGGTACCAATGTCCAAATAGGGACCCTTGCTTCTAATCAGGGCAAGGGGGAAACACTCTTTAGATAACCCCTGCAATATGTAAAGTATTTGTACCAACACTCACATAACACAGTGAAAACACCACAAATGGACTCCACACCAGTTTAGAAAAATAAACGTATTTAATCTAAACTAAACAAGACCAAAACGACAAAAATCCAACATACACAGTTCATGGATATGATTTTAAAAGAGTTCTAGGGTTTGCTTCAAAATAATTCACAGTTGCGTAACGTTTAGCCAAAAGTACAACAGTTCCAAATGGAAGCTGCAGCGTTGAAAAACAAGCAATGCGTCACTCCTGAGACCCTGGGGAGGCGATGCGACAGCCCCGCTGGACGCAGCAGGCGTGTTGTGACGAATCCGGTTTGTATGGGGAGGGAGGCGATACCTTGTATGGATTCCTGTGCACAGGTTCCGTAAGAAGCGTCTGGCAAAGGCACAATGCGACGATCTTCGGGACGGCGACGATCTCAGGTGCAGCGGCGATGCGCAGCACAGCGTCGATCTCCTCACGCCCCCCTTCGATGCAATGGCTCTGCTCCGATGCTCGCAGCGACGTGATGCGGTCCGCAAGCAAGCGGTGCGGCGATCTCACCCAGCGACGACAGGCTCAGCGACGATACTCGCAGCGATGGTAATCTTCCTGCTCCGGAGCGATGCGTTCGGCAAGCGAAGGATGCGTCAGTTCTTGCAGCGGCAACAGGCGCTGCGACGATTTCAATCTTCGTGGCGGGGGGAATTTCCTTGCACTGTTGGGGATGCGATCTGCAGGCGAGCGATGCGTGAAAATTTGCAGATTGTCTTAGTTTCTCCTTGTCCAGCTTCCCAAACAACAGATACAACTTCCAGCGGCACCACAACTGGACCAAACACTCTAGGAAGGACAGAACTCTCTCAGCAGAGTTCAGGGGGAAGCTGGGGGTGAAGTCCTTTTGTTCCTGGGACTTCTTAACAGGGAGCCAGCTCTACTCCGGCCCTTGGAGATCTCTTCAAGCAAGGAGACACAGCACAAGCAAAGTCCTTCCCCTCTCCTTGGCAGCAAAGCAACTGCAGGTTTGCCCACAAGTACACAGCTGGTCAGTCCTTACTCTTCAGTCTTCCAGCTTTCTCCTTGGCAGAGGTTCCTTCTTCATTCCAGGATGATCTAATTTTCTGTAGTCTGGGTTTCTGTACCTTTATCCCAAAAAGTCTTTGTTCCCTTTGTGCAGGAGGGCTCGGAGCCCGGTCTGAACCAGTTCTGGGTGTTCCTTGAGCACTTTGTTTTCCTGGCATCTCCTTCCTTTCAGAGAGAGGGGCAGGGTCGTCAGCCGCCCAGCAGGAGGTGGAGCCAGCATTGAGGAAGGCAGGCACAGCCCTATTCAGGCCCAGGTGCTATCCCCTCCCACCACTCTAGATGCAGATGGAGCTATTCAGCCCAGGGATGGCCCACTCAGCGTCTGGAAGCCACCCGGACCCTGTCACTCACAAACCAGACAGTCAATTCACAAACAGGCCAAGGCACACAGAAAGATCAGACAAGAAAACAGCCACCTTCTAAAAGTGCTGTTTTCAAATATAGGATTTAAAAAACATCGTTCCTAAAAGATGTGTTATTAAATTCTGAGTTCAGGGATACCAGACGTTTATGTCCTATCTTGCTCCTATGGGAAGATATGCAGGTAACCACTGTACTCAGCATTCCCCATTATAGCCTATGGGCAAGATAGCCTTACAATAGTGAAAAATGAAAATGGCTGTAATTCACTACCAGAGCATTTCACCCACACTAGTACATGCTCTACCTTTCACATACACTGTACCCTGCCCTGGGGGTACCTTGGGACTTCCTTAGGTGTGTCCAATGTGTACAGAAAGGGAAGGGTTAGGCCTGATCAGTGGGGACAGTGGCCAGGTTGACATGGCAGTCCGCAGACTGCACACAGGCATGGCGGTGGCAGACCTGAGACACCATTTTAGGGCTACTACGTGGGTGGCACAATCAGTGCTGCAGGCCCACTAGTAGCAGTTGAATCACCTGCCCTGGGACACTCAGTGCACTTTACTAGGGACTTCCTGGTAGCACAAATATGCCAATCATGGATAACCAATTACAATTACAATTCATAGAGAGAGCATATGCACTTTAGCACCGATTAGCAGTGGTAAAGTACCCAGAGTCCTATTGCCAATAACCACAGGTCAGTAAAAACAAGGGAGGAAGAAGCAAAAGGTTTGGGGATAAACCTACACAAAGGGCCATTCCCAACACACCCCAAATGTCCATTGCCAATGTAAGCCATGCCCAGCATGGAAGAAACACCTTGAGGACATCACACATGTGGACATACCCACATACCACAGGATAAAACCAACCCCTTCCTGGATCAGCATCCTTGCACACCAGAAGCAGACACAGAGAGACAGGACACCATTTACGCACACAGCACAACATCACAGTCATACACCCATCTCCACACAACATCACTTCCCACCCTCACACCTGACACACTTCACATAACTCCACCACCCCTGCACTCTGCATTTTTCTCACCTTTGCACCATGGCCAAACAGAAAATGCCCAATTTCACCGACACGCAGTTGAAAGTGATGGTAGATTAGATAATAAGGGTAGAACCACATTTGTATGGAAGTTTGGTCCAAAGTACCCCACTTGCGCGCAAAACTCAGATGTGGACAAGGATCTACAACAAAGTCAATGCTGTAGGGACCACCCTACGCACACTGCGTGACATCAAAAGGCGGTGGGTTGACCTCAAGGTCTGGGTCAAGCATCAGGCCCATAGGAACCACAAGGCAGCCCAAAGAACAGGTGGTGGCCCTCCCATACCACCACTAACCTTCACTGAATGGTAGAAGGTGCTGGCCATACTGCATCACAAGTGTCTCACAGGAATTGAGGGGGAGTGAAGGCTGGTAAGTACAAACAAAATGACCACATTCCACTGTAATGTACTGTTGTGCACAACAAGTGAGCCTCAATTGCCAGACACATCAAACTCATGTAAAATGCACGCTGTCAACATGAATGCCTCATAAGGCTAGCATGTCCTTCCTCTGCTTCACTTAACAGGTAGGTAGCCATAGTACTCGGGAGGGGGTTGTCAGGACCTGACATCAAGACTACAACTCCCTCAAGGCCCTCTGTCTTCCCTCACAAACAGCAGGGAGCTACCTGACCACTACTTCCCGCACTTGTGAGCCAACTCTGTCAAGCTGCATAAGTTGCAACCAGTGAAAACACAGAAAATACAATTGAGAGTTCACATGAATCAAAATGTCATTGATGAAGTCACATGTAATTGCAAAACAAAACCCAAAACTCAACGTGCAAGTGCCATTATCCCAAAGTATAAAGGCTCACATCAACACAACACATGCATGTAGACTCAGTCAAACATCACAAAGCACATGGGGACAGCGCAAAAAGCACAACAGAAATCAGGAAGTAGCGGCATTGTAGACAAACAGTCATAGCAAAGTCACAAATATCCTAGCATGAACAGAAGTGGATGATCAACAAGTTGGTACCATAGGACATGTACCTGGAAATACAATATCTGCACATATGAAATTGTTGCTACAGCCATGTAACATCGCTGACGAGCAATGTATTTACCTCCACATCATGTCCCGCTACTGACAAACTGTCATGAATGACAAGTAATGCCAAGATGAAAAGTCATGCTGTCTCAATCGAAATGATTCAGAAAAGGGGGTGGTGATGAACAGAGTGTCTGAATTAAGCAGACCACTCTTACCCAGTCCAAAGATCAGGGCTTGATCCATCACCGTTTTTTAGCTCACTGCACCATCCCAGCTCAGAACCTGGCTACATGCAAATTAGTCTGCTCCTGTCCCAGTGCATGATGGGAACAGGGCAAACCAAACTACCAAGCCAATTCTTACACTGGGAAGGAAACAAGCTTCCGGGGACCGGTTTCTGGCATTTCAGCCGTCGTCGGCCCGGCTTGCTTGAATCCTGATGGTGCAATGAGCAAGGGACTCACATCTGAGTATACCCTTCCACGCTTATGGTGGACAAAATGATTCAGAAAAGGGGGTGGTGATGGATCAAGCCCTGATCTTTGGACTGGGTAAGAGTGGTCTGCTTAATTCAGACACCCTGTTCATCACCACCCCCTTTTCTGAATCGTTTTTGGCCACTATAGGTGTGGCAGGGTATACTCAGACATGAGTCCCTTGCTCACTGCACCATCAGGATTCAAGCAAGCCGGGCCGACGACGGCTGAAATGCCAGAAACCGGTCCCCGGAAGCTTGTCTCCTTTCTGGTGAAGAATTGGCTTGGTAGTTTAGTCTGCCCTGTTACCATGATGCACTGGGCCAGGGACAGACTGATTTGCATATAGCCAGGTTCTGAGCTGGGATGGTGCAGTGAGCTAAATAACGGTGATGGATCAAGCCCTGATCTTTGGACTGGGTAAGAGTGGTCTGCTTAATTCAGATACTCTGTTCATCACCACCCCCTTTTCTGAATTGTTTCTGGCCACTATAGGTGTGGCAGGGTATACTCAGACATGAGTCCCTTGCTCACTGCACCATCAGGATTCAAGCAAGCCGGGCCGACGACGGCTGAAATGCCAGAAACCGGTCCCCGGAAGCTTGTCTCCTTTCTGGTGAAGAATTGGCTTGGTAGTTTAGTTTGCCCTGTTCCCATGATGCACTGGGCCAGGGACAGACTGATTTGCATATAGCCAGGTTCTGAGCTGGGATGGTGCAGTGAGCTAAATAACGGTGATGGATCAAGCCCTGATCTTTGGACTGGGTAAGAGTGGTCTGCTTAATTCAGACACTCTGTTCATCACCACCCCCTTTTCTGAATCGTTTTTGGCCACTATAGGTGTGGCAGGGTATACTCAGACATGAGTCCCTTGCTCACTGCACCATCAGGATTCAAGCAAGCCGGGCCGACGACGGCTGAAATGGCAGAAACCGGTCCCCTTAAGCTTGTCTCCTTTCTGGTGAAGAATTGGCTTGGTAGTTTAGTCTGCCCTGTTCCCATGATGCACTGGGCCAGGGACAGACTGATTTGCATATAGCCAGGTTCTGAGCTGGGATGGTGCAGTGAGCTAAATAACGGTGATGGATCAAGCCCTGATCTTTGGACTGGGTAAGAGTGGTCTGCTTAATTCAGACACTCTGTTCATCATCACCCCCTTTTCTGAATCGTTTTTGGCCACTATAGGTGTGGCAGGGTATACTCAGACATGAGTCCCTTGCTCACTGCACCATCAGGATTCAAGCAAGCCGGGCCGACGACGGCTGAAATGCCAGAAACCGGTCCCCGGAAGCTTGTCTCCTTTCTGGTGAAGAATTGGCTTGGTAGTTTAGTCTGCCCTGTTCCCATGATGCACTGGGCCAGGGACAGACTGATTTGCATATAGCCAGGTTCTGAGCTGGGATGGAGCAGTGAGCTAAATAACGGTGATGGATCAAGCCCTGATCTTTGGACTGGGTAAGAGTGGTCTGCTTAATTCAGACACTCTGTTCATCACCACCCCCTTTTCTGAATCGTCTCAATCGAAATGTCCCAAATATAAACATCAAAGTTATGCTGTGTACTGAACATGCTGACAATCCAACCTCTGTTCAACAGGTGACTCACCAGCAACAGCAGGCGCCCATGCCATGGACGAGCCCACCCTTTCTCCCACCCAAGAAGCTGAACCCTCGATGGAGACTTCCTGGTTTTTATGGATAAGCAGGACCAACCATGCCCAGGCAAGCCCAGTCTCCGGCCCTCAATGTCCCTACCACCACCACTCCCAAAACAGCTGCAACAACAACTCTGACCCCTGCATCCCTGACCTATGTGGCGGCCATCTCCACCATTACCACTTCTGCCTCCAAGACTGTCCCTGTGTTTATTGTAGTCATCACCACCAGGCAGCCTCAGGATGCTGGGGACAGTGTGCAGCAGCAGCACCAGGCGCCGGAACAGGTCCGTAGCAGCAGGGCATGTGGGTGGACAACTGGGGGACAGTAGCAGGAGAAGAATGAGACAGAGGCTCAGGGCACTGTGCAAACTGTCCATGGTGCATACCAGAAGAACTACGGACAGATGGGCCAGGTCCTTGACAAACTGCGTGAACCCCACCTGCTGCAGAGTTCCATTGACACTCGTGTGGGACAAATTGTACATGGGCCAGCTTGTGGGTGTCCTGAGGGACATGCATGTAGCAAAAACAGCTGGCCACCCCCTGTGGCTAGCCGCATGATAGTCCCAACAACTCAGCAGTGGCCACAGGGAGGGGCGAGCCACATCACAGCGAATCTTCAGACACCTCCGAGCATGCTAGGTACCCCCCTTGCCAAACGCCATAGGGGGCGTCCGAAAAAGTCCCAGGGAGTATCACGTGGCAAAACACCATGCCGTACCAGTTCTGGGAGCCAACGTTGATGTCACCAGTGTCACACCGAGCATTGACTTTTTTAATAAATCCGATCCACCATTGCCACAAGGATGGGAGTGTACTGTTGTACTGTGGAATCCCACCATTGTGTGTTCTTTCCAAACTATCCATGTACCATCACTTTCAACTTCAACCCTCACCTGTCACTCATTGACAAATAAACACAAGTCACACCTGTATGCCTATGTGTCAAGATGACATTTTTATCATAGTAAGTAGCATGTTAACTCACATTGCAGGGTATCATGAGACGTGAATGTGACAATCCATTGACAGAGCAGAGGAACCTGGAACGACCCAAGGAAAAGATAGTGATTTGACATATGATGGCAATACAAAAAAAGCATTTTACTTGCCAACACTGTACGAGATGCATACCAGTTAACACAGGCCAACACAATCCAGATGGACAGAAGGGGTTGGGAGCACACAAATTCACCTCCCCGCACAGTTTACCCCTCAGCATTCTGGTAAATGCACTGCAGTTGAAATGCTTACTTGTCTTTCTGTGGAATTGAGTCACCACGGCTAGATGCAGGTCAGTGCTGTCAATCCATAGACAACTGTGTCCCTTTATCATCCTACATCAGTAGAGGTTAAATACATTGTGATCGGTGTCTGCTGAGTAAGCTGACACAATCCACCCGGGTCTCTCTACCTCTCCCTGCCCATCTCAGGTGAAACAATTCAGTCCCATGACAAGTAAGCATTATGACTGGACTGCATTTACCTGAATGCTAAGGATGAACTGTGCTGGGATGTGAAGCAGTATACTCCCATCTCCCTAACGACATCAACATGGACATGACGAAAGTTGCAACTGTACTGTCACCGCATACATCTTCTCTTTGGATGTGTCCCATTAACTGTGCTATTTATCAGTTAAAGGCTAACCTTTCGCTATGCCTATTTCACCTGCTTGCAACCTGTGTTCTCCTGTCGAAGATGCCCTTTTCAGTGGGCTATGGATGTCTGCCTTTCCAACACATGCCTTGCTGCCCTGGATCATGAGCTGTGGGTGAGTTCTTTGTTGGTCCACTACCAGGACTGCTTCAGTGATACACGTTTAAGGGATGCCTTTCAATGTATCAGACAGGCTGACATCTACGCCTGTACGTTTGCGCAATGGCTCCTGTGCCATGCCTACATCAAAACTTTCCAGGTTGCCTTGGGATGCTACTTTAAACCTGGTGGTGTGAGGAGCACATCTGTTCCTTCATACTGCTGGTTTGGATGGTGGTCCTTTTTGCTGAAGATGATTAGGATTGTCTTTTGGACCTGATTGCCCCCGAAGCTGTCTGTGCCTTCTTGGATTCCTAACTACTTAACAGCAATAGGAAGCTTTGGTGACTAATTCAATATTCTAATGCTTTTTTCATGCCTCCTGACATGAATTATCATTCAGCTCTCTGACTTTAGCCCTGTCTGTATTGGCTTTTACTATGCTGACCTCTGCTGTCCGGTCCCCTTGGTACTACAGACCAAAGCAAGGGAGGCTGTCATCTGACCGTCATGGACAATGGCGACTGGCCTGACCCCAGCTTCCATTATGCAGCTGTAGCGCACGAACATTACATGGTGTAGTTGTTTAACAAGTACCTTAGTATATGTCTGTCACATGAGAAGTGTCCGCAGAGCTTGTTCTCTGCATGGTCTAGGAGTACTGTCTGAACATTCTGTCCATGGCCGTAGAACATTATCCTTTGTCATTCTGTTCTTGTCTGTCCCTAGCACCCTGATTCAACAAAGTCTCGCAGCTGCTAGAGGACACAAATGCCTTTTAGATGTCACAGGAAGACGGGTTAGATGCCCCAATAATGGAGAGTGATCCATCCAGTGATGAGAGCGACACAGCAAATGTGATGTACATTTCACCATGTATAGGCTGAGGAATGGGGTGTGCTGGCAAAGTCCATAGACCAGGGACATCCCAATCAAATCCTACCTGCAAGGGGTAGGGGGATATGATCGTGGGTCTTCGTCCAGAGGGATTATAGATGTGACATCTTGCTTCATGTTAAATGGCTATGTGACTATGGTAACTGGTTTGGTACTCGTGCATTCTCAACTTGTTGTGGCTGATATGTTGCATGTTTTAACACGAGTAAAAACTGCACATTTCAAAAGCGTTTCTTGTCTTCAAATTATCTACTGGTGTACAGGCGCTTAAATACCTCTGAGCGAGTAGAAGAGCTAGTAAGGCACTATAGAAATTGTGTCCTGTGCTTCGGGGTGCTTCGGGGTGCTCAGTCCCTGCATGCCTAAATTCTATTTTCCTGCGCATAGTCCTGTATGTGTACAAAATCTCTGCAACAATTCCCAAACTTTGTGAGACAACAGCAAGGCACACAGACATGGTCATAGTTACTAATTGTTAACTTACACTCAACTGAAGTAGTTGACGATGAGTTGTTGACGCTGGTCAAGGCCTTCCTCCTGAACAGTGTTATCGTCACTGGGCATGTGTGGGTTGGGAGCTGGGTGATGGTGCTGTTCATCATTGCACAGAATCAGGGGGATCCTTTTGCGCATGGCCGGGGTTGTAACAGGCAACTACCATTTGGCTTCCCTTCTGTGGTGAGTACATAAGTGCACTACCAGTCTTGTCCAGGCACCTGAATCTTCACTCCAGCAGTCCAAAAGTGCGCTCCAACACACAACGTGTCCTCCCATGTGCATCATTATATTGGACTTGCCCCGGCGTTGTGGAATCCGCAGTGGGGTCAGCAACCACAGACGATTGGGATACACTGAGTCACCTAATTGTGAGACAAACAGGCAAACATTGTAATCTGAATATGTGAGGAGAGCAGCATGTCACACATACATCACAGTCATTGACACAGCCGACTCACCAACAAGTCAGGCCAGCTCAGGGTGCAGATTGGCCAACAATTGGGGTGTGGTGCTGTTCTGAAATATGTAGCAGGCATGTGCCAACCCAGGATACTTTGCACACACGTGTGAGATGATCAGATCTGCCTGGCATACCACTTGCACGTTGATGCAGTGGTAGTGTTTGCGGTTCCTATAGATATGTTCACTTGTCTGTGGTGGAACAAGGGCAATGTGGGTATCATCAATGGCTCCCACAACATTTGTAATGACTCCCAGGTCTTAGGGCTCCCCATTCACAGCTGCCAATTCATCCCTCCTCTGGAAGTGGACATGTCTGTCCTTGTAAAGCATCAATTCTGACAGGACGTCACGCAACACCATGCTGAACATGGGCTGTGACATCCCACTGGTGCTGGCCACAGTGTACTAGAAAGACCCAGTAGCGAAGAAATGCAGTGCGGCCATCACTTTCACTGCGGCAGACAATGTAGCCGAATCTATTCCTTTGGGCTTCAAATGGTGCTCCAACAGGACACATAGGTTTTGTACTGTGCGGTGATCAAAATGGAATTTCCAGAGGATTTTGATGTCCTCTTTCATCGCCAGGTTAGGGCCAGGTCGAAAGATGGGTGGTCTCCTCCTACGTATGTCAGGGGAGCTGCCCTGTGGTTAGATGGCACAACACTTGGGTTTCCCAGCATCAGTGCTGAGTTGCATGTAGCTGATGTCACTGCACGACTGCAAGCTTTAGTCCCCCTATTCACAACAACAATACGGATTAAGGGCAGTGAGTGTCATCTGGACAACGCAACATGGATATACAGCACGGGAGACAGGCACATGTGGACATTGTGGGGTCAGTCCTGCATGAGTCTGTGGGGATTTTGTGTAACAGACATTGCAATGTTCACTTGAATGAGGCACAAATGCACATGGATTGTGTATACATGTCCACATGGCTGCCAATGACCAATGATGTCGGTCAGAGCTATGTTTGTTTGTTCCACATGTGCACTCCTACGACGTGTGTGAGAACATTTACAGCCAATAGCAGCTAGGCAAACTGCACGATACACCATTACATGTGTTGGAAGTGCTATTGAATAGAAGTATGTCTGAATTGCAGACAATGGACACCTCCAATTGTCTGCCTACATCACTGGCCCTTCACAAGACGACCCCTTGCCAAGAGACGCCAGTGAAATGATTGAAATGAAATGAAAAAAAACATTTGTATAGCGCAATAGCTACCCTGAGGCATCCCAGCGCTGCAGACAAACACGGACAGACAGAGAAGGTCCCATAATTAAGTGCATTTGTTAAAGAGCCAGGTTTTTAAGAGTTTGCGGTAGGGCAGCAGGTTAGACTCAGCCCGTATATGGGTGGGAGAGTGTTCCATCGTCTGGAGGAGTTGTAAGAAAAGGAGCGCCCACCACATCTAGCTCTCTTTATTCTTGGGAGTAAGGCGAGAGAGGAGGACGCTAAACGGAGGTTTCTGCTTGGTTGGTATGGAATGATCATATATCGGCTGATTGCTGGACCATTCCTCCAAAAGGACTTATGTACAATACACATAGCTTTAAATTGGATCCTGACAGGGAGCCAGTGAAGGCACCTCAGTGCAGGTTTTGCGGATTGCCTGTAAGGGATCTGGAGGAGCAGGCGAGCTTCACAGTTTTGGATAATCTGACACTTGTGTGTAGTGGATTAAGGGCTCCTAAATAAAGGGCGTTCCCATAGTCCAGGCGAGATAGTGTAAGACCCTGGACCATAGTTCTTTTTGCCTGAAATGGGAGGAGAGGGAGTTTTTTGCATAGCATCCGCAACAGGCCATAACAGGTGGCTGATAGTTTTGCCACCTAGTAATAAAAGCTCTTGGAGCGGTCCAGTCACATGCCAAGGCTTTTGATCTGGTTTTTAGGTTCTAGCGCTGGGCCAAGACAATTGGGCCAAAGCAGCTCGGAATTGAAAGATGGTGACTTGCTGAGGAGCATGAGCTCGGTCTTCTCCCCATTGAGTTTTAGGCAAGAGAGTTCAATCCATTTGGCTACCTCCGCTAGGCAGCTTCCTAGGTTGCTGGATGACTTCTCGGGATGGTTTAATCCCACCATGAGCTGTGTGTCATCAGCGTAGGCTACAATTTTTATGCCAAATGGACAGCTGATCTCAGCCAATGGACTCATATAGACATTAAACAGTGTGGGGCTCAGGGAAGATCCCTGAGGAACATCACAACTGAGGGACATGTTTGGATACAATGTCTCCTTTAAAGACCTGAAAGCATTGATCATCTAGGAAAGACTGTATCCAAGTAATGGCACCACCTGTCACTCCCAGACTCCTGAGTGCAAGGACCAGTATGCCATGGTTGACCTTGTCAGATGCAGCACTGAGGTCCAGGAGAATGATCACTGCAGTGCCCCCTTGATCCAAAATCCTCCGGGACTCCTTAGGACCACGATCCACCACCAACAGCAACAGGTTGCACGCAGAGGCTGGAACAAGATCACAGCCGACCAGCTCGCGACTTCCCTGAGCAAGAACCCACCCACCAGCGCAACGAGCCCCAGCCAAGCGGCCACCAACATCACGAAGTGGATCAGCAACTGCGCAGACGACCTCGCCCCTCTGAGGACCCCGCCTAGCAGACCCGGCAGCAAGAAAGCCCCATGGTTCACCGACGAACTCAAGAGCTCCAAGAAGGACTGCAGAGCCCGTGAGAAAGCCTGGTGCAGAGACCCAACACCAGACAACATGACTGCCCTCAAGCTTGCCACCCGAAAACACCACCAACTGATCCACAATACCAAGAAAACTGCATTCAAAGAACGACTGGACAACAACGCACACAACAGCAAGGAACTCTTCAACATCGTTAAAGAGCTCTCCAACCCCAACGCCGGACACAATGACATCACCCCTTCGCAAGACCTCTGCAACTCCCTCGCCTCCTACTTCCACAACAAGATCGTGGACATACACAGCAGCTTCAGCACTCAACCGACGCACACCACGACCGAACCACCGCCCCCCACCACCACCCTCCGCGCTTGGACCCCGATCAGCACCAAAGACACCATCCGCACGATGAACTCCATCCACTCTGGATCTCCGACCGACCCTTGCCCTCACCACGTCTTCAACAAGGCCGACGCTGTCATCGCAACCCACCTGCGGGACATCATCAACACCTCCTTCAACACCGCTACCTTCCCGGAGAGCTGGAAGCACGCCAAACTCAGCGCCCTACTAAAGAAGCCATCAGCTGACCCCACCGACCTCAAGAACTACCGTCCCATTTCGC
Source organism: Lissotriton vulgaris (assembly GCF_964263255.1). Classification (NCBI taxonomy): domain Eukaryota; kingdom Metazoa; phylum Chordata; class Amphibia; order Caudata; family Salamandridae; genus Lissotriton; species Lissotriton vulgaris. Next base: position 1,034,063,297 of record NC_141697.1, read on the forward strand.
TGCTCCTGTTTCCCGCAAAAGTCATCGAGAAGACCGTCAACAAGCAGCTGGCCGCCTTCCTCGAGACGAACGGATCCCTCGACCTCTCGCAGTCTGGCTTCCGGGCCAACCACAGCACCAAGACCGCCCTGATCGCAGCAACCGATGACATCCGAGCCCTGCTCGACAACGGAGAAACAGTGGCCCTCATCCTCCTAGACCTCTCCGCGGCCTTCGACACTGTCTGCCACCGTACCCTAGTACAGCGCCTCACCAACGTCGGAATCCAGGAGAAGCCACTGGAATGGATCACCTCCTTCCTCGCCGGAAGGACACAGAGAGTCCGCCTCCCCCCCTTCAGATCAGAAGCCACCAAAATCATCTGCGGCGTTCCACAAGGCTCCTCGCTGAGCCCAACCCTCTTCAACGTCTACATGAGTCCCCTCGCAGTCATCGCACGCCAGCACAACCTCAACATCATCTCCTACGCCAACGACACCCAGCTGATCCTCTCCCTCACCAACGACCCCGCCACCGCCAGAGCCAACCTACACGAAGGGATGAAAGAGGTAGCCGAATGGATGAAGAACAGCCGCCTGAAACTGAACTCGGACAAGACGGAAGTCCTCATCCTGGGATCCTCACCCTCCGCCTGGGATGACTCCTGGTGGCCCCCTGCCCTAGGCAGCGCACCCAAACCAACAGACCACGCACGCAACCTGGGCTTCATCCTGGACTCCTCCCTCTCCATGACCAGACAAGTCAACGCCGTCTCCTCGTCATGCTTCAACATCCTTCGCATGCTGCGCAAGATCTTCCGGTGGATCCCCACCGAGACCAGGAAGACGGTCACCCAGGCCCTCGTCACCAGCCGACTGGACTACGGCAACTTCCTCTACGCCGGAACCACCGCCAAACTCCAGAAGAGACAGCGGATCCAGAATGCCTCAGCTCGACTCACCCTGGACATCCCCCGTCGCAGCCACATCTCCGGACACCTGAAAGACCTGCACTGGCTCCCGGTCAACAAGAGAATCACCTTCCGCCTCCCCACCCACGCACACAAAGCCCTGCACAACCAAGGCCCAGGATACTTCAACAGCTGCCTCAACTTCTACGCTCCCAATCGCCAGCTTCGATCGACCGGCCACGCCCTCGCCGCCGTCTCCCGCATCCAAAGAGCCACCACAGGAGGAAGGTCCTTCTCCTACCTCGCCGCCAAGACTTGGAACTCCCTCCCAACCCACCTCCGCCTGACCCAGGACCCCCTCGCCTTCAGGAAGCAGCTCAAGACCTGGCTGTTCGAGCAGTAGCGGACACCCCCTCCCCATGCACCTTGAGACCCTCCGGGTGAGTAGCGCGCTATACAAATGCTTTGATTGATTGTGTGTCAAGTTACTGCCAATAGGGCCGTTTCAGTCCTGTGTTGGGGACGGAAGCCGGTCTGTGAAGGGTGAAGTAGATTGTTGAATTCTAAAAACTCTACCAGAACTGAGTTGACGTGCCTCTCCAAGATCTTACTCAGCCTTGGGAGGAAGAAAATAGGGCAATACATTCCCCAAGTTATCCTGGTCAAGGTTAGTTTTTTTTAGAAGAGCCTTCACCATTGCGCATTTCCATGCATGGGGAACCATTGCAGAAGAAATGGAGGCATTGGCCAGATCAAGGACTACTGGAAGGATGTTCCCAATGACTGAGGTCAAGGCACTGGGAGGCGCAGGATGTCTTGGGGGGCCCGACTTTACCTGAGCCATAGTGGTATCTAGTGTTACAAGATCCAGAGGGGGAATAAGCTCCAGTGCTGTTTGGGTACCATACACTGGTATAGTAATAGGAGCCACGTTTTGCTGGTTGTGAGTGGATGGGAAGGTCGATTATATGTTTTATATTTTCTGATGGAAATACTCAGCCAAGTTATTGCAGCGGGCATGGGCACCATCCATGCTTGGTTGTTTCTGGGGCAGTTTTAAAAGGATTTTATCAATCTGGACGATTTCCTTTTGGAAATTAGAGGCTAGATACATTTTTCCTCATAGAAGGAAGCTTGTGCAGCTTTAATTCCGATTTTATTGGTTTTTATTGCCTTCCTATATTTTAATTTGCTAGATTCTGCATCGTTTTTTCTCCACTTCCTTTCTAACCTTTTGCAGGTTTGTTAGAGTTTCTGTAACTTCGGGGAGTACCATGGGGAGATCCTCGGCTTACAATTTTTGTGAGTGGGTCTCTTGGGAAGAACGTCATCTAAAGAGCTTTGCATCCAGTTGTTAAATTTATCATTGTCAAGATGGGATTTGGATTACTGACTGGCATGGTGGCTTCTAGAACTGAAATCCATTGTTCTATAGGAAGCTTAGACCAGTTACGTTCCATGCAGCGGGCTGAGTTGGGGAAGACGGTAGGGCCAGTGATTTCCCAAGACAAAGGGATCAGGAAGTGGTCTGACCAGGGTAGCGGAGATGGTGCTCCTACCGTAAGTTCCTTACAATTACTGAATATGGGATCAAGTAAGTGACCTTTAATGTGGGTTGGTTCAAGTACTCTCTGTTTTAGCTGAAGTGTGGAGAGACTCACGGTCAGCTCTGTTGCGATTTGATTGGAGGGGTTATCTAAGTGTATATTGAGATCACCTAATGGTGTGAAGTTGGACGGGGAGCTGGCTAAATTAGCAACAGTCACAAGGAAGGTGTTGAGGTATTGTCCTTGGACCCGAGATAGGTGATCTATTAATATACCAGAAAAGGTAGTAGTGGGTGAGAAGTCTTTGGAGAAGGCGAAACCTTTGCAGTCCGATAGAAGGTCTGTGGTGATACGACAGTTGAACCAGTCTTTAAAATGATTGCTATGCCCCCCCCTTTACCATTCTTATGATCCACCCATTGTATAAGGTAGCCATGAGGGAGAGCTTGAGTGAGGACTGGATCAGGATCATTGTTGAGCCCGGTTTCTGTGAGGAAGAGGGCATCAGGGTTTTGTTCCTCCAGTAGCATGGTGATTTTAGTGGCATGTTTAGGGAGTGATCTGCAGTTCAGTAAAAACATCTTTAGTGTAGAATGTTTTCCAGGGGGGCTCCGGACTTCGATAAATGGACAAAGATTTAAAACGCAGTGGGGACAATTAACGTGACCTTCTGAGGCATTCAAGGAGTGTAGACAGTTGCCAATTGCAATTCCTCTTACATTGCGGAGAGATTGGGGGCTATAAGATCTAATAGTTGTCGGGCATGGACAGGGGTTGTGGACCATGGCCCCGGCTGAACGCGGACAGGCACAGACTGGCTTGCCTTTAGCGTGCCTTCGGCACCAGTCTGATGTCAAGGGAAATACAAGTGATGTTCACAGGTTGGATGTTTCATTACATTGGTACAGTGCGAGAGGCTTTGTTATTTTTTCCTCCTTCCCTCAATTCAGTCCATACTGCCCACGAGGCCTGACAATGTATGTAATTTCACTCTCCTTTCTTGGACATACCATGTGTGTGAAGACTTGACTCAAAGGTCACACTCTCTCATACCTTCACAGTGTGGTGACCAGCTGGTCACTGTTCTAGTTGTTCTGATGTACCAGGCACTCTCATAGGGCTGGCTTACCCCACAGCCATCCAGCACAGACGTCACTGGACATCAAGACAGGTAGGGGGCCCAGAAGCACCGCCCGGTGCAGCCCCTGGGCCCCCAAACAGACTCTACCGCGCGTCCACCAACCGGCCCAGCCAGAGGAAGACGCACGCTGTAACCAGGAAGGAATCCTGGAGGAGCGGCACCCCAGCCGCAAAGGGCCGTGCGCCCATCAGCGCGACTCCCAGCAATCCCGGCAGGCCAAGAGAAGCGGACCAGGATGAGGAATCCACCAAAGAAAATCAGGTAAGCAGCAAACACGTCCTAATCTATCAGAGACAGAAAAAAAGAACAGAGGGAATGCTGGGACGGTACGCTTATGTACTCCCAGCGGGAGGGGGAGGGTAGATCCAGCATTCCTTCTTCTTTTTTTCTGTCTATGAGATGGATTATCTCACTTGTTAGGAAGGTGTCGAGGACTACGAGACACGGAGTAATGAAGATTACCGGTAAGTAATAGGACATTACAAGTGTATTTAATAGGTAAAAAACATTGCCAATTACAACAACAATAGCTCTAACACAAGCAAATGTGAGACCTATTGCATTTCTAATGCTTGGCTTTTTGAGCTGTCAATATTTGTATTGTGTTTAACTCCTTCACAGACTTTCACATTAAGTGGTAGCTACAATCAGTACACATCTGACTTTCACTCTGTGTGCTATGAGGAGAGTTGTAGGTCATTTTTCAGAAATCCATCAGTGTTTTTGCATGCAAGGACATGAAAATGGGCTAGAGGGAGACTCAGTTCAAAGTCATAATTTCTATTACTGCTGGGTCTGAGTTCCATCAGGTCCTACCATTTTAAAGCTCTGCTACTGGTGGTATTAGCCTGAGAGGTAAATGATCTGGTGAAATTATTCTATGCCTTTTCCAAATCTTGTTCCATTGGACTTCTACATTCCTTTTTCTGATAGCCCTGACATTAGCAGGACGAATTTTGTTTTGTCAAATCAATCAGTATCTATGGAAATATCTTCTTCCCATTAATAAACAAAAACAATTAAGAAATGGACGCGTGCTCTTCCTTAGATATGTGGAGAAGCTTCAATGCTTAATACTGCAAACTATATATTTTCCTTCTGCACTATGGATAATAATATTTTCCCTCAATCATGCTCTGCAATTTATGTGTGACCTTTAGCTTGTTCATGAGCTCTTTTTGCCATACGCTTCAGGCCTCTGGTTGCCCCCGGTAGGATGCAGATAATGTGAGCTACGCTAGTCATGCATACAATACTTTCAGAAACCAAAGGCAAAAGTTAATCAGCAAAACTTTAAATGATGCTCTTTTAGCTTGGCAACATGCCTCAATCAAATGCAGCTGCTGTGAGCTTTAATATACGTAGAATAATTCTAAATGAGAAATTGAAAATTAAAGGCTTCACTAACAAATGTGCGATCTGTAATGCTAAAATGTCTTTCTTGCAAAGAAATCTGAATGGAAGAATTATAGCATTTGGCAGTTGTCCATTTGTATTAAATGTCAAAAGTAATAAAAACAGAAATGCTCCTCCAAATCTTCATAAGGTGGGATTCGCCCTTCAATTCATTTATGGTATTTTTGTCTTATGTGTTTAATGTTAGTAGAGCATCAAGTATTTCCACAGTTTCTAATAATTCTGAGCAACAAGCAACTGGAGTTCCAACAGTTTATTTCCCAGGGATCCCAAGAAAACAGCATAATGTGAATCCCCAATGTTTAGTCCTGGCGAGAAGCTGTAATTAACAAGGTTTGCTGCTTCAAATAGAATAATAGATTCGTTCTGGTGGCTGTACAGTTAGCCGCATGTTTTTTAACATGGAGCTATATTGTTCTCAGTCGTGCTATTTGCGTGCTTTCATTTTCCTTTTTGCATGAGGTGTGAAATAATAAATGTGCCAAAAAGATCTGGGTCAGTCATGTTTCACAGGGATTTGACACATTTAGAAATTGTTAGGTTCTATTCAGTAAACACAGTCATGGCTAATTCTGAAACATTGTGGTCACAAATATTGCTGTTATTCACTTACTTTGAAAAATGCAAAATATCTCTGTTCAATAAATATAAATAGTGACTGTGACCCTGACTAATCACAAAACACACAGGTTTATATGGCATTTGAACATGCATCCACCTAGATAACTGAAATTGGAATAAACATCATTAATCAAATGGAAACGTTGAAGGCCCCAACTGGATTAGTTGCTTTAGGGGATGAAATTGAATAGTAGCCACGTAATTCGATATGATTAGTTTTTTATTCAATTTATCATTGCAAAAGCCGTTTGTGGTTTGTGTTCCTCAAAGTTGTTGATGGTAACATATTGGGCGTTGAAGCCGGGGATACTTTTTTTTCTCTGCTGCTAATGTTATTTCAGTAAATTCAAATGTAGTAATGATGCCTGACTTAGCAAAAGTGTTAGACCCCTCTGGGGCATATTAACACGGGGATATAGCCACCAGAACGTCACTTTTAGTGATGTTCTCGTGGCAATATCCCCTCCTCCTTATTTACAAGACGGAGTTAAGCCACTTAACGTGGCTTAATGCTGACTTGCAAATAAGGTCTCTTTTCATGCTTCATTTAGCGTGAAAGGGGCATGCAATGGGTGTTGCAGTTGATGCTCTGCCGCAAGATCAATTGATTTTTGAAACTGCCCCATTATTTACAAGGATGGACAGCTACAAAAACTAAGGTCAAGGAATACCTGGTTTTAGGATGGTGATCTGCAGCACACATAGAAACAGTAAATTGCCTTTAAAGATTGATTTTAGTGCAGGAAGTTGTTCCTGCCTTCACATAAACAATCGCCCCTAAAGTGCAGCCACCCTTGCAACCTGGCTTAAGGGTGTCTGCACTGTTGCTAGGCAGCTTGTTTAGCCCCAGCGCCAGGGAAAATGTTGTGGTGTGCTGTATTTTTGTAAATAGGGCACATTCCTGCGTTCAAAAAAAGTCAAAGTTCTGCTTTATCAATTTTGGAGTAACACAGCACTCCAAAGTTTTATTGTAAATATCCCCCTTTATTTCTCACTCAGAGCTAAATCTATTAACAGTCAACTACATTCCAATCTCCTAACTCCAACATTCACATAGCATACACTTGGAAGAATGCGCAAAATACACTTTTTGGGGGGGAAACAGAGAAAGAGAAGGTAAGATAAAAATGGACAAAGTATGTAGTAATTATAATTTCTACAGAACATTACATCTTTTCGACTCCATTACACAATGCCTAAACTTGCTCAGTATAACCACATTGAGATATTGCATACATTAACTTGATTCACCCCACATACCCTTACATTACTGTTTCCAACCGGTTGATGTAGGTGATCTCACACTAAGGTCACTTGATCCACAACTGACTACAGGAACATCATGTAACTGGGCAGCAGCATAATTTAAAAATACATCTAATAGACTTCAACATAAATATCTATAGTCTTGATTCCCCTTTGTTGGACCTGGCGCTCTCAGTAGGGTCACCCCCAAACCTTTTACCTATACCCATCCTACATTCTGAACCTGTCTTTGTTGATTTTTAGGGCTCGCTTCTTTAAAAATAGTAAAATGGGCTTATTTGCAAGGGGCACATTTAATTTAACTACAAGTATCTAGTAAAGTGGCACTAAAGGTACTCAGGGCCTGTAAATTATATGCTACTATTGAGCTTGCAGCACTTATTATGCCACCTACTTAAGTAGCCTTAATAAACATAGGTACAGTTTTAAGCTGTCAATTCAACCTGGCAAAATAACCTTTTTGCCAGGCCTAAACCTTCCTTTTAATACATATATAGATCACACCAAGGGTAAGCCCTAAATAGCCTGTGGGGCAGGGTGTAATCTATTTAAAAGTTGGGCATATACTTATAAGTTTTACATGTTCTGGTGCTGAAAAACTCTCAAATTCATTTTTCACAATTGCAAGGCCTACCTCTTTCTTAGGATTACATTGGGTTTCCTTATTGTAATTAATAAGTGATAACCTTTGATTGGGAGCAAGACCACTGACTCATTGTCAGTGAAATTGCTCTCCCACCCTCGCAGCTCCACCATTAAGTGAGGTGCCCCTGCCTCTGCACTCTTGAGTGTTAGGGATCGAGGCCCTTCTACACCCGCAGGTTTCCCTGCGCCTCATCCCTGGTGGTCCAGTGGACCTCTGTCTCCTTTCTCTCACTCTGCTCCTTCACTCGTTTTTAACCCTTTCTATCTTTCACCCTTCTGCACATTTCTGCATCTCTGCTCTTTTGTGCCTTATTTCTGCCCATTTTCCCTTTCTCTCCCTCTGCCCCTTCACTCGTTTTCACTCGTTTTTCTACCCTGTCTATCTTTCACCTTTCTGCACCTCTGCTCTTTCTTGTCTTATTTCTGTTCATTTTCCCATTCTCTCCCTCTGCTCCTTCACTCGTTTTCATTTGTTTTTCTACCCTTTCCATATTTCACCTTTCTGCCCTTTTCTGCATCTCTGCTCTTTTGTGCCTTATTTCTGCTTATTTTCCCTTTTTTCTTTATCCCCTCTTTCCTCCCTTTACCTTCCCCCGCCGCTGCTGCCCCCACAGCCCCTCCCCCCCAGCGCGACCGGCCCAATCCAGCTCCTCTTCCCGCTCCCGCCTCCCAGCTGTCCAGCCCTCCCCGACCCCTACTTAATGGCGGCCACTGCGGGGACAGGCGAGCAAGACCATTGACTCATTGTCAGTGAAATTGCTCTCCCACCCTCGCAGCTCCACCATTAAGTGAGGTGCCCCTGCCCCTGCACTCCTGAGTGTTAGTGATCGAGAACCTCCTCCACCCGCAGGTCTCCCTGCGCCTCATCCCTGGTGGTCCAGTGGACCTCTGTCTCCTTTCTCTCACTCTGCTCCTTCACTCGTTTTTTAACCCTTTCTATCTTTCACCCTTCTGCACCTTTCTGCATCTCTGCTCTTTTGTGCCTTATTTCTGCCCATTTTCCCTTTCTCTCCCTCTGCTCCTTCACTCGTTTTCACTCGTCTTTCTACCCTTTCTATCTTTCACCTTTCTGCACCTCTGCTCTTTCTTGCCTTATTTCTGCCCATTTTCCCTTTCTCTCCCTCTGCTCCTTCTCTCGTTTTCACTCGTTTTTCTACCCTTTCCATCTTTCACCTTTCTGCCCTTTTCTGCATCTCTGCTCTTTTGTGCCTTATTTCTGCTTATTTTCCCTTTTTTCTTTATCCCTTCTTTCCTCCCTTTACCTTTCCCCGACGCTGCTGCCCCCGCAGCCCCTCCCCCCCCAGCGCGACCGGCCCAATCCAGCTCCTCTCCCCGCTCCCGCCTCCCAGCTGTCCAGCCCTCCCCGACCCCTACTTAATGGCGGCCACTGGGCGCGGCGCAGCGGGGGTGCGGGCTGCGGGCACGCTGCTGGTGCACCGAAGGCGCGTCAAAGGCAAGCACGTATGCGCCTTTCCGCGACCGTCCGCGACCAGCACCAGGAACCCTGGACCTCCGCCCCGCCAACGCTACGACCCAGCAGCACTCCACGCACTGAACCCAGGCTGCAACAACAACTGCAAGCTAGCATCACCAGCCAACACCCATGGACCCTTCAGCTGCCACCGCTGCCGGCACACCTGCAGCACCGCAAAGAACACGGATGCAGCATAACCCGCCCACAAGAACACAACCGAACCGAAGACCCTGCAATGCATCCTCCTCAACGTCCGATCCCTCCACAAACACGAAACAGAAATATGGGACCTCCTCGACAGCACCACCCCGGACGTAGCATTCTTCACCGAAACCTGGACCAACGCCACCTCAGGACCAGACATCACCATCGCCATCCACCAAGGATACGAGATCTACAGGAAGGACCGCCCCACCCACCCAGGAGGAGGAATCGCCATCGTCCACAAATCCAGCCTCCGCCTGAGCACACTCCCTGACGAGTCCACAGAACTGATGGAACACCTTCACTTCAAGATACTGGCCAGCCCCACTGCCGCCCACCAAGGAACCCTCATCTTCCGACCCCCTGGACCCCGCAGACCCTTCGCCAACTCCATCACGGACATTATCTCCCCGCAAGCCATCGCATCCACCAACTAGACCCTGCTGGGAGACCTCAACTTTCACCTCGACAATCAACTGGACCCCAACACCACATGCCTCCTCGACAACCTCCACAACATTGGACTCTGCCAGATCGTAACCGAGCCCAGGCACTCAGCAGGACACACCCTCGACCCCCTCTTCAATACAGGAAACTCCATCACCTTCAGCCACACCACCGAACTCCCATGGACCGACCATCATTGCGTCCACTTTACCTTCAGAACACCCACCATCCACAGACACCAGCACCTGCTTCCACAAAGAAACTGGACCAAAATCACCGACGACCAGCTCATCTTCTCACTCAACAACTCCACCCCAACCATCGCGGAAAACGACGACCTCAACACCGCAGCCCGAACCCTGCATAGATGGATCTCGGACAGCACCAACACCATAGCCCCCTCAAGAAAAACAACAATACCCATGCCAAGAAAGCCAGATGGTTTACCACCGAACTTCGAGAGTCCAGGCGCACATGCCACCGCCTCGAAAAGGCCTGGAGAAACACCAAATCCACAGAAGCCAACAACAACTTCAGAGCCGCCACCAACGCTCACCATAAACTCATCAGAGAAACGAGGAAAAAAGCGATTGAAGACAGAATCTCCACCCACGCACACAACAGCAAGGAACTCTTCAGCATCATCAAGGAGTTAGCCCAACCCACTAGCGAGTCTACCGACATCCCTCCCTCACAAGACCTCTGCGACAAACTCAGCACCTTTTTCCACCACAAAACGAAGAGCATCTACGACAACTTTGACGAAGACAACCAACACACTGAACCTTCACCAACCACCCCAGACACCCGGAAACCAGCGATTGATGACTGGACAGCCCTCACCACCAAAGACACACTGAAGACAATGAAGTCAATCCACTCAGGGGCCCTCACAGACCCCTGCCCCCACCACATCTTCAACAGAGCCGCTGACACCATCGCACCCATGCTCTGCCACACCATCAACCGCTCCCTGGCGACCGCCTCGTTCCCCGACAACTGGAAACACGCCGAATTCAACCCCCCTCCTGAAGAAACCCTCAGCGAACCCCACCGACCGCAAAAACTACAGACCCATCTCCCTGCTCCCTTTCCCAGCGGAAGTCATCGAGAAAGCCATCAACAGCCAACTCGCCACATTCATTGAAGAAGACAACATCCTCGACTCCTCCCAATCCGGCTTCAGAAAAAACCACAGTACGGAAACCGCCATCCTCGCCGCAACAGACGACATCCGCACCCTACTGGACAAAGGAGAAACAGTAGCCCTCATCCTCCTAGACCTATCAGCGGCGTTCGACACAGTCTCCCACCGCACCCTAATACGCAGACTCTACGACGCAGGAATCCAGGACAAGGCCCTCGACTGGATCTGCTCCTTCCTCTCCGGCAGGACGCAACGGGTCAGACTCCCCCCTTTCCTCTCAGACCCCACACCTACCACCTGCGGAGTCCCCCAGGGCTCCTCCCTCAGCTGCCTACAACCAAACACCAACAAAACAGAAGTACTCATCATGAGCCCAAACCCTGATGCCTGGAGCGACACCTGGTGGCCCACCGCCCTCGGAAACCCGCCAACCCCCACAGACCACGCACGCAACCTGGGAATCATCCTGGACTCCGAGCTCATAATGGACCGCCAGATCAACTATGTCTCATCTTCCTGCTTCCACACCCTCCGCCTCCTTTGTAAGACCTTCAAATGGATCCCCCTCGAACACCGAAAGACAGTCACACACGCCCTGGTCACCAGCAGACTCGACTACGGCAAAGCACTCTACGCCGAAATAAACAAAAACCTCATCCGCAAGCTACAGAACACCCAGAACGCCACCGCAAGACTGGTCCTCAACCTGCCAAAACACTGCCACATCTCCTAGCACCTGCGCACACTCCACTGGCTCCCCGTCGAGGCGAGAATCACCTTTAAGATTCTCACCCACGCACACAAGGCCCTCTACGGCACCGGACCAGCATACCTGAACAGCCGGCTCAAACTCCACGCACCCCAAAGGACCCTACGATCAGCCCATTTCTCCTATGCCGATGTCCCCCACACCAGAAAGGCCAGATCGGGAGGCCGCTCCTTCTCCTTCCTCGCGACCAAAGCATGGAACGCCCTTCCGCTCCACCTCAGACAGACAACATCGCTCCCCATCTTCGCAAGAAACCTCGAAACCTGGCTCTTCGACAGACCCCCTCCTTGATGGAATGGAACCTGCACCCTCCCCACCCCTAGCGCCTTGAGACCCTTACGGGTGAGCAGTTGCACTTTAACAAACTCCTGATTGATTGATTGATTGAATGTCCTGTTGGATTCTGAGGAATTGTAATTTAAAATCCTCTTTAATAGTAAAGTCAGATATTAGGTAACAATTCTAAAAATGCCACCTTTAGAAAGTTGGCATTTTCTTGTCCTAACCATTTGGTGTTTAAAGTTTGTTTCCTGGTTCACATGAATCAGTGGAGTTAGCAGCTGACCTTTGTGTCTTCCTCCAAGACAGCCCCAAATAGAGGATCTGGTTGTTGGTAGGATGGGATATCCTGACTGGTGGGGGGCGGAGCCTTCACCTACCAGATTTGTACTTCAAATGCACTGGTAGAGCACACAAAGATCTTTGATCCACTCACAGCCTCAGCAGGTCTTCCTAACTCTGCTTTGGCCTGTTTGGTTTTGCCTGTGTTTCATTGGCTTTTACTCCACTGTGTGTTCAGTCTTTGTGCTGCATGTAATATAGCCACTTCTGCTATCTGTAAATCGTAAGTTGCCTGATTTGTTATTTCAGTCCTCTGCAAGCTCAGTCAACTCTGCTTCTTGTAATTTAGTGCTGCAATTAAATCTAAATTAGCCTTATTGTTATTGTTTCACTCATAACTGTATTTTTCTGTTGTTCTTGAGCCAGCTTGCATCGCCGCTCGCTCCTTTTTATGCTGCTCCCACTTCCTACCACCAAGCACCCCTCCCAGGACATATTTAATGAAGGCTGCAATGTGGCCGCACAGGGGGCATCCTGCTGGCATGCTGAAAGTGCACCAAATGCAAGTCTGTCTGTGCTCATACGCGCCTGAACCACACCTAGTGCCAGGAACCATGGCTCTCCTATGAGCCACAGATACTCCACTGTAGAGCTCCGAACCCTGGATCCAGATACCACAACAGTAACCACTGCCTCGCATTTCCTCTTTCAACAGTAGAGCCTTTCACCTGCCACCACTGCCTCTTCGCCTACAACTCAGGACCTCTGTCCTCACGAAAATCCTCGCCGCACCCACCTCACTGACCAAAACAACATTGGAGCAAATCTTCTGCCTCCTTAATCAACACCTGATCACTCTGCAAAGACGCCACTGAAATCTGGGACTATCACCACCCTCACCCCAATGTGGTCTTTATCACAGAGACCTAGCTCAACCCCTCCTCTACCCCCAACATAACCGCTGTGATGCTGAACGGCCACAAAATGATACACTGGGACCGCACCAACAAACATGGAGGCGGCATTGCCGCATCCCCATGGAAGACAACATCACACTGATCATGGTGCACCTCAACTTCCAACTCCAAACCAATAGCAGAAGACAGTCAGAGGCACCCTTTCTTACAGACCCCCAGGACCATGCCCCAGATTCCGCAATGCCATTGCTGAATGTATTGCCCCACTCAACATTATCTCCTAGCACTACTCCTTCCTCAGTGGCCTCAACTTCTACCTCAATGATCCCAAAAAGGAAAATACCGCCAACCTCCTGGAAAGCATGAGACACAAGGGCCTCACGCAACTGGTCACCAACCAATCATACAGCGCAAGACACATGTCAAACTGATCTATCTTCAAGCAACAGAGTCAAATGCAGTCATGTCACGAACTCCCTTGGACCTACCACGCCATTGTCCACTTCACTGTCGCAGGAGCCCATGCACCACCACCAAGCCTCTCTGCTCCTCCCACTGCACCAGGCTCAAAGGGACAGAGATCCAATGGATGGATGCCCACAAAACCACCCATCCCGACTCTGCAACCAACCTTGAACAAACCATCAATTATTTCTCCGCCTTGATCACCAATTACACCTAAAGGGTCACCCCGATCAAGACCGCCAAGACCAGTAGATCCAGCTAAAAAGCCAGCTGGTATACATTAGAACTCAGGACCATGACACAATACTGCAAACAGCTTGAAAGAGGATGGGGTTCTAGCAAATTGTCCACAGACTGAGCGCCAATAAGTCTGTCCTCACAAATACATGAAAAGAGGCACCCTGGCAGACCACATTGAAGCCAGATCCAACCACAGCAAGGAACTCTTCAACATCATCAGAGAATTCCTGTGCCCATCAGCCACCGAGAACATGATCTCCCCTTCCCAAGAACTCTGCGACACCCTGACAGACTTCTTCCACAACAAGATATCCACCATCTACAGAAACTGCAACCCTCAACTCATCGAACACTTGGAGAGCAGCAATCTGCTGGACACCTCCCAATCTGGCTTCTATGCCAACAACAGCACCAAGACCACCCTGATACCTGCCACCGACGACATCAGAACCCTCTTTGACTGGGGAGAAACAGCAACCCTGATCCTCCTCGACCTCTCAGCAATATTTATTTATTCATGTATAAAATTTTCTATAGCACGAACTAGATGCAAATGTTATGGTAAATAGAAAACAATAAAACCAAGAAACATAGATGCTGTCAGAACCCATTGCAAATCAGAAGAAGGACAGTGAGTTATACACCAGGACGTGGTGGCGAGTGCAAACCCTGGTTGGCGAACTTCATCAAATCAGTATCCAGAGAAATGAGTCAGTGTGTTTATAGCAGAGTTTAGTTCAGTAAAAACAGTTTGACTTCTTATTTGAAGGATGTGCTCAAAGGATTCAGTCTGACTTTAGGGCTCTAGGAGTTTGTGCCTTAACAAAAATGAATGTGTCCTCATGTAACACAACTGGTGCTAAAGCGCTCTGATACCTGATACCTTCGGGTCAATTTCGTGCTATATAATCTCTGTAAAAAACATACAGAGTTCCAGATTCTAGGTGCCAATCCGGAGAAGGTTTGGTTGTAGGTTTTCTTTTTCTGAAATTTTGTGAGGCATCAACAGTAAGGTGCTGGTACTTCTCGATGGTCTGTCACCACCAGACAGTTCCAATTTATCAGCAAGGTATGTCGGTATGTTGAAGTGTAAGACTTTATGTGTCATGCTAGCAATTTCCATCTGTATCTTTGCCTCATAAGGGGGCCAATTTAGTGCCTACAGATTTGGATTGATGTGGTAGTTCCTTTTGGATCCTGAGAGGATCCTTGCAGTCGAGTTGGCGGATGCCCTTATTGGAGCCAACTTGAATCTCAGAACACCAAATAGGATTTCACTCCTATAGTCTAATCTGAGGATCACTAGAGCTTTCACTGCTGATTTAAGGTCATCCAAGGGGAGGAAGGGTTTTATTTTTCTCAGAATGTTTTTTTGAAAGTCTGCTCCTCTAGTGGCTTAGCTGATGTTTTCCTGCATGCTGAGATTCTTGTCATGTGTTATACCCAAATCTATAAGGTGTGGAACTCAGATGAAGGCTGTCAAATGTTTCATGCAATCTTCAATGTTAAGGGATTGTTTTAGTGGGGCAATTAGGAATCATTTGTTTTAAGCTAGTTGAGTTTGAGGTGATTTCTGATCAGTCAGTTTTGATTTTTTTTTTACAAAGTTGGGTTGAGTAATCGGATAACTTCAGGGATAGATGTTTTTAGGTATAGTTGGGTGTCATCTGCATACATGTGGTTTTGTACATTTGGAGATGTCAGAATTTCGGTTCAAGGCTCCATGAACATGCTAAAGGGAGTAGGTGATAAGGTGGACCCCTGAGAGACTCTTAAAGTGACCGGAGTGATAGTGGACAGGGATTGGTTAACCTTGATTTTTTAATTTCCGCTGTGTATAAATGAGGTGAACCAATTTAGGACAACTCCTGATAATCCCATTTACATTAATTTAAGGCTGAGAATATATCTAAGAGGATTAGGAGGCAAGATTTGTTTAGATCTAGCATTTTATGCATGTCATTAACAATATGTTTAAGGACTGTTTCTGTGCTGTGACCCTAATTGAGCCCAGAATGGAATTGCTCAATAAGGTGGAACTGAGCAATGAGGTTGCATAGTTGGGTATTGATGCATTTCTCAGGGAGCTTTGCCAGAGAGGGAATGGTGGAGTTTAGGAGGAAGCTATCTGGGTTTGTATGATTTAAAGTGGGCTTTTTTAGAATTGGTGTTACCTGCCCTGATTTTAGGCAGTCTAGTAAAGCCCCTTGAAGTCTTGAAGCATTCACTATCTTAGTCCAGAGAGGTAGTAGAGAAGTTTTAATCTCATTGAAGATGTTAGCTTGAAGAGGGTCTTAGAAGTGGTTTGACAGTTTAAATGGCATTTTTATCAAAGGTTATGAATGTGTTACATGACGTGTTGTTTTTGAGTGTGAGTACTTTTAGGTTTGGGTGCTGCTCGATAAGAGGCAGAATGGTTCTACTTGGAGGTATCCTCAGGAGGTGTTCAATTGCTGTTTGGAGATCACTTTCAATCTTTTTGATTTTTCAAGGTAGGAGGCGAATATATTGCAGTTTGGCAGCGGATTGGATCCTAATGTGCAAGGGTTAGGTTGTTTAGTGGATTGATGTATGATCATTTAAAACTGTTTTCTTGTGTGATTTATGACTTTGTCGAGTTGACCTCTGAAGAAATTTGCTTTTGAGTTTCTAATGTGTTTTTGTAGGTGCTCCTCAGTTATCTCAAGTGCTTAAGGTATTCTAGGGACGGTGAGGATCCCCACATTCGTTCGACTAGTCTCATGTTGCGTCTTTCATCATTTAGGCTCCCATTGTACCATAGTTTGAAGTCTTAAGTGGATAGTTTTTTTAGCTGTAAGGATGCAACTGTGTTAAGGATGATCGTCATGGAGTTGTTATAGTGGTTTGTAAGGTCATGGATGTCTGACATGTCTGCTGGAAGAAGCAATACGTTATTGCTGAGGGTTGTCATATCATTAAGTACTATGTCATGAGTGCTCCTTTTCCAGTGCCTGGGTTTCTTAAGTTGAGGTTAATGTGTCCTCACTGGTTCAGTGATGCGTTGGTGGTCAGTCCAGTCACATGGGACAATAGGTTCAAGTTAAATGGAGTTTGCAGTGGCAATGACTAGATTCAGCGTCACACCCAGGTTATGCATAGGGCTGTTGCAGATTTAGTTCAGGTCTGCTAGGAAGGTTTTTAATCTATTGACTAAGGGGTCCTTCAGGTCGTTCCAAAGAAGGTTGAAATCTCCAAGGAATACCTGGTAGCAGTGTTGCCCTACATTGGTAGCGATGATTTCCATGATTTGTTCGATGAATGAGAGGTTGTCACCTGGTGGGTGGTAGATCACATGTAATTTACATAGTGCTCTGTCGTTGCTCACAATGTTTAGGCATATTTATATACAAGAGGATAGTTCAACGGGTTGTAACTGATTCGCCGCATCAATTTCAACGCAAGGCCTGATGTATGGCTGCAAGAATCCACACATCGCTCCAGATCATGGCACCGCATTGCGCATTGTGGCACCAAGTCTGTGTCATTATTGGGGGACTCAGTAAGAAACTGACGCATTACCTCCCCAAGCAGTAAGACACCAATGCATCACCTGCTCTCCGGTAAGGAACCTACGCATCACCTCCCCTGCACAGCAAACAGGAACTGACGCATCACCTCCCCGGAGCAAGGAACCGACGCATCACCTTCCCTGAGTGTAAGGAACTAACGCATCACCTTCCCTGCAGCCCCTTTTGTTTGTTTGTGTGAGCATCCTAGGTACTTTGTGCGAAAAGTGTTGCATCTGCAATTTGCTTTGAACTTAACTATTGCTACCATCTGCAAGTAATATTTGTATTACCTTATTGTGGATTATTTGTCGTTTGGTCTTGTTTTAGTTTAGATAAAGATTACTTTTTTTTCTAAACTGGTGAGGTGTCCATTTGTAGTGCTTTCACTGTATTACTGTATGTGTTCACAAATGCTTTACACACTGCCTCTGAGATAAGCCTGTCTGCTCATGCCAAGCTACCAAATGGGTGAGCAGGGGTTATATCAGAAGTGTATCCCCTTTGCCCAGACTAGAATCAAGGGTCCCTATTTGGACAAAGGTACCTATCTCTGCCAACTAGAGACCCCCATTTTTGACAGTATCCTATTTCTGACCAGCATATCCCATGGTCATGGCCTCTCCAGCAATATGCAATTGAGTGACTCCACTCCCAGCGCATAGAGTTTAAGGGACAGAGGTTACCCCTAACCTAGTCCTGCGCTCAAATCACAATTAGTCAGGTACCACCGTCTGTTCAGAACCTGGCTGTTTGGTCTGTGTATAGTAGTTTCAACCAGCTGATAAAGTTAGAACCAAATTCCATGGTCTCCAAGACTGCCCAACAGTGGGGTTGTGATAGTCTTGGCCTCTCTACATCTAACTTCTGATTCCCTGTCATTATGCATTCTCCCATTATGGTTTGCCATTTCAAACCTTGTGTACAATGCCCGAAATGCACCCCCATAAGTCCACAAATAGATTTCCACCATCACCTGTCTCCAGAAGTATTGTCTTTAAGCAGTAAAAAGCTTTGTCACTGCTCTTCAGCACTAACAGTCACAGGCACGATGTCCATGGTTTGTTCTGGAGAGTCTGCCAGCAACGCTGCTTATTCGCATATTGTCCAATCTTCCCCTCTTTTAGTGCCATCATCCTGTACCAACACCCGATGTTTTTAGTTGTCTGTTTCAGCACCCTTTTGGTGACTGATAATGCCCGGAGTTCCTCCAGCAAACCACTCTCACCCTAGGCTGTCCCAGTTAGGTCAATTCCATTGCCCCTCTTTTCAAACCAGAAATGTCTCTTTTCCTGAGCCATCAAATAACTCGAGTTGGGAAGGGCGGCATATATTTGAGGTTCATGACACAAGGTTTCAGCTTCATTTACACATATGATTTCCTCTGTGACTGAACGTTTTGAATGTAATCTGGGTATATGATGATGTTGTAGTCAACTTGAAACTCCCCAGCCTCTCTGGCTGCACACAAAATGTAATCTCTGTAATTAAATATATGTGCAATTATGGCCCTTAGCAGTGTCCTAATGGGCTATGGGGTCAATGACAGTAAAGCTCCTTCCACTACAAACGTAGTTGACAAGCCCTGAGGTTTCAGTTCTTGGTGGATCCATTCTTTCAGTGTCCCAGAGGAGTCACCCAACCTCTCTGGAAAACCAAGGCTATTTCAACAGAAGTGAAGAAGTGACCCTCAGCGTCTTTGACCCTACCGGTATGCAAGCCATGGTCAACATGTACCTCATTTGTACTTTCAGTGTTGCCACCACTGTCTAGAGCTCCCTGGTGCGGCCTTCTGGACTGTGGACTCTCTCCGCCACCTTTGACAGATCTGAACATAGGAGGTTGACCTCAATCACTATCTGTCAACTTTCACCTCGGGCACAAGTTTCTGAGCCCTGTATTCCTGCCATGATGTCTTACCTGGAAGGCTCTACGATTGGTATCTTCTAGTTGCTTATCCATTGTGCAAAAAACACAGTTGATGGACAGAATGCAGAACAATGTCTTACATTCACCCCAGTACAAAGATCTGGGCCTAAATCCATCGTTTTTTTGCACTCCACACCACCCTAGGTCAGACACTGGCTATATGCAAATCAGCCTTGACCCTGTGCCTCATGGGAACAGTCCAGCCCGAACTACCAAGCCATGTCTTTCCTACACCGGAATGTAGCATCCAAGGACCGGTTTCTGGCTACCAGCCTTCTACAGCCTGGATAGCTTGACTCCAGTGATGTGGAGCGCCTGGGACTCACGTCTGAGCATACCCAGACCACTCGTTGTGAAAATTGCAAAAAACACAGTTGATGGACAGAATGCAGAACAATGTCTTACATTCACCCCAGTACAAAGATCTGGGCCTAAATCCATCGTTTTTTTGCACTCCACACAACCCTAGGTCAGACACTGGCTATATGCAAATCATCCTTGACCCTGTGCCTCATGGGAACAGTCCAGCCCGAACTACCAAGCCATGTCTTTCCTAATATGGCAATGTGAAACCTGATATTGCTCTACATCCATAACATTAAAGTATGAGATCATAGCCGGGAAAGATGTCATCGTCATACTCGCTTTGACATCCGTGGATGTCGTCTCCTAAACTCTTGTGTCATTTTTAATTCCGAACTTCAGAAGCAGAAACAGTATTCTTTTTATGTTGTGTTGACATGTAAAAGAATAGCATTTGTTTTTAATTTTGAAGTTGCCTCACTCATTTTAGTCACACAAGATCTTGACATTTCCGTAAAAATTCCAAAGATGTGCATTTTCACTTGATAGGATGAACTTGGGAAATTATATTCTGTTTGAATAAGCATTTCTTTTCCCCTCTACCATTAATAATGTATGTGCATTACTTGGAAGACTACTCTTCTAATAATAAAATCGAGCATCTTGTCAGCTTCCCTTGTGGGCATGTGCAGCTTTTCTAAGAATTAATATACCGAGGGAAACGAACTATGTAAGTCAGAAATCAGATGACATGTGGTGTTTGAAAAATCATATTTGCTGCAAACCATTCACAAAACTGTTCGGGTTCTGGGAACATGTACACGTTATTGGTAATTTGGAAAAAAATGCTAGTAATTTGGATTCTGTGGTTGATGTGCAGAGTGTGCATGTAGCAACTGAGTTGTTGCGAGTTGCATGGAAGACCGCTGAACCTGCATCATATATTCAGAGCTGAAAAACAGATTTAATGCAGCCTACTAGGTTACTCGCTAGTACAGAGTTACGACTTCAGTAAGAAATATTAGCTTTGCGCATTTCACAGAATTTCCTCTATTGAAAACAATGACCCTCATAGTGCACCCAATCCACGCAGTTTCCATAGTGTTCAATGAGGGGGTCTGGTAACTCGGTGGAATAATGCCTGTGCTGCAGTGGTCTGGGTTTCACTCCATGGTCAGAGGTTTTACTTATGATGGCTCCACTCTCACTTTCAATTAGGGTGCATAACAGTATGCACCGGTTATCTATCAAAACTGCCCACAGATTCATTGCTACACAAGAATGCAGGACATTACTTCCTTTAGCATATTGTGCAATTGTGGCTTAACTTTCTTCTTTGGTACCGTTATTTTCTTATCCCGTCTATTTTTCATATTGTTTTTATTTTTGCTTTCTTATTAAATTTTGATCCTCTGGGCTTTGAATGTGAGAGAAACCTTTATTAAAACAAACATTAATATAGTTAAAGACACACAAGATTAATTTTTCCAGCAGCAAAGTTAAATGTGCTGAAAAAATATGCACAAAATGCTTAAAATTGACCTTACCTTGGCCTAATGTTTTTTAAAAGCTTCACATCACAAATCAAGAATGCTTTTGCATAATATAATGTTTTGAAATGCTTTGCTCAAAACATTTGATCATTGATTAGAATGACATCATATTATGTCTCACAAAATATAGAATGCATGAATAGAAATTGTTGATCTTTTAACTTAATGTTCCATATTTTCTAATAAAGAAATGTGGTGCCGAATAATATCTTTGCAGCAAATGTTTTTAATTTACATTGCCGATAGTTTACCCTAACATGTAGCTGTTTCATTAGAAGGTTAAGAATGTCATCATACCCTGGGAGATAGGGTCTAAGAACCGAAAAGCCTCATACGTAGACATAATTTAATAAATGTTTCATACCTCATGATAAGTGTTAATAAACCCTTTGTATGCGAACGTGGGAATCTGTGCTCAAGAAGAATTGAAAGTCGATTGGACAAGAAGAGAAGAAGATGCTACCCGAACTGCAAAATTTCTTCCGACTGTTCGTATTAGTGGGTTTTCCCAAAGTAGGTTAATGCTTTTTCCAGATGCCCTTTTCCTAGACCCTTACTACTTACCACTTGTCTGCCCTGAAGTTGCAGGCTAACAGCTTAAAGCTGAATTCTGATTTTCCCTACTTAATGTTCTTAATGTAGTTGCTGCTGCTAGTGCATCATTATTATACTTAATTTCTGAGTTATTGAGTTGGTGAACCTCTCTTTATGGGATGTTTAGCCATTATTGACTGATTGAATTTAAGCGTTATGCTCAACCCTACTTTTATCTCTAACTTGGACACTTTATGAGTTCCTGCTAACACCATTTTCACCCCATTCTCTAGATTATGGAATTCTTTCCTTTATTGAACAGGCTTGATGCACTATTTGTTGTGATTGCTTGAACCATAACTTTTATAGTCAATTCTGTAATCTGACTGATACCTAAGCTAACTGAACAAAGAATACAAATAAAAATTACTAAACCCTTTTAAATTGAAATAAAACCATTAAAACACCTAACTCTCTTTATTGACAGAACCTACAAATATGATTGTAATATTAATGTATGTGATGTATAGCTCTGGATCTTCTCATAAATGACAGTAAAGGTCTGTCGCTGAGAAGTAAAGAGAAAAACCGCGAGGGGTAATCAACCCTGTTGGTTTGAGATAGAAATTTTAAACTGTCTTATTTAAATTGATTCCTACTTTCGCAGATTCTGCGACGATAGTGACGTATTACGTCTTGAGAAGAGGAGCTATAAAATAATTGCCTGAGTTAGAATAATGCTCGCATCCCAAAGCCCAATGCCCAGAACTTGAAGACTGACAAGCTGTGATTTTCGAAGGCTATTGCTGTTTTGAAGGTGTGTGAGTATTTATAAAGCGATGCATTGTGATTTGTGATTATTGAGAAGCAATTTTGAAGACGTGAGTAAAATGTTGTGATGAATTTATATGTTCATAGTTATTTGTGAAGTAGTTGAAGAGGTATCAGACGTGGTGTAGCCTAAGACCCAGGAATAGATAAACAGGTATTGACATAAGTGTAGAAGACAATAGTTTTTGGTTTTCTTGTCTGCTAAATGCTTCTGGTGAACGGTCAACTACACAAACTGAGATAGGGACATTAATGAACTGATGGGATTGTACTAGTATAGATTTATGTTGGCAGAACATGATTGCACAAAAGATAAAACTACGTTGGTTCATGTGATTTAGTGCTGACCGAGATTTTACTTGGAAATGTAAAAATAATTTTGTGTGAAATGTCAGATGGTGTAAAAACCTTAATATTTCAATTGGTGAATTTCCTTCGACTTCCTTAGTGGAGCAGACAAAGATTGTCTATCTTCATTTTACCCTAATTTGTTGAATTGTGAGTATGAAAGAAATTGTAAAGGATAGTGAACTCCTGCAAAGAGTAAGATCATATGTGATAGTGTGCTGTGCTGGGATAGGTTGGTTATTGTACTGCGCACTGTGATTGGTTGGTGATTACACGGAGTGCCAGGCTGTGACTGGTTAATTGTAGCGTGTATTTTACATTGTGATTGGTCACAAGGTCTCCAAGAATACAAACTGTGACAGGATCGGAGGAAAAGATTCGAAGTTTACGGAACAAAATCCAAACATTGAATTGAATTGCATCTATTGAACTGATTATTGTTGAAGTTTATGAAAAACATGAAATGCTTGAAAGAATTTAAGAGTTTTGTGAAAGGTGAATTACAATTCTGATACTGGGAGGTGAGGAGGCACCTCCTGAGGGCACACCTGCACATTATATGACAACTGAATTGGGGTTACATACATGTTTATTATGGCTTTGCCAGTGGTGCAATTTGAATTCTTGAACATTTGAAGGTAAAGCAGTACAAAATTAATCCATTACCTAGACACACAATGCAAAGAATTGAATATATGGGAGAAGGTAGCACAAGACAAAGGAAGGGAGTAATACCAGATTAAGACTAAAAGATCAATGCGTATTTATGCAGATGCTTGAAAGGATGAAGCACAGCATTACGGAGGAAAGCTATAGTTGAGGGAACTAGACTGTATCCAGCTATTATCACTGAGAAATAAAAATAAAATAAGACACATGAGAAAGACAAAGGAAAAGATGAAAAGGTGAATGAGGCAGTTAGTGATTCAGGAGACAATATTTTGAACGAAATGTTAGCGGCACGTCGCAAATCCCAATGCTAGTAAGTACAAGTACTACAGTGGCTACTTACCCTATTGAACAATGTCTAATACAGATTAAGAGACCCGTGCAAACATTCCAGATTGCTTTACCACCTGTTACCAAAATGTAATAAACCGGGTGTTACTACTTCAATTAGGACTGTTCCAGTACAATAACCACAAATTGCAACTGTACATACAAGGCCTAGATCAGTTGTGAGTGCCTCGATTGTAACAGCCCCAGATGTGACTGCCCCATTAAACATTGTCCTGACTCCGGAAGCTCAAGAAGCTGTCAGAGGATTGGTTAAATCAGTGTTGATCCTGGAATCCCAATATTTACAGATCGCTGCCTGGAAACCGCTGCAAACTATTCAGTGATTGAGATTTGGGGGAAGGGTTTCGTTTACCACCCCTGATAATGCAGGGAGAGGCAAATTTATTAGAGGATGGTATTTTCACACCATGGGTTGAGGAAGCAGAAGCAGATAGAGCTAGAAGTACAGAACGACAAGTCACCCCATAGGCCAACAATGAAAGTCCACTAAATGTTTCAAAACTAAAAGTTGAATTTGAAAAATCATTAGGGGATGTTAAGATCTGGATCATTCGAATCAATATCAAGAGAAATTATTAATTTACATGAGTAAGGAAATTACAAGAGGTGCAGCCATCACACATGATAACTTGACTGATTTAGCTGGAAAATATGATGTTGACCTTTCAAAAAGTTTTCCTTTGCAGAAAAGTTACAGGGTTCAATTAGATGATGGAACCATTGAGGCAATGTGTTTTTCAAGAATGAGTTTTCAGATATTTGAATTTGTTAAATGCAATCATAAATGAAATCATTTTCAGAGGTTAAAATTAAACGGTCAAAGAAGCATGAAAAGAAAATGGAACAAGCAGAAGTAGATTGGAAAAATTAAAAGTCATTGACTCACAATATGTGGAAGAAGCTTCGGCTTATCCATTAAGAGATATAGCTGGTGATATATGCTCATGTGCCATGGAGCAGAGGTGATCTTGCAGCATTTATGAACAGTTTTCTAAAATTGACAGACAAAGCCATGTGGTACACACAGGTTAAGCCATTTATCAAAATGTCATAGGTGTTGTGGATTATTTGAATACATTCTTTGACATTTGATTTGTAGGCTGAATGCAAAGTTGTTGTATAATGGCAGCATGAAGAGTGAACAAGAGATGCATGCAATATTGAACCATCTCCTATAGTTATGGAGAAGTATGAAGCAGTGATTACTTTCCTGAAAGGCAAGGTACCACCAAAAGATCTTAAATGGATAAAGTTTAAAAGAAATTCGCAAGAACCAAAAGAATCAATACATGATTACTATGAGAGATTGCTTCAGGTTTTTCAACAACACAGTGAGAGAGAGTATCCCGATGTCAGTGATATGGGATTCTTTGTATCTACTTTGTTGTTGGTTTCAGACCAGAGATCATTGCACATATACAACCAAATGTGGATTGCTGCCAGAATATGTTACTTGGAAAGATCTTCGAGGTATGCAAAATATTGTAGTGATGAACAAGAAATCAAGCTGAAAAAGTGTGAAGATAAGTTTGCTCAGAGAAGGGTTTCAGAACCTGTTTTTTGCAGGAAATCAAAGTGCTATGCTAGGTGTTAGTGCACGAGAATGAGTACAAGTTACTCATGGAGGAATCAGTAGAGGTGTTCTGGTGGATCCGAATTCTGGTATGGGCTTTGCAACTCTGAAGAAAATAACCTCTTGTCACTATTGTAACAAGATCAGGCAATGGAAGAGAGAGTGTAGGACTAATCTTGAAACAGTGAATGGAAATTTACAAATGAAGGGAGGTAACCAAGTGCAAATGAAAAATGTGGCAGTTCAGCAGATGCAGGTGCCAATGCAGAAACAGGTCCCGATGATGCAAGTACCACAAGCTCAGATGGTTCCACAAAATACGGGAAACCCTAGATTTAATTTGAATCAGTTGTCTAAGACAAACTTGAACCCCTTCCAGAACCAAAATCAGAACACATTCAAACAATTTCCTGAATTTGATAGTGACAGTCTCGGCTCTAATAATTTCCAATGACGGTGCCTGGGGGGAGGAGAGATTTGTGTGCTTGGTGCAGTCTTATAGGTAGATAAGATTGGTCCATTCGTAGAAGGTGAGGTGAATGGCAACCCCGTTTAATTTCTGATTAATACTGGTACTACCAAATCCACTGTTAGAACAGTGGAAGTCCCAGACATACCCCACTTGGGAAAGAAGAGTCAAGTTGTTGGAGCTTCAAATAAACAGATTACAAATCCAGTTTCAGAGAAAGTTCCTGTAAAAATAAGAAAGTCATCAATTTGTCGTTTATGACACAAGTCCTTTAAACCTGCTAGGGAGAGATTTGTGTGCAAGTTACACTGCACAATTTATTGCACACCGGATAGTGTTGAATTCCAGGTTCATGATCAGAATGTTTAGTTGAAAATAGACCAACAAGACTCAGTTTTAGGGTTGTTCCCAGTGGGAACAATTGGAGAGTTGCCTCCTGATCTGAAAGAAACTGTGAACCCAGAAGTATGGGATGTCACAGGAAAAAATATTGGACTAATCAAAGGTGTGAAACCAGTTTGAGTCACGCTAAAATCAAATGCAGTTTATCCAAGAACACTGCCTACAATTTGACACCAGAGGAAATTGCAGGAATTACACCTGTGATAGAGTCAACAGATTTTGAGAACATTTGTTGGGAATACATGCAACTCTTCAATCAGGGGTTTACAGAAGCTCAATGATAAACATCAGATTGTGCAGGATCTTCAAAAAATCAATAGTATAGTTGTTCCATGTTATCCCATGGTATTAAACCCAGCCACTATACTTTCTTAAATTCCAGGCACTGAAGTACGGATTACTGTTATTGATCTCTGTCAAGCCTTTTTCTCAGTGCCAACACAAAAACAATCCTTCATGTTTCAGCAGAGAGTTTTAGCATGGTGCAGAGTCCCACGACGGTATATAGCAAGTAATTACTTCTATGATCAGATCTTGAAAAATAATCTGGAGTCACTAAAAATGCTCTACAAGGCAGTACATATGCAGTATATTGAAGATCTCATTGTGGCATCAGAGACATGTGAAGCCTGTAAGCAAGATACAAATGACTCTTAAATCGCTTGGCTGAGAATGGACACAAGGGGGCATATTCAGAACAAAATGGTGGAGCATGGAGTTAAGCCACAATTGGTAATGCCGCGCTCCAACATTCTGAAAACACTGGGATGCACCATATTTACAATAATACGGCCCACCTCTTCATTTCCTCTACCGTTGGCGCTAAATATAGCTGCCTAGCACCAAAGCAGGGACACACGCCTTGAGTGGAGCAGAATTTCCTGCCCAGGCCGAAAAAAAACTCCAATTGCACTGAGTCACACATGGAGATCAGGTGGTCCTTTCAACAGAATGCAGATGGACTTTATCAATATGCCTGTTTGAAACAGATTGAGATAAGTCATGGTCATCATATGTTTCTTTTCGCAATGGGTGGAATCCTACCCAATCTGGAGAAATGACAGGCTCACTGCAGCAAAATTGTTAATGTGAGAATTGATTTCATAATACTGTATGGCAGTTTTCTTGAATCAGATTGAGGAACTCACTTTAACAATGAGGTCCTGAGGATGATATGTACAGCACTACAAATTGAGCAAAGGTTGAACTGTAGCTATCGACCTGAATCGTCTGGCAGTGTAGAGCGGCTAAATGGCACCAATAAGTTTTGATTTGCCAAGGTTTGTGCCTCAACATCAGTGGCCTGATGATTTGCTTTAGGTACTATGAGTATTCATAGTATTTTAGATGGGAGAACTGGGTCATTGAAACATGAGATTCTCTTGAATGTGCTATGAGACTGCCAGCTGTACCTGCACATTCTCTAGTGAGCATCACCGATGATATGAAACTCGATTCCTATCAAGGATTAACTGATGTGGTGCATTCTGTCTCTCACCAGACTGGTTCTGCTACACAAGATCAGTGCCACAACCTCAATCCAGATGACTGCGTCATGATCAAGTCTTGCTTGGAACCAAGGTTCCACCCTTCCTAAGGGTTTAAGGGTGAGGGGCAGTGCATAAGCCCAAGGTTTCACCCTTCCTAAGGGGGTAAGTGTATAGGGGCATGTGTTTAGCCCAAGTTTGTATGGGTGCTCGTTTTCTCTGTCCTGTTGACTATGCAGAAAAAGGAGAGTGGGTTGAGTGACATTTTTGTGAAGTGTGATTTTGACCATCTTTCCTAAGGGGTTCAGGATTTAGGGGCAATGTGTTAAGGATGGTGGGCAGTTACCATCCTTCATATGGGTTAGGATGATGCGGAGTTTTTTTGTCCAAAAGTAAGGGGGTATGTTGTTACACTACTATAAGGTAGAGGGTAAGAAAATCTCTGACCCTGTTTAGGTGTATAGTGATGGGGTATGTACCCTAATGCAGCAGAGTGTGGAAGAAGCCCTGCTCCCATTTCAGTTTTGTGTTATGGAGAGTACTGAGCTGGTACTTTTCAAGTGTATGTATTGTTAGGGGAACGGTTAGTTGTGTCCAGTTTTTGGGTGATCTGCACTTTTGCCTTGTGAATTTGTGGGAGGTATGGATTGCCTTTGTATTTCACCATCTTACTATTCATTGGTCCCTTGTTGCATATTTGCAAATCTCAGTGCACTCTTGTTGCAACATGGAACTGGGATGTGGGGTACCTCAAACTGCGCCTCTATACAGAACGAAGGAGCTAGGTTTTGCTATATCATCCTCCTATGTGATCTGCCATGAAGAACTGATCTTACCATATATAAAACATCACACAAGAGCATTCCCTGCAATACTATGTTTGACAGTATAGAAAAATGCAGAAGTCACTTTAACCAGGGATATTGTTTGGCACTGCCTTGGAGTGAAAGGGGACACTAAATCCCCTGGTTAGCAGCTGTGGAGTCTGTTTTTTGAAAGATTGGTTTACACCATGTCTTCACAGATCCTGAAAATATTGTGAATGTACATAAGAAATTTGAGCAGTAAACCCTGTTTAATTTTGAGTGTGCCATTAGATTGAAGAAGGTGGGGGGCAGTCAACAGTGACATCATATTTAAACATGGTTTATAGTCTGTCCTCCTACCAGCTGGCCTCAGTTTTCAAACACACCTTGATGTATGTCCTTGCCCCTGTGATGAGAGTTCTGGTCATTCCGTGCAGCACTTTGCACTTTTTTGTACATTTTATTTGAGATATACAAAGCACTTTTTACTTCCCCACATTAAAAAGAAACTATATTAGGGATTTTAAGGCGGCATTCAGTTTTCCCTTTCAAATGCCGGATGATGAAACAAGCTCATGTGTCGGCTCTTTTCTTAAAGCTGCTGTTTGGGCCCTGCTTACCCATGCTTTATGATTAAGATACATGCCGCCATAGGTTGGTTTTTAATTTGTGTGTGATGACTTTTGAATATTCTGTATAATTTTTCCCGATCAAGATTGCCCTGTTGAAAGTGCTTTTATATGACGCCTTTGCGTTTGTCGAATTGCTTTTCATTCCATATTTTTGTGCTTTATATGTTTTTATGTGTCCTTAATGTGATTTTTCTTTTATTGATATTTGATCATCCGAATAACAATGTTTTTGACTGGCTGACTGACTACTTTGTTTGAAAATATCTGATTTTAGACACACGTGTTGCCTTAGAAATAGATGTAAGATTATTGCATGCTTAGTTTTCACAATATTAGTTCTAATGATTATGATATTGCTTGCAGGGTTCTATTGAACACCAGAGAAAGACATTAGGTCTACTAATGCAACCATCACATTTGCACACACAACAGATGAGGAGCAATTGAAAGCATGATTTGTAAGATATGAAAGGGATGATAACACCACTAATGTTTATTCTAGGCTAGTGCAAGAACACACAAGCTATGGACACAAATATTACTATGCTTTCACCCACCTACTTTCAGCAGCATAAGTCACATACTGTGATATTCCAATATCATATACAGTTTCATGTAGTATATTGCTTACATTTGTTTATAGGCAAACACATTTTGAATATTTGTATTCCAATTATGATGTAATACTTTCCAGAGTGCCATTAGCACAAATCATGAATTCACACCCACAAGCAAAAAAAATGGACACAGGTTAGCATTATTTTAGACTGTATATGCCCATAGATAGCGTTAAGACTTATCATTATAAGTGAGCCTGTTTAATGAAACCACTAGAGAAAGTCTTTATTATGACATTAGAAGAAAGAATCACTTATGCTACACATAGTAAGGATAGAGAAAATGATGTTCCGAAAAATGTTTGGAAGAAGAAGGAAGGTGACTTTATAAAAGAAAATGGTTTAACCAAAGCTGAAAAAAGACAGATGAAAAAAAGGGAACATTTGTGTTTATAAAAGGAGAACACACACGAGAGCCAGACAAGTGGGAATCAGTAGCTGTAAAACACACATTTAAATTATTGGGAGGAACATGGCAAATTTTACAGGGGGAAGAAACAGCAATTTCAGGAATTTGCCACAATTTCAGGATTTTTTTATTAAGTGAACAAGACGCTTACTTCCAATTACCTGCTTATTGGAAGGGTATTTGCTCCTTAGCTATATTGTTTCCAAAGATGTATCATGTATATAGTATTGTTTTGAGCCCCAATGTACCCCAATATAGGCCTAGGTAGTTACACAACCTTTTAGCAACATTTGTCCTACCTTGCTCTACATAACGGCTCTGTTGCTCACCTTTTGCCTAGATTGGAGGGCTACAAATGTAACTTAAAAAAATTCAAAATTGCCCACCTCTATGTCCTGTGCTCAGGAAATGGGCTCTCAGGTGAAGGGAAAAGCCCAGCAGGAGTTTTTTAGAAAAATGTGCGCTGCTCCAAACTCCAAAGACTCTGAAAAGTCTACAATCCGTCGCAGAAAAAGTAAAACCTTTCTATGACTTAATTAGACCCGATTTTTCAGTCCAACATTGGACACAGGAAAACACAGAAATTCTCAGTTCCCTAAAAGCTGACAATAGCTTCTAAACACTTACACACATGTGTGAACACTATGAACTTGGTGGTCTCTGTAAAAGCTGATCAGGATAGGCATATCGAAACTTCAATGAATGCAAAACCGGTACCCATTGCTTACAAATCACCTTTGTATACGAACGCAGGGATGCGTTTTGCATCTACAGAAAAAATACTAATACCAGTACAGACTGCTGAAGTCCGAGAAAAAGCACGAGCTCAGGGGAAACACATCATTGTTGTTACTTTGGTACCGACCTTTGAGGCTGTCCACGATGGATACAATGGGCTAATTTTCTCACTGCAACTGATTGTACACTACAAATGTTATTATACATTGAAAACACAAGCATTCTTGCAGTAGGAACAAGATTATCCTCTCCCGAATGAAATAATGCCTCTAGATCAGTATGAATACATAATCCAAACTGGTGGATCTGCCCAGCCGGCCGTAGGCTATACAGAGCTGCATGTGCAATTGTAAAGGGATGTATACAGAACGGCAAGTTCTGTCGTACCAATATGCAGAAGCAGTCGCTAGGAGATTGCACAGCACAGCTGGCAAAACTAAAAGGCCTGACACTGGTAATAAAAAATACGGATTGGAAATTCCCCACACATATTGTGTGCAATTTGTTTTACTGTGTCCAGTCATACAACAAATATCTTCACTTTTGGGGCCAGAATAGGTTTAGAGATTCCAAAGGTTGCACAATAAAGCATAAGATGCTTTGGGAACAAGTGGCGGAGCTGAAAAAAGGCTTGCCGCAGTCTCATGTGATTCATGCATTGAGTCATCAGCATGCTGGCGTGCACATTGAAGGGATTTCATTGGCTGATGAAGATGCCAAGGCGACAGTGAGAACTGCTGCCGTTGCTGCAATCACTTGTTCTAGGATGAGAAGAGACGGACAGATAATGGTAGCGGTCAACGCTACTTGTTTTAACAGCTCAGCCTTACCAAAACTGATATCAGATAGACCTTTTGCGTGTGTATATTTGGACAACTGAACCCCTTACAATCTGATGGGGCTTACAAGTACATCTTGGTGGTATGGATTTATGCTCTAGATTCCTGTGGGTTTGGCCCCCGTGCTCGGCTGATGCTCAAACTGTTATAAAGTATTTGTGAGTCTTCATAGGGACATACGCAATTGGCACATTACATTCTGACCGTGGCCCTGCGTTCAGCTCTCAGGCTTACAAAGAAGCCATGGGAGGTTTTAGTGTAGTCTTGCCGTACTCGTCTCCATATCATCCCAAGGGAAATTTGATTGTGGAGAGAAAAAAAGCAGGACTTAACCACTTCAGTGCTAAGACACTCATTATACTTTCCATTCATTTTCCATTGAAATGAATGGAAAGTTCATGACGAGTTACCCTTGTCATTAGCAGCCAAGAGGTTAAAGCACTTCTTAACAGCGAGGCTATTAGGTTTCACTGGCTGTGAGGTCAATCACCTATATGGGGTCCAGAGGGCACTTAATAACATGCCAAGAAGTACCCCCCAAAGCCCTACTCCAAATGAGGTCCTGTTTAAAACTAGAATGTGGGTACCTGAGCTTGATTGTGACAGCACAGTGGCAGGTGAAAAAACATTTGACACCAATGATCATTTGGCTGTTGTACAGAAACTCAATAAATTCCGAGCACTACATAGCAATGTCCGAGTAAAACGTACCACCACTGGGGAAGTGAAAGCTATTTTGGCTATTTTGGCAAGACCTGCCTGGGTCCCAAAGTCAGGGAGATGGTCAGAGAAAAGGTTGTGGACAAAAAAGAATTTGGGCCATCTTACAAATTGCCTATACCGGTCCTGGGGGTCGAAGGAACAAGAACAGTAATTCTTCTGCCTCTTGCCAGAAAGAAGGAAAAGAGTTTTGTCTCTATTGATCTGAGAAAACCACACTATGTGGCAGATAATGAATAGTAGGCCGTGTGGGCTCCCGGCTAGGCGTCGATCTACTCTCACTACCTTACAGGAAGTTCAGATAGAAAGATTAATAATGTTTGAGGATTCTACTCTACGAAATAACAGTTACCAAAAATGAAATGGAACTTGTGCCAGTTGAAATTGAACAGCAACAAAATACAAATGAAACACAGATCTCAATTCGGCCTAATACCGACATCTATTTGAACATGTCTCATTATGAGTCATCTGCCAGTTCTACAAAACCTGCTGAGCTACCAAAGATAGATCGAATAGCATCTGGCTACTTCATTGTCTTTGATACCTTTTCTCTGGATCCGAGTGAACCTGAGTCGCCGCCAGCTTCTGTTTCTGACAAAGAAAAAATATCTGATCTCTAACTTTGGCTGAAAAAGACTTACTTTGTTACTCCATGGCTACAGGTCTGGATTGCAATTGGTCTACTTTTCCTAGTCTAGTGACTGTCTTTCTCTTGCTCATGAATGGACACTATCTCCCAGAATGCTCCGCAGTACAACATATGAAATGAATGAAATGAAAAAGCATTTATACAGCGCAATAGCTACCCTGAGGCATCCCAGCGCTGCAGACGAACGCGAACAGAAGAGAAGAATTTGGTGGTTTAGGGGCAGTAAATAAAAAGCAGGGTTTTAGAAAGTTTGCAAAAGCATAGGAGATTGGGCTCCGACAGCATGCGTGGTGGGAGGGCGGTCAATAGCTTGGCCGAATTATAGGAAAAGGAACGTCCGCGGCATCTTGCTCTCTGTATTTTAGGGTGTAGGGCGAGGAAGGAGGATGCTGATCGGAGCAGTCTATTAGGTTGAAAAGGGGTTATCATCGATTGGCTGACTGCCGGACCACTCTTCCAGAAGGCCTTGTGGGCAAAGCACAAGGCTTTGAAGTTGATTCTCTCCCTGACCGGCTGCCAGTGAAGGCTCCTTAGTGCGAGGTTTGCTGATTGTCGATGAGGGGTCTGGAGAAGGGTGCAGGCTGGACAGTTTTGAGTTATCTGGAGCTTACAGGTGGTGGATTGAGGCGCCCCTAGATATAGAGTGTTCCCACAATCTAGGCGCTATAGAATAAGACTTGGACCATGATTTTTCTAGCCTGAAATGGGAAAAGGGGAAGTATTTTACATAGCATCGTCAGCATTCCGTAGCAAGTGGCCAAGAGTTTTGCAGCTTGATTATTAAAACTAAGGGAGTGGTCCAGCCAGAAGCCAAGGCTTTTGATCTGGTTTTTGAGTACTGGGGCGGGACAAATCTCATTTTTGTCCCCATTGAGCTTTAAGCAGGAGAGTTCCATCAAGTTGGCAACCTCCTCTAGGCAACTTCTTAGGTTGCTTGGCATCTTCTCAGGGTGGTTTAAGGTCACCACAAGCTTAGCATCATCAGTGTAGGTGATGATTTCTATTCCGAATGGGCGGACAGTCTCTGCCAGGGGGTTCATATAAATATTGAACAGTATGGGGCTCATGGAGGAGCCCTGAGGCACACCACAGCTGAGGGGCATGCGAGTGGAGACAACGACGCCTTCAAAGACCTGGAAAGAGCTGTCAGCTAAGAATGATCTTAACCAGGCGATGGCACAGCCTGATACTCCCAGGTTCATAAGTCTGTGAATCAGCATGTCGTATTCCTGAAACCACATCCATCATCTCATCAAGAACAAAGAGATCTGTCCTTTGTGAACATTACAGCAGTTCCGGTTCCTGAAGGAATAGTTTGGAATAGGGTTGCATATGATGTATATGGTCCTACAGAATGTCTAAAAATACCACACCTGTGTAAAATGTCTTCAAAATATATCATCACCTCCAGTACTTTCTCTGATGATTGGGACTTTGAAACTATAAATACTATGCTGTCTGATTTGGAACAATCTGCTGCATTCTCTAGTAAAGAACTGTATGAGTATCCCATATAATAATTTCACTTATCATCAATAGGAACATTGCCCAACCCCACTGAAAAGCAGTTCACAAACATTTGCACAGAAGTTTGTTTTTTTTGTCTGGTTTTAATACTTTAGACCCAACATCTTCTTATTATAAGGTTGCACCAACATCTGCAAAGAAAAATATGCTCACCAATATGAAACAGATTGACTCTGCTTCCTTTGTTTCCCAGCTGTCTTTACAGGGTTTCAACTTTTGGAGGGACACCATAAACACAAAGGGGCTTATTTACAAGCCTCCTGCGCCATTTTTACGTCATTTTTAACATGGGAAAGTGACGTGCGGGTGGCACAAGTGGCTTGTAAATAATCCCCAAAATCTATCTGGGGGACTAAAGATTGGCAAGTTTAGGAAACCGAGGCATTATTTAGAACATATTTCATACAACAGTAGATTATCTTCCTGAACAACACAGTGGAACAGACTTACTGTCTTGGACTAGCCAAGATTAGGGACTTGAACACACCTCAGATTCCCTCACCTACACACTTTGAGGAATGGCAAAATTACACACAAGATGGTAAGGACACACTGTTAGACCTGACATCATTGGCTTGAGTCTCTCCTCCATTTTTTCTGTTTGCCTCCACTGTTTTTCGATGTTTTGCTGGTATATGCTTTGGGCGCCGTGCCACTGCTGATCAGTGCCACAGGGCAAGTGCTCCCTATGTTAAATTGATGTACCTATTGTATTATCCATGTTTGGCTTATTTGGTTTACTGTCAGTCCCTAGTCTAGTGCACCCGGAGTGCCGGGGCTTGTAAATACAAATGCTGCTCGTGGGCTTGCAGCACGTGTTGTGCCACCCACAGGAGCGGCCTCATAAAAGAATGTCTACGGGTCGGTCATTGCGAGACCCACGTGCAGCCTAGTGCTGTCACGCAGGCTGCGCAAGTATACCTACTTGCCAGCCCCTCAAACCTTCCCTTGACTTCATGTTAGTCACCCCTATGGTAGGCCCACGGGCAGGGTGCATTGTAAGTATAAGGTAGGACCCGCCTGACCAAGTTGGCATGTCCTAAATAGTGAATTACCGCCATCTTCGTTCTTCACTATTGCGAGGTAGCCTGCTCTCCATTAGTTAGAATGGGCCGCCGGGATTATTAATGCTATGATCCTAGCTGGCTCGGGGAGCATGGTGCAATGTCGAGTTTGGTATCCCTGAAC
Organism: Lissotriton vulgaris; assembly: GCF_964263255.1. Classification (NCBI taxonomy): domain Eukaryota; kingdom Metazoa; phylum Chordata; class Amphibia; order Caudata; family Salamandridae; genus Lissotriton; species Lissotriton vulgaris. The sequence continues at coordinate 1,034,099,150 of NC_141697.1, forward strand.
TCAGGGTTTAATTACGCATCCGTTGGTGTGGATGGTTTTTGGACTCTGGGTTCGAAAATAGCACTTTTAGAAAGTGTCTATTTTCTTGTCTAACCATTTCTGGTTTCTGCTGGTCTTGCGTGTGTGTGAGACAGGAGCTGGGTGGCTCCAGAGGTCTGGATGAGTCAGTGTGGGATGAGTGGGACATTTGCGTTGAGAGTAGGGGGAGAGTAGTTGTTGATAGCCTGCCCTGCCTGGTACAATGCTGGCTCCACCTCCTGCCAAGCGACTGATGGCTCTGTGCCTGCCATGGACGATCCTAGCCCCACCCCCTGCCAGGAGGCCGATAGCTCTGCTCCTGCCAGTGTCAATGCTGGCTCCACCTCCTGCTGGGCGTCTGAGGACCCAGCCCTGCGCAATGAATAGGCCAGGTGTTTCTGCCTTTGCGCCACCCACAACAGACCTGGGATGTTGGGAAATTCCCCTGCATGGACAAAGGGATCAAAGCCAAAAAGGGGTATAAGAGAAGGACCCCTGAACCAAGAATTTAGATCACTTATGACAAGGAACCCTGTAACCAAGGACAAGAGGCCTGCTGATCTGAGGACTTGCCTACCCCTTCTGCCAGTGTGCTGTTTGCTGGGGGGAATCCTGCAGTGCTTCTTTATTTTTGCCAAGGAACCAGGAGAGAGGAACTGTGTGTGTACTCTCACGCTTGCTAAGAAAATCTCCAAGGACTGGAAGAGTGCCAGTCTCCTGCTGAAGTCACAGGGCTAAAGGACTTCATCTGCTTAAAGTGCTATTTGCTGGAACCTGTGAATCCGGCACCTCTGAAAGAACCAGCAATCTCGACGCCGAAGGACGTCGCCGAATCCAGCTCGACATAGTGAGTAACGGCTCCAGTGTCCCGCTTCCTCGACGACCGGCCGCCGGGCCCGATCGACGCCAGCAGCAACGCCAGTGAGTAGTGAGTACGGCTCCAGCTCCAAGGGACCTCGTGTCTGCACCGCTGCTGATCGCATCACCTCGTGCCCTCTCGACGCCGTGAGCGCTGCTCACTCTGTGCAACCGCATCATCGACGACGACGCTGATCATCGTGTGCTTCATTAACCAAAGGTACTGTGTTGTTGGGGGACCGTGTGACTCCGGGCTCCACGTAGCGCTCCTCGCGGTCGACGCCGAACCTTTGGATTAACTTTACCTCGACGTCGTGTAGCTCCCGTGTGAGTTACCCTGTTGCTAAGAACTGTATTTCCAAGAAGAAGATTTGCTTTGATACTAAAGACTTTGTGCTAAAGAAGAAATTACCTTGAACTATTTTTCCTCCTTCCCAGCGTATTTATTAAGATTGTGTACATTTTTGTCATTATCTGGTCTTGTGCTAAGCCTTATATAAAAATACTTATTTTTATAATACTACTGTGTCGTGTCCATTTGTAGTGTATTCACTTTATTACTGTATGTGGTCATAAATGCTTAACACACAGCCTCTGAGATAAGCCTGTTCTGCTCTGCCAAGCTACCAAGGGGGTGAGCAGGGGTTATCGAAGGGTGTGATCCCCTTGCCCTGACTAGAAAAGGTGTGTCCCTACTTGTCAGAAGTGTATACCTCTGCCAACTAGAGACAGCCGGTTCTAACATTGGTGGCAGCGGTGGGAATGGGACCTTGCATTTATGACCCATGTGCAGTGATTAGTGTACGCTACGTAGTGAAAGCAGACCATAGCGCGGTCACGATCTAATTGGGAAGGATCCATTTTTGGTTCTCCGCTTTTCTGAAGCTTGATTTTTTGAACACTGCCAGTTTTGACCATGAATGACAACGGAGTCACTACCCCTGTTGTTAATGTTGCGGAGGAGTTTGATAGGAAGAAAATGAAGAAATACAGGAAAAAGCAGCTGGAACACTTTTGCGAGCAGCTTCAAGTTCCTACAACAGGCCTCGAAAGGAAAGAAGATTTTCGCAAAGCTTTGGAGGCCTGGTTGGAGTCCAGAGATCCCACTGATCCGGTGGTGGTACCGCCAGTGGAAGGGGATGAGGAGGCGCCAGCGAATGGGCCGGAGTCCTCTCCCTGAAGCAGTGTTTCCTCCAAAGGTCTTTCCCCTGAAGAACGAGAAGAAAGGGCGAAGGAGCGTGCATACAACATGGAAATGGCAAGGCTAAAGATAAATGGGCAGTTGGAGTTAGAAAATGCAAGAGGTAGAAGAGAAGCTGATTTGGAGACCAAAAGGTTAGATTTTCAAAGAGAGAAGTTAGCTTTGGAGCGTGATACCAAGTTGAGGGAGTTGGACATCCAAGCTAAAAAGTTAGAATTGAATCCCTCTGGTGGCAGCATCCCATCTGGGCCTGCAGAAAGTAAGTTTTACTTTCCCAAAGATGTGATAAAAGATTATCATAGGAACGAAGATATTGGTCAGTGGTTTAAAGCATATGAGTTAGCATTGTTGGCCCACCAGGTCCCTGAGAAGAATTGGGGAGCGGGGTTGTGGGGTCGCTTTGTGAATGAGGGGAGAGATACCCTGTTAGACATGCCTGTTGTGGATAGGATGTTGTATGCTCATATGAAAGATGCTTTAATGTTGCGGTATGGCCTAACCCCCGAGAAGTACAGACAAGCTTTTAGAGAATGCAAGAAGTTACCTGGTACGACGTGGGTTGAATATGTGTCTTATTTTTGCAGAGCCATGGATGGTTGGGTGAAGGGCAGCAAAGTGGAAAGTTATGAAGCTCTTTACGATTTGTTTGCTTGGGAGCATTTGTCTAATAACTGTTTTCCAGAGCTGCGCCAGCACCTTATTGATAGCAAGATATCTAACCCTAGAAGACTTGCTGAGGAGGCGGACCGCTGGGTCAGTACCAGGGTCCACAAGGGTCCAGTGGGAGACTCAGCCAAGGGTGGGCAGGGTCCCCAGCAGACGAGTGGGGGGGACAAGGGTAAACAGAAGGAGTCTCAGAAAGGGCCCCAAAGTAATCCCCAAGGGAACCAAGGGAAAGGTTCCCAGCCTCCCCCTGAGAAGAAGCCAGGGGCCCGACGGGTAAACCTGTTCATAGGGGCCCCCTAACCTGCTACACTTGTGGGCAGGTGGGACACCGGTATTATGATCCCCAGTGTCCCATGAAGAAATCGAATGCACCGCCGAGTGCACCCCCCCGTCAGTTGGCGAGTGTAGCCCTGGGAGGGGAGGAGATGGTTGTCCATGGTGGGAGGGGTCCCGCAGAAATGTCCCTGGTCTCGCTAGGAGACATGCAAATGGTCCCTCCACCCCCTCTGCCTAGTAACACTAGGAAATATAGGCAGTGGGTGACCATTAATGGCCATAGAGTGGAAGCTCTCAGAGACACCGGAGCGAGTGTGACAGCTGTCAAGTGTCACTTGGTGTCCAGAGAGCAGGTGGTTCCCCACGCATTCTACCCCGTGATAGCTGCCGACAACTCCCAGAAAGAGTGTGAGGTAGCTCAGGTTTCCTTTGAATGGGGGGGAGTTTCAGGTACTCTTCAGGTTGCTGTGAGGCCCGCCATGCCTGTCGATTGTCTCCTGGGCAATGATTTGGAAGACTCCCCTTGGGCTAAGGTGGAGAGAGAGGCGCACTTGAAAATGTTGGGCGTGCCAGAGTGGGTGTGTGCAACCACTCGATCGATGACAGCGAGTAAGGGTGTTGATGGGGTCCCGGAGCCTGAAAGTACGGCCCAGGACCCAGCAGTGAAGAGAAGAGGCAGGGGGCGCGGGAAACCGTCCCCCGTATTTCCTGTGGTCCAGGAGGAGGTAGACCCTGAGGGGGATGCCCTGGAGCCCACAGGGGAACAAATTGCCGAACTGGGAGACCTGCCCGAGCTGACCCATTGGCAGCAGGATGGTGGTCCCTCCAGGGAGGAATTCTGAGCGGAACAGAAAGTGTGCCCTTCTCTTGTGGGCATGAGGCAGCAGGCCTCAGCCCAATCCTCAGGTGATCAGTCAGGGTCACATTTTGTGTACTGGGAGAACGACCTCCTGTATAGCGAGCCTAAGGCTGCTGAGCCTGGGTCAGCCTGTGTGCTGGTGGTACCCCAGCGCTTTAGAGCCTTCCTACTGGGTTTGGCTCATGACGTTCCGTTAGCTGGACATCTGGGGCAGGACAAGACCTATGACAGGCTTGTCACCCATTTTTATTGGCCTCAGATGCGAAGGGATGTCGACATCCATTGCAAGACTTGTCACACTTGCCAGGCAAGTGGGAAAAGCGGACGGAAGCAGAAGGCTCCCCTCCAACCTTTTCCAGTAGTCCGCACCCCCTTTGACCGGGTGGGTATTGACATTGTTGGGCCCCTGGACCCCAAGACAGCCCTGGGCAACAGGTTCATCCTGGTCTTGGTGGACCATGCCACACGGTACCCGGAAGCCATCCCTCTCCGAACAGTGACGGCCCCCGTGGTGGGACGGGCACTGATGGGTGTTTTCTCCCGGATGGGGTTCCCCAGAGAGGTGGTGTCAGACCGGGGCACCAACTTCATTTCGAACTATATGAAGTCTCTGTGGAAGGAGTGTGGGATAACCTACAATTTCACCACTCCTTACCACCCTCAAGGAAACGGGCTGGTTGAGAGATTCAACCGGACCCTGAAAGGCATGATTATGGGTCTTGAAGAACCAATGAGGCGGAAATGGGACGTCCTCTTGCCATGCCTGTTGTTTGCTTACCGCGAGGTGCCGCAAAAGTCTCTAGGGTTCAGCCCCTTTGAGCTGTTGTACGGTCACCCGGTAAGAGGGCCTTTGAGTCTGGTCAAGGTAGGCTGGGAGCAATCTCCCAGGAAACCTCCCCAGGATGTATACAGCTACATGCTGGCCTTTCGGAACAAGACTCGGCGCTTCAGAGAACTTGCTCAGGCAAATCTGGAGGCCAGCCAGGAGGAGATGAAGCGTTGGTACGACCGGAAAGCCACTCTGGTAGAGCTTCAGCCTGGTCAGGAAGTGTGGGTCATGTCCCCTGTGGAACCTTGTGTGCTCAAGGACAGGTGGACTGGACCATTTAAGGTTGTGGAGAAGAAGAGCGATGTCACCTACTTGGTGGACTTGAAATCTCCCAGGAACCCCTTGCGGGTCCTGCATGTCAACCGTTTGAAGCCCCACTTAGAGAGGTCCGAAGTGGGCATGCTCCTAGCTACAGATGCTGGAATGGAGGAGGAGAGTGAGCCTCTTCCTGACCTCCTGTGTGCTAAAGAGCAAGACGGGTCAGTGGATGGTGTGGTCCTCTCTGACACACTGACCCTTGAGCAGAAACAGGATTGTCGCCACCTGTTGGGACAATTCCCGGATCTGTTTTCCTTGGTTCCGGGTGTCACTCATTGGTGCGTCCATGACGTTGACACCGGAGACAGCCCTCCTGTGAAGCACAAAGCTTACAGGGTGACTGACAAGGTTCGAGCATACATTAAGGAGGAGGTCTCCAAAATGTTTGAATTAGGGGTGGTTGAGTCCTCTAGCAGTCCTTGGGCCAGCCCAGTGGTCTTGGTCCCGAAGGCTGGTGCTTCACCGGAACTCCGGTTCTGCGTGGATTACCGAGGACTCAATTCGGTCACGAAGACTGACGCGCACCCCATCCCCAGAGCTGATGAGCTCATAGATCGGTTGGGGGCTGCCCGGTACCTTAGTACGTTTGATTTGACGTCTGGATACTGGCAGATCGCCTTGACTGATGGGGCAAAGGAGAGGTCAGCATTCTCCACACCAGATGGGCTATACCAGTTCCGGGTGATGCCCTTTGGGATGAAGAATGCCCCTGCCACCTTCCAGAGGTTGGTCAACCAGGTCTTGGCTGGACTGGAGGATTTCAGTGCCGCCTACCTGGACGACATCGCAGTGTTCAGCGACAGCTGGGAGGAACACTTGCGCCACCTCCAGGAAGTATTGTTGGCCCTGCGCAGAGCAGGCCTCACAATCAAAGCCAGTAAGTGCCAGATTGGGCAGGGTTCTGTGGTGTACTTGGGGCACCAAGTAGGGAGCGGCAAGGTTGCCCCCCTGCAACCCAAGATCGATACCATCCTGGCTTGGGCGTCGCCCAAAACCCAAACTCAGGTGAGAGCCTTCTTAGGACTCACGGGTTACTACAGGAGGTTTGTCAAGGATTATGGTAACATTGTGCACCCCTTGACTTTGCTGACTTCCAGGAAGCAGCCACGAAATGTGATCTGGATTGACGCCTGTCAGACGGCCTTTGACACCCTGAAAGCTGCAATGTGCACAGCACCTATACTCCAAGCACCCGACTTTTCTAAAGAATTTGTTGTCCAGACGGACGCTTCAGAGCATGGCGTGGGGGCTGTTCTAGCTCAGGTGAATGAAGAGGGCCGAGACTTACCTGTAGCCTTCATCAGCAGGAGGTTACTTCCCAGGGAACAGAAGTGGAGTGCGATAGAGCGAGAAGCATTTGCTGTGGTGTGGGCGCTGAAGAAGCTAAGACCCTACCTGTTTGGGTCTCACTTCCGGGTTCAGACAGACCACAGGCCCCTCAGATGGTTGATGCAGATGAGGGGTGAGAATCCAAAACTGTTGAGGTGGTCCATTTCTCTACAGGGGATGGACTTTACGGTGGAACACCGCCCTGGTACAGATCACGCCAATGCTGATGGTCTGTCCAGATTTTTCCGCCTTAGTGATGAGAACTCCCCAGGGGAAGGGTAGTTCTCCCCACATTTCAGCTGGAGGGGACACGTGTTAGACCTGACATCATTGCCTTGAGTCTCTCCTCCATTTTTTCTGTTTGCCTCCACTGTTTTTCGATGTTTTGCTGGTATATGCTTTGGGCGCCGTGCCACTGCTGATCAGTGCCACACCGCAAGTGCTCCCTATGTTAAATTGATGTACCTATTGTATCCATGTTTGGCTTATTTGGTTTACTGTCAGTCCCTAGTCTAGTGCACCCGGAGTGCCGGGGCTTGTAAATACAAATGCCGCTCGTGAGCTTGCAGCACGTGTTGTGCCACCCACAGGAGCGGCCTCGTAAAAGAATGTCTACGGGTCGGTCATTGCGAGACCCACGTGCAGCCTAGTGCTGTCACGCAGGCTGCGCAAGTATACCTACTTGCCAGCCCCTCAAACCTTCCCTTGACTTCATGTTAGTCACCCCTATGGTAGGCCCACGGGCAGGGTGCATTGTAAGTATAAGGTAGGACCCGCCTGACCAAGTTGGCATGTCCTAAATAGTGAATTACCGCCATCTTCGTTCTTCACTATTGCGAGGTAGCCTGCTCTCCATTAGTTAGAATGGGCCGCCGGGATTATTAATGCTATGATCCTAGCTGGCTCGGGGAGCATGGTGCAATGTCGAGTTTGGTATCCCTGAACTCGGGGTTTAATTACGCATCCGTTGGTGTGGATGGTTTTTGGACTCTGGGTTCGAAAATAGCACTTTTAGAAAGTGTCTATTTTCTTGTCTAACCATTTCTGGTTTCTGCTGGTCTTGCGTGTGTGCGAGCTGGGTGGCTCCAGAGGTCTGGATGAGTCAGTGTGGGATGAGTGGGACATTTGCGTTGAGAGTAGGGGGAGAGTAGTTGTTGATAGCCTGCCCTGCCTGGTACAATGCTGGCTCCACCTCCTGCCAAGCGACTGGTGGCTCTGTGCCTGCCATGGACGATCCTAGCCCCACCCCCTGCCAGGAGGCCGATAGATCTGCTCCTGCCAGTGTCAATGCTGGCTCCACCTCCTGCTGGGCGTCTGAGGACCCAGCCCTGCGCAATGAATAGGCCAGGTGTTTCTGCCTGGCTCCACCCACAACAGACCCAGGATGTTGGGAAATTCCCCTGCATGGACAAAGGGATCAAAGCCAAAAAGGGGTATAAGAGAAGGACCCCTGAACCAAGAATTTAGATCACTTCTGACAAGGAACCCTGTAACCAAGGACAAGAGGCCTGCTGATCTGAGGACTTGCCTACCCCTTCTGCCAGTGTGCTGTTTGCTGGGGGGAATCCTGCAGTGCTTCTTTATTTTTGCCAAGGAACCAGGAGAGAGGAACTGTGTGTGTACTCTCACGCTTGCTAAGAAAATCTCCAAGGACTGGAAGAGTGCCAGTCTCCTGCTGAAGTCACAGGGCTAAAGGACTTCATCTGCTTAAAGTGCTATTTGCTGGAACCTGTGAATCCGGCACCTCTGAAAGAACCAGCAATCTCGACGCCGACGGACGTCGCCGAATCCAGCTCGACATAGTGAGTAACGGCTCCAGTGTCCCGCTTCCTCGACGACTGGCCGCCGGGCCCGATCGACGCCAGCAGCAATGCCAGTGAGTAGTGAGTACGGCTCCAGCTCCAAGGGACCTCGTGTCTGCACCGCTGCTGATCGCATCGCCTCGTGCCCTCTCGACGCCGTGAGCGCTGCTCACTCTGTGCAACCGCATCATCGCCGACGACGCTGATCATCGTGTGCTTCATTAACCAAAGGTACTGTGTTGTTGGGGGTCCGTGTGACTCCGGGCTCGGCGTAGCGCTCCTCGTGGTCGACGCCGAACCGTTGGATTAACTTTACCTCGACGTCGTGTAGCTCCCGCGTGAGTTACCCTGTTGCTAAGAACTGTATTTCCAAGAAGAAGATTTGCTTTGATACTAAAGACTTTGTGCTAAAGAAGAAATTACCTTGAACTATTTTTCCCCCTTCCCAGCGTATTTATTAAGATTGTGTACATTTTGTCGTTATCTGGTCTTGTGCTAAGCCTTATATAAAAATACTTATTTTTATAATACTACTGTGTCGTGTCCATTTGTAGTGTATTCACTTTATTACTGTATGTGGTCATAAATGCTTAACACACAGCCTCTGAGATAAGCCTGTTCTGCTCTGCCAAGCTACCAAGGGGGTGAGCAGGGGTTATCGAAGGGTGTTATCCCCTTGCCCTGACTAGAAAAGGTCTGTCCCTACTTGTCAGAAGTGTATACCTCTGCCAACTAGAGACAGCCGGTTCTAACACACACTGAATGACAATCTACATGATAGTTCACACAATTCATCAGATCCAATTGGAAGGGATGGTTAGATTGGCCTATCAACAGAAATTGGTGTCAGTCAAGATTCAGGGATACCAATGAAGGGTTTAGTATCCATATGTTGAAACAACACTATGTAAAACGAGAACACTCCGGGTGGTGACAGCCTATGGTGTTGGGTAGTTATGCCTAGAGTGGCTAAAAACCTAAACATTGTCCCAATTGAAACAACACTTGTCCTTACTATCAGATAATATGGATCTTAGGGATTTTTTGTAGGTCCCCAGAAACCAGGTCAGAAATGCTTTTTATATGCTATTTAAAATGGAGTATGGAAATTCTCGCAACAGGAGGCTGCTGAGAGATTGCGTGAGATTGAAAGAAATAATCTAGAAAAGGCTTCGGCAGTGGTCGACAATGGTATGACTACACTAACATCCAGCATTTATTCACTAGGCAACAGTGTGTCTTCTGCAATAGATATATTAGAACAGGATTTTTCTATTCTTCAGGATGGGCAATCGCAATTGGGGTCCATTCTATTTTAAAGCTGGACGCTATACTCATTGCTCTCTGGTCATGTGCCCTGGCAGTATATCAATAGTACGTCACTGTATTCTGCATAAAATCTAACAAAAAGACACACAACAACAGCAGGTAGAGATGCAAAATATACAATGCTGCACATTGAAAAATTGGACCAATTTCTTTTTCCCGTGGCTGAGTCACCGTTCACAGAATGTTTTTTTTTTGCAGAGTTTTTATATAGTGCGAACTTGACCCGAACCAGGTATCAGTGTGCTTTACATAGCACCAGTTACGTTACATGAGGACACACATTCATTTTTTTAGGTACGGAGAGATTAAATGATTCGCCCAGGATCACAGGATGTTTGGCGTCATTACCGAGACTCGAACCCAGATCCTCAGGTCCAAGGTTGACATTCCTATTGCTACAGTGTCACCAAGTAGACAGGTATAAAGCGTTGGGTAGGGACTACATACATGAATTTTGGGAATTACCATACAGATTTAGATGCTGGAATGGGGACATTGAAGTCTTTCACAGCAGTTCAGACTGTGAGAATTCATTATGTGGGTCTCTAACTTGCCAGGATATTATGCTTCATGGAGCTTGTAATGCTTCGGTTGCAAACCTATTATGTCACTTGAAAGGGTCCCCAGCTGCCATGATTCATCCAGTGCTAAAACTGCTATTGAATGGGAGGTATTTGATGTTGAATGATCAAGGTTGTAGTGGGATGCTGCCAGACATCGCATATCTAGTCACAGTAAGTTCACAGGGTTACTTGTTGTATGCGAGTATTATTTCCACTAACCCAAACAGTCAGAGATGCGCCGCTATGATCTTCATTGAATGTTTCCCTTTTACGGTATGGTTCTCTGAGCAGATTGAAAGCCATGCTTTTACAAAAGGATATGGCCTTATTCTCATCCTAAGAGACTTTTGATCTCCAGGTTGCAAGGTCTTCAGCTGTGATACAGGCACTAGCCCGAATGCACATCCCGCACCATTTAGGAGAAATAGTATATTGTATCTTTAACATGTCTGATTGGAGTGGGATAGTACACCTATTTAAGAGCATAGGTTTAGGGCTATTGAGCACCTTTGAGCCCATCTTTGGAGTTATTCCATCATTTACACACTCCGAATTAGGAAGCGTTTTTGGAGAGCTCCGCTGGTCTTACTACTTGTAGTGGGTATCTTGGTTTTAATTTTCCTGTGACGCAATGGACATCCTAGCATCTAAAGAGATGAAAAAAGCACTCCTAGTGCGATGTTGCTGTGAATGCATAGTACTCCATATGGGAACATCTCTGCTGCTGGAGCTATAGAGTATTGGTTCCTGTTTTTCAGATCAGTCTTGCCTGTGCTCCGTTGCCTATTCTGCGGATACCAATGCATGTTGGTCACTTGTCTAACACTTCCATCGGTTGCTCCTCCGGACGTGGATGTACTGCTGGACCCAATAAAATCCCACATAGTGCAGTGTCTTCAGCATATTCCAAAGCTGATGTCTGCATTCTTAGAGCCACCACGGGATGCTTCGGCTTGTATCGGAAAGGATACCGGCTCTACAACAGGCTCACAGGTGTCGATTGGACTAGAGAAGATCACCCTTGCCCCATTGACCTGTTCCAAGAGGTGTTACAGGGACCGTCATCTGTGAAGGCAAGCAGCAGTGATGTTGCATCTCACACACAGGACACATAAACATTTGGCTCTCTGTGTTATGGGAACAATTCAGCGTTTTTCCAAAACAACCCAGACTGGAATCTACAACATAATTTTTGTTTATTTTTTCTCTTTTGCTCTGTCTGAGCACTATGGCTTTTGGCATGCTCAGTTGGTCTAACAGTATATTGACTTGGACTTGAAGAGCTTTTTTAACTTTTGCATTGTTTATTAACACATACCAAGTTTTTAGATGTTTTAATACTCATAGTTTTAGCAATGTCTTTTATCCATTTTAAACAGGCATATTTTAGCATTCGTTAATTTTGTCAAACAGTAGGGTGAGGTGTGGGTGTTATGAGCCCCAATGTACCCCAACATAGGCCTAGGTAGATGCGCAATCATTTGCCTACATTTTTCCTACCTTGCTCTACACAATGCCTCTGGTGCTGACCTTTTACCGATTTAGGTGCTGAATAAATGTTGTGTGGTTTTCTTCAAAAACTAGCCTAATTTATTATGCATGAGGAGTCTTAGTATCACAGCAGGATTACCATTGTCTGCATAAACTCTGTAAAAAAGTCTTCACTATTGTCATCCTTGGCTGACAGGCCCACAGTACCATGACACATCTAGGTAGAACCCCTGAGGGTACCTTTTAGTAAGTACAACAACTTCGCTGAGCAAACTAGAAGAGAAGCTTCCATGCTGACACCAGATGCTAAAGTCCCTACATGCACACACTCCAGCATGCAGCAGTCTGACATCCTTTGCAAGGTGTCCAACTCGAGACTAATATTGGGTCATTCATTCTCTCCCAATTGGTAGTGGGGTTGGCTGTTTCTTAGGGGGATTCTTGGCTCTACACCCAGTAGGGGCCAGAGGAGGGAGTTCCGTGGGGCAGTGATGGGGGCAGAGGAGGGGCAGAATGGGGGGTAGTAAACACCGGAATATGGATGAACGGAGGTAAGTCAACTTTTAAATAAATAAAACAAATTTTGTTGCGTGCGCTACATTGCTTTTGCGATGCAGTACGCGCAACAAAATTCACTTTGTTTATTTAAATTATTACTTACCTCCGCTAATCCATATTCCGGGGTTTACTACTCCCCACCCTGCTCCTCCCCCGCCCCAGGGAACTCTCTCCACAGGCCGCTACTGTGGTGCATTTCGCTAGGGTTTGCATCTTAGGTAGGATTCTACCTTGTATTTACTCTGTTGGTGCTTGTGATCCTGTCAATATGTTTCTGTCTAATGATTGTTCCAGAACACATATTTTATACTAGAATGACACTGGTTCAATAAATACTTATTGAAAACATCCACACCATTTATTCTGTATAGTGAGCACGAGTGACTGAGCAAAAAGTACTGTACATGATCCTATGAGGGGTCAGGGTTGTCATGTCCGATAGGTACCAGAAACTATTCACTTCTTGATAAGATTGTGGTGCTTATAGTGGCACTGTGAGCTAGCTGGTCTACAGACTAACATATCCTTTGGGGGTGTCTCGAATCAGTCTGGACACCTATCCCTTAGTTTATGTTGTCTAAACGTGCATATCCTATATAGAATAGTGGGAACTACTGTATAGATGCATTAACATTGTCACCAGCACACAGACACACTTGTAGTACAGAAAATGGAAACCAGTTAGTGGGAGATAATTTTGCTGCAATCATTCCGCCTATAGGAGTAATTCTGACTGACGAGAAGATTAGAGAACTGCCAACTGTCAACAGCTGTTGACAAGCAGGCAACTAGTACTTATGTAGCTTTATTGTTGTGAACACTGAGTTTGTAGCATTCAGATCCATGGTTTTCCAAAATCACTTAGCATTAGACATTTACCTCGCAGACAAAGGAGGAGTCAGCTGAATGCTGAAAACTCAGCCTTGCTGCTCATACATACCTGACAAGAGCAAATCAATGCATACATTTGCAAACAATATTTCAGATCTGAAGCCTGACTTAGAAGAGTTAAAAACCTCTACTAATTTATAAGACTTTTGAAAGGGAATACACACAATCAGAAACAGGTTCGCAACTGCAGGGGGAGGAATTCCGAAAGCTATTTTGACGCCAATACTAATTATGGAGCTTTGTTTACTTTTCCTATTTAAATTATTCAAAGACTGTAGATACTGCATTAATAGAAAAAGGAGCAGAGAAATGGAAAAAGAATTAGCATTAATTGATCAGCTTAGTGACGAATTTGGAAAATAATACAAATTTTAAAGTTTGAAAACGAAAAGACAAGTCTTAACTGATGATCAAAGTGACTTCTGAGCAGAATTGACATGCTAAATTGCCGCGAGTATCAAGCAGGGTCGTGAATGCACGACCCTGCTTGATGCTCGCGGCAATTTTACTCTAAACAAAGCGATCACCCACATTGCCCTTATCGGCTTGACGCTTCTGTGAGGACCCCGACCGGGTCTTCGTTCTTCACATATTGAATACACTCATCCGCTTCCAGAGCCATGTCCGCCTTCTGGCTCGGTCACGGTAAATGAGGCTTGCATTTATTAGGCATTTATTACATGTCCTGATGATGATCCACATATTGGTTTAGTTGGATTGAAACGCCGTCCACAAAATTGCGCACCTTATACATTTATGATCCTTGATGTCACTTTATATGTAAAGGTGTATTGATGTTCTGCGTGACAATTGAAACTCTACGAATAACAGAACCTTAAGCTTTTGCCTAAAAAGCCCTTTGTGTTTTACGTTTCCCAACTGTACATTTCATGAATGCTAAGTAGGGTACAGGCTTGTGCCCCACCTTGTAAATTGCTGTTGAAATTGTTGATACTACTAACTGAGTAAATATTAGACCTCTGTCCGGCTGGACACATCATAACAATATAGAAACAACTGTGACTATATTTATTAGATTGTATTCCTGTGCTTGTAAGGGACCACTGTTGTTTAAAAATAATCTACTCCCAACGTCTCTTGCCGACTTTCTTGGGTGTCCTTGTTGTTTTCAAATATATAAGGTCACAGTGAAGTCATAAATAAAGGTAGGAAAAAGCCCGCAGTTCTCACACAGGAAGCCATTATGATCAATGAGAAGCTGCTTGGTGTCAAGCCCAGTAAAGATTTCTACCTTAAGGTCTAGTCAGTGCTTCAGGCTTAGTCAGTCTCAGGCTTAGTCAGTTTGTGGAGTGCCAGTGGCACTCCACATACTCAACGTAGGCTGCAACAACAACTGCAAGCTAGCATCACCAGCAGACACCCATGAATCCTTCAGCTGTCACCACTGCCGGCACACCTGCAGTCCCACCAGGACCACGGACCCAGCACAACCTGCCTGCAAGAACATAACCAAACCGAAGACCCTGAAATGCACCCTCCTCAATGTCCAATCCCTCCACAAACACGCCACCAAAATCTGGGACCTCCTCGACAGCACCACCCAGGACATGGCATTCTTCATCGATAACTGGACCAACACCACCTCAGGACCGGACATCGCCATCGCCATTCCCCGAGGATACAAGATCTCCCGGAAGGACTGCCCCACCCGTCCTGGAGGAGGAATGGCCCTCGTCCACCAGCCTCCGGCTGAGTACACTCCCTGACGAGCCCACAGACCTGATGGAACAACTACACTTCAAGATACAGGCCAGCCCTACCACGACCTTCCAAGGAACTCTAATCTACCCAAGCCCACGGACCATTCAGCAACTCCATCACAGACATCATCTCCACGCAAGCCATCTCATCCCCCAACTACACCTTGCTGGGAGACCTCAACTTCCACCTCGATAACCAACTAGACTCCAAACCACATCCCTCCTGGACAACCTCCACAACATTGGACTCCGCCAGATTGTGTCTGAACCCACACACTCAGCAGGACACCCCCTCGACCCCCTTTTCACAACAGGAAACTCCATCACTTTCAGCCAAACCACCGAACTCCCATGGACAGACCGTCAATACATCCACAACACCTTCAGAATACCCACCATCCACAGACACCAGCACCTGCTCCCACAAAGAAACTGGACACAAATCACTGACCACCAGCTCACTTCCTCACTCGGCAACTCCACCCCAACCACAGAGAAGACGACGACCCCAACACCGCAGTCCAAACTCTGCACAGATGGATCTCCTACAGCGCCAACACCATAGCCCTATTCAAGAAGAAGAACAACACACACGCCAAGTAAGCCAGGTGGTGTACCACCGAACTTCAAGAGTCCAGACGAAAATGCCGCCACCTTGAAAAGGCCTGGAGGAACTCCAAATCTACAGAAGCCCACAACAACTTCAGAACCTTCACCAACACCCACCACCAACTCATCAGAAATACAAGAAAAACAGCAATCAAAGACTGAATCTCTACACACACACACAACAGCAAAGAGCACTTCAGCATCATCAAGAAGTTTGTCCAACCTACCAGCGAGTCTACTGACATCCCCCCTCTCAAGACCTCAAACTCAGCACCTTCTTCCACCACAAAATCAAGAACATTTACAACAACTTCGACGAAGACAGCCAACACACTGAACTCTCACCAGCCATCCGACACCCTAAAGCCAATGATTGACAGCTGGACATCCCTCACCACTGAAGACACACTAAAGACTATGAAGTCAATCCCCTCCGGTCCACCTTGGACCCCTGCCTCACCACATCATCAACAGAGATACTGCCACCATTGCACCCATGCTTTGCCACACGATCAACCGCTCCCTGGCGAACTCCCCCGATGACTGGAAACATGCCAAGATCCACCCCCTCCTGAAGAAGCCCTCAGTGGACCCCACCAACCTCAAAAACTACAGACCCATCTCCTTGCTCCCGTTCCCAGGGAAAGTCATTATTGAAAAAGCCATCAACAGCCAACTCGCCACCTTCATCGAAGAGCACAACATCCTCGGCCCCTCCCAATCCAGCTTCAGGAAAAACCACAGTACAGACACCGCCCTCCTCGTGGCAACACACAACATCTGCTCCCTCCTGGACAGAGGAGAAACAGTAGCCCTCATCCTCCCCGACCTCTCAGCTGCCTTCGATACAGTCTCCCACCGCACCCTAACATGCAGACTTCATGATGCAGGGACAAGCCCCTCAACTGGATCCACTCTTTCTTCTACGGCAGAACACAGTGGGTCAGACTGCCTCATTTCCTCTCAGAACCCTACACCAAGCACCTGCGGAGTCCCCCAGGGATCCTCCGTCAGCCCCACGCTCTTTAATGTCTACATGGCTCCACTCACCCCATTGTCAGAACCCACAGACTCAACATTGTTTCATATGCAGACAACATCCATCTCGTCCTCTCCCTAATCCAACGAACCTAACTCAGCCAAACACAACTTTCAAGAAGGCATGGAAGCTGCCGCCAAATTGGATGAAAAGCAGCTGCATACAACTCAACACTGACAAAATAGAAGCACTCATCATGGGCCCACACCCTGACACCTGGAACGATACCTGGTGGCTCCCCGCCCTCGGAAGCCCCCTGCCCCCACAGACCACGCACGCAACCTCTATATCATCCTGGACTCTGGCTCACAATGGACCAGCAGATCAACTCTGTCGCATCTTCCTGCTTCCACACCCTCTGCCTCCTATGTAAGACCTTCAAATAGATCCCCCTCGAGCACATAAAGACCGTCACTCACGCCCTCATCACCAGCAGACTTGACTACGGCAACACACTCTATGCCGCAATAAACAAACACCTCACCTGCAAGCTACAAAACATCCAGAATGCCGCCGCAAGACTGGTCCTCAACCTGCCAAGACACTGCCATATCTCCCAGCACCAGCGCGCAATTCACTGGTTCCCCATTGAGGCAACAATCACCTTCAAGATTCTCACCCAAGCACACAAATCACTCCACAACACTGGACCAGCATACCTGAACAGCTGACTTGAATTCCACACACCCCAAAGGACCCTGCGATCAGCCTGGCTCTCCTACAACGTGGTCTCCTGTGCCAGAAAGACCAGATCGGGAGGCCGCTCCTTTTCCTTCCTCATGGCCAGAAACTGGAACACCCTACCTCTCCACCTCAGAAGGACGACATCACTCCCCATCTTTACGAGAAACCTCAAAACTTGGCACTTCTATCGACCTCCTCCTTGAAGGACTGGAACCTGCACCTAACCTCCTCCCCAGCTCCTTGAGACCCTCACGGGTGAGTAGTCACGCTTAACAAGTACATGATTAATTGATTGCTTAACTCTCCTAAGCAGCAAGCTGTAGCCAAACAGTTTTAAGCCCCTGCTTTTAGGTCTAGGAAGGAGGCGCACTGCCAGACAACAGACAAGGGTTACAGGACCTCAGGAACAACACTTGGAGAACCAGGACTCACTCCACAGAGCGCACCAGCAGGGTTCAGAGGAGATCCAGTTGAAACTGGTCAGCTGGATTTTGCATGCAAGTGTTTTTTTGCAGCTTTTTTGTCCCTGTAGCTTTATAGGAGTATAGGAGACTGATCCATGCAGTCTACCTCTCAGCCTGGGTGCAATCAATCAATCAATCAACAAAATTTGTATAGCGCGCTGCTATCCCGTAAGGGTCTCAAGGCGCTGGGGGGGGGTCGCTACTGCTCGAACAGCCAGGTCTTGAGTTGTTTCCTGAAGGAGAGATGGTCCAGGGTCAGCCGTAGGTGAGTGGGGAGGGAGTTCCATGTCTTGGCTGCCAGGTAGGAGAAGGATCTTTCTCCGACGGTGGATTTGCGAATACGTGGGACGGAGGCGAGGGCGAGGCTGGCGGATCGGAGCTGGCTGGTGGGTGTGTAGAATGTGAGGCGGCTGTTGAGGTACTTCGGGCCCGTGTCGTGGAGAGCCTTGTGTGCATGGGTGAGATGTCTGAATGTGATCCTCTTGTTGACGGGGAGCCAGTGCAGGTCTTTCAGTTGGGCGGAGATGTGGTTGTGGTGAGGGATGTCGAGGATGAGTCGCACTGAGGCGTTCTGAATGCGCTGGAGTCTTTTCTGGAGTTTGGCTGTGGTTCCAGTGTAGAGGGTGTTCCCGTAGTCCAGACGGCTGGTGACAAGGGCCTGGGTGACCGACTTCCTGGTTTCGGTGGGGATCCATCGGAGGATCTTTCGGAGCATGCGCAGGGTGTTGAAGCAGGATGACGAGACGGCGTTGACTTGCTTGGTCATCGTGAGGGAGGAGTCCAGGATGAAGCCCAGGTTGTGTGCGTGGTCCGTTGGCTTGGGGGCGGTGCCCAGGGCAGGGAGCCACCAGGAGTTGTCCCAGGCAGAGGGAGATGGTCCGAGGATGAGGACTTCCGTCTTGTCTGAGTTCAGTTTCAGACGGCGGATCTTCATCCATTCTGTGACGTCTTTCATTGCCTCCTGGAGTTGGCTCTGGCGGTGGCGGGGTCGTTAGTGAGGGAGAGGATCAGCTGGGTGTCGTCGGCGTAGGAGATGATGTTGAGGTTGTGTTGGCGAGCAATGGCTGTGAAAGGGCTCATGTACACGTTGAAGAGGGTGGGGCTGAATGAGGATCCTTGTGGAACGCCGCAGATGATTTTAGTGGCCCCAGATCGGAACGGGGGGAGGCGGACTCTCTGGGTTCTTCCGGCGAGGAACGAGATGATCTACTCCAGGGCTGCTCCTTGGATTCCGGTATTGTTGAGGCGCTGTATCAGGGTGCGGTGGCATATGGTGTCAAAGGCTGCCGAGAGGTCTAGGAGGATGAGGGCAGCAGTTTCCCCGTTGTCGAGCAGGGACCTGATGTCGTCGGTGGCTACGATGAGGGCGGTCTCGGTGCTGTGGTTTGCTCGGAAACCGTACTGTGAGTGGTTGAGGGATCCGTTGGTCTCGAGGAAGGCGGAGAGTTGTCTGTTGACGGTCTTCTCGATGACTTTGGCTGAAAAGGGGAGGAGCGAGCGAACGTTTTTGAGGTCCGTGGGGTCCGGGGTGGGTTTCTTCAGGAGGGCGCTCAGCTCGGCATGTTTCCAGCTCTCCGGGAAGGTGGTGGATGTGACGGAGCTGTTGATGATGTTCCGGAGTTGGGGTGCGATGATGGAGTCGGCTTTGTTGAAGATGTGATGTGGGCAGGGGTCGGTAGGGGAGCCGGAGTGGATGGTGTTCATCAGGCGGGTGGTGTCTTCGGTGCTGACAGGGGTCCAGGTGCAAAGGGTGGTGGTGGGGGGCTCTGGTTCGCTGGTTGGGTGCATGGTCAGCACGCCGAAGCTGTTGTATATGTTGGCGATCTTGCGGTGGAAGAACGAGGCGAGTGAGTCGCAGAGGTCTTGCGAGGGTGTGATGTTGTTGTTGCAGGCGCTGGGGTTGGAGAGCTCTTTGACAATGCTGAAGAGTTCTTTGCTGTTGTGGGTGTTGTTATCCAATCGTTCTTTGAATGTTGTCTTCTTGGTGGTGCGGATCAGCTGGTGGTGTTTGCGAGTGGCGTTCTTGAGGGCTGTCATGTTTTCTGCTGTCTGGTCATGGCGCCAGGCTTTCTCGAGGGTGCGGCAGGCTTTCTTTGAGTTTTTGAGGTCGTTGGTAAACCACAAGGCTTTCTTGTTGCCGGGTCTGCTGGGAGGATTCTTCAGTGGTGCAAGTTCATTGGCGCAGTTGGTGAGCCACTGTGTGAGGTTGCGGGCTGCTTCGTTGGGGTCCGTCATGTTGGTGGCCGGGTTTTGGCTGAGGGCGGTGGTGAGCTGGTCGGCGGTGATCTTGCTCCAGCTTCTGCGGGGAACCTGTTGCGGGTGGTGGTGGGTCGTGGTTCTCCTGAATTTGAAGTGGACGCAGCTGTGATCTGTCCAGTGTAGTCCGGTGGAGTGGCTGAAGGAGATGTGCTGGCTGGAGGAGAAGATGGGGTCAAGCGTGGAAGCAAGTTGGAGCAAGTAAAGACCTCAGGTTTCTCTTCACAGCAGCAAGTGCAGTTCTCCTTCTGTTTTCCACAGGTCCGGAGGTGTTCTGAAGAAGGTGCCAGGGGATGTCATATTCAACCCTTGCAGTGGCCTGGGGGAGGGGTGAAGTAACAACATGGAAACCAGTTAAATTGTAAAGTTACTTCTTTATTCTGGCAACCCCGAGAGTGACCCAGGCAAGCAGAGTATTAACCAGCATCAAGTATCTGGCACAACATTCTATAGCACAGCAATAAATACAAGGAACACTCTAATAGTTCTGATCCTTAATTCCATGGAACCAGATCAATTCTAAATAAGGAATTGCATGTAAACACAAAAAGATGAAACCCCAATACTACACATCCTCCATCTTACAGAAACAAAAAAAAAATAATAAACAAAAATAAAAAAGAACTGGAAAAAACTGTACAAAATAAAACAAGATTTATGAATCACATACATAGTCTACAAGTCGCTTAAGTTTAACAATGCCTCTACCAAAAGTACTAACTCTCTTTTCAGCAAACTCACTTTGCCCAGAACCAACCCTCGACTCAGAGCGCACTTCATTCGAAAGACCTCCAGTAGAAAGACCACTCAGACCATCCCCATTCTGAATACAAAATTTTGAATTAGAATCTGAATAGGACAAACTCTGAGGGTGAACACTAATCCACCAGTAGTCACGTGAAAGACCAGACTGTTTGGAATGTTTGGGCGTGAGACCTTGAACATTCTTAACCAACGATAGACGGCTCATGTGGCACACATTACAATCAGACAATTTCACTGTGTTGTTCATGACTTTTACAATTTACACGCGAGAACTGAATCTGCTTTGAACTTTAGCAACCTTCCTACTTGATTTAACACACACCTATTGCCCAGCAGTCAACTTAACATCTCGAAAGCCATGTTTGTTATTAAAATATTCTTTGTTCTTAAGTTGAGAGAAGCTAAAATACAACTCCTGATTCTTTCCACATCCCACTCCACCTGTTTACTCATATCCATCCTACCTGGATTGACCTTGGAATAAGTAATGCAGCCTCTCTTCACACCAAAGGGGCTCTCACCAATGGAATCATGACTAGTGACTCTGTAGGTCCAAAGCATTTTCTTAAGTTCACCATCCAAATTTTTCCTACCCTGAATAGCCAAAATCCAAAACTCTTTGATGACGCAGTTAAACCCTTTCCACAGCACCATTGCCCGTAGGATGATAGAGTGCAGAAAACCTATGCGAAATGCCTGCCATTTCAAGAAACTCCTTCATCTCAGCTGAATTAAATTGGACACCATTATCAGTGAGTATGTTTTTAGGAAAACCTTCATGTACAAAAATATTGTCTAAGAAGTCAATGACATTAGTGATATCAGCTTTACTGACCACCTTACATTCAAACAATTTGGAAAACAAATCTACTAGTACTCAGGATATACTTTTGTGAACCATCACTCCACGCTACAGAACCCATTATGTCCAATGCCAAATCATCCCAGGGAAGAGAAGGGCAACCTAAGGAACTTAATGGAGCATTAAATGTTTTCTGTGACTTACCAGCACACGCACATTCAATGCAAGATCTTTCAAATCTTTCAGTTTCTATGCCAATTTTTGGCCACCAATACAACAACTTACTAATCTTTTTAGTACACGTAATGCAACTGTGACCATCATGACACAGAGAAATTATCTTATTTCTTAAACTTGGTCACCTCTCACGACAAACATGCCATCAACACCCAATTCATTCCTAACCTCCCAAAACTCTTTAAGTTCACCAAGAAGTTCGGATTTGACACAACCCCAACCATTTTGAATTTTGAATTTGAGAAGTTTGAGAGTTTTATCATCATCTTGAGCTTTCTCCTACTCCTCTCTTTGTAAAAATGTCTCTTCAGAATTAGAAAAAATACTTGCAACACAAACATCATTCCAAGAATTGACATCGATTTCTGTAAGAGGCAGAGACAATCTACTTAAAAAATCAGCAGTGACATTCTTTTTTCCAGGAACATATTGAACGTCATAGTTAAAATCTTCAAGTCGCATAGAAGGCCTAGCAATTCTTGCTGATGCCCTTGATAAACCATCAGTGGTAAGCAACTTCATTAAAGGCTTATTATCAGTGCGCACAGTAAACCTCCTCCCCCACAAAATTTTTCAAAAGTGCTCCAAAGCCCACACACTGGCCAAAGTCTCTCTTTCAATAACAGAGTGCTTTAGTTCCGTTGGAGAAAATGACCTGGAGGCAAATGCTATGATGATTTCTTCACCCCTATCATCAATTTGTGTGAGGACACTGCCCAAACCCTTGCCACTAGCATCGGTAGTGACAAAGGTTGTGGCCGTGGGATTAAAAGCTTGTAATTTAGGAGCTTTACTGATGGCACTTTTGATAACAAGAAAGGCTTTTTGGCAAACATTGGTCCATTCAAACTTAGTTTTGTTCTTCAACATAGAATGCATTTCATGAGTTTTTTCCGAAAAATTTTCAACAAATTTAGAGTAGAACTCTGCTAGGCCCAATAAGTAGCATAACTCATCCTTATTCTTGAGTGAAGGAGCTTGGTTGATGGCTTCAACAAGTTTCTCCTTTGGCTTAATACCTTTGTCACTGATTTCATGTCCTAAATAAATGACTCCTTTCGGCAAACTTGTATTTACTCAATTCAGCGGTTAAACCCTTCTTACATAAAATACCAAGTACCTTTCTTAAAACTTCATCATGATGTTGTTTAGATTTACCCATAATCAAGAGTTCATCTTGAAAGAACGTGACTTCTTTTAAATCACCAAAAAGTTCAAACATAAGTCTTTGGAAGACCGCTGCTGCGGACGCCAAACCAAAAGGCATACGTCAAAACTGGTAGCAACTAAAAGGTGTGCAAAAAGCTGTTAAATGTTTGGACTTTTTGTTTAAGACCACCTGGTGGTAAGCAGCGGATACATCTAAAGTGGAAAACCACTTAGCATTTCTTGTTAACATGAACATCTTGCCGATGCGAGGAAGAGGAAACTGGTCTACAATGATATTATCATTGAGTCCTCTCAAATCCACACAAAGACATAGCTTACCATTGGCACGTCTAGAAACGACTAATGGAGAAACCCATTCAGAAGCCTCAATGGACTCTATAATGCCAGCATCCAGCAATTTTTTTACTTAATCTCTAACGATGAAAGGAATGTTTTGCGCCTTGTGGATCTTGGGTGTGGCAGCATGTTTTATTCTGATAACATGAGTAAAACCATTCAGCTTACCAATTTTGCCATTAAATACCGCAGGAAATTTGAGATAACCCCAATTTTTGGTGTCTTCTCCATCACAAGCTATCAGTACTTGCTCAGGGCTATTAGGATCAAGTATAATTTTGAGTTTCCTCTGCTCTTTCCAGCCTACAACTGAGGGACCCTCTTTGGCTAAGTATAACTTGCATAAAGCATGCATACTCTTAAATCTAAACACAAGTTGTCCAAAGCCAATTACATCTATTTTCTTTCCAGTATAGCTTTCAGGAGAAATATCAGAAGACTCCAATTGATCACCTACAACATCAACATAATTTACTTATACAAAAGGACACCAAGGGTTGAGGTAAAACAAATTGCACCTGCTTTCACCTGTGGCTTGTAATTCAAATTGATGGTGCTTGTGATTCCAAGGAACACAACCCTGTTTGTTCCGTCAAGGGCAAAGCCCAAGATTGTATTGTATAATAAGAAATCAGCACCCATCCAGAAAGTATTGTCTTTATAGTCTCAGATGTCCATAGTACATATACAAATGCACAGTCTTGTAAAAAAAAGGGATCCAAATTCTTGCAGAGTTTCTTGTTCAAGTTCTTTGTTATAGTATTTCAGCACAAAAAAAATCCAAGAACACAAAAGGATTTACTTCTTAGCCAGCCAACGCGTTTCGTCAATGAGACTTCTTCAGCAGTGTATCCACATTGGCGGTAGGTTGCTGTCCTACCGCCGATGTGGATACACTGCTGGTACCCAGACCTTTCCAAGACTACTAAGAGTAAGCACAGCAAAAACAGTGTTAGCAATACAGCTATCTAACAGACAGGGAATCCTGACGTTGTATGGGTTCTGTCCTTTTGAACACTGCTCAACAGAACAAAGAGAACATTACCTTAATATCCTGTTTTTGAGAAACTTACCATGATGTATTGATGTATGATTACCATTTCTCGTTGAAGCCCTGAAGAAGTCTCATTGTAAGAGACGAAACGCGTTGGCTGGCTAAGAAGTAAATCCTTTTGTGTTCTTGGATTTCTTTTGTGCTGAAATACTATAATAAAGAACTTGAACAAGAAACTCTGCAAGAATTTGGAAGACTTTTTTTGCCATTGGAAATCTTATTCCCAGACTCAGCCCTTCCATTTTGCCTTGATCCTGTGTTACTTTAGCACAGCGTTCTGAAAGCTCAGCTTTTTTAACAATAGCCATAATGTCTTTAAGACTAGAATCCCCATGTACCCGTAACCTACCTTGATTAGACTTATTTTTGGTATACATTATGATTTGCTCTCTTATAATCTTATAAAATCATCATGCAGGTTACCAAATTTGCAAGTAATGGCTAATGTTTTGAGTGCGTAGACGTAATCCTCAATAGATTCTTGTTTTTCCTGCTTTCTTTGGAAAAAAGCATATCTCATTACTGCTTCACACACTGTGGGAGAGAAGTGTTCATATAAATCTAATAATGCCAATTTAAAAACATCCAAGTCACCATGTCTGTTGCGCTTTTGAAGTTGGTTAAACACTCTTAATCCTTCAGGACCTAAGCAGTATATTAAGATTCTTTTTTTCCTTTCTGGGGAAAAAGAACCACTACAATCTTCCAAATTGGCAATGTAATTTAAAAAAATAGTCTTTCCATTCAAACCATTGAATTTTAGGATCACCAGAGGCAGATAAAAACTCTTTAGGTGAATTAAGGTTGAAAGCTGAATTGCTTCTGGGAGTTTCCTCTAGTGTAGGCATTTCAACGAATGATAATTTAATTTAAAGCAGCTAAAACACAAGAAATGAAAATTGCAGGATGCGCTGGATAAACACCAGATAGTAGTTGCAGAAAGCGCTGGTTGTAAACCAAAGACAAGGTAATAAATAGAGGAGCGCTGGTTGTAAACCGAAGCCAAAGTAATAAAGGTGTAAATAAATGTACTTTCCGAACTGAAAAAACGAGAAATAATGTTGTAGAATGTGTTGAAAATGCGTACGCTGGTTCCTGGGGAATGGGCCGGTAAAAGCCTAATGTAAGCCAAAATAAGCGTTAGGGGACAAAAATGTTGTGAGGATGCTAAATGAAGCGAAGCAAAATGCGATGAAAGTCACTGCTAAGTGTAAATCAAAATGGTGGCACATCGAGGTCACGACCTGGCGTGCCTAAGCTGACGTGCTGCCGTTGGTGCTGAGTTCTGATGGCGAGTTCCAAAGATTAATGAAGAGAGGGGTTATGAAGACGTAGAGCCATGTCAATGCTGTGGCCCATGGAGAATGAGGAGTATGAGAATGCGCTTGCGATGAAGGAGCACGGGTGTGCTCGCGATGACCGTTGAAATGAAAGGTAAGTTCAAAAGAATATTTTACCTAACCTTTGCCCAAAACGTAGAAAATCTGCAGAAATGTCCCTGACCACATAGGAACTCCAGAATGGCATGGCAGCAGAGACCAACACCTCAACAGCGCAGGGGTGCATTCAATCTTCACACATTGCAGCAAAATCCATGTAGAAATGTGCAGTGTCCAGCAGCAGAAACGGCCACACAGCAGAAAATGAGGGGAAAAAAAATAAAATTTTCACAAAGCTGTGGGTTCACGAGGTTGCCAGCTAGTCATCAAATTCTTGAAGTAACAACATGACAACAAGGTGAATTGTAAAGTTACTTCTTTATTCTGGCAATCCCGAGCTTGGCCCAGGCAAGCAGAGTAATCACCAGGATCAAGTAACTATCTGGCACAACATTCTATAGCACAGCAATACATACAAGGAAGACTCTAATTGTTATGATTCTTAATTCCATAGAACCAGATCAATTCTGAACAAGGAATTCCATGTAAACACAAAAAGATGAAACCACAGTACTACAAGGGGGTAGTTCCTGGCCCCTCCCTGTCTAATAGGTAAAAAGTTCCCGGGGGTAACTCTACCCACTTTTGCAGTAGTTCCAGTTAGCCCTATTAAAACGATCCCACCGTGCCCTTCCCTATTTAAAACCGAGATGCAGAACATCTTTTTCCCCTATTCAGAGCTCCTCTGAACCCCATATATCTGTGGTCCTCGGAAGCTTGTTTCCTGTCCAGGGAAGACATGGCTTGGCAGTTCGGCTGGACTGTTCCCATAAGGCACAGGGTCAGACTGATTTGCATATAGCCATGTCTGAACTGGGGTGGCAGAGTGGGCTAACAAACGGGGATGGATTAATCCCAGATCTTTTGACTGGGTGTGAGTGTTTGATTGATTCAGATGCTCCATCCATCACCACCCCCTTTTGTACCGCTTTTGGCCGCCATAAGTGTGGGAGGGTATGCTCAGACGTGAGTCCCTTGCTCACTTTGCCACTGGATTCAAGCAAGCCGGGCTGAAGACGGCTGGAATGCCACAAACCCGTCCTCGGAAGCTTGTTTCCGGTCCAGGGAAGACAGGGCTTGGCAGTTCGGGCTGGACTGTTCCCATGAGCCCATGAGGCACAGGGTCAGACTGATTTGCATATAGTCATGTCTGAACTGGGGTGGCAGAGTGGGCTAAAGAACGATGATTATTATTATTATTATTATTTAATTTTATTGAGCGCGTAGTCACCCGTAAGTATCCCAGCGCTAAAATCAGTACAACTGGAAGTTGACAGGGGGAGGGAAAAGACAGTTTAAGGGAAGAGGTGGGTTTTCAGTTGCTTCCTGAACCGTAGGTAGTTGGGTTTGGTGATGGTAACCAGGTCATTTTACTGGGTGTGAGTGTTTGATTGATTCAGACGCTCCGTCCATCACCACCCCGTTTTGTACCGCACCATATATCTGTGGCCAGGGAAATGACTAATCCCTGTGCTATGGTCTCTCATAATCAATTTTGGGGGCTGGTCTTCTGCCACTGAGTTGGTGCATGGCTGGCAAGAAGGACAATAGAAGGGGCAGGCTAAGCTGCCAGCTGCATTGGCCTGTGACAGGGCAGGCCTCTTTGAAGATAATTAAGTATCTGGGCAATGTCCAAATAGACATTCAGTCAGGGGAACATGACACCTCCCCCCAACCAAGCATCTTGTCTTAGCTCTGGCAGCAACTCACACCTAATCAAGGAGCAAATCAGCTGCTGGGTGACAGTTGTAAGCTCAGGCAAATGGGCTATAGACAGGCTAAAGGTAACTTTTTAAAAGTATCATTTTTAAATATTTGTTAAAAATTTGACTTCACCACTGGGATGCCAACTGCTTGTTCTCAGCGCATCTCTTGCACCCAGAGGCACCTATTTTAGAGAACGCAAACTTTCCCAAAATTCTGTGTTCCGCGACTTTGCGAAATGTTGTGCTTGTTCGCGTTCTCAAAATGCGTGTTTGCGAGATATTCCCCCCCCGAGCACGCAAACAGCGATTGCGAACAGTAAAAATGCATCGCGAGCAAACATTTTTTACCATTTTGCGGAAATTTGCGTAACGCGATGACGCAAATTCCACTCACCCCTAACCTATTTCTGCTGCCTTGTTCGCCCACTGCGTGGGATGCCCATTGCTTGTTCTCAGCAGAGGGGGCAGGTGGACTACAGTCTCTAATTCCACTTGAGCCAGGTGGCCGCCCACACCGCATCTCTTGCACCTGGAGGTGCCTATTTCTGCTGCCTGGGGCTCCCACTGTGCAGGTGCCCATTGCTTTTTCTCAGTGTAGGGGCAGAAGGACTACAGCCCCCAGAGTCCATTCATGGCAAGCCGCCACCCATGCCACATTTCACACACTTAGAGGCGACTATTTCTGCTGCCTGAGTCTCCCGCTGCATGGAAGGTGCCGGGTCACGCCCGGGCCCATCTGCTACCATCCACAGCCTGCCGAGGCTGGGCTGGGCTAATCTCTTTGACCCTACCCCCATGCCCACCATTGCTGAGGTACTATTAACATCTTACTATTAGTTTGATTGACTGCTTTCTATTCTCCTCACCTAAGTGACTTTGCATATGCCCCGTCATTTTATTAATTGGGTCTTACAGTCTGCGATTTTCACCTCTTAGAGGATCCTAAGTTATGAGTATTTTGTAGCTGTATCTTCTCCAAAGTTTTTGCCCTGATGGGGAAATAAAGATGAAGGGGCTGATTCACGGAACTAACAAAAGACAAAATCCTAAACTTACTACTTTTGGTATTCACAGAAGTTAGGATTTCGTCTTAAGTTTGTCTTAAGACAGACTTAAGACAAAATCCTAACTTAAGCCTGTCTTAAGTCTGTTTTAAGACAAACTTAAGACAAAATCCTAATTTCTGTGAATACCAAAAGTAGTAAGTTTAGGATTTTGTCTTAAGTTAGTTCTGTCAATCGGGCCCAGATACCGGAACATCCAAGGGATACACCATTACCACTATGGATGCTTTTTTGACCAAAGCAGCGAGCGTTATCTCTAACGAGATTGCCCATGGCTGAGGAACCCACCAGGCTGGGCCATCAACTACGAATGCCTTAATACAAGGTGATGCAGCCAGAGAGCACAGCAGCATTGCGCCCAGTACCTCTACACCACCTTCCTAAGGGGGTGATCAGGTGTTGAGACTGAATGGTCCCATACAGATTGCTTCAGATCCTAGTCAAACAGATTCCCTCAAGAGTTTGTTGAATTCTATTGGGGGCAGTGTTGCTAATCCTCCAAAAATGAGTTCCTTCACTGCATGTGTGGTACAAATGGGAAATTGTACTCTCTTATATCTATCCCTTGAGTCAGTCCATTTGGTTGCTGTTCTGCAGGGGGTTTCACTTCTCAAACAAGGAGTGATCAAGTCTACAGTAGATCTTAGAAACAAGGTTAAACACTGGTGTGACAGTTTCATAGTAGACGGGCATTCTCTGCCCCCCCCCCCCATATCATAATGGAGAGTGGGCTGGGTGGGCCCCAGGGTTAGAAAAATGTGTCAGGAGTCTGTGTCATAGTTAACTTAAGGCACTTTATGTATACCAAAGTCGTGGTACAGACTAAACGTTTCTTGGATGTAAGTCCACAATTAAGATCTTCCCTCTCAACTATTTTTAGCCTACACCCGCCCTCTTTCTTGAGAGGCAGTGGGCAGTCTGCCTCTTGGTGTGTGGGACATCACAGGGTGAGCTTGGCAGGAGTATTCCCCTATTTTTTTCAATTTTTAATAAATCGCATACAATGACCATTGAAAGCCTCAAGGCTGCTGGGTACAAGTTTTTTTGTAGTGCTCGTGAAGGTGCCTTGCGCATTCCTTGGTGGAATATGTCCAGGAGCAGCTGATAAGACTAGGTTGCTCAGACCTGTTTACCAATCCAAAATCTTTGCGCTTGAGTAATGTGTTGGCTATCAGAGATATGTTTTTGGCCAGGAGGAGAGAGAGAAGAACCTACAGTGCAACAACAAGTTCTGATGACCACACGTCTCAGGGGGAAACCCGACTTGTAATATGTTAATAATTCTCACCACTGTTTTAAACTGACCAGATTTAGATTTAACAACATACACTGGTTTTTAACTGGCCCAGTGGGTCTTTCTCAGACAAGTGCCCTGGAACCCTGCCCTTGTGATGGTTTTTCAGAACAAGATATTTAGCATTTTATATTTTTTTGTAAGTTATATTCAGCCCTGATGCACAAATACATTATCCTGCTGGTAAGGCATAATCCGTTTGTACAAGTAAAGCCAAACTTTACCCTCCAACGATTTGTTTCAGGGTTGCAATTTTTTTATCAGGAGCCATCAGCTGTAGGAAAATACTATTTTAGGACTAGAGGAACTCCTTGTCAATTATCTTACTTCAGGTAACTTTGAATTTAATCACAATGGTACTTTTACTGTATCAAGTTATAGTCTGTGGAACTTGTCCAAAACTATGCACTATGGTACTTGCCTTTTCTAATGTACATCTCACTTTTATATGTATTCGTATCTAACCGTGATGATGAAGTTGTGTTTTAGTCAATATTTATGAGAACTGTATGGTTTTGCTTTAATGTGCTTATATGGTTTACATTTGACCGAATAAAGAAGTACCAAATCGAATCGACTTCACCAATGAGTTGGATTTGCAATAAATATTTTAAAAAGTCCAAGAATTTACTTTTTATCTGCGTCCTAGGCAGAGGTAACTTTATTAACTTTAATAAGGTATCCTAGTTCTTTCCTATTGAACAGCTAAGCTTGTAACAAAATAGCTTTAAAGGCATTGTCACAGTAAGGATATCTTTAACATTAAACAGTTACATATCCTACTTTTAAATATCATGCATCTTGCCTTGTGGGGCAATTATAGGCCTTCTTAAGGGTGACTTAATAATATTTAAAAGGGGAATGTAGGATTGCAAATAGTTTAAACCTGCACAGCCAAGTTACTGGTGACCGACTTGTAGTCATGATTTGCATTGCCACTTTAATGCTGGCACAAAACTTGCACACCAGTAACATTAAACTTAGCAGCCCTGGGTACATTTGGTACCATATACTAGGGTTTTTATATACAAGTTAAATAGACCAAAAAATTATAGTGACCATTCAAACAGGGTCATTAACCCACAATAATCTTAAGGAGGCATTCCCCAATTTACATGGGAATAATGCACCATGAAAATGAAGGAACACTTTGCTTTTCACCCACACTGCATTAGAGAGTAGGGTGCAGAAATAAAGGAGCTAACAGGGAACATACTGATTGGGCAACACATATAATGTGATGCACAGTCTGTGTGACCCTTGAAGGTGCCCCCGTTCAATTGGGGATTGGGGGCCCCATGGGCCCAAAGACATTCCCTTGCAGTCAGGTGCAGTCACTTACTACACCACCTTCAGGTGGGCATCTCTTCCACTGTCAAAAGGCAGGCCACATTGTCCCTAGTAAAAGAAAGACTGACTCCTTCAAAAGCTGACATTCCTTTTACTAATGCTCTGTCATCAAAGCAGGACTGAGTTTATAGGTGTGCTGATACAGTACGTTTATTGTAATAGGGTCCCTGACCTGGTCTGTGCCTGGTGCACCTAGATAAATGTACACTGTGACATAGACCAAGGTAGTGCGCCCTTATAAATATTAGTCCCTAAAGTGAAAGACATTAGTTGATGCAACTAGGTCCAGTAATTTGATTTGACAAATGTTTTGCTGTCTCTGACTAAGGGAGGCCTGCCCTAAAATACTGTACATTTCATATTGACATTATAGATATGCTGGATTGATAGTGGCCCGTACCTGGCATAGTGTATCTGAGTCAGACTATACCATGTAAAAAAGGTTTCCATACTTCCATACTTGACATATTGTGGTTGGGCACGACATCATTCTATCCATTGCAGAATGATGGTAATGGCACAATGTTTCTTGTTCCTCATCCTCTTGTGGCTGTTTCTGGTCTAATTTTAACTTGCCCCAGGAAGGTAATAAAAACTATAGCTATATGATTGATTATTATGTATTTCACAGTGGACTGTAAGTATTTTTTAGAAACCCAAATGTTTATATTTTGTATGAAATAATTGCATTTATTGCATAGACTTATTGCTGCTATTTGAGGGAATGAGCTGAACTTGTGAGGGGTTATTGCTGTTGTTGGTTACTTGGAACTGTGGGGTACTCACTTCCATGGCCAGTATTTCATGATGTGTGTGGATTCATTTCATCATGTGCATTTATACAGCTTTATTAGTATTGTTGACTGAGCAGGTACAACTTGTGTAGTCTATCCGATGTAAGCTGTATGTAATTTAACAGGAGGGCTGCTGCATAACTCTGTAGGATGTTTCTAAAGCTGGTGTATTTTTCCTGTTATTGTGAGATGTGTAGTATTTTGTTAGCCATGGTCCTTCTAAGAATTCAACAGGATTAGGTTGAAGCATCAGTACCAGAAGATGGCACTGGAACTGCGAAAAACAGACCAGGTAGGGTTATGAAACAGAGGTGGGATAATAGTTGCTGCGGAGTCTTTAGTCAAATCTAGCCTTTCCTGCACCAAGGCTAGTAAAATCTCAATTTTATTACAAGACCGGAGGCTCATATTAGGCTTGTTCAAAGCACTGCAATAACAGAATCAGATACATGGGTAATTGGTTTACAATAATAAATGTTGACTGCATTAACGTTTGACCAATCTCCATAGTTGAGAATGTCGAGCAAACTTGCACCCACCCAAAAAGACATGAGGCCATAGCCTTTCTGCCCAAATGGGTGCCAAAAGAGTCAGTAAAAATACCTGCCAAATACATAATCCATTGCGCCCAGTGGGCTAAAGTGGGATTTGAGACAGGTTTAAGGGGTTTCTGGGAAGAAATAAGCAATTGGGAAGATGAGATTGGTCTCGCATCTGCAGTTCGTGGAACATATGTTTTCAAACAATCTCCCAGACATAACTTTAGTTGGGAAGAAAAAAAGAGATAGTGAACTGATGTTAAATTAGCTTTGTTAAGCATGTGAACCTGAAAAGAAACACCAAGGGAGGAATAGTGAATAGAAGACACATCCAGAGCTTTTACATCGGAAACATGTTTCAAGGAAATTAAGCACAGAAGCATTGTCAATTTTGCTGATAACTGTTTGAGAGAAAGATTCAAATTATCTTGCCATAAAATAAACACTTTCAACACCAAATTAACATCCCACATGGTATTATATTTTAGAACAGGAGAATTAACAAATCTTGCTCCCTTCAATAGGTCACAGACCAAATTGTTTTTTTCAATGGTTCTTCAATCTATCCTGGGATCTTCAGCTGAAAGAGATGATCTGCATGTATTAATTGTACAATAGACTTTCTCTTCAGAAGCCAGAGACCAGGAAATTAACCACCAAAGTTACATCTGCTAAAATGGGACCTGATTTTCTCTTCATTTACCAGCTACACCAGGTCAACGAGGCTGGCTTGTGGAGTTTAGTAGTGCAAGGGGCCTAGCATTGCTTAATGAGGTGGACAGCTTCCTCCAAAATTCCTGGGGTTCTCCAGGAAGATCTGAAATCCTCGAAGTGATCAGGAAAAGTGAGCGCTCTAGAATTATGTTGTGATGAGCTCCCTGGGGGTGGAGGAGCACACCTAGAAAGTGAGGAATCCACACTGGGTAATCCAAGGCCAGCTCCAACAGAATTGGGAACCAAGGTTGAGCCTGACAAAAGGGGGTGATTAGAACCAGAGACGAAAGCTGTCTGCAAGCTTGTGCTAGGACTCGTGGATTAAACAGGAAGTGGGGAAAGGCACAGAGAAGAGAAGTGGCCAAGTTGGAACAAACTAAGCCAGAGGGTTTGGTTTGTGTAGTACACAAATGAAGAATAGATTTCACTCAATAAAATTTAGCTGGTTCTTTATTGGAGTTATAGCCACATACAACCGCCTCTCATGCTGACCAGAGAAACAGTCAGACATGGAATACTGGTCTTCAATCAATGAACTGAACCTGCAGGACAACCTGCTGTTGTACAACACATCTCCTGTCCTTCCACAATTGCAACACACGGCATAATAGTAATATGATAACAGTGCATAATAGAATTAACCAAGATGGCTCAAACTAACAAATATGAAATGCCGATAAGCATATAAAATAAACAAAACAAACCACTGAAAATGCAGATAAACACAATCAAATGTGACACAAATTCGAGTTTGAACACTTCCTTAACGGAGTTTGAGCAAAACATATGTTGTAACATCAATACACATAATCCTTATGAAAAGTAGGAGTTCTGCGTTCTCTCACACTCCTTCCCTCTCAGGTGGAGTTACCGGTTTAACACCTGCAAATGCCCAGTGGGCAACAAACTGCAGATCCGAGACCACCCTCATCTTCCCAATTGCTTATTTCTTCCAAGAAACCCCTTAAACCTTTCTCAAATCCCACTTCAGCCCACTGGGCTTTGTACTAACCACTGCACAACTTCCAGGACAACTAGCATCACTGGATGAAAGACTGGAAGTAGATCTCTGTCCAACACACTCCATGTCACTCATCATCATAAAAACAATTACATTTTCCATCACCTCTATGGAAAAACTCACCCCTTTTTGATATAATGCCACTATGCGACAATTCTATTGTTCGCCATTCTCTAACATTACATGAAATCGATATTCACACTTGACTCTTTATGGACCACGGAATTTTGAAAAACCCTCAGTAAGCTTTCCTTCTTGAATTTTTTACCCAAACACCTAATCTCATTGTATCTCATTGTATCATTCACACAGAGGCAAATTTGCTTTCTCCACTTTTACTTCCACCTTGTACCACCCACTTTTTAATCTAAGCAGGCACCAATTTTGCTCCTGTTGCTCTGCCCCTCATGATTTCAAAAGAATATTTGGAAGTGGACTGCTGGACTGTGGTGTCATATGCCCAGACCATCTCTTCAAATTACTTTTCCATATTCTTCCCACTCTGAGTCTCCATTTGAAAAATACCCTTCGCCAAGCGGTTCGCTCTTTCAAGTATGCCATTCCCTTGTGAGTTATAAAAAGAGGTGTGGTGATGATTAATGCCACAATCCTAAAAGACCTCCCTCATCTCATTGGAAACGTGGTGGGTGCCATTATCAGTAACCATAACTGATGGAGCACCTGTATCAGAGAATACTCCGTTTAGACAGTGAATGGCACTTCTAGTTGTGATTTCCTTCAGAAACTTCACACATAACTATTTGGAGAACATATCTACCAGCACTAAAGCAAACCTAAACTCCCTCCACAACTCATTCATGGAATCAAGGAAATCTATGCAAACGCTGTGCCTTGGTTTGCCAGGATTTTCGATGTGTCCTACATTAGACTACAATCCCACTTTTAGCCTCTTCATTTCTTCCTTGCACACTGAACATTTCTCATTCCATGAAGTGATCTGACTATCAAGACCCGGCCAACCAAATTGAGCTTTAAGTCTTTGAGCAACTTTTTTTACCCAAATTCTCATTGTGAGCTAGTCTTTCACGTTTGAGTCTCAGGCTAAATGGTGGTACAAATCTATCCCCTTCATAAGTAAGCTGTCTGCAACACATAGTTTGTTCATCCAAGACATAAAAGACACACAGGAACACAACCTTCCCTTCTTGTGCACAATTTTAGCATTCACATCACCTCCTTGAGTACTTGATATGTCTCCATCTCTTGACTCCATTCATTGGCTGGAGAATTCCCCCCATCACATTCAACTGCATCAAGAATCGAAGCAACAGCATTCTCTTGGATATCAACAGTGGCTCTCTCTATTGGTATCCTAGATAAACAGTCCAACTCTATGTTTCTCTGCCCATGAATGTGCTCAATTTGGGTTCCATACTCTTGACATCTGACTGCTAATCTCACCAGCCTTGATGACCCCTTTCCAATTCCAGCAGGAAGAAGTACCTTTATCAGAGGCTTGTTGTCCGATCTTTGGACAAATCTTGTACCCCATATGTACGTACAATAGTACTCAACCCCCCAGGCAGCAGCTAGTGCCTCTCTCTCCATTACTGAGTAATTCCTATCTGCAGTTGAGAAAGTCTTTACCATATCTCCATGTTTTTGGGATTAATTGGCTCCTACGTCTGTGGCACTGGCATCAACAGTCACAATAGATTTGAGTTGAATGTTAAAAGGTGGCAAGACATCTGCTCCACATATTTCCTTTTTGATCCCTAGAAAACTATCTTTCTGCGCGTTCTCTCAATTAAAATTGAAACCCTTCCTAATCAACAATCTTAAACACTCAGTATTGTCCACAAAACTTTCACAAACTTGGAATAGTATTCGATGAGACCCGTAAAGAATCTCAATTGATCTTTGTGGCAAGGCAAAGGACCAAGCGCAATCGCCTCCAACAAATTTGCTTCAGAATTGACACCATCAGCTGTGATCATATAGCCAAGATACTTGTATTGCTGCTCAAGGAACAAATACTTCTCTCCCTTAAGAGCTAAGCCCAGGTCTGCGATCCTGTGCAAGGCCTGCCTGAGGACAATGTAGTGCTGCTCTATGGTTTCTCGAAAAATCAAAATATCATCCTGGAAAAATATTATGTTCTTTAAGCCCCTAAAAACTTCATTAATCGTACACTGGAAAACACTTGCAGCCGATGATAAACCAAAAGGCATGCAAGTGAACTGAAAAGTCCCTTCCATCATCATCATTGCTGTGTGTGTTTTAGATACTTTATGGAGTTTAATCTGGTGCCATGCACTCTTTAAGTCCAGCTTAGAAAAGTACTCACCACCCTTCAGCCTGAATACCATATCATTAATGTTGGAGAAGGTAAATGTGTCAGCTATGATGCTCTGATTAATAGAACAGAGGTCAACACATTAGCTAAGACGTCCATCAGCCTTTTTTGTGATCACAACAGGTGATATCCACCTTGTTGCATGTACAAGCACTATGATACCCTCATCTAACATATCTTCAATATGCATTTTATTTCCTTATGCACCACAACTGGCAATCTCCTAACTTTATGTTGCAACGGTACCGCTCCTTTCTTCAACAAGATATTATGCACATATCCCTCGAGCTCCCCTATGTCATTCCTAAAAATGTGCTACCATCCATCCTAGATGTCTGATACAGACTCAACCACCCATAATCTGAGAAGGTGCCCTTGGATTGACAATTATGTGCAAATCGTATTGATGTAGCCACAATTATACTGGTGGAATTTAATCTGCCACATAAACTTCCCCCCAAATACTCCTCCTCTCAAACCTAATGCTGACATCCATGTAACACAAAATGTCAATGGATTCCCCTTGGTAGCCCCATGGGGAAATGTCTTTGGACTGTAGTGCCATTCCATTCCATTCACGACCAAAAATGCTTCTGGGAATGATTGTATACATCGATCCTGTGTCAAACATGAGTTGTATGCAATGACCCATCACTTCAAACATGGCTCTAGACTAATTAATCCTTTACCCTCCCAGCTGAGGCCACCTTCACCTTCTATCACTCTCTTGACTATACCGTTGGGACAACTCTGAAATTGTAGACACTTTGCCCAGACTAATCAACTTACCCATTCCACCAAAATGACCAACACAGATTCATTTTCTACACACTTTATTGTTGGCCCAACAAAAGTAGGAGTCAGCTGTATGACTTATGCTTCCATGCTTACCAGAACTCTTCATGGGTTGCCCATGTTGTCCACCCCCCTTCATATAGTTCTTCTGTGATTTTACAGCAGCTACAACACCCCCATCTTGACTCGTGACTACTCCTACTTCCAACATGTCATGACCTCCAGCATTGTTTTTCTTTTGTATCTCTTTCATATAATTGGTAGATTGTTCAACAACCACAGCAACATCTATAGTGTCATTTAAGGTGAGATTCTTAGCTGTCCATAATCTTTCCTGTACTTTCTTGCTATAACATTGTGTCATTAGTTGATCCCTGATGAGCTCAACTGTCATGGTACCAAACATGTTCTTGGTAGATAGCTACCTGAGTCTAACCAAATAGTCATCGATTAACTCGTCCTTAGTTTGATGTTGAGTACAGAATTTAAACTTAGTCATGACCAAGTTCTCCTTTTTAGCAAATCTAATCTCAAGACGACTTTTAGCTAAGTCAAACTAATTTGTAATTGTTTGACCATTTTCCTTCCAGAGCCTGAGGTAAGTATCTGAAAACACCCTGACCCTCTTTACCCAAGGTGCTTAATAATAAAGACTTTTTCTGTGCAGGATGAAACTCAAGTCCAGCTAGTGCCACCACAAAATTCTCAAACATAGGTAGCCAATTTCCCCATGGAACAGATGGTTTACCCACCTGTGTAGGAAATGTGGTGGTGCAATTACTGGGAGATGTGAAGCAACTATGCGCTTAGAGGGTGACAGTGGTACTTTGGCCAACAACAAAAAAATGCACACAAAAAATGGCATTGCATTTATAGCTAACCACTGGTCTTGACCATTAGATAATCTTCTGCAACTGACAGCTGAAGACACCTTCATGTGTCTATCACTGGAGGGAAACACACTCTCATTATTGCCCACTAAAACTCCTGTAATATGCTTCAAAGTGTGCATGTCACCTATCCTTGATGTGCATTGAATGCTGGTTGAAGGTACGGAGTTATACGCAGTTTAAAAAAGGTGTGTGCATCACCTATTCAATCACTCGATCAATCAATCAATCAAGGTTTGGTACAATTACTCACCCGTGAGGGTCTTAGGTGGTCTATGTACTAAAGTCATTTGAAAAGCCAGGTCTTGAAGTCCTTCCTGAACTGGGGCAGCGTGGGAGATTGTCTGAGGTGGAGCAATAGGGTGTTCCATGTCTAGGCAACAAGAAAGGAGAAGGACTTTCCTCTGGTTCTGGTCTTGTACATCTGTGGGACGGTGGCTATGGTGAGCCGGACGGAGCAGAGGTGTCTTTTGGGTGTGTGAAAGAGAGACGTCTGCTCAGGTATGCTGGGCTGGAGTTGTGGAGGGCCTTGTAAGCATGGGTGAGGAGTTTGAAAGTCATTCTTCTGACTGCCAGGAGCCAGTGGAGTTCACTGAGGTGTTGAGTGATGTGGCTGTTCCGGGGGAGGTTGAGGACCAGTCTGGCTGTGGCATTCTGGAGCTTGCAGAGGTTTTTCTAGGTAACACCAGTGTAGAGTGCGTTGCCATAGTTGAGTCTACTGCTGAGGAGCACGTGAGTTACCATTTTTCTGGATTCGGTGGGGATCCATCTGATGGACTTTTGCAGCAGGTGGAGGGTATTTAAACAGGCCAAGGATACTGAGTTGATCTGATAGTCCATAGTGAGCAATATGTCTAGTATAATGCTGAGGTTTCGTGCATGTTCCGTCGGGGTGAGGGGTTTTCCTAGCGCAGTGGGTCACCAAGTTTTGTTCCATGTGGAGTGGTGGATCCCAGGATGAGGAATTCTGTCTTGTGTGAGTTGAGATTAAGGCAGCTGTTCTTCATCCAGGTGGCAAAAGCTTTTATCCCTACTTGAAAGTTGTGCCTGGTGACGTTGGATCCGTTGGTGAGGGAGAGGATCAGCTGTGTGTCATCAGTGTGGGAGATGATGCTGAGTCCATGGTTCTGGATGATGGTTGTGAGTGGGGTCATGTAGACTTTGAAGAGGGTGGGGCTGAGAGAATAACCCTGGGGCACTCTACATTTATTGTCTGTCGGTTTGGAGAGGTATTGTGGAAGTCTGAGCTGTTGTGTTCTGCCTGTGAGGAAAGATCGGATCTAGTCGAGGAACTTGTCGATGATGCCAGCGTCATGGAGTCTAGTGGTTAGGGGGCTGTGGGAGAAGGGGTTAAATGCTGCTGAGAGGGAGGAGCTACGCGGGCATCCAAGATGGTCGCGTGAGCAGAGAGCTCCCGAGACCCGCGCCGTCCTCCTTTATCTATCCTTCACCTATCCTGGTCATTTTGACGGGCTTTTGCAGCGCTATCTTCGCTGATGCTACTGATCCTTGTCCGGTCGAAATCGGACCTTGGGGACCACTTTTCTGCAACTTGCAACTTTCTGGCCTGCCCACGGGCGCGACCGGGGACTCGGCTGCCCACTGTGGCCGACCTGTAATTGAACAACAACGGCTGCCTGGCATCTGGCCCGCCGGAGGTGTATTGCTTTCACTTTCGGTTTCCTTTCCTTTGTTCCTGTCTCCTCCTACTCTGCCTTGCCTGCTGCCCTCTCAGTCTGCACGCTCCTCCGTTGGACTGGTAAAGAGGCCGCGACACCTCTGTCTCAGTGGCGCATCGGAGTTTCGAGACTTTTCTACCTGCCTGCCACTTCCTTTGCTAACCGACAGTCTCTGATTGCGAGATGGCGACGAAAGCGGAGGCCGAAAGACGTCGGAAGGCTGCGTCCCGGGGGGGAACGATCCAGACGAACATGATTGAACGCTACACCCAGCCGAGAGGCTCCCCCGGGGCAGTATGCTTGGGTGCTGAAGGACTTCAAACGGACACATCGTCTATGTCGGAAGTGTCGCTCCAAGACCTTATGGCTGCCATTACTGGACTCAAGGCTGACATGGGCCAACAGTTTGAAGCCGTAGTGACCAAAATAGATACGGTGGCGGTGGATGTGACTCTGATTCGGGCCGACCTGGCCAAAACGAATGAGCGGGTGAAGGCACTGGATCTTAAAACGTCGAGCCTGGTGAACGATATGGCTGAGGCGCAATCCGAAATTGGCAATCTGCGTGCATCGCAATACATACTGCTCAGGCGGATGGAGGACTATGACAACAGGGCCAGGCGAAACAACATACGCCTTGTCGGAGTGCCGGAAGGCGATGGTGCGGTAGCGACTGACCTTTTGGTCGAGGAACTGATAGTCGCCCAACTGGCTCCGGCAGGACTTAGTAAGTTCT
This sequence comes from Lissotriton vulgaris, assembly GCF_964263255.1. Lineage (NCBI taxonomy): Eukaryota > Metazoa > Chordata > Amphibia > Caudata > Salamandridae > Lissotriton > Lissotriton vulgaris. The sequence goes on from NC_141697.1 coordinate 1,034,139,613, forward strand.
TTGCCGTAGAGCGTGCTTATCGTTTTCCCGGAGGCCAAGTGAAGCCGGGGAACTCGCCGAGGCCTATCATTGCCAGGCTCTTTCACTACCGGGACAGAGATGCTATCCTCCAGGCCGCCCGTAAACATGGTCCCCTAAAGTATGACAATGCCTCTGTCTCAATATATCCTGACTTCACTCCTCAAGTGCAGCGGCAAAGATCAGGTTTCCTCGGAGTGAAGCGTCGCCTAAGGGACCGGGGTCTGAAATATGCCATGCTGTTTCCAGCCCGGCTCCGGATCGAATATCGGGAACGTGCCTATTTCTTTGATCAACCTGAACGTGCAGCCGACTGGTTGGACTCGTTACCGGCAGAGGACTTTGGGAGCGGAGGCCCTGGTGGAGCGGAAGGTGGTGCAGCGGCCCAGGAGTAACAGATGCCCTGGAGGTTTCGATTGAGACTATGCAACGTATTGTACATATTGACTTATTCTCTAATGACTCTGCCCGTGGCGGTGCGGTAACGGGTGATTTCTCCCTTCCTCCTCAGGGGGTTCTTTGTGTAGACGTATGGGGCGACAGGCACACTGCAGTTGGGGGTGGCTCTTTAGTCAGCAGGGGTGCAGGGAGGGGGGTGTTGTAACGGGTTTGGGTTCTGGGGTCGGTGTTTGGGGACTGGGTTGTGTTTCGTTTACTTTGTTCTGTTCTCTGTTTCATGGTATTTCATATCTTGCAATTACTGTTCATAGTGGGTGCTGCTGGGGGGTGGGTGTGGAATGTTTTTGTCGTAATGGGGGGGGGGTGAAATGCGGATTCTTTCTTGGAACGTAAATGGTCTTGGCGACAGGATTAAGCGGGGCATTGTACTGCAATTCTTGAGGCCCCGGATGTTGTTTTCCTTCAGGAGACCCACTTGATTGGCAATGCCTGCAAGGCCTTAGACCGCCGGGGTTATCGACTGGTTGCACATGCGGGTTTCACCTCGGGTTCCCGGGGTGTGGGTATTATGGTGAAGTCTTCCCTTGCACTTGCTATTGATGATGTTGTCCTGGACGGGCGTGGGCGGTATGCTGCTGTCTCTGGGAGGTGGGAGGGTAAACAGGTAGTGTTTGTTGTTGTCTATATCCCCCCGGGACTGCAGGCTACCACTTATGCTGATTTAGGCAGGACTCTCCTTGGGCTGCCAGATGGCTTGTTGGTCCTGGGCGGGGACTTTAATTCTGTCATGTCCGGCGACTGCGACCGACTACCCCCCAGAGTATTGCCACAGTCCCAGATGTGGCTCAGTGAAATGGCTGACACTTTTGGTTTAGTGGATGTCTGGCGCTCACTGCATCCCGCTCTCCAACAATACACCTTTCACTCTGGAGCGCACGGCAGCCTCTCCCGTATCGATTATTTTCTTATGTTAGCCTCCACTTTGTCCACTGTTCGTGAGATTCGGCATCTTCCCCGGGGTATCTCGGACCACTCCCCCCTGCTTATTACGATTTCTGTGGGTAGTCTGCCTGGCAATAGAGTTCCCCCGATCCCGCCCTGGCATTTTAAAAACCCCCGGCTCCGCTCCGATGTGATTAAGGCAATAGATTGCTATTTTTCTGATAATCTGGGCTCAGTCACCTCCCCCACTGTTCTCTGGGAGGCCATCAAGACGGTTATTCGGGGCTCCGCCTTGTCACTCATTGCCACTGAGCGTAGGGTCAAGAGGGAGGCTGTTGTGGCTCTTGAAACCGAAATCACTGCGCTTGAAAGTGAGTTGGGTGGGAATGACACGCCTGCACTGTTGCATGAATTGGAATTGAAACAAGCGGACTATAAGGCCTGTGTCACGGACGCTGCTAAATTGATGCGGTCCAATCAACTTGGTCGACTGTATGATGTGGGTGACAAGGCTAGTAAGCTTCTTGCGTGGCTGGATAAGACTGAGCGTGCGAGTCGTGTTGTTCCCTCCATTGTTCGTGATTCTGGTGTGAATGTCTCTGATCCGGGTGAGGTTGTTGAGTGTTTTGTTGACCACTTCCGTATGGTCTATACGCCTGTTAGTGATCGAGATGAGGCCGACTCCAGGCTACTCCTGCGTGACATAGCCTTGCCTACTGTGTCTGAAGCGGATTGCCTCGCTCTGGAGGCCCCCTTTACTGTTGACGAGATTGCCCTCGCAATTCGTTCCCTTCGCTCGGGTAAGGCAATGGGCCCTAACGGACTCCCCATTGAACTTTACAAACTTTGTCCCGACAATGGCCGCCCACCTGCGTCACATGTGTCTCGAGGCGGTTGAGGCTGGATGCCTCCCCCTTGAGCAGCGCCTCGCTACCATAGTGGTCATTCATAAGGATGGCAAACCTCGTGACCAATGTGCCTCGTACCGCCCCATCTCCCTCCTTAATGCGGAACCCAAAATCCTCGCTAAGGTGCTGGCCACTCGGATGCTTGCTGTGATTTGTGACCTGATCCACCCGGATCAATCCGGTTTCATCCCTCACAGGAACACTGCTCTTAATTTGCGTAGGCTCCACAGTGTTCTCGCGAGAGCTTCTATTCTCGCCGAGCCAGCAGTGATCGCCTCCCTTGACGCCACGATGGCATTTGACACCATTGAATGGCCCTACCTATGGGCAGCCCTCGCCAAATTTGGCTTTGGCCCTAACTTCATCGCATGGGTCAAGCTTCTTTATGAACAGCTGCTAGCTCAGGTCGCGGTGAATGGAAGGTGCTCGGACCCCTTCCCCTTGGGCCGTGGCACGCGTCAAGGATGTCCCCTTTCTCCGCTTTTGTTCGCTTTGGCACTCGAACCTTTTGCCGCGTGGCTCCGGTGGGAACCCTCGATCAAAGGGATCCGATGGTCCCCTGACCTCGAGGACCGTGTCTCCTTGTATGCGGATGACATCCTCCTTTATCTTACTTCCCCTCAGAAGTCACTCAATGTTCTATTCGACGTCCTCACGTCCTTTGGTAAAAATTCGGGATTGGTCATTAATTGGACCAAGTCCTGTGTCTATGCCATAGCTGGTACTCTACCGCCTCTCCCGCGCAGATTTCCCATCCTGGTAGCGACTGACGGTTTTAAATATCTGGGGGTCCATGTATCCATGATCTCTTCGGTCCGCTATGAGCGGAACTTGTATGCCCCGCTCCGCCGACTGAAGCAGGATGTTCGGCGATGGCGCGATCTGCCCTTATCTCCATTGGGCCGGGCGGCGCTCTTCAAAATGATGTCGCTTCCCCGCTTCCTCTATGCCCTGCAGAATTTCTTCGACCCCGTTCCAGCCCGCTATTTCCATGAAGTTGAGAGTTTGCAGCGGCAACTTATCTGGGACGGCCGTGCCCGCATTGCCTTATCTAAGCTCACGCTCTCCTGGTACGACGGAGGTATTGCGCTGCCGGATATTAGATGATACTACTGGGTCTCGCACCTGAGCGCCATCAACCATGCGACATACTCGCCGGAGCCCGCCCCTGCCTTTGCTTTAGATAAACTGCTGTTGCCCGGTGGTAACTTTAATAGGGCGCTATATTCTAAGGCCCCCTTTCGACTCCTTACGGGCCCGACGAAATGTGCAGTGCGGGCGTGGCGAGACGCTACGGTGGCCACAGGCTGGGGTGGTAGATTGACACGGATGACGCCACTGTATGACTCGGAACGACTGGGCAACCTGTGGAAGACGAAAGGGTTTGAGAAATGGGACATGATTGGGATAAGTACTGTGGGGGACCTTTGGACGCGTGGCGCGGTTAAGTCCTTTGAATCATTAAAGCTGGAATACCGGCTCGATGATAGGGAGCACTTCCGATATATGCAGGTGAGACATGCCTTGTCTTCTGTCTTCCCCTCCGGTACAGACGTTCCGCAGTCCTCCCCCTTGGAGGATCGAGTTCTAGATGGCCACGTCCCAGATAGTACCATCTCCCTGATTTATAAGAAGCTTATTAACAACAGAGCTGACCAGCTCGAGAAGCTACGGGCTGCCTGGACTGCTGACGGACTCGAATTGGACGACGAGGACTGGCAGTCCGCTGTGTCCTCCCCTAAGGAGGTGGCTATTCCAGCACGACTTCGCTTTGTCCAACTGAAAATTCTCCATCGCGTGTATCTCACTGGAATGCGTCTGGTGCGAATGGGTCTGGTTACTGACGGACGCTGCAAGCGTGGGTGTGGGATGGATGGTACCTTTCTTCATGTTCTGTGGGAATGTCCAATGATTGTAGCGTACTGGTCTAGGGTGCATGACGTTATGAGTCGTGTCATGGGGGTCCCATTGCTTCCTGAGGCGCGTCGTTGTCTGCTGAATGTGTGGGAACCGACTGACTGCACTGCTGCTCAGACACTTTGGGTCACCCTAGGCAATATGATTGCGAAGAGGGATATTGCGCAGCTCTGGGGCTCCCCTAGACCGCCGGTGTTAAGTGCCTGGAAAGAGAACATGGACTGGTCCATGTTCCGAGAGAAGACGGTATATGAGGCCCGGGGGCGTCCGGGGAAGTGGTCCAGAGTTTGGGCCCCCTGGAATACTTACTGTGGAGACATTTGTTCCCCTCCACTTGACTACGAAGTCCCTCTCCCCTCCTCTCCGTGATTTACGTTCCTTTCCTCTACTCACCACATTCTTTGCTCTCTTGTGCGCGCCACCCCCCCATGCCCTCGTTGTTTCTCCAGCGTCCATTCCCCCCCTCCCACCTCCAGCAACCCTTGCCACTATGATACCATGTGTTTGTTGTTTGTGTTCTCTTCGACAAAAACATAAAATTAAACCTTTCTTATCCTAATTGTATGATATTACGCTCTTGCCGATAATGTCGATGTGATAGATTGCTCCAGCAACGTGCTGCCTCGTATTGCACTTTTCGCTCAGCCTGTTTTTGTCATAGCGGCCGGCCCTGTGGGGTTGTAGGCAGACGCTGTGTATTGTGCATTTGTAAATAAAGGTTTTAAAAAAAAAAAAAAAAAAAATGCTGCTGAGAGGTCCAGAAGAATGAAGGCCATGGGTTTGCCTTGGTCAAGGAGGAAACGCAAGGCAGGCGGTCTCGGTGCTGTAATTGCTTCTGAAATCGGATTGGGAGATGTCCAGGATTTCATTTGTTTTGATGAAGTCTGCTAGTTGATTTTTGACAGCTGTTTCAACTACTTAGGCTGGGAAGGAGAGCAGGGAGATGGCCTTGAAATTTTTAAGGTCTGTCGGGTCCATGAAGGGTGTCTTCAGAAGTGGAATGATTTGGGTGAGTTTCTAGTCATCAGGAAAGGAGGCGGTCTCGAGGGAGCAGTTGATGGTTTGGCGTAGCACGGGTGCGATGGTGGGGGCGGGTCTTTGGAAAATAGAGTGTGGGCAGGAGTCCGATGATGCTCCAGAGTGGATGCTTTTCATGGTGTTTAGGATGCCATCCTTGGTGAGTGGGGTTCAACTGAACAGTGTCTGTCGAGGGCATCAGTTTAGGAGGTTGCTGGTGAGGTGGGGAGGTCCTGGTTGTCAAAGTTGCCCTAGATTGTATTGATCTTGTGGTGGAGGAAGGTGGCGAGTCTGTTGCAGAGGTCTAGGGACGGTGGGACATCAGTGGTTTCTCTGTTGGATTTGGCGAATTCCTTGAAGATAGTGAAGAGTTCTTTGCTGTTGTGTGCATTGGTGTTAATTCTCTCTTGGAGGGCCTTCTTCCATGTATTTTTGATCAGGTGGTGGTGTGCGGGGTGGCTGCTTTGAAGGTGGTGTGGGCTTCTGGGGTTTTGTGGTTTCTCCATGTCTTTTTGAGTCATCTGCAGAAGAGCCTGGATTATTGGAGGGCAGGCTTGAACCAATTTGCTTTCTTGATGTACTTGCCAGTGGCTTTCTTGAGTGGGGCGAGGGTGTCAGCACAGTTTGCAATCCATTGGTGAAGGTTGTTTGCTGTGGTGTTGGCATCAGAGGTTGACGGTGGTGAGGTGCTGTTGAGGGCAGTGGCAAGCTGGTCCTCTGTGACCTAGCTCCAGCTTCTGCGGGGGAAACGGTGGACATGCTTATGTGTGGTGGGTTTGTTAATGGAGAAGTGGATACAGTGATGGTGCATCCAGAGAAGTTCAGTGGTGTGGCTGTAGGAGACCATGTTTACTGCGGCGAAGACGGGGTCGAGTGTGTGTCCTACTGTGTGTGTTGGAGCAGTGACTAGCCGTTTCAGTCCTATGTTGGTGAAGTAATCTAGGAGGGAGGAGGTGTTTGGATCGTTGTGGTTGTCCAGGTGAAAGCTGAGGTCTTCAAGTAGGTTGTTGTCTGTGGATGTGAGGGCTTGGGGTATGATGAGGTCGATAGTGGCATCGGAGAATGGGCATGGGGGCTGGGTGGTCTATAGATGAGGGTGCCAGGCAGGGTGGTTTTAGTTTTGGTCTGGATCTGGAAGTACAGTTGCTCCATGTGGGTTGTGGGGTCGTCTTGGTGGGTGGGCAGACAGAAGGAGGTTTGTGGACGATGGCGATGCCTCCTCCTGGCCGGTTGGAGTGGTCCTTGTGGATGATCTTATAGCCATTGGGAATGGCAATGGCGATGTCTGGTGCTGGATGGCGCTCGTCCAGATTTCCGTAAGAAAGGCGACATTGGGTGAGGCTGCATCAACAAAATTACAAATCTCTGTGGTGTATTTGTGGAAGGATTGTATGTTGAGGACGATGTAGTTGAGTGATTTGGATGTGGTGAGAGTCAGTTCATTGGGTGATGTAGCTGGGGTATGGAGGTGGGTGAATGTGCAGTGGTAGTGAAGCAAAAGAGACATCTGTGGGTGTTGCTTGGTGTCAAAAGCTGGCAGTTGTTGCGTCCGGGGTTTAAATCATGGAAGCTGCTAGAGTTGTAGTGGAGGTGGTTCAGGAGGCCAGGGAACCTGACGCTGGGTGGGTGTGGTTGGGGTGCGGATGAGAACAGACAGACTTGCCTTTGGTGTGCCTTCGGCATGTCAGTGGTGCTCCCACGCAGTGCCCGCCATTAAGTAGGTTAAGCGGGAGGGTGGATCAGCTGGGAGATGGGAAGTAGGGAGTGAGAATGGTGCAATGGAGGGGGGAGGGGCTAGGGGGGCAGCAGGAAAAGGCCAAAAAAGGCCCAGGGAAAAGAAAAGGGGGCCCATTAAAAGGAAACAGTAAAAAAGGAAAAACAAGAATACAGGCAAAAGCAGAAAAAGGAACAGAAAAAGAGTAAAGGCAAAAGAAAAAAAAGCAGTAAAGAAATGCAGAGAGCAGAACAGCAGAGGAGCGGCATGCTCTCCTACTGGACCCCCAGGGACGAGGTGCAGGTGGGGACCTGTGGGTGACAGAGGGTGTCGAGCACCCAGACACAGGGGTCAGAGAACAATCAGAGGCAGCATTTAGCTGGTGAAGCTGTGTGGGAGGAGAGCAGTTCAACAGACTAGGTCGGTGTGCTTACTCTGCTTGCCGGGTAGCATCCGCCATTAAGTAGAGTGAGGGGGAGGGTGGGTCAGCTGGGAGGTTTAAAGCAGGGAGTGTGAACTGTGTAATGGAGGGGCTGCGGGGGCAGCAGTGGCAAGAAAATGCAGAAAGAGGCACAGGGAAAAAGAAAAGGGGCACAGAAAAAAGGAGCAGGAAAACAGGCAAAGAAAAGGCACAGAGAAGGAGAAAAGGCAAAAGGGAAAAGGCAGAGAAGAAATACACAGGGCAGAACAGCAGAAGGGCAGAATAGTCTTCCACTGGACCACGAGGGATGAGGCTGAGGGTGGAGGATGGCCTCCAACACCCTGACAGAGAGGTCAGAGCGCGCTCGGGCAGCACTTAGCTGGTGGAGCTGCAGAGGAGGAGAGCAGTTTCAGTGACTAGGTCAGTGAGTTTGCTCTTCGTGCCACACAACAGCTGCCAATAAGTAGGGTGTCAGCTGGGAGGCAAGAAGCAGGGAGTGGAAATGGCAAAGTGGAGGCGGGGGGTCTGCAGGGGCAGAAGCAGTGGGAAGAGGCCAAAGAAGGTGCAGGGGAAAAGAAAATAGGGGATAGAAAAACGAAACAGTAAAAAAGGAAAAACAGGAAAACAGGCAAAACTGAAAAAAGGCACAGAGAAGGAGAAAAAATCAAAAGGAGAAAAAGGCAGAGAAGAAAACCACAAGGCAGAACAGCAGAAGAACAGACTGCTCTCCCTCTGGACTACCAGGGATGAGGTGCAGGCGGGAGCCTGCGGGTGGAGGAGGGCCTCAAACAGTCTGACACAGGGGTCAGGGCGCACTCTGGAGCAGCAGTTAACTGGTGGAGTTGTGCGGGAGGGTAGCAGTTTCACTGACTAGGCTCGCTTCAATCAGGCTGCATGTAAGTCGTGTGTAGGCTTTGGAGCCTGAAACGCATCCACTCACTTCCTGCAATATGTCCGCCGAGCGTAATGCACAGCACATTGATGCAGCTGAAGCTTTGGGGGATTTTTCTCTGTCTAACTATCCACACCAACCACTATACTAAATTAGAACCATAACTCTAATGATGGGCTCATAAGTCATTATCTCTCAGTTAGCAATAACAAAGGTCCTCCGATGGATCTTTGGTAGAGTTAAAATGGGACTAAATATTTCATTTCATTTATTTCTTTATTCGGTTTTTAACAGGTCAAAAACCATAAAAGCAATTTTACAGATAAAAACGATTAATTCACATTTAAAAGTCAACAATTCAATACTAAAAACATTATCCAAAGGCAACATGGGGGACCCTAACCAATTTGCATAATACATAGATATTCTAGTTTATCCAAACTATTTATAATGTACAAATTCAGTCTATGTCTAAAAATGCATTTCAGGAATTTCTCTATGTATTTTGAGGTCCATTCCGTCTCTAAAAACTGCAGGTGTAACAGCGCTGGGCGGCATCTTCTAATACCCATCAATTTTAACAAGGGAATTAACCATGTCTTTCTTTGCCCGTCAAAATATTTGCAGAACAAAAAAGTTTGAATGGTTGCCTGCGCAGAAATTTCATCACATGGACATGGTGGTAATACTGAGTCCCAGTCGTTTCTCATCAGAAAAGCCACCAAGCGGTGGAGGAGATTTAGCCTGAACCTAGTCAGGAAAAATCTCTCAAAAGTTGTGAAATCGTGCGTCAAATACGGCTGTATAGACAAAGTAGTTTGGACCGCCATAGAATGTTGTACAGAAGTTTTAAAAGCTTCATTGGCGATACGCAATTCTTCTAAATATGCAAGGGACATCACTTTTACTGTTTTCCTTGATAGATCCCTGATTGAGCAGGGGTCAGAATAGTATTGTCTTACTCCTAGAGCATTTAAAAAGTTTCTTATATAGGACAACAATCCAATTCTGTGAGAATAATCCAGGGACATACAATCTGCAATTATTTGTTGAGTGAACAAGTTTTTTTCCGTCGACCAAATTCGATGACAAAGAAGAAGGGGTTGAATTTTGGCCATATGACAGGAGAGAGTGGACACGCTCTTTGGTACCGCTAGTAGAAATCTTAAAGAAGCATTCTCAGCCACTTGTAAAGCACTGATGTTCGCGTACCCCCCCACTCCAGCCCCATATAGGGCTATTGCCTAGCATTTGGCTCTATAAATCTTCAGCAGCTCCTCGGTGGCCTCTTGCCCAACTTTTGAGAAAAGTTTATATGGGCAGCAATGGCTCTCATAAAATGAATTTTGCTGGCATCAATCGCAGGTTTCCAATTCAATTTTTGATCAATGATAATTCCCAAGTAGGGGTATTGGTCTGTGGTTGCAAGTTTCTCCTTATTGCACGAGTTACTACTTGTGTAACGATATATCTGTAGGAGACATTAGTTAGTGATAGATTCCTTACCTTAGAATATCCCCAGGCGTCAGACAGGATCCAGAAATTTTTGGGTAGCAATACCCCTGCACGTCGGTAGGCTTCGTCCGCGGCTTCACGTCTGTCGTCGGCGTCGTTAGCGCCGGAATGACGTCGTCGGAGTACTTAGACGCCGCCCATGCGCGCTGACATCAGCTCTGATACACAGCTTTTCCGTGCCAGATACGCAGAGCCATGATAGAACCAACACTGGTGCCATGAAACTAGGGCCCTGAAAGGGGATGACCTTAACCCTAGATACCGGATCGCAGAACGGGGAGGATGGGTGTGTTGGTAAGGAATCTATCACTAACTAATGTCTCTTACAGATATATCGTTACACAAGTAGTAACTTGTGCATCTGAAAGAGACACGTTAGTGATAGATTCCTTACCTTAGAATAGATACCCCAGCAATACCAACCCCGGTGGTGGGTCTGCAAACCAATAATCACACCAGAAAGTCCTGGAGGACGTAACGGCCAAAGAAGCCATCCCTCCAGACTTGGCTGTCCAGGCAGTAGTGTCGTGCAAACGTGTGCAGTGAGGCCCACGTAGCTGCCTGGCAAATGTCCTGCGAGGCCACTCCTCGGCCCAGAGCAGTTGTAGTCGCCGTGGACCGAGTAGAATGAGCCCGCAATCCAGCAGGGGCATCCTTTTTAGCCATGGAGTAACATGCCTGGATACACAAGATGATCCACCGCGAGATGGTCCTCTTGTGCACCGCCTTTCCCTTCTTAGCGCCCACATAACCAAAGAAGAGTTGGTCATCCACCCGGAACTGGCGTGTGCGATCTAGATAATAAGAGAGCGCACGTTTTGGGTCCAGACGGTGGAGCCTCTCTTCCTCTTTCGAGGGATGCGGAGGCGGAAAGAAGGTGGGCAAAGTAATGGACTGCCCGATGTGGAAGGCCGTGACAACCTTGGGCAAGAAGGAAGGTCTTGTTCACAACACAACCTTGTCCGGATGAACAGAGAGGAAAGGAGGTGTAGAAGAAAGAGCCTGGAGCTCACTCACTCTCCTGGCAGAGGTGATGGCAACCAGGAAAGCAGTCTTCAGAGTAAGAAGATGGAGAGGACAGTTATGGAGCGGCTCAAAGGGAGCACACATGTGGGAAGTAAGCACAAGATTCAATTCCCACTGGGGCATCACGAAGGGAACAGAAGGGAACATGTCTGTGATGCCCTTCAAAAACCTATTTACAATGGGGGACTAAGAAGAATGCGGAAAGGGCAGAAAGGTACCCCTTGAGAGTGTCCAGCAGAGCAGAGCCCTGCTGGGCAAGAGAAAGAAGAAAGAGGAGAACCTCAGAAAGGGGTGCAAAGAGTGGGTCCACAGCCTTTGCTCTGCACCATGCCACAAATCTGTTCCACCGGCAGGCGTATACCGACTTTGTGGAGGGACGCCTGGCTGCCAGAATGATATCACAGACTTCGGGAGGCAAGTCAAATGGCCTCAACTGCCGCGGCTCAATCTCCAAGCTTGTAGGTGGAGACTGGACAGGTTCGGGTGCAGAACAGTTCCCTGCTGCTGCGACAGAAGGTCCTCCCGAAGAGGCAGACGAATCGGGGGATCGACTGACATGCTGAGTAGCTCGGGATACCAGTATCTTTGTACCCAGTCCGGAGCCACAAGGATAACCCTGGCCCGGTCGCGCCTGATCTTCTTCAGCACTCTGGGCAGAAGTGGTATAGGCGGAAAGGCGTACAATAGACCGCAACTCCACTCGTGTCGAAAAACGTCTCCGAGCGAGTGCCGCCTTGGAAATTCCAACGCGCAGAACTGATGACATTGCGCGTTCTCTTCTGTGGCGAATAGATCTAACCAAGGCTCTGCCCATTGGTGAAAGAGGCCCTGTGTCACGTCCGAGTTCAGATGCCATTCGTGATCCATCATGCACCGACGGCTGAGTTCGTCCACCCTGGCATTCAGAGAGCCTGCCAGGTGTTGAACCACCAGGGTCACGCCCTGATGTTCCAGCCACTGCCAGAGGCGCAGAGCCTCCTGGTATAGGGTCCACAACCCCACCCGCCCTGTTTGTTGCAGTACCACATGGCAGTGGTGTTGTCCGTGAACACCTGCACTACACTCCCCCGGACAGAGGGGAGGAATTCCTTCGGTGCTAGACAAATCGCCCGCAGCTCCAAGAGGTTGATATGGAGCCGGGACTCCGCTGGAGACCAGAGGCCTCTGATCTCCGCCTCTCCCATGTTTACTCCCCAGCCCTGGAGGGACGCGTCAATCACAACCACATGCTCCGGGTGGGGTAGGGAGAGGGATCTACCACTGACCCAATCGCGGTCCGTGAGCCACCACTGCAGTTGTCTTGCAGTGCCCTCTGAGATCAAGACATGATAGGACAAGTTGCCCTGATGCTGGGCCCACTGAAACTTCAGGTCCCACTGCAGAGCCCGCATCTGCCACCGGGCATGATGCATCAGAACGATGCTTGAGGCCATCAGCCCCAGAAGCCATAGCTTCAACCTGACCGAAACTCGGCATAAAGGCTGGAAGATTGGAATCAGAGCCTGTATATCCCGAACCCGCTGTTCGGGTGGGTAAACCCGAAACTGCGCAGAGTCGAGAACCGCTCTGATGAAGAGGAGCTTCTGAGAGGGACACAGGTGCGACTTCAGCACGTTGATGGAGAACCCCAGCAAGTGCAGGAGGTCGGCCATAGTCTGGAGGTGGCTGACGACTGTCTGGGGCGAGTCCGGCTTCAACAACCAGTCGTCGAGGTAGGGGAAGACTGACAACCCTAACCTGCGCAGATGAGCTGCGACCACCGCCATCACCTTCGTGAACACCCGTGGGGCGCTGGTAAGGCCGAAGGGGAGCACGGTAAACTGAAAGTGCTCATGGCCTACCGTGAACCGCAGGACGGGGATGTAAAAATAAGCGTTCTGCAAGTGCAACGCTACCAGCCAGTCTCCAGGGTCTTGGGCAGCTAAGACCTGAGCCAAAGTCAGCATCTTGAGCTTCTCCTTCCGGAGGAAGCCGTTGACATTCCGCAGGTCCAAGATAGGGAGTAGGCCCCCTTTGCCCTTCTTGGGTGCCAGAAAGTAGTGGGAGTAACAACCACACCCTACTTCCGGCCCAGGAAAGGCACTCGATGGCCCCCTTGGCCAAAAGGGCCGTGACTTCCTCTTGCAGAAGTTGCAAGTGATCCCCCGACACGTGGTGGAATTGTGGTGGCATGGCTGGAGGGGTCGCCTCAAAGGGAAGGGAGTAGCCCCTTTGGACGATTTGCAGCACCCACCTGTCCGACGTGACAGTGCGCCAGTGGGAGAGGTGATGGCGAACTCTGCCTCCCACCGGCGTCTTATGGGCCCGAAAACTCAGACTAGGAAGGTTTTGAGGCGGGTGCTGCGGAGGGAGGTGTGGACTGGCCTCGCCGTTGTCCCCGACCGCCGCCACGGTGGTTTCCACGGCCGCCACCGTGCTGTTGAACATTCTGCGGCACGTGGCTGGCAGCACGTGTGGGGGCGCCCCTTCCTTGGCCACGATAGGAGCAAAAGGCACCTGATTGCTGGCGTGTGGCCGAGAGGCCCAAGGACTTGGCCGTAGCCCTGGAGTCCTTAAAACGCTCAAGCGCATGGTCTTCCTTGTCGCCAAAGAGGCGACGGCCATCAAACGGCATGTCCAGAAGTGTGGCCTGGACATCGGCCGAAAAAGTTGGCAGACCTCAACCAGGCATGGCGTCGAACTGCCACCGTCGTTGCCATTGCCCTTCCCCGTGAGTCCGTGGTATCCAGCCCACACCGGATAGAATATCGCGCTGCTTCTCGGCTTCCACAAGGGTTTGGGCGAGTTTAGCCCGGACCTTCTCCGGACAATGTGGCAGCACGTCCGCGACCGCGTCCCACAGGGTGTGGGTGTAGCGGCCCAAGAGACAGGCGGTATTGACAGACCGCAGCCCTAAGCTTAGGGACGAGAACACCTTCATCCCGAACTGCTCATATCTCTTGGATTCCCGATCGGGCGGAGCCAACGGGAATGCGGTCTGGGGAGTGGAGGCCTGGATAACCAGACTCTCGGGGGTGGGATGGGTGGACAAAAAGCAAGGGTCGCCCGGGGCCGGGCGGTAGCGTCTGGCCACGTTCCTATCCACAGGCGGACTTGTGGCAGGCTTGGACCAAGTGCCCACAAGAACGTCACATAAGGCCTCATTGAACGGCAGCAGAGGCTCGCTGGAGCTTGTCTGCGGTTTGAGGACCTCAGTGAGGAGGTTAGTCCTCACTGCCGCGACGGGGAGCTCAAGGTTTAAGGCCTTGGCCACCCTCGTCAACACCACACTATAAGTAGACCCCTCCTCCAAAGCCACGGTCGGAGGGGAGACAAATCCAGTGTCTGGCAAAGTGTCAATACCACTGGCCTCCCCATGCTCATATGTCCAGTCCTGTTGAGAATGGCACTCCAGTGCCAGAGAGTCCTCAGACCCCTCCCAATCTCCCTCGTCACCTGCTTCCTGTAAAGCAGGATTAACAGATGGGGCCTCCTTATGGAAATAAAAATCTCCAAAGGCCATCGGAAGCGGCGGCCAGCAGTGCGGTTCCGGCGCCAGAGTCAGACCGAAGGGAACATTAGGGACAGCGTCCACAGTGGGCGCCGGGGGCGACACCCGTTGGGCCGGCGCCGGTGAGGTTGTGAGTTCGACCGGTGATGACCCGGATCCGGAAGCGGATCCGGTGAGGTCCTGCGGCGCTGGGACCGAAGTCGCCGGCGGCGTCGGGTCCAAAGCACCCGACAGCGTCGGGCCGAAGCGTCCGACCCGCTAGGGCCTCCAGCCGGCACCGTTGGGCCCAGAGGCACCATGGAACCCGACTGAGGAGGGAGGGACCTCATGGCCATGAGGTACCGCTCGATCTCCCCCGGCGTCGCGCCGTGCCCAGGGACCCGAAGGTGTGGGGCAGGCGGCGACACTTGCGACTCCCTTGGAGCCGCGTGGGCGGTGTCGTCCGAACCGCCGGCCGCATCGTGCGAGCGTTGGGGTGGGTCAGAGGAGCGATGACGTCTCTCCGACCTCTCATGCCTCTTACCTGAGGACTTGGATCCTGACGACCGATGTCCACTCCCGGAGCTGCGATGACCCCGACCCCGCGACCGGTCCCTCGACCTCCCGTGGGACCGGGACCGGGACCTGGAATGGCGCGGGCCGACTGCCAGAGCTCGAGTTGCTTGCGGGACCGCTCCCGCCTAGCTTTAGACGTCAGGGCCTGGCAGTTGGAGCAGGTGCGGTCGTCGTGGTCGAGGCCTAAACACTTCAGGCACTGCGATGGGGGTCCGTAACCGACATCAGTCGGTCGCACTTCAAACAGGGTTTGAACCCGGGCATCCCTACCGGCACCGATCGAGTCAAAGACTCGAAGAAAGAAATGATCAAAAAGATCAAAAAGTTCAGTCAAAAAATGACTAGGGGTAGAGCTTCTCCGGATCTGCTCTAGCTGGCGCGGAAAAAAGAAGAACTGACGTCAGCGGGCATGAGTGGCGTCTAAGTACTCCGACGACGTCATTCCGGCGCTAACGATGCCGAGGACGGACGCGGAGCCGCGGATGACACCTACCGACGCGCAGGGTTATTGCTACGCAAAAATTTCCGGATCCAGTCTGACGCCTGGGGATATTCTAAGGTAAGGAATCTATCAGTAACGTGTCTCTTTCAGATAAGGTAGATATCTTTAACCCTTTTTTTCCCTAATCCAGCTGTCATTACAAAAGTTTTTTTAATGTGTATGTGTAAATCTAGTTTTCCCATATAATCGGAATATCTATCCAAGGCCTTCTGGAGTTCACGCGGGGTGCTGGACAGTATCACTGCGTCATCCGATTAGAGCAGAGAGGGAATCCGACAATTCTTTACTTGTGGAAGATCCTGGCCCCCCCTCAGCATGGCCTTCTCCAGGATATTAGTCTAGAGTGTAAAGAGAAAGGGGGCCAGGACACAACCTTAGTGAACTCCTCGCTCCACCCTAAACGGCGCGGACAGCTCACCTTTTACCCCAAATCTCACCCTCGCGGAAGCGTTGGAATATAGTTCTCGGAGAAAATCCACCAGCAGCGAGTCAACCCCCATTTCAATTAATACAGACCAGAGTTTAGCATGGGAGATACAGTCGAATGCTGTGGACAGATCGACAAATACCATGTATAATCTGCCCGACTTGGCTCGTACGTATTTGCACAGTAGCATAGTCAGATTCAGGTCTTGTTCAGTTGTTCCGAGGCACTCCTGAAACCCAAATTTGAGGTCTTAGAGGACCCTACCGTCGCCCGCCCACTGCTGGAGACGCTCAACGACAATTCTACCTGCCACTTTCCCCAGCGAATCCAGCAGTGAGATCGGCAGGTAACAGGTTACCTATGATGGTCCCCCTTCTTAAAGATAGGGACCATAATTGATTTGGTCCACGAGTCCAACAGCCCCACCTCCGTCGCAGCCTTAAATACCCTAGTCAAAAGTGGGGCCCACAGATCCAGGTTAAGTTTAAATAGCTCTATCGGAACCCCATCTGGGCCAGGAGCCTTTCCGTTTTTATTTGCTGTTAGGGCGTGGAGAACCTCATTTATAGTAAATTCTAGCGAAATTGGGTAACTCACTTCGGGTAGGCACCTACGGGAGCCTAGATCTTCTCCCATGTTCTCTAAGCCTTTCTGGAAAATTTTTGTGAAATGTGCCACCCAAACTGATTCATCAGTCACCACGTCTATCATCGGGAGATTGTTAAGGTCAGCTAGATAGGGGGATTTAATCACTGTCCAGAAAACCGCACTGTTTTTGTCCATGCAACTATTATGGAGCTGAACCCAAAGTGCCTGTTTTAATTCTGCTTTCCTCTCTTTTAATGCGTTATTATATTCCCTCCTAAGGATAGTTATTTCCTGTGCCACTCGGTTTGGTTTTTGTAATGTTTTTTTTTAAATTAGAGTGCGCTGCTGTGCATCTGTCGTTGAACCACCCTACTTTCCTCGGGTGATTATTTTTTGACACAACCAGAAGTGATTCTTTAATTATTTTTAAGATTACCCCGAAGTTGCTCAATACTTCCTCGTTAGTACCTAGCGGGTCTAGTAAGCATTTAACAATTGGGGGGTAGGCTATTTTTATTACTTTTTCCGTTATCACTGAAGGGTCTATCTTAGCCCATTTTATGGAAAATCCATTAACTCTATCTAAGTGCAGTGCATTCCGGCTTAATGTACTGGCTATACTTTGCCCGAAGTGATGGTGAAATGGGCAGAGTTCCGGGCTGAGGTCACAATGATCGCTTAATGTATTAATTAGTGTGGCAAAAACCATTACACGATTGACTAAAACATTTGAAATTAAAATGTAGTCTATCGTGGTCTCACTACCCCTCCCCAAAAAGGTTGGATCCAGCTGCTGGCGTGTATCGTTCATTTTATTGGCCATTACTAGATCCAAATCGGAGAGGATTTCGTTTAGGTACCTTCCGATATTCGTTTGATTAAAGTGGGCTATGGGTTCCTCATTCTCATCCACTAGCCTGTAGAGATTACTTTTACTAAGTTGACATGGGTGTTGATTAAAATCGCCCCCCCAGATAATAGTTGTCCCTGCCCTCTCTCCAGAGGCCCTCGTCAGGGAGGATACTTTCTCATGAACTCTACTCAGAACCTTCCGCAGCTCTCCTTCTAGTAGGTTATTATAGAAATTTTGCAGAAGGACAGTGTCCTTGCTGATAAAGCAAAGACTAAGTAACTGAAAATTTGCTTCTAGTTCTACTGCTGTTATTTTTACTCCCCCTATTGTATTTGCTATAAAGATACTTAGACCGCCTTTAGCTCTGCCAGATACTACGGCTAACACAGGAGTAAAATAGGTCTTGTAGCCTACCAGGTGGATTTCCTTCGTAGACCAGGTTTCTTGAAGGCAAATGATGTTGTGTTTTTGAAGAAAGTACAAGCCAGTCCCATCTATTACCTTAGAGCGGAGACCGGCTATGTTCCAGAAAAGAAACTTTAACGGGGGCGTTCTGTGCCTAAAGTATTATCCACAACCGGGGTAGGAGAGACCATATGTGCGACATTTGTCATATTAGGTTCCTCCGTGTTTTCTCGGGAAGTAATATACGAATCAGCACGCAAGGGCGTTAAAAGTTTATTACCGGTTGCTATACTCAGTCTACCTGAGTCTGGGTGGTTTAATTTAGGCGAGAAGATTTCAACCCCCTCTGGAATGGACTTGATTTCTGCCATGCTCATTGTTTGAAATTCTGGTGTTTTAAACTGTACGCAATTTGTAGTGTCCCCAATGGTCTGTTTACGAAGTCAATCAACTCCTTCCAGCCCAGATAACATTGAAAAATGATTAAACATAGGGATGTTGAAGCCCAAGCTTTCTGTGCTCAGTCCAAAGGGGGCCGAGATCTTAGAGGGTGTGGTAGCAGGGACTGAGGATAGAAGTAACTTAAATCATGTGTGGTGATAGCTTCCCTGCTACCCATGTTATACCACTCAACAATGTATCTCACAGCTCTACGGTCTTTAAAGTTAACAATAACAGCATCCCCCTTTCTATCCTTTGGGCGATTCTCCACCCAGCCCAGTCGCCTTACGTTGAGGATTTCTCCATTTATGTATGCAGTTAATGGTCTATTGTTACTCAACCAATAAATCACTTTATTTTTCAATTGTCGATGATCCTCTGTTATTTCCTCTCGGAGTTCCGGCACCCCTGCCAAGACCACAACGTAGGATGCGGCCTCAGGTGGAAGGTCTATTCTTATCTGATTCGCTCTTTGCTGCTTAAGGGTGGGAAGTCCTGTGACTGTTATATCCAAGGTTCCCTGTTTGTTAACCATCCCTTCCGTACTATCTCCCTTTTTCGTAATGGGGGGTTTAGCTATGGCCTGAAGGACAGAAATATTCTGGGCTAAAAAAAGGCGTAGAATCCTTGTTAGATGGTATTAAAGCTGGTCTCTGCCCTGAATGAGAATTATTCAAAGGATCAGTGCGTTTCAGTGTGGCTAAATCATCTATCAACTCTGTATGCTTTGCCATCTCCTTTTCTATAGACCCCAGTTGCGTACCCATTCTTTTGACTCTCTCAATCAAGGGCAGCATTAACGATTTAAGCAGCTGCTCCTGTTTCTCCATTAGGTCCTTGACAGAGAGGGAGGGTGGGAGGTGCGGATCTGGAGTAATCTTAGGTGCTATTGATCTACCGTTCCCCCCGGGGCTATGAGATGTTTTAGACATTTTAGCACTTTTACCGCCCTTGCTGTACTGCCCCCGCTTCCTCTTTTTTGTGGTACAGCGTATGTCTGAGGTATTAGAGCATGTACTAACTTTGGGAGGTGACCTATTTATGGTTGCAGTCAATTCTAACTCAGAAGAGATGTCTCGTGATCTTTCTAATATTAAATCATTTATGTTTGACTCAGGAGAGGGTGATTGGGTTTGTTGCAGAGGGGAAAGGTCACCGGTACCTTGGGTGCATTGAGATCGGGGTTGATCGGTTTCTGCTCCGTGTCTAGGGGGAGTAACTGCCAGATTAATAGTACCCAAAGATGATCGTTTTTGTTCATGATTTCCAGGGAAAGACGTTTTTCCGCCAGGGCTATTTCTTTCTCCAACATGGAAGCAGCCCTGATGATAAATCCGTCTAAAGTCCCCCTTACTGACTCCCCCCACCAGGGAGGACCTACCCAAGCTACTACGAAAAGTCATGCTCCCTGGATGCTCTCTGGGGTGTTTATAGAACACAGAACTAGTGGGTGAAAAAACGGAGTGAAAAGTATTAAAATTTCTAAATACTCTGCCACTTACTACTAGGAATCAATTAACACTAGGTAGGGGCGTAAAAAATGGAGCCTAATAATAATATCAACAGACGCTGGCTCATTTGAAAATGAAGCAGTGTACCTCACTTCTAATATCCTGAGTCAAATGTTACTCTCCTGGCCCAGCCCAGCCTCGTTCAGCCACGGATGGCCACAGACGACCTGCCCTTTGCCCGGGCTCAGCCCGGCTCACGCCCGCCCGCATCCTTAGTGCACGTGAATGAGGGTGACTAAATGAGGAGGTAGAGCGGTAAGAGGACCCAGGTGTGCCCGTTGACTCTTGCGCTAGGCAACCTGGTCCTCGTAGTCCCGCAGTTAGGTCCGAGTATCATCCCCAAATCGGCGTTATCTCCAATGTGGCAGGCAGGCGAGTTATCTCTAATGTGGCAGGCAGGCGAACAGGGATATATCCACCAAGTGTCTCTGGCCTTGAGCGGCACCCGCGAAGTGGGGGCCGTGAGGCGCTATGTAGTGCTGGGAGGCAGGGTGGGAAGAGGACCCAGGTGCGCCCGTTGACTCTGGCGCTAAGCAATCTGATCCTCGCAGTCCTGCAGTTAGGTCCGAGTATCAGCCCCGAATCGGCGTTATCTCCAATGTGGCAGGCAGACAAGTTATCTCCAATGTGGCAGGCAGGCGAACAGGGTTAAATCCACCAAGTGTCTCTGGCCTCGAGCGGCTCCCGCGAAGCGGGGGCCGTGAGGCGCTATGCAGTGCTGGGAGGCGGGGCGGGAAGAGGACCCAGGCGCGCACGTTGACTCTGGCGCTAAGCAACCTGGTCCTCGCAGTCCCTCAGTTAGGTCCGAGTATCAGCCCCAAATCGGCATTATCTCCAATGTGGCAGGCAAGCGAGTAATCTCCACTGTGGCAGGCAGGCGAACAGGGCTAAATCCACCAAGTGTCTCTGGCCTCGAGCGGCACTAAATAATGAAAGATGGATACTTTTTCTCCACCAGGACCTGTAATGAAGAAATAAGCTAAACACTTGTCATCATAAACATTTTCCAAATAACTCAGCAACTCAGTAATAAAGGCAGACACTCTCTTTATATTAGATTTCTTGTTATTTCATAAATTAATGGTCAAGCACAAAATACAGATTGGAACATAATTTCTTTGGCTCGTGAAATACAGACTGACTAGCATCACAATAATTGCAACAATCAATCATGAGACAGCAGAGCAACAGGTGAAGATGAGAGAGAGAGAGAGAGAGAGATAAAAAAAACATCAGCGAAACATAGGTGCACTTACGAAAAGAATTACTAATGCACAGCGTGCAATCAGTCTGAAAAGCTAACCCCACGGGGGGGTGGAGACAGAATAAAATGATATTAGCATTTCTCATTATGTTCAACTAATAAAATGAACTTTCGTGTTTTGTGCACATTTTTCTGTTGTACACTTCACATGTTGTATTAGTAATTCTGCCTGTTTTATTAAAAAGCATGCATTATGGTAGATTTCATTGAGCAGATTTTCTTTATGAAAATCGTGCTCCATCAACATCGTAGAGCCTAAGCCTCCGAAATCCTAGACCTCATACACAGTTTCCCTCCAAAATGGCAGCTGAGCGTAGTGTGCTGTACATCACATGTACACCGGGTGTTGCTGAATGCCTGACTGAGCCACCACGGTAGCGTGAGTGCAAGACCCAAAAGCGAGACACAACTAATGGCAGTAATTTTCAAATTGTCATGCAAATAGTTACTTGCCCGCAGCACTCCAGTTGTCCAAGGCGTGCGCCACGCAGGAGCAGCACTTTGGTAATCACAGGCAGGTGCAGATTCGATACAATAACACTCCAGCTGTAACTTACACTCACACGTTAAAGCTCCCTGCGTATAGAGTGCTCATGACCAATTTATAGTATACAAATGAAGAATAGACTTCACTCCATATAATTGAGCCACTTCTTTATGGGAGTGACAGCAACATATGACCACCTCCCATGCTAGCCAGAGAAACTGTTAGACATGGAAGGCTGCTCTTCAAACAATGCTTGGGACCCACATAACAATCTGCTGTTGAATAACAGTCTCCAACTGAAAATGGAACGGAATCGGGCATTCAGCCGAGAGGCAAAAAGGTCAATTGACATGTTGCCAAAAGATGGAGGAAAAATGATTGAACACTGAAGGATGCAGATGCAGTCGCTTGCGTCTTTAAGAAGTCTGGAATACCAATCCACTGTGACATTCATATTTTCTGGAAGGTAAACTGCTCTGACAGAGAGAGTCTATTGAAGTCAGTACTCCCAAAGATGTTTGGCAAGATCTGCAAGAGATTTGGATCTTACCCCCACAATGTTTTCTATATCTGACCAGTGACAGATTGTCCGTTCATAAGAGAAGGGTGCATTTTGAGCAGTCTTTTGTAAAGGACTGGATGGCAAAGGTTGCTGCAAGCATCTCTACGGTGTTAATGTGCAAGAATGACTCCTGAAGAGACCATGAACCTCTAGTCAAGAATTGACCACATCTTGCTCCCCAACCTGTCTGACTTGCATCGGACTCTAAGACAAGATCTGAGGCGGCAGAGAAAATAGTTGTCCTGTTCCAAGTATTTAAGTGAATCAGCCACCAGAGAAGCTCTTCCCTGAATTTTGTAACTATAAAAACAGGATCTGATTAGGCTAGGCCTTTGCAGCATTTGCAGGAGTACACAATGTATTTTCACTCTTTGAAGGGCATGATAATGAAGCAGGACAAGAAATATTGCTTGAATCGAAGAAGCCAGAAGACCCACAAGGCGGGAAACCTAGGCAAAGGAGAACGTCTTGAAAAAGATGCAAGTGAGAGAGAAAAATACTTTTGTCCTGGGATATGACCAGAAAATCTTTGAGGGGCATGATTAGTCTGATCCCCTGTGCCCTAAGGAAGGTTACCACCAATTTGAAAATCTTGGCGAAACACCAAGGAGCTGAGGATAGGCCAAAAGGAAGAGATTTGAAGCAGAAGAAGGAAGGGCCCCATTGAAACTGGAGATATTTCATGTGCGAAGAATGAACCGGAACTGTGAGGTAAGGGTCCAGAAGATCCAATATTACCAGCCAGTCATCCTGGAACAGTATGTCTCTTAGGTAGAGAATAGTCTCCATTCTGAAGTGATGATAAACTAGAAAGTTGTTTAAGAGGCAAAAAATGTTCTCCTTTTCCTGGACCAAGAAGATGGTACTGAGGAAATTGTGGGGTGGCAAGTAGCAGCTACTGCTTTTAAGCAGCCAGGTAATGCTGAAGCCACAGGATACAGAGTAGCAGAGAAATATGCTACTGGACGTCTGCTTAATCCATGCCTTTGAGTCAATAGTGAAAGTGCACAACCTTCTCATTCACAACAGAACAGTGCAAATTCTTTTCAGGCATGCCTTAAGCAGGGGCCTCACACAGACAATTTCTTAATTTCACAAATGCTTCCACGCACTCATCATTTCAGACAATCGGATCTTTTGCTCTTTTCCAGGTCAATTGAATCAATGGTTTAGCCAGCAGCGAAAATCCAACTATCCAATTCCTACAGTACCCTACTACTCCAAGAAACAGTCTCCTCTCTTTTTGTGTCTGAGGAAGTTGTATTTGCTTGATTATCTTTATTCTCTGTGGGGTCACTTTACTAACTCCTCTTTCTATTTTGTGGCCTTAATATTTAACTTCTTGCTGACAAAACTGTAATTTCTCTGGAGACACTTTGTGTCCTCCTTCGGCCAAATGGTTCAGTAATGCAATTGTAGGCTCTGTGAAGGGTTTGAGGGGGAGCAGGATAGTGGCGCTCAACCAGGCAATTGAAAATGATGTGGTTAATTGAGGAATAAAATGTATTACCGGTGCTACCAGTGCAGGGGAGGACCCTAAACACCTGTGTGAGTTAAGGGCAAAAAGCCCCTAACACTGCAAATCATACAATAGGTACTTATTAACGGTGCTACCAGTGCAGAAGAGGTCCCTAAACCCCTGTGTGAGTTAAGAGCAAAAAGCCCCTAATACTTCAAATCATACAATAGGCACTGGACACACGTATAGGCTAAACAGTTTAGATACAGTAAAGTAGTTAATACGAAAGTCGACACCGGTAGTTTCAATGAAAGTTGCTTTATGTAGATAATATTATTAGAAGGAACACAATGCCAGTCAAGTGTTTCGTCACAAGGTCTTAGCCTGTGAATCTTCAGGGCTCGAAATAATACAATGAAAAGAAAACACAGTCATGCACAGCCACAATATTATCATGAGGATGTTGTGCCGTAGAAAAAAATACAAGAGGGCGATCACACACAACACCCTAATAATTAGTGGAAACCCAGGATCATGTTGTACATAGATGTACAACATGATCCTGTGTTTTTCACGTAACCTTGCACCATCCTCCCGAGACAGTCCCTCGTTGGTTTCTCAGACGCGCTTTTACATTGATGGACCTGAGCGTTTATCCCGTTTTTTTACTTTTTCTGCTTTACACACTGATACCCCTTTGGTTATCACTCTAGCGTTTCGGTCACGCCCAACATTAGCATGTAAGGCGTCTGCAGTGTTTTTTAACTCACTTCCTGTACACTCCGTGAATGGCTTACTTATCACCTTCGCCTTTCAACTCACTTCCTGTACACGCTGTGAATGGCTTATTTATTGCTCTAGCCTTTCAATCATGCCCCCTTATTAAAGATCACTTCTGCGCCAAACTCAGCCTCACACTCTCTCCGAGGCGAGATGAGCATTGACAGGACCCGGCAACCCGAGGTAACTCTCTACCCGCTACTTTATACTGCTTGCAGGTCCCCCTCATGTGGCTTTGTATTAGCTTTAACCCGCACTCACATTCTCTTTCTCTTCAGGCCCTACTTGAACACGGACGCACCTGCTCGTGTTCTTCGAATTCATCAAGAATGCCCAACCCGCAACATACATTAAACCAGCAAACCGCGGTGGAATTATCACCGGTACATCAGTGAGTTCCGACATCATTAGCTGTGCCATTTTGCTTTTTGACCGTTGGCCCAGGCTTTTCCATTTATAATCTTGTTAAACTTAATGCGGGTTCTCCGTGGCTTCTTTCTCCTGTTTGTAGATTCCCGCACTCCGCCATTGCATGTGATGCGTTGTCACGATTACATTTCTCAACACCCTACCGTGCATGTTTTCAATCACCCTCCTTTTTGCCACTCCGCCATTTACAGTTCCCCTCAATATGTTTTGCGCCAACTAGGATCATGTTATGGGTGGTCTACATGACTACATGAGATATTTTGTTATGTTGTGATTTAAGACATCAAAATGCTCAAATTGTTTGCCGTTCTCAATAACTGAATTATTTAGCATCCAGCAACCATTCTTGAATCTAGACCTTAACGATATAAAATGTGATTACTTTAGCCCATGAAATCGTATTTCACTGTCACATCCTCTTTTGACTAGGCTGGTGTGACATCAGCAAGAACAATTTTAAATGTCACGTTTCTCTTCACACTTGATCACGCAATAATTTTTAAATATAACGATCTCGCTAGTTGTGTGCTTTTCGATATGCTGCATTTGTGACGTCTTTTCATTTTGACCTTTAACAATGCTCCACTAGATAATGACATTTCCTTTACCCTTTCGGCATAACAATTGCTCGTATTGTTTTTTTGGTATCAGACCATTTCGAATAGTCCATCAAAAGAAGTTACTTACTCAACCTATAAATAAGAATGTGCGTTCACAACAGGAATGATCTGTACTGAATGTTTTTATCTATGATTCCTTTTCCAATTAGTTTCACTATTGTGATTCGGGTTGCTCATTATGTTTGCAACCACCCACGTTTTTCACCACAAGACCTTTTTCTTATTGAGGCTTTTAGGGTATCCACTAATTATAAGGGTGTTATGTGTGATCACCCTCTTCTATTTTTTTTTCTACAGCACAACATACTCATGTTAATATTGAGGTTGTGCATGACTGTGTTCTCTTTTCATTGTATTATTTCCAGCCCTGAAGAGTCAAAGGCTAAGACCTTGTGATGAAACATGTATCAGCTGGCGTTGTTTTCCTTCTAAGAATATTATCTATATAAAACAACTTGCAGCCTATACGTGTGCCCAGTACCAGTAATGCAAATGTGCCAGTGACACAATCTTCTTGTGATTTTGATGCCACCAGTAGGTCATCAATGTATTGAAGTCAAAAGAACAATCCCCTTGGGAACAAATATTCAACCACAGCAACTGATTCTCACATCCATCACCAAACTAAATATCAGTCAGCAAGAGTTAACCAAACACAGAGGTGCAAATTAAATGAACTAAAAAATCAAGTCAGAAAACGTTTTTTCCTTTTTCAATTTATTAAAATGATATATGTACATAAATAGCTGATCACAGAGTTAAATACTATACATTTTATGGGAAATTTTAATACTCAAATGTGCCATTCAATTAAAAACAAATAATCATAAATACAGAAACAAGTTAAAAAAACACACAACAGCAAGTGGGGAAAGAAGCAAGACATTTTTTTTTCAAATCAAGAAGACTCCCACCATGATATCTCACTAGCACTCAGACAATCAGACCTTCAAGCATACTTCCAAATAGCGACAGAGGGCAAACATGCCTCAGAGTAGAGTTACTGAACCAGGACTGAATTTCTGGGCATGACCAATGTTTCTAGACACTTTTTCAGGATTTGATTAAAATCGAGGGGATCCCTGTATACCCTTGAGGAACTAGGGACCATGCCAAGTCACGTTCTTCAAACCTAAAGGCGAACAAATATTGGCTGTCCGGGTACAAAGGAATAGAGAAAAAGGCTTGGCATAAATCAATTACTGTAAACCACCCTGCATTCCAGGGTATCTGATGAAGGATCACTGCTGGATTTGGCACTAATGGACAATAGGGCACTACAATTTTGTTGATCTTTCTCAAATCCTGCACTATCCTGTATTTTCCGCTAGGCTTTCTAGGTCCCATTATTGGCGGATTACAAGGACTTTTAAAGAACAAATGAAGGAGTATTACCCGATGAGAGATGAAGGCTTTCCAAACGTGGAAACAGTGTTCCTTGTTAATAAACCCCTCACTCGCCACCTAGTGGTGACTTGCTTCATCATCGGGGCCCACCCAAGTGGCCTAGCGTCACTTGGGTGTGCTTCCACACCTGAGTTACAGTGGAGCAGGTCGTGAAGTGTGGATGCAAACAAAAAAAGTGTGAGTGTTAAAAATTGTCCTGGTTTATGACTTTATTTTACAATTTTATTAAAAAAGCAACTGGACAATGTTAAAATATAGGTGAGATACTGGAAGGGGAGTTACGACCTACGTATCTCAATTATGTGTTGGTCCAACACATAATTGAGATACGTAGGTCGTAACTCCTGTAAAAATCCCACACTTCTGGATTCACTGTGGTTCTCAACTCTTCTGGTAAATCACTTTCAGTCATCAATGAAGACACCTCATCTACTTCAGAACCTTGTTTAGTGAACATCATTTTATATATAACATCTTCATTAGGGGTTTGGAAAGCGACACCATCTGGTGTACAGTAGATCATGTATTTCATTTTGCACAATAAGGGCCAGATGTAGGTAAATACATTTACAGATTCTAAAATACCGAATTGTACCGATTCGGTATTGTAGAATGGGTAAATGGTATGTAGGTATTCATTCAGTAATTTTTACTGAATCAGTACAATTCGGTATTCCCCATTCATTACTATGGCTCTGGAGGCCCATAGGAATGAATTGGGAATACCGAATCAGTAAGTATCAAATCGGTAAGAGGGGGTAAACCTGCAAGGGTGAAAGGGTGTCACAGTGACACCCTGTTGCACCCCTGAATAGTGCATCGGTGCACATGTGGCACACATACATGCCCTAAGGGCATGTATGTCTGCCACATGGCACTGTTACAAAAGCACAAAATTGCTTTTTTAACGTTTTTCGTTATTTACCACCAACTTGTAGTTGGTGGTAAATAACGAATCCTTACAAGTGAAAAGAACTCATTAGAGTGCTTCCTTCATTAAGGATTGGGTAATTTACCGATTCGGTATTTAAGAATTCAGTAATTTAACGATTCCTTAAATTACCGATTCGGTAAATTAATGAATCGTTAAATTAGGCCCCTACATCTCAAATGCCTAATACCGGTCGGTATTAGGCTTCCTACATCTGGCTCTAAATCTATTCCCAATAGATTTACTGGACTGGAATCACAAACTACAAACCAATGCATATCTTTAAAATTTCCAATATGTACTTCCATTGGTTTTGTGGTCGGGGTGCTAATCTGTTGATTTGACACTCCTACAACTTGGATAGATTCTCCCGAGAGGGGTAGGTTTGGGATGTCTGCTGTTCTCACAGCAGACCGGTTAGCACCAGTATCCAATAAAAAAGTGATATCACTAGATTCCACTTTCCTATCAATTAATAGACCTGACTGATCTACCAGCAAGGATGCGCCAAGCACGCACTCCTCTTCCTCCCCCCTCAGGCACCGTCGTTTCACAAAGTCCATCCTGACATCATCGTTCTGTAAAAGTATTGTGTAACCACAGAATTCTTCTTACCAATTTCTCCTTGAAATCCGGTGTTTACACTGTATTTTTCAGTGTTCAAAAAGTTTGGCATAGTTGCTGGTGGCACCTGATACTGTGGAGTAACTACCTGCTGCGGCTGATTTATAACCACTTCATTCTGCATCTGTGGATTTGAATTTTGATTTGGCCCATTATTATTCTGAACGTTCTTCCACTCGTTCTTCCAATGTCCAAGCTTTCCGCACGCATGACAAGGAAACTACTTCTTTACTTCCTCTGTATTCATTTGTCCTCTTACTTTACCGCTATTCGCCACTTGATCATTCTGATTCTGCTCTTTCACCTGATTATCAGTCTGAGTATTCAATTTATTCTCCTGCTGTTCTGCCAATTTCACTTGTGTCCACATCATTTTTTATTTTAGCTTTCTATGCCTCACCTCAATATCATCTCAGCAATACTTGGCATAGTTCAAATTTTCGTCGATCGTCTTGCTCTGCCAGCACAACATGTGCTGCTGAATCATCTGACTAATCTCTGGTTTCAGACCATACAACAAACCGATACACAAAATGTCCCATATCCTTATCACCAATGTTCACAAAACCACTATACTGCTTAAACACTTGCAATAACGGCTCATTATATGCATATACAGACTCATTTGGCTCTTGAGTTGTTCTATCTATCTTTACCCAATCTGTTTCTTTAGGATGGATTTTCCCTTTCAGAATAGTAATTACTTGGTGATATTTCTTCATCACCTCCTTTGAGGGTGCTCCTGTTTTCAGGTCTCTAGCATACTCTTCACTTGGCCAATCAAATTTGATCTTATACTCTGTCCATAAGTAAATAGGTACCACAATATCAAATAAACCATCCAGATCCTTCAACAGAACCTTCAAAACATTCACAAATCTTTCAACCTGTTTGTACCATTCAATGAGTTTCTCCCTTATCCTAGGGAAATCGTTTGTAAATGACAGAATATCCTGTCTGCTCCATGGAACATGAACATACCCACCACCAGGAACCTCTCTCATGGGACACAATATCTCAGCTTTTTCTGATTCTTTGAGCAAGAATGCAGATGATGCTCCCTTTGCTTGTGCTTCCTCCTTTTCTCTTGTCCACCTAGTTCTCCACTTGACAATGTCTCCCCACTTCTGCACAATGTTCATTAACTCTTTTATCTGTAATATTTTTACAGACACATTCATATTCTACAAATCTTTGTCAGTAAACTCCACTCAATATGGTTTCTGTAATAATGTTGATCTCCCTATATCTACTCCAATGTCTGAAGCAACTTCTGTCACTCTCCCATGAAACAATTTTGCATTTCTGGTTTACTCCTACATATAAACAACAATGCTTCATCATTGTAAAGGTTCAATCTTCCTATTCCCATATTTCCAGCTATCATCACTTCCAGCTCCACTTTCAATCTGTAAGTATCTAAGATCTTTGGTGTTGAGCTTCGTTTTTCTATTCCCTGTGCCCATCTTTCTAAATCTTCTGGAGTGACTGCGGTTGAGCCTCTAGTTCCTAAAGGTACCATAGACTCTTTTTCTTTCACATTTCCGGGTGTAACTCTTTTCTGAGTTTCAGTTAAAGGTTCCCTTATTGGAAGGTCCATTAATGAAATGACTGAATCGCACTCACTGGCCTGATTATCAGATATTATTACCTCTTTTCTTGGATCACTCAAAGAAATTGTTACTTCTTGAGGTTTTGGGCAACTCATTTTATCTTCATATAACAGGATAACCTGACCTATAGGCACTAGTACTGTCAAAGGTTCAGTATTTAAATTCGCTTTACTTCTTTTCTGTACTACTTCCTCCCTAGTTTTACTTAAGGCTTCTCTCCCATTATCTTGAAGCACCCTACTAGCTGACATCAATGTGAAATTTGAGAAACTAAGGGTGTTCCAATTTACGGTGCACTTGGGGTGACTCTACTGGGTACTTCTTGATACAGTAGAGGATTTTTAGTTAAACTTTCCTCCAGTAATTCGTCATCTGATTCACCATATTCTGTCACATTCATGTGTTTTATTTTTTCCTTACACTTGCTAACCGACTGTTCTTCAGCCATTAACACTGGGTATAAACCTTCTGATACCATAGCTCTTCTCCATTGCTTCATCTGACCTTCGCGTGACTCATGCATATATCTGAGAAAAAATCCTCTATATCTCTTACCAGCTTCTCAGTATTATTCCAACAGACGAGTAACCTCACTTCAGTGTGTCTTCTGTCACCACCCGCTATTCATTTTCCCGGGATTTCCAGACAACAGAAAACAAGAAGCTAACTCTTTTTGTTTAACATGAATCAATAGCCAATAATCAATAATCAATAATCAATATGTATCACCAAACTAGTCAATAATAACCATAACTCTGCTACCAGAAAACTGGTCCAGCGACGTACCAACAACAGATACTCCACTATCATATACTCAACTGGGCCCATAAACACACATGATTGAGTAATCCGCTGGAGTCAAAGTTTATATATATTTTTTATAATTTCAGAATTAGTTATTGGGAACCTTTGTTCATCTCAAATTAACCCTTTCACTGATCTATATTTAAAGTAAATAATCACAGACTCAGGAAGGTTTAACATTTTCATCTAAATTTCAAGCACATGTGAACCATCTCAAATACACAGTGCAATCACCATCATTCTTAGGAGAGAAAATTCAATTGATTAATCATCAAACATATACTTTGGGCTCATGTAATGTTCAATGGACGGAAAGGGAGAGGACAGAGAGAAAAGAACATCTACAAATAGCGTGAAAATATAGTTACCAAGAATGATGTGAAGACCAAACCCCTGGCCAAAGGGCTGGTAAGGGTCCCCCGGGATAGATCAGGCGACAAAGACTTCAGGACAGGAATCAGCACAGGATAAACAACCTCTCCAGAATACCGACGATTGTGTTGCACCCCTCTTTGACACTCTTTTCCTCCTCGAGATTCTTCCGCAAATCTTCTGCTCTTACCCAATTAAATTAGGATAGAAAGTTGAGTTTCAGGTTCAGCATCTCACAGCATCTCTCCCAGCAGCATCTCCCGCAGCAAGGACAGCATCCCAAAATCTACAACTAACTAACTACGGCCATCTCAATTATACCTTTAATTCTTCATGTTCCACCCACTACAGTTTCAATATCGTAAAAATACAAGACCTAATTGGTCAGGCAAGGGGGGAAGATCAACACACCATGCTTATATGCCATCTAAATCAGTTCGACCATTTTTCATAAACCCACCCCCTTAATTTTTATTCCGAATTTTATTTCACACCCACATTCACATTTTAATTGAAACATTATTTTAACAGTCTGAATACAAGTCCATATCATTGAACCTTTCACCATTCTTCCCAGGGTATAATACTTTGCAACCTTGGCTCCTGTTCAACATCTATATCATCATTCTGGGTTAACTTCCAGTGGACATGCACAGTCTTCCTTTTGCTCAGCTTACTTCAGTTATACATGAGAGGCCAAAAACGCACTAGTGATAAAGTCAAAATACAGATGTTACTTTCATAAATAAAACGGTCGCACTGTATACCTCCCACCTCTACTCTATCCCAGTTTATTTATTAAATGTATCCCCACGTTAGCTTTAGTAAAAAAGGCTTGATTTAGTTCAAACAGGCAGATGCCATGCACACGAATCTTCAAGAATCCATTTTAGTGTCTTCTGCTCATGCGCAAGAATTTTCCTCCAAGCAATAGCTTGTCGTACTGCCTAGATGCAGTTGACACATACACAGTAAAGATTTCCCGTTTAGATCGGTATTAGTCCTTCGTTCATGTTATTCTCGTTAGTAAACACATAAGCAAGCTTCACTAACCCGCGTATTCATGGGGTTCTCATTAGTTTTACACAAAATTATTGTAATACCTTGTTAGTTAGTTAAAGGAGTGGATTGCTCCAAGCAAGTCTCTCTTCTACGGGTCCTTGCTCCATCACTGTATTGTTCAAGGCCTTTTAGGCTAGGCATAGCGTCTTAAACTTGACACAACTTGCTACGGGAAGCCAGTGAAGTCTCTGGATATCCTTGGAAACTGACTCATATTTGGGCAGATTTAATAAGAGTCTTGCTGCTGCATTTTGTGGCATCTGTAGGTCTTTTATGTTGTATCTGCATATTCTTATACAGTCTGTAGCAGTAATCTAGGTTTGGTTGCACCTGTGCAGTCACAACCATCCTCCTAGAATTGATTGGGATATAAAGAAGAACCTTCTTCAGTTTCCTAATCAAATAAAAGGTGGCAAAAACAGAAGCATTAGTTTGCTGAGAGAATGCTAGTTTGTTATCAATCAGTTCCCCGAGAGTTTATGCTTTTTCTATTGGTTTTTTAAATTCTCCCATCTCGACTGGCCCCCAAAAGCCGTCCGAACTTGGTTGGAAATTACCAAAGATCACTATTTTGTTTTTCTCCGAATTAAGTTTAAGACAATGCTTGCCCATCCAATAGTTAATTTCCAACATACAATTTTGAAATTGCAATGCAGGGGAGGCTCGGTCTTTCTACGCAGCTACCACAATCTGTGTGTCGTTGGCATACAAAGTTAAACTGAAGCCGAAATGCTGGATTAAACGAGCCAGTACCGACACATAGATATTAAAAAGGCATTGACTAAGCAACAAACCCTGTGGAACCCCACAAGGTCAAACATAAAGGGTCGATTTAAAATTATCCAGGGTCACTGTTTGTCTTCTTTCCATCAGAAAAGACGATAACACGGACAGTGCCAAACCCCTAACCCCTAATTATTCAACACGCAGTTGCAGCAAATTATTGTCAACAGTATCAAAAGCTGTTGACAGATCAAGGAGGATCAGGGCAGCAGCACCACCTCTATCCATCAATGGCCTAATCTCCTCTGTAGCCTTGATCAAGGCAGTCTCCATACTCTGTTCCAGAAAGAATCCAAACTTAATGAAGGAATCCCCAAACAGGAGGCCTTTAGCAAGTGGACTTTCTTCCTTACTAGAAAGGCTGCTAAGCTTGAGGTCTATTTTTAATTAACAAACTTTTTTGCCTCTCTTGAGAAATGTGTGCGTTGGCATTGCCCAAAATACCTTTAGTCCACTTGGCCCAATTAGAAAGGGTATCCAGCCCTTAATTTTTGCCTCTTTGGCAAGATCCAATATCCTAGTAAGTGGACCGACCACCTGTAAAATACTGTCCTGGCAGTTGGACCAGGGACTGTCAATCCCTTTCTTTGGATCCTTTCTAAATTTAGTAAAAAACATCAACATGTGTGGATCAATGACAAGAGTAGCCATAATGTTATTGGAAAGGGAAGGACGGTTACACTCTGACTTAAATGTATTCCTAGAGGATTTATCTAGAGCACGTAGAAGATACAATGAAACATACTCAGCCACATGCTCAGAAGGACCCACTCTGTGTAATTGGGATGGTGTATTACGGAGGGGTCAAACTTAGGTTCCCCAAGACGGTCAACTCATTCATCAAACACTGGGTGAATATCACCACCATTAGGAGAAATGTTATGCCTATTCTCCGGAAGCCCATAATTGTAAGGATCTGATGATCCATCAAAGATATGCGTGTCACTCAGAACATCATCATCATTAGTGTCATTTAGGGGTTAATCTTAAGAGGGGAAGAAGGAAGCTCCAAAAAGAAACTTCTCAGATCAGAGGACCAGTTTTTAATTAAACGTCTTTGATAAACACACCAATGGTTGTTGGACATTTTGTACCCTTTTTTGAAATAGAAGCCTCTAATTTTTTTTTTTTAGTCCAGCATAGAGACAGAGATTGCCTGCTTTATAGAATCCTTAATAAACGACCAAATGCATGGGTTTCTTCCTCGTTGGCCATCATAAATAGTGAAAATGGGTTCAAAATTTCAATTACCCCCACTAAATAGGTACAAATCCCCCCAGCCAGAAAAACCAGCTAAAACAAAGTGTCAAGAAATGCCTGAACCAAACTTAAAGGACATGGGTTAATTTAGCAAATCCTTAAAAGAGAAGGAACCTGTAATGGGCGTGGCCCTGAGGAAAAAGGGTCATATGAACTAGGGAGAAATTATCCAGCTGCCAAAGAGTGCGCTGCTGAGAGGACTTGAAAGGGAAAAAACTTTGTTACCATAAAACGGTCCAACAAAACCTCTCAGGCACAGAAAATGTTTCTAGGTGGCGCTGCCGAGGAAAGCAAAATGACAGAAATGAGAGCGAAGCCCGAATGCCCCTTATGGCAAAAATGCTTGCAGTAGCGCGGAGCACTGCCTAGAGCGCACGTGCAGGGTCAAAGCTGAAATTGAGCAACGTGAGTGAAAGCACAGTAATATACCAGACAAATCATGTAAACAATGACAATAATATAGGAAAATGGAGCATGGTACTTACCTTGACTACGAGCAGCAAGAAGAGAGAATTTGTCGCTCTCAGTCACAATAATTATTGGGCTACTCGACGTCTCATTGGTTGTGGTATTATGATATCATTGTTTGGCGTTCTTTCATCCGCTTTTCTGGGTAATGTTGTTTCTTCTCTTCCTTGGCTGCTGTTAATAAAACAGCAAGAAAAGATAGCATAATATGAGCCTCTGCGTACAAGAAATTATGGGACATTGCAGAAACCTATCATATTTTGTAACTACCTGTAATATCATAATATCAAGCCAAAATCTCATGAAATGTACAGACTAATACACTAATTTGCCACCTTTAAAAAAATCCGCAGGGAGCATCAGCTCTGCCACCCTCATGGAAGGTAAGCCTTGCTTGTCAAACCACAAAGTTACTGGAATTCCATGTTCAAAGCGTCTAGGTATTAAGAAACATTTATCGAAACATACTGTAAAAGCATTGGTTGCCCCATTTTTCTCGAAATGTTTGGTAAGAGCTCTTCCCAGACTCTGCTGGAGAGAGTCAGGCCCTTTAAGACAGGTCTTTAGGTCCCACCACTTTCAAATGGGACCATCAGGGAAGAGAGTAGTACCTTTGGTCAATTAAAGTATTGCCTACATTGTTTTAAATCAAATGATCGATAATGCTAATGTAAACGGCGTGGCTGTAAATTCGGACAATGCAGAATTGCAAGCAAGTCCATTGAGGAGGTTTCCAATCCAACAAATTTTCCCTCCCTGGGGGGGTACCCCAAGGCTCGGCCTTGTCGCCTACGTTATTCAACCTGTACGTGACACCTCTTGCAGCACTAATAAAATGTCACGGTCTGCATCTGGTGTCGTACGCCGATGACACACAAATTGTAGTGTCACTTTCTCAGTCGGTGGAAATAACAGCAGGACGCTTCAGGAACTGCCTCTTAGATGTAAAAAATTGGATGAGCCACAATTTCTTAAAACTTTAACACAGAAAAGACGGAGGTAATAGAGTTCGGCCAGAAACCATCTATCTGGAACCACCTCTGGTGGCCTCCGGAGGCCGGCACCTGCCCTGTCCCAGCAGATAAGGTTAGGAACCTCAGCTTTATGTTCGACAAAGAACTCTCCTGTACCGCACAAATAAACCAGGTGACATCGGCCTGTTTCTACACCATTAAGGTGATCAGAAAAATCCTACCGCATATCCCACCCACCCTAAGAAAGACGTTGATAGGAGCCCTTGTAATGTCTAGGGTAGATTATTGCAACTCTCTGTACTTGGGCATGGGGGAAAAACAGATGGCTAAATTACAGGCAACTCAAAATGCGGTAGCTAGAGTTCTAATGAATCTCCCTAAACGTCACCCTACCTCCAAAACCATTCGTGAACTTCACTGGCTCCCGGTTAGGCGTAGAATCCAGTTCAAGGCCCTCTGCCTAGTCCATAAATCCCAATATGGGAATGGGCCGGCAGACTTCACCAATCTGTTCCCGCGCTATGCCCCGCAGCGCACATTAAGATCATCTAGTCAAGACCTGGTGTGCCAGCCCAGAATACGTAGAGCCGCTGGGGTGGGAAATCTTTTACCTACCAGGCCTCCAAACTATGGAACTCTCTGCCCACCGAGCTCCGGTCTGACAAATCCAAAATGAGCTTCAGAAAGGCACTAAAAACCTGGGGCCTTATTTATGAAGGACTTGCGCCGCCGGTGCGTCACTTTTAACATGGGAAAAAGTGACGCATCGGCGGCGCAAGGCCTTCATAAATAAGGCCCCTGGCTTTTTTCTATGCCATAACTCAGAGTTGCTGCCTGCTTCTGTTCTATACCGTCAAGACGCCTCGGCAATAGAGCGCTCTACAAATATTTCAGTCAGTCAGTCAGTCAGAACTTAAAGTAGAGTAAAAGCATTAAAATGCAATGTATGAAATAGAGATTTTTTAGCCAACAGTATTAGTTGTAAGGTTATTTTAGCATGCAAACCTTTTAAGAATATAAGTATGGGCCTTTATTCATTGTGAGCTATATGCACAAGGATTAATTATGCAAATTACATTTGAAAAAGTCAAACAGAAAACCCTCCAAATGCCGCACAGAACAGCGTGTACTTAGCATCACAGTTGTTGTCATGGAGAGCGCTAATCACATGATGCAAAATGCTGCCGGAGCATGCTCAGTGAATGAATAAACAAGGGCCATTTTTCTTCCTTTGTTCCAAAAGCTCTTTTAGACTTCCTGTCGTCAACCAAGGCTGTGAGGAACGCTTCATTTGCATCATATCTGAAAGCAAGGCACCGCAGACGGACAGTGGTGTGTATTGTGACTGCTAAAACCTAGATTAATGCCGAACAAAACAATCTGCACTTGGTTTCTGTGGGAAAGTTCAGCCTCCCAGTGAGGAGACTTTTCTCTAGAGCACCGTAGAGCGAATTTCCTCTGTCCAAAAAGTAAAAAATTAGCCAGCTACAAATCACAGCAACAAGTTCTCCTCTATCAAAAAAAGTCGAGCAACTTTTCTGGCAACTCGGAGCCCTTTTGTGCCTCTCCCTACACATCTGTGGTAGCAATAATTGCCCTCCACAGGATGGTGAAAACATTTCATCTGCTCCCGCATCATTAAATTGTTCAGAGCGGCCTTGTTTTGTAATGCAGTTAGACGTTAAAACCGACAGCAAAACAAATCTTTGTTTCCGACAAGGCGCTTGTCTGCTGCTATTGTCATTGTGCCGGGGCTGAGCTGCACCACATTTCCATGGAGCACGAGAGTGCCCAGAATGCAGGATGAGCCCTTTGTGCCTATCCCACAGCCTACCGGAGCTACGAGATGGATATATATTCACCACCATGCGCAGACTCATACCCAGGACAAAAGTCCTCTGTTGGTTTCCCTTTACTAAGCTTAGGTTGGGGTCATTTGGCGTCTCTTTCCAAATAGCCAACGCCAGTGCATTTTTTTGTAATTTGGACAGAGTTCTGTTTTTGAAATGACATTGTCGTTGAGTCTTTAGTGTCTATGATTAACACATATTCTCTATTCTAATGAGATTCCAGGCTTTACAGGGAGTTTTGAGGCAACTACCGATTGGCCAGAGAAAATGAAGGGGGAAAATAAAGGAACAAGGGTTACATTTTGAAGATGTCACCTGCATTGTTCTACAACCATTTTATTCGCTCCTTGCCCTCGAATATTTGGCCACTAAGCATACATAAAATGTGCACTATTTGCATTGTGTAATTTGTTGCTGCTGAATGCTGGTGTTGCATAATAGTAAGGTCACCTACTTTTGATTTCACCTTATGCCTCCTTCTTCCATCTTACCACCATGGTACAGAGATGAGTGTGCTCTGCCTAACATAGGATTTCTCATGGAGGCATGCCCCTCCAGTAGACAAACCCTGAAGGATTCTACGCATTAGGTTTTGATGTGCACTGTAGCACACATGGAATGAATTCATTTTATGTTTTTGATTTGTGAAATGAGCACATTTCTCCTTGTTTGTAACTTTTTCAAGGAGGAGATGGTTTTTGACACTAAGCTCTCTGTCTGGCATCCTTAGCAGATTGGGCTTTGCATTTAAAAACCTCAGGCTGTTTGCATTGATCTGCACCAATAAAGCCCAGGCAACGTTTCAATGACACAAAGGGATGCAAAGTAGAGCACACCTTTTTTTTGTTATGTGAAAAGTTCACCGTTCCAGCACAAAACACATGTTGCACATGATAGGATATAGCACGTGCTGCTTTGTTTAATTTTGCATCGTGATAGAGATAGTGCAAATTAGTAAATGTTGGCCTTAGTTTATTATTATTTACTGTACTTTTGACGTGTGAAAGAGTGCTCCTCTATTGCAGTGTAAGCACTCTAAATTAGATGGAATAGCACAACAAACAGCTAATAGAGGTGATAGCTACACCCTTGACTCACTTCCACTCCCTCCAATCTCCAATCACTTGCTCCTTCTAATGCACTCACACTCATTCACTCACTCACTCCCTCATCCTCACCTCCCTTATTCACATACACTCTCAAACTCAGATTCTCATTCACTTTCACCCATTGACACTCACACATTCACCTTTACTTAGTCCTATTTACTTTCAATAATTCACAGACATACTCACAAATGCATGCGTACATAAACAGAGAAACTTCCTTTATTTTCTTTGCTTTCTTCACTGGCATTTTGGAGGCTCCAGTGCTGCAGCTGAGCAGGAATCTAGCACTGGACATTGGAACCATCAAGCCATGATTCTTAACAAGGAGCCAGACAGAGCAGCAAGAATATGCCACTGGGCGCCGAAGGTGCGCCAAAGGCAAGCCCGTCTGCGCCCGTCTGCGCCCGTCTGCGCCCGTCTCTGGCCGTCTGCGCCTCGACCATGGTCTGACCGCGGCCAACACCAAGAAACCTGGATCTCCTAGACTTCACCGCTATGACTCATTCACCCTCCACTCACTCAATCCCGGAAGACACGCTGACTGCGCAAGTTCCTCGCAAAACACCACCCATAGGCAGTTCTTGTGCAGACCCTGCCGCAGATCCTTCACCATCGACAGAGCTCCCACAACCATCAAAAACCCGCCCAATACACGGACCACCAAAACCCTGACATGCATCCTCCCCAATGTGCGCTCGCTGCACCAACACGCCGTAGATATCTGCGACCTGATCGACACCCTATCGCCGGATGTTGCCTTCTTTATGGAAACCTGGACCAACTCCTCCTCCAGCCCCAACATGCCCACAGCCATCCCCGACCGCTACAAGATCCAGAGAAAGGACCGCTCACACCGTCCAACAGGGGGACTCACGATCGCACACAAGACCCCCCTCCTGCTCCCTACATCCAGCATGAGTGACCCCCACTCCAACACAGAACACCTCCACTTCCAGATCCAGACCAGCCCCAGGACCACGCTAAACGGCATCCTCACCTACAGACCGCCAGGACCTCGAACCCAGCCCGCAATCAACATCGCCGAACTCGCCGAACCCCTCACCATCACCTCCACAGACTACATCCAACTCAGGGAACGGTACTTCCGCCTCGACAACGACAAAGACCCTGACCCCACCACTCTCCTCGATAACCTCACCAACCTAGGACTGAAGTAGCTCGTCAACACACACCCCCACATACCCCATCTTCGCGGGAGGTCCTAACATCCGCTTCAGCCACACCACCCAGCTCCTCTGGACGAACCACCACTTTGTCCACTTCACCTTCAACACCACAACCACATCCAAGCGTCCGCTATGACGGAACTGGAGCAAGGTCACAGAGGAACACCTTAATTCCACCCTCCTTCAAATCCCCCAGCGCCACGACCGACACCAACTCTTTGCCAGAGAATTTCACCATTGGGTCCCCTGCTGTGCCGACAAGCACGCACACCTCCAACACCCTGCCAAACAACTCCCTCTGAAGGACGCCTGGTTCACCGCAGAACTTCAAGAAGCAAGACGCCTAGAGAAAACCTGGCGAAACCAGAAAAACATGAAAGCATGGAACAACGCCATAAAAGAATACCATCAGCACACAAGAGACACCAAACAGACCTTCATAAGAGACAAGATCCAGACCAATGCGACCAATGCCAAGGAACTGTTCAAAGTCCAACAGCAGTTCACAGAAGTCACGAATGCCACACCCTCCCCGGAACTTTGTGACAAGCTCATATCCTACTTCCATCTGAAGATCAAGGTCACCTACGACAACTTCAGCGAACAAAGCACCAGACACCACCACCCTACCCACCACCGCCAATAAGCCAACCATCATGTCCTGGGACCCATCTACCATCTAACTCATCACCGCGACCATGAAGAAAACTCAGGAGCCCCAACGGACCCCTGCCCACCACACATCCTCCACAGGGCCACCGCCGCCATCGTACCTGAACTAGGACGGACGATCAACGCCTCCCTGAGATCCAGCATCTGCCCTGATGACTGGAAACAGGCGGAAGTGAAACCCCTCCTCAAGAAACCTATGGTCGACCCAGCAGACCTGAAAAATTACCGGCCCATCTCTCTCCTCCCCTTCGTGACCAAGGTCACTGAGAGACTTGTGAACACCCAGCTGACCACCTTCATCGAAGAGAACTCGATCCTAGACTCCTACCAGTCTGGATTCCGCAGCAACCACAGCATCAAGACAGCCTTCCTCGCCACCACTGACGACATCCGCATGCTACTAGACCAGGGACACACTGCGACCCTCCTCCTTCTAGACCTCTCCGTAGCCTTCGACACCGTCTCACATCGCACACTCACAGCCAGACATCAGGATGCGGGATATAAGGAGCCGCCCTCGACTGGATCCAATCTTTCCTCTCGGGCAGAACCCAGAGGATTCCACTCCCTCCCTTCCTCTCCGAACGCATGGAAATCAACTGCGGAGTGCCCCAGGGATCATCACTCAGCCCCATGCTCTTCAACATCTACATGGCCCCCATCACCGCCATCTCCAGATAGCATGGGCTCAGCATCGTATCCTATGCCAACGACACACAGCTCATCCTCTCACTCACGAAAAATCCCGATGACACCAGACTCTGCTTTCAGGAAGGAATGAAGAACGTGGCAGCCTGGATGAAGGACAGCTACTTGAAGCTCAACTCGGAGAAGACCGAGGTCCTTGTTTTCGGACCCTGCACCTCCACCTGGGACAACACCTGGTGGCCCTCCACCCTTGGGATCCCACCTACCCCTACAGACCACGATCAGAACCTCCAAACCTTCCAGAACGCCACAGCCAGACTCGTCCTTGGGACACCGCGTCACAAGCACATGACCCAACACCTACGAGGCCTCCCCGTCGAGAAGAGGGTCACATTCAAAACTCCTCACCCACAACTACAAATCCCTCAACATTAGACCCAAATACCTCAACGAGAGAGTATGCTTCCACATACCCAAGAGGAACCTCCACTCCGCTGACTTCACCCTGGCAGAGGTCCCCCACTTCTGCAGAAACAGAACCCGCATGAGAGCTTTCTCCTACATCGCAGTCACAACCGGGAACGAGCTCCCTGTGAACATCAGATGCTCCCCGATTCTGCACACATTCAGGAGGACCTCAAGACCTGTCTCTTCAACTGATCAGGAGTTGCTGCCCCCCAGCGCCTTGAGACCCTCACAGATGAGTAGTGCGCTTTACAACCTCTGATTGATTGATGTTTGAAAAGGGAAAGACCCATCTCTATCACTGTGCCAGATCCTTGATAAGAAAGGAACCACACCCCTAAAAGAAGATGGGACATAATTGGGAATTCTGCTCCTGCTGGTCTGTGTGGTTTCTCATTGCCCTCAGGGATGCATTTATATGTGCCCTGACAGCTTCTTTATAGCAGATATACTGTGCTGTCAGAAGCATGTGCAGACTGTCTTCTGGATAAAATGGATTGAGTCTGTTTGAGGGGACAGTAGTTAAACTTCGTCCCACAGACACACGCAATCCAAACATCCTGCTACAGAGTGCTGTATTTTAAAACAACACTCGGTAGCTGGATCTTGCCTCTGCCCCTTATGTTCCTTCCAACTGCCAAAGTCATCAGGACCCTGGAGATCAGGCTGAGGGGGCTGATATGTCCACGGACAGTGTTCTCGATACCATGAATGTTGTTTTTTCATGAACACTGCCAAATTGCAAATAGGCAAAGTGAAGAATGTGGGGACTAACAGGAGGCAGAGGGCTGCACCCTGGAGCCCCTTACAAGGAGCCACCACTGATATGATGCCTCCTTTCAGCCATCATCTTCTCCATGGCGGCATGGGTTCCTAAATAAGCCTGTACTTAACCCTCTGGTAGTTTGTCCTTAAATCAGGAAAGCCTAATTCAGAGGCAATGTGTACAGTATTTATGCAGCACTCAAAAAATAATAATGTGAAAACACAACACAAAGAAATCCTAAACCGACTTAGAAGAAAAGAAAATATTCAATAAATACAATTATACCAAAACAACAAAAATCCAATAATTATACCTGGAGATATGAATATTTTTATATTTATGGTAAATATAGTGCCAAAAAGAAAGAAAGCACCAACTGCGGCTATCCGGCTGTGCTTGACTTGTACGGGAAACATCATTTACAACGATGTCTTTTCCACGCTTGACGTTTTTAACGATCCACTTACCCCGCAAACGTCTCTTCAACGAGGGAGCCTTCAACGACCGTCTTCACCACGCAAGTGGTATTCCTTTTGGTCGTCCAGCATGTAAGTTCTGCGTGGCCTTGGGGGGTTGGGGGGGTCTCCCCCCCATTTAAAAAAAAAAAACGAGCAGGCTACATACAGTAAAAAAACGCACTAAAGTGTCAATAAAAAAAAAAAAAAGAGCCGCACCAAAGACGTGGCGAGTACGTCATAAATGAAGTCCTTTTTTAGTTTTTGTGGACGTGTAAGAGCTGGTGAACGTAACGTTTTTGAAATGCGAGGTAAGAACTTGCATTCTAAAAAGCAGCGTGGTACAGCCACTTGCGAAGAAAAATTTGCGTGGTAATGCCATGCGGGGTATTTGTGTTCGTGGTAAAGTCATATATTCGACTTGTACAAAGTCAAAGGTTGAGGTTAACCGCAATGGAATATAGGTCAATTGAAGGGACCAGGTACATACAGGTGAAATGTTTCACCTGTGGACTTAATCTCTGAAATATAAGTCAAAAAGCCTCTGTGGGGCAAGGCAGAAGGTTTTGACCTAAGAGTGCTTCACATTGTAGGAAAGCCTCTGGAACTGTTGACTTTTGGCAGAAAAGCTCAGAGCGGGAGAAACTTGAATTTGTCGCCCAGAGAAGGTCCTACTTTGCCCAGTATATATTTTTACAATTGAACTTAGTCACTTTTTTGGGAGCTCAGATTCATCCATTGGGGCAAGGCTACAGGCTATAACCAAAGAGGGCTCAAAAGACTGGGCACCTTCTCTGCAAAGTCCCACTGAATTTGATTTGCTGCTGTGAAGAAGAAAGTATTTGGAGAAACCTGAACTATTGGCCCAGTGGTTATGCAACTTCATCAGCTTGGCAGGTAAGTCCTGGTTCCACGTCGGTTCTCAGAGGAAAACATTGGCAAAAAGATTCTAAATCATAGCCCTGGGTTTCAGGAAATGTTGGGTACATAACTAGCAGATGTCAGCAGCAGGTACCATAGCAGGGCCAGATGGAAGTGAAATCGTAAAATGTGACATTACAGAGAGAGCAGAGATAAACCTATTAGTTTAATACTTCAAATATATTTAGTATTATCTAAGGTGTGATCGGCACCACAGGAAAGCAAGGAAGAAATGTTTCCAGGGACAAGAACCCTCACTCATCAATGTGGCATGCTTCATCATTGGATTCTGTCCTATACTAAGCATGCGTGCAATGCTTAGCAGGCTCCTCATTAGGGCCTTTTTAGTCAGGATCTTTCCACTGCCTAAGTTACATGCTTGTGTGTCAGTGATAATAGTGGTGGTAGTGTCAGATGGATGAGAGAATTCAAATTGTCTATTGCTCCCACAGGACTATAGACCTTTGTTTATGGGAACTGGGGATCTATGGCAAGATTAAAAAATGAAAGGACCATTTGAAACATAGGAGTTCTGTGAAACTGGTCACCTGGGCAGTTGCAAGAAAAATCTGTGAAAGCCTGTTGTGTTCCTGTAGCTAAACAGGTGGACAGCCAAGTGACCCTTGGAGTAACTTATCGGGTCCTGGGTTCAGAAAATGCAGGTCCAGTCTTCCTTCAGGCTCTTCACACAGTGCAGTAGTCCTTCTTGGGATTCAAACAGGTCCCAGAATGTTCTGTAGTGGGTGCTTAGGAGATCACATTTATGCCCAGTACCTGCCTGTGGGTAGATGAAACACCTGGCCACTCCCTAACCAATGAGGCATGAGTTCTCAGGGGTAGCCCTACCCACGTGTGCAGCATTTCCTTTGTGGTTTACTGTAAACTATCCCAGAGTGCCCCAATCTATGTAGATACAATATGGCAGAGCCTTTCTTCTCTTGGTCAGAGG
The DNA here is from genome assembly GCF_964263255.1 of Lissotriton vulgaris. NCBI lineage: Eukaryota > Metazoa > Chordata > Amphibia > Caudata > Salamandridae > Lissotriton > Lissotriton vulgaris. The sequence goes on from NC_141697.1 coordinate 1,034,184,075, forward strand.
TTCCTGTGCTCACCCAGAGGTGTGACTATGATAGTCGGCAAACCTTCCCTTTTGGTCACTCAAAATTGGTTTATTAGCAGCCCGTCTCCCAGTAGAATTGGTGCCTGTCTGGCCAGCACGATAATGCATGGGGCAGACCTAGGATTGAGTTACATAAACTTGTGACAGGATAGGCCCCTTTTGAAGTGTAGTCCCGTTCCTGGCCACAGTCTAAGATGGCTTTTTTTGTCAGGAAAGAAACATCTCACCGCACCCAAGCCCTTTGCCCACTGTCTGGGAGCAATAACATCTCACCACATAAGAACCACTAATAGTCAGGTGACACTGAACACTGACAGAAAGGCACATTTGGCTTAGGCAGGAAAATGCCAACTTTCTAAAAGTAGCATTTTCAAAATAGTAATTCAAAATCTGACTTGACCATTATATTGGATTAAATGTCAATGTTTTGAGGGATTGAATCATTGTTCTAGTTATTCCTAAAGTGAAGTTGTGCATTATAAGGTGATCTAATGTATCCCGGAGCCTTGCCATAGTAAAAAATGACTTTAGAGAATTTTCATGCCAGGACATGTGCAACTAAAGGACATATGATATGTCGAGTTTTAAAATACCAAGCATCCTGCCCAATGGGCAATTAGGGCTAACCTTCGGTGTGACTTATAAGTAAGCCTTGCTCATAATGATTCTTTTACCAGGTCCAAATGGCAGTTTAAACCTGCTCTGCATGCTGCTATCCGAGACCAGAGACATATTTTTCAGGTTTACTTTAGTGGGTGCACAATAAGTCCTGTAGCCCACCAGTAGCATTTAATTTTTTTAGGTATATGTAAATTTGACCTTATTCAAAAGGGAGAACACAACCACTTTACCACTGGCTAGCAGTAGTAATGTGTGCAGGGCCCTAGGGCCAACAAAAATGGGTTCAGCCACAGAAGGCAATCACCTGTGGGGATACCATGTTAACAATAGGCATGTCAAACACCCCCATCAAACACATACTTATTGGTGAAGGAATGCTTTCATTTAGTAGATTCTTACCATTTGGTGGTGATTGCTACCATCCTGCACTACATTGTGCTACCTGATGAAGTGTGCCAGCAAAAATAGATGCAGTATTACTGCGTTCTGTATTGGAAAAGCACACAACCTTAGTTTTCCCACCTTAACTCAATAATGCTATATTGTGTTACAACTAATGCTTCCTGTGCCCTGTATTTCCCATGGATAGCTGGGGTCTGGGACATAATGCCCTGACCGGTACGCAATGACATGACACCCTAGTCTTTCCTACCATACCCACCGACCATGGATGCCCCTATACCATTAGGGGCTCACAAGATGACTCCCTAGGCCTTACCCCCTCAGCCCTCATTAGGTTCCAGGAAACATGGTCTACAGAGTCCTCTACTTGGGGCATTGTTGGAGTCATGCCCGTTTGGTTTGTTTGCAAAGTTAAGTGTTATGACCTTTCACACATTTTCCCCTTCCCCTCCATACGCAGGTTTTTGTGGCCCTTCCTATGCGATGCCGCATGCTATTACCGAAATCCAGCGAAATTTGGCAATTCACACAAGATTTGAGGGCCATGTTGGGAGTGTCATTGCATAAAAGCAGCCCTCGTGCTCTCAGCCATGCTTGGCTTTTAGCAGGGTCAGACGGGAAACCACAACTGGCCCTGGCAAAGTGCTCGGCCGCCCCCCTTCCCCATTCAGGGGGGTTGGAGAGGCCGCCAAGCTCTTTGCCAGGCCGGTTTTTGGCCGATTTTGGTACAGGGCCAATTTTGCAGCATACGGCCCTATAACAAAAATGGCCTCCTGGGGCCCAAAACTGGCCCCCACCCGTGCAGCGCACCCGGAGATTGCCCTGTGCCCGCTTTGGCCAGTCCGGCCCTGGCTTTGAGTCTCCCTCCTGGTGAAGTCCTATATTTATTTATTTATTTATTTGATTTATATAGCGCGTAATCACCCCGGGGTCTCTAAGCGCTATATCCCATTTCCACTTCCTCTTACCTGCATTTCAGGAGCGGCGGTCCAGCAAAGTCATCTCCCCAGACTTCATCTCTGGCTGTGATCCCTGTAAGAAACACAAAAGGATAGAAAACTGGTCAGTGGTTATAACAGTTTAAAATACAACAGACAATTGAGGAAAAGACAAGAGACCTTTTGTGACTTTAGTTTTTTGCCCTCAAGCTCAAGTCTTCTAAAGAACTCTAGGTTAAAACCTCAGAACAGGAACTCAAATAGGAATTTGCTATAAACTTGTCCAGCAATAGTAATGGCATCATTCTTCAAAAGGTGAGTGTTTTTCTGGGAGGGTCAGAGTATCAATAATTATAAAATAGTGGATATTTATTATTCCGTTACCCAATTACAATTGTGCCTCTATGTCCTTTAGAGAAGTCAACCTGAATGTGACGGTAACTTCGAAGTCAGAAGAGCGTTGCTTAGCTGTGAAAAAAGCTGACGTTTTTGAGTTCCCTGTTCTCATCAATCTCCTTTGCCTACCCCTTTCACCCCTGGAATGAATCGCCAGCATTCGTACAAATAGTATTTTGGTAGTTATTCTCAGAAGGATTGATTGGATTGTCTTTGCTCCTGCAGATCCTGAAATTCAGGTTGGTGGAATCTTGACACATTTTATTTACTGGACGGACCACAGATGCATCCACTTCACCTTCAGAAGAACGACGATCCACCACCACCAGCCACAGGTTGCTCGAAGAAGCTGGACCAAGATCACAGCAGACCAGCTCGCCGCTTCCCTGAGCCAGCACCCTCCGGCCAGCTCAGCGAACCCCAGCCAGGCCGCCGACAACCTCACAAAGTGGATCAGCAACTGCGCGGACGAACTCGCCCCTCTGAGGATCCCGCCCAGCAGACGCGGCAACAAGAGAGCCCCATGGTTCACCGACGAACTCAAGAGCTCCAAGAAGAACTGCCGAGCCCTCGAGAAAGCCTGGAGAAAGGAACCCACGCCGGACAACAGGACCACCCTGAAGCTCGCCACCCGGAAACACCACCAACTGATCCGCACCGCCAAGAAAACGGCTTTCAAGAACCGACTGGACAACAACGCACACAACTGCAAGGAACTCTTCAACATCGTGAAAGAGCTCTCCAACCCCAACGCCGGAAACAACGACATCACCCCATCACAAGACCTCTGCAAGTCCCTCGCCTCCTACTTCCACAACAAGATCGCGGACATACACAACAGCTTCAGCACCCAACCGATGCACGCCACGACCGCAGCAACGCCACCCACCACCACCCTCCGCGCCTGGACCCCGGTCAACACCGAAGACACCGTCCACATGATGAACTCCGTCCACTCCGGATCTCCGACCGACCCCTGCCCTCACCACGTCTTCAACAAAGCCGACGCTGTCATCGCACCCCACCTGCGGGACATCATCAACACCTCATTCGACACCGCCACCTTCCCCGAGAGCTGGAAGCACGCCGAACTCAGCGCTCTACTCAAGAAACCTACAGCAGACCCCACCGAACTCAAGAATTACCGCCCCATCTCTCTACTCCCGTTTCCAGCCAAAGTCATCGAAAAGACCGTCAACAAACAGATGGCCACCTTCCTCGAGACAAATGGATCCCTCGACCCATCACAGTCCGGATTCCGTGCCAACCACAGCACCGAGACAGCCCTCATCGCCGCCACTGATGACATCCGAGCCCTGATGGACAACGGAGAAACAGCGGCCCTCATCCTCCTAGACCTCTCCGCGGCTTTCGACACGGTCTGCCACTGCACCCTAGTGCAGCGCCTCAGCAACGTCGGAATCCAGGAGAAGGCACTAGAATGGATCGTCTCCTTCCTCAACGGAAGAACACAAAGAGTCCGCCTACCACCGTACAAGTCAGAGGCCACCGAAGTCATCTGCGGCGTCCCTCAAGGATCCTCGCTGAGCCCTACTCTCTTCAACGTCTACATGAGCCCCCTTGCGGCCATCGCACGCCAACACAACCTCAACATAATCTCCTATGCCGACGACACCCAGCTGATCCTCTCCCTGACCAACGACCCCGCCGCCGCCAGAGCCAACCTGCACGAAGGGATGAAAGAGGTAGCCGAGTGGATGACGACGAGCCGCCTGAAACTGAACTCAGATAAGACGGAGGTCCTCATCCTGGGCTCCTCGCCCTCCGCCTGGGACGACTCCTGGTGGCCCCCCGCCCTGGGCACCGCACCCAAACCGACGGACCACGCACGCAACCTGGGGTTCATCCTGGACTCCTCCCTCTCCATGTCCAGGTAAGTCAACGCCGTCTCCTCATCATGCTTCAACATCCTGCGCATGCTGCGGAAGATCTTCTGGTGGATCCCCACAGAGACCAGGAAGACCGTCACCCAGGCCCTCGTCACCAGCCGACTGGACTACGGCAACGCACTCTACGCCGGAACCACCGCCAAAATCCAGAAGAGACTCCAGCGCATCCAGAACGCCTCAGCCAGACTCATCCTCGACATCCCACGACACAGCCACATCTCCGGACACCTTAGAGACCTACACTGGCTCCCGTACAACAAGAGAATCACCTTCCGCCTCCTTACCCACGCACACAAAGCTCTCCACGATCAAGGCCCGAGCTACCTCAACAACCGCATCAACTTCTACGCTCCCAAACGCCACCTCCGATCTGCCAGCCATGCCCTCGCCGCCGTCCCACGCATCCGCAGAGCCACCACAGGAGGAAGGTCCTTCTCCTACCTGGCCGCCAAGACCTGGAACTCCCTCCCGGCCGACCTGCGCCTGACCCAAGACCACCTCTCCTTCAGGAAGAAGCTCAAGACCTGGCTGTTCGAGCAGTAGCGGCACCCCCCCACCCCCCAAGCACCTCGAGACCCTACGGGTAGGTAGTGCGCTCTATAAATGTCTTTGATTGATTGATTGATTGATTGATTGATGAGACTATCTGTCATTATTAGTACATCAATGTAGCAACTGCACTGCTAAGGACTAATCATACTAAAATAAGTATTAGAATTAAATTAAATTAGGAGAAAGGGTTAAATACAAATGAATGTTACGATTTAACAAAGGGAAAGGGTAACTGAATTAATTAGTTTTCCCACTGAATTCATTATTTCAGAGTATATATTTTTGGAGGGGTTATTTACTTTGAATTCAGTAGAAATAAAGAAAAAGGGTTTGGCTAGACTAAAAGGAAAAATAAATAGAGGTGTTCATTCAATGCAATTACCCTTATTTAAAGTGATTTTTGGTTTTAGGATTAGTTTAGGCAAAGCCATGAATTAAATTGAAATGTAATGACATTAAGGATTATAGAAAGAGACAGTATTAAAGTATAAAAACAGCTAGGAGGTCTTTTAGTATTCCAGAATTGTTTTTGTATATTCTGACTTCCAGAGAGGGCTCCCCCCCGTTTTGAGATCCCTTACTCACAGTAATATCAAATAACCATCCGAATTTAAACGTCTCTATCACAACATGGATAGAGACAAAATAGCTGCGGATCTCTTCGAGAATTTAGCCAAAGGCATGCCCACACATACAGCAGCTGCCAATTCTGGTCCCCCTCGGACTGAGGGTCTTAAAGAGAAGTTTAAAAAACTTGAAAGACTCAAAAAGCAAGAGAACTCACGATGGTGGGATGCAACTACTTTAAAGCAATACATGCGCCTAAAACAAATACCCAGAGGCTTACGCTCTCAGATCTTTCCAACCTATGATGATCTTGATGGAGACCTAATGAAAAAATGGGAAGATTCTGTCACTAATAACTCCTTTGCTCTTATGGACATCCTAATAGAAAGCGCAGACCGCAAATCCTCTAAGTTACTGGCAGAAATTGCAATCTTAGAACAAGAAATAAAAGACCTCAATCTACCTGAACCCACAATCAAGAACTATACTATTCTTGATGAGGTATTGCTCAAACACCAGGAAGAAATAAAAAACCGAAAAGCGATACAAATTAAAAGAGATGATGGAGACTACCGCAATGGTAGAGTATTCACATATGATCGGAAATATGATGCAATGATACCAGCCAACAACCCCAAGAAATCCGGGGGGAATATCTCTGCTCCTAGCTCCGTTTCATCTAGTAATACATCCCTTAACACTGTAAGTACGAGCGAACCAGAAACAGAATTGGGAGATAATCTAGATGATATTAATACCCTTTTTTTAGTGGAAATGGAACGCATCCGCAAGGGGAACAGGGTGCAATCCCAAAGAAGCGTACAAACTCAAAAACCCACAGAGGGAGCAGGGGTGGACAACGAAGACTATCGCAAAAAACTAAGATCCGGTGCGATGAGGAAATAGGGAATGAGAATAAAGAGGTCCAAGTAATCAACCTATCCTCTTTTCCTCTCACTTCAGACATGACAAATGTACTTGCAAAAGGCCTCAGTTTTAACCCATACTCTACTGGTGACATTTGCCTTATTAAAATAGATCTCTTCAAATTTGTCCGCAACCTAAAACTTAAAAAGTACTTTGCAGGGAAAATACCAAATAGTAAGAATACTAGAAATATTCCCGATGTATTGAACAATGATGTACACTCAATAAAAGACATACAAGCAATTCATTTACTGTTGTCAATCACTGAACGGGAAGACAGCCCTATGGAAATGGGGCAACTTCTAGAAGAACTGAATATAGACACAGATTAGAGGGTTGCGAGTGGTCTCAAATCCAGGTCCACTTGGACGCCAACATTACCTGGGGGCAACAGTATTGATAACTTTCACAGGCATGTTCTAGAGGATTTAAACAGAATCAACACTCAAAAATTAAAAGAGACATTTACATTCAAAGACAATTTAACTAAAGGAGAACGTAATGCCCTAACCACACTTACCAACAATCCTACCATTATCATCCGTGAGGCAGACAAGGGAGGCAACATTGTGGTTATGAACACGGACGACTACAATAATGAGATACTAAACCAATTAGCAGACCAATCGTGCTATAAACCCATCACACATAACCCCATGGGAGCATTGACAATTCTTATCAATGACCACTTATGTAAATGGAAAGAAGATGGTCTTCTGAATGAGGAGGAATACATGTATCTTAAAGTATTCAAACCCACATACCCATGGTTGTACACCCTTCCAAAAATTCATAAGAATCTCCCTTTCCCACCAGGCCGACCAATAGTATCTGGAATCGGAGGCCCTACCGAGAAACTAGCTGAATATGTGGATTTGTTCCTGGGCCCACTAGTTAGGAATTTACCTTCCTACATTCAGGATTCTAAACACATTCTAAGCTTATTGGGTGATTTGGAATGGCAACCAGGTACTACCTTAGTCACCATAGATGTTGTTGCACTCTATACAAGCATCAATCCTAGCCTAGGCGTAAAAGCAATTACCCGTGTGTTGTCTAACCGGCCAGCATCGCTTTGGGCACACACACAAATGCTTATCTCAATGATGAATTTAATCTTGAATAACAACTTCTTCATATTTCACAAACAATGGTTTCAACAACAACGAGGAGTAGCCATGGGTTCGAAATTCTCTCCCTCTTTCGCCAACCTTTTCATGGGAGCTTTTGAAGCAGATCACATTTGGGGTACAAAAGGCAGCCTGTATACCGACTCCATTTTATTTTGGGGTCGGTATATAGATGACTGCATCTTACTATGGACAGGTACAGACAAGCTACTACAGAGTTTTTTTGACCATCTCAACTCGAATGACTGGGAACTAAATTTCACCATGAAACACAGCAAATCGCATATGGAATTTCTGGACTTGGAATTCTATGTAAAAGAGAATACTCTACAGAGCAAACTATATAGGAAACCCACATCCTGCAATGCTATTTTGCGAGCAGATAGTTTTCACCCGTCCCATCAAATCAGATCAATACCCTATGGGGAATTTCTCCGTGCAAGACGTAACTGCAGTGAGGATGAAGTACTCAAGAGCACCTTGAGCGACATGAACAATAGATTTGAGAAACGCGGTTACCCAAAGACTATCTTATCCGAAGCAAATAAGAAACTGAACAAAATTAAGAGACCTGATACACTAAAAATCAAGGACAACCAGAAGACGCAAGACAACACAGTGAGAATGGTCACTGAATTCAATTCACTTCACCATCTGATTAGGAATAGCATGACGAAACACTGGGGTCTGCTAAGAGAAGACTCGACATTGAAAGAAATGATCCCTTCAACCCCTCAGATCACTTTCCGCAAAGGGAGAACATTGAGGAACAGGCTCAGTCCTACAGTTCCGCGCACAGACATGACACCAAATTGGCTATCCCAACGCAGTAATGGATTCTTCAAATGTGGCTTCTGCACTATGTGCAAGTGGGCCAAACACAAAACCAAACATTTCAAAGGCCCATCTGAAGAAACCTATGACATCAGAGTTAATATCAATTGCACCACGAAATATGTGGTGTATGTCATAGAATGCCAATGCGGTAAGAAATATGTGGGCAGCACAATCAGGGCCCTGAAAGACAGGATATCGGAACACATGACAGCTATCCAAAAACAGGACTCGAAATACCCAGTAGCTCTACATGTTGCGAAATGCCAAATGAATGTTGAGGATTTCTGAGTATCATTTTTTGGGATTGAAACTGTGCCAGTCCATGTGAGGGGTGGTAATCGGGAATTAGCTTTGAGACGCAAGGAAGCTACTTGGATCATGCGTCTTCGGAGCATCGAATGTGGTTTAAACTATGACCCAGAACTACAATTCTTTCTGGGTAATTAGATATCACCATTATCTTGAATATATGTTTTCTCTTATTTTAACATGAATAACCAGATTGCTGTTAATAACAGATATGCTTATGCCACTATACAACAGACTCCTAAACAATTTTCCTCCGTGTTATCACGTTTGTTGTCATCTGTGTTCATAATTAGACACCTAATATTTTTGTTATGATATAGGTTTGTCACTCACTACGTTATCAGCACTGATATCCTATACTATACGGATCAAACCTGGTGACGTTGTCACCTGTTTAAATCACAAACACATAATATTGAAGCTAGTGTGGACCCGCACCGATTTTGACTTTATCGAGAAAGTATTTTTTACAGTCAGTGCCCAAAGAATTTTGTTTTTCTGACCCTCTCATCCCCCTACCCCCCTACCCCATTTTTGAATTTCTTTCTATACGTTTTTGAAACTGGGTGCTATTTTTACTCACATATGCTCTTTGATTAGTCATTTAATCTACACATAACATTCGGTCGTACCACCATCGATATTTCCATCAAGACATCTTAATTCAATCCATCTATAACCTACAATCCAAGAGGTGAAGTATTTCTTCCTTTTTTTGCCAACTATCGGCAGAATTAAGGTTAGAGCTATCGCTCTAGTGATTACGATCTTAATCCATGCATTTAAACCGGCCTAACTTCCGGTCACGTGTCCGTCACAGATACGCGGTGCCGGGAGACCAAAAGAGGGGAATATCCAGAGTTTAGGTAAGCGAGCCCCCTTATCTAAACAATTGAATAATATTGCTAAACGTAATTCGTTTTTGTAACATGACACATGTCTAATTACTGCCATTGTACCTATTCAGGTGAACAGCCTTCTCGATCCTATCGGCACACCAGCCTACCGTGAAGTGTTTTTCTTTCCCCTCCCGGTTGTCACAACACTCGTGATTAATCGAGGTAGGTTCCCTTTTTCTTGACTCGCTATTGCCCATAGATATCTATGTCTTTATGAACTGTATCGAACAAGACGAGTCGTCTACAAGTCTTTTGTACGCATTACATTAATTACAGATCCGGCACTGTCCGACCATACAAACCTGGGAATCCGAATATAGGATTCCGCGCTATGCCCGGACTGGGCTTTCCATCAATACAAACCTGTAACCCGGTTTCGTTTTCAACGAGGGTGAGTGTCGCGCCCCCCCTCCTCCTTTTTATAATTAAAAATCATCCAGTAAAACCTGTACAATATAGAACAGTGGACTACTGAATCGGGATTAGCCTCAATTTTACTCAACTTTCAAGAGTGGTTAGGATGAACACCGTTCATATCCTAATGAATAACGGTTAACTAATTTGAGAAATTCCCCCTAGTGCTTGACTTCACGTTTTAATAGTACTTGTGGCGTAACACCCAGTTTTTTCCTAACATTTCTAACTCCCTTGCCTTATCCATTTTGCTTTTTCCATTTTTCTTATGTAGATACGGAACAGATTCTACACACTGACCAGTCCTTCCTTCCCCCCAAATCACTAGCATAAAACGATATAGGATTAGACGTCCGAACATAACGTCCTTAATCCCAGAAATACTCAATTAAGGTATGATAAATTAAAATAGAATGGCTTTCTCACACCAAATTCTCAGGATAACAATTGCAGAAAACCATAGAATACATGTGCAAATAAGACCGAATGTTATAATAAACAATATACGCAATAGATATCGCGGTTTGGTTTTAAAACTTATGCAGTCAGTCTTCGACTACTCTTAACAGTGTTTATCACCAGTCACCTGGGATGCCGTGACATAAAAAATACAGCACTTCCTCACGTCGCCACGTCACTTTACGATCCGGCCAGTGTGTTTCAGTTCTGTTTTGGGTACAATTTTTGACCCTTTGCCCACTCACATATGTCACCTGATTAGTGTCTTTTTGTTTCTCTTCACAAGAACACTGAGTCACTCAAATAGCATGCCCTTGTCACCTTGGTGGACACATATAAGTCACGACAGTATATCGTGCATTAACGAACATGTTCCCAAAAAATGTATTTTATGTTTTTATCCAGCCCTGAAGATTCGCAGTATGTTCCCTGCGATGAAACACGTGTTGGCTTTTGATTTGGAACAATAAACAGAAGTGTCTACACCAAGAATGGACTGTTTATCCATCCATGTGTTTTCACCTCTAGATACTCATTCTCGGAGAACCAAGATCTGTTTAGATCTGCCCTAATTATTACATGTTTTACTGTAGTTCTACAAAGACTTACATTCATACCAGTCTGTTATTGTATGTGTTTAGTGCAGGGGCATTGTTGATTTTTTCAGTATTAAAGTATGGTGAAGGATAATGAAATCTATATGAAAGATAATCAAAAATGTATAAAAGGTAGTCCTAGAATTTAATTAGGATATGGGTAAATAATAAAAAAAAACTTAATTAGACTCGATCAGAGTTTAAATTAGGAAAAATTATTAAATAAATACCATATAAAATAGTATGAGGGTAAGAATAAAGGTTTAAAAAGTGCTAAAGAGTGCCTCAAAATTGCTCGATGGTGCACCTTTTTATTGCACGCTGCCTTTTAAAGCACGCACCTACATTTTCTGATTTTGCAGAAACACAGACAATAGATGTAGATTTTGTTACTTGGGCTGATTAGTCCTTGGGCCCTGAATTCGTAACAGCAGTGTCAACAGGCTACTCTGTGTTTTAGGCTTGATGGGGTAAGCAAAAGAGGTGGGGGCATTGGCGTAATCTACAGAAATGTGTTTAAAACCTCTTTTACGTGGCTTAGTAGTTCCAAGAAACTTGAAGCATTGGCTTTTAAAATAGAGCTCAATGACCGTTTCTCTTTCAATGGTATTTTTTTATACCACCCTCCAGGACCATATGCTGCCTTTTCTACCAATCTCTCGCACCAATTGCACTTAAAAATTGACTCTCAGATGGGTTTAATCTGCACCTAGACAGTTTAGATAACAATGATTCAGCCCAATACACGGATATGATGAACAGTGTAGGTTTAGAGCAACTGGTCATAGGACCTACTGATTCTGCACAGCATCTACTCGTGGTATCTTCTCCGACAGCCCACTTCTTCAAACAACCAAGACTCTTTACTTGATCTGGTCTGACCACTGTGCTGTATTGTTTACCATCAATCTGGTCTCTAATGCAGCAACTACTAAGCAACCTTTACCTCTAGGCTTCTTTGCAAATGGCATGACATAGAGACCAATGATCTAAAAGTGGCTTTAACTGTGATCCTGCTGCCGGACACCAACAACTTGGACACAGCAGCCATATCTGACCATCATTGGTTGGATAAGGCCCTGGACAAGTTAGCACCAATTAGGTCCCATGAAAACGTCAGATCATCTCCCTCAGAACCTTGGTTCAAAGAAAATCTAAAGATCCAAAATCAGGCATTGTAGGAAAGAAAGGACATTTTGAGTCCATTATGCTACTACATGTAAAGAAATTTACAAAAGCTCCTTAGCCTCTTACAAAGAAACCATTTTATACAGAAAGCTAGATACTACACTAATAAAATAGAATCTGCTAAAAATTCCACTAAATAACTTTTTTCTACAGAGCAGAAATTATCAAAGCCCCTTTGCAATGTAAACTAAAACATTAACCAAATCTCCTCTGATTCACTGGCCACATTCTTTCAAGACAAAGTAAATGCGGTATTCAAACTTTTTTCTACAAATTCCATGACTCACATCGAAAACTTCTTTGATCCTCAATCCAAGAAGGATGAACCTATGACTACTTTATCTACCCTTTCTGAACTTACCCCAGAGCAAGTTTTAAGATTACTTGTCCAAACCAAGTCAAGTTCCTCTCTTAGTCTTGTCCCACTCAAAACAATCTTGTTCTGGAAATCATTTCAGAACACCTAGCCAATATTTTTATTCTTATGCTTAGTTTGGGGCCATTCCAAAATGAATGGAAATAAGCATCTATTCTTCCTCTCCTTAAAAAGCCTAATTTGGACCCTTCAGATCTAAATAATTAACGAACAATCCCTCATCTCCGTCTTCTTGTAAAGATCATTGAAAAGGCGTTCCATTCTCAGCTGGCCTCCTACATTGAGGAACATAGCCACCTGGATCCCCGCCAGTTTGGCTTTAGAAGCCACCATAGTATAGAGTTGGCTCTTATAAGTGTGGTAGAACAAATCAGACAGACCCATGATTCCGGTGGAAATGCTGCACTGATTCTTTTAGACTTATCGGCAGCATTCGATACAGTTGATCATGATATTTTACTGAACCTCCTTTCCACCATCAGGATTAAAGACAAAGTCCATCTTCTTAAATCATTTGTGGCTGACCACAAACTATTTGTTGCATTCAAAAATTTGAAATCTTCCCCCTTCACTTTTCCCTGTGGTACCCTCCTGGGTTCGTCTTTAAGTCCGACCCTTTTTTATGTGTACATGGCTCCACTGGCCAAACTGATCATCATTTGGATTCTCAGCAGTAACATACACAGATGATACACAAACTGTGGTCTCTGTGTCAACAAACCCTGCAGACTAAGCAAGGCACACTGATAACTGTATGCAGGAGAAAGGGAAATGGATGGCCCGAACTGCTTGAAGCTGAATTCAGGGAAAACCAAAGTTCTGTTCTTTGTGAAGAACAGTTCATTTTGGTCCCTCAATTGGTGGTCGACAGAACTTGGAGTACTCCCAACCCTAGCCACCAAGGTTAAAACCTGGGAGTGGATTTTGACAACAACTCACCTTCGAGTGCCATATAAATTCCGTCACCTCTGCCTCCTTTTTTTATCATGAAACTCCTGAGCAAATGTTTTCCCTTTATTTCAAAGGAATTGCAGAAAACAGTCACATCCTCATTATTGCTTGTGTGAAATCTTTTTTTAGTCTTCTGTTCAAATGGGATCACTGAAATAATATCGAGGGACAAAATATCGACTTGCCAAAATATCGTGGACAAAATATCGACAGTCAAAATATCGAGTTTGTATCTACAAACAGGTAAGTACAAAAATATCGAGTACAAAATATCGTTAACAATAATATAGATGTAAAAAATATCGACTTTATTAAAAACAGTGTTAAATTAAATTAATATTAAATTTTACTTACTAAAATATACTTAAAAATACTTAAATTAAATTATAATAATTAAATAATAAATGAAAATAATAAAAATAATTTTTTACAATCTTATTTGTTGACCCTGAACCCTAAAAATACCCCTTTACCCAAAAACCCAAAACTGACCCTGAACCCTAAAAATACCCCTTTACCCAAAAACTGAAAACTGACCCTGAACCCTAAAAATGCCCCTTTACCCAAAAACTGAAAACTGACCCTGAACCCTAAAAATACCCCTTTACCCAAGAACTGAAAACTGACCCTGAACCCTAAAATACCCCTTTACCCATGAACTGAAAACTGACCCTGAACCCTAAAAATACCCCTTTACCCAAGAACTGAAAACTGACCCTGAACCCTAAAAATACCCCTTTACCCATGAACTGAAAACTGACCCTGAACCCTAAAAATACCCCTTTACCCATGAACTGAAAACTGACCCTGAACCCTAAAAATACCCCTTTACCCTAAAACTGAAAACTGACCCTGAACCCTAAAAATGCCCCTTTACCCAAAAACTGAAAACTGACCCTGAACCCCAAAAATACCCCTTTACCCTAAAACTGAAAACTGACCCTGAACCCTAAAAATGCTCCTTCACCCAAAATTTATCAATATTATTTAATTACCAATTAATTATTAATTAACATTAACAATAAAGTAAATATATTAGCACATTAGCTGTAATTATTTTAATAATTAATATTATTTTTTCCCAATTAATTACTTAAAAATAACACAAAATTATATATATTAAAAATTTACTCTAATTAATGTAATTAACTAATTACAATTAATTAATTACCAATTAATTACTAATACAAAATATGTTCAAAATTATATTAATTAATTAACTAATTAATATTAATTAATTATCAATTAATTATTAATTAAAAATATTAACAAACATATATTAATTAATTAATTATTATTAAATTACTTCCCACCCTATTCCCCTATAAACCCACAACCCGCTACAGAATTACATTACGCAAATATTATAAAAACAAAATTCATTTAATAAAATATTTTATAACATTAATACACACTTTTCACACATATTATTACATAATAATACACTATAAAATATTATATATTATTAAAAATTCGATATTTTTGCTATCTATATTTTATACAGTCGATATTACTTCACTTACCTGAAAAACGATATTTTTGTAGTCGATATTATGTCCAGTCGATATTTTGTCCAGTCTATATTTAAAACTCGATATTATGTCCAGTCGATATTTTGGAGTCGATATTTTGTCTGTATACCGTTCAAATGACTCTGATAACAACTTAAATACGCCTCGATATACACTAAGATATGAAACCCAACAATAGAATCGACATTAATCAGTTAAGCAATAAACTGTCAATAAGAAATCAAAAGTGGGCACCAATGTTTAACACATTGTGTAGCGAGTTTCATTACTGTGCAGTTTGCAGCTATTTGAGAACTAGGAGTATCATGAATCTTCCATGATGTAGTTCACAATCACAATCTAATTATGGTCCTTTGGAAAATTCCAAAAAACACAATACTTAATGCAACATGAGATCTGTAATTTGATCCTTGCCAAAGAGTTGACAGGGCTTTTTGTTGACTTGTGTCCATTTCACTGACTCTTTAGCGAGGTTGAGGGCTGTACTTCTGGCAAGACCAGGAGCACCAGCAGAGCAATACATTAGAGATTGAAAAGGGCTATCAAGTTCAGTGTTCTAGGTTTCATTGAAAAGGGTACCATACAGTTTACAAGATTGGTGTTCTAATTTATATTCACAATCGTTCTCAGTTGAGTAGCAGCCACCTGACATTTAGTTAAAGTGCTAAAATATTATTATGATAACGCATCAGAGTTGGACCCCCTTCATGCTCCCTGTGATAGACCTTTCTTGGGTGCATAAGGAACAAAAGGAGTTAGGAACAATTTCAATTTGCAATTACAGCGCAGCCCATTTGGTCACACAGTATAGCTCAGAGTTAATAAGTGGGATAAAGTATAGATGTATTATAAATTCAGAGCCAAAGTAATATAAATCCATCTCGGAGATATAGTATAGAAATACAGGATCACCAAAAGAAAACCAAATCTATGCACAAAGTTTATCCTCAATAGCAGAAAGCAAATGAGGAATTCAGTAGCAATTTTACAAAGTATAAGAGAAACTGCTTGATGATTAGATTGTACTCCTGCCTATAATGCATGTGAGAATACTAATTCTCCTTAACTAACCTACACTAATTAAGGATAGAAGAAAGTCCTACTTAGGTCCAAAAACTTAGAAAAGTGTCAGTGTAGCTACCATTGGTAGCTACACTCATAACTCTCTTCTTTGATCCTCATATTCGAAACATCCTTGGATATCTTCTCCTTATTCTGCACCTGACTGTAGACCTTCCTTCACATATTAGTCCTCGCCAAGAATACTCCCTTTGATCATCCTCATCTCATTCATACAATGTGCCTTTCTTTGTTCATTAGTTCAGGCAACTGCATATGCAGAGGAAAGAAAATGTTTCACCCCAAGCAAATATTCACCTTGAAGGTTACATTTTGCGAAATCCAAATGCTTAAGGCCTTAGGTCAATTTTAGTAAACCAAGCATTTCAAAGCAGGTTGGAACTGTGTGATTACAGATACATTGAAAGTCACATTATAAATGCAAAAGGCTATTTGAATAAGTACATTTTCCATTATATAATAGATGCAAAATGTTATTCAATACATGAGGAATTGCAGTATTATTCAAACCACACACATATAGATATATATGAGAACTGCAATTCTGTGTTGCTATAAAGGAAACTTTAATATGCACACCCATAGAAATATTGTTGTTACATTGTAACTGCACCTTCTATATTGGTTCAAATGCACTAAGGTTCATTAATCATGTTAAAACACACAAATACATGAGGCCATAAGTAAACATATATGTGGCCTAATCAATCATTAAAGGGTGGAGCCAAAATTATGCTGCTCCAAATACGTACTACAACATAGTATTCACAAGCTTACATGCGGGGTCTCTGCCTCCATAGCTCCTATCTTTTATTTGTGATGATCTCCGGTTGGACTGTGGAAATCTCTGCACACATAGGATTGTGTTTCTGTCATAAATGTGGGAGAGGGCTTGGAGATTAGGAAATATTTGTGTCTCAATAGGAGATGTTTAAGGAGGAGCAAGGAGGGGTTAAAGGAGCACTAAGGAGTGGTTTAGGGAAGGATCTGCATCCACCCATAAAAGAGTAAACCTAATGCTAATAACAAGAAGCAATACTATTGTTACAACATCCAAAAATGGGCCACAAACTTTTGTAAAAGTACTCCAGCTCTTGGGAGTCCACTGTTCTGCAACACCCACCTATTGAAAATATTGGAGGTAGGGACATTAAATAGAACTACTGTATAATATATTTATACTTTCTCAAAATAAATATGCATTTATTTTAATATGCACAATATGTCCCTGCAATATAAAAGTGTTTTATTTTCACTATATAAACATTATTTATTTAATTTTAAAAAGATGACTTTATATTTTAAAACCAATAATTACATTGTTTTAAATTATTCTATGTACAAATGTATTAAACTTTAATACATAATAAATATAAACATTTTACTTTAGGTATATTTAATAAAGCTTTTAAAAATAATTTGAATTTAAATTAATGTATTTCAATGAATGAAATATTTCTTTCAAAATGAAGGTAATAGTGTTGTATCAATATTTATTTTGTTCTACAATAAATACATATAATATACTATTTACATTGTTATTTAACTTAAAAATAGTTTTAAAAATGTTTTAAAGTTAAATACACTTTCCAACTTTTCGCTATACATTACCATAGGGAGATCTCCCACAACGGAGATAAAGACCTAAATGTGAACATTTGCAAGTATTAATGTTACACTTCCTATGGTTTAGGCTACAACCCCTGGCAAAAATGGTGGAGACATATAACTCTTTATTTTTCAGGAAATTTACACTTGCCGTTCAGAACAATCCAAAAGCAGTAAATTTACTACTTAGGGGCCAATTCTGATTTCGGCTGGATCGGTCAGTGCCGGCCGGATTCCTTCCCGACTGAGCCATTCCAATGGGCTCGGTCTGGAAGGAATCCGACTCAGATTTCTGGATTGTGGACAACAGGCTCAGAGAGCCTGTCCACAGTCCACAAATCCTCCAGTACTCCCCCGGTCGCCTCTGTGCGACCGAGGGAGTATGATGGTAGCTTTTCCCTGCCTTTTGTGATGGTCGGTCCGGCATGAAAAGGCAGTCAGAAGCTGTCTTTGAGGGCTCCCAGCAGGGCCCCCTTGGGTGTGAGGCCGCCGGATGGAGGCCTGGGGGCACCTATGGTGCCCTCTCTGTTGATTCCTGCATCCCTGCAAACCTTGGGGTGCAGGCCACAGGCTGCAGGGATGAACTGCACCCCTGCTTGCTACATTGCAAGCATGCTTTCCAGTCAGAAAGCATGCTTGCATTGTAGGGTATACGAATGTGACAGAACCCTGTTCGGTCGCATCGTACTAGCAGGGCTGTAACCGACCACAGCAGGTCGGTTTGTTACAGCTCCTACCCGATGTCGGACGGACCTAGGTCTGTCCGACATCGGAATAGGCCCCAAAGTGTACGTAGAAGTATTAGTAGTAATATTCTTCAATGTGTTTGTTTATAAAACCATATACAACTCAATAAATAACCCCGAATTAACAATAAAAACAGTAGGAGAAACAAGCAGTAAAATAAATATCCAGTTAAAACAAAAAACTATTGACGGGAGACAAGCTTATATGGTGGAGCATTAATATCACAACTGTATTTTCTATGGGTTTTTTTCTTTCCACAACCTAAGAGCCAACTTGTGACATGACCAATATGTTTTGGAATGGCACCCTTGAAAGAAAGGAGAGCTACCTTGTATATAGTTCTTATACCTTTATTCTTCAAGATAGTTCTTAGTTATCTCCTGTGATGCGCATGCAGCTCTGGACATAAACAAAGTATGTGCTCCAGAGATTCCTCTCCAAAGTTACAAAACCAACATATATTTGTTGGTGCATTAGCGGTTTCCCATGCTCTATCAACTTTTTCTGAAAGGTAGAGCTTTCAGTCTAAATCATAAGTAGGATTTTGTTGCTTCAGTATTCATAATAAAATCCTTGTATGGTTGCCATTGCATAGTCAACATATCTACTGTATACTGACATTTTAATAGGTTTTTCCTATCTCTCGGTTGACTTAGCAGCAGAAAGTGTTTATTTCATTTTTTATACAGCTTTCATGCAGCCCTTGTAATTTTGGGATCACTGACTGAATATAGAATGACAAAATATAGACTTACCAAAATATCATGGACAAAATATAGAATGCAAAAATATTGAATTTTTTTAAATGTCTTAAAAGTAATTTAAAATAAATGAAATAATAAACATAATTAACTAAAACATGCTTAAAAATACTTAAATAACCGTAAAATTAATAAATAATTATTGTTAGTTTAAAAAAATAAACATACAAATGTATTTTTTATTACATATATATATATATATATATATATATTAACAAAATATAATAAAAAATATACAATATTTTTACCTTAGGATAGTAGAAGGGTACCATTTACTATTACCACTCCAGTGAGTGCAACAGTAGGGAAAGCTTTGGTTAACTGGAGGGTAAATATTACTCTTCCCACTCCAGTGAGTGCAACAGTAAGGAAAGCGTTGAATAGCGGGAGGGTAAAAATTACTAATCCCACTCCAGTAAGTGCAACAGTAGGGAAAGCGTTAGATAGCGGGAGGGTAAAAATTACTATTCCCACTTCAGTGAGTGCAACAGTAGGGAAAGCGTTGGATAGCAGATGGGTAAAAAAGACTGTTCCCACTCCATAAAGTGCAACAGTAGGGAAAGGGTTGGCTAGCGTACGGGTAAAAATTACTACACCCACTCCAGTGAGTGCAACAGTAGGCAAAGTGTTGGATAGCGGGAGGGTAAAAATGACTATTCCCACTCCAGTGAGTGCAACAGTAGGGAAAGCGTTGGATAGCGTAGGGGTAAAAAATACTATTCCCACTCTAGTAAGTGCATCAGTAGGGAAAGAGTTGGATCGCGGGAGGGCAAAAATTACAATTCCCACTCCAGTGAGTGCAACAGTAGGAAAAGCGTTGGATAGCGTAGGGGTAAAAATTACTATTCCCACTCCAGTGAGTGCAGCAGTAGGGAAAGAGTTGGATAGCGCAGGGGTAAAAAAGACTATTTCCACTCCAGAAAGTGCAACAGTAGGGAAAGGGTTGGATAGCGTAGGGGTAAAAATTACTATACCCACTCCAGTGAGTGCAACAGTAGGGAAAGCGTTGGATAGCGGGAGGGTAAAAATTACTATTCACACTCCAGAGAGTGCAACAGTAGGGAAAGCGTTGGATAGTGTAGGGGTAAAAAATACTAATCCCACTCCAGTGAGTGCACCAGTAGGGAAAGAGTTGGATCGCAGGAGGGTAAAAATTACTATTCCCACTCCAATGAGTGCAACAGTAGAGAAAGCGTTGGATAGCGTATGGGTAGAAATTACTATTCCCACTCCAGTGAGTGCAACAGTAGCGAAAGCGCTGGATAGCTGGAGGGTAAAAATTACTATGCCCACTCCAGAGAGTGCAACAGTAGGGAATACGTTGGATAGCGTAGGGGTAAAAATTACTATTCCCACTCCAGTGAGTTTAACAGTGGGGAAAGTATGATTTAATATAATAATAAAAATAAATTAAATATCAATACCAATAAAACATGAATTACATCTAATTACCAAATTGTTATTATGTAATAATTAATTCATTAGAAATACAAATAAATAGTAGTTAATAAAAATTAATTACCTATTCATAATGAATTAACAACTAATTACTTTTCAATATCAAAAACTAATTGATAATAACAATTAATAATTGATTAACATTAAATGAATTATCAATACACAAAAAGTATTTTTAATATGTAATTAATTACAATAACATTACTTCCCACCCTATTCCCCTATAAACCCACAACCCACTACAGAAAATTAATTAATAAAATAATCCTAATTATCAAATAATCAATCAATACAAATTAATTACCAATTAATAAAAATGAATTAACAATTAATAATGAATTAACAATAAATTCAAAATGAATACCAATAAAGAATTAAAAAATATTTACTTTATTAAAATTAAATTACTTCCCAACCTATTCCCTCATAAACCCACAACCTGCTACAGAAAATAAATTAAGAAAATTAACATAATTATCATTTAATCAATTAATAAAAATTAATTACCAATTAATAAAAAATAATGACCAATTGAAAATTAATTAACAATAAATTAAAAATGTATGCCAATACATAAATACAAATATTTAATTAATTACAATTAAATTACTTCCCACCCTATTACCCTATAAAGCCACAACCTGCTACAGAACTAAAAAGCAAAATTAAATTAAAAATAATTAATAATTGCTGAGCATTCATATTTAATTTAATATAATTATATTACTTCCCAACCTATTCCCCTATAAACCCACAACCCGCTACAGAATTAAAATAATCAAAAATTAAATAACATAAAATTCATAACTTAAATTTTTTTAACATACATTACAAAATAATATAGACTTTTTACACATATACTAACATACAAAACACTTTAAAAAAATCGATATTATTAAAAATTTGATATATTTTATTGCCTATATTATATTCTTCGATATTTTGACTTCTGTATTTTGACAATCGATATTACTTACCTGCAACTCCATATATTTAACTAATATATTGTGTCCATTCGATATTTTGTCCATTCTATATTTTTACTTCGATTTTATGTCCATTCTATATTTATTTTTCGATATTATGTCTAGTTACCGTAATTTTGACTAGATCATTTATTGCCTGCAGTTTAAACTTTGTCATGAGATTTCTTACGTGACGTTCTGTGAGCGGTCCATTTGACTCTACATGTCGCTTCTTTTAGGACATGATGTTTTGAACGAGTAAACTTGCAAGTGTTGTTTTACTGTGTACCTTTGAAAATGGCACCATAATATTGATCATTTAGGAGCAAATTCATATGATCTATGATCTCTAAGGTAAACATTTCAGTTATCAAACAACTGATACTTAATTGACTTTGTGTTTTTTAAGGACAACTTACAGTTTCTATCATAATCTTTTCTATTCTTTAACTTGGAGCTCTGGTGATTTAGAGAATTAAGAACATTTGTGCTTCTCATGTGACTGCTGAGCCTAATTTTCTGGCCGAAAAGCTAGCGAAAATCTCAAAAAGGTTCCATCTTACATATGTAGGCAATGCTAAATATTTTTAGAAAGTGTGCTACGTTATTGATTGATTTACAGCAGGGGTCTCCAACCTTTTCTGTAGTGAGAGCTACTTCTGCTCAAGGAAAGTCTTCCTGAGCTAATAGCAAACGTTATAACTGTAGAATAGTGACTACTCTGTGACCACCCTAAGCAGGATTATCAGTAGTTACCATCCAAGTATTCCTGGTGAGGTTACCATCAGAAATGCCAGGAAAACATTCATCAATATAAAATGCCTCCTCCTGACTTATGAAATAACATTAAAATCTAGAAATGCCCTATGGCACAACGTATATAAATACAGCATTAGGCCCCTCCTGCCCAGCTTGAATTATTAGTCATCAGTTTCTGAAAGTGCACTTCTTTCTATCAAATACCACTTTCCACTGTGGGCAAACAAACTCAATTTAAGCAGTTCAAAGTCGCCAACTTGACTCTCGCCGACAGGACGGTCACCTTATAGAGCTTTTCAGAAAAAATTATCCAAAACTTCTGGATCTTCCTACAGAATATCTTTTGGGGTTCCAAAATGGCCACAACACCAATCCAAGGTGCCAGAAGCCCTGAGTTGCTTCTTGGGATGTTGTAACTACGTCTCCCACAATGCACCTGGTCAAATCCTTTAACGTCCAGCTGAAGGTGGTTAGCTGGTGTCTTCTTGTTGGAGATCAATGCAGGTGGAGCTCTTTAAACCTGCTGCTTTCATGGAGTCCACTCCTTCATTTTTTAAAGCAAGGCAAAGTCCTTAGGGCTGTAGTTTCAAAATATTCAGCCAGTGCAGTAATTCGGAGAGCAATCCTCTTGGAGCAAGCTGGAGTTCCAGCAAGGCAGTCCTTCTTCTTCTTATAGTTTCAGGCAGGGATATGAGTTGCTGGACTACTCTCCCATAATTATCCAATCTTCTTGTGTGACAAGCAGGGTGGCACCCCTGGCCAATGGGTTGCAGGATTCCATCCTCAGGTATGACAACTTTCTCCAAAGTGTGACATGTTCGTGTCCCAGAAAGAACCATTCTTTTAAAATCCAAAATGGAGACACTCTGTCCTGGATTTTAAAATCTGCCACAGCCAATCCATTGGCAAGGCAGTTTTCCTAGCACTCATTTCCAGCTCATCTTCAAATTCAATTACAGGCCCTCTTGTCTGGATGCGGATGCTGGATGTGGGGGTGAGCCTGTGTCCTGTCCTGTCATTCCTTTTTTGAAGACCAGTTCGGCTACCAGTGGCGGTTCGTCCATTGGGGGCGTTGCCCCACTATCCATGGACGACCGTCACTGCTATCACAACATTTGTCTGACACACTAAAGAAAGTAAAATTATGAGCGCACAAGCACTAAGCAGTTGAGGCTGGACCGGAGTCACAAAATGTGACGTCATCCAGTGCGATCGTGGAAGGTGTGGGGGGCGGGCCTGCAGCACTGAGTGGCATGTGGCATGCTGGCAGCGTCGTGGCAGGCACCAGTCAGTGTGTGCGCATTCAGGACTTGCCCACGCATACGCACACACGCAATAGCCCCTTCCCTCCTCCTCCTTCCCTAGCCGTGACACAGGCAGAGACCCGGGGGAGCCGGGTCTCATTATAGGCAGTATTAGCCCTGCTCTTTAGCCAATCCTGGCGCAGTGGCGATGTTATGCCTGCGCCAGGATTGGCTGAGTTCATGCGCACGAGGATGGTGGTGCTGCCGTGCGTGGGTGGGTGGCTGACTGGCTGTGCTCAGCGCTGTATGGCCAATCACATGTGGCCATTTGGATCCATGTACTTATGATTGGAGCCGCTGTGGGGACGTCACTGCGCCCTGGCATGGACTGCACAACAACACCAGAGTCACAAGGAGAGTGACTCAGACCTCGTGACTCGTGCCTGTGCAGTCCAGTGTGCAGTGCAACTGTTGTCCTCTCTTCAACTGACGACGTGAGACTGAGAGTCAGTCTGTGACTGTCTGTTTTTTTAATGACGGGTCTGTCTGACTTCCGTAACTTACGAATCGATGGAGGTCACGGGTGCGGGTCACCGTCTGACAGTCACTCACTTAGAAATAAAATGGATACTGAGTGAATGTGTGTGTGTGCGGACTCCACGCACACACACACATTCACTCAGTCTCCATTCGCGGACGGACCGGTGTGACTGCGTGTTGTGGTTGTGGGTGGTGGCTGGGCCTGGTGGCATCATACTGGGGTGCCGTGCCTGATTTGAGCGATGGAGGAAGCGGCTATATTTAGCAGGCCTGACTCATTAACATCAACAACATACTCAGTCTCCATTCGCGGACGGACCAGTGTGACTGCGTGTTGTGGGTGGTGGCTGGGCCTGGTGGCATCATACTGGGGTGCCGTTCCTGAATTGAGCAATGCAGGAAGTGGCTATATTTAGCAGGCCTGACTCATTAACATCAACGACATAATGAGTGGGTTTATTGAAATGAGGGCTATAAATAACACTGAACAGTTTTTGAAATTTGCAAATAAGGTTACAGAGGCATGCCTATGCAGTCTGCAATTTGGAAGTGCGTGCTTCATTTGCTAATTATCGGGGACAAGCAGGGACGCCTGCTGGGGCTAGCGGATGTTTGGATAGCGCTACTATGAAAAGTCGAGTATGAATAACAAATGTCATGAGTAAGGTGGGAGGACAGCAGCAGGGTGGAGTATGTAATAAATAGATATAAACCTGTGTTTTCCGTATGGTTTACATTAGAATGTTCAGTGGTGTTCGGCAAGTGTGAAGGTGAGTGGAAAGGGCCCAGAATGCAGTGGTGGCTGCCGGTGGGCTATGAAAGTGGTGAGGCGACTTACTGGCTCAAATTCCAGCGGGCCCCGATTTCTGTTCTGAGGCGAGGGTAAAGTTTCCCCATCTAGGACATTTTTAGTAAACTAAGGGCAAATAGTGCGTTTTAAATCACAATTTCCACATGAATGTGCTCGAGTCAATGGCTCTGGAAGAGCAGTCATAAGCGGTGCTGCATGTCTTATAATGTCTCCACTCTTCAGGCAGTCCCTCCGTGTGTATCATGTTCAAGCAAAGCCCCGTGCCCCCAGTATCACAAAAGCAGGGTTGTGATGGCCTGATGCGGTCTTATAATATCTCCACTCTCCTGGCAGTCCCTCCGTGTCCGTGTGTATCATGTTCCAACAAGGCACACCCAAAGCCCGTGCCCCCAGTATCACAAAAGCAAGGATGTGATGGCCTGATGCGGTTCCTCGACTGAAACCCGCAGCCCAGTGCCTGGTACCCTCACGGTGATAAGCAAGCCAGGCTATACAGCTCAGAGAGCGGGCACTGGTGAGGGGTTTGGAATTTTGAACATGTGCTCCTTAGGGGTTCGGGCTCGCTCGCTCCGCTCGCTCGCTACGGTGTAGTATGATTATCTGTTTCCGCCACACCACTTTCAAATGTCACCAGCGGCCACTGTTGGCAACTCCACCCCCATCCTGCCTATTGCTTTGCGGCTGCCGATAGTCTCCCACAAGATGTTCTTTGTATCTATGCAGGTGGCGTCACACCTCATCAGAGCAATATGGCTCAGCCTGCCAAAGGCTGGTCTCATCAGGAAAGGCTGCTGAACAAGGGCAATTTCATGTTTTTATTTTTTTATTTTGCAAAAGGCAAAAATAGTACAGAGAGAGAAAGAGAGGAAGAAAGAGAAAGAGAGAGAGATAGAGAGGTGTGTTTGTGTGTGTGTGTGTCTGAGAGAGAGAGAGAGAGAGAGAGAGATAGACAGACAAATAGAATCTGTCTGCGACGAATCAACCTCAAGTGATACATGAAAGTAAAGAATCGATTCTCTTCCTTTTATTTCGTTACAGCCTCAACCTTTCTAAATTCTTTCTAAAAATAATGTTGAATTGTCAGGAACACTGTAGCAATGTTATGGTCTAATCTACCTCAATTTTAAAACATTAACCAGGGTTGTGGTTATTTGAAGACGTCCAGGTTCTTAGATCCAAAGAGTGGAACATTTGAGATTTGACAGCAATATAAAGTGTTTTATTGTGAACCTGAGCAATATATTGCTTTAGTCATAAGATAGAAAAAGAGGTTTGCAAAAAATCCATCCATGTTGATCAATGAGCCTTTCAATACAAGCTGCAATGTAGGTTTCAGGAATGCACTCATCTTGCTTATTCAATTTACAGCACGGCATCAGCAGATTGTCAAGGGTCAGGTCCACTTACAGACAGAGGTTTGCTTAGAGCATTGCTCTATGGAGAAAGCATATTCCTCAGTAACAGTTTTAACTATGTAAATGGGCTAGGGATAATTAGTGTATAACATGTGTTTGGGGGGAGCAAGGAACAGAAGAAATGATATGTCTCTAGCCAGGGTCAGCCCTAAATTGGATTTAGTGGGACAGTGCTATGGGCAGAAAGAAAATGCGATGTTTGTTGTGGGGGCTGGAGGTCATTGCGGTGTGGCGGCAAGAGGTATCAGGAACATGGGACTAGGGCAGGGGGTTGATGGGGTGCTAACAAATATGCTGTGGTAGATAAAGTCGATAGTATGGGGAGCCCAATGTACCCTTGGAGGCTTGGGCAGAAATCAAAATAGTAAAAAGGAGCCTTCAAGGGATTTAACTCATAACAATCTTTTGTTATCTATACTACTATTATAAAGAGAGAACTGTGTCCTTTGAGCCAGGTAAACTCGAAAAGTACACCACCAATCGCAACACCCAATACAGCGTTGGAAAGGGGAGGTCCAGTAGTTGGGCATAGGCTATATAAAAAAAAATATATACGTTATTTAAAAAATGTACAATAAAAAAAAGTAGTCCCTTCGAAGTAGCGCCGGCCGTGTGGATGACAGGTAAACTTTAGCGCTGCAGCGGGGCGTGTATACTGGCTTTGTTCGTTTGCAGCGTCAGATGCGTGGCCACAGTGTTAGGGAGCAGGGCGTGTGCGGATGATTGGGGGCACTGAAGGGGGCGGTGAACTTGGGCTAAGGAGGTGGTTGGGGGCCTGGGTTTCGGCGACTGGGAACAAGACTGATTGCCCCCGGACAACGTAGGAATGGAAGTGAGCCTGGGGTTAAGCAGAGTTAAGAATAAGGACCAGCGCCCAAAACTCTGCTTAAAAGTACGGGACCAGTGCAATTACATGTCGGCGGGTGGAATACCACCAAGCCTGATTGCCCCCAGACAACATCGGGGCGGGCTGCTAGTTCAAAGATAAATCAGGGAGTTAATACTACTGGAACAAACACCAAAGTGTCATTAGACATCAAGCAAAAAGAAATATCTTAACATAGAACACACGGGAGAACCTAGTAGTTTGAAAATTGTATCTTACTTTATATATTTTGTTTGCAAATGAAATACAAATAAATAAAATCATTCAGCACAGAGTCAAATAAAGAAGCACAATCAAATAGCTCACTCTCTCATAGGTACAAATGCGTCAAACCAAATACCGGTTGCAAAGGGGCAGATTTGCAGAATCTGCCCCTTTGCAACCAGTATTTTTGCATTTGAATGCATCATCCCAAATGCAAAAATCGCAAATTAAGAAATCACAAAATTTGCGATTACTTAAATTGCAATTGCCTTTAAGGAATTGCAAATTGTGATTCCTTAACTGCAATGCATAAAAGCAAAAAAAATTGCTATTTCACCATAAAGAATCACAAATTACCGTCAATCTAAAGGTGATGGTAATTTGCGATTTCTTTGAAAAATGCCCCTAAGTGCATTTTTCAAAGTCCCATTTTACTCATACACATGCCCTTGGGGCAAGTGTGTGTGCAACATGTGGATAAATTGTAATTTCAGGGGAGCAACAGGGTGTCATTTTGACACCCTTGCACCCTTGAAATTGCATGCGCAATTTGCGAGTACCTAATGGGTACTCGCTAATTGCGCATGCAATTCCCAATAATTTCAATGGGTCTCTAGGCCCAATTCTTTAATTGCAAGCCGCAATTTGAGAGTCGCAATTAAGGAATTTGTAGGACTCGCTATTTTATTTGCGATTCCTACATGCATAGCCAATAGCGAATCTTTAATTGTGATTCCTTAAAAATTGCAATTAAGGATTCGTTATTGGCTATTTTGATGCATGTGGGGGTTAGTTTGCTGTACCTGTGCTCCTAAGGTAGGATTTTTTTACCCAAAATACTCTAAATTACTCAAACTGGCGTAATTGCCTAATTTCTGTAATCTAGCAGCACAAGAGCAACGTGTAATTAGTTAAATTACTCCAAGTACTCCAGCATAATTCAATTTCAACCAGACCTAGTAAACAACTAGTTTAACTCCTTGCCCGCTGCGTTAATTCCTCCGCTGTGCGGGATAATTAATGAGTGGGCGGGACTAGGACGGCCTCCAGACGTCCTTAGCACACGCCCACTGTGACGTCGGATGGCCGGGGTCGTCCTGAGCACCGAAGGGGTTAATATCCATCAGTTTTCTGATAAAGTAATGGTAGATCACATTTCTTTTCTACAAATACAGAAAAGAATTGTTGACCTACATATCACTGGCCTAAAGTAAGCATTTACCTTCTAGATGAGTTGACTAAGCTCTATCAAACTGCTCAGTAATTTTTCACCTGGGTAACATTTTAGAGAGCATATTATATCATTCATGTAGATGGCAGCACATCGAAAATCTTAGTAGAAACAGCTATCTAATTTGAGAATTGTCTCTCTCTCACAGTACGGGACAGATTTACTTTAATTTCATGCAATGCCGCAAGGAAACTTGCTACGCTGACTTGCATGAAAGGGAGACAGCACAAATGTGCCTTATCAGCTAAGATGTGGAGCATTTCTGTTACCTCCAAGTGCTGGCGCATTGTGTGCTGCCTAACACCTACACAGGTAGACTTGCACTATGGAGCAAGGGTGCCTGTGTTATAGACAGGATTGTTTTTGTGCAGGAAGTGACACCTTCCTGCAAAAAAAACATTACTTAACACCAGTTTACTCTTTCTCTGTGTGCAACAAAATGCAGCCCACATGGAAAGAAGAAATAATCAGCAGAAATTGAGATATTTCTCCTCTTTACACCTCACTGATGAATTCCCAGGTTTACAAGTCTTTGTAAATCTTGTAATTTGCCAAAAATCCATGCAGGACATGAAAACACTAATGTTCCTCTCATCAAACTCCTTCCCAAAGTGAGGTAACTCAAGGCAGCACTTTGCACTGCCTTTCATTACTTTCTAGTTACCAAACACTTAGCATGCCAAAGTAAATAACAAAAAAATATTTTGAGTCTGGCTGCGTCACAAAAGCGACAAAACCGGAGCAAACTTTTAGTAAATCTGCCCCTACATATCAGCCAAGTCAGAATACATTCCAACACACTTCATAGTCGAATTTTGGCATTTTATGACTGTAGATTTCAGCAAACATGCCTTAAAAGAACTACTGTTCCAAGCACTTCACCTTGGGCTTGGGTATCCATTTTCAATAGATCATTTCATGACTTTCGACCTCTACTTAATTGTACCTGATTCTGAGAAAGCAGAAAGAAAAAGTAAAAAAAATCATGTCCAAAAAGTAATATAGCTGCACCGCAAATGCAAACATGAGATACATTAAAGATGTTTATTCAGAATGGCATATGAAGTGGAAAACATCCAAATTAGTAAGAATGGAGAATCCTCAACCAACCATGCGTACAAACCTGTCATCATGTATGTTAATGTTGTCTGTCATAGAACCCAAATGTAGAATATCTAACATTGATAGAATCTTGTCCAATCAATACCCTAAATCATTTGTTAATGTCCTTAGTGCAATACATTTTGCAAAAACATAAAAAAAGAGATGAATGGAAGGTAAATATTGCATTTAACAGGAAAGCCGACATTATGCAGCCAAAGCTTCCTAAAGCACTGACATTTCAGTGTTGTAAAATGTGTTCCCCACATCAAGGAATGCCAAGTAGAGTGTGCCCTTCTTTAGATAAACATACTTGTTAGTATAAAAAAAATATATAGCACTACTCAGCTGTACACAATGATTGAATTAAACCAGTTTCAAATATTCACTTTGGCACTTATTGCATCTAAAATCACAAAGAAGCTAAATAATCTGTTCCATACATTTGACCAATTCCTATGTATAATAACCTCAGCTGAGATACCAACATTCTAACATTGTATCTATATTGTGAGGTAATAGCTGTGATGACGCATGATTTTAAAAATTCTAATACACAACACATTTACTGAATAAAGACACGAAAACCTGAAAGTGCACAAGTGGCGGCCGCTGCACAACAAAAATGGTGAGGTGGGGTTGGGGGAAGTGGAAGTGGAAGGATGGCGGTATTGAGGGTAAAAATAACATTTTTTTTAAAACGTACCTATCGCTGCCTCTGTGTTTCACTCTCAGCAGTCTCTGGTTAGGCACAGGCGGCCCAGCCAATCCAGACACTGCTCTCATGCTATGAGAGCAGCACCAGGATTGGTCTGAGAAGCCTGGTCTGCCACTCAAACACTGCTGTGGGGCCTACAGCTTTTCTACAACCCCGCTGTGATTACAGCTAGGCTGGAGAAATAGAAGTGCACATGTCTGTTTGTCCAGCCTGGGACGGATGGGAAAACTTACATGTACGCCTGGGACAGCCCTGCATGCATGCACCATCAGCCAGAGCCCCTAAATAAAAAGAAAAAAATATATATTATTGTTTTAATATAAAAAAAAATTCTGTCACCGACTCTGCCCAGTGGGCTGATGCTCCTCCGCCATTATG
Source organism: Lissotriton vulgaris (assembly GCF_964263255.1). Classification (NCBI taxonomy): domain Eukaryota; kingdom Metazoa; phylum Chordata; class Amphibia; order Caudata; family Salamandridae; genus Lissotriton; species Lissotriton vulgaris. The sequence continues at coordinate 1,034,215,006 of NC_141697.1, forward strand.
GAGGAGCCACTCCTGATCTGCACTTTGCACACCTTAAACATAGTCACCCATGAAACTAAGACAAGTGAAGTATAAGCACTATAAAAGTGTGGTTTGAAATGTAAAATAAAGAAAACATACATACAAAGGAATTCTGATACATATAAACAAGCTGCACTAATGAATTTCTTATGAATATATCGTTTTTTAGCATTTACTGATGCACATTAGGCTAAGTGGCCTAGTGTTTTTAATGCCTTCTGTTAGAAAGCACTGTTTAGAAAATCTGGTGCAAAAACGTGTAGAAACTGGGTACAATCTTGAAATTTCACATAATAATGCTAATGATTCTATAGTTTACAAAAAATTAGCAAAAAAGTTTGTTTTGTGAATTTAGAAAATGAAATATGAAAAATGGGAAAAATTGTGGTAAAAGGGCATTTCAAAAGTTAGATATTTCCATGTAAAAATGTCAGTTCTGCAAATTTCCTATTTGAGTTGCTTTTATTACATTATATTTGATAGTAGCTGTACCCGGCCACACGTTGCTGCGGCTCAGTCTGGTTAAGTTAAAGAGAAAGAAAAGAGTAAGCGCACATTTCTGATATGTTTAACACCATGCTTGTGGGTATACAGTATGTTTTTGTCCACCCTAATATATGTAGACTACTGCCTATATGTGTCCCTTGTATTTGTTGCGCAGCAACCAAATCAATAGGGTCTGTTCGGGTTGCAAAGTGAACTAACTCCTCCCCCCTCCCTCCACCCACTTCCCGGTCGGACGCGCTAATGTTGCAAAGTGAACCAACTCCTCCCCCCGTCCTCCACCCACTTCCCTTCTGCCATCCTGACACCAACTGTCCATCCTAATCTATTTAGACTATTGTCTCTATGCGTCCTTTCTTAATGTTGCAAGGTGAACCAACTCCTCCCCCTTCCCTCCACCCACTTCTCGGTCTGCCATCCAGACACCAACTGTCCATCCTAATATATGCAGACTATTGTCTATATCCATCCTTTGTATTTGTTGTGCAGCAACCAAATCGATAGGGTTTGTTCGGCCTTTCAATTACAAACATGCGCGTTTTGGACACGCACGTATTCAAAACCAAGGTTGTGTCTCTATAAACACGTGCTAATGTTGCAAAGTAAACCAACTCCTCCCCCCTCCCTCCACCCACTTCCCGTTCTGCGATCCTGACACCAACTGTCCATCCTAATATATTTAGACTATTGTCTCTATGCGTCCTTTCTTAATGTTGCCAAGTGAACCAACTCCTCCCCCCTCCCTCCACCCACTTCCCGGTCTGCCATCCTGACACCAACTGTCCAACCTAATATATGTAGACTATTGTCTCTATGCATCTATTGTAGTTGTTGCGCAGCAGCCCAATTAATAGGGTCTGTTCGTCCTTTAGATTAAAAACACACTTTAACACACACTTATTCGAATTCAACGTTGTGTCAAAATTTCAAATCAATCGGTGAAGAACTTTCGTAGATTTAAGATTTTTATTAAACTCACATTGACATTTTTATGTGTCTGTGCTTTCGATTAAAAACAAGTGCGTATTCGACACACGCATATTCAAATCCAATGTTGTGTATATAAAAACATGCGCGTATTCGAATGCAACATTGTGTCAAAATTTCAAAGCAATCGGTGAAGAACTTTCGGAGATTTGAGATTTTGAACAAACAAACAGTTACATTTTTATTGATATAGATTGATTTAGAATGTATTTAATTTGAAATGTGTAATGCCAATTAAAAGGCTTTGCTGAAAAAAAAATCTCTAATGGTTACCTTTCCCCATACCTAATAAAATATCGCTATTACAACTAGTGAAATGTTGTTTTATGTGTTCAGTAAATGTGTAACATTCACGTTTCCTCAACGCTCACAGTGAATTTTTCCTGTAGGAACAGGATTTCAGCTGTTACTATAGACTGCTACTTTGTTTTTCTTTTTAACCAATGTTAGGCCTATAGGGACTTCCAAAGCTTTCGTTTATCATGACTAGTATGAGAAAGCATCTTGCTGTTGCGAGTTTTCTAGGTGACATTATGTGACTCTGAGCATATGACACTATTTTGATGGTGGTGTGATGCTACATCACTGGGACTCAGTTAGAGACTGTCTAAAAGAAGAAATCCCAAAGGAGGGGCAACATTCAACATCATTGATTTTGGTTTCTTGACAACCGCCATTCTGATTTTTCCAACTCTGAGACCTGAACGTTATTCTGAATGATTATTACTAAGAACTATCCTCTTATTTTTGGGCTGCTTTTGCGGATGCTACAGTCGGTAGCTGATGGACTGAAACCTTTTTTACTGAACCATTTAATTTTCATTCTCCTTTGCTTCTTTTGTTCCATGCTAATTGACTCACCCTTATTTGATTTTACATCTGAACCCTTTCCCTTTCTTCGTAGGATTTGAGCTGTTAGATGAACAAACTATCCTTCTGCCTTTATTGGTATTGGGACGCTGTAATTCTGTAAACTGATTTTTATAGTAACCATCGGATAAAGCCTTGCTTAAATGTTTGGCGCTTGAATGCAAGCTGTGCTATTTTTAACTGAAGTTCTCAAAACATTGATTATTGCTCAGGATTTTGAATCTCTAATGCAATAGTCAAATTAATCTTTTATCTGTCAGAATCTATTATTGAGTCTTGTTGGTTCTTCCATTAAAACTGTGCTATCGTATTGATGACTTACATGTGGTGTGGGGAGAATCAGCGAGCTCTGCCAGAACAGCAAGTATTACTTCTTTTGTTCTGTGATGCTGTTGCAGAGTTTTAGGTCTGCATAATTCTAGTCCAACGTAACTTCTCAATGAGGTTGAGTCTTCCTGTTGCTTTTCTTTATTTCTACAGTATGTACCTGAATCTGATCTCAAATTAGAGGGTAGCTGTCAATAGTCCTCACTGGACAGCTAGAAGGGTGTTTTCGCCACCCTAATTTCCAACCCTCCTATCGGCAGTGAACGATACATCAGAGGATCATTGCCTCTGTGGTAAATGGAAATGCTGTAGATTGTATAATGGTAAAGGCCCGTTTTGGTTAGAGTAGTAAGGAGAGTAAGCATATAATAAAATTTTAACATACTTGCGCTGGCACAGCTGCTATTGGTTTTCCCTTCATTGCAGGGCAATAACCCTCTTACCACCTGGCCTGCTTTGACACTCTCACAAATTACAGATTTTATTGGTTGTTGTGATTTAATGGAAAGGCCAGAGGTGCTGGGCGAGGTGATTAAAGGCACAAAGGTTCAGACAAGAGAGACATGATTTTTTTTAATTTATTTATTTTTTTACATTTGTATGGCGCACAGCTACCCAAAAAGGGTTTCCCGGCGCCGATGACTTACCGATGAACAGAAGTAAGAGGTAGATTGGGTCAGTATGTTTATTTCTGGAAAAGCCAGGCCTTTATGTTCTTTCTGAATCTGGCATAGTTGTCTTCTTTGCGAATATGGGGGGGGGGGAGTTTGTTCCAGAGAGTGGGCCGTAGGAAAGAGAAGGATCTACCTCCCATTCTCGCTAGTTTGAACCTCGGGGTCATAAACTTTTCTGCGGTCTGGGAGCGCAGTTCTCTTCTCGGGATGTATGGGGTCGCTAGGGATTTGAGACCAGATAGAGAATGTTGCCGTAATCAAGAGGAGATGTGATGAGTGCATTGACTACGGTCTTTTGAGTTGCAAGGGGCAGCATCCATAGGATTTTTTTTAGCCATTTCTTGATGGTGAAACATAGGCCTACCACTTTGTTTGCTTATTGCTTCATCGATAGGGCATTGTCGATGGTAACCCCCAGATTTCTTATGTGGGTAGCAGGGGTGGGGATGATACCTAGCTCGGAGGGCCAGTGAGCGGCGCTCCATAGATCTTTGTTTTTTCCCAAGAGGAGGATTTCGGTTTTGTCTCCGTTTAACTTCAGCTGGTTTGTAGACATCCAGCTGAAGATATTTTGGAGCCCCTCTTTGAGAGGGGATGGGGCCGTTGGGTTTGACTCTGACAGTGAGAAGATGATTTGAGAGTCATCTGCGTATGTCATGAGAGTGAGTCCTGACCTGTCAGCAAAATCAGCGAGGGGTCTAAGGTAGAGGTTAAAAAACAATGGGCTCAGGATGGAGCCCTGTGGTACTCCATGAGGGGCGCTAACCGTGTCGGAACAAGCAATGGAGGATGTGATCTGAAATGTTCTATGTAACAGAAAAGACTCAATCCGTTTAAGTGCGTCACCCCGGATACCGTGTGTCCCAAGTGTGGCCAGAAGTTTGGTATGAGAGATGGTGTCAAAAGCCGCACTCAAGTCTAACAGAATGAGTGCAACTGTCTGACTATCATCTAGGAGGTTCCTGATGGTTTCGGTTACTCCCAGTAGGGCTGTTTCAATGGAGAAACCCGCTCTGAAACCAGACTGTGACGGGTGAAGGAGGGAGTTATCTTCGGTGAAGAGAGTGAGGGCGGAGTGAATGAGTCTTTCAAGCAGTTTTGAACAGATGGGGAGAAGAGATATGGGTCGGTAGTTCGCAAGTAGTTCGGGGTTGGCTGTAGGTTTTTTCAGAAGTGGACTGACCATAGCGTGTTTCCAGAGTGAGGGAACTTGGCAATAATGGTCAGGGAGGGGACATCAATTTGTCTGAGAACAGTGGCGGTAGTGGATCACGGGGGGAGCCTGATTTGATGGTCTTGAGGGTGGAGTTAAGTGATTCCAAGGTGATGGGAGGCCAGTATTCAAGGGTGTTAATTTCGGTCGACCAACGGGGCATTACCTCTTCAGGGTCATAAGCGGAGGTGTTGCTGTTGATATCTGAGATGATTTTCTCAATTTTATCATTGAAAAAGGAAGCGAGGTGTTGGCATTGTTTTTTGTTCAATGGGCGGGCCATAGCAGTTGTTTTAGCACCTGCGAGATCTTTTACTGTATTGAAAAGCGTTCTTGCCTTGTTGGGCGCCATATCAATGGCGTTCGCCACATAAAGGGCTCGAGCTTTAATGCAGGTGGAGTGGTATTCATTTCTGGCTTTATGGTATGTCACTTTTTTGTCGTGAGCATAGTCTTTGCGCCACTTTCTTTCGAGGGTTTTACATTTTGATTTTTCGATTTTCAGGGACTCAGTAAACCAAGGGGCTGGGGGATGGTGGGTGTTACTTTTTACCCGAGATGGGGGGAGGCAGCTTTCAACTGCGTTTTCTAGCCATGAGTGTGTGGCCATGGCAATACTTTCTATGTCAGGGCCTGGGGCCGGGAGATTCTTGGCTAGAGTTTTGTTGAGTTTTTCAACGTCAAGCAATTTCCAGTTTATCATAGAGGATACAGGCCAGGCATTGTTCGTTTTAGAGGGTGTTGGCAGTTTTAGGCAGAAGTGAATAAGATGATGGTCCAACCAGCATATTGGGGTCGTGTTTAGCCATTTCAGTTCAGGAATATTAGAAAAAATGGGATCCAACAGGTGTCCTGCCTTGTGGGTAGGCCCAGAGTTAAGTAGCGTTATGTTCAGTGCTGCTAGGTCGTCTAGTAGGTTAGTGCATGCCACGCTAGTGGGGTCGTCGAGATGCAAATTTAAGTCTCCCAGAAGAGAAAAGTTTTTAGAGGAGAGAAGAAAGGGTGTGATATGGTTAGCCAGATTTGCGGCCCATGTATTGGCATTCCCAGGAGGCCTGTATATTAAAATGCCGGAGGCTGTAAAGTTGGGGTTAAGAGTGATTTTGAAAAAAGCAGCTTCACTTTCAGGGATGTTGACGGGTTCCAGAGTACATGTGAGTTCTCTATTGAATATAATAGCGATCCCCCCACCTACTTGACCCTCTCTGTGTCTCCTGACTATAGCATAGTTAGGGGGGAGGGTGGTTGCTATATCAGGACCCGCACTTTCGTGCAGCCAAGTTTCTGGTAAAAAGAGGGCACTGGGTTTGTTATCCAGTAGGAGATAAAAAATGTCTAATTTGTGCTGCACTAGAGATCTGCAGTTTATGCTGTGGAAAGAGAAATAACGAGTCTCTTGTTTTGGTCTCTGCTTTAGCATTTGATTGCAAAGTTTAGGATCAGGATAGGGCTGGTAATTGGTGGGAGTAAAATTACAGTTACAACAGGAAGTGGTTCCTTTTTGTGTAGGCAATAGTACAGTGCAATTTTTATGTTTTTCGGGGCGCAGGCCCTTTAAAAGGTCGGAGCTCATACCTGTGTTTTGCAGCATAGGTAGGGTATAGGTCTGTGCCCCATGCCCCGTACTGTCCCGGACGGGCCCAGACGGGCTGGTCTTAGGCTTGTCTTTGGCGCGGCTATGACGCGGTCGCAGAGCGTATTCGCGGCACGTCATAGAGGGTATCAGGCTTATGTAGAGGACGGGCTATTCATCAGCTCCACCTCTACAGGCTCGGCTAATCAGTGCCTGCCTCGGCCGGGAAGCCGGAAGAAGGTACCTCCCTGCGCCCTCCACACAAACAAGCCTAGCGCTTGCGGTGGACCGGGGCTGCAGGAGTGACGAATGCCACAGTGGTGAGTGGAGACAAATTCAATTTCTACAAAATACACAGTGCAAATTATTAAAATCAACCGGTGCAGTGCATTAAAAATATTGATCGCGCTTCCTGAACATAGAATCGTTTAGTACGCGCTGGTCAAAATACAGGTATTTACTTCAGGCAGTAGGCGGTGCAAATCGTATTCTCATTCACACAGCCAGAGTTAGTTCAACTCCAGAATCGCTTCACCATTTACTTCGCGCATGGGATTGTCATCAGGGAGAGTGTAGGAGTACAATGGTCTTATGTAGAGGACGGGCTATTTATCAGCTCCGCCTCTACACGCTCGGCCAATCAGTGCCTGCCACGGCCGGGAAGCCGGAAGAAGGTACCTCCCTGCGCCCTCCACACAAACAAGCCTAGCGCTTGCCGTGGACCGGGGCTGCAGGAGTGACGAATGCCACAGTGGTGAGTGGAGACAAATTCAATTTCTACAAAATACACAGTGCAAATTATTAAAATCAATCGGCGCAGTGCATTAAAAATATTGATTGCGCTTCCTAAACATAGAATCGTTTATTACGCGCTGGTCAAAATACAGGTATTTACTTCAGGCAGTAGGCGGTGCAAATCGTATTCTCATTCACACAGCCGGAGTTAGTTCAACTCCAGAATCGCTTCACCATTTACTTCGCGCATGGGATTGTCATCAGGGAGAGTGTAGGAGTACAATGGGCTTATGTAGAGGACGGGCTATTCATCAGCTCCGCCTCTACACGCTCGGCCAATCAGTGCCTGCCTCGGCCGGGAAGCCGGAAGAAGGTACCTCCCTGCGCCCTCCACACAAACAAGCCTAGCGCTTGCGGTGGACCGGGGCTGCAGGAGTGACGAATGCCACAGTGGTGAGTGGAGACAAATTCAATTTCTACAAAATACACAGTGCAAATTATTAAAATCAATCGGCGCAGTGCATTAAAAATATTGATTGCGCTTCCTAAACATAAAATTGTTTAGTACGCGCTGGTCAAAATACAGGTATTTACTTCAGGCAGTAGGCGGTGCAAATCGTATTCTCATTCACACAGCCAGAGTTAGTTCAACTCCAGAATCGCTTCACCATTTACTTCGCGCATGCGATTGTCATCAGTATGATTGAATGATTGTGAGATTGAATGTACAGGGGTGAGAGACATTAAAATCCCAGACATGCAAAAGAGAGGCAAACAACTCAAAACCACAGGGTTGCACACAAATTTGAAGTGATAGTGCTTTTAGATAGCAGACAATGAAGTGAGACACAGAGGAACAGGAAACACAGGACTAGACTTTGCAACTACATGGGCGAAAGATTGAGAGATAAGAGGTATAAGAGTGATTTATAGGCAAATAACTAACATATATGTTTAGGAGACAATGAAATAACATATACACAACTGTGAAAGACAGGGGGGATATGGCATAAGGAGAGAACTAGGATGAGCCAAAGGGCCAATAAAGTCAGTCATAGAATTCAAAGGCACAGGAAAAAAATGTTCACAGAGACATATGTATATGAAAGAGATATAGGAGACTTAGGTATGAGAGACGAAGGGATCAGAATCAGGGATATAAGTGACATATTAACAGCTGATGACCCAGAAACTGTGATCTCATACACATCCTGATGATAGAAATATCATTGGTTCTAGAGTGAGAGATGTATCATAGTCACAGTGAAGATGGAATAAGAGATGAGAGGCACATGGTTAAGAGATAGAAATGTCAAAGGCATTTTAAGTGTGAAACAAAGCAATTAGTAGCAGATGGATGAGCGATAGCGTGAATAAAGTTAGATATGTCTAAAATATTTAGATCAGATGAACAGAGAGATCATTGTACTGGTGTATGAGGCAGTGGTACATGGCCATGGAGATCAGATGATCAGAAGTTATTGACAGAAAGATCACAACCACTGAGGTAAAGATTCAATTAAATTCGATAAGCTTTATTTGATTGTTTCGCAGCAATAATAAAGGCACATACACAATATGTAAGAAAAATGTGGTACTGGTCATGGGGGGTGAAAGCCTTCTCAAGCAGCAGCCACAATTCTTCTCAGGGTGATGTTAGAAGCAAACCCTAAATTAACCTGTGCTTAATCCTTTGGTAGCTTGTCACAGAGCAGTAAGGTTTAACTCAGAGACAATATGTTAAGCAGTGCTTAAATTGAGAATGTGGTTTCTGGTGCTCGGCACCGACACTTAATTGTCAACACAGTGCTTGTGGCAGTATGCAGCAGGAAGCAGCCAGTATGTGGCAGCAGAAAGCAGATCAGCCAGCACAGCAGGGCGGCAGTCCTTCAGAGCAGTGGTCCAGTGGTGTTACAGTCCTTTTAGTAGCTCAGCAGTCCTTGTTCATGGCAGAGTACCCACAGGTTCAGAAATGTCCTGAAGAGATGGTGTCTGGGGTCCAGCATTTACACCACCCTGTGCCTGGATACCCTTATGGGTGACAAGCAGCAATCTGGAAATCTATTGACTGACTGATTGATTGAAGGTAGGAGAAGCTTCTAGAAATTCCGTTCAAAGTCCCGAGGCATCCTGCCTCTCCTGGCTCCTTACTAACTACAGGGGATATGCAGCCCTTTGAGTGGAGACACAACACAGCCTATTCCAGTATATGTGGGGATGGGACAAGCTCCACCATCCCATCCTGCCACACCTAAGCTCTCTGTGGGTGGCTGTCTACAAGAAATACACATAGCCAAACTGTCAACTACTCCTAGCTATGTGATCCAGGTACAGGCTACCAGCACTAAATGGCTATGGCAGGAAAATGCCAAATTTCAAAAAGTGGCATTTTCAAAATTGTTATTCAAAATCCAACCATACCATTAGAGAGGGTTTTTCATTAAAATTCCAAAGACACTAAACATGAACTTGTTACTAATTGCCAGTTGAAAATTGCAGCTTTTTAAATGTAGTAAGGTGACTCCAATGTTATCCTATGGGAAAGACAACCTTAAGATGTGTTTACTTTGTAGGACTTGCCCCTATTGGCTAAAGTTCCCTAAACTTTTTGCTTTCCCCAGACCATTTTCCTGACATAGAGTTTCCAATTTAGATGCTTTGGGTACTTTGCCACTGCTGATCAGTGTCAAAGTACAAGTGTTCTCTATGTAAAGTGTAATGGTAATTGGTTGGCAATGATTGGTATGTTTACCTTACTAGTAAAGTCCCTAGTGATGGGCACTGTGTGTGCTAGGGCTAGTAATGCAAAGGCGCGCGGAGAAGGGAACTCAGGCCTGCAGTGTAGGGCAGTTTGCTAAGTTAGCATGTTGTCCTGACAAGTACAACCACGGGTCAGGCTTTATTTTCCCTTTTGCATACACATTGGGAACCCCTGTGGTAGGTCCCGGGTAATCCCTGGGCAGGGTGCAGTGTAGGTAAAAGGCAGGACATATAGTAAGGTGTGTGTTATGTCCTGACAGTGAAAAACACTCCATTTCGTTTTTTACTGCTGAAAGGCCATCCTGCCAATAGGATAGAATGGGGGAGGCTAGGTGTTGTGTTTGGTAGCCTAGGTTCCTGTAAGTTTATAATGGAGAGGTGAAGTTTATTATGTATGAACTCACAGTGTCATAATAGATCTTTCTGTGAAGGTGGTTTTGTCGCTGTGTGCTCAGAAACCACTTATTTAGAAAGTGCCTGTGTTTTGTGCTTTAGGCATTTCTGTGTGTCTCTGCTGAAATGTTGATTGATTTTCTGGATCTGAGAGGTGAGAGGAGCTGGGAGAAGTATTGACCCAGGGAGGGGTTGAGATGGCACCATACTTCCCTGCATCTGGAGAGTAGGGGGAGGTGAAGCCTTGGACGTGAAAATGCCTGGGCTGGTGCTATAAACCAATTAACCCATCTCCTGCTGTGTGATTAAGGATCCAGACCCCCAGTATCAAAGGGAGGAAGGTGACCATAGGAGGGAGACACCCAGAACTCATTTAGGGAGGGGCCAGGGACCCCTAAGCACAAACGAACTTCAAAGACATTAAGGGGTATAACTATCAGAGCTGAAACCCCTGAATGTTGAAATGAAACAGAAACGGATTGAGACTGAAAAGGCTTGGACCCATTCTGTGATCAAGAGGAACCTCTGCTAAAGAAGGAGCAACTGAAGAGACTGCTGTGGAAAGACCAACCCTTGCTTTGTGATCTGGGGCTGGTCTGCAGTTTGCTGTTCTAAACAAGGGAGAGGCTGTTGGGACTGTGTTTGGAGAAGTCCCAAGCAACGCGGTGTGCACATGCTTTTGCAGCTTGAGACCCTCAGAAGTTGTGCCTTGTGATTGTGGGCACGCAGGAGTAAGCTGATTCTCAGACGTGCAGGATGCATGTTGTGGTGCAGGCCAAAGCATTGGTGAGGAGCGCCTGGTCATTGTGTGCACGGGGAGATGAGGTGAGACTCAGACGCACAGGGTGTGTGTTGTGGTGCAGACAGGGCATTGGTGAGGAGCGCCTGGTCGTTGTGTGCACCAAACAAAGAAGTGAGTCTCAGACGCACAGAGTGCGTATTGTGGTGCAGCCAGGCCATTGGTGAAGAGCACCTGGTCATCATGTGCACCGGGAGAAGAGGTGAGACGCATATGTACAGGGTGCGTGTCAAGGTGCAAGCAGAGCCATTGGTGAAGAGCGCCGGGTCATCGTGAGCACCAGAGAAGAGGTAAGTCTCAGATGCGCAGAGTGCATGTCGAGGTGCAACCAGAGGCAATGGTGAGGAGTGCCTGGATAGTGTGTGCACTGAATTCAAAGTAAGTCTCCACAGTGATGAGGGGGTCTCGGAAGGAGAGCCAGATCATTGGGCCCTGGGAATAAAACAGCAGCAGTCTGGACCGGCAGCCCCAGAGGAGCGGAACCGCCGGCCCGAGCTCACCGTACCCATTGACGGAGTTCTAGATCAAGGCCCAAGTTGCTGAAGGAGGAGAGGAGTGTGTGGTCGCATTGCTCCAGGTAACGTGGATCACCACCTGGGATGGGGTGCGGGGCCGAAGGGACACTCTATCGGCCTCTCGCTTCTTTCAGCTATGCGAGCCTGTTGTTTCGGCTCGGATCTAGGCCCGTGCTGGCCCAAGGAGGGCAGTACTGGGGCCAGAGTGAGAAGAGGTACTTTTTGTGTCATCATTGATCAATATTGGGGGCACTGTTAATGGAGCACCTAAACTTTCATACTACACTTTGCAATATTGCTGCTAACAAGCTAGCGACCGGTCATATGACGTCTGACCTCATTTGTCCCAGACGAACTACATGCTTGGTGCGCTACACACTGCACTATTTTTCCCCTTGCAGAGTACATCATTGTAACGTGGCACATTGCATTATTTCTTCATCGCACAGTACCTGATTATAACGTGGCGCAGTGCATTATTTCTTCATTGCACAGTACATGATTGTAGCGCAACACATTGCTTTGTTTCTTCCAAGTACAGGGCATGCTGGTAGTAATATGCATTGCATTATTCCTTCTATTGCAAAGTACGTGACTGTGGCGTTACGTTTGGCATTGTTTCTCTGTTGCACAGTACAAGAGAATATTGTTACGCATTGCAGTATTTCTTTTGCAATGTGTGTGATTCTAGCAAAACAACTTGCCTAACCTTTTGGAAAAGGTTAGAAGTGAACTGTTGGTTAGAAGCGGTAGTTGGGATTAGAATCTACCAACCCACCGGAAAGAATACTACCCATTCTTATATATTGATTTTGTATCCTGTGGTCATATCATATAACTTCTTATATAAAGATTATACACATTTTATAAAAACTTGTGTTGAGTCTATTTCTGGTGACATCATTGGGTTGCTGTGAGTGTGGTTGCACATATTGTCATGCCTTGGAGATAAGCCTGGCTGCTCGTGCCAAGCTACTAAGGGGATGAGCAGGGCTTTCTCAGACGGTGTCCTTACTTAGCCTAACGTTGAAACGAGGGGTCACGGACTCCCGCCTACAGCATCTGATGGCGGCGGTAAGGGATAAGGACCCCCACTTCCAACACACTCCAGGACATATTCAACTTAAAAGTGTATGTCCCAAATTTTAAACACACTGCACCCTGCCCTCTGGGCTGTCCAGGGCCTACCCTAGGGGTGACATATATGTATTAAAAAGAAATGTTTGTGCCTGGCAAAAGGTTTATTTTGCCAGGCTGAAATGACAGTTTAAAAACTGCACACACAAGCTGTAATTGCATGTCTGAGACATGATTAAAGGGCTACATAAGTGGGTGGTACAATAAGTGCTACAGGCCTACTAGTAGCATTTAATTTACAGATCCTGGGTACATGTAGTGCCACTTTGCTAGGGACTTACAAGTAAACTTGGGATAAGCCAATGTTACAATGTTTTAAGGAGTGAGCTAATGCACTTCAAAACTGGTTACCAGTGGTAAAGTGCGCAGAGACCTACGGGCAGCAAAAACAAAATCAGCAAAAATGGAAGCGGGAGGCAAAACATTTGGGGAAAGACCAGCCTAAGGCTGACAGGTCTGATATAATACACTACAGTACATATACAAAATGAGAGATTAAAAACAGACATTTACCAGTCTTAGAATTGGAGTTTCTGGTTGGCTATTTTCTCTTCTCTTTTACGGTACTATGAGGATAGATGGCTCACAAAGAGCTTTCGCAGTGCGGGGGGGGGGTAAATGTAGAACAGCCCAGCAGGCTTTGAAGTGGAAGCCACTGGGCGACCCCTCGCGACCGGTACACTCTGGGTTAGTCTCAGCAACCTGTGATAGAGCACAGTGTGGTGGTAGAAACCTCACGGATCTCACTTTGTTACGATACCCTCATGTGATACCGGCTCCTGCTGGGCTATCTTCGGCGCAGACTTGGTGATCTTCCAGACAGGTGCGGCGGTATGCTGGACAGGCTCTGCGGCTCAAAGGGGGTGATACAGTAGCGGCAAGCCACCAGCAATCTGACCCCACATCTTGGAGCGACTGATGTCGATGTACTATGGTAGTCCTCCTCACGTGGGCGGATGCTGCCATGTCACCAAAGCTCAACTCCAGTCATCAGGGCATCAGGCAGGGCTGTGCTGGCAGGATTCCTTTGGTGCTGCGACATTAGTTTAACAACTTAGGACGCTCTGACATGACAAAAGCATCAGTGCTTCAATAATCCTTAAAGCACACTGGAGATCAGGTCTCAGAAACACCAGCACCCCGATAGTCCCTAGAACATGCTGGGGATCTGGCAGAAGTCAATTTTAGCAATCAGGCATGGCTGATCTTTGTCAGGCTGTCAGACTCACAAAGGAAGCAATTTGAAATGTGTTATGATCCTAAGACTTAACAGTGGATAAGCCAACAAGTCCTTGGAGTCACTTTGGGTTCATGTGATTTGAGACCATTCCTTCCCCTCAGCAGGGTAGAGACCAGCAGGCAACAGGGCGGCTCAGCAAAGTAGAGGAGAAGTCCCTTGGAACAGTCCGCCCAGGCAAACTGGCATCCTGATAGCACAGCAGTCTTTACTCTAGCAAGGTTCGTCCAAGAGCCAGTAGTGTACTCTTTTGGTAGGGCGAGAGCCCTAGTACCTATACCCAAAAAAGTGCCTTTGATGTATGGGTTACATTTAAATGAACTCTCTGAAGTGAACACGGATCCCTTTCAGCCCAGCCTTGGCTCCAGACTACCAGATGGGGCTCAATCAGCTGTTTGTGTGAGGGCAGGACACAACCTATTCAGATTGAAATGTGAGCCCCCTTCCTGTCCAGGATGCAGATGAATGAAAGCTAACAGTATGCAGATGACTGCATGCTAACAGTATGCAGATGAACTCAGATGAATCTCCTGACAAACACAGCCCTTCCTGTACTGTGGCTGTCTAGTGGAAATGCACAAAGTATAGCTGTCACACAGCCCAGATGTGTATTGGAGACAGGCCATCAGGCTCACAGAGTTACACACACAGAGACACTTTCTAAAAGTGCCATTTCTAAAATAGTAGTGTGAAATCTAACTTTACCAGTAAGGAGGATTTATCATTACCATTCTAAACATACCAAACATGACAAAGCTACTTCTTCCTGATCAGGAATTACCACTTATAAGTATATAAGGGAATTCCCAAGGCCTATGAGAGGAGCAGGCCTCACAATAGTGATAAATGAAATAGGCTGTTTGTCACTACCAGGGCATGCAAAACATAAAAGCTGACCTTTTACTTACATAGAACCCTGCCTATAGGGCTAGCTAGGGGCTTCCTTAGTGGTGACCTATGTGTAATAAAAGGGGAGTTTTGAGTTTAAGGCTTAGCAAGTAGTTTTAAATGTCAAGCCGAAGTGGCAGTAAACTGCCCACACACTGCAGTGGCATTACTGAGACATGGTTAAGGGGCTACTTATGTGGGTAGCACAAGCATTACTGCAGGCCCAATATTAGTATTCAATTTACAGGTCCTCTGCACATGTAGTGGACTTTACTAGGGGCTTATTAGAAAATTAGATATGGCAATTGGGTATGAGCCAATGCTCACCATGTTTTCAGGAGAGGGTACATGCACTCTAGCTCTGGTTAGCAGTGGTAAATTACCCAGAGTCATAACGCCAAAAACAATGAGGTAAAAACAAAATAGGAGGAGGAAGGCAAAAGGTTTGGGGTAACCATGCAAAAATGGCCATATCCAACAACCATTAAAAAAAATTGAAATATGTAGATGAATGGCCTGTTTTTTAGACTGTCCTAATTGCAAAGCACACCACAGGGCTGAGCAGCATAATTCGAAAATAAAGTGCAGGTTTGTGCTGATAAAAACTGTGTGATTTTAAGATTGGCACTAAAAAAATGTGTTTAAAAGACACAATATTTACCAAAAAAAGATCAAATGTGTTGAAGTCTGTGTAGGAATCTGGTTGTAGGGGCAGATTAGAATTGGTCCTGAATCATATTATCCCACATGGAAGCACAAATGGCGTCTTATAGTGCCTAACCTAGGGACCTTTCTTACACATCTTTTGCATAGTCAAGGTAGGGTACTGACCCACCATAAGTTTGAATCAAGACCTAGTCCCTGACAGTGGGCTTTTTAAGTTCAATGTTTTCTCGACTTGCCTTACAGAGAGACAAATATTGCTTTTTTTAATCTTGCTGCATCTTCCTTAGCAATGAGACTTGGACAGATAAACAATTCAGGCTTGCCCAAGGAGTAAGGGATGCTCTTGACATGTCTCAATCAATCAAGTCGTATATGTAAAGCGTGGCTTGTCATCCACAAGGGTATCCAAACATTGGCTGAAGGTCTCAGTCAAAAAAGCCAGGTCTTGAGTGCCTTCCTGAAGTCAGTCAGTAAGGGCAAGGTGGAGGGGTAGAATGATCCAGATTTTGGCAGTGAGATGGGAGAAAGAGTGTCCTCCGGTGCGGCAGTGGCGAATGTGTGGGGTCTGTATGAAGGCAAGGTGTGCAGAACAGTGGTTCCTGGGGGGGGTCAGTGGAATTTCGGACCGTGATTCAGGTAAGCAGGTCCTTGGTAATGGAGGGCTTTGAGGGTGTGTGTTTGGAGCTTTAACTGGCATCTCTTGTGGACTGGGAGCCAGTGGAGGTCCTGCAGGTGCTGGGCGATCTGGGTTCTCTTGGGCAGATCCGTTCTGGATCGTCTGTTTTCTCTGTATGATTTTGGTGGTGGTGCCTGCATAGAGGGCATTGCTGCAATCTAGTCTGCTGGTGATGAGGGCCTGTGTTACCTTATTCCTGGTGTTCATGGGAAGCCACCTAATGCTTTTGTGGTGCATGCAGAGTTTGTGGAAGACGGCGTTGACCTGACATTTCATTGAGAGTTTGCTATCAAAGATGATGCTGAGGTTGTGGACGTAGACTTTTGGCATGGGGATGGGTCGAAGTTCCAATGGCCACCAGGAGTCATTCCAAAGGGTGGTGTGTTTGCTGAAGATGAGGACTTCTGTCTTGTCTGTATTGAGCTAGAGGCAGTTGTCCTTTATCCAGACTGAGACATTCTTTATGCAGTTGTGGAAGTTTGTCTTTGTCAAGGTGGGGGTCTACTGAGAGCGATAGTAGGAGAATTTCTATGCCATTAAATATCAAGGCACAAGGCAAGCAATCAGTAATAACCATACGATTCCGGGAGGCCTGTTCATGTCCCCTTTGAGATCCAGAAAAGGAGCGGTACAAGTTTAATATAGTCCTCAGAATGTCTGACATAATATCGACAGACAGAATATCGACATACAAAAATATCGGAACAAAAATATCGACATCAAAAATATCGGAATCCTATCTTCATAAAGGTAAGTACAAAAATATCGGAAAAATAATATCGTAGTACAAAAATATCGGAATTAAACATATCGTTTTTTTAAATGTATTAATAATAATGTTAAAATAATTTTAAAATACATATAATTTTACAAATATTAAATAAAAATATTAAAAGAAAATTAAAACTAATACATATACATTTAAAATAAATAAAACACTTAATAATTTAATTTACATTTTTTTTTTTTAATGTTATTAAATTGATTTAATGTAATTTTTTTTGTTTTTACCCTGTACGCCTGTACCCCAAAAACCCCAAACTGACCCTGAACCCTAAAAATATCCCTGTACCCCAAAAACCCAAAACTGACCCTGAACCCTAAAAATACCCCTTTACCCAAAAACTGAAAACTGACCCTGAACCCTAAAAATACCCCTTTACCCAAAAACTGAAAACTGACCCTGAACCCTAAAAATACCCCTTTACCCAAGAACTGAAAACTGACCCTTATCCCTAAAAATACCCCTTTACCCAAAAACTGAAAAGTGACCGTGAACCCTAAAAATACCCCTTTACCCAAAAACTGAAAACTGACCCTGAACCCTAAAAATACCCCTTTACCCAAGAACTGAAAACTGACCCTGAACCCTAAACATACCCTTTACCCAAAAACTGAAAACTGACCCTGAACCCTAAAAATGCCCCTTTACCCAAGAACTGAAAATTGACCCTGAACCCTAAACATACCCCTTTACCCAAAAACTGAAAACTGACCCTGAACCCTAAAAATACCCCTTTACCCAAAAACTGAAAACTGACCCAGAACCCTAAAAATACCCCTTTACCCAAGAACTGAAAACTGACCCTGAACCCTAAAAATACCATTTTACCCAAAAACTGAAAACTGACCCAGAACACTAAAAATACTCCTTTACCCAAAATTAATTAATATTATTTAATTACCAATTAATTATTAATTAACAATAACAATAAAGTAAATATATTAGCACATTAGCTGTAATTAATTTAATTTAATAATTAATATTATTTTTCCCAATTAATTAATTAAGAATAACCAAAAAAAAAATATAATAAAATTACTATAATTAATGTAATCAGCTAATTAATATTAATTAATTACCAACTAATTAATAATTAAAAATATGTACACAATTTTATTAATTAATTAACTAATTAATCTAAATTACTTACCATTTAATTATTAATTAAAATATGTACAAACATATATTAATTA
This sequence comes from Lissotriton vulgaris, assembly GCF_964263255.1. Taxonomy (NCBI): domain Eukaryota; kingdom Metazoa; phylum Chordata; class Amphibia; order Caudata; family Salamandridae; genus Lissotriton; species Lissotriton vulgaris. The sequence continues at coordinate 1,034,232,958 of NC_141697.1, forward strand.
ATTAATTATTATTAAATTACTTCCCACCCTATTCCCCTATAAACCCATAACCCGCTACAGAACATATTTATCAATTAATTGATTAATTAAAATTATTTAAAAATTAATTCTCAATTAATTAATTAATAATTCCTACTAATTAATAATTAATTTAACATAATTAAATTACTTCCCACCCTATTCCCCTATAAACCCACAACCCGCTACAGTAGTAAAAGACAATATTTAATTAAATTACATTAAAAATAAATAATAAAACATAATAAATACAATATAATATACACTGAATTTATTTAAAAATTGAAATTAGTAACATTGAAGTGATTTATTTCGATATTATTGACATCGATATTTAAAACTTCGATATTACTGATATCATACTAATATCGATATTAAGACTGTCGATATTACTTACCTTCGATATTTTGTCCCATCAATATTTAAACTTCCATATTATTGTAAATCAATATTTAAAACTCGATATTTTGTCTGTGTACCTAGTCCTCAACATAAGGAAGACCCAGCTCTTCATGTATGCAAAAGTGCAAGCATGAGGATGGTAGCCCTAACAATCACCTGCAAAAGCATAACTCTTCACTCTTTAATATCGAGCAGTCACTATAGCTCCAGGTGGCTGCTCTGTAGTCAAAATGGGGATACATTTGTGTCTGCAAACTTCAACAATAGTTAGCACAGGCTTATTACACACATTTTTGGCAAGCTCAAACACAGCCCCACAGACTGGTTAAAATGTGTGCCTCTAATTGAAATGCAAGGAAGCCAAGTGCTCCGCACATCAAAGTTCACTCCTAGGTATGATTGAGAAGTCATTAACCCTCAAACTAGGCTTTCCTTTAATGGCGGTGAGTCTAACTTTAGAATATTGTTGCCTGCAGACCATGAAATGGGTTTTGAAAATATTAGTCTTTATGTCTAGACTGTCCATAAACCTAACAAAGCAGTCAATAAGGACTCTCAAGCTATCGCGGTGCATGCAATTAACACTGCATCGTCTGTGTAAAGTAATGCCGGGGCAAAAAAAGATCCCAACTTGGGATGGTCCTTGCTATTTATTAAGAAGTTGCTCACATTTTTCATATATAAAACAAATAAAATAGGGGTGAGGACACAGCCTTAACGGACCCCTTTAGCTAACTTTAAGGGACCGGTACACTCCCCTGCCGAGCTGTGTCTCACAAGACAGTTATGCTGCTTTGTTGGCCATGTAAAAAGTTCTTGAGGGGATCGGGTAGACATATTCGTGTCAGTACGACCAATAGCTTTACTCGGTTACCCAATCAAAGGCATTACTAAAGTCCAAGAAAGTAAGATATATGGGCCTTCATTTTTCTACTGTGTACTTTTCAATAAATTGCTGTACGTTTAAACACTGTTCTTGGGTACCTAGTTATCCTGGGAGGGGTTCGCAGAGTTCCGCCACGCAGAACTCTGCAAAGTGCAAAAAAACCCGGCTGCGCTACACGGAGCTCTGCAAGTGGCGGAATGCGTTAAATACATGCTGTTTCCTGTGATCTTCAGTGCCAGATGCTTGTCCGCATTGTGCAATCATCACAAACGGCACAATGCACAGCACAAGTGGGCGATGCTTCCTATCTACTACTCAAGTAGATTTTTTCTCGAGCAGAAGCTTTCTCCACGCGAACGGACATTTTCTCAACGCAAGCGGTCACGAGCATACGCGACCACTCGCAATGAGAAATCTGACTGTCCACATTGAGAAATCTCGCTGGGAGCTTGATTTTCCATGCTTGTGCTTGCCAACTTGATGTTGACAATCACAAATGAGGAAAAATCTCGCGGGGAGGTGGATTTTCCTCGCTCGCACTCGCCAACTTGACGTTGACGAATGCAAGTTGAGGAAAAAACCTCTGCTCCGCTACATGGAGTTTTTCGTAACGCAGAGTGCGGAAAACTCTGCGAACACCACAAGCGGCGCAGAGTTCACCACCCAGACTTAGTGCCTAGTACTTCTCTAAAATTATATTGCACCATATTCATCACTTTGCTCTCTTCAGCCCAAGCCCCTTTCCTATGAATGATGATACACCATACAATCTTCACCTCTGAATATATTAAAGAAATTGGTTCATATCACTTGGGATCCTGCCTATTGCCTTTCTTATAGATTGGAATGCTAGTTACTGACTGCCATGAGGTTGGTATGCTATTATTGACAGCTGAATTGAAAACATTAGTTATAGCATGTCAACATTAGATTCATACATATCCATGGGTATGCCATCCGGTTCCGGAGCCTTATTGGATGGGCTAACATTAAAGTTATTTACTACTCCTATAGAAAAATGAATATTCAACAGGAAGGTCAAGGGAACCTCCCTAACAATCTTGGTACCAGCCTTACCAGACGAATAAATATTGCTGAAGGACTCCACCCATCTGTCTATGCTGCTATTGATGCCAAGCCCATCAGAGTTGGTACTCCTATTGAAGTTAGAATTCACAATTGTCGCTCTACAACCTCGAACTTTACAAACCTTAGTCAGATTTTGCCAAGTTTCTTCTTTATTTTGTCCTTTCTATACACTGTTCTAATGCCAATAATGCTTCTAGGAGGGCTTTCAGGACTTTGAATAAGTATATTTTAGGTGTTTTCTTTATTGAACCGTCCTGGTAAAGGACTTTTGGGGACTGGGCTTAGGAGAACTGACTTAATAAATGTATTACATTTTGAAGAACCCCCATAACAAGCGAGGGTGCATGATTAAGAGTTAACGGACAACCAGTTACCCTTTATACTTACTTTCCAAGCCCTTAAGCCTCTTCTCAGCAGTTAATCTGCGCCTAATGGCACGTACGACAAAATCACATTTGGTTTATGATCACTGGAGCAATCTTCTAATGTTCCACCCGAATTAGCTAACTCATTAAAATAAAGATGCAATCTATTCTGTGCTGTGTTCCCTGTCTACAAAAGTAGACATCTGGTCCAGCTCGTCCCCAAAGGTTTCCACCATATTCAGGATGTCGAAGTCTAACGATTGCCTGTACAGCTTGGTTCCCCTGTCGTCAATTCTACCTGTATTTGACTCCCCATCCCAAGTTAGGAAGGGTTTGTAACAGGTACCATTGGTTCCAATGTTAGCATCGAAATTCCTTCCCAAAATAACATTCAGAAAGTGATATTTTCCTTCAGATTGCTAAAACAAGGAAAAGGGTATCAATGTCTCCCTCCTTATTCAGCATATTGGCTGAATGGTAAAACATTATAAACTAAAAAATAAAACTATTAGGGAAAACAATCCGTTAAAACTTAAATTCCCAAATGAGATCAGGTAATAGATTCAAGCTAAATCACCCCCGAATGATGAACCATGGTAAGCAATCCTCAATGAGCTCGACCAAAATTAGATGGGTAAGCAAGGCTGCAAAGAATTTGCTATCCATCCCAAACAATATCATCAGTGAGACACGTTTTCCGGAACATTGCAATGTCATATCTACAAAAGCCAGCCACTCATAATTGGGTTCCTTGGACCTAACCCCAGAGATATTCCAGCAGAGCAGACTAGTCAATAATTCCCTTTCGGTAGTATTGGACTGGACTGTGTTGTATTAACTTGCTCTTTAAGTATAGGCCTCTTGTCTCCATTATCCTTGGGGGTCAGTCAATTAGGGTCAACCAGACTGGAAAGCACAGAAAAACGATTTGAAACTGGCACATTCTATTGATCCAGGTCCTTGCAATGTAGGAAGTGGTAGCAAATTTCAATCAGGTAGGTTGTGCCTATCAAAAACTAAGCAATAAGTAATTAATATTTCTGTGGGTATTGTGGTTAGATTAGGTAGCGATAAACAAATGCGCCATATATGGATATTTCAAAGTAATGACCTCACAATTGCCCCTTGTTTGCTTAACACTAGTGCCGGCACAGCCCACTCTTCAAATGAAGAGTATATTATTGTAGTCAGTAAGAGAGAAACTTGTTTTCTTAGTTAGCTATTGGCATACCTTGTTTCATAATTGGGGGGTAGAATCTACCATAGAAAAGGTAAGGGGGGAACATTCGACAAAACAACTAAGGGGCATATTATCAAGGATCGGTGTTAAAATTATCGCCGTTTTATCGGCAGGAAACTGCCGATGAAACGTCGATAATAGGCTTGATAATACGCCCATGTTAATTACCGTAGAAGGAATTTGGAAAGCTCTGCCTATCTTGCTGCATTTTGTCCTTGCTGGGGTTTTTTTCTTGGTCCCGACCTGATCCTGAGCAGCCTACCGCCGCATCCGGACTCTCCCCGCCACCGCAGCTTCTCAATCCCAGCGCGGCCGCAGAGGGGGGGGGCCGAGGGGTGCTGAGTGAGCCAGAGAGCCAGAGAGCTAGAGAGAGCGGAAGCCAGCAACGAAGCGAAGCGGAGCTACAGGAAAGCCGTAGCTGAAAACCCACTGAAAGCCCGCCACACATGAGAGAAGCCTGAGAAGCCCAAGCCGGGAGCCGGGAGAGCCATAGCAGTAGCGGTCACCTTGGCACCCAGGTGGCGGCTATTAGCTACTACTGGGGCGGAAAGGTAAGCGGCGAGCGAGAGGCAAGAAGAGAAGGCGAAGGTGGAGGTGGGCGGGCAGGCGGGCAGAGGACAGAGGAGAGAGCGCAGCCCCACAGTTCCGCCCCTCCTGCCCTACCTGCCTAGTATCACCTCGCTTTAAATCGCACCGCACAGTACCGCACCCCTGTCAGACGGGGATTGGCGAGGCTCCAGCCTATATTTGACGGTCGCCGCTGCCGGTCAGCCAAGCCAGGAGCCGGGTGGCAGTAAGGCATGTGAGTAGTGAAATGACCGGGCAGCAGTAACCATAACACAGTTACCAGGCATAGCAGGCGCCACAAAAACCCGCATTGAGCAGCAAGTACTCATCTGCCCAAGCCAAAGTTGCAGCGGAAGTTTGAATTGGAGTAGAGGCTGGGGGCTGGGGGCAATTAAAGCAGAGTTTTGCAAGCAGCCCACCGTGGGCCGATATAACCCACGCAAGAGATATAGGCAACACCAAATTCCACCAGCAACATATGGCACTACCAAAGTGAGCTAAAACTAAAAGAATACCGAGTAGCTGAACTGGTGAGGAGCGGTGGGGAGCGGTGAAGAGCGGTGGGGGGGCTAAGTCAACCCCCCGTCTCTGCCATCTCTGACACATCCATACTCCATCTCTTACAGGAATAAGCGCTAAGGTCCCAAAAGGCAACAAGAGTATTTGACACCAGGGAGGTGAAAGCCGGTGGAAGAGATGAGGTCTGGCAGGACACGAAGGAACCCCCCAAATCGCGAAAAGAAAATCCAAGACAAAAACTTCCACTTCCTCTTCTGTGGATAGTGCAGCCAATCTCCCTACCACTACCTCCGATTAATTGAATCTTTGGCTAAATGAACAACACCGGCAAATTTTCATTTTTGAAGGACCCTGTATCTGCAATTTACACAATGCCAGTAACACCAAATGGTCTTAAAAAACTAATGTCTCCGAGCAAATTAAGCACACAGTCAATAATTACGCAGACCCCTCTGCCCAGTTCCAATACCAACTCAGGAAAGAGCAATGGAGCAAAAGGAACAAGCAAGTGCATGCAAGTAACTCAGGAGCAAAATAAGAACACGATACAAACTCAAGCTCAAGTACATATCGAAATCAGAAGTAATGACTCAGTGCAAGAACAAGTGAAACATCTAATACCGCCAGAAGTCATCAATAGAAGCACGGACAGCCCCAGGGAAGAATCCTCAAAAAAAAGCACACCATTCAAAAACCCAGAAAAAACACAAAGGACATCCACATCGTCAGTTCCATCAATAAGTGACACAAACCTAGATCATTCAATGGCTGGAAGCCCACAAGTCATAAGCAACAACGATGAATGTCATAACATCAGCACCCACGACGTAGCTTACAAGGAACATCCAAACAGCCTTTCAACCCCAAGGCTGGAGTCTTGCTTAAACCAAGTAATGATAAAATCCAACAAAAGGAGCGAGGAGTGTAATTCCTGGTTAGAGCTCCAAACACTCTGAGATAATAAAGGAAGTATAACAATACATAAAGAAAAATCAGATAACAAAACAACTGCAAGTGATTCCAAGCAAATTAAACCGTGTAACAAGCTAATAACCACTATAACAGAGGTCCAGGAAACCACACTAAATGGACGGCACCCAAAAAGCCCATCGATCCTGGAGCTATTAAACAAAAACCTAATCGAGATATCCAGTGGGTCAAATCAGGACATAGATGCCCATGCGCATACAGATTCATATAATAGCCATGATGTTGATTGCCGTAAGAAACTAGTCCTGCCCGATCCAGCAATAGCAAAAAGTCCTGGAAACATACATAAAAAAAGTGAGGACTTGCAAATCGCTATGACACCTAAAGAGCACTCACACCGGAAACCCACTATAAACAAAAATAAAGTAAACCTATGCCAGCAAGCAGAAAAGTATGGTCTTAACGAAAATTTGGAGTCCATAATCACTTTATATGGTGCACTGGGCAGCATACTTGAAACTTCAATTAAAACTTTAAACATGCAGTCTGACAAACTTGACATCCAAATACATCTCATGAGCCCTATAGCTGAACATATATCTAACATAAACAAAAAATTGGACACCATGGTCAACACATTTGACACTATTCAGGACCAGATTTGCCCTTGGAGACCGTCCTTAACTTGTACCTGTATTCCCATACTGGAAAAACTTAAGGACCTACCATCAATACTCAAAGATATCTTACAGGAATGCAAGCATGCTAACCAGGGTACCAACAGTACATTAAATGGAAGTGATCTCATTACTCTAGCCTATTGCAAAAACACACCCAAAAAAGATACAGTTAAATTTGAAAAAAGGAACGAAGACCAAACAGTAGCAGCAATACAACAAACAAAAGACCAAAAAGCGAAGCAAAACAAACCAACAAAAATAAGAACTGATGAATTAATAGAAGATTTAGATTTAATAGGGGTCAAACCCTCCGCTAGGAACAACAACAGCCACAAACTATCAGAAAAAGATCAACCTAAACAGGACAGGGAAAAAACCCAAGCAACCAGCAAGGTTTAAACAAACGGCAGAAAAAACGTGCAAGAAAAAACAGAAATCAATTGTCAAACTGCTTACCTGTCAACAAGCAGGTTTTGATCAACGTTCCGATCTTTAATAGTCCAAAAACTCAACTAAAAACTAAATCTGATACATAGAGGGACCACACCAGCCACTCACAATGTCAAAGCTCCAAAGCAAAATTCTGAAGAGCAGTTCCAAAAACCCACGATCATAGCACCAAAAGACCCCATTCATATGGTAAGATCAAAAACATCTACACTTACAGAGGGGACTGTCCACGCAAAAGTTTAGGAACTGAGGACTCAATTAATGTCGAGCACGCGACTCCATCTACTGTTTCTAGTGGCACATACTGGAGTCTGGAAATAGCAGATTGTGACGTCGCACAACCAAACAGAATCTCAGGGAATCTGAAGCACGAACCACAAGACACGGGGAGCAAGCCCGGACAAAAAGTACGTACTCCCCTGCAGAACATAAAAGACTATACCAAGGAACAGTAAAATAATAAGTTTGAGGCAAGCAAGCAGGGAAGGGATGCCAACGGGTGGTCATTAAAGGTGCAGATAACAAACACACAATATCTTTCATCCTGAACACAATCCCAAGCGTCAATTTCACATCTGACAAAAAGGAAACAAAAAATGTCAGACTAGTCACAGCTAAGGTGGACAAGAAAGCTCATGATCAATTACAAGTAAAGAAAATCACAGATCAGAATGTACAGCAACAAAGCGTAGGACCCACAAATATAACAAGTATAGGATCCTGCCCCGCGATCGCCGCCAGTGAACACATGCACTACACAGAACAGTGTGGCCAAAACATCCAAAAAGTAAAATACTCATGTGATGAAGAAAAGGATCATGAAAGTCACCAATCGAAGAGAACCTGGTCAAATTACCACATACACTTTATCTGTGAGCGATCATATGATACGAAAACAGCAACAGTGGGAAAGTTACTTTTCATCCCTAACTATAAAGCACAAGGTACACAAGATTTTTTAAATTGAGGTAACATCCTTCATTTGACATCTGCAATTCCAAGCCTTAACCACATAACATCTACTGACCTATTAACAATAGAATTTATTACCCTCAGCAACAACGCAGCTAAGGAAGGCACCCTTGTAACCTGGAGGAATGCGGAAACTGTAAAGAACATTTTTACTGAAACTGCTAAATTTGAAGAGTGGGGAATTACTCTCAAAGAAGAGGTAATGCCGGGTTATCCGTCCCCCCTACTAAGGAAGCGTGCCAAAAGAGAAGATCATACACGGGCAAAACGATCTACATATTCAGCATTGCAAGGTGCCAGGGGTGCTGAATCCGTTAACAACGAACACCCGATTAGACAGAAACAGGGTACAAACAATGACTGAACCTATAGCCGGGCGGCCAAAACCGAACAAAAGCTATTAAAACTCCTTTCTTGGAACATCGCAGGTGCAAAAGACATCTTAAATGACAACAGGAAAGCAGACACCTGGGACACCTATGACATCATAGCCCTACAGGAAACGTGGTTAACTGAGCCAATTGATGTACCAGGCAGATTATGTTTTCACGTTAGTGCCACCCGCACTCAGCGTCATGGGCGTGCGAAGGGGGGACTGTCGGTCTATATAACCACCGCATTGAACATCAAGGCCTCCCAACTGGCCACACCGGTGACAGACATGCAAATCATCAAACTGGAAAGTACATCACAGGCAAAAACTGGAACTATTATTCTAATTAACATATATGCTCACCCGAAAAACACAGTTAAAAAAGACCTCTTCAAACGTATCAATAACGTCGTATCTCATTTCTGCCTTGAACAACCAGCATGGGAAATAGTCCTCACAGGCGACTTTAATGCTAATCTCCTACACCGCCCGGAAGATGAGGACAACATCATCATGGCCAACAAACTTTGGGGTGTTGAAACCCAGGAGATTCCACCCGCAAAGAAGATAGACAAAATGGGTAGGTAGCTGATGTGGGATCTCGAGCACCTTGGGATACGAGTGCTAAATGGAAAACCTAACCAGGACAAACCACCCTCTACCACCTACATCGGTCACAGCACAAGTGCAATTTTGGATTACACCATAGTCTCAATACCTCTAATAAGACTAATTAAACATTTTCAAATAATATGCTATTTTGACAGCGACCATTCAATGCAGCACATTGAAATGAAATTGGCATCACCGAAGCACTCACAAGCACTCACAACAGCAGGTGAAACTTCAAAAATTAACCTGAAGCGGTTAAGGTGGACGAGTAATTAATTACCACAAATAGCGCAGGAAGCTAAGAAGCTATTCCAAACGCTAACTCAAGAAAATGATCTGTGCGCAGAAATTTGGTCTGACTTCTTAAACAAACTACCCAGGACTGGTGTCAACCGTAAAAAGAAGGCCAACCCAATGATCAACGCCAATTTCACAAAGACCACACTCTCCCTAAGAAGACGTCTGCGGAAGCTCACAAGGCGAGCGCAAGGTCACAATGCAAATTCAGATGTTTGGCAAGTCGTTCGAACAACAAGGAAACAATGCAAGAATTTAATTTGGACAGAAAAAAAAACTGAGTCACTGACTTCTGGACCAAATTATTCTTGTCATGAAAAGCTTATTTTAAACATGATGGCCGATAAAAAAAGAATATCTTTAATAAAGCAGAGAGGCTAATAGTATACCACCAATCTGGCTACTCAAGATTTCTTCTGTTTGTCTTGATTTGTTTCAGTGTAAGGGCAGTGATGAGTAAGGGAAGTGAAACATAAGAAATCCAAAGTTGTGTAAGAAGGCAGATCTGGAAATTGTATCTGCTTTTGGCAGAATAAGTTATCTAAAAGGAAAATGGATGCATGTTCCAGGGTCTTCTAAGTATACTAGGATGCTGAGTTTTAATTTAGGGCAATAAAGTGACAGTTGCTTAATGTGTGTCTCTGTGACTTTGATAAAATCATGGTTGTGTACTCACAGTCTTTGGGAAATGTGCATTTCATAATAAAATATACAATCAGTAATGTATTTATATTTAAAGAAGAAACTAGAGCTAAAGCAATTAACAATTAAATGCTACATACAACATACCACAGACATTGGGTCCCCTGCTCACTGTGCCACTGGATTCAAGCTAGCTCGCCTGATGAGGGATGATACCCTGAAACGAGTCCCAGATGCTTGTTTCCAGTCCAGGGAGGACCAGGCTTGGCAGTTCGGGTTGGACTGTTCCCATGGGGAGCAGGGTGAAGACTGATTTGTATATGGCTCGGTCTAAACTGGGGTGGTGCTGTGAGCAAAAGAACAATGGATTCAACCGAGATCTCTTGACTGGGGGTGAATGGTTGAAAAGTTTCAGCACTCCGTCCTTCATCTTGTTGTGTTTGGTGATGGAGTAATCGTTACCATAGCCAATCCATAGGTCCCTCTGCATTTAAATTCTTCAGACAGATCTTTATGCCAATATGTACACTCTGTCATCATTGCAATAGAATATATACACTGCCAAAATATAAATGAGGCCCCAAATCTTTATTAAGCTCACAGTTCGATTTCAGCAGTTACTAATACTTTACTGTCTTGTATATGCTAAGCAGTAAATAGGAGACTGCTGAGGGACTAAAGGTTGACACTGGAGCACCCCATCAGTGGTCAAAACGTGAATGATGTCAGCCCTGCTAGCCCTGCCATTTTTCTTTTTTTTTATCCATGGACGTTTTCATTATCTGACTGGTCTAGAGATACCTATTTCCTGAATTTAATTCAAGAAGTCTTTATTCGATTGATGCATCATAAAAGACATAAAATACAATATATACATAGATAAAAACATCTAAAACCATATTAAATCACTTATGCAGGCTTCTTATGAATGAATACAAAATTAGCATTAACACAAAGATTACCAGTGGTCATAAAATATAGTAAACTGCTCATTAGCAGGTAAGCATAGAAACATTGTTAAACCCCTAGTTGTTTATTTTTGATGAACCTGATTCTAAGCATCCAAGTCCACCCTAAATATTTTGACAGATTAGTTTTTAGAATTCTGCTTGCTTCAACAGCCGAGCGGGTACCTAGGCTTCTACAAACCGGGCTAAACCATTTGGCTTTAGGGGCAGTGTACTAAGGACATACAAACAAAAAGTGGTTTAAACTTTCACCCTGGCCAAGACAGTTTGGACAGTGTCCAGACCCACCAGAACCCCACTTTTTGGTGAAATCCCTTAAAGGCAACAAACCACATCTGAACTGGTGGAATAGTTTACGATCCAGGGGCTTTGTTATCATGTCCCAATATTTTTCGAGCTTGGGAGCGTCTTTAAAGACGATAAATAGACTTGTAAGATTGCTGGAGCACAATCTCAAATGCCTATTATGAACCACCCAGTCCCAATAGTGCAATTTTAGGTCTTTTTTAGAGGGAAAGATTGCAGATTCGGGATCTGACCACAGATCACCATACCCCAGGGCAAATAGGGTTGATCTTAAATCCTTAAACCAACCTATGTTTGAGGAACCAGGAAGATCTTTAACCTCCAAGCAAGCCCTAGCATAAATATGGAGTTCCGGCGTCGTCCATAGACGTCACCAGAATGCCAATGGACGAAATCTCACATGGTCCTCCACAGGTTGGCACCCGGGGTCATAAAAAAGCAGGATCCGCGGAGTTGACTGAGGCAGACCCGTTGCCACCCTAAGGAATTTATTTTGGGCTGTTCTCAGGGGGTCCAGTTTGCTAAAGCCCCATAGTTCCGCCCCAAATAAGACTGAGGGTAGAACCTTTGAACCATAAATCTTAACTAGTGGTGAAATTGGCCGGGTAAAGAAGCCTTTGTGCTCTTTAATCAAAGCACCACCTATCTGCAGGTGCTTTAAGGCCATAAGCTCAACCTGGTGGGACCAACTTAGGGTCTCACTAAATGTAACTCCCAAGTAGGTAAAAACTTGGTTTGTTCCAGTGGGGTCCCCCCATAGTAACCCTTGCAGTGATCTGATTGTGTCCTCTTAAAACCATGAATTTTGTCTTAGACACAGTCACCTCAAGCTCATGTTCGCTGCAGAAAAACTCAAACCTCGACAAGGCTTGTTGAAGACCCTGTCTGTTTTTTTTAAATCAGGAGAGTGTCGTCAGCGAACATGAGCAAGGGAATTTTCATTCCAGCTAAGGTCGGAGCGTCTGTGGGATGGTTATCAAAATACTTGGTAACCCTGTTAATATATAAGGAGAAAAGGGTGGGGGCCAGCACGCACCCTTGCCTAACACCTTTGGCCACAGGAAACCTATCCGTCACCTCCCCTGGTTTACCCCAGAGGACTTGGGCATAGGTATGTGCCTGTAAATTCACCAGAAGGCGTACAAGGGGGGCTGGCATACCCAGTTCTAACAGACACTTCCACAGCCCAGCCCTCGGAACGAGGTCAAAAGCAGACCTCAAGTCCACAAAGGCTGCGTATAGGTTACCTTTACCCAAGAGAACCGTCTTCCAATAAAGAAGCATGAAGCGGAAGACCTGGTCTAGAGTGCTCACATGAGACCTAAAATCAGCTTGAAGAGGGGTTAGAATATTATACTCATCAATCCATTCCTGGATCCTGGCAAGAACAAGACGGGCTGTGATTTTTTGCACCGCGTCTATAAGACTGATCGGCCGGTAGTTGGATAGGACCGACCGATCACCTTTTTTATAAATAGGCAGGATTTCTGCACCTGCCCAGGACTCAGGAACCCGTGCACCTGTGGCCAAGGCATTTACCAGCTGGACTAAATAAGGTACCCAAAGGTCATGATCTTGTTGGAATACATCGGCTGGAATGCAGTCGGGACCAGGTGCCTTTCCCCTTGGAATAGATTTCAAAACGAATTCTACATCTCTAACCGTAAACTCTAGGGGATCAACCGACAGTGGCCAGCAAATATTATCCTGCGCGCTACTGAGGCACCTAAATTGTTCCTCAAAGTAACGAACCCATTGTTGTTGATCCACCGAGGCTGGGCTTGGACGGTCATCCTGGGACAAACCCCATTTAAGTAGGTGCCAAAACAGTTGCATGTTCCTGGAGCTACATGCTTCGGTTAGAGTTGACCACCGTTCTTCATCCTAGTTGGCCTTGGCAGAACATTTAGCAACATAAAATGCCTTCCTACATGACCTGATTAGAGTAGGGTTCTTAAGTTTTAGAGCTTTAAACAGTTCTACATGGGTCCGTCGGCACTCATCATTGAACCATTTGGAGGTTTTCTTATTCCCCCTGTTGCCCCTTTTAGAAATAGACTTTATGAACAGTTTTTTTTAAAGACGTTAACAAACTGGTATGTGTATCAGTAATAATTGTGTTAATCACCTCCTGTGAATCACATTTGGAGATTTCAGCCAGGGAGTTAGAGACCAAAGATCAGATCGTTTTACGTGCTTCAGCATTGACAGAGATCTTTGGCCAACGTACCCTCCTCATGTCGTTAGTGAGTACAACTTCCTCCTGAACTAAGTTGGGCAGGCATTTAACCGGCCCAGAAAAACTGAAATCCCGTAATTCCACCACCAATGGATCATGATCACTTTCCGGACGTGACTTTACTTCCATATCCACTACCACAGGCCACAGTTTAACATCCAATAATACATAGTCAATGCGGCTACTATGTCTACCATTACTAAAGGTGTGTTTGCCCAACCTATCGGAGCGCACTCTACCATTTAGGGCACGTAATCCCTGATCCAGACACAAACCTTTGATGAAAATAGCCGCTTGAGACCATTTTTTATTCGGGGCTAGGTCAAGTGGAGGAATCCCCCAAGCCAGATCCTCAGTCTCAGTTAAAAGGCCATCCTCCGAACTCAGTGGTTCAAAACAGGTGTTTAAATCGCCCATTACAACCATATGACCAACTGCCGGAGCATCACTTAAGAATTCATCCAGACGGAGGAGGGTAGATGCGACCCTGAATGATCTTACTACTGGCTTGGTCACGACTTTAGTAATGCACACTGTCCAGGGGCATAGTAACACATTGGTTAAAATGAATCAGTAGTTATCTGGGGTCGGAATTCCATGTACTATCAGGCACCAATCCATGATATGCAGTGGCTTTCTTCAGTTGGAATTCTTAAGTTGGAATTGATATTGAAAGCAAAAACTGTGTGGCTGTACCTATAATTAGTACATGAGGGTATATTTAGAGAGATGTATGTCAAAGAATTGTTGTATATTTGAGGAGGAATTGAACTATTTGGAAATGGTCAAGTTTTTGTTTCTGCTGAAAAATAGCTGCATCAAGAGGACAATAGACTAGATGTTCTGTAACGGAAAAAAATACATAACTATTGGAAATGTTGGAACACTTTTTTTAGGATCCCACTAGAAAAGCCTGATTCCAAACATTCAACCATACCATAGCTGAAGAAGTTATATTAGAGATGTCTCCTGTTTTAAATGGTTTCCATATAAAAACCTATGCATCCGCTTTCTTCCTGAATGTGAAGCAAAATATCAAATCATTCCTTAATAAATCAATAGCTGTACCTAATAAAGGAATGTAGCACACACAGGGGGTGAGGAAGAAGTCTATAATACCACAGACAGGTATTAAGCTAGCCTACACTCTTCCAACTAAATGGAACTCACACTATGTGTAGGACAGCATGACTAAAGGTGGAGAAAAAAATGTTCCTCCAACACAAAGGGACCGCAAGGTACCAAATGTGGGCAATGACTTCCCAGCTTGAAAGGAGCGGGAGTGTTTTAAAAATAGCACGTAAATGTGTTGACCTCAAGGAGTGATAGTGAGGGGCAGAGTGAAAATCAAGAAAAATTGAGTGTGAATTAAAACTTTCTCAGTGGAGACAACTAATCTATAAATTTCATACCCTACTGGAAAGATTAAAAACAGCAACGTGAGACAGGGTTATGGATATCTACCCTGTTTAGGTCAACATGTTTCTGCCCTAGATGACAACTGAATGTTCGGGCATTCGTCAGGACCAATTCTCTAGTCACTCTGCTCAAATAAGCGTGAAGAACAAAACAGATAAAATAGGAAATATTTAGGAAATATTTTATATCAACCATATGCAATAGTCGTAATTCAATGAAAAAAATGAAAAAATAATCAAGGTGACATCAATAAACTCCACCACCAATTTTACATACAGTGCTCCACACCACTGAAAAGTAAAAAGTTCTTACCTAATAATTCTTTTTGTGAGCTGACTCTACGTCATCACATGCAGAACCTCCATTAAAAATACAACAGATTTATGTGAAATGGTAACTTATAAAGCAGACCATCTACATACCCAGTAGAAGGTCCTAAACCTAAAGGGTGTTAGAAGATGAAACCTCATCAATCTATTTTGTCTACTTAAATGAGAGACAGTTTAAACATATGGGGTAACTAGTTCTAATCACTCTGGTATCAATATTACTGTTTTAGTACAACACAAGATTTAGTATCAAACATAAAAGGGACCATGGGGCATATTATCAAGGCGGGCGATATGAAATTATCACCGCTTTAGCGGCCGTTTTCGGACGCAAAGCGGCGATAATTTTATCGCCCTATTAGCAAGCTGTCGCTAACAGCAGTTAGCAACAGATTGTAGGCGATAGCGAGCGGTTTGGGGCCCGCTTTGCATGTTAGCGATATTTATCGCTAATGACATGCAAAGTGGGCGAACCCAACCTGTTAGCAACTGAAATCAGTCGCTAACATCGCTATCGCCTATTATCAACGCAGGCGTAGCGATGAAAACATTTGCGCTAAGCGCGAATATCACCAAAACCTAACGCCTGCTCAGACCACTTCTTAGCCTGTATATCCAATGGGAGGTGGATATTCAGGTTAAGTCCCTATTAGCGATAATGCGGGAATATCGCTGTATTTCCAGCGATATTCACGCATTTTGCCACTATCACCGGATATTTTATCGCATTGGAGATAAACGTTGCTAATAGCACGTTATCTCTGCGATAAAATCCGGCGTTGCGCGGCGATACATTTTTTTTCGCTAAGCTTATTTAGCGATAAAGATCGCTAGTTGTTGATAATATGCCCCCAAGTTATTTGTAAAGACTGTACTAGTGAAGGGATTTTTAACCATTTCCCAAAATAAATGTTAGACAATAAAAGTTTTAGCGCGTTGGAATTATTATACCTAATATGTATAGCCTGGAAGTAACTACTTAGAAGTTATTTGTAGTAATCTGGCTTATAAACATATCTCAGTTTAAATCAGTAGCTTGTGTAAACCAAGTGTCTTCCTAGTCAATTGTAAAGATAAAGTCCTGTCAATCTAACAGACATCAGGAAGAGACACAGACATCCTAAACTACGTCACGGAAAAGAAGAGCAGGGTCAGATATTTAGAAAGTCTCCCCTGCATGTTGGAGTCTTGCGGCTTACTTGGACTCTGGACGGAATTGGCATGCAGGCTAGTGCAGGAACCCTTTATATACGGAAACCCACAATGGCGTTCTTCCTCGATGCTAATGCTCATGTGTCAATACGTACAGACGTCTGCAGACGTCGCATCGTCTATACGTCATCGTTGGGAGACCTGAGGGTTGTCATGATCACTTCACATAGCTCACTCATTTGCGATACCATATTCAAAAGTGGAATCGAGCATTTATTTAGCGAATTATGTCAGAAATATGTTACCACTCCGCACTACTAGCATGCTAAATAGAGCCATAAATTTTGGCGGGGGACTATACAAATGGTCCTTGATATCAAAGACCTTGTAATCCCAGCAAAATGTCTCTATCTATGGCAATACCAACATGAAAAACTGAACTGAACCCATCTAAAAAACCATAACATAATCGCTAATAAGTTTCTCCATGTGTGTGTACATTTTAAACCTACTCCACTTTGATGATAAGGGTCAGTGTTCATAAATGTCATAAATAAACAACAACTATCGACTCAATACATGTTTCGGTGACAGAAAAACAAACAACAAAAGGCTTAAGGGCATTCAACAGTGCATACATATATATATGTATACGTATGTGTATTAAACTTTTTACACATATATATATACTAGCAGCCCGTCCCGACGTTGTCCAGGTATGAATTGCTGCCTGCCAGTAGTATATTGTTTTGTAGGATTTCGTTTTGACAGCATTTCTTATCTGTGACAGGCCTGTGAAACGCTCCGATTCACAGTGCACTGCTGATGCACATAAGAGTGCGCGTTCAGTACTGTGTGAACTCAAGTTTCCCTACTTTATTTTTCCTTGCAATATTATATAGCGCGAACTCGAGAACATGGCATGAGCACAGTTTACATTACAGAAGAACACATTCATTTGTGGTAGGCATGGGGAGTCAAAGCAATTTGCCTGGAATCACAGGATGTTTAGCTGATGCCGAGATTCAAATGTAGCTCCCCAGCTCTAAAGTTCGCAATTCTAGAACTTGTGGCGGGAGGTGTGTCTAAAAGTGTATGTCAGTGCTGGCCATCAATGAGAGAGACCTGTGCATTTTTCAAATCAGTGGTGAAAATATATGAGTTTGTTACTGGAGATGTGGGCCGCAGTGCCACCAATGTACTTACCGGGGGAGGGTAAACACCCATTATTCTGCAACTTTCTTTCCGCATACCATCACTCCGCATACTTTCATTACGAAAGTACCATGACTCCGCAATGCCATTATGACGCATGGCATAACATTTTATATGCTTGTACCACGCATACATTTACAACGAAATTCGTTGTAAATGCATGAATGGTAAAAACATGTTTTTTTATTGTTTGGATAAGGTAAGTATGGGTATAGGGGTATATGTTTTGGGGTGTTTGGGTATTTTAAGGGTTCAGATATAGTTTTGGGGAACAGGGGTAGTTTTAGGGTTTAGGGATAGGTATGAGTTTTGGGGTACAGGGGTATTTAAGGGTTCAGGGCTAGGTTTGGGTTTTGGGGTACAGGGGAATTTTTAGGGTTCAGGGTTAGGTTTAGGTTTTGGGGTACAGGGGTATTTTTAGGAATCGGGGCTAGGTTTGGGTTTTGGGGTACAGGGGTATTTTAGGGTTAAGGAGTAGGTTTGGGTTTTGGGGTACAGGGTTATTATTATGGTTCAGGGCTAGGTTTGGGTTTTGGGGTACAGGGGTATTTTTAGGGTTCAGGGCTAGGTTTGGGTTTTGGGGTACAGGGGTATTTTAAGGGTTCAGGGCTAGGTTTGGGTTTTGGGTACAGGGGTATATTAGGGTTCAGGGGTAGGTTTGAGTTTTGGGGTACAGGGGAATTTTTAGGGTTCAAGGCTAGGTTTGGGTTTTGGGGTACAGGGGTATTTTTAGGGTGCAGGGGTAGGTTTGGGTTTTGAGTTACAGGGGTATTTATATGGTTCAGGGCTAGGTTTGGGTTTTGGGGTACAGGGTATATTGATAGGGTTAAGATGGGTTAGTGTTTAAGGGTGTTGGGGTATTTTAAGGAGTAAGAGTGGGTTAAGATTATGGGGTGCAGTGGTATTTAAAGGGAGCAGTGTGGACACCCGGAGCTGGAATGTACAGAACCTGGGAAGAAAAAACAATGAAATATTGGGCACAACGCTCGCTTTTTTTTCTCCATAATCCCGTGCCCCGCACACGCCCACGCCCCCAGCACACGCCCACAGCATACGATATGAGACATGGCATGAAGGGCGGAACGTACCACACACCCCCAGCGTTTGTCACGCCCCCAGCACACGCCCACAGCACAACGCAGACACGCCCACAAGAGACTACTTTGCTGGCATGGTTTTTTTACCTTTTAAATGTATATGGTGGGCGTCTGCATAGCCTATGTCCTTCTGCTGCAACTGCCCTTTCTAACGCTGTATTGGGTGTTGTGATTGGTGCTGTGGTTCCAGAGATTACCTGCCTCAAAGGTTTGGGCTCTCTCTTTAATATATTAGTATAGATATACACAGAACCCCTCTTCTTGATTCACCTGTATATTATATGCTGCACCATTGTATCTCATCGTTCAAACTGGTGCGATGATGAGTGGCCCCATCGCTTAGTGATAATACGATTTGTCAAGGACTACCCATCTCATGTCCTCCTCTGTGTGGTCAGTGTCCAGAAAATGGTGTGTTAGTTTTGTGTAGGATTTCTTGCATTTGATTGAACTCCTATATTCTATCATTCTTGTTTTAACATTACGTTTGGTCATCCCAACATACATATGGTCACAAGGACACCTGATGACATACACCACTGCCTCAGAGTTACAATTAGTGTGCTGAGAAAAAATCCAAGGTGTTCTGAGGCCCAGATCTAGTTGGGTTACTATTTGTGGTAAGAAGACATGCCATACATGAGCCACACAGGAAATGGCCACGTACTGGCTAGCCCGTCCAGATGGCATGTGGCAGGTCTGTGGTACGAATTGTCATGGTCTAGTGTGCACTGGAATGTTACCCAAGTTCGAGCTCCGTTTAAAAGCAAAAAGGGGCTTTTTACAAACTTTGTGACCTTTATTAAGAATGTGCCAGTTTGAATTAACAGCCTTCTTAATTGTGTCACTCAAGTGGCTAAAAGTGCTCACACAGACCAACTGATCAGAGGATGGCTTTGGGTAAGACTCCAAAAGAGCATCATGATTGTATTTCGGGACCTTTTGTTGGCTCTTCATATGAGCGGGGTTGGATATTGTTGTGCCAAAAGATTGTTGCTGAGATTTTCAGCATGCTCTCGATACTTCACAAGTTCAGTACAATTTCTCCCTAACCGCAAAAATTGTCCCACGGGGAGATTGTCATGCAAAGCACGTGGATGGAAGATTTTATAACCAAACAGCAAGTTTCGAGCCATGGGCTTCTGGTAGAGTTCTGTATAAATTGGGCCCTGTTTCGAATACAGCGGTAAGTCCAAAAATGATAGTGACTCCTTACACGATTCATAAGTGAATTTAGGGTTTGTGTTTAGTGAATTCAACCAGATAGAGAAGTCATCCAATAAGGTTTGATCACCCAGCCACACTACTAAAATAACATTGATGTACCTCTTCCACAGAACCGAGCTACTTTGGAAGGGGTTCATCGTATGAAATATATATGTCTCCTCAAACCAATACATGTGGAGTTTGGCCATAGAGGGGGCACCTGTGTTGCCCATCAAAGTTCCAGTCACCTGCCAATAAAGCTGGTCTTCAAATGAAAAGAAATGTTCTCTCATGGCAAGGTTGACACACTCCATTACAAAAGATGAGGGCATCAGATCAGAATGAGGATGTAAGGTTAACAGTTGTTCAATTGTCCTGAGAGTATCCGCCTGAGGGATGTTTGTATACAATGCCTTCGCATCGAAGGAGGCCAATAGATGTTTATCAGGATCAAATTGAATGAGAGTAAGAAAAGGCAGTACATGTTTTGTGTCCTGTAAATATGATGGCATTTGAGCTCCAGAGGCCTAAGGAACCAGTCCACGAAGTGGGACATGGGTTCTAAAATAGACCCAGATACAATCGGTCTACCCGGAGGGGGTCTCTTGACCTTATGTATCTTTTGCAGAATGTAAGATGCTAAAATCCTGAGCTATTTAGGTGTCAAAATTTCTGCTTCCCCTTTGGTAATCCATCCCGATTCAACTGCCTTCGTAACCATTGCCATGATAATCTTCTTTAACCTTGGTGTCGGATCTCGAGTAATGGGTTTGTAATATTTGGTGTCTTGCAGCTGACGTAGGCATTCATTGGGGTACATTGTTGTTCCCATGACTACAGTAGCACTGCCCTTATCTGCAGGCTTCGCGACAATATGTGGATCAGATCCCAGTGACCATACACATTATAGTTCCTATTTAGAAAGATTCAAAAAAGGATGTTTGGCTGATCCTTTATTCAATGTGAAGTCTTTTATAACAGCTTTTTCAAAAGTGGCCAACTCTGAAGGCACCTGTTGGAGTGTAGGTAGGAATGTTGATTTATTCCTCAAGCCCCTATTGCTAGAATTTTCTTGTATAGTAGCTTTCTGATTGTCAAAAAAGAAAGATAGATGTATCTTATGAAAAAAAGAAAAAAGCTCTTGGTGTGTTTTAAAGTCATCACCCGTAAATGTCGGTACAAAACCAAACCCTTTCTCTAGGACTTGGGTCTCTATTGGGGGAGGACACTTTTGACTCATATTCACAACTAAGTCATTGTTGCGCTGGTGGATGCGCCTGTCATGCTCCTTGTTATTCGCTGTTCCAGTGCTTGATCCCACTGTACATGGGTCCCTTGTGATTCTTGAGCCCGACCTCTGTTGGCTCTTCGATGGCCTCTAAGTCCACGGACCTGGCCAAAAAAAGGCTGCTGATAACCAGGTGTTTCTAAAGGGTGAGGTTGGAAAGGTTGAGGATGGAAGTGCCAAGGTGGTAATAAAGAAATACCTGTAACAAAGCAATACATGTTCTTTTAGCCATTAAAAATGCTTTCCATCAAAGTTAGTGGCATGACCTTTTCATCATAGATGTCAAAATTAAATTTTACTCCATCAACCTTAACCTAGTAGTTCTCCTGGCTCAGAATTGGGCGAGTGGACCAAACGTTTGGGCGGCAGGATACTCTGTCACCATTGAGACAGAGTACCCTGTCAGCCAAACTCTAAAATGGGCCTTAAGCTTGAAAACCATGTGCTATGTTAGGGCTCTCAGGGTAAGAAGTTGGATTCTGTACAACAACTGCTTCAGTATAAAGGACTGGAATATTGAAATGTATAGGGGAAAAGAAGGGTCAGCTATGTCTGAGACACAACCAAATTCCTCTGATTGTCTGTGGCAAGCATTGAAATAAATTCACAACATGTCTTTATGAAAATCTCGTCTAATCAAATGTCAAGTAGTTTGAAATAACACGGGTAAACACTAAGACATATGCCAGTAAACTAAGCGCTGTGTGATTGCTAATTAGATAAGGTCTAAATAAAAAAATGTGGCCATGTCTGATTATGCACCTGATTTAATCATGCCAGTATGCTAATAGTTTGCGCGCGAGAAGTCTCTGTTAATAGACTTAGCATAAGGTAATTGCTTGTATAAATAGGAAGGGCATGACTCAAGGAGAGAACAGAATACAAAAGAGTTCATACTGTTGAGGTTGAACAAGTACTAAATACCATGTATCCACAAGCACTCGAATAAATAAACAGAATTAAAACAACACTTTAAAATGTTTTCCATATTAAAATGAATTTGTTTCAATAAAAATGACACAATGTAAATTGAATGTTATCATAACAAGTTTCCATAAATTTCCTTTCTTCTAAGATCGCAGCAAATGCGATGGGTAAGCAAGTTACGTCAATAAATTAGTTACAGCCACTCACACACAGATGTTCAGCCAAAGTTAAACATTTTTAAAATGTATTCATTCGCATGCTTCTTTTTTTTTATAGTGCATTTAAAATGAGGCATTGCAGAATAAGAGTTTGTGACGGAAAGTACACAGTGACAGGCAGTCTCAGTTCCTACTGTTTCTGTAGTTTGCATAACTTGTCTTAAGAACACTTCACAAATACAGAACACACAAAGGGATGACCACGTTAGCAAAATATTCCAGTGCTCTTGTAGGCAGGTGGTTGTAGGAGCTAGGCACCATCCCTTGTTTTGACCTCTGTGAGCTCAGTGCACAGAACTTACTTTGCGCAGGTGGCAGGCAGCAGCTCCCTTTTTGGATACCAGTACTTATTTATCATCCTCAGATTTTGGCTCAGAACAATAGATAGGAAGCAGAGAAGTGGCAAAGAAGGAAAATGAGAAATGCGGATAAGCAGTGATAGAGAGAATGCAGGTGCATATTAGCAAGGGGAAGTATCGGCGCTTTTTCGGCGAATTGTGCAGAGAAAGCGGCGATACTTCTAGAGCCCTATCCACAAGGGCATTTTAACGCCTGGCTCAAGCCCACTTTGCATGTCGGCAACAAACATCGCTAATGACATGCAAAGTGGACGTTCCCATGCCCAACCACATGTAAAATGAGGTTGGAGGTGGGAACACCCTATTACCAAGGCAGGCATTGGGAGAGGCAGACCTGTGATAAATTCCTTTATCGCAGGTCTCCCAACGCCTGCTCTGACCAGGCGTTAGGGCATTGATAACATAGGGGTGTGGATCATAATGCTGATTCCACCCCCCCATATTATCAATGCACACATTAGCGCATGAAAACAACATTTGTTTTCATGCACTAATGTGCCATATCTCCGACTATCGCCGGATTTCATTTCGCCTACGTGATGCGCATTGATAATTGCGCGCTATCACGGCGAAAAAATCGGGCAATAGCCGGCGATATGGGAATGTGCGTTGTACGTTTTCCAGCGCACTTCTAGGTAATATGCCCCACAGTGTTTAAAAAGATCCTTCAAGAGTGTGATAACGGTACAGAAAATTCAGGGTTGTGGAAGGAGGAGGGTGAGTCCAAACTAGGGTTCCTTGGAGTTCAACAAAAGTGGTCTTTGGCATTGTCATAGACAGGCTCCAAAGAAAAAAACCTAGACTCCTTCAAGCATCTTTTTTACAAATTAAGCATTGAACAAAATCCTTGTCAACACAACCCAAGTATGCCAGTACTGACACAACACTGTTGAGTAAGAACTCATTTAGCACTGTAGAAACACCATTGAACACACCAAAGTACACATAGATCAAGAAAGCACAAACTAACATGTTCTTTTTACCCACACACACGTACTCACACACAAGCAGTTAGAAAATAAAGTTTGAGTGTCAAAATATCCTATCTTTAACAACATATAAGTATACCACTCTTAAATACCAGCTACTCAATGTGTACTTTTCTGTGGATTTTTTTTAAAGTACAGATGCAAAAAGAAAGTAAGAAAAGCCTGTTTAGAACTGAATTGCTTATGAAACAAACTAAAATCTGTTGCAATGAAACAAGGATCCAGTTCCAGGGTAACTTAATATGGTATTTATTCAGATAATAGGTACAAGAAAAAAGGTACAGAGAGCACTACCAGGAGCAGCCTTCCTGCTGCTCAGCCCATTCTCCAACTGCCAGCCTCACTCAACCAACATTCGACAACATCATGACGCACCAACATTCCACACCACAATCATACTGGCTGAGCAGCAGGTACAACAAAATCCTTAAAGCTTTTCCAATAAACTATGCCTCCCAAAAAAGATAGAGAGTGGTGCTGCCTGAGTGACAGGACTTGAAGACTCCTCGAGGATCCTCAATATGGGGCAAGATATCTGCCCCCAAAAAGGTGCTATCCACCCATGTGTGGAATGCTGCTTTGGGTGGGAACATTCCCATTTGACCATTCCAGAAAGCTGCTGTGAACACCCTAAAACTACTTGACCAATTGTTTGAACAATAGTGGATACATCGTATCTTCGAGCTTTCTCCACTTCCATTCCCTATCTTTAAAGTCACATGCTAATTCCCTGTAGTCTAATGATATAATATTTTTTTCTAAAAAATGGTTTGACAATCATTGTTTTCTATATTCCTGTTAGACCTGGCTTTTCCAGTGGAATTATCCCCAGACTTTTTGCTTTGTGGCCCACTGTTCTTAACCCTGTTTTGGTTGGTTTTATGACTCTGGGCAATTTACCACTGCTGATCAGTGTTAAAGTGGATGTGATCTCTGTCTAAATTGTGATTATGGATTGATGTTTCCATAAGTGGCTTATTTGATTTACTCTTAAGTCCCTAGTACAGGGCACTGTGAGTGCCCAGGGCCTGTAAACCAAATGCTGCTAGTCGGCTTGAAGCACTGATCGTGCCACCCACACAAGCCGGCTTGCAACAGGATCTCATGCCTGCCACTGCAGTGTCTGTGTGCAGTTTAGTACTGCCATGTTGACCTGGTAAGTGCACCCACTTGGCAGGCCCTAACCTCCCCTTTTCTTACATGTGTCACCCCTAGGTTAGGCCCAAGGTACTCCTGTGGGCAGGGTGCAGTGTATGTGAAAGATAGGACATGCCCAGATGTGTGTGGCATGTCCTGATGATGAAATATTGACTATTTCGTTTTTCACTATTGAAAGGCTATCTGTCCCATAGGATAGAATGGGGAGTTTACTTATAACATCTTATCAGTATAACTACTCATGAGAACAAGATGGGAAAATGTTGTTTGGTATGCTTGACCTCAGAATTTAAAAGTGCATCTATTAGTAAGGATGATTTTTAAAGTCAAAGAATTTATATAGCGCACTACATACCCAGAGGGTCTCAAGGCGCTTAGGGAGGGGAGGAGGATTACTTGTCAAATATCCACGTTTTAAGTTGCTTTCTGAATGCTAGGTGGTTCTGGGTAAGGCGAAGGTAAGTGGGGAGTGAGTTCCATGTTTTAGCTGCCAGGTATGAGAAGGATCTTCCTCCCATGGTGGTCTTGTTGATGCGGGGTACAGTGGCGAGGGCTTGGCTGGAAGAACGTAGTTGGCGGGAGGGGGTGTAGAAGGACAGTCGTGAGTTGAGGCATTCTGGTCCGATGTCGTAGAGTGATTTGTGTGCGTGGGTTAGCAGTCGGAAAGTGATCCTCTTATTGACGGGTAGCCAGTGGAGGTCTTTCAGGTGGCCAGAGATGTGTTCGTTACGCGGGATGTCTAATATGATCCTGGCTGAGGCGTTTTGGATTCGTTGGAGTTTCTTCTGGATTTTAGCGGTAGTACCTGCGTAGAGGGTGTTTCCGTAGTCCAGTCGGCTCGTGACCAGAGCATGGGTGACTGTTTTTCTGGTTTCGGTGGGGATCCAGCGAAATGTTTTTTTGAGCATGCGAAGAATGTTGAAGCAGGATGAGGATACGGCGCTGACTTGTCTGTTCATTGAAAGTGAAGAATCCAGGATAACGCCTAGGTTCCGTGCGTGGTCTGTCGGGATGGGTGCTTTTCCAAGGGCTTCCGGCCACCAAGAGTCGTCCCAAGCAGAGGGGGATGTACCTAAGATGAGGACTTCTGTTTTATCTGAGTTCAGTTTCAGACGGCTGTGTTTCATCCATTCGGCAACTTCTTTCATTCCTTCGTGTAGGTTGGTTTTGGCGGTGCTGGGGTCATTGGTGAGAGAAAGGATCAGTTGAGTGTCATCCGCGTAGGAGATGATGTTGAGATTGTGTTGGCGAGCGATGGCCGCAAGGGGGCTCATGTATACGTTGAAGAGGGTGGGACTGAGTGAGGATCCTTGTGGTACGCCACAGATGACTTCAGTGGCCTCGGACTTGAATGGTGGAAGGCGGACTCCCTGGGTTCTTCCGGTGAGGAACGAGGTGATCCATTCAAGTGCTTTTCCTTGTATTCCGATGTTTCTGAGGCGTTGTAAAAGGGTGCTGTGGCAGACTGTGTCGAAGGCTGCAGAGAGGTCGAGGAGGATGAGGGCGACTGTGTCTTCATTGTCCAGTAGAGTTCGAATGTCGTCTGTTGCTGCGATGAGGGCGGTCTCAGTGCTGTGTTTTGCTCGGAAGCCAGATTGTGAGGAGTCGAGGGATTTGTTGGCTTCGAGGAAAGCGGCAAGTTGGTTGTTGACAGCTTTCTCAATGACTTTGGCCGGGAAAGGAAGGAGCGATATGGGGCGGTAATTTTTGAGTTCGGTGGGGTCCGCTGTGGGTTTTTTCAGAAGGGCGGTGAGTTCAGCGTGTTTCCAGCTTTCCGGGAAGGTGGCGGAGTTGAAGGAGCAGTTGATGACGTCTCGGAGGTGCGGTGCTATGACTGAGTCTGCTTTGTTGAAGATGTGGTGAGGACATGGGTCTGTGGGGGATCCTGAGTGGATGGAGTTCATCAGGCGGATGGTGTCCTCAGTGGAGATTGGGTTCCAGTCGTTGAGGGTGTTCAAGGGGGGAGAGTGTTCAGCATATGGTTGGGTGGGTTGATCTCCGGGTTGGTTGTCGAAGCTGTTGTGGATGTCTGCAATTTTGTTGTGGAAGAATAAAGCCAGGGAGTCGCAGAGGGTTTGAGAGGGGGTGATGTCGTTGGAGTTGGCCGAGGGGTTGGTAAATTCCTTGACGATGTTGAAAAGTTCCTTGCTGTTGTGGGCGTTGTTGTCTAGTTGATCCTTGAATGCTGTTTTCTTGGCCTTTCAGATTAGTTGGTGGTGTGTGCGGGTGGCGTTTTTGAAGGCGTCCTTGGTGCTAGTGGTTGGGTCTTTTTTCCAGGCCTTCTCAAGGGAGCGGCAGAGTTTCTTGGACTTCTTAAGATCATCGTTGAACCATGAGGCCTTCTTGCTGCCAGGTTTGCTTTGACGTTTTTTCAGTGGTGCTAGGATGTCGGCGGTGTTGGATAACCATAGGGTGAAGTTGGCGGCGGCTTGGTCTGGGTTAGAAGAGTGGGCTGGGGTGTTTAGAAGGAGCGATGAGGAGATCTGGTCGATGGTGATTTTGTTCCAGTTTCTTTGCAGAGTTGGTTGGAGGTGGTTGGTGGGTTTCGGCTTGTTGTAGGTGAAGTGAACGCAGCTGTGGTCAGTCCAGAGGAGATCCGTAGTGTGGCTGAAGGAGACATGATTGCTGGAGGTGAAGATGGGGTCGAGTGTGTGACCTGCGATGTGGGTGGGGGAAGTGACCAGTTGTTTAAGTCCGAGGTTGGCGAGGTTGTCCAAGAGGGTGGTGGTGTTGCGGTCGTTGTTCTTTTCAAGGTGAAAGTTGAGGTCTCCCAGAAGGATGTAATCTTTGGAGGGGAGCGCGTGTGGAGTGATGAAGTCCGTGATGTCTTCACTGAATTTTGCGCGGGGTCCTGGTGGTCTGTAGAGGAGGGTGCCTCTGAGTGTGGTCTTGGGGTCGATGTGGATCTGGAAGTGAAGGTGTTCAGAGTTGGCGAGGTTGACGTCAGAGCTGGTTGAGATGTGGATTGATTTTTTATGGACGATAGCGATTCCTCCTCCTGTGTGGCCGGTACGGTCCTTGCGTGTGATCTTATAATCTTCAGGGATGGCAATGGTGGGGCGGAGGAAGCGTTCATCCATGTTTCTGTTAGGAAGGCGACGTCTGGAGAGATGGTGTCTAGTAGATTCCAAAGGTCAATGGCGTGTCTGTGGACCGATCGGGTGTTGAGAAGGATGCATTGTAGGTGGTTGGGGTCGGGAATCTGTGGTGTGGTCGTAGCGGAGATGTTGTCGGTGCCGCTGAATTTGCAGGAGTAGCAAGAGAAAGGTCCATTGGTGTGTCCAGGAGCGGCTTGGACGCAGTTGGGGGCGCGACCGGGGTTAAGGGCTAGGAGGGTGGCGGCATCGTAGGTATTGCGGGAGGGCTGGGCGGCGCGAGGGGCAGGGGGTCTGGCGCTGGGCGCGGTCCAGGCGTGGACGGGCGTAAATGGGCTTACCTTTGGCGCACCTTCGGAGTGTACGTAGCGCGTGGACGCTGCGCGTGGGGGCATTGGCCATAAATGGATGGTGGAGGGGGTGGAGCGTGGGAGGGGCGGCTGAGAGGCGGGATCTGGGAGGAGCCACGGGCTGCCGAGGGTAAACAAAGCTACAAAGTAGGTAAACACTGAAAATGCACTCTACAATCGTCTCTTTACATCAGCAGTAGTGCGCAGAAGGACCTCAATATAGTATCAGCAGGCAAGTACTAGCGAGCGCCGAGTACAATACAGAGAAAGACAATTAAATAAATAAATTAAATCTGCACAAAAACGATACCGAGCGCTGAGTGCGCTTAAGCAGCAGGCAGGCAGGCAGGTAGGCAGGAGCGAATGCAGCCAGCAGTGAATGTAGCGTCTGGGGGAGGCAGAGGGCGAGGGGAGCAACCGGACAGGACAGTGTCCACTCGGTCACATTTTACATTCCGGGTTTGAAAATACCACTTTTAGCAAGTGGCTATTTTCTTGCTTAGCCAACCAGTGTGCCTCTTCTAGGGTTGAGTATTGACACTCTGGCTTTGAAGTGAATGGGGCCAGGGATGTGCATTCTGTTCAGATAGCCATTTGGGGAGGGGGTGATGTGTGTCCTGCCTTTCTAGGGTGAGTCAGGGCTGTGCTGAATAGACCTGGGCTGTATTAAGAGCAGAGGGAGGAACTTTCTTTCACTCCTCAATGTGCCGTGGTCTGCATTGGACAATGCTGTCCCCATCTCCTACCGGTGAGCTGCACCAGAGAGGACTGAACTGGTTTAGACAGAGCACAGAGCCTCTCTGACACCAGAGAACAAAGAGAAATGGACTATAAATGTTGGGGCCCAGGCCCTGAACTTTAGATCACTTTTGAAATTCAACAGGAACCTCTGCCAAGGAGAGGATCTGTGAGAAACTAGGAGGAGAAGAACTGTCCTTTGCTGTGTGCTGTCTGGGGTTGGCCTGCAGAAGCTGTTTCTGCCAAGGTGCGGTACTGTGTGTGTATCCTGCTTGACAATATATCTCCAAGGGCTTGAGGTAGAGCTTGCCCCCTATTCAAGAAGTTTCAGGAACAGCAAAGACTTCACCATTCTTCTGTGACCATCTCTGGAACTGCTGGTTTCAGTCACTGCAGAAGAAAAGAGCAGCAGACTCTATCACCAAGTCTGTCACTGGATCTGTGTCCTGAAGGCACCACAGAAGGCAATGCTGCACTTCGTACTGTGTCCTTGATCTCACCAGTGCAGCTGGGTGACCGTCACTGATCCACTGCTTGCACCGAGTCCTGTGGGCATCGCACTCTGCATCGCCTCCATTCACTCTGCCCGGATGTCACCGAAACAATCACTCCATCGCCTGCACCGTGACCTGCCAGCACCACACCGTCACACTCTGCACCATAAGCATTGGCCTCACCGACGCCGTTGGATGTCCATCACCGAGTCACTGCCAGCACCTTGCTATGATGGCACCGCACGGTGCACCGCTTCCACCTCACATCGCAACCACAGCATTTCAAATCCAACCGACTCGTACCAACGGGATCGGCCTCAACGGGAAAGGTACTGTCTTTGAGTCTGTTGACTCTTTAGCTGGCCCGTACCGATGCGGTTGAATGGAACTGTTAGACTCTGTCGTTTTCAGCATCACGCTATCCCCAGACAGAACTACTGACTCAGAAGAACAATGTTTTTCAGCTACTGAAGGTTATCTTGCAAAGTAACTATTTTTACAGTATTGTATGTTGGATTTTTGTCATTTTTGATCTTGTTTGGCTTAGATAAAGATTACTTATTTTTCTAAACTGGTGTGGTGCCTATTTGTAGTGTTTTCACTGAATTATTGTATGTGTGCACCAATGCTTTATACCCTGCCTCTGTGATAAGTCTGTCAGTTCGAGCCACGCTACCAAGGGGGTGAGAATGGGTTATTTTAGAACTGTATCCCCCTTATCCTGACTAGGAAGAAGGGTCCCTATCTGGACGAAGGTGCAAACCATTGCCAACTAGAGGCCCCCATTTCTAACAATTTCCATAAAGTGATCTAAGCAGATCTTTTGCTCTCCATGTCTCACACAGACCTTAACTGGCATAAAAAGTAATTTGTTTCCACTTTTAATACTGCATTCTTATGTTTATTGTTTTCATTACTACTCACCAGTGCATCTGTTGAAACTATATCATTTACTCCTCAATCCTGAATATTGATATTATCCAGAACTCGGAAAATCTCCAATACTGTAAAAGCATTTCAGCTACTCATTCCTACCCCGCATCTTCATGCTCCCCATAAACCAACCTTTGCGTTTTTTGCTCCTCATTAATTAACCCTAATTGCATAGTGATTTCTCCTGCAAGTAAGGTTTGGAGTACGCAATATTCTACTTTAATATATGCATGTGTAGAGAAGTGGAGAAGTGTGGCTCACGGGTTAGAGGAGGCAGACCCAGAAGCAGAGGTCGGCCGGGACCAGGGTTCAATTCCCGACGCGGCAGGGTGTGGAGCCCAATGTCCACGGACCTGATAATTCTCGCTTCGGTGCCTACTTGAATCAGGGGTTCACGCTCTGCAACTCTGGGCAATAGCTTGCTCAATCTCCACTATGGCCCCCGCGGCGGGATGCCTGGCTTTCACCTTGGGGGTGCCCAGCTGGGCTATCTCACAGGGAAAAACCAGGACGGGTTCCCAAAGCAAGCGCCGAGATACCCTTTGTGGTGATATGTGTGCTATATAAGAAACTACATTACATTACATTTTATTATAAACTAAATAATTATTGTTCTCAGCAACTGAGAACTGTTTAAAGGCTGTGTCACTTGTTACAGACTAGTAAAACATTTTTGGGGAGAATTAGCTTTTTAGGCACTCAAATTGCAACTATGCACTAGCATAGCCCACAGAAATTGTGCATTTACTCCTGATCATACCTGAACATGAATCAGACTAGAAAATGATGTATCTGAGAAAATTGATCAGGGCCAGCAGAGTGGAAGGTAATTCCTTCCACTTTTAATTTTGCCTTCACCATTTGTCTAGGAGATCAAAATCATGCATATATTCCATCCAGTCCTTGCTTTAGTTTCAAAACATAACATTGGTTTTCAAGACTCTAGACTTACTGAGTGATGCTTTTCCTGTGCTGTTAACGACTTCCCTTTACATTAAATAGGATGGGCTGATTTCACCAATAAACTACTATGTGGGTCTATAAAGTGCCTATTCTAGCCATAAACACTAGCTAATATCAGAGTTTGCACAATAAAGCTTACTATTCGTATTGGTCTTTGCAGTCGCCTGGCACTTTGCCTTCTTTTTAACATCAAGTATAGGACTAAGTCAACTAGGTATTACTACCAAGGGAGTATCTTCTTAAAAATAACATTTTTTAAATAAATTATATAATTTAACAGTATATAGTTGTATGAGAATGTCCTAGATATTCTACACTAATTTCATAAACTCTACATGCCCAATAGCTGTATATTGATATGCAGTGAACTTTTATATCTGGTGCTCCCTTGAGTACCATTTTTTCTATTAATATTACATTTAAACAATGCTCAGGAGCACAGTCCATTTTAAACACTTTCTTGGATCTTTTTATTACATGACTGTGAACTGTATTTGCTTGATAAAGAATAATTATGTACTAGAAATAATAGGGCCTACTTAGCATAGAATTTTTGAGTGCATATATTAATGCTACTTTAGTACTGATGTGAAGTGTAGGTGTACATTTTGGTGTGAATTGAAAGGGGTAATGAGGAGTGGCTGACAAATTGGGAATATATAGTACAAAATGGGAGGAGAGGAGTGAACATTTTGAGAGCCACAGGGAGAGAATTCAAATACATAAACACATAAAATAGTCGTCAAGCTGACTTTGCTGGGAGAAGTGCGGCGCAGCGACCAGACCGGCTGACTCCGGAGCACGGGGGCTCATGGTTGATCCCAGGCACCGGAGATAGCTCATCTCAGCATAATCTTACTCTGGGCAATAGCTCGCTTAATCTCCCTGACTGCTCCCGGCGCCTTGAGGCCCTTATGGCTGATTAATTTGCGCTTTACAAATACCGGGTCCAGCTGCTGTTCACCAAAGTGACACCTATATACACCCTGTGAATCCTACAATCTAAACAAAATCAGAAATATTCCAGGCAAGCCACACAACTGATGTTGACATTAACTGATGCTACATTAAACTCAATGGAGGCATGCAATAACACGTCCAGCAGTGAGGGTAAAATAGAAAAAAAAATTACATAGAGAAGAATACACACAAATATGTAATATTACAAATAAGTATATTTCTACAGAAGCAGGAATGTATTTTATGCTCTCATGTGCAAAAAAACACACAGAAATCAGTAACTACAGAGAGAAATATTTATTTCAGACTGAGTTGAGACACCACGTAGCTCCCAGAATACATTTACATTCAACATATTAATTTAAGGTCAGGGGACCCAAATTTCATGACTCTCTATCATCTATCATTAGGTAAAAACCAGAACAGCAACTGCAAATCTGCACACTGCCGTGCAGCATAAGAAGGCCAGCCACAACATAACCATTTTTTTTAACATGTTGGTGAATGTCTTTGGTGCCCTGGTCCTTCAGTCTGAGGAACAATTCGTTGAGTAGGGTAGAGAGAACTCACAGGAAAAGCATAAGTATTTATGGTGTGTCCAGGGTAGCAGCAGTGGAAATATATTACTTCTCTCCTGAGGGAGTCGCTGATATGGTTGAAGATTGGGAGCAGGAGCTCACTTCACCTACAGCATGCTTCAAACCATTCCTCCACATGTCAATGGAAAGGCTGCAATTGACAAATGGATTCTATTCCAGTGCTCATTTTCCTTGTATGATAGATGCTTTTGATTGCATCCATGTGGCACCTCAGTCACCCTAAAACAGGAAGCCACATTTCTGTGGCTAGCACTCCATCATTGTGTAAGCTGTCTGTGATGACATGGACTGACTCAGTGTTCTCATGACTTCACCCTACTCCAGTGCACCAATGATAGCAACCTTGTTACATTCTTTTAAAGAATGCCTGGCTTTAAAAGCCAAGAAAGCGGAGATAAAATTATCTCCCTATTACCTAGCTGTCGCTAACACCAGTTAGCGACAGCTAGTCGGAGATAGCAACCATCTTGGGCCCCACTTTGCATGTCAGTGATATTTATCACTAATGACATGCAAAGCGCGAATATCTCCAAAAGCTAACACCTGCCCTGAGCAGTTCTTAGCCAAGTTATCCAATGGGAGGTGGATAACATGGCTAAGAGCATTAGCTCGCTAATGCATGAATATCGCTGACTTTTCAGCGATATTCATGCATTGCGGCTGATTTTATCGCATTTGCGATAAACCTTGGTAATACCAAGGTTTATTTGCGGTAAAAATCGACGCAGCTCAGCGGTAAATTTTTGTCTCTAACCAAGCAATAGCGATAATTATCGCTATTGCTTGGTAATATGCCCCATCACTTCTTTGCAGCAGTTGATGCCGAGTATGGCCTCTCTCCCCAACTCCTCATCCCTTTCTGACACTCAACCACAGTGTTTCAGAGAGAAAACAGGGCACACACATGCACAGGAGTCATACTTGAACTCAATGATGGCATCCTGAAGTCGACCTTCAGATGTCCTGAATATAAGAGTTAGTGTTCCATTACTCCTCAGATGTATTGTGCAATAGTATTGTAGCCTGTGATATGTTTCACAGCACTGTCATTTTATGGCTTACATGTATACCTTACCCCTCAACTATGGCCCCTTCTAGGTTTCCTAATGTCCTCTCACATTTCACATGAGCTGCTAATTTGCCTGCTTCATGCCTGTAGTTTCAGTGTTGAGTCAATGATGAAAGGTGGACTACAACATTATCAACATCTTCTATCCTTAGGCCCCACATGCTTACCATCATGATGGCACAACCAAACTTGCAATTCAAAATGCCATATGCATCTGTACATATTTCACATACTGATTCATCAACAAATTTAATAAAACATCTAAATACATTTTCATCTACATCTGTAATCTGCTCTCGGATCAGGTACATGACAAGTAGTGTTTAGAGAAAACCAGCCCATACCTTAGTTTGCACATTTAACTCCTATTTTTCCAGTGTGCTATTTTACCACTAGGGTTCACTTCATAACCCTAGGCAGCTACACTGTTTCTCTTTAGTCATTTTATTCATACATATTAGTTTGTTTAAAACAGGTACAGCAGCACCAGTCACAATAACATACCAATAACATGACAGCCAATATAATCATACACATATTACTATTCAATTCACATACATTCTTACACAAAAATACATAAAAAAAACACACAAATATGCATAATATGGTGAAATAGATCACAGGTGGCTACATCTAAGTAGATAAAAATGTTAGGGGCAGATTTATGAGGCCCTTGCGCCTCTTTGCGCCGCAATTGCTTCACTTTATGTGACGCATCGGTGGCGCAAACAATGCGCCCTATGTACAACATGACGCATCTAGGAGATGCGTCACGTTGTAAAGCCCTGCACCATAAGGAGGCGTTCCTGCGCAGGGGGGGGGGGCGTTCCTGCACAGGAACGCCTCCTAAAAGTGGCTGAGTGAAATCTATAAGATTTCACTCAGTCACTATCAGGCCAATGCTGCGTCAAAACCCTGCGCCTGCATGAAGCAGGCGTAGGTCTTGACACAGCATTGTGAAGATGGGGCACCCCCGAGGCTTGCTGGAGCTGCGTCATGCTTGCGACGCAACTCCAGCAATGCGCCACCTTTACGGCACAGATGCGTCACGCGTCTGTGCCATTTTTGCCCCATGGTGCGCCGCATTGTAAATGCGGCGCACCATGGGTGGCGGAGCTGTGGCGCACTGTGGCGCACATTAACTGGCGCATCCCTGGGGATGCGCCAGTTAACATGAATCTGCCCCTTAGTCTCTATGCGCGTTTCGGTATGACATACGCCTTCTTCAGGAGAAGCCACTTAAATTTCTGCATGAAGAACACAAATTCATATAACATGACATAACAAATAAGACACTGTAGTACACTGAGTCTGTAACATATATCACGTTGTGCATCCTACATGTATACTGAGGTGTTACACATATATGAGTATAAAAAAACCTAAAGCCGACCACGAACATGGTTATTTCTGGTCAGGATAGAAAAGAAAAATGTGACAGAGGCAAGGAGAGAATACGAGACATAACACGGGGTAAGTGCGCAAGGTTCTATTCAATGTGAATTACAATGAAAGAGAAGAAGCCAATAGTATCTAATAGTGTAGAAAAAGGATATATAGTACATGCTCTAGAGAGTCCCTAACTTGCAGAGAACGCTTACCTAATTATCAAGTAAAACACACGGAAGTTTACCATGGTCACAGAAATGATGAATAAAACTAAAAAGAAAAATGGAATGGTAAAACCTTTTAATTTAGGTTCAGTATAGCGTCTAAACAGAATGATAACCTGTCAAGGTGGACGGCCATGTGTTACCTGTCCAAAGTCTTAAATCTCCCAATCAAAGATATATGAAAAGGTCGAGTGAGGTCATAAAATGTCTTTTATGTTGAATCTAAAAGAAATATACATGTATTAAAACCGGATGCAATAAGTAGTTAAAGTGACTAATAATGAAGCTCTAAATACATAGTCATGAATATATACCTGTAACCCAGTCACATCCGATATATAATATAATCAATCAAGGCGATGAGACGCTTGAGCTCAAGACGTCTAGAGAATTCACAAGAAGAGATAAGGAATTAGTCTTGTGGTGAACAGGAAGCAGACAACTGTCCCACTTAAGGCTGCAATACAGAAGTGAAGTAGAATGTACTTCGCCTTATGCAATAAAAGGGTGAGGGAAGTTGACATGCGGTAAGACAAGAAGTTACCTGATGTCTCTACAATTTACGATACGTGGTACTAATCCTCGAATACCAATACAATATACGGAGGGTGTAGACCTGCAAAGAATGATATAAAGCCGCAAAAATGCACCAAGCGAAATTCTGAAATGAAAAAATTATAGATACTGCTAAACAGGTGTTAGACCTGGCATCCTTGGCGCAGATTCTCCCTATCTTTTTGCCTCTACCTCCTGTATTTTTGATGCTGTGCTGGATTTCGTTTTTGCAGGTTAGATGCTTTGACACTATGCCACTGCTGATCAGTGTCAGAGTGTAAGTGCTCCCTGTGTAAATTGTTATTGTAATTGAATATACCTGATTAGCATATTTGTATCACCCAGAAGTCCCTAGTAAAGTGCACTGAGTGTGCCAGGGCTGGTTATGTCAAATGCTACTAGTGGGCAAAACAAACAAGATGATGGACGGAATGTTGCACAATGGCAAAACATTCACCCCCTGGACACACCACTGGAGTCAAGCTATCCTGGCTAAAGACGGCTGATAGCCAGAAACCGGTCCAAGGATGCTTGATTCCAGTCCAGAAAAGACATGGCTTTGCAGTTCGGGCTGGACTGTTCCCATGAGGCACAGGGTCAAGGCTGATTTGCATATGGCCATGTCTGAACTGGGGTGGTGCGGAGTGCAAATAAATGATGGATTTAGGCCCAGATCTCTGTACTGGGGTGAATGTATAACATTGTTCTGTATTCTGCCCATCAACTGCTGATTTTGCATTTGTCAGCCCGAGTGGGATTGGTATGCTCAGACGTGAGTCCCATAGTCTCCACACCACTGGAGTCAAGCTATCCTGGCTGAAGACGGCTGATAGCCAGAAACCGGTCCTAGGATGCTTGATTCCGGCCCAGAAAAGACATGGCTTGGCAGTTCGGGCTGGACTGGTGTCATGAGGCACAGGGTCAAGGCTGAATTTCATATGGCCATGTCTGAACTGGGGTGGTGCGGAGTGCAAAAAAATTATTGATTTAGGCCCAGATCTCTGTACTGGGGTGAATGTATGACATTGTTCTGCATTCTGTCCATCAACTGTTATTTTTGCATTTGTCACCCAAGTGGGATGGGTATGCTCAAACGTGAGTCCCATGCTCTCCACACCACTGGAGTCAAGCTATCCTGGCTGAAGACGGCTGAGAGCCAAAAACCGGTCCTAGGATGCTTGATTCCGGCCCAGAAAAGACATGGCTTGGCAGTTCCGGCTGGACTCTTCCCATGAGGCACAGGGTCAAGGCTGATTTGCATATGGCCATGTGTGAACTGGGGTGGTGCGGAGTGCAAAAAAAGATGGATTTAGGCCCAGATCTCTGTACTGGGGTGAATGTATGACATTGCTCTGCATTCTGTCCATCCACTGTTATTTTTGCATTTGTCACCCAAGTGGGATGGGTATGCTCAAACGTGAGTCCCATGCTCTCCACACCACTGGAGTCAAGCTATCCTGGCTGAAGACGGCTGAGAGCCAAAAACCGGTCCTAGGATACTTGATTCCGGTCCAGGAAAGACGTGGCTTGGCAGTTCAGGCGGGACTCTTCCCATGAGGCACAGGGTCATGGCTGATTTGCATATGGCCATGTCTGAACTGGGGTGGTGCGGAGTGCAAACAACGATGGATTTAGGCCCAGATCTCTGTACTGGGGTGAATGTATGACATTGTTTGCATTCTGTCCATCAACTGTTATTTTTGTACTAGTGGGCCTGCAGCACTGATTGTGCCACCACATGAGTAGCCCTGAAATGGTGTCTCTGGCCTGCCACCACAGTGCCTGTGTGCTGTCTGTGAACTGCCAAGTCCTCCTGGTCGGTGTCTCCACTGCCTAACCCTTCCCTTTCTCTACACATTGGCCACACCTATGGAAGGCCCAAGGTACCCCCTTGGGCAGGGTGCAGTGAATGTGAAAGGTAGGGTATGTACTTGTGCAGGTGCCATGCTCTGGTAGTGAATTACAGCCATTTTTGTTTTTCACTTCTCTAAGGCTATCTTGCTCCATAGGCTATCATAGGAGATGCTGGCTACAGTGGCTACCAGCATTTCTTCCCATAGGAACAAGATAGGACATAAAAGTCTGGTATCCCTGAACTCAGAATTTAATAACACATCTTTTAGGAAAGGTTGTTTTTAAATCCTGTGTTTGAGAACAGCACTTTTAGAAAGTAGCTGTTCTCTTGTCTGACCTTTCTGTGTGCCTTGGCCTGTTTGTGAATTGACTGTCTGGTTTGAGAGTGACAGGGGCTGGGGAGCCCCCAGGAGGCTGGCTGGGTCAGCCCTAGACTGAATGACTGCATTTGCAACTTGAGTGGTGGGAGGAGATAGCACCTGGGCCTGAATAGGGCTGTGCCTGCCTTCCACAATGCTGGCTCCATCTCCTGCTGGGCGGCTGACGACCCTGCCCCTCACTCTGAAAGGAATAGAGAAACCAGGAAAACAAATTGCTCAAGGAACACCCTGAACTGGGTCATAACGGGCTCAGGGTCCCCTTGCACAAAGAGAACAAATACTTTTAGGGGTATAAGTACAGGACCCCTGACAACAGAAAATTAGATCTTCCTGGAATCAAGAAGGAACCTCTGACAAGGAGAAAGCTGAAACTGAAGAAGGAAGACTGTCCTGCTGTTGCTATGCTGGACTGACCTGCTGTTGCTTTGCTGGCAAGGAGAGGGGAAGTACTTTGCTTTGTGCTGTGCCCCCTTGCTTGAAGGAATCTCCAAGGGCCTGAGAAGAGCTGGCTCCCTGTTAAGAAGTCCCAGGAACAAAAGGACTTCACCCCCAGCTTCCCTGAACTCGTCTGAGAGAGTTCTGTCCTTCCTAGAGTGCTTGGGCCAGTTGTGGTGCCTCTGGAAGTTGTACCTTTGTTGGGAAGCTGGAAACCAAGCTTCTAAAGACTTTCTGCATGTTTTGTTGCATCGCTCGCTTGTCGAGCGCATCCCCGACAGTGCGAGGAAATTCCCGCTGCTACAAAGGTCGAGATCACCGCTGGTCCATGCATCGTCGCCCCAGAGATGGTCAGACGGAACCTATGCATCGGAATCCATACAAGTGTGCCTTCCTCCCCATACAGACCGGATTCGTCGCAACACTCCCGCTGCTGCGGCTGGGTTGTCGCATCACCTCCCCGGGGTCTCAGGAGCAACACACCACTTGTTTTCCACCGCACCAGCTTCTGCTTTGGAACTTTGTCGCTTTTAAAAAGTACTGTTGGCAAAACATGACGCAACTGTGAAATTTTCATTCAACTGTGGATTATTTTATCGCAACCTAAGAACTCTTTTGCAACCATATTCTTGAACTGTGTATGTTGGATTTTTGTCGTTTTGGTCTTATGTAGTTTAGATTAAATACCTTAATTTTTCTAAACTGTTTTGGAGTCATTTTGTGGTGTTTTCACTGTGTTACTGTGAGTGTTGGTACAAATACTTTATACATTGCCTTTGATAAGCCTGACTGCTTGTGCCAAGCTACCAAGGGGGTGTGCAGAGGTTATCTAAGTGTGTTTCCTCCTTACCCTGAATAGAAGCAAGGGTCCCTATTTGGACAGTGGTACTTACCTCTGCCAACTAAAGACCCCCAGTTCTAACAACAGGAATATCTAGAAGTGGCTGTAAAGAGCATGTTCTAAATTACAGGCTTACATCGTACATCTAACTTTAGAAGTACCGTAATGTTATCCAGGTTTCTATCTAATATGACGTGGTCTGAACTCTAAGGTGGGTAAGTCGTGTAGATGGCGCCCTAGTCCTTGAACTAGATAACAGAAAGATACATGTGCCCTAGTCCTTGAAACAGATAAAAGAAAGATACATACAAGGGGGGCTCAGACTAATACCCACCAATAAAGTTACTAGGTCACAGCCGTACATAAATGGCTAGCCTAAGTTATATAGTGCAGCGCTTCAGGTTATAATTAAGCGGGATCTACACTGATAAGTGCAGATTGATCATATACTCAAATATAGCTGAGATAGGGTGTTAACGAATAGCAAGTAATTTAGCACAATGACGCCTAAGCGCACTATGTCCTCAAAGTAAGATAGAGATCTAAATAAGCTGAACAATCCGAAGGGTTATTTACATGCCGCCTGGACCAAAAGCGTCCGCCTGCTTCCCTTGATGTGTACACAGCCTTGTCTTAGCCGAGTATCTTTAAATAGGCAAGCCCCAACGTGCCAAACCAGTTTGCTCAGTATTTCCCCGTCACATGATCAAGGCATTCAAGTCTATGTAGTGCCAGCCTCTATGGTGTGTGCGTACTAGTATAGCAGGCAACACTAGAATGCTAACCCTTGAAAGTAAATCAGAGGGGCGCTTCACGAAATCGGTGAAAAAATTATCCGCACTATAATGAAAAATTGGGATTAGTGAATACTATAGAGTAGCTACTGTGGTCGACCAATTTAGATTGATCAAAATATTATACACAGCTATAAATAACCCATATTGGGTAGGCTTTATAATACTCTCAAAATAGGAAGCCTAGTCCTATTTGTTTTAGAAAGAGGAAGTAACTGTCGCATAGAAGGGTAGGTATCCATCATTTGGTAATATATTTTATGGCTTTCTCTCATGGGCTACTATTTTTTAAACCCTTCTTATTAGATGCCAGAGTGAAAATCCAGAACACCTCCCATTTTTTTGCGAACCTCTGCGGTTTTAACAGTGCCTACTACATCAAGATTTTCAATTATAAACTAATGTATTTCGTTCGGTTTATATTGGAATTCCAGGTAGTGCTTTACCAAGGGGGCATTAATTTCTGAGGTGTGACTAGCCGAGCGATGTTCCGTGAGGCGGGTACAGAAAGATCTGGAAGTCTCACCCACGTATCCAAAACCGCAAGGGCAGACAAGGAGATATATTACATTTTTGGTCTTGCAGTTTGAAAACTTGCGTGGGTGAATGATATGGCCCTGGTACTGTAGTGTAGTTCCTATATTCCCAATAGGTTCTGCGCATTGGAATAACATAAACAATAGTTTAAACGTAGGACTTAGGTCGACTAGGTCTCTATCGAATATGTTAGACTTTATTTGTGAATGCCAGCTAGATCAGAGGTCACTAGAAACTTTCTCGAATAAACAAGAAGGGATTAGTTTCTGACAACCATATAACATGACAACTTTGTTCCCCAAGAATAAGGAATATATCTCCAGAGTCGCGGAAACAATAGATGGCTATTTCACTCAGTCAATCGTGCATGCATAGTTTCACCAGAAGTGCAGAGAAATAGAGAGACAAGCGTTTTCAATAAAAAGGTTATT
The DNA here is from genome assembly GCF_964263255.1 of Lissotriton vulgaris. Lineage (NCBI taxonomy): Eukaryota > Metazoa > Chordata > Amphibia > Caudata > Salamandridae > Lissotriton > Lissotriton vulgaris. Next base: position 1,034,274,511 of record NC_141697.1, read on the forward strand.
TATTGAGCAGTCTTCTTTCTCATGCAAGAGAAGTTAATTGCAACAATCGTAGTACTTGCTATGAAGTAAAGTGCGCACAGTAAAAGGAGTATTATGAAATAATACTGTAAAAGCATTTGTATGGTTTCTAAGCCATAAGATACTTAAAACAGATAAAATACATACAATGATAAATAATGACTAAAAGTACTCAACTGGTGCATCTAAAATACGCCTACCCCAGAGTACCTAACCTAAGTCTAGTACAAGGGAAGAAGTAAGTGAGGTGTAGCTTGAGTTAAATAGTTTCTGCCAAGAATCTATCCAAGAATTCTCTATGGGTCTAATCAGCTCCGTACCTTGGTTATAGAATGAAGGAGGTCTTGTATCTCTCTCTCAGGACTCGATCTCCCAGTAAGCCGCAAGGGTAGCAGGGAAACACTGGAGCTGGATTTCTCGGAGCTCTCTCAGTGCGTCAGCTGGAGGGTCGTCTTACTTCGGCACTCGCTACAGCAGGGCGTCGGGCAAGTAGTTAGTCGATCTGCTCCAAACCACCGTGTGTTTGCTAGGGCAGATGTGGGCATATTTATACCTGGAAGGTGCCGACTTTGACGTAAGGGTGGACATAATAACGTCACTAAGAACTCGAAGTTCTTTACACGCTCCAGGTGTTCTGGGACAAATCAATACTGAAGCAGGGGGAATTCCCGTACTGCTGAAAGCTGGTTGTCTTCAAGAATTTGTTGTACTCTAGGAGCTTAGTGGAAGTAGCCATACCGTATTTGGACTGCATTGGCTGTAAGGGTGGGCGTAAAATCCGTTTCGCGGGTGAATTTGCGGATTTTCCGCGATTTCGCGATCCGCCAATCTCGCGAAATCGCGGTAAAATCCGCGAATCAGAGGGGACGAATTTTCAGCCAAGCAAGGGTTACAGCAGTAGGTGCAAAAGTTGAACCTAATTTCTTTGTAACCTTTTACAAAAGGGTTACAAACAAATTAACTTCAACTTGGACACCTGCTGCTAATTGCTTCCTGGCGCCTCGTTACCTACTTGCAACTATTCTCTGACCCTGCTCTGACCCTTGAGGCAGGGTCAGAGAATAGTTACAAGTAGGCAACGAGGCACCTGTCCAAGGAATTAAACCTCATCAGGAAGCACTTACAGATATAAAAAACAGGAAGAAGGGAGAGGATGGCAAATACACCCATTTTGAGATGTCAGGAGGGGTTAAACTAAAAGAGACCTTTACAGCACAATTTTCATATGCATTTTGCTAAAAATAAAAAGCTGTATGTTCTGTAGGGGCAACTCAGGAATCTGGCCCTTCAGAGATCCGGCCTCTTTTTCTTTCTCTCGTTCTCTCTCTCCCTCTCTCTTTCCCTCTCTTTCTCTCTCTTTCTATCTATCTATCTATCTATCTATCTATCTATCTATCTATCTATCTATCTATCTATCTATCTATCTATCTATCTATCTATCTATCTATCTATCTATCTCTCTCTCCCTCCCTCTCCCATAAACGACTGCATGGGTAACTTCGCTATGCAAGCGGCTCGCGAAGACGCAAAAAGCCCCGCGAACACGCAAAAAACCAGCGAACATGCACAAAACCCCGCGAACACGCAAAAAGACAAAAATCCGCAAATTCGCACAAATTCGCGAATTTTGCGGATCGCGAATTCGCAAATCCGCAAATTCGCCGATCGCGAATTTGCAAAATTCGCCCATGCTTAATTGGCTGCGCCTAAATATGGTTATGATTCTTATTTCTGTATAAGGATATGATAAGTTATACCTATATAAGGGCATGAATCGGGAAAATTACACTAGAGCCCTAGATACGTTACAACACCCACTCCACGTAGAATGTCCATCTTTACTAAATACTAAGCAGTAATAATATTTCCTAGCATGTGTTTACAATCCCACCCCAAAAAATACATAAAATGCATTTGAAATGGTTTGTACCCGAAAAATGAGTATTGTACTGCACGTTTTCTAAGCAGTGGTATCATTCAAATAATGCATATAGTTTTATATTTGAAATGCTTGCTTAATGATTCACGAAATTACATTTATGAAATGGCTCTTAATACAGAAGAGAAGGGCAAGACCATTTCATCACAGATTTATATAATACTGTACATGTGCTAGAGGCTAAGTTTAAATATTGTTTCTAGGTTTCAAAAATCGAAATCTTGTTCTCTAAGAATAGTTCTACATTAAGCAGATTACTCTGTGCCAAAAAAAAGATAAATATTTTGGTATTGAGAAAAAATCATTTTGTTGTAGTAAAAAATAGTTCCACATTTTTAGAAGTTCTGTTTATCAAAACTGAAGGCCGAAATAAAAGTTCAGGGAACGCTGTGTGCTTGTTTCTCAAGAGTTATTCTACTTGTTCGGAGAAAACATTAACTCCGATAGGCTGGCAAAGAATTCGTCTACCACAGTATTTTAAAGTTGGGCCATTTCCGAAAAAGTAGAAATAGTGCATATGTGAGATGCATTATTGTCAGCGGGATCTGGGTCAGTAATGTTCACAGAAGGTTGTACCTGTGTGCCACTTTCATCTCGTACCTTACCGCCACCTAGTCATAATGGTGAGGTCTCAACGAATGCCGTCATCAGAATTGGTAACCGCTGCATGAGCCGTTACCGAACCAAGCAAAGTATCAACATCCATAGGTACTGCTGATGGGAGTGAGAGACAGATGTCTAACACGCATTCTTCTCCGCAGGGAAGGCATCGTAGAACAGGTAAGATGCAATCTTGCCAGATTGGTCTGAATGATAGAAACCATGTGGTATTCAGATCTCTTAGACGAGCCAAGCCGAGAACCTGTGTTATCCTATTTCGGTACCGCAGTGCCTGGATCGCTTGTTCCATGGTAACCTGGGTATCGCTGGTGACTGGACTAGCCATATCGGAGCAGAAGGAACAAAAATAGAATTCCTGCTACGATTCCCAAAATGAGAGGCAGGCCGCCGAACACAGAGTGCACGAAATTCGGAAAAATGCTCAGGACTACTTCAAAGGGTGCTAACAGTCCCGAAAAAAAAATCTTAAATACATGTGCGATGCCACTGGTATCAGACATGTTTAGATTTTTACCTAACATTTCTCCGAAATGTAAGGGGCAGTTTGTTGATAATAATGTATCGATCTCTGCTGAGGTCCTTGAAACTTGCAGATCATACGTTTCTCTAGACGAGGTCAAAGGCACAGTTTTTTGTAAAAGAATGGCTTTCATTCTGCTTAATTTATCAATTTGAATAGAAGAGATATTCAACGAAGGCCAAATCATTGCCTCCTTGTCTGGTTTGCTGTTTGGATACAATACTTGCATACAACAAGTGACCCTGGATGTAACACTGACGAGATAGGCCGTTCCTGGCAACATGCCACAGCAGCTGTGGTCACTCAACATAACGTAGCTACCGTTGGAAAGCTGCCTGAAAACAAGTTTTATTTGTGTGGCTGGGGTTCCGTGCAAGTGGCAAGAAAGGTCATTAGATGAACCCTCACAGGCTCCATGTAAATTAATTTCTTGACACAGAAGTGTACCACTTAGCAAGTTTTCACAATTTTTCCCACTAAGAAATACTTCTTTGTTATGCCGACTCCAACATCTATGTGTGTAAGGTAAATTCCAGGTCGACTTAATGTATCCTTTACCCAACCTTTCATACAGGCCCGCTGGTATATGCTGTAGGCAGTATTGAAACTGGAATGTCGTTATTGGTATAGTTATGGTACCATGTATTATCCATTCAATGACAGGCCTCTCGGAAACTGTTAATGGTAATCTTTCTAGTTTTTCAATGCTCAGCACCTTATAGTCTGCTCCTTTTTGTACCAAAGAGATTTGCTTATCAGTAAGGTTAAAGATAGAAAATAATGACGTTGTGTTGATTAGACGCCATGGCACGTAGCCTGAACGCAGATTTTGCAACGTCCAGCCTAACTGTACAATAGAAAGTAATTGGGACTGGCCATGTTGTAACATTAGCATATCCTGTTCTATTATATCAATAGCAGATGATACAATGCTCTCCAAAGAATAAATTCTGAAGGACAGAGTCATTAACCCATTGTCCACTACAGACAGTGATTTTTCCAAATGAATACGATCGATTTCTCTTATTTTTTCTAAGCAGCATATATACAGGCGTATATGAAACGTTTTTGACGCTGTTTGCGAGGTCCCAATATAAAATCCCGCAAGTCAGCACCTTCTTTAAGTAAAGTCAAGTGTTGCTTAATTTCAGGTAGTGTGGATTTCTGTAGCCATTCGAAGCATAGTTTTCCTACACTGTATGTTGTTATTATCCCTGGATGTTGTCGCTGGGAATATCTTGGGTCTGGCCTGTTCTGTTTGAACCCCTGTGTTTTGTGCAGGAATCTATCTTGACAATTATTAGTGTCTGTGGGCCAGATCAACCATTTTTTCCAATCAGGATTAGTTCTGTTTTGGTGTAAAATTTGGGGCACGTCTAACCCCTCATCTGTAGTGCTATTTCTATCAGGCATAGGCTTTGGTATAGACGGGTTGTTTAAATCTTTTATCTTGACTAGGCTAAGACAGGTTGTTTGTTGAATGGTGTCATTCAGGAACATTATTTGTTCTGGGATCATGCAGGCTCTGAATAATGATTCTAATCCCTGTACTTGCCAATCTTTTGAACACCAGATTGTTTTTGTTTCAATGTTATCTTTCCAGAATTCAAAACCAAATGTAGACAATTGTTCATAAAATTTTGCAGAATATATCTGTTTTGTATTAGTCAACATATTTTTTATTCCTGCCTTATTCCTATTTTTGAAGTAAAACTTTTCTGGATCTGTGACATTAAACCCTGAGAAGTATGGACATTTCTCATAAAGGGCCAGATGTAGGAGCCCTAATACTGGTCGGAAACGGCCGATTTCGGCTGTTTCCGACCGGTATTAGGCTTTTCAGATGTAGGGGCCTACCGAATTGGTAATTTCACAGATTCAGTAATTTTACTGATTCCGTAAATATACCGATTCGGTAAAATACCGAATCGGTATATTTACCGAATCGGTAAATCCATATGTAGCTGACACTCCTAAGAGTGCCACAGGCCCTTAAGAGTCGGTATTTTACCACACAATCCTATTGTGTGGTAAAATACCGAAATTCAGGTGTTCATGCACATCTCTGCATGCACACCTGTGCCATGTGACACACAGACATGCCCTTAGGGCATGTATGTGTGCCACATGTCACACAAGCCTGTACTTGGGGTGCTAGAGGGTGTCAAAGTGACACCCCCTGCACCCTTGCAGGATTCAGTATTTACCGATTCGGTAAATACCGAATCAGTATTTCCCATAAGGCCCATAGGAAGCAATGGGCTATACCGATTTGGTATTTACCGAATCAGTATATTCCTAAATTCGGAATTACCTAAACCTGCCCCCTTCCCATTTACTGACTCTTAAATACCGATTCTGTAAAATTCGGTATTTAAGAGTCTGTAAATGGGAATTACCTACATCTGGCCCTCTATGTTTTCGAGTTGCCTTTTGGCGGTGTGGGACAATGTTCCCATTGATTATAAGTAAAAACATTTCTAGGTTTAGCAGATTTATGCAAATAGTGGTGCCCAAAATGATTAAAGCAATACATTTCTTCATAATCAGATGAACCTTCTAAATAATCATGATCTGTAAATGTTGCTGACATTTCTAAATCAGACATCATATTATTAATTGTCTCAAAGTCCCAATCATCAGAGAAACTGCTGGGTGAGACAAAGTCACTTAATGAAACCTTGAACTGATGTAGATACTTCAAGAGTTCAACCGGGCCATAGATGTCGTAATCAGTAGTGTCCCATGCTACACCACCAGGTATAGGAATGGCTGTGATGTTTACTGATGACAGGTGTCTTTTTCCAACATGTGATGACTTGTGAGGTTTTAGGACCAAGTTGATGTTCTGTCTTGCTGTGTCCATTGTACTGTATGTTCCATCAATCATTCTTCCCAAGCTTAAAACTAAAATGAGCCTGAGCAGGAAGAAAAGTACACCTAACACAATCCACAATTCAATCCATGGTGAAATCAGATATATTTCTCCAAGTTGATGAAAGAGTTCTGTTATCTTTTCTTTGAATGTCTTGTTTTGCTGGCTTTTCTTCATGTTCACTAGGATCTTCAGAAAAGTCATCGAAATTGATGAAATAGCCAGAGGCAGTTCTGTCAATTGTTTGAATCGCATCAGGATTTTTAATAATCTTTATAGTTGCTTCTTCCTTTGTCATATTAGTATAGTCAGAGGCTACATCATTGTAGACAGGTGTTTCTTGACGAACTGTTGCATTTTGGGTTTCAAGAGGCACAAGTTCCATGGCTTTGTAGCATAGTCCTTCTTTATTCACTGTAGGTTTATCAAATGTGAATAGTCTTTCAGTTTGAACCTCTTGAATTGTAGCAAGATTTGGTCTTCTGCTACATATTGGGAGTCCACTGGGCCTACTACTTATTATTGGCTACATGGTTGTGGTTTTACCTGGTCGATTGATACAACTCTGTTCTCCTTTTTACCAGCAAGGGGCGGTAGTACTACTGATCTTGTTCCGTTGATCGCTAAGACAGGTACTGCTTTTCTGTAAGAAGGCCCACATTCCTTCTTCACCGCAATCTTTTCTCTGACCAGAACCCCAATCTTTGGAATCCAGACAGGTCTTGCTGGGACAGGTGGCTTTTCTTCAGTGGCCGTTGGCTTTTGCTTTGTTTTACTCAGACTTCTTCTTGTTTCATTTAAGTCATGTAAAACAGCCAAATGATCTTTGATATCAAAGGTTTTTTGTTCCACCACTGAAGTCTGCCTATCGAGGTCTTCGATTATCATTCTAGTGCAAAACAAAAGTTCATACGGAGTGATTCCACCCAGAGAATATCTTAGCAGATTATTAAGACTACGTTGGACACTTATTAGATGTTTGACCCACCCATCACCCGAACCTAATACCCTTGCTGTTATAGATTGCTTTATGTCACTGTTTTTTCTTTCCACTACCACATTACCCTCAGGATGGAAGGGACTAGAGTACCGCAATGCAACGTCCAAGCTGGCCATGGCCTCCTTGTAAGCCCGAGAGCTAAACGCAGGTCCCTGGTCAGAATGTAGAGTGCCGATTGCGTATGTGCCAATAAAGACTCGCAAATCTTTTATAACAGTTCTGGCGTCAGCCGAGCGCTGGGACCACATCCAAATGAATCTTGTGCAGGAATCCACTGCGACCATGATATATTTATAGTTACAATCCCTTTGTAAGGGACAACAGTGGTCAAGGTAAACACACGCTAATGGTTTATCTGAGATCAGAAGGGGCGTCTGCGCAGGACGTTTCACTGTTGATACTTTCATTGTTTGGCATATTTCATAGTCTAGAACATAGTTTCTAGTCTGTTTCCTCATGCGCGGCCACCAATATCTCTGTTTTAATAAAGATATTGTGGCGGAAACACCTGCATGTGCAGAGGCAAGCCCTTCATGTGCAGCTAAGATTAGTCCTAACCTATATTCCATGTTTGGGATTGCCCTATCCCCCACTCCAGGGATTTGAGCAAAAGGAACATTGTTTGCATCAGTTTTATATGAGTACTTTACTGGAAAGCCTTTCGGGAGTGTCTTACCACTGTTTTTTACTGAAGCAGTGACAGCTTGCATTATTTCGCTGTCTATTTTTGTTTTTGAACGAGTGATTGCAGCTGCGGAAGCCGTGTGGACAGCTGCCTTTGCGGCTTCATCAGCCAATGAATTCCCTGCAATGTGAACGCCATCACGTTGATGACTCAGTGTATGGATAACGTGAGTCTTTTGTAGTTCTTTCTGTAAAAGAACTACTTGTTCCCAAAGCATTGTATGCTTTATTGTGCCACCTTTCGCATCTTTGAAACCGTTTTGAACCCAGTTCTGCAAGTATTCATTGTAAGACTGGACGCAATAATACGAATCGCACACTATTAGTGTGGGTAATTCGCGATCGGTATTTTCAACTTGAAAGCCTGTAGTTCAGCTCGCTGAGCTGTACAGTCTCCGAGTGATTGTTTTTTTGTGACCATAGGTCTGAATTTACCTTCGCGGCAGCAACCTTTTACAATCACGCACGCAGCACTATAGGCTTGTTTACTCCCAATTGCGGACTGTGCTGATCCGTCTGTATATATTATACAGCTGTAATGTTCAAGAGGCAGAATTTCGGTCGGCAGAGGACATTCGTACTCGTATTGGAGAAATTCTTGTGTTTTCAAGCTAGGGTCAAAAACGTATTCAACGTCTGTTGCAACAAGAGAATTAACCCATTGTATCCATCGTGGATGTTAAGCTTTAGCATTTGGAATGCTCGCTCTTGTTACTGCCTCTAAGGCATGTACAGGGGTAACGACCGATATGCGTTTTGCCTGTGCGAGGGCTCTTTCCTTTGCTATAGCAGTTTGAACTGCTGTCAGAAGTTTCTCAGTTGAAGTGAATTTTATTTGAGCTTGTGTGTACAAGTGTGATTTGTAAGCTATTGGTACCGTTTCACCTTTGTTATAGGTCAGGTACGTGAATCCGCATCTTCTTGGGATGACTCGGATTACAAGGTTGCGTACGTTTACGCGTGTTTGCAGCTTTGTTTTAGCTAACATGTCTGTTTGTATTGAACGTAAAATTTCTTTGTGTTTTTGAGTCAAATTAGTTGGTTTGAAATCAGGTTTTATTAATTTGTAGAGAGGTTTAACCCTCTCTGCGTAATTCAGAACGTAAGTTCTACCAAAATTCAGGAAACCTAGGATTGATTGTAAGTTTTTCAGCGTTTTTGGTGCTTGGAGCAGCGCACATTTCTCTAAGAAATTGGCTGCCAGGCTTTTCCCTTCACTTGATAACTTATATCCTAGAAATAGAACAGTGAGGTGGGCAATCCGTTATTTTCTAAAGTTGAATTTGTACCCTTCAGATGCGAACCCAAGTATAATGGTGTTCACTCTTTTCGAATGCCTATCCAAATCATCGTCTGTTAGATAGATGTCATCGACATAAGATAATACTGCTATGTTTTGACAGAAGAAACCATTTGAAATATCTAATGTTGTTTTATATTTTTTGCGCACAATGTTATTCATCAGTGCTGCACTGTGTGAATTTTGTACTGCAAATGTTTTGCAACAAGTGTTTAAGTGTCTGTAATCCAATACTAGACAATATGAATTGTCTGGTTTGGAGACCGGAAACAAAGGATTGTTCATTTGTCACTACGCCGGCCACACGCTTGACCCAGTGTTCTCCTCCAGCAACCACATCTCCTTCAGCCACTCCACCGGACTACACTGGACAGATCACAGCTGCGTCCACTTCAACTTCAGGAGAACCACGACCCATCACCACCCGCAACAGGTTCCCCGAAGACGCTGGAGAAAGATCACATCTGACCAGTTCAGCACCTCCCTAAGCCATAACCCTCCCACCAAAACGACAGACCCCAACGAAGCAGCCCGCAACCTCACACAGTGGCTCACCTACTTCGCCGATGCCCTTGCACCACTGAAGAATCCTACCAGCAGACCCGGCAGTAAGAAAGCATCATGGTTCACCAACGACCTCAAAAACTCCAAGAAATCCTGCCGTACCCTCGAGTACGCCACAACCACTCATCGGAAAACATGACAGCCCTCAAGAACGCCATCTGCAACCACCACCAGCTGATCCACACCACCAAAAGGACAACATTCAGAGAACGACTGGACAACAACACCCACAACAGCAAGGAACTTTTCAGCATCGTTAAAGAGCTCTCCAACCCCAGCGCCTGCAACAACGACATCACACCCTCGCAAAACCTCTGCGACTCACTCGCCACGTTCTTCCACCGCAAGATCACCGACATACACAACAGCTTCGGTGCCCAAACCACGCACCCAACCACCAAACCAACGCCCCCCGCCACCACCCTCTGCACCTGGACTACAGTCAACACCGAAGACACCACCGGCATGATGAACACAATCCGATCCGGCTCCCCAACCGACCCCTGTCCACACCACACCTTTAACAAAGCCAACTCCATCATCGCACCCCAACTCCGGAACATCATTAACAGCTCCTTTGCATCCGCCACCTTCCCGTAGAGCTGGAAACATGCAGAGCTCAGCGCCCTCCTGAAGAAACCCACCACGGACCCCATGGACCTCAAGAACTTCCGCCCCATCTCGCTCCTCCCCTTCCATGCCAAAGTCATCAAGAAGACCGTCAACAAACAACTCTCTGCCTTCCTCAAGACAAACGGATCCCTCGACCCCTCGCAGTCCGGTTTCCGAGCAAATCACAGCACCGAGACCGCCCTCATCGCAGCTACCGACAACATCAGGGCCCTGCACGACAACGTGGAAACTGCTGCCCTCATCCTCCTCGACTTATCGGCCGCATTTGACACGGTCTGCCACCGCACCCTAACAACCCGCCTCCACCATGCCGGGATCCAAGGGAAGGCCCCGGAATGGATCACCTCCTTCCTCTCCAACAGAACTCAGAGAGTCCGCCTCCCCCCTTCCGCTCAGCGGACACCAAGATCATCTGCGGCTTACCTCAAGGCTCCTCGCTCAGCCCCAACCCTCTTCAACGTCTACATGAGCCCCCTCGCAGCCATCGCACGCCAACACAACCTAAACATCATCTCCTACGCTGACAACACCCAGCTGATCCTCTCCCTCACCAACGGCCCAGCCGCCACCAGAGCCAGCCTTCAGGAAGGAATGAAAGACGCCGCAGAATGGATGAAGCTCAGCCGCCTGAAACTGAACTCAGACAAGACGGAAGTACTCATCTCTGACCATCCCCCTCAGCCTGGGACAACTCCTGGTGGCCCCCCGCACTGGGCACCACCCCCAAGCCCACAGACCACGCATGCATCCTGGGCTTCATCCTGGACTTCTCCCTCGCAATGACCAAACAAGTCAACGCTGTCTCGTCATCTTGCTTCAACACCCTGCACATGGTCCGAAAGATCTTCCGGTGGATCCCCACCGACACTAGGAAGACGGTCACCTAAGCCCTCGTCACCAGCTGACTTGACTACGGGAACACCCTCTATGCCGGAACCACAACCAAACTACAGAAAAGACTCCAGCGCATACAGAACGCTTCTGCACGACTCATCCTGGACATCCCCCGTCACAGCCACATCTCTGCAAATCTGAGAGCCCTGCGCTGCCTCCCCGTCAGCAAGAGGATCACGTTCAGACTCCTCACCATGCACACAAGGCTCTCCACGACAGGGGCCCCGAATATCTCAACAGCCACCTCACATTCTACACTCCCATCCGCCAGCTCCGATCCGCCCGCCTCGCCCTCACCAGCGTCCCACGATTTTGCAGAACCACCGCCGGAGGAAGATCCTTCTCCTACCTGGCAGCCAAGACATAGAACTCCCTCCCCACCCACCTACGGCTGACCCAGGACCATCTCTCCTTCAGGAAACAACTTAAGACCTGGCAGTTCGAGCAGTAGCGCCCCCCCCCCCATCTCCCAGCACCTTGAGACCCTAGCGGGTGAGTAGCACTCTCTACAAATATGTTTGATTGATTTGTGAGGTGCATGTTTCAATCACCCCCTGGTACTCAAGTTGATCTAAGATCTCCCTGACTTGTTTATTAGCTTCTTGCTTAACAGGATACTGACTTTGTGCAGTAGGTTGATTTTTTAACTGGATTTTATGGTGAGGGGTTTCCTCATCCCATCCTACATGATTTTTATATAATGCAGGGCTTGGGCCACTGCCCATTTTCTTGCATATATGTATTTTTTATGAATTGGAATATGATTTGAGAAGGCAGGCATAATAATTTCTTCGCCAGGTGGGCACTCCCTAACAAATTCTGGTGGCTAGTCTTTCTCAGCTAGAAGAATATCATAGCCTTTAGATAGCTTCTCCCAAAAGAGAGCTCTTATTTCCCTAGTTATGTCCCATTCTATACGGAATGTTATTTCATATAATTTATGGGGTACACTAACTCTGGTGTCTGCAGTTTCCACTTGAATGTACTCATTCGTGTCCACTGTCTCCAGAAGATTCATCAGAATCTTGCGAGCTATGGTTACTTCTGCTGCGCTGTCTAGCATTGTTCGGGCCACTCTCCGTTCTTGAGTTGTGTCCTCAGGATCCTCGGCATGTTTTATCTTTATGCTTGCTAACTTCTTTTTGGAAAATGTAGTTTTTTTACTTTGGTGAGCGGGTTCCTTGTCTTTGGACTTGACGCGCTCTTCCTTATGTTCTGACCGTCCTCTTCTTTCCGATTTCTGTGAGGAAGTCTGAAAAGATCGAGAGGGACGTGTATCATTATCTTGATATCTGTCAGGTTTTTTCAAATTATCCCTATTTCTGAGATTATATCTTTTCTCAGAGGGTTCCCGTTGTGGGACCTACCCCCCCCCCCGTTCTGGAGATCTATCTCTCCGTTGGGGAGACCTTCCTCTGGACTGAAACTGTTTATCTTCAGTAAGTGTCTGTCAGATAGTTTCCCATTTCTTTTTAGGAGTAATTAAACTATTTTTAATGAAAGTTTTTTCAAGATTTTTTGTTAGTTGTGGTTTTAGTGGTTTCCCCCCCAAACTATCTCCACCTAATTCTTCATAGGATTTTTCAATTATTCTGGCAAGTTCAAAAGTTTGTTCTGCTATATCTGTTTCTTTTAATTTTTGGCGGACCGCCACTGATGCTGCTTCTCCTTTTATGTTGGCTAGTAGTATAGCCGAGACATGTTTAAAATCTTTCAGTAATTTCATACCTAGATTTAAAGCAGGCTCTGGACCGTATTCATTTTGAATCTGTCTTAGTACGTCTGGTATAACCGCCATAGATGGAACACCATGTGTTTTTGTGTAGATTGAAGCAAAGACTGTTCCCCAAGTGTCACAGTCTTCCACATGTGGTGCCATCCTCATTGGTAAACAGATTGTCAGAATTCTGTGTTTTTCATGAGGTGTACTATCAGGGAATACTGCCTCTATTTGAGTAATCTTTTGAGCTAACCAGAACTGAATTTGTTCCTGTTTTGTGGGTAATTTACCAATGACTGATTGTATAGTCTGTGGTGTAATTTTGTTTGTATTCCCCTGGTGAGGGGTGTGCTGTGGAATTTTAATTGCCGGTTGGACTGTTAAAGTCTGCATGACATACTGGACTAATTGTCTATGAATTTTAATTATTTGTTTTAGTTGAACTAACAGTTCTCTGTCTGACACTTCTTCAATGTCAGGATGTGGTGTATAGCTGGCTAGAACCAGCCATGTGGCTCCTGGTCTACCTAGTGGACCGATCCTGGTAACGTGATTTTGATGTTTTAGGGCACCATTAAACCAGAGCTGATTCTCCTGGTAAGTTAGTGGAATTTCGATGTCCTCAAAAGGAACGTATTCCGCTGGAGTTTCCCCTGCTTTGTAGTAGTGGAACTCGCTTGTCACAGCATTTGCTGCTGGAAAAGTTATCCGTGAATAGAATACCTCTGTCTACTGATATTCATGTGCCTCTACTACAAATATGACTGTACGACCTCTCAATGATACTCCATTATTTATTAGTTTTTAAGTTACACTCTTTTTTACATTTTTTGGGATGATTATTGCATCATCTTCATTTTCAATAAACCCTGTAAAGTCTAAACCTGGTTGAGTCGCATCTACTGCAGCTCCACCGGTTGCGTTGTTGTCGCCGCTATCTGACATTGTTTAATGAAATTTTGCAGAGCAAGTTTCAAGGAAACAAAGATTAGGTGCACAATATTTTGGAACACTGTATCCTTCAACGTCGAATAAACCAAAAAACGAATACATAGGATACTTGTCCTATTTAGTTCTGGTGGATACTAACCTTTTACCCACTCCAGACGTCTATTGGAGTTTTTACGGAAAAAGGGGTCTGTGTGAAAAGAACGACTGAGTTACTATAGTATCTAGCGTTAAATTATCGCCTTACCAAATGTTGGGCGCCATGTAGTGTAGTTCCTATATTCTCAATAGGCTCTGCACAATGGAATAACAAAAACGATAGTTTAGAAGTAGGACTTAGGTCGACTAGGTCTGTATTGAATATGTTAGACTTAATTTGTGAATGCCAGCTAGCTCAGAGGTCACAAGAAACTTTCTTGAATAAACAAGAAGGGATTAGTTTCTGACAACCATATAACATGACAACTTTGTTCCCCAAGAATAAGGGATATATCTCCAGAGTCGCGGAAACAATAGATGGCTATTTCACTCAGTCAATCATGCATGCTTAGTTTCACCAGAAGTGCAGAGAAATAGAGAGACGAGCGTTTTCAATAAAAAGGTTATTTATTGAGCAGTCTTCTTTCTCATGCAAGAGAAGTTAATTGCAACTATCGTAATACTTGCTATGAAGTAAAGTGCGTACAGTAAAAGGAGTATTATGAAATAATACTGTAAAAGCATTTGTATGGTTTCTAAGCCATAAGATACTTAAAATAGATAAAATACATACCATGATAAATAATGACTAAAAGTACTCAACTGGTGCATCTAAAATACACCTACCCCGGTGTACCTAACCTAAGTCTAGTACAAGGGAAGAAGTAAGTGAGGTATAGCTTGAGGTAAATAGTTTCTGCCAAGAATCTATCCAAGAATTCTCTAAGGGTCTAATCAGCTCCGTACCTTGGTTATAGAATGAAGGAGGTCTTGTATCTCTCTCTCAGAACTCAATCTCCCAGTAACTCGCAAGGGTAGCAGGGAAACACTAGAGCTGGATTTCTCGGCAAGAGAAAAGACAGCGTGTCTCTCAGTGCGTCAGCTGGAGGGTCGGCTTCCTTCGGCACTCGCTGCAGCAGGGCGTCGGGCAAGTAGTTAGTCGATCTGTTCCAAACCACCGTGTGTTTGCTAGGGCAGATGTGGGCATATTTATACCTGGAAGGTGCTGAGTTTGACGATAGGCTGGACATAACAACGTCACTAAGAACTCGAAGTTATTTACACGCTCCAGGAGTTCTGGGACAAATCAATACTGAAGTAGGGGGAATTTCCGTACTGCTGAAGGCTGGTTGTCTCCAAGAACTTGTTGTACTCTAGGAGTGTGTGGAAGTAGCCATGCCGTATTTGGACTGCATTGGCTATGCCTAAATATGGTTATGAATAAGGGATATATCTCCAGAGTCGCGGAAACAATAGATGGCTATTTCACTCAGTCAATCATGCATGCTTAGTTTCACCAGAAGTGCAGAGAAATAGAGAGACGAGCGTTTTCAATAAAAAGGTTATTTATTGAGCAGTCTTCTTTCTCATGCAAGAGAAGTTAATTGCAACTATCGTAATACTTGCTATGAAGTAAAGTGCGTACAGTAAAAGAAGTATTATGAAATAATACTGTAAAAGCATTTGTATGGTTTCTAAGCCATAAGATACTTAAAATAGATAAAATACATACCATGATAAATAATGACTAAAAGTACTCAACTGGTGCATCTAAAATACGCCTACCCCGGTGTACCTAACCTAAGTCTAGTACAAGGGAAGAAGTAAGTGAGGTATAGCTTGAGGTAAATAGTTTCTGCCAAGAATCTATCCAATAATTCTCTAAGGGTCTAATCAGCTCCGTACCTTGGTTATAGAATGAAGGAGGTCTTGTATCTCTCTCTCAGGACTCAATCTCCCAGTAACTCGCAAGGGTAGCAGGGAAACACTAGAGCTGGATTTCTTGGCAAGAGAAAAGACAGCGTGTCTCTCAGTGCGTCAGCTGGAGGGTCGGCTTCCTTCGGCACTCGCTGCAGCAGGGCGTCGGGCAAGTAGTTAGTCGATCTGCTCCAAACCACTGTGTGTTTGCTAGGGCAGATGTGGGCATATTTATACCTGGAAAGTGCTGAGTTTGACGATAGGCTGGACATAATAACGTCACTAAGAACTCGAAGTTATTTACACGCTCCAGGAGTTCTGGGACAAATCAATACTGAAGTAGGGGGAATTTCCGTACTGCTGAAGGCTGGTTGTCTCCAAGAACTTGTTGTACTCTAGGAGTGTGTGGAAGTAGCCATGCCGTATTTGGACTGCATTGGCTATGCCTAAATATGGTTATGATTCTTATGCCTATATAAGGATATGATAAGTTATACCTATATAAGGGCATGAATCAGGAAAATTACACTAGAGCCCTAGATAAGTTACAACAGTACGTGTAACTGGAGCCCTCTATAACAGTCTTGCATGCTTTGCAATTCATACATTTGAAGCACCTTTGATAGGTAATTTGCCATCAATCGTCTTCTGGACAAATGGTATTCCTTCAGTAAATCTGGACCTGGTAATAAAGTCCTTTATGTTTTTGTTTTTTCGGTGAGCGAACAATGGTTTAGGCATCTTTTCATTCTCTTCTAAATTGTGGTTAAGAATATGTCACTTGGAATTGACAATCTGACGAACCTTGTTGTTCATCGTCGATTGTCTGGTGATACACACTAGTTGATTATTAGTAGTCAGTGATTTAGGTTGTAAAAGACAATCACGATCATAGAACCGTGCTTGTTTAAAGGACTCCCGAACTAGGCTATGTGGATACCCACAAGCAAGAAACTTTATTTTTCAACTGAATATCAAAATCATGAATGTTAGAGCAATTCCTTCGGAGGCGAAGGAATTGACTAAAAGGTATACTTTCTTTCTGGGCACTCGGGTGGTAGATATCAAAGTGTAATAGCGTGTGGCGTGCCGTAGGTTTGATAAACAGGTCAACTTCCAGGACTCCTTCATTGTGTCGTATGAGAATATCAAGGAATTCAACTTGATTTTTACTGGTGTGTGACATAAAGTGAAGGTTATTGTCGCACATATTGAGCCATTTGAGAAAATTCAGACAGTTTATCTTCCGTGCCGGTCCAAATAAAGAAAATATCGTCGATGTAGCGTGACCAATTAGAAACAGATTCTTAAAAGGGGGCTACTTCATTATGGATATGTATAATCTCGAAGTAAGAAATATAAATGTTAGCCACTGATGGAGCTACAGAGGCTCCCATACTTTCACCCTTCGTTTGTTTGCACAAATTATTGCCAAACTCAAAGCTGTTCTCTGTTAAAATAATTTCTAAGCATTGAAGAAGGAATGATTTAGGGCATATCACATTGTATTTGTCAATGAGCCAGGAGGTGGCTGCTAGGGCTTTATATTGAGGGATATTGCTATATAAAGCCTTGATGTCTAATGTCACTAATATGTTCGTGGCCTGATTGAAAGGGAGATTTTCCACTTTGTTAATGATGGCTGTAGTATCCATAACATATGAAGGTATTTTAGGTATGTGTGGTCTTAGGAGTTTATCTGAATATTTAAAAAGAGGTTCCGAAATGGAGCCAATGGTGGACACTATCGGATGATAGGGTGAATCTACTACATCCTTATGAATGTTGGGAATACCGTATATGCATGGCATTTTAGGTTCTAATTGATTCAGGTAATCAAATTCTTTAATACATATGAAGCCATCGTCTAGTGCAAATGTAAGTAAGGCCATTCCTTAGTCATCCTTAGACTAGACCAGAGCACAGTTTGTCTAATCCTCCTGCTACTTTCAGTCGAGAACCCCCAACCCCTTACAGGGGATGGGGAGAACCAGCAGATGACCCCCAACGTCTACCTTTGTCAAGTCAGAGAGTGATACAAGTGCTGGAGCGACCTCTGGGGCTGAGCACATTAGAAAGCACAGAATGTGATGGGGGTGTTCTCTCATCCCCAATATTCGTCTCCCAGGCTCAGCACACTGCACAGGAGGGTTTTGAATACAGCTATTTGGTATTCCACACATGGCAGGAACCTCAGTAATATCCGAACAGGCGTAACCACAACCCGTGATCCCAAACCATGGGTTAGAGACACCAAGAACCTTGATCACAGGAAATTGGCTGCGAGCTGTGAGACCAACCCCCCACCCCTCCTCAGTACACTTCGGTTAACAACCTCACAGATCATTATTCCTCAACTATATCTGACATTCTCGATGACCTTGCTCCACTAAAACTAAAAAGAACCCAGATCAAAGACTGGAATCCCTGGTTCACAGATCTCTCAACAAGGAGAGGAGATCCCTGCAGCAGATTGAACGTAACTGGAAAAAACACCTGTCAGGACCCCATCTAAAACTTCTCCGCCAGGCCAGAAATGTCTACAATAGGAAAATCCTGAACTCAAAAAAAGAATTCTTCGAAACAGAACTAGAGAACACCAAGACTAGACCTCACAAGCTATTTGATTTGGTCAAACACCAATCCAACAAACTAGCAAAAACCTTCAAAGAAACCCCTAAATCCCTATCAATCAATCAATCAATCAATCAATCAATCAATCAATCAATCAATCAATCAATCAATCATCGTATTTATATAGCGCACTACTTACCCAGAGGGTCTCAAGGCACTTGGGGGGGGGGGGGGATCCGCTACTGCTCGAACAACCAGGTCTTGAGTTGCTTCCTGAAGGCGAGATGGTCCTGGGTCCGGCGGAGGTGGGTGGGGAGGGAGTTCCATGTCTTGGCGGCGAGGTAGGAGAAGGACCGTCCCCCTGTGGTGGCTCTGCGGATGGGGGGGATGTCGGCGAGGGCGTGGCTGGTCGAACGAAGCTGGCGTTTGGGAGCGTAGAAGTTGAGGCGGCTGTTGAGGTATCCTGGGCCTTGGCTGTGTAGGGCTTTGTGTGCGTGGGTGAGGATCATATGCAATTAATTTTCCTCCTTCTTCTGCGCCAAATATCTGCCCAAGGAAACAAACTTAAATCCGCAACTTACTCCCAAACTCCGTCGGCTCTACCCTTTCTCTCTGCGCTGCCCTCCCAGATTTCACCCAAAAACCAAGAGCACTGGTCCAACTTTAAAGTCTATGATGAACACTCTTTCTCAAACATTCTAGCCTCCTTAAACCCGAACAATCACTTCAATGATCCTCTACCCTCTAACTGCCTAGCTGACGCTTCTCAGGCTTTCATCCCTTCCTGGACTGCAGTAATCAACACTTCCCTCCTACAGGTTTCGATACCTGACTCTCTTAAAGCCGGCCAAGTTGTCCCCATCTTAAAAAATCCTATGCTGGATCCTGCCTCCACTGACAACTATAGACCGATATCAAACATCCCACTCATAGACAAAGTTCTGAAGAAATGTGTACAAGAGCAGCTGAGCCTACACATCACCAACTTCCACCTACTAGATGACTTCCGATCTGGGTTCAGATATGGACACAGCACTGAAATCACCCGCCTCCACATCGGGTACGATGCACTCCAAGCCCTTGACCAAGGAAAAACCTGTCTCCTAATCCACCTAGACCTTTCCTCTGCGTTCGATATGGTTAACCACGAAACCCTCCTTGAACGCCTCAACCTCAGGATGGGTTTGGATGGCACCGTCCTTGAATGATTTAGGTCCTTCCTCCAGAATCGCTCACAGAGAGTCTTAATCAATGGTAACTGGTATGCGACGTTTACAACGCAAGCGTTACAACGCCGTACCATTACAACACAGTCATAACAACGAAAGTTGTTACAACGAATTGCGCTGGGTGGTGCTCAAGGATAGTAAATCATTTAATTTACTATTCCAACACCTTCCCTACTATCCACGGGTACTGGTGTTGGAATAGTAAATACATTTTTTTTAATTTGCGCCCCCCCCAACGCAAGTCGTTGTAACGACTTGCGTTGTTACAACCGCGTTGTAATGGAACGCGTTGTAAAAGTGTGCATGGTAATAACGTACATCCATGGTAACCTATCCACTCCCTCTCCGTTAACAGTGGAAGTCCCCCAAGGATCAATCCTGTCCCCTACCCTCTTCAATCTTTACCTTGAGCCGCTCACAGAGGTGCTATGCACCGCCAATATCTCCTACCACATGTATGCCGACGACTCACAGATCTACATTAAAATATCTTCCCCTGAGGACATTCTCTCCCTGAATGAGGCTTTGAAGCTGACTGTTCACTGGATCACCTCTAACTAGCTCAAACCTAATGCAAATAAAATGGAGTTTCTTCTAATCTCCCTACCCAAAACCAATCCAGACATCCAGGAATGGATCAAAGCTATCACAGCGCTAAACTGCCCCCTACCATTGTGGACTCTGCTAAATCCCTTGGAATAACCCTAGACGCCAGCTTGAACATGCGGGCCATATCAACTTGATGGCCCAAACTGCCACAGTTCACCTCAGTTACCTAAGAAACCTGAGACCCTTCCTCAATACTTCCGACCTAAAAACAGCAACCCGGGCACTAGTCATCTTTAGACTAGAATATTGATGCTATACTCTCGCAGGCCTACCCAAGAACTCTCTGGCCCCATTGAAAGCCTGCCTCAACATTGCTACCAGTCTCCTAACAGGTTCTAAGAAATTCGACCACATCTCTCCCTAACTTAAAGCTCTGAACTGGCTTCTCCTTGAGGCCAGAATCCAACTTAAGCTGGCCTGCATTACTCACAAGGCTCTATACGCAAATTCCCTTGCATTTCTCACCCATAAACTTGTGATATCTGGAGGAGCCAGAAACTCCCGAAATGCCAGAGACCTTTTGCTCCAACCAGCATGCTTCCGGAAAAGAAAACCGTACAATCAGGCCTTCTCTGGGGCCGTTTTATGAATATGGAACTCTCTCCCACATGCCATGAAATGAATAAAATGTTTTTTATAAAGCGCGTATTTACCAGAGGGCATCCCAGCGCTATGGGCAGAGCTGAATTAAAGCTAAGGCGAGATCATTTATAGAACAGCCAAGTTTTAAGCATCTTACGGAAAGCCATGTGGTTGGGTTCCTTTATAGCTGCAGTGGGAGTGAATTCCACAGCTTAGAGGTCTTGGAAGAAAAAAGTTGTCAGCCGCTTCTAGCCCTCTTAATTCTGGGGACATAGGCCAGATAAACATCATTTGTGCAAAGGGCCATATTAGCTAGGTAGGGCTGGATCAAGGATGAAATAATAGCCAGTCCTTACCCTCCTATTAGCCTGTGAGTAATACAGAAGGCTTTGAAATGGACTCTTTCCAAAACTGGAAGCCAGTGGAGAGCCTTTAAGGCTGGCCTTGCTGTTTGGCGGCTCCAAATTCTCATAAGAATCCTAGCAGCAAAGTTTTGCTTGGTTTGAATTTTGGCCAGCACCAATCTGGGGGCACCAAGGTACGAGGCATTTCCGTAGTCCAAGCGAGATAGAATAAACGCTTGGACTACAAGCTTTCTAACCTGGTAGCAAGGGAAGCAATATGCACAGCATTCTTAGAATGCCAAAGCAAAAGGCAACAACCTTTCTGGCTTGAGTTTTAAAACAGAGCTTGGAGTCAAGCCAGACACCAAGGCTCTTTATCTCTGATTTGGGGCAGTCATAGAACCCATACATGTAGGCCAGGTGGAGACTATATCCGAGGGGGTCCACATAAATCAGAGAAGATACGGGCAGGGTGGCGCTCGTATAGGGCCTAGACATTGCACTGCCACAACTGGTGGAGCCCCAGTGCGGGACCACCGCCCCTTGATCTACCGAGCCACAATTTTGAGTTGCCAACATAATCTCCAACCCCAGAATCAATAGGATTTTGATAAAAATATTTGTTGGAAGGATTGTCTCGTATTCTAAAAGAATTTATAACCAAATGTAAAACAACATTTACTTCATTGCTCAATGTTAATTGTTAATGTTGCCTGTATGATACTTGTTTTTTCTTTGAAAACAATAAACAGAATTGGGAAAATAGAAATATGCAGCGTAGTATCACCTTGTCTACTAGGTGTCCCCTAACATAGACTTTTGGTGTTCCTCCCCAAGCCAAGCAGTAGAGAGGGGTGCCTAAATTCACCGCCCACAACCAATTTTCTCTCTAATGTGTTCCTCTATGTGCGGCAGTGTATGATCTTTGTGCACTGCAGACAAGGCTATGTGCACCAAGAAACTGACCATGCATGTGAGTGCAGCTACAGAAATCAGTGGAAAATACCATTTTTACTTTTGTTTACAGAAAGAGTGAAAAATGTGTATTTCTACACATAACTCCATGTGACAGGGTCTTGAGAAAGGTTTGCTATGTAGATACACATGCAATGACATGAATTGTTCACACAGGCAATTACACTCCATGTTTAGAAAAGGACAGGACTCTAAAGGTTGCACCATTTTAAGATTTTACTGAATATTTTCAATTTGAGTACTGTTCTTTCTACTTTCCCATCATCAGTATGTAGAGAGTGTTTGAATGTATGTGTATGTGTGGAGGAGCTGAAAAGATGTGTACATATTTTGATCTTGGCCTTCGTCAGACGAAAGACAATATGCAGGTACAATTCTCTGAAGTACCAGTTAGACTATTTTTACAGAACAGCACGGCACAGCATGTAACTCGGTTACCATCTCAGATACATTACCAATTAACTATCACAAATCTATTTCTACCCCTCTCACAACTATGCAGTACAAAAGGGGTGGTGATGGACGGAGCATCTGAACCAATCAAACACTCACACCCAGTCAACAGATTTGGGTTTAATCCATCACCGTTCTTTAGCCCACTCTGCCACCCCAGTTCAGACATGGCCATATGCAAATCAGATTTGCATATGGCCATGTCTGAACTGGGGTGGCAGAGTGGGCTAAAGAACGGTGATGGATTAAACCCAAATCTGTTGACTGGGTGTGAGTGTTTGATTGGTTCAGATGCTCCGTCCATCACCACCCCCTTTTGTACCTCTCACAACTATACCAGCTAGATTGATTTGAAAATAGGGTTAAAGCCCCAAGCCAATCTGAACAATCAGCTGAGGGCCATCTTATTAACATTGTTTCAGATGTTGGGTCAAAACCGGTACATCATTTTCCGGGCATACCATGGGAGACTGCTCCTAGGAATCGTCCCCAGACCAACACAATTATAGGTGTAGCCTCATGGAATGTGGCAGGAATAGCTTCAAAACTGAAAATGCAAATTGGCTAAGCCTTATCGAATGTTATGAAGTGGTGTGTATGCAAGAAACTTGCTTGACAGAAAATTATTTTTAGATGGTTTTGTATCCTATTTTGCTCCTGCCATGCCAGGGCCTTCCAGGGTCTGCAGGAAGGGGTTAGGGAGTTTTAATTACATTGATTCCCCTTGACGAAATACGTGGGTAAATCTTGGTTCACCCAATTTTCAAATTATTTTGATAACCTGCCAATTACATAACTATTATTGATACATATCAATAACACTGTCTTCGATTGTAGTAATATTGTGATGGTCAAATCACTACATGAGCACGTGGAGCGAAGTTTAAGTAGTATCAATGGTGACTATCTGATTTTATGAATCAGCGATTTTAATACAAGGTTTTGTATATGGTCTAATGTAGGGTGGGTGCTGTGGCTTAATGGATGTAGATGGGGATCCGATTACCCATTTTTATCATAGCATGTATGGAGAGGAAATTAATCTGCTTCCTATGAAATACAGCCTGGTATTTTCCTTTGATTCTCTGTTTGAAAAACTAGCCATCAGCCTTCCATATATTGGGAAGGGATCAATCAATCAATCAATCAATCAGGTGGATTGTAACCCGTGAGGGTTTTAAGGCCTTGGGAGGGGGTGTCTGCAGAACTGCTTAACCGAAGAGCCAGGTCTTGAAGGTTTTCCTGAAGGTGCTCAGTGAAGGGGTGCATCTGATGTCCGCCTGGAGCTCGTTCCAGGTCTTGGCCGCAATGTGATAGAAGGATCTGCCACCTGCCCTGGCACTGTGGATGCGCAGGGTTTCAATTAGTGCAAGTTTGGAGGACGGAGATTTATTTTGGGTAATAGGAAGTTAATTCTGTCATTGAGGTATTTGGGTCCAGTGTTGTGTAGGCATTTGTAGGCATAGGTGAGGAATTTGAAGGTGACTCTTTTCTCCATGGGGAGTCAGTGGAGCCTTTGTAGATGTTGGCTGATGTGTTTATCAATGTACAAAGGGGAGCAATGGCACACCTGTTACTTGACGTTTTTTCCAGTTTGGGGGAGAGAGAATCCATTTATGCGTGCAGACTGGTTTACATGCCTTGCCTCGGTGCATGTGCATGAAATCAAATCGAAACCTTTGCAGCAGAACTCTGGTGCAGAACCAATCGCACAGCTTCTAGAGAGCACATCACATCCCTATTTTAATTAAAGTTTGTTTTATTCAGTTGTTTTTCTCCACATGTAATCACACTTGTCTTGTTTAAACACGATGAAAGCAGTCCAAATCAGTCCAAATGTTCTTTTAGCTTCACATAAAATAGTTGTGCCAATCCAGGCTTCGTACTACTTCACGTTAAGAACATATAATTTATGACAGCAGCTATAATCAAATTCCCAATGCATTTCGAGCCCCTTTTTTTTTGGCCCTTCGTCAGGGGCAGCTGTTCAGATTAAAAAAGATAAGAAAAACATGACTTCTGCGTGTTTCCAGTCAACTGGGAAGCTGCTTGTTTTGAAAGTGGTGTTGATGGTGCGTTGTAGTTCGGGTGCAATGGCGGTGGCAGCTCTGTGGTAGGTGTGTGGAGGGCAGGGGTCAGTGGGTACCCCTGAGTGGATGCCTTTCATGATCGTGGCATCGTCTTCGGTCGTGATAGGTGTCCAGGAGGAGATGGAGGGCTGGCTGGTGTGTCTAAGGGGTCTTCTAGCTTAATATATTTCATTTTGTCCTCCCAACATTTTAGGAGCTTGGTTAGAGATTATGGGCCAGATGTAGGTAATTCCCATTTACCTATTCTAAAATACCGAATTTTACCGATTCGGTATTTCAGAATCGGTAAATGGGATGTAGGTAAAGATTCGATACATTTTACCAAATCGGTAATATTCGGTATTACCGATTCGGTAAATACCAAATCGGTATTTACCGAATCGGTAATTCCCATTCATTCCTATGGGCCTGGAGTACCGCAAACTTGTAGTTGGTGGTAAATAACGAATCCTTAAATGTGAAAAGCACTCACTTGAGTGCTTCCTACATTAAGGATTCGGTAATTTACCGATTCCTTAAATTACTGATTCAGTAAATTACCGAATCCTTAAATTAGGCCCCTACATCTCAAATGCCTAATACCGGTCGATAACGGCCGAAATTCGGTAATTTTGGCAGTTACTGACCGGTATTAGGCCTTCTACATCTGACCCTACGTCTTTGTAGTTTTCCCTCTCAGTGATAAACTACTTGCTATCATGTTTAGCAATTTCTTAAAAAAAAAAAGAAAAGTCAGATAGCGAAGATTTGACTCTCACTGGCTAATACTAGCAAAAAAGGGTGATCATGAGCTGGCCCAAAATTGATACGGACCAATTTCACCCGGACCTTGCGGGGCAGCTTTTTTCAACTTTATGGTGTGTCTAGACATGCATTATGATAAGGGGGGCTATAACACTAAACAGTTGAGATAAAATTAACTAATGGCAGATTTAAAGAGAAAGCAAAAGGGTTCAATTCGAATTAAATTTGGCTTTATTATAATACAGAACTCTTTTTGAGTTCCACATAATCTGGAAGAGATAATAGAACAATTATATATTATACATATTAGATCAACAATTAAAAGAATATAAAACCTCCAATCAGTTGCATCCATCAAACAAGATCAATGATAGTATCCCTAGAAAAGAGACAGTCTGCATAGCACCATAGAACATCATATTTCAATTCACAACACAGTAGAGGCACTTTATGCTCACCTATTCCTAAACCCTGAAGAAGCAAGTTATGTCTCATGTCTCAAGCCTATTCAATACCTACATTTTTCAAACCTTCCTAAAGTGCAAAGTGCATAGAGTAATATGCAAAGTGCAAGTAAAACATAAAACAATTATATAAATACATCCTTAAACATCAGCAGACTATTCTTTATAAAATTACAATATGCATGACACCATATAGCACCATTTTTTGAATCACATCATATTAGAGGCTTTTTTTGGCTCAAATATTTCCAAACACTGCAGAAACTGATCAGACATACAAAATACTTATTCAATAACTTCATATTATTTGAACCTTTATAAAAAATAATGTGCAATGAGCAGTATGAGAAATGCAGGTTATACATAAAAGAATGTTATAAATACAACATTAACAAATATAGCAGCATAAATAAGTAACTTTGAAATATAACGATGTCACAAATCAAAGTATAGCAATTGAAATCCAAATAGATATTCAAGAAGGATTAAAAAAATTGGAAGATCTTATTACATATCATCTCGTTTGGGGGAACAAGATAAATTTACAGGCCTCCAAGGCAGAATGGATATTGAATTCAATAAACATAAGCCGTGGAAAATAACATCAATCATTCAGCAACACAGGACACACAAACAATATGTGGTTGAGATCCTGGATGTATTGCTGGCACAACTCACAAATCCAGTCCTTTTTCAGGGTTTTGTCCTAAATGCCCGTAATCACACGAAGAGGGATGTGACTCAATTTTGGTAAAATAATTGCCCTGGAGCACAAAACAAATTAGGGCTTCCGGTGAATAAATTGTAAAAAATAAACATAAGTGCGGGAACTCATGCACTGCAGTTGATGCACACATCCAAAAGTGGTGCTGCACCATTTGCTTAGTACCCTATTAGCAAGTTGTCCTGCTACAGGAGAAAATCATTAGTCTTGTTTTATTTTGCATTCTTCTACTGTCTATTGGGGAAAGCAAAAAGGAATCAGGATGAAAGAAAAAATAGGTCTGGACACAGTACTTACTCCTGACAAGAAGTAAATCAAGTTTTACCTTACACCATTTACAGACAAGTGGCTTTTCCGTGGTTTAGCTGCTTTGTGGTTGGTTGCAGCAGCACTCCTCACTACTGAAGCCTGAGCACTGTAGTGGTTCCAGAGTGCCAAAAAAAGGATGTCCTCCAGGAGGGGCTTTTAAATGCATGGGATGCTTGCACAATCCCTTGCAGTGCAAGATGCTGCAGAATTTTCTTAGAAAAAGATGTCTGCATCCATCTGCAATAACCACAGTTCAACTACTAACTCTTAAACATATGTGATAAAAGATATGATGAGACGGGAAAAGTGCCCTAACACTGTTTCTGCAGCTCCAACTGTAATCGCCCATCATAAATAGTGAGTGACCCCTGGGCTGAAGATGGGGGCAAGTCCTTTCCAGGAGGGGAGACCACCTGTGCACCACAGAGCTGCAAGTGGGTTAACTGCTTGGTGTGGTGGGAGGTCGTTATTGGGACTTTGGCGTCTGCTGATGGGGAGCTGTGCTGAAAGCCCTAGCTGTGAGATAAGAAAGTTGATGTGACGTATAAGTAGTAGTTCAATGTGTGTTTTGTAAGACAGCGGGTGAATGTTGAGGATGTGCCCTCATGTGTTGGTGTGAGTGAGATGGCAAACGTATCCTATTGGCATGATAGAATCAACTAGAAGTGAGAAACACACTGCACATTTATAAACAAAATAACACAATGATGTGATTGGTTAGCCATTTATCATTTCCTTACATTCTTGCATGGCTGCTTGGAATCATGCGTCACAGGAGAGCAGTGCCACAATTACTGAGCCCAGGTCTAGGCAGGGAAAATGTTGCAGCGGTATGACTTAGTATGCTTAGGGCACGGCCACAAAGGACTTCTCTAAATAAATAAAGCCCATATATAAAAGTAAAGTATGGGAAGGGGTCCCAGTAAACACGAAAAATAATAACAAGGAAAGTATAAACAATCAAAGAGACCAATCATAAAGACACATTGTTTTATTCACAATGTGCTAGTATCATGTATATACGTCACTTTAAGCATACATTGATCAGTGACTATTTTGTAGTGCCCCAAAGGTTGGGAAAGGAGGGGGGGTGTGATACGTGTAGGTAATAGGTGAAGGAAAAAAGGGTTTGCAGTGACAGTAAAATCGGCGAATAAGACAAATTCAATGGAGTTACATATCAATGTACCCAGATAAAGACCAATAGGTTCATATACATTCTTTTACAAAAATCATACTCCAAATGTACAGCTAATGAAGCCAATAGGGTGTGGAGTTGACTGCAAAAAACAAAGTGTTGTCGACGTTTCGACCCTCGTTCGCAGATGTGGGTTTTAATCTTGCCGTGGGGTCTTCCTCAGGACTGGGGAGATGGGGGCACGTGACCTAGTTAATGTACAAATATACACGTATTATTTTGAGGGAAAGAAATTCCCATATATTACTCCAGCTTAAAAAGCACACCAACCATTTAATGAAAGTGGCTGACGGTTAGCAAAATCTTGTGGGATAAATATAGTTCAAACACTGTGTCGCCACGGGTACGACTTGTTCAACCAATTAATGTATTGTAAATCCTAGATCGAGATCATTATGCAAAAGGGGGGGAGCAGTCTGAAGATGGGTCTCACCGCACTGGGGCAACCCATCCAACACACCAAAGGGCTATACGTGAATTAGCAACAACTACTAATAAGTACAGGCCAATTATGTTGATCGACAATATAAAAATCCAATCAATGGATACCAAATATACCGGTTAGAGGGTCAAACTCGGAGAGGTTACAACTTACCACCGGGGTGGTGTGCAACTAGACCCGTTGGGTGGAGGGTAGATGTCAACAGTAGATCTGTAATTAAAGTTTTGTACAGGTCTTATTCTACTGATAGTCCTATTTTACAAAAAATGCAGAAATGATAACATGGTAGAAGACTTACCGAGGTATCACTCGGAACCGCCTTATGAATTATTGGTCGGGGGTCCGTTAAGGCATCAAAAAGGACAGTGGCTCTAAATATAAAAGTATAAAGAGGAACTTTAAAAACTATCCCCGCAAGGCCGGGCGGGTTAGAACCCAAGGCAGGGATCAATCTTGGACTTACCCGACAGCCGTATTTCCTTGACTTTCGGCGTGGGGTAAAAGGCACTCGCGCTGTGGCGTCGAGTCCGTGGCAGGACTGGAGCAGGAGACAAAGAGGTTACAAAGCGTTACCGGTCTGCTGGAAGGGCGCGGACTAAACGCAGGCACTCGAAGGAGTGCTGATGCTTACCGGTATGAGGATTAATCCGAAGCCGTTCACTGCTCGCCGAGGGAATGGCGAAGCAGAGTTCCGCTTACAGGGATGTTACCCAGGTTACATGTCACGTGATCAGAAGGCATGGTGGAAAGACTCACTAAGTCAGTGGGTAGCGTGAAGTCAGGCAATTGCTGGAAAAAACACTCACGGAATATTACCAATAACGCTCAGTATGTTGGTGCACATTCTGGATATAGCCATTAAAGGTGACTGAGATAACGTGTTATAAAGTAACGTAGCGATTGGATGGAATCCGGTAAAGGGATATATCCCTAAGCAAGGAGGTAGTAATAGCCAAGCCAATATAGGCAATTGGGTACTTGTCGGTGGAGCGGATCACGCGCGTATGGGTGAATGCATCAATTAGGGGATGACTGTGGTCATCCACAGACAAATACTGTTCTTTTTATCAAGCTAAATGCTGGCTGTGGCACGAACATAAATTAGTGAATAATAACATCGTAATCACAACAAAATAGTTTCGTAGCTTAAATAACCCTGAATAAATTGGCAGGGTGCTCAAATACAAGGCGTACCTCACACAAGTGGGTATAGGCCACTGTAGCTCCGTTTTGATAGTTATACATGGGCAAAATTGCTGGTTGTTGCGCAAATATTGATTCCTGAATAATGTCACCGTAATCACAACATAGTTGATACAGGGCTTAGAAACCCCTGAATAAATTGATTGACAATGCTCAAAATACATGGCGTACCTCACACAAGCGGGTATAGGCCACTGCAGCTCTGTACTGATGATTGTTAATAGGCACAAAATCAAAGTTACTGCAACATTGTGGGTGTGGCGTACCTCGCACACGCGGGTAAAGGCCATATACACTTTGTCGCTGCTCATCGATGCAAAATTGGGCTACTGATGTCTTAACTATATGTGGATCGAGGCCAAACGTATTGAAACATCCTGCTAGGTAGATTCATTATTTGGAAGAGTGAAATCTCAGGCTCATAGTTAATTCTAAGTATGGATACAGACCATGGGCAATATCATTTAAACAATCATCAAGGTAAAATAGCCAGTTGGGAGAATGAACTATCATGTTCGTTAAGCCCAGATTCAATGGAGTTAAAGGTAAATATCCACTTTAGTTCCCGGGTGTTAAGGATATTGGAGATATTACCTCCCCGTGGGCCCAGTGTCGCTTTCTCGATGACTAACCACTTAAGACTTTCTGGTGCATGGCCTACTGATAAGAAGTGGTCAACTAGCGGTGCCCCCTGGGTTTTGCATCTGATCCGGCTCATATGCTGGAGTATCCTTGCTTTCGCTCTTTGTTGGGTCTGGCCAATATAAATTAATTGACATGGGCACAAGATGGCATAAATGATGTTTTCAGAGTTGCAGTTGGTGTGTGATTTCATAACAATTTTGTGTCTTCCGTGTGAGAATTCCTTTGTTTGAATAGTACTGGCACAGGCTTTGCAGCAACCACATCTAAAGTGGCCCAGAATAGGAGGAAGATTCCACATAGTTTGGATGGTTGGATCCTCCGGTGTTTTCAAGAAAGAACGTACCACAAGATCCTTGATGCTTCTGGCCTTTTTGAATGCATGGAGGGGCAAGTCAATTTGTTGAATATCATCAGAGATAAGTGCCCAATGACGGTTTATTATCTTTTTTATTTTGTTGCTGGCGGTGTTAAATGTGGTGACACATACGATTTTTTGTTCAGATTCATCTCTGTCGGTCTTGGGGGTCAAAAGTTCTTCTCGAGGATAGAACCAGGCTCTTTTCCGTGCACGCTTGACAAGTTGTTTTGGGTAACCCCTGGACAGGAGTCTCTGTTTGAGTTCTTCAGACTTGCTGAAATAATGATCTTTATTGGAGCAATTGCGGCGAATACGCAAAAATTGCCCAAAGGGCAGGTTGTCTCGGAGGGCACGTGGATGGTGACTCTCATAGTGCAGAAGTGAGTTTCTTTCAGCCGGTTTTCGATACAATGTGGTGAGTAATAGACCAGCCTCCTCATAGATGGTGAGGTCTAGGAAATTGATCCGATGATTGTCTGATTGAATAGTAAATTTTAGGAAAAGGGATTGTTCATTCAGCCAACCAAAGAACGCCGTTAGTTCTCGTAAGTCCCCGCGCCATATCAGGAGAATGTCATCGATGTAACGCATCCAGAGACTCAAATGGTCTCTGAATGGGTTGATCTGATTGAGTACGGTATCTTGCTCAAAGGCTGCCATGTATAAAATTGCCACATCAGGAGCAAAGGGAGCCCCCATAGCTACTCCTGATGTTTGAATATAAAATTTGTCCTTGAACATGAAGAAATTTTGGGTCATTGCTATACGCAGTAATGCAACAATAAATTCGGTGGGTACTTGCTCCCGATGTGGCAATTTTATACATGGCAGCCTTTGAGCAAGATACCGTACTCAATCAGATCAACCCATTCAGAGACCATTTGAGTCTCTGGATGCGTTACATCGATGACATTCTCCTGATATGGCGCGGGGACTTACGAGAACTAACGGCGTTCTTTGGTTGGCTGAATGAACAATCCCTTTTCCTAAAATTTACTATTCAATCAGACAATCATCGGATCAATTTCCTAGACCTCACCATCTATGAGGAGGCTGGTCTATTACTCACCACATTGTATCGAAAACCGGCTGAAAGAAACTCACTTCTGCACTATGAGAGTCACCATCCACGTGCCCTCCGAGACAACCTGCCCTTTGGGCAATTTTTGCGTATTCGCCGCAATTGCTCCAATAAAGATCATTATTCAAGCGAGTCTGAAGAACTCAAACAGAGACTCCTGTCCAGGGGTTACCCAAAACAACTTGTCAAGCGTGCACGGAAAAGAGCCTGGTTCTATCCTCGAGAAGAACTTTTGACCCCCAAGACCGACAGAGATGAATCTGAACAAAAAATCGTATGTGTCACCACATTTAACACCGCCAGCAACAAAATAAAAAAGATAATAAACCGTCATTGGGCACTTATCTCTGATGATATTCAACAAATTGACTTGCCCCTCCATGCATTCAAAAAGGCCAGAAGCATCAAGGATCTTGTGGTACGTTCTTTCTTGAAAACACCGGAGGATCCAACCATCCAAACTATGTGGAATCTTCCTCCTATTCTGGGCCACTTTAGATGTGGTTGCTGCAAAGCCTGTGCCAGTACTATTCAAACAAAGGAATTCTCACACGGAAGACACAAAATTGTTATGAAATCACACACCAACTGCAACTCTGAAAACATCATTTACGCCATCTTGTGCCCATGTCAATTGATTTATATTGGCCAGACCCAACAAAGAGCGAAAGCAAGGATACTCCAGCATATGAGCCGGATCAGATGCAAAACCCAGGGGGCACCGCTAGTTGACCACTTCTTATCAGTAGGCCATGCACCAGAAAGTCTTAAGTGGTTAGTCATCGAGAAAGCGACACTGGGCCCACGGGGAGGTAATATCTCCAATATCCTTAACACCCGGGAACTAAAGTGGATATTTACCTTTAACTCCATTGAATCTGGGCTTAACGAACATGATAGTTCATTCTCCCAACTGGCTATTTTACCTTGATGATTGTTTAAATGATATTGCCCATGGTCTGTATCCATACTTAGAATTAACTATGAGCCTGGGATTTCACTCTTCCAAATAATGAATCTACCTAGCAGGATGTTTCAATACGTTTGGCCTCGATCCACATATAGTTAAGACATCAGTAGCCCAATTTTGCATCGATGAGCAGCGACAAAGTGTATATGGCCTTTACCCGCGTGTGCGAGGTACGCCACACCCACAATGTTGCAGTAACTTTGATTTTGTGCCTATTAACAATCATCAGTACAGAGCTGCAGTGGCCTATACCCGCTTGTGTGAGGTACGCCATGTATTTTGAGCATTGTCAATCAATTTATTCAGGGGTTTCTAAGCCCTGTATCAACTATGTTGTGATTACGGTGACATTATTCAGGAATCAATATTTGCGCAACAACCAGCAATTTTGCCCATGTGTAACTATCAAAACGGAGCTACAGTGGCCTACACCCACTTGTGTGAGGTACGCCTTGTATTTGAGCACCCTGCCAATTTATTCAGGGTTATTTAAGCTACGAAACTATTTTGTTGTGATTACGATGTTATTATTCACTAATTTATGTTCGTGCCACAGCCAGCATTTAGCTTGATAAAAAGAACAGTATTTGTCTGTGGATGACCACAGTCATCCCCTAATTGATGCATTCACCCATACGCGCGTGATCCGCTCCACCGACAAGTACCCAATTGCCTATATTGGCTTGGCTATTACTACCTCCTTGCTTAGGGATATATCCCTTTACCGGATTCCATCCAATCGCTACGTTACTTTATAACACGTTATCTCAGTCACCTTTAATGGCTATATCCAGAATGTGCACCAACATACTGAGCGTTATTGGTAATATTCTGTGAGTGTTTTTTCCAGCAATTGCCTGACTTCACGCTACCCACTGACTTAGTGAGTCTTTCCACCATGCCTTCTGATCACGTGACATGTAACCTGGGTAACATCCCTGTAAGCGGAACTCTGCTTCGCCATTCCCTCGGCGAGCAGTGAACGGCTTCGGATTAATCCTCATACCGGTAAGCATCAGCACTCCTTCGAGTGCCTGCGTTTAGTCCGCGCCCTTCCAGCAGACCGGTAACGCTTTGTAACCTCTTTGTCTCCTGCTTCAGTCCTGCCATGGACTCGACGCCACAGCGCGAGTGCCTGCTACCCCACGCCGAAAGTCAAGGAAATACGGCTGTCGGGTAAGTCCAAGATTGATCCCTGCCTTGGGTTCTAACCCGCCCGGCCTTGCGGGGATAGTTTTTAAAGTTCCTCTTTATACTTTTATATTTAGAGCCACTGTCCTTTTTGATGCCTTAACGGACCCCCGACCAATAATTCATAAGGCGGTTCCGAGTGATACCTCGGTAAGTCTTCTACCATGTTATCATTTCTGCATTTTTTGTAAAATAGGACTATCAGTAGAATAAGACCTGTACAAAACTTTAATTACAGATCTACTGTTGACATCTACCCTCCACCCAACGGGTCTAGTTGCACACCACCCCGGTGGTAAGTTGTAACCTCTCCGAGTTTGACCCTCTAACCGGTATATTTGGTATCCATTGATTGGATTTTTATATTGTCGATCAACATAATTGGCCTGCACTTATTAGTAGTTGTTGCTAATTCACGTATAGCCCTTTGGTGTGTTGGATGGGTTGCCCCAGTGCGGTGAGACCCATCTTCAGACTGCTCCCCCCCTTTTGCATAATGATCTCGATCTAGGATTTACAATACATTAATTGGTTGAACAAGTCGTACCCGTGGCGACACAGTGTTTGAACTATATTTATCCCACAAGATTTTGCTAACCGTCAGCCACTTTCATTAAATGGTTGGTGTGCTTTTTAAGCTGGAGTAATATATGGGAATTTCTTTCCCTCAAAATAATACGTGTATATTTGTACATTAACTAGGTCACGTGCCCCCATCTCCCCAGTCCTGAGGAAGACCCCACGGCAAGATTAAAACCCACATCTGCGAACGAGGGTCGAAACGT
This sequence comes from Lissotriton vulgaris, assembly GCF_964263255.1. NCBI lineage: Eukaryota > Metazoa > Chordata > Amphibia > Caudata > Salamandridae > Lissotriton > Lissotriton vulgaris. Next base: position 1,034,309,093 of record NC_141697.1, read on the forward strand.
CGACAACACTTTGTTTTTTGCAGTCAACTCCACACCCTATTGGCTTCATTAGCTGTACATTTGGAGTATGATTTTTGCAAAAGAATGTATATGAACCTATTGGTCTTTATCTGGGTACATTGATATGTAACTCCATTGAATTTGTCTTATTCGCCGATTTTACTGTCACTGCAAACCCTTTTTTCCTTCACCTATTACCTACACGTATCACACCCCCCCTCCTTTCCCAACCTTTGGGGCACTACAAAATAGTCACTGATCAATGTATGCTTAAAGTGACGTATATACATGATACTAGCACATTGTGAATAAAACAATGTGTCTTTATGATTGGTCTCTTTGATTGTTTATACTTTCCTTGTTATTATTTTTCGTGTTTACTGGGACCCCTTCCCATACTTCAATTGATAACCCAGGTCCCCGTAACTCTATCTGGGTACAACCCCCCTATTTATAGCATATATAAAAGTAAGCACTGAGTGCTTGTGTTTTTTGACGCAGCTTTTGCTTGGACTTAAAATAAGAGCATGCAGAGTGTCATGCCCTTAGATACCAAACTATGCTGATTAGTGCAAGACCTTTAAAATACGTCAATCTGCAAACCAAGGGTCATGCCCTGAGAGCCATCACTGCCTGTGAGGCTGTGCAGCTTCTCTCCGAAACTAGTACAGCAAATGGCACGGGAGAAAACCACATGCTGTACAATTTGTGACCCTCGGCGACCCTGATACACAGCTGTGTAAGAGGCATGCTGCTTGTGTTCCCCTCTTCCACATTGGTCTAAAAGCAAAAACTGCAAAAAGGTGTCTCGTGATGTATGAAGTGTACGTGCTTCATAATGTAGTCTGTGCATTCATGGTTGTTACACATGCACTTACCCTACAGGGAACACTGTCCACAACCTTCATCAGCCACGGCAAGCTTAACACATCACAACATTGTATTGAAGCCTTCCTTCTTTCATCATCTTTCCATGATACCAAAAACTGGTTCCTCGATTTTGAAAGACAAACTTGATTACCTTTCTGTAGATCTCATGAAGATAAGGGATAGGCTACTCGAGTCCCATTTCATGGCTAGATCGGGTATACATCTCTGTAACAACATATAACAACATGTTATGTGTTACACCATCACTTCATGCAACCCATTTGGTGGTTGAAATCACAGGTTTAGCTACAAGGCTAATCTTTTAAGGAGCCTAGATTATTCTAGCACAACTAAAGTGTGTTGCAATTACAACGTATGTTCACCTTCTGGCAGCAGCATAAATAATTCCAGACAATTGGGGAATATTGGGCACACAATGTAGTTCTATGTAATTGAATGACCCCATGGAGTCCGGGTGTTAGACCTGGCACCTTGGCGTGAGTTTCCCTTCCACTTTTTGCTGATGTGCCTCCGATGTTTTGCTGGTTTTCCGATACTCAGGGCACTGCGCCACGGCTGACCCGTGCCGCAGTGCAAGTGCTCCCTACTGTAAATTGTACATGCGATTGGTATCCATGATTGGTTCATTGGATTTACTATTAGTCCCTAGTAAAGTGCACTAGGAGTGCCGGGGCTTGTAGATGCCAATACTGCTGGTGGGCCTGCAGCGCTGGTTGCGCCACCCACCGAAGCAGCCGTAAAGATGTGTCTGGGAACTGCGACCGCAGAACCCGCGTGCGGTCTCGTACTGTCACGCTAGCTGGGCAAGTGCACCCACTTGCCAGCCCCCGAACATTCCCTTGACTACATATTAGTCACCCCTATGGTAGGCCTGCGGGCAGGGTGCGTTGTAGGTGTAAGGTAGGACAAGCCCTGATGTGTGTGGCATGTCCTAGTAGTGACTTACAACCAAAACCGTATTTCACTATTGAAGGCTACCTGCTCCATTAGGCCAGACTGAGCTGCTGGAATTATTACACCCTATACTCCCAGCAGGCTCAAGGAGTATGGTAGCGAGTCGTGTTTAGTATGCCTGAACTCAGGATGATAAAATATTTCTTGTAGTCAAGTTTATTTTAGTGTCCTGGGTTTGCAAATGCTACTTTTAGAAAGTTAGCATTTGCTTGCCTAACCATTTCAGCCCGCCTCTGCTGGTATGTGTATCTGACTGTCTGGGAGGTGTGAGTGACAGGGCTGGGGGGATGACAGGTGGTGAATGCGCAGATTACACCTTAGTGGGAGGTAGGAGTGGCTCTTGACTCTGGATCTTGCTGTGCTCTGCCACCACAATGCTGGCTCCACCCTCCTGGGGAGCGACTGATGACTCAGCCGACACCTGGCCCAGGAAGGGCGAAGCCCCCATCAACAAGGTACTCTGGCTACCCCTGTCCGCACAATGCTGGCTCCACCTCCTGTGGGGCGTCTGATGCGCCTGCCCCTCACACTGAAAGCAGAAGCCGGATTACACCCGCCGGAGTACTCAAGGACTGAAAGTGGCTATGCAAAGGCCCCCCTGGCCTGCGAGAACAAAAGAAATGCCATATAAAAGGAGGAGCCCTGCTCCTTGAAAGTTAGATCCAGTTTGGGCTACAGAAGGAACTCTGCCCGACGAGAAGGACCGTGAAGGACAAGGAAGGGTGCTGTCTCTTGCCTGTGTCTGGTGCCTTGCTGCCGAAGGAGAGGGAAAAGGAAAGACTACGAGAAGACTTTTGCTTTACAAGACTTTGTGCCAAACTCTGCTGAAACGATCTCCAAGGGCTTGCTGTGAACTTGCCCCCTGACCAGCGCCCCAGGACCAGTGGGCGCTACACCCTGAAGAAAGCGACTGTGTGTGCTGCCTATCACTGCAGTGCCGACGGAGGAATCCCCTCCAAGGCAACGACATCCACCTGACCACCGTGACCGGGGCCCAAAGCAACAGCGAAAGCAAAGTGAGGTCCACCCGCCGCTGGCCCGAACACCGTGACCGCAACTGCATCGGGAGCCCGAGAGCAAAGCGAAGGAGGACCCGTCCGGTCCGAGCTCTCGAGTTGACTGCGCCACGAGCAGCCGATCCACTTGCAAAGACAGACAGTTGCCCTGTGAGAATCCACTGGGTCGGTATCTTGCCCGACAGGTCAGCTGTGAGCGCACCGCTGCACCGGCACTTGGCTGGGTACGTCCTGCACTTGGGGACCGTACTGCCACTTGCCGCCACCACACAGCCGCCGCCTCCAGGGTTGGAGCGAACGACGAGGAAAGGACCCTGCCGCCACAGAGCACCGCTGCCCCGGATAACCCGTGACCTGCTCGACTGAGAGCCGCAACGAACAGCGACCCCGGGAAGGCAACGCGACGTGGGACAGCTCCCCTGGAAGCCACCCGCTCCACGAGAACTTTGTTGAACTGGCCAGAAGGCCCTAAGAACTCTTATTGCTAGAAAGAACTGTGGCAACTTGAACTAAGTAACTTGAAACCGCTATTTTGAAAGCCTGATAACTGTATTCACAAGCCTGCTTAAAATCTATATAAAGATATATATTTTTACAGAATACAGTTTGGTCTCATTGTGTGGTGGGTTGGTTGTGAGGGTGTAATATTGCAAGTGTTTAACCCTATGTGCCCCAAAGATTAGCCTACGACTGCTTAAGCCACACTACCTAGAGGGTAAGCAGAGGTTGTCTGGAAGGTAACCCTCAGCCCTGATGAGGAAGAGAGAGTCCCTGCTTGTCGCTAGTGTTGCACTGCGCCAACTAGAGCCTCCCCCTTCCTACACCGGGGATTTATGTTTTTTAAGTACTGGCTCCATGAACAAGGACGATTCTTGTATGCCTGCCTGATCTCACACTTTGGATGTCTAGATAAGTAGATTATAGAGCTTAGTTAACAGTAAACATTCACAGTAAATATACATTTGCACATATCCTGACCCTACTGTAGCATTAGTAATTGTAGGCGGCTTAAAATAAACTCTATGTTCAGAAGAAATGTTGCAGACTTAGTTTGACTTTTCAAGGCATGACACATGTTGACAGTGCAGACAGAGAGGGCGCCGACCCGCAATTTTGTTTTTGAGTGTTATCATAGGGTGACAAGATTAAGCTATTATTAGGTAACTCTTGGCAATTTGAATCTACTGGAGGCATCCTCAACAACATATATGGATGCCATGCTACTCCACCTTTTGACTGCTGGTCTCGAGAAGGGGGAGGAGTGGGCCCTATGATGAAGCATTACACTGTTAGGGTTATTCGCAAAGATAAACTAACACATGAGTAAATCTGTATGTGTACTTCTGAGCAACTTTGCTACTCTTGGTTATTCACAATTTATGAGTGTAAATTTACTTAAAAGTGTAAACTTACATGTCCCCACCCCTGAAGCAAATTTCCTCAATATATAGTTGTATTTTCCAAATGCACAAACAGATCTAAGACCATTAAAGAAGAAAATGCACTCTAGTTTCCACAATCATTTATGTCATATTAGTGCAGATCACTAAATTGTTGCAGAGTTACTGCTAATTGTGCACTTTTCATTTGATGAGGTATTTCAAATGCACTACATTATGGAAAGTAAACAACCTTTATAGTTCATAATTTTAAAGAACATAAGGAATCTTGGGAAAAGCCAGACCTTCCTTGCTCTGATTGGGTGGGTAGTAGAACATTCTGAGCATGATGTACGTCAAATTATTAACAATTGTATTTCCAAAACTTTGTAATTCCCTTCAGTCTATCTTGAGTAGGAGCATAACTCTTGCAAGAGAGTTCAAGACATATATAGGGACTTTTTTAGTTCAGAGTTTCCATACATGATAAACTGTGCAGTGCATTTGGAAAATGTGGAAATCATTTTGAAGCAAAATGTTAGTTTGGACTATCTGTATTTTGGCTGCTATCATCACCCATAAGTTGTACAGAAACATACCACAATCTTATATTTACAACAAAAACACACCACAAAGTTTCCATTGCTGGCCATCACCCTGATTAGGTGGCCATTTATATGTAAATGTGCTGAAAAATAACATTTGTCTTATTTTTAGTACTTTTCTTTCCAAAACTTTGGGTCTGAACGGATCTCCTCCCTCCTCTCTGGCAGAACCCAGAGCATCCGCCTCCCCCTTTCCGATCCGAAGCTACCAAGATCATCTGCGGCGTACCCCAAGGATCATCCCTCAGCCCGACATTATTCAACATCTACATGGCACCACTCTCTCACGTCGCCCGACTGCACGACCTCAACATCATCTCCTATGCCGACGTCACCCAGATGATCCTCTCCCTCACTAAAGACCCCCTCACTAACAAAACGAACCTCCACAAAGGAATGAAAGCCGGTGCCGAGTGGATGAGGAACAGCTCTCTGAAGCTGAACTCGAACAAGATGGAGGTACTCATCCTCGGCTCCACCACCTTGGCCTGGGATGACTCCTGGTGACCGACCACACTGGGAGCAGCACCGACTCCCACGGACCACGCCCGCAACCTGGGGTTCATCCTCGACTCAACACCCTCCATGACCAAGCAAGTCAATGCCGTCTCGTCCTCCTGCTTGAACACCCTCCACATGCTCCGCGAGATCTACAGGTGGATCCCCACCGAAACTAGAAGAACTGTCACCCAGGCCCTCATCAGTAGCAGGTTGGACTATGGAAACGCCATCTATGCAGGAGCCTCGGCCAAACTCCTGAAACAACAACAATGCATACAGAATGCCTCTGCATGCCTGATCCTCAACATCCCACGCCACAGCCACATCACACCCCACCTGAGAGACCTGCACTGGCTTCCCGTCAACAAGAGGATCACCTTCAAGCTCCTCACCCATGCACATAAGGCACTCCACAACACCGGACCGGCATACCTCAACTGACGACTCATCTTCTACAACCCGAACCGCCAGCTCCTCTCCACCAACCTTACCCTCGCCACCATCCCCTGCATCCGAAGAACGACCACCGGCAACAGATTGTTCTCCCACCTTGCCGCAAAGACTTGGAACACCCTCCCCATCCTCCTACGACAGACCCAGGATCTACTAACCTTCAGGAGGTTACTCAAGACCTGGCTATTTGAGCAGTAGCAGCACCCCTCCCTTTCTCCCCCCCCCCCAGCACCTTAAGACCCTCATGGGTGAGTAGTGCGCTTTAAAAATATTCTGAATGATTGATTGTGACTTTGGAGGTCCTGGAGCGGGCCACCATGCCAGAGCCCCGTTTCTGGAATGCCAAACTCGACCGCCAGTCGCCCACCATATTACAAGTAATCTCGTAGGGCCCGATTCACAGAACTAACTTAAGACAACATCCGAAACTTACTATATTCCAAAAATTCCAGAACATTCTATCACAGAAACGTAAAGTCATTCAGTTTTTGATCCAAATTGTGTCATTTGCAGGGCATTCAAGTAAGTGTTGGCATACAGGCAAGCCACATCACCTAAGACACTCCAGTTGTGTAGTTTTTAGAAATGTCATTGGTGGGTTTCCATTGGTTCTGCCAGACCCTTTTCCCAAATCTGCAGCTACACACATACCAAACATCAACATAATTTCAGGCTACCTTCTTGGGCTTTTCACAGTGATATTCTTGGTACATTATAGACCTGACATCCTTGTTGTGGTGTTCTTCCAGACTTTTTGCTTTCACTATTCTATGTTTACTGAGCTCCTTTTTGTTGGCTTGTGTGCCCTTTATCCCTGCTAACCAGTGGTGAAGTGTTTGTGCTTTCTTTGTTAAACATGGTAAAATTGACATACACCTAATTGGCACATGTATTTACTTATAAATAACTGGTATATGGTACCACCATACTACACCATCCCAGGGCATGTCAATTAAATGATACTAGTGGGCTGCAGCACTCATTGGGCTACGCACTAAAGTGGTACTGTAAAACATGTCTCAGGCCTGCCACTGCAGCCTGAAGTGCTGTTTTAAACGTACACTTCGACCTGGCTAAATAAACCCTTTGCCAGGCTTAAACCTTTGTTTTTATTACTTATACGTCACCTCTAGATCAGGCCCTAAAGTCTCATTGAGCTGGATCATTGGTATTTAAAAAAGTAGAACATGCTCGTTAAAATTTTATATGCCCTGACAGTCAAAAACTCCCAAAGCCTTTCTTCAGTGTACCACGTTTATCCCTCCCAAAAGCTAAACTGGGTTACACTGTTGGGCCTAAAAAGGGATAACTTCAATTTGGGAACACCTGGAGAAATGATGTTGCCACTCATTTGAATTGTAATTTGAAATTAAGTTACTATTCTGAAAATGCAATTTTTGGAAGTTGCCATTTTTCTGTTAAAACCAAATGTGCCTTCCTGCCAGTGTCCAGGGTCAAATGACTGTGCATGTCTCTCCTGTGTTGTGCCACACTCCTATACATGGAGACAAAGGGGCATGGGTGTAGAGGGAGTGGATCTTCCTAACAGGATGGCTTGGGAAGAGTTGGGCCCTGCCCTGATAGCACTTCAAAGGAACATGCCTACAGTATACACTAAGGAACATGACACCAGACCTACCATTGCCTTTGTCACCCTAGACAAGGATTGACCCACAACACAAAGGCTCGGTCTAGCAATAAATGTGGCACCTTCAAATTCAAAACCTCCCATCAGAACACTCCTGAACCTGTGGAAGATTCAAAATAAGGATATTTGAGGCTAGCTGAGGAAGGATGTCTGAACCTGAATACCTTGAAACCAGGATCCCTAGAAGTGACTCCTAGGGTGAGTTGGCTAACCTCCTATTTGAGCTACTTAGACACAATAGGCTTTGAAATGCCCTGCTAACAAGCACCACCTGGATTTGTGTGAACCATGCTAATTGCCTCTGTTGAAATGGATCCCGACCCCCAAGAGGTGCCCCAGATCCTGGACCAATGGCTGGCACCAGAGCATACTCCTCCTACATTTAAGCTGAACTCCATGTGAAAATCCAGAGGTTTTGGGCTCTTTGCGACCCTGATTGGGCTATTAGCATCAGCAACAGTCATCTCGTCTCCCGCCAATGCAAATTTCTGCCAGTGACCTGCTCTTGGTCCCAAACAGCGACTGCCTTTGTCTTGCACTACCTCTAAGCTCAAACGACGACTGCTCTTTTCACCGACAATGATCTCCTTACTGACCCCATCTACAAGAAGCTCCAGGTGAGGCTCCTTGCATGGGTGTGGACTTTGAGAAGGTAATCTCTTCACATGATCAAACCTGGTCCTTGTATCTGACCCACACTCCATCGCAGTCGGAGTAAACTTGTGATTTTAACCCAGTCAAGCATGAAGATATCATAGAGAGTGGTGTTACTTGCTTTTTTAAACTATTTTCACCTATGACTTTAAAAATACACAACTCTGGTTCTACTTACTGGATTTTTATTGTTTTAGTGAAATTTCATTATTTTGCAAAACATACTTTATTTTTCTAAGTTTGTTTGTGATTTTTTTTTGTTGTGCTTTCACTTTATTACTGTTGATGTGCTGCATAAATACTTTATACAATGCCTCAAGTAAATGTTGACTGCTTTGTGCCAAGCTTCCAAAGGTTTAAGCACATGTTTATTTAGTGAGTTTTGTGGTGCACCCTGATAAGGGGTGTGGTTTGTGCCTGAGTGGGGCTTCCATCCCACTCAACCAATAACCCAATTTCTTTCAATGCCGTAATCAACAGTATTAAAGGCATTTCTTCACACCTTTGTACCAAACAAGATTTGTAGATACGCATATATTATTTCCCAAATGTTGGCATGTGTCTCCACTTCCTCCTTTGTGAACTCATCAAGATCAATCTACTCCAGGACCAAAACTTAAATACGCACTTCTCTCTCAAGTAGAGATCAAGTTATTCAACTTTTTTTCAATATTATTTTGGTTTAAAGTTAAATTCATCATCACTTTTTTCTTGAGCATCCTAAGACTGAGAAAGGTGTGCCAGGAAGGAAATAGAAACCTGGATATCATTGTAATGAACAAGTCCTGAAGAAGGTGCAAGATTGTCTTTTAGCACCGAAACGCCGCGTCGACAGTTTGTTTGTTCTCTGTTTTTATATAAAAAACCACAAGAGTGAGATTTTCGAAATATGCTGATTAGCAAGGTTTAGATATTCAAGTTTTTAAACTAAGTCAAATAATATTTGTAATTGATTTGTGTACAACAAGATGTATAATGTAATGAGACAATGTATTGTTGTTGTTTTTTAAATATTTTTAATAAATGAATGAGAACTTTTTAAAATTTGTGTTTGTAAATACATTCATGTTGAACCCAGTCTGACACTCAAAAAGTTTGTAAATTTGGTAACCTGCGCATAGACGAGATCCCTTCTCCTACCTGTGGAATGTCTCTTTATGGGACAAAGTAATAGAAATTGGTTGTAAAGTTCAGGAAAAGGAGTTTTTGCTTTTTATGTCCATCATTCTACTCTAACCAGATGTATGAGGAAATTGTCAAATATCTGGTTATGAAGATGATCATGTAGTTGAGGAAGCATCAAGATATGCGCAGCATGATAGCTGGTTCCGAAATATGCTAATGCTAACCCCCTACTTCCCTAGGTAATTAACATTTTTTAGGACTGATTCTTCTGGATTGTTCTTGAAAGAGAAAGCTGCTAAATAACCCTTTTATTAAAATAAAAAAGCTTTTTGAGGATACATATTCATGGTAATGTTGAGAAGAAAGGTGTAGCAATAGAAAAATACTCATTTTATACAAGCAACTCCTTTTTGGAGGAAAGTAATGATTTATAATTTCTGTCACATAGTTTTTCCAGATTTTCAACATAGTTAATAGGAAGAAGGGAAGGCAACATTTAAAGAGTTGTATTAATCAAAAACATCTTTCCTACTTGTATTCACTCTGTACCTCATCTTTAGAATATTTCTCAATAGCTAAAAATAACGAGTTGATCAATGGCTGTTATACAAAACCATGTAATCTACCTGTACTTTAAAATTTTTATCACCCTGAATGGCTAATTTAATCTTTTGAAAGGACTTAATAGCCAATGCTGAAGGTTGAATGTACATTGCTAAAAAGCAATGGGAAAATGTAATTTGTTGCAAATCCATTCACTATTAATGTGGCTGTTGCACATTCATATAGAGCTGCTAACTTTTTAAACTTTGCTAGCTGGGAATCCCATTGCTTGTAATACCCTGAACTGAAATTTCTAGCATATATAGTCAAATGCTTTTTGGGCAATTATTTTAAAAAATCCGTATTTGTAAAGCGCGAACTACTCACCTTTACTGGTCTCAAGGCGCTGGGGGCTGTTGTGGAAATTAAGTGAGCTATTGCCCAAAGTCACATTGTGCTGAGCTGCCGCCGGAGTTGGAGATCGAACCGTGAACCGTGTGCTCTGAAGTCAGCTGCCCTGGCCGCTGCACCACACATTATAACTGCATCAGTTTTTGAAGAGGTACAAAAAACAGCTTGTATTAAAAAATGAGTTTTGGTACATAGTTGAAACCCGGAATATGCCGGGTGTGGTCTTTATGGAATAATTGGGGAATGAATGAAGCTTTGTGCGAAGTGACTGTTCTAAGAAGTATTTTGCAATCCACGTTTACTAATGTCATAGGGAGATATGAATTCAGATATACCAGGTCTTACCTTTTCTCAAATAAATTTATTAGTACTGCTTTATTAAAGAATGATGGTGCCTTACCTCCCATTAACACATAGGTAAAAAGATGCATCAAGGACACTTTTAATTCTTCTAGCAACATTTTATACCATTTGGCAGGGAAGTCGTCTTCCCAGCAGGCTTTTTCTGTAGCAAGCAAGTTTATGGTGTAGGCTATTCATCTTGAGTAAGAGGCTGCGTTAATGTGCTGTACTGCACTGCATTTAGTACGGGCATCTGTAATCCACTTAAATCGTCTACAATCTCTAAATCTGAGGGATTTGGCTGGTCTTTCTGAAGATTTCCCAAAAAAACTCAACTGCCTTCTATATAGCTGGATGGATGGATTGATCAGATGTTACGCAACTATACTTTCTATTATTTGGGATACCATGTTTACAATCAAGCACATTTTGATTGACAAGGCTAAGATTTTAACTACATACTCCCCATCCTCAGAAACCTTCAGCCTGATGTTACATAAACTCAGTATTTCTCTTTTAAAAAAATAGCACTGAAAATTTTCTAATGCTTTTTCCTATCTAAAAAATGTATTTTGGATGTTACTTAAATTCGATTTGTTTTCTACTGTGAGATTGTTTTGTAGTAGCAGTATTTAGGATTCTTGGATTTTTTCACGTATGTGGATAAAATTCTTCTCTTATAATAGACTTGTATGACTATAAAATATTCTCCCAAGATGGCATCCCAGTATTATCTTAAAAAAAAAATTGGCCTTATCTTTTATTTTTCTATGAATTGTACATCTGTACACATCATCGTGTTACATTTCCAATTCCTTGTAATATTAGATCTTGCCTTGAGGCAGATGTTTGATATGATTTTAGGTGATTCCACATTTTTAGAAATTAAAATAAATCAATTTGTGAAGCTGTTTGGAATCTACCTAAAAATAGTTAAAATATTTCTGTGTGCCATAAGTGGAGCCCCAAGGACCAATCAATTACAACTATTCCTTTAGTTGATGGAAGGCGCTAGTAAATTGGGGTTTCCACTGTGTTCTGTTGAGTCGACAGTTATTGACTGTAGAAAGTTGAAGTCACCCCCATCTTAAACAATTTGTGATTGATAAGCTTTTATTCGATATGCAAGATATCTTGTAAGCGTACACAGAATACAGCCATTTACAAATCTACAAAAAACATCATTTAAAAAAGCAATATTAAATGCACATTTAAAAAGATAAAAGGACATGTGATGCCAAAATAAATTAGCTAAAAGTGAATTAAACCGCTACTGACAGTCTCTTGCATTGAACCAACCAAAACTGTTTTAAAAATTTGGCTATACCACATACAATAGGGGGGAAGTATCCGTCATTAGGATGCGCAGGGCTACTAGATAACTACGTGTGCCCATATTGCGGCAAAGGGGTTTTAGCCAAAAGCTCCTGGGCTTTGCATAGTCCGGACATTCGAATAGGATATGCGTAATGGTCTCTATCCTAGTGGGACAACATGCACAATAAGGGGACGTGTGAGCACCTGATTTCCACTTTGATACCAGAGCCCCAAGTGGAAGGGAGCCCACTCTAAATTTAAAATACAGTGCTCGGTCAACTGGAAGAGTAATTAGGTCCAGATAAGGCTCGAAAACTACTGCATCTTTTACTGTTAAAAAGGCAGCTGTGGACTTGCAATGTTCCGAGTTTATAACTAGCTGTTCCGCAACCCAATTCCAGTATAGTCTCTTCAGAACCTCTTTTGGTGGAGCCGATCTTGATAACCAACAGTCCCCCAGTCCGATTTCCTCCAAAAGTTTTTTGGTATTTTTCAACCATCTAATTTTTGCCCAACCGCCCAGGCTCATTATCTCCGCCAACCCATCAGCATACGATTTTAACTCTTCACCCCTCCAGATACGTGTCCATAGAAGGAGTGGGCGAAGCCGGGCTTGGTCTTTAATGTTCTTACAGCCTGTGTCCAACAGCACAGGTACTGTTGGGGTGCTCGAAGGGATGGCGATTATGGATTTTAGGAGCTTACTCTCTGCTGTTGCCAAGGCGTCCAGACAGCAATGCCCCCACAGTTCGGCCCCATACAAGGCTGATGTTACTACCTTAGCCTTGTAGATGTCAATTACTGGGGTAAGCGACCTCCTCAGTGATGAAAGGAATTCCCTCAGGAGGGCACCTCCTACTCTCTTGTGGTTGAGGACCATCTTAGCAATGTGAGGTGACCAGTTCATGCTATCCGTAAACCGAATTCCGAGGTAGTCAAATTCGGATACTTTCTCCAAGGCAACAGAATTAAGAATAGGAGGGCGGCCCAGTTTCCTTGGAGGATTTAGGACCAAGAACTTAGTTTTATCCACGTTGATTACTAGGCCCTTTGCAACACAGAAATTCTGGAAACGGGTTAACAGTTTCTGGAGGCCTTGCGAAGTCTTAGAGATCAAGAGCGTGTCGTCCGCAAAAAGCAGGGTGGGGATCCGCACTCCTCCGAGACAGGGGGCGTCGGCTAGTTCTTGCTGGAGATATTCCACCACCCCATTCACATATAATGAGAAAAGGGTGGGCGCCAGAACGCATCCCTGCCTCACACCCCTAGACACTGGTATTTTCTCTGTTAGCTCTCCATTTCTTCCCCAGCGGACCTGAGCAAAGGTATGGGCGTGGAGGCTAATAAGGAGGGACAAGATGTAAGGAGGCAATCCCAGCCCATAAAGCACCCTCCATAACTCCTCCCGGGGGACTAGGTCAAAGGCAGTCCTCAGGTCTATAAAGGCCAGATATAGACTGCCCTTGCCTAGCTCCACCACCTTCCACCCCAGAAGTGCCAACCTAAACACCTGCTCTATCGTCCCCATTCCTGCCCGAAAACCTGCCTGGAAGTCTGATAATATTTTATTTTCCTCCACCCAATGAAGAATCCTACCAAGTATAGCTTTTCCTGCTATCTTTTGGGTGGAGTCTATCAGACTTATGGGGCGGTAGTTCCCCAGGATTTCTCTGCATCCTTTTTTATAGATCGGGACCACCACCGCCCCCTTCCAGGAATCGGGCACTGGCCCTCCCATCATAATGTCATTAAGGAGAGCTGCAATAACCCTTCCCCACTCCACTGGGTGTGCCCGCATGAAATCCCCCAGTAGGCCATCTGGACCTGCTGCCTTGCGGGGGGCTACCCACCCAATTACCTTTTCGATCTCTAAAGGTGTAAAGAGATTATAGGTATGGGGTTCGGATACTAGTGGGGAGGTCACCCTAACATTTAGTTCCCCATCTGCCGAGAGGTATAAAGCCCCAAAGTGTTTTACCCAGCTTTGTGGGGGGGATATTACAGGGTCTCATGGTTTCCTCGGGCCTGTTCCGGGAGCCTACAAGGTTCCAAAAGCCCCTTGAATCTTTACTTTTGCTAGCAAGGAGTAGGTCCTCCCAAAATTTCTCTTCCCACTCCATCCTGGCAGTTTTAAGGGATCTATTGTAGGCCTTCCTTGCTTCCAGTATACCGCTATGGGATTTATGCTTCACTGCCTCGACAAGCCTTGTTTTTTGTACCCTACATGTTTGAGTATACCAACCATTACCTTGCTTTTTACTTCGGTTATTTCCTGACTTGCTAGAAGGGATGGTAAACACATTTGTCAAAGCCTCTACTAGAGAGACAAAGAGCCCACTCACCCTACCCACCCCTTCCGAGAGAGACCCTAGAGTTGTCACTGCTTGGTTTAAGAGGGTTGAGATTTCTCCAACCCTTTCCTCAGAGAGGACCAATTTAGCCCATTTTAGGCGTCTTCCACAGAGAGAGAATACAGACTCATCAGGGGGAGCTAATACGGGGTTAATGGGACCCTTTTTTGCAAGGCACCACCACTGGGCCATGGTTAAGGAAAGTGGGTTGTGGTCACTTTCAATCGTCGGGACCACAGCCATATCCCTTACATGGTTCCAGGGACATATATCTAGTAAGATATAGTCTATTCTAGAGGTGTGTCCTGGTCTATTATAAGTGTGGGCCCCCCCCTGTCCGAAATTGTCCTTCCATTCACTGCCCTTAGGTTTAGTTCAAGGCTCAGGGAGTATAGCTGTAACGCCACTTCTGACCATCTCCTAATGGGTGGAATCTCTAATACAGGGATCCCTATCCTAGTGTCCTCCTCGTCCTGGTCAAGAGCAACGTCCGAGCCCAAGGGCTCGAACGTACAATTCATGTCACCCGCGACCAGGATACATTCAAAAGGGTCTCTAGGAGAGATAATACAGAGGACTTCCTCCCGCCCTTAGTCCCTCTGGCGTAGACATTATAGACATTTAATACTATTCTTCCCCTTTGGTCTCTTAAAATAATATTTTGGATATCCGGACAACCTGTCTGTGGCTCCTCTATTCTGCAGTCTAAGGAGGCTGCTACCCATATGAGCAGGCCGCCCGAGGGGCGTCCTCTCCCTGTTTCCGAGGTTAGGGCAGGTACAGAGTAGGAGGAGAATCCCACCCTATGTACCGACTCCAGACTCCAGGTCTCTTGGAAGATGCATAAGGAGTGCTCATCAACCAAGGCATTCCAATCTGGGAGGGCCAACTTTCTTGCGATCCCTGCGACATTCCAGCTGAAAACCTTAAAAACTAGGTCCGTCACAGCTGATGTGTCACTGGTCGCGAGAACACTACTGTCTGTAGGCCTCACAGAAGGAACTTGCAAATAACAATCTAGAGGAATGGGCAGAGAGGCTACCAACCCACTAGCGCTTACAGTTGAGGGTGAGGTAGTTCGGGATGGTGATGCTACCATTGGGTCTATTCTATTCACAATTGCTTTAACTGCATCTGTAAATTTCCTTGAATCGCCCTCCTCCAGTCAGCAGCTCCCTGGCACCCAAGGAGGGTTCAGCCCATTGCCCCCAAGGCCCCCAGCCCAGCGTGTATCCCAGTTTTGACAAAAACCAGGGGTACTAGGACCCTCCCATGGCGACATAACAATTTGCCTTGGGTAGAAATAGGTTAGGTCCACTACTTTAACCCCTGCTGAATCCATGTTTTTTATAGGACTACAGATGGAGCTCACTACTCTGGGGTCTTGGAAGCTTATTATTATACAGTCCCCCTCCTGAGTTTTTTCCCCTGCCCTACCCACCCTACTCTGCGAACACTTAGAATAAGCCCATCCACACCAGTCGGAATTGGCTTATTTGACTTTAGCCAGTGGATGCACTTATTCTTCAGAGATTGGTGGTTCTCCAACTGGCCTTCCTTCAGAGGGGGAACATTTACCAAAACAGCGACAAATGGTTGGCAGTCTGGCGGGAGGTTTACAGGGGGGATCCGGCGTGTGAAATTTCGAGGGGCCACTGAGGTAACAGCTGGGGCTATAGATTGGGGAGCAGTTTTGGTGACCATTCCTGTCGCTGTTCCCTGAGCTTTATCTTGTAAGCCAGGTGTTTGGCTAGCTTTTGCTTTACCTCTGCTTGCCAGGGGCTGCACTTGTGGAAGTGGCTTAGGTGTAGTTTTGGCAGCCTCTATGGGTGTTGGCGTTCCCTTGGGTTGGGGCCCTACTTTAGGTGGGGAAAGAATTTTAGGTGCTAGAGCTTGCACTCCACTAGTTTCAACCTTATTTGACCTTTTTGGGGGATTGGAATCTACCTGTGGTGGTAAGGAAGCTACTGGGGGCGCACTCCCCTTTGGTCCCATGTCCTGATTATCACTCACTCTTTTTAGCTGTTTAAATGTAGTTTTAAGTGAGTAGAACCCATCGAGGGTTGATTGCTCTAGTTTGTCTATTCTAGCCCCCAGGCTCTTAACCTGAGTCAGTAAGGGCATCAGGAGACTATTTACCCTCTCCAAAATGGTATCAATAGTCACGGGATCGATTAGCTTGGGGACATTATCAGTACTATTACTAGTGGGTGGGCAGTTATTTAAACCCATGTGAGAGGCCACAGCATCCCCCTCCTCTTCAGCCTTATCCTCTGGGAGCAGGTCCTTTGCGTCTTTCCCGCCTTGGCCAAGGGACTTTCTTGTTCTTTTGTAGAGCGCGGCCTGTCTCACCAGCCTGCCCTTTTGATGGTTACCTGCCTTTTTGCTTTTAGCCCTTTTATTCTGCCTACTTGCATCAGTTACAGTTACAGAAGGCACCCCATCTGGGTTTACTGTAGTGGGAGTGGGCGGTATTGGCGATAGTGGCTGAGTTATAACTTTGTTTAGGGGCGTGTGAGATGCAGGTGGAGGTGGTGTACTTGGGCCACCCTCTTCCTCAATGCCACTAGGAAGAAGCGGGGCCAGATGTTCCAACCTGTCTATGTTTTGCCCTATTTCTAGCAGCTGGGGGGTCTATAGAGCAGCCCGGGACATCAACAGGGAAGGCAGATTGGGCCCACTCACAAGCCGGTGTCAGGGCCTGTGCAACGGCCCCCAAAGATGAGCGTCTGGAAGGGAGATAGACCTCAGATAGCCGGCGTTCGGACATAGCAATCTCCTTTTCTATTACTGCCGCCACCCTGGTGATAAAGCGGTCCATAGTTCCAATCACTGGGCTCCCACCAACAACTCCCCTTTCGCCCTCAATCCTGAGCAATTTGCCAGAACGGGTTGACATGGTTAGGGGTAAACCCTAGGGAGTCACACACGGCCCACCTGTGCTCGGCGCTGGCGGAAAGGGACGTGGCCCAGCCCAGCCTTGACAGCCCCTGACTGCCACAGACTGCCCGCCCTTTGCTCGGGCTTCGCTCGGCGTCCCGCTCGCGTCCCGCTGAGCGTCGAGCGGAACGTGAAGTAGGAGCATTGCAGGCGGGGGCGTGTCTGTTGGTGGGCGCGTCCGCGCGCACCTGAGGAAGCAGGGACTCCTGGTCTTCTGAGTCCCTGCTGCAGCGCCGCTGGTGTTTTGCTGGACCTCCCACTGGCTACCGCCTCACAGGCAGTACTCCCTCGATGAAGCCGCGAAGCGGCACCAGCGGAGCGGGTGCGGCGAGAGGCAGCGGCAGCTCAGCTCAGCACTCCCGAGGTCAGAGGGACAAGATGCTCGCAGCAACCTCCGGTAAGCTCCCAAGTGTGTCCCAAACAGAGAAGGAAACACGCGCCTTTACACTCTGGACAGGCGGGGGGCGTGTCTGTTGGTGGGCGCGTCCGCGCGCACCGGAGGAAGCAGGGACTCCTGGTCTTCTGAGTCCCTGCTGCAGCGCCGCTGGTGTTTTGCTGGACCTCCCACTGGCTACCGCCTCACAGGCAGTACTCCCTCGATGAAGCCGCGAAGCGGCACCCGCGGAGCGGGTGCGGCGAGAGGCAGCGGCAGCTCAGCTCAGCACTCCCGAGGTCAGAGGGACAAGATGCTCGCAGCAACCTCCGGTAAGCTCCCAAGTGTGTCCCAAACAGAGAAGGAAACACGCGCCTTTACACTCTGGACAGGCAGGGGGCGTGTCTGTTGGTGGGCGCGTCCGCGCGCACCTGAGGAAGCAGGGACTCATGGTCTTCTGAGTCCCTGCTGCAGCGCCGCTGGTGTTTTGCTGGACCTCCCACTGGCTACCGCCTCACAGGCAGTACTCCCTCGATGAAGCCGCGAAGCGGCACCCGCGGAGCGGGTGCGGCGAGAGGCAGCGGCAGCTTAGCTCAGCACTCCCGAGGTCAGAGGGACAAGATGCTCGCAGCAACCTCCGGTAAGCTCCCAAGTGTGTCCCAAACAGAGAAGGAAACACGCGCCTTTACACTCTGGACAGGCGGGGGGCGTGTCTGTTGGTGGGCGCGTCCGCGCGCACCTGAGGAAGCAGGGACTCCTGGTCTTCTGAGTCCCTGCTGCAGCGCCGCTGGTGTTTTGCTGGACCTCCCACTGGCTACCGCCTCACAGGCAGTACTCCCTCAATGAAGCCGCGAAGCGGCACCCGCAGAGCGGGTGCGGCGAGAAGCAGCGGCAGCTCAGCTCAGCACTCCCGAGGTCAGAGGGACAAGATGCTCGCAGCAACCTCCGGTAAGCTCCCAAGTGTGTCCCAAACAGAGAAGGAAACACGCGCCTTTACACTCTGGACAGGCGGGGGCGTGTCTGTTGGTGGGCGCGTCTGCGCGCACCTGTGGAAGCAGGGACTCCTGGTCTTCTGAGTCCCTGCTGCAGCGCCGCTGGTGTTTTGCTGGACCTCCCACTGGCTACCGCCTCACAGGCCGTACTCCCTCGATGAAGGCGCGAAGCGGCACCCGTGGAGCGGGTGCGGCGAGAGGCAGCGGCAGCTTAGCTCAGCACTCCCGAGGTCAGAGGGACAAGATGCTCGCAGCAACCTCCGGTAAGCTCCCAAGTGTGTCCCAAACAGAGAAGGAAACACGCGCCTTTACACTCTGGACAGGCGGGGGGCGTGTCTGTTGGTGGGCGCGTCCGCGCGCACCTGAGGAAGCAGGGACTCCTGGTCTTCTGAGTCCCTGCTGCAGCGCCGCTGGTGTTTTGCTGGACCTCCCACTGGCTACCGCCTCACAGGCAGTACTCCCTCGATGAAGCTGCGAAGCGGCACCCGCAGAGCGGGTGCGGCGAGAAGCAGCGGCAGCTCAGCTCAGCACTCCCGAGGTCAGAGGGACAAGATGCTCGCAGCAACCTCCGGTAAGCTCCCAAGTGTGTCCCAAACAGAGAAGGAAACACGCGCCGTTACACTCTGGACAGGCGGGGGCGTGTCTGTTGGTGGGTGCGTCCGCGCGCACCTGAGGAAGCAGGGACTCCTGGTCTTCTGAGTCTCTGCTGCAGCGCCGCTGGTGTTTTGCTGGACCTCCCACTGGCTACCGCCTCAGAGGCAGTACTCCCTCGATGAAGCCGCGAAGCGGCACCTGCGGAGCGGGTGCGGCGAGAGGCAGCGGCAGATCAGCTCAGCACTCCCGAGGTCAGAGGGACAAGATGCTCGCAGCAACCTCCGGTAAGCTCCCAAGTGTGTCCCAAACAGAGAAGGAAACACGCGCCTTTACACTCTGGACAGGCGGGGGGCGTGTCTGTTGGTGGGCGCGTCCGCGCGCACCTGAGGAAGCAGGGACTCCTGGTCTTCTGAGTCCCTGCTGCAGCGCCGCTGGTGTTTTGCTGGACCTCCCACTGGCTACCGCCTCACAGGCAGTACTCCCTCGATGAAGCCGCAAAGCGGCACCCGCGGAGCGGGTGCGGCGAGAGGCAGCGGCAGCTCAGCTCAGCACTCCCGAGGTCAGAGGGACAAGATGCTCGCAGCAACCTCCGGTAAGCTCCCAAGTGTGTCAACAATTTAGGCAAGTCCATTAGTGCAGCGATTTTATTATAGATTGATTCTGGGTCCTCTTCCAGAGGGCCACAGCATATAACTATCGTAATGTTCAGATGATTTAGTTCCATTGCTATAGGCACCTATCTCCCAGCCTCTTCTTTTACAGTTTTTAAAATGTTGCCTCCAAGCATTTTTATTTTCAATATCCTACCCATCTTTAAGCTGCAGTGGCTGAGGAAAAAGCTTATAGCTTTAGATGGCACCAAGCCTGTTATGTTAAGCAACATTTGGGAATATGCATTTTTTGTAGTAGAATTATTGGTGAACACCCTAAATATTGATTCCAAAATATCGACTGCCCAAAAAATCGAGAAAAAAAATATAGAAAGGACAGAATATTGAATTATCAAAATATAGATAGGATAGAATATCGATATTGGGGTAGGAAATATCGAATTCCACAATATCAAATTTTATAATATAGATTTCCATAATATCGTTTTTTTTTAGTGTTATGTATGGTAGTATATATGTTAAAATGATGTATTATTTTTCTAATGTATGTTTTATTTTTTCAAAGTAATGAATGTTATGTAATTTAATTTTTGCGTAATTTTATTCCGTAGCGGGTTGTGCGTTTATAGGGAAATAGGGTGGGAAGTAATTTATTACAGTAAATTAAATATTAATTTGTGTATATATATATATATATATATATATATATATATATATATATATATATATATATATGTATTGATAATTAATTTATTGGTAATTAATTATTAATTGGTAATTCATTTTTATTAAATGGTAGTTAATTTGTATTAATTGATTAATTGATAATTATGTTAATTGTATTTTTTATTACTAGGAGCAGGTTGTGGGTTTATAGGGGAATAGGGTGGGAAGGTTTTTAATTATAGTAAATTAAATATACATTTTTATTTATATGTATTGATAATTAAGTAATAGATAAATAATTATTAATTGGTAATTCATTTAAATTGATTGAAAATAAATTTTTATGATTTGGTAATTAATTTTCATTAATTGATTAATTGATAATTATGTTAATTGCATTATTTATTATTTGGAGCGGGTTGTGGGTTTATAGGGGAATAGGGTGGGAAGTAATTTAATTGTAATAAAGTAAATATTTATTTTTTATTATATGTATTGATAATTAATTGATAATTCATTGTTAATTGTAATTCCTTATAAGTTGGTTGGCATTTTTTTAATTGGTAAATATTTTACCTTCATTATTTATTGGTATTGATAATTATTAATCTTATTTTAATATGAAATCATTTATTTCCCTATTGTTGCACTCTCTGGAGTGGGAATAGTAATTTTTACCCCCCTGCTATCCAACGCTTTCCCTATTGGAGACATTTGTACCCCTTCGCTATCCAACGCTTTCTGTCAGAACCCTTATCCCTCGTGTGAACACAATCACTACGGAACATTCCTTGAAAGAAAATGCACGACAAGGAAGAGGTTCTTGGTCAGCATGCATGCGACTCCGGCACTCCAAGATGGCCGCCAGAGTCGCATGGAGTTAGCGTTCTAGTCTTCCAGCCTCATCATCACCGCAGCTGAGGTGAGGCGCTGTCAACCAGAGAGCTGCGCACTTCACCGCGAACCTTGCCTGAGGTAGAAGCTATCAAGGTGTTTCTTGTGAAGAAAATATTCAAGTCCCGTTCTCATAGTTTTTTCCCTTTAGAGCTTCCCTGCCCCTTTCCCAGCCAAGAGAAGATCATTCTGGAGAAACTTGCAGTACGAAATTCCCAGTTTCCGTGAAGTGTTGTCGAGTGCGTTGTCTGGCACTGACGACTGAGGAGGAGTTGGCGCTCCGTTTTCTCGGTGAAGAGAGAGAACGGAACTACGTAGATAAGTGTCATCTAGAGCATGTTTGAAAGACTGTGAATGACGTAATTCTGAAGTACTTGCTATTGGATTGTCTTCTGAGAAATTACGAAGCTATAGATTAGTTTTGAGCAGAGAACGATTTAGTCAAGAAAGTTACTAATATCTACATTGAACAGTCAAGTCAAGAGAACTCATTAGGTGAAAGCCCTAAGTTTTCAGTCATCGAAAAATACGACGGAAAAGCACGAAGTAAGAGACATTAAAGCCATACTCTTTGACGCCGGGCGGGGGGTGCAATTCAGCTACGAAAACTCTCATGCACGCTGATAGTACAGAAGAGAGGCTAGTTCTGGAGATTTACTTGGTAGGTCAGAACCCATAGGGAATTTAGATAGGTTAGAGAGGTAGAATTAGGAGCTAATGATATGTTTCTCTCTTCCCTGTTTGCATTAGTCATGACAAGATCTGCAGACCGTATCTGAAGACAAGAATCTGCCAGACAGTCTCTTCTCTCTCTCTCTTTTGTTATTTTATCCAATCCCCCTTCCCTCGGGATGATGGCTTAGAGACTCATGTTATCTGTGGGCTCTGGGTTATTGTTCAGAGTGGATTTGGGAATCGGCATCTCTGTTCCTGTGCAGTCCAATACCACAGAGTTTTCTGCAGTCCTGACAGAGTGAAGTGCCCAAGTTGCCTTAGCACCCGAACAGAGATGGCAGAGGGGATAAACGTACAAAACCTAGGGGCAATTCTAGACACCATACAAAAGGAACTGAGTGACTTGAGAGAGGAAAACCGAAACCTTAGGTTGGAGTTAATAAACTCTAAGAAAGAAACTGCGGAGTTGGCTCAAAAGATTAGACAGCCTTTTAGTCCAGAGCAGGAATTAGCGGGATCCATGACAGAGAGTTCAAATAGAATGACAACCCAAGTGATTCATTCCCTATCCCCGGTCATTCCACTAGCTGCCCCAGAGAGATTTGGCGGGGACCCACAAAAGGCACAGATATTCATTACGCAGTGTTCTTTGCATTTTCTGTGTCGCCCTTCGATTTTTCCACACGCACAGTCCAGGGTCGCCTTTATACTCTCGTATGTGAGCGGGGACGCTGCTGCTTGGCCCTTACCATTAATCACCAAGAATGACCCCATTTTGCGAACCTACGAAGAATTTAAACAGGAATTTTTACGAATCTTCGATAGGAGAAGAATATCCCAAGGGACGGATAATGAAATGTTAGACCTCAAACAAGGTAATAGGGATTTGGTGTCTTATCTAGCGCAATTCAACAAGCTCGTAGTGGAGACCGACTGGCCGGAGAGAGCGGTAGTCTTCTACAGAGGCCTGAAGGATGAGTTAAAGGACGGGCTGGCGGCCATCCCTAATAGGCCCACGGAAATTTTGGCGCTAGTGGATCTCGCGCTGGAGTTGGATTTTCGGCAAGGTGAAAGAAGGGGCGAGAAAAGGAGAGACTTCAGACCAGCCGTTCCTAGATTCGACAGAGTTCGATCAGAGAATCATCGGAGCCAGGATGGAGAGACAGGGACGGAACCAATGCAAATAGGCACTATTCGAGGTCCGTTAACCAGAGAGGAGAAAGAGAAAAGAAGAACGAACAATCTATGCATGTACTGTGGTACGGGTGGCCATTTTGTAAAATCTTGCCCTAAGAAACCTAAAACGGCCTTCAAGCCGAAGGAAAACTAGAGGCACCACCTGTTGATGGAGTTGAACAGGTGGATGCGTTAATCAAGAAAACTCCAGAAGAGCATAGAGTGGCCAACACGTTACAGTCAGCGACACCTCATTTGATACTATCGATGAGGGTAAAATTTCGAGACATTGTCCTGTCGGAAGTTTCGGTGATGATAGATTCAGGAGCGACTGGAAACTTCTGCAACCTGAAGTTTGCCGACAGAGTGGGCCTACTAGCCATCAAGAAAACCAGGAGTGAACCGGTTCGGGCCGTGGATGGCACAAATCTATCTTCGGGCCCCATAGTAAGCCAACTTATTTCGAGTGATGGGCATGAAGAGAAGATCCAATTTAACCTGATAGACGCCCCTCAGTTCGAATTGATTTTGGGACTTCCATGGCTCACCGAGCACAACCCAATGGTTAATTGGAGCACAAGATCCATCCAAATGATCTCAGATTACTGTTTGGAAAATTGTTTTGGGAAACATGAAGGAATACGTGAACCGAATCCTGCCTATTCGCTGTGTCAAACCGGCCAATCCGTTTGTATCATCGATGCCCAAGAGGTGCCAGAAGAATACAAGGATTTCGAAGAGGTATTCAATGAAAAAGAGGCCGAACAGCTCCCTCCTCATCGTAGGTACGACTGTGAAATCGAATTGGAACCTGGGGTTAATTTGCCATGCAGTAGAGTTTACGCTCTGACAGAAAAAGAGCATCAGCACTTGAGGGAGTATCTAGATAAGTATCTTGCTAACGGGTTCATTCGACCTTCACAGTCTCCAGTATCTTCGCCGTTGTTCTTCGTGCCGAAGAAGGAAGGGGATCTGCGATCTTGTATAGACTACCGTGCCATCAACAAAATCACCAAAAAGAACAGATATCCCCTGCCCCTCATCTCGGTCTTGTTAGATCAAATTAAAGTAGCCAGTATCTTCACCAAGCTCGACCTCCGTGGAGCTTACCATCTGGTGAGAATGAAGGAGGGTGACGAGTGAAAAACGGCGTTCCGGACCAAGTTTGGACTCTTCGAGTACCAGGTTATGCCCTATGGCCTGTGCAACGCCCCGGCAGCCTTTCAATATTTCATAAACGATGTCCTGAAAGACTTCCTCGATCAATGTGCCATCGTCTATATTGACGACATTCTTATTTATTCTAAGAATGCGGAGGAACATCAAACGCATGTCAAGGGAGTACTACAGAAGCTTAAAGACAATAGTCTCTTTGTGAAGCTGGAGAAGTGTGCATTCAGCGCGAACCAAGTGGAATTCTTAGGATTTGTCATCTCCCCCAGTGGAATCCTTATGGATAAAAAGAAAATTGAGGCTGTGGTCGAATGGAAGTCGCCCGCGAGCGTCAAGGAAGTCCAGAGCTTCATAGGCTTCGCAAACTTCTACCGACGGTTCATCAGCGAGTTTTCGAGGACAATTTTGCCACTCACCCAATTATTAAAGAAAGGAGCTAAATTTGAATGGTCGAATGAAGCTGAAGAACCCTTTAAGGCCTTGAAACAGGATTTTACATCAGCACCTATCCTGCAACATCCGGACCCCATGGAACCCTTCTATGTGGAAACTGATGCCTCTGATCAAGCGGTTGGGGGGGTGCTATCTCAGAGGAATAAAGTGACAGGACAACTGCATCCAGTGGCATATCGCTCGAGGAAACTGTCCCCAGCGGAGAGAAATTATACCATCACGGAGAAGGAACTTTTAGCCATCAAAGATGCCTTCAAGGAGTGGCGCCATTACCTCATGGGGGCTCGACACCAAGTGACAGTTTTCACTGACCACCGTAATCTGAAATTCCTGAAGACCGCCAGGACCCTTACTCCGAGGCAATTAAGGTGGTCATTGTATTTTGCGGATTACGATTTTATAATCACCTATAGGCCCGGCGCTCAAAATGGGTAGGCCGACGCCTTGTCGAGGATGGATACCGAAGACCACAAAACCCCTCTGGAAAGTCAAGCAATCATTCCTACGGAGAGAATCATTGGAGTCACTTCATCATCTGTCAGTCTAGAACAGGATGTCTTAAAAGTAATGGACGAGACGGCCATGCAGAATTGGGTTAAGGAAGGAGAAGACCGGAGAATCATCCGCCAATTGCCATATTATCAAGACGCCTTATTCATTCCCACAAAAGAAATGCAGCAGCAAGTTCTACGTGAATGCCACGATGACAAGTTAGCCGGACACAAGGGAGAAGTGAAAACTAAAGAACTAATTAAGAGACATTATTGGTGGCCTGAGATGACAAAAGATATTGAAGAGTATGTTAAGACATGCGAAACCTGTGCTCTGGGAAAATCTGAACGGCAAGCCCCAAAAGGCCTCCTTCAACCTTTACCCACTCCACCTTATCCCTGGCATACTGTCACCCTAGACCTCATCACAGATTTGCCCTTAAGCCAAGGTTACAATACAATATTAGTTGTAGTGGACTCGTTTACTAAAATGACCCATTTTACTGCCTTAAAAGGGGTACCTAGCAATGTTCCCTCTAATTATTTTCCTCTGTGTGCGGCAGAGTAAGGTCTGTGTGCGCTGCAGCCAAAGCTATGTGCACCAAGGACCTGACCGCGTGTGTAGACTAGGGCTTTGAGAGGGATGGAAATACTCTGAGATCTTTCAAAGGGGCGTAACCGATGCAATTAAGGGTGTGGCTTAAAGGCAATTACACTAAAAATAAGTGCATCGCATAGTGTGCCACCCTACCGATATTTTGCTGCTTCTGTCATTGCATCCAGATATATAAAACAAGTAACATTACACCTACAAAAAGCCAAGACTATTGGCTTAGTCAATGGTTGTCTTTTGCATCAAGTTGTAAATAATATTGAAAATGCTTCCGCTTTTATGGTTGGGGTTGTGGCTAATGCTCAAGCTATCGATTTAGAAGATGGGTTTTTAGTCTCTGGTCAGCCTAACCTCCTGCGATTCTGCGGTTTTATATAGCGCAAACTTTACCCGAAGGTGTCAGAGCGCTTTACATAAGAACCAGTTGCAAAACATAAGGATTTAGGATTACATGCATTACACAAAAGATACAAACTGAAAAAATGCAAATGTACAAGATGTAAAGTCACACAAGGAAGAGATACAAAGTGAAAGAAAAATTGTGAATGTACAGGTAGTAAAGTCACTCAAGGAAGAGATACAAATGGCTATACTCTAAGAGTCACATAGGAATGGTAGACAGTACAAAGGTATACTGCATATGCTAGTGATTAGAGTTATCTCTATATACATAGGGAAGGGATACGAATGGATATACTCTAAGAGTCACATAGGAATGGTAGACAGTACAAAGGTATACTGCATATGCTAGTGATTAGAGTTATCTCTATATACACATAGTAAATTTTCTCAGGTCAAGAGCGGTCAATGCGTACCAACACGTATTTGTTTGTAAATAGAATAATTGAAAATGCTGCTCATCACCTCAGACTTAGTTAAAAAAAAATCAGTAGCCACTTAAAATCTGAGTTTTACTCACTGAAATAGATCTATATAAATGTACTTGATGGAAACTGTTCGATACTCTGTGGGAAAATATAAAATCCTACTCAGACACCAGGCAACAGCTAAGTGACAGAAACTCACGATAATATGACAGTAGAAATCTCAATATGATAAATTTACAACATGCTTTAACTAGGCTTAGTGCTTTGGCTAATTTTGCTAAGCATGCTTTTCATGCTTGCTTGAATAGTGTCTGTGAAAGTAGTGCAAAATCCTCGGTGTGGAATAGGTTCAAAAAGACCCCCCCAAAAAAATTGGACACTGGCAAAGTCGCTGTCAAGTATATTCTTAAAGAATCATGCGTAAATACAAGTGTATACTAAATGCAGAAACGGAATGAAGGTCAACAGGGTACTAGATCAACCTCTTGGCGAACCAAGGAGTATAATAATAAAATCATGTTAAAAAAACTTTCTAACTCGTTATAAGATATACCAAACATTGAAAGCATCTATTCAGAAGTTATATTTCTGAACATTTACAATATCCCTCTTTACAGTGTAGGGTCAGTACCCCAAGAAACCCCTCATTCGCCTAAATGCCGTTCCTGTTTTCTAATTCTGCCATGGATGACAACATCTGCATTAAGGAATCCAAACGGAGAGACGGTCCTTTGGTTCACGCTCTCCGAAAAGGAATGGAACACTTAACCTCTGGGAACATACTTAATACCGGACAAATCATTTACAGCGTTATATTCAGGAGAAATGGTACAGGTCGCTGCTCGAGTCAACTTCTCACTCGCATCGTGACTTATTCTAGACCACGTCTCGCCTTTCTCCAAGCACGGAAAGCGTCCTAAATCTCCTCTGAAATAATTAAGGAGCGCGCGTGGGGAAAAGGAATAGTATAAACAAGCTGCCTGATTCGGTTTCAAGAAGTAGGCATATGTAGGGTAAAAATAAGAAAGAAGCAGCAGCATACGTAGGGGTGGGTGTGCTTTTGTTGGTGAAAGTTGACTGAGAATGCACGGGAAGGGTCTGGAGCTGGTAGTAGGAGAATGGAGCATTGTCTGAATGACCCTTACCAAGCCTCCCGAAGGGTAGCCGGTTCCTCTCTCCCAGCATCAGGTTGAATCTTGGATTGTCCCTGTTAAACCACTTCCACTGACCGGTGGAGAGGAGGATCTTAGAACCCTCTGCATAGACGCTGCTGTTCTCATCCCGCACTACAAATGTATCCATGGCTCAAGCTTCATTCAGTTCCCTCGGACCGTGGCCACCACTGCAGGATCAGAGGGGAAAGCTCTGCAGCAGCCGCACAACGGAAGCAGTAGGGGCGTGCGGATCCCGAGCCACAGCCATCAGCAGCTATTGCATGGGCCCTACGCTGGCACACCGGCTGCTATTCTCTGCTGGGGCACAGAGTGGCAGCTGCACCCGCTCTGTCATACCAGGCCCAAAAGCACCTGAAGAGTGTGCTTTACACGTTGTGCTTTCAGACGCACTTAATTTCTTTTCTAAATAGAGCGCAGCAGGGTGCTGATTGTGGGCCATTGTGAAAATATTCCTGTTAACTGCAGCGCATGATGGGCACTGTAATTAACAGGAATCCTTTCACAATGGCCCACAATCAGCACCCTGCTGCGCTCTATTTAGAAGAGAAATGAAACACGTCTGAAAGCAAAACGTGTAAAGCACACGTTGTGCTTTTGAATTTGCTACATGTCTTTTCTCAATGGCGAGAGGCTGCGGGATGATTGTGAGCATTTGTGAAAGTATTCCTATTAATTGCAGCGCCTGACTGGCGCTGTGATTAACAGGAATACTTTCACAAAGGCCTCTGGCAACGAGTAAATTGCCGTTTTTCGGCGCTCGCGCTTTAAAAGCGGGCGGCAGCCAGAACGTTTGCGCGCTTCACTGGAGGCACTGCGCGCTCCGTGCCTTAAAGGTGCGCGCGAGCGCAGGCGCGCAGGTTAGAGGGAACACTGGACCTAGTGCCAAGCAGTTAGCCACTCACTTTAGTACTCAAATTGTTAAGATACATGGGATACCGAAGGTTATAATCTCAGATAGGGGATCCCAGTTTCTTTCCCATTTTTGGAAATCCTTCATGGAAAGCTTAGGAACTGAGGTGAGGTACTCCACTAGTTACCACCCCGAGACCGATGGTCAGACGGAAAGGGTGAATCAGGAGGTTGAGCAATATTTAAGGTTATATCTCTTGAAACAGGAGGGGAACTAGCCAGAGTATTTGTTGGCTGTAGAGTTTGCCCATAATAATGCCAAGAATGTGTCTACTGGTTACTCCCCGTTCTATATGAACTACGCAAGACACCCTAATTCAACCATTAGACAAACAGATATATCAGTGCCAGCTGTAGCAGAAATTGTCTCTCATCTAGAGCAAGTACATCAGAGTGCAAGAGAGAATCTGACCTTAGCCAAGGCTAAATACAAGGCATACGCAGACAAGAAAAGACGAGTAGGGCCTTGCATTGAAGTTGGAGATCGTGTATGGTTAAATGCTAAAAATCTGAGACTACGAGGAAACCGAAAATTCCAACCAAGGTTCATTGGTCCATATCCAGTGGAAGAAAAGATTGGCCAGGTGAACTATCGACTCACTCTACCGCCCACCCTCAAAATTCATACAGTCTTTCACATTTCGTTACTAAAAAAGGTTCCAGTTAGTCTGCGAAAAATCTTAACCCCCAAACCAATACAGTTGGAAGACGGTGAAGAATTTGAGGTGAAGGAAATTCTCGACTCAAAGGAATCTAGAAACCAACTGTACTATTTGGTAGACTGGAAGGGTTATGGACCGGAAGAGAGATCATGAAAAAGAGAAGAAGATGTGCATGCTCCCAGGTTGGTTAAATTGTTTTATCAACGCTTCCCTGCCAAGCCAAGGGGGAAGGAATCTGCCTTGTTGGGGGGTACTGTCAGAACCCTTATCCCTCGTGTGAACACAATCACTACGGAACATTCCTTGAAAGAAAATGCACGACAAGGAAGAGGTTCTTGGTCAGCATGCATGCGACTCCGGCACTCCAAGATGGCCGCCAGAGTTGCGTGGAGTTAGCATTCTAGTCTTCCAGCCTCATCATCACCGCAGCTGAGGTGAGGCGCTGTCAACCAGAGAGCTCCGCACTTCACCGCGAACCTTGCCTGAGGTAGAAGCTATCAAGGTGTTTCTTGTGAAGAAAATATTCAAGTCCCGTTCTCATAGTTTTTTCCCTTTAGAGCTTCCCTGCCCCTTTCCCAGCCAAGAGAAGATCATTCTGGAGAAACTTGCAGTACGAAATTCCCAGTTTCCGTGAAGTGTTGTTGAGTGCGTTGTCTGGCATTGACGACTGAGGAGGAGTCGGCGCTCCGTTTTCTCGGTGAAGAGAGAGAACGGAACTACGTAGATAAGTGTCATCTAGAGCATGTTTGAAAGACTGTGAATTACGTAATTCTGAAGTACTTGCTATTGGATTGTCTTCTGAGAAATTACGAAGCTATAGACTAGTTTTGAGCAGAGAACGATTTAGTCAAGAAAGTTACTAATATCTACATTGAACAGTCAAGTCAAGAGAACTCATTAGGTGAAAGCCCTAAGTTTTCAGTCATTGAAAAATACGAAGGAAAAGCACGAAGTAAGAGACATTAAAGCCATACTCTATGACGTCCGGAGAGAAGGTGCAATTTAGCTACGAAAACTCTCATGCACGCTGATAGTACAGAAGAGAGGCTAGTTCTGGAGATTTACTTGGTAGGTCAGAACCCATAGGGAATTTAGATAGGTTAGAGAGGTAGAATTAGGAGCTAATGATATGTTTCTCTCTTCCCTGTTTGCATTAGTCATGACAAGATCTGCAGACCGGATCTGAAGACAAGAATCTGCCAGACAGTCTCTTCTCTCTCTCTCTTTTGTTATTTTATCCAATCCCCCTTCCCTCGGGATGATGGCTTAGAGACTCATGTTATCTGTGGGCTCTGGGTTATTGTTCAGAGTGGATTTGGGAATCGGCATCCCTGTTCCTGTGCAGTCCAATACCACAGAGTTTTCTGCAGTCCTGACACTTTCCCTACTGCTGCACTCTTTGGAGTGGGAATAGTAATTTTTACCCCCCACCCCGCTATCCAACCCTTTCCCTACTGTTGCACTGTTTGGAGTGGGAATAGTAATTTTCACCACTAAGCTATCCAATGCTTTTTTCCTACTGTTGCACTCTTTGGAGTGAGAATAGTAAATTTTACCCCTGCTCTATCCAACTCTTTCCCTACTGTTGCACTCTCTGGAGTGGGAATAGTAATTTTTAAAGGCATCCCATATTATATTTAAAGAGGCAGAACGGGCATTCTCCCTAAAGAACTCCTTAGTCTTTTCCCTCACAATACTGTAAACCTCAGCCTTTAGTAGAATTGATCTTTTCAAAGTCCATCTTGTAGTTAAGGCTGTTCTCACCCAAGCTAATGTAGTGCTAACCGGGGCATGGTCAGAGATGTGGATTGGTAGAATACTTATATCTTTTACTTTCCCCACCCATACTCAATCTACTAATAAGTAATCTAATCTAGAAAAGTGGGAATACTTTTTGCTATGAAAGGTATACCCTTGTTTTTGCCCTTTTACCTCTCTCCATACATCCACCAACCCCATCTCATAAATCATATGCTTCAGGGCTTGCCTTGTTTTAGTTGCCTGAGTCTGTCCACTAGCCCTATAGTTGGATCTATCTAATGATGGATCTAGTGGAGTGTTGATGTCTCCACCAATAATAATGGGAGTAGCAACACCAGCTAATAGCAAATGCAAATCGATTATGTACTGGGGGTCGTCTACATTTGGCCCATAATAAGCCACACAAGAAAATACAGTGCAGGCACATTTTAAAGTTGCTACATTCCACCTTCCTTTACTGTCCATTTTATGGGCTATTAGGATGATTCCAGAACACCCCCATATCAATATAGCTACCCCCTTACAGTACTCAGCTTGATCTGAGACTGCATAGTCCTCAATCCATTTTTGTCTTAGCATATAGCTCCCTACTTTCCCTTGCCGTTATATGGGTTTCTTGCAGCATAATAACTTGTGCTTTAGACTCCTCCAGGTAATTCAAGTCTAATCTCGGCCTAGCATTGGATGTGATACCATTTACATTCCAGGTTAACACCTGTAAGGTGGTCTCATACCCGCTCATCTCTACATGGATTTATGGATATGCCCTTGTTTAAACCTAACAGACCTAACAATCTTCCATGAGGATCTATTTTTGATTTTTTTCCCAAATGCTCCCCACCCTGTGCCCCCCACCACGACCACCATTCCCCCCCCCCCACACTACCCTTGGGAAACCTCCCTTGCTCTTCAGGCATACAAATGCCTATTTGGGCCTCCGGAGTGAGGACTATCCCCAAACGATGTGGGAAAAAGGAACCGAGAAAATTAAGGAAGAAACAAAAGAGAAAAAGTAGAAATATAGAAAGTGCTTCCCCCCTTCCCCCCATAATTAAAGTGTTTCTCTATCAATACTATCCTATAATCAATTCATATAGTTTGTGATATTTTAAACCAATATGCGCGCCTTCCTATCAAGTTTTTTTTTTCTTCAAAGTTTCCCCCTCCTTTTTATGATGTCTATTAGGTCATCTGCCTCTTCCACTGACCTAAAGTTCCGCATTTGATTGTCCCACATTACTCTCAGCATTGCCAGGAGCTTTAGTTGGGCCTTGGCCCCAAGTTTATTGAGTTGATCCATCCTTTTGCCAAGTTCC
This sequence comes from Lissotriton vulgaris, assembly GCF_964263255.1. Lineage (NCBI taxonomy): Eukaryota > Metazoa > Chordata > Amphibia > Caudata > Salamandridae > Lissotriton > Lissotriton vulgaris. The sequence continues at coordinate 1,034,341,584 of NC_141697.1, forward strand.
CATTGTTTCAAGTCTGTGGCGCGGCAAACATCCGACCTAATGCTAAAAGAAACATTTTGGAATGAGTACGTGCCACTCCTGAGGGCCGCTGATAATATTAGCTCTTTAACAGAATATGATAGGAAGTTTATAAGAATTTTCCTTAGCTTCTGCCTCTGAGGGTTCAGTCTGAACGGATTGCGGTGGACACGCTGTATTTCAGAATCTAAATTAATATCTGGCCTATCTTTTAGTGCCATTTTGCGTAGCATTTAATTATAAAGGCCTTGATATCCGACCCGTCTTCTGCCTCGGGGATATTTATAAGTCTCAGGTTGTTTCTTCAAGTATGGTTCTCAATTCACTCCTGGTCTGCCCTGAGTCCTATATTTTCATTAGTTAGCGTTTCCCTTCCCTCAGAGTTTTTAGATATATCATGTCTCAATACCTCTATCTCGTCCTCTAACACTTTAGTACGTATTGCAACTTCATCCAGTTTTTGTGCCAAAAAGGTACAGGAGGCCTGTACATCAGCTAGATTTGCTTCCGACTTTTTAAATCTGGAGCTGATCTCTTCCTTTAATCCTATTAATATGGAAGCCAGGTCAGTTTCATTACAAGTACTTAAATTCCTAGACCCATGTCTGGGCCCGACTTTGGTCTCAGGACTGGTGCTTGATAGAGATAATGCGTCTGGTACAACAGGTGTAGTTGATATGGCTAATGTGGCTAATGTGACTGGAGCTGATGTTGTTGCTACCTGAGGATAACCCTCTTGTGCAGAGCTCGCGTCTGTATCCACATCCACTTCTTGCGGGGCAAGAACCTGAGAAGAAAGTTTTAGCCTGTTTATTTTATGTCATTGCTCGCACATTTTGCACTTTGAATACCTGTTTGCACTTGAATTAAAAAACGTTCAAAGCCCTACCTACCCTGTGAGGAGTGCTCCCACGCACAGGTCCGACTCTGCAAGTGCCGTTGAGCGGAGGGCGGTCACGGGAAAACACCCCCAGGGCGAGACACTTCCGGTGCAGTCAGCGCTCTAGTTTCACGCTGGGCCACTATTTAATCGGATGCCCAAACTCACTCTCAGCGGACGCGGAAAGAACCTGACTAAGGGGTACTGCTGCTAGCTGCTGATCTACTTGTGACTAGGCTTTAATAAGAAAGTTTTAGCCTGTTTATTTTATGTCATTGCTCGCACATTTTGCACTTTGAATACCTGATCGCACTTGAATTAAAAAACGTTCAAAGCCCTACCTACCCTGAGAGGGGTGCTCCCAGGCCACACAAAGCTCCTAACTCGGACGAAGCCCCAGACCGATGCAATAATCTAACGGAATATTTCCATCACAAAATTCAGACGATCTGCCAACACTTCTCTCCCCGTCAACCTGAGCCAACACTTGATAGGACATCCACTGCACACCTAGAGCCACACTACTCCTTAGGAGGACTTCCACTGCTAGATGCGGCATCCCTAGACACCCTCATCTCAGGAGTCTCTTCTGGCTCCCCTCTGGCCCTAGCTCCCCACAGTACCTCTCATTGGTCACCAAAACAGTAAGCCCAGTCATCCTAGAGGCACTAAATTCCTTTATAATCTCCGGCACAGTGCCCCTGGCATGGAAATGTGCTCAGGTGAGAGCTCTCTTGAAAAATCCCAACCTTGATCAATCAAACATGGCTAATTACCGTCCAATTTCCCTCCTTCCCTGGCTGAGCAAATTACTGTAGAGACATATTAACTCCACTCTGGTACAGCACCTACAATCCAATAAACTGCTTCACATCACCCAAACCGGATTCCGCCCTCAACTTGGGACTGAGACGGCCTTATTGGCAGTAACTGAGGAAGCCAGGAGACTATTGGATCAGGGCAGCTCTGCAACTATCATTCTGTTGGATCTCAGTGCCGCTTTCGACACTGTGGATCACAACATCCTGCTAGAGCGGCTAAAAGACAAGGGAGTGTCAAGCAAAGCCCTCGCCTGGTTCCACTCCTTCCTAAAGGACAGGTCCTTCCAAGTCTTTGAGGGAACTGCCACTTCCAAGGGGTGGCCTCTTAGCTGTGGGATCCCTCAGGGTTTGTCCCTAAGCCCCACGCTTTTTAACACCTATATGGACCCTCTGGCAGGAATAGTCCTCCCATTCAGCGTTAAAATCATCACCTACACAGATGATACCCAATTGGTGGTGGCACTCAACCACCCTGAGGGATCATCTGGAGCTCTTGGGGCCTGCCTAGAGGCCGTAGCTGAATGGATGGACCGCATCCACCTTAAATTGAACGGGGACAAGACCGAACTGATGTTTCTTGGAAAATTTCCATCTCCCACCTCTACTTCCATCTGGCCAACCTGCCTTGGCCCCATGCCTATCCCTAAACAGCAGATCAAGAGTTTGGGCATCTGGCTCGACAGCTCCCTTGGCTTCAACCAGCAAGCCTCTAAGCAGTCGGCCACTTGCTTTGGGCTACAAGCTATTCAGAACTGTGCCGCTCGCCTTTTGCTCCAGATTCCCCGTAGACAATCTGCAAAACCCCCCTTAAGTCACCTCCACTGGCTTCCTATTCATTCCAGGATACAGTTCAAGGCCATGTGCATAGCCCACAAAGCCATTTGGAAATCAGGCCCAGGAATTATTCAGTCCCTGATCACCCCCTACCTACCCCCGAGGAATCTACGCTACAGCTCAGCGTTCCGGGCAACACCCGTGAAAGTTTGCAGATCGAGGTGGGGTGGACGTTCTTTTTCCTTGAATGCCTCCAACCTCTAGCACTCCCTCCCCCTCACCCTTCGAGGAGAACCCAATCTGATAGCATTCCGCAAACCTCTCAAAACTTATCTTTTCACTATTTCACACTAGCACCAGATGCACCTCTGTCTCTCCGCTCCACAAGCGCTAGGAGGCCTCCGGGTAGCTAGCGCTATACAAATGCAAATTCATTCACTTCTACGTTTTCTGCTTCCCCTCCTACTTCGAGAGCGGCTTCCCTTTTCTGTGTCAACAACTGGAAGTTACTTCCAATGGTGTCTTTTGAGGAATTACCTACTTCACTGTCCCCACCGCTTGCTGGTATTGCTGATATTGAAGTAGACTTCTCAAGGGGATTACCCACGTTTCCCTGCCCTACTGGTCTTCCCTGAGTCTTACTCCCCAGGGTTTCTTTTCCCACCCCCATTGGGGTAAGAAGCAAGGTTGAGTGGGACATGACCTTATAGAAGGTTTTAAGGGAGGGAGTAACTCTGACCTGGGAGGGCGATATTTTCTTCCCCCTGCCTCGGGGAGTCTTCCCTGACTGTTTGACCAACTTTGCAGATTTTAAAGTTGTGTGCTGCACTACTTTTTTGGTAGTTTGGGCCTCTGTTACTGCAGGAGTGAACAGTTCCAAACTCACTCCGGGTTTTCCCACAGTCCGTGCGCGCAACGTGTATCTAGAAACTCTCTCAGGTAGGGCGTTGTTTTTATCCAGTGGCCCTTGCACTCCTCCATACAGACCTCCCCCTACACAAACGTAGCCCAGGCCCTTTAAATCACTGACCTTCAGCTTCTGTTTCAATACTGCGTTCGGATGAGTGCCCCCTCTCCCATCCGATAAACTCTTCAACCTCTATACCTCCAAAATCCTGCCATCTTGCAAGTCGGAGTTGCTATTCTCCCCATTCACTGACCAATTTGTGCTGCCTCTGCGTGCGAATACAAGAACCACCCACACACGCCTCAGGTCAGCTGCTGCTCTGCTCCACGTTGAAGCAGCGCCCCAGGCAGCCGACATTCCCCAGGGCCTCCATGCCACACCAGGGGGAATGGAAACAACCGGATAGACCCTCAACAGGCTTCACAACTTCAGCAGGCTTCAGGCTCCGAACCGGGATTTCCTCAAGCAAGGTACGAGGCACGTTCTAGGGGGGGGGGGATTAGCACTCAGTACGGATTTTCTTGGTCAATACGCTTTCTCCTCACTCCGCCGTTTACCTCGTGGCCGCCATGTTCCCCCCTCGTGGCCACCATGGTCCCCAACACGTTTTTGATCAAAATTATTGAATTGCTTCATGAATTTGATAATATTTTCTCTTTTTGTCATGAGTGTTTTGGATATATTTGGTTTATTACTTTTTTCTGCTAATATTTATTGATATTGTACTGTTTTACATTTTTGTGAAATTGAAATGAATTACATGAATGAACTATATATACAAAAAATAAATATATACACAAATATTATACAACAATGTGTGATGAATATCAATAAAATCATAAATATATTTTTCTTAACTATTTTGCAGTCTTGATCTTTGTTAGGAGTTTGTTAGGAGTCCTAACTTTACTACTACTAAATTGAGAAATATCCTAATTTTAAGACTTTCGGTATTCACAGAAGGCATTTAGGAGTCCTAAAGTTAGGACTACTAACTTCTGTGAATACCGAAATGAATAAGTGCCTCTGTGAATACTGAAATGAGTAAGTGCATTCTGTGAATACTGAAATGAGTAAGTGCATTCTGTGAATATCAAAATAGTAGTAAGTTTAGGATTGAGTCTTAAGTTCATTCTGTGAATCGGGCCCAATATATTCTAAATTGATATACTTTTCTGGAATTTGCAAAGTTATGTGTGAAAGCAACCAAATCACCTCTTGTCCAAGAGATATGTACTAAATATCCTCCATGTACATTTCTTAAAGGAAACTCTGTCACCGTACTCGTCCCCACCTCTGAATCAATTACTACACTTTTTCACGCCATCACTTCATTGTTCTTCATCTTTTTCTTATTCACCTTTCCATTTTTTTATTTCTTTAAGTATTTATTTAAATCTCTTCAGTTTTGTGTTTTCTCAATCTGACCTTTAATATGGGCTCCTAATGTAATAAGATCCATCTCCTTCATTTCCTCATGTTTTAAATCCATTTTGTAATTTCGATTGACATTCTTTATTTTACTTATATCAAAGTCTGATTCATCAGCATATTCTGCTAATTTATCATGCACTTCTTTGGTGTACCTAGCTGCTTCTTTGATCAAATACCTCATATCATCAGCATTCTGTTACAATCCATATTATTCTGAAGCAACTTTCAAAATTCTGTGCCAAGCATTGCCATTGTAGTTGGGACTTCTGCCGAGTTACTTGGTACAACTTCAGTAGGACCTTGTACTGCTGCCATATATCCCCTTCCGCCAACTCCAACAGCAGTCTGAGTCAGTTTGGCTGGTCTATCTTTGTAAGGAGGAGTTCTTGAAATCAGTACCTCATTAAATAATTTCTCATCATCCTCTTATTCCTCATTCTCTTTCAATTTTATCTGTCATGTCCTGACTCTGTCACTATAGCAGGAAATGTATTAACGTTTTCCATTCTGTCTATTCTCAATGCTTTCTCTTCACCATCCACTCTGGACTCTAACCAGCCCCTGAAGTACTTCTTAAATGGTCTATTGTTTCTTTTTCCTTCTCTGTTGCTACGTGATAACATTTATTGAGTGATTTGCACTGTGTAGTCCTTGTCACTGGTTTCATATTGTGACTGGTCCGTCTCAAAAAGTCTAAATCCTCAAAGTTATAAGTGCCTATCAAAGAAAATTGCAGTTTTTTATTATGTGCTGTATGTTTATTACATGGTGGAATTCAGACACACGTATAATACATGACCTCTCCCACCATTTCAAATCCTGGTGTGCTTTTTTTCAGCGTTTTCTGATCCTCCTTAGGATTATCCTCTATCTCTTGGGATTTAAATTTGTCAATACTCCATCCTTAATTCCTCTTACACAAACTCAAAATCTAAAATGTTTAAACACCTCTAAAAATGAGCTTAGCAAGTAACAAACAATTGCAGGGCAGCTCTGTCAAAGGTCACCCAATTCTTGCGCAACTACAGTGACAAACAACAAATCAGTTCACAGCTAGAGATGACATCACACCAATACCAGTGCAGCTCCTTGACTGAACAGCGGATCACTGTGCGATTTCTTTGTGAACTGGAAATCAACTGCAGAACCACAATAAATATTTAGAAGTCAATAAATCCCTAGGCTGTGTACCTTAGAAAGGAAAATAAGTCAGAATTTCATGAGTTAAAACACTCAACAGTAAAAACTTGATTTCAATGAACAAAAAATTAGTACCAGGAAACAAGGTTGAATCTCAAACATTATACATAGTTCTTTCTAGGCAAACTTCTGAGCAGTAGAATTCTACCTGAAATTACTGTCCTAATACCCCGTGCACTCAGGGCAAGCAGAGTAACCCAAGTTAATCTCTCGATCATGGAAATGAAAATTTGTGAATACAGTACCATACCAATGTGCAGGAGACACCTCCCTCTACACACCACAAGACAGACAAGGTAATAATAATATTATTGTCTCAATATCCTCGATTAATGTTGAAATTCGGTAACCAACTCAATTCTCTCCTGTAAAAAAAAAATATATCAAATGGGTTCAGCAGTAAGAACAGTACATTATAAACATAATATTTACTGCACCAAGTGGAACCCCAATCATCATCACATAACCAAACAGCTGACACAAAAACTGAAATCCATCATTACAAATCAAACAGACTCATGCTTTCAAATTCTACTCATTCATACTTACACTCTAGTTCAATATTCAGAACCACATAGTAATACCACATGTTACCCCACAGGAGCATCTCACATCGGGAAATTGGCAAAGCTCCAAAACTCTTTTCTCCTTCATTTCAAGCACTTTAGGGTGAAAGAATCTTGCCAGAATCCCTTAAAGTGAAGGTGCTTTAATGCTAATGACCCTTGCTACCACCTTTGTGGGAGCTATACCCCAATAATTTCCCTGAACCTCATATTTGTTCACCTTGATTTTTACCAAAATACTTGCTTCCAGATTCTCCAGTTGATCTAGCATTTAGAGACTACACTCATAAACAGGAAAACATAATTTTTTTAATTTGTTTTTTGTATTATGCCAACGTAAATAGTAATACAAAAGACATCACATCGAGTGGAGCAACCCCCACCCACCCCCCACCCCCCAAGAGGAAGAAAAACTACGTGTAAGTGAAAATAAAGGCACAGCAGAAGAAAAAGGAAGAAAAGAAATAATTGTCAAGCAACATTCTGAGGTCCCAAGGATGAGATGGTATAGTGCTAATGAAGGACAGGAGTCAGCCAAAGGAAGGAGTCAAGATTCAACAGCGAGAAAAAAATCAACATTAGGAGGCAAAAAGCTAAATAAAAATTAACCTGACTGCTCCAGCCAGGAAGTAAGATTGTCCCACACATCCAGGCCCTTTTTCCATCCCTTGCATCCCTTTTTGACATAAACAGCTATTTCTAAGTGATAAGTAGCAACGAGTCTAGCAAGCCATTGAGAAAATGAAGGGGGCTCTGGATTGAGCCAAGCAGTGGCCACACAAATCCTCCAAACCGCCATCGCGATAAAAGTTAATCCCTCTCGTTTCACCCTCTGAGTTTCTGACTGTGTGCCCAGCATAACAATAGTGGGATTTAAAGTTATGGGCTGGGTGGTAACTTCCCTTAGGAATCCCTGTATGCAGTTTAGTGTAGAAGAGAGCTTTAAACACGTAGCAAATATATGAATAGAATTGGCCCCAAATTCAAAGCATCTAGGACAAAGAGTGCCTTGGCCAGCCCCCCATTTTGAAATCTTACTAGGAGTGAGATATAAGAAAAAAATGGTTTCAAAGTGTTGAGCCTGTAGTTTGGCTGATAGTAGAATGTTTTGCGACAAAGTGAGTGAGTTAAAAAAACCTCTACTGTGGGAGGCTAGTTTATTGTGCCATTTGCCTGCTATGGTTTGTAGATCATCCGGTGTCTGCCTATTTATGATGTTGTATAACAGTCCAATTCGAGGGATAAAGGGATTACGCAGTGTGTTAAGGAGATCTACTTCCATAAATCCTGTGGGACCCCCAACCTTCCTGGAGAGAAAATCATGAATGGAGAGATATTTAAAGCATCTTCATTCTTGAGGCTAAATTTGGCTGATAGATCAGTGAAGGGTATGACTCCCTCACAGGTAATGATATCTCCCAGTTTCAAAATGCCGACCTTGTGCCAGTCCGAAAAATAAGCCCTTCCAAAGATAGCAGGAAGGTTGTCATTATTAAAAGTGGGAGAATAATGGTTAAATCTACCCAGACCAAAAATTCTGCGAATACTGCGAAAGACTTTAAAAGAGTTTGATAATGTCTTGAATCTTATTCTTTTATAGTATCCGAAAGAAGTCTCTCAGAGTGGACAGCCCCAGCGCTGTTCACCCAGCAAGAGTTGGAACGGTGAGGCAATCCCAGGTATATGGGGAAAAGGTGACTCTCTTACCAGGTCGGAGCTGTACTGTAGGACCGAGGCCCAGTAATAAAGCATAATGTTAGGAAAGGACCAGCCTCCTCGCTCTTTAGGAAGACATAGTTGCCTTAGTGCTCTCCTGGGTTGGGAGTATGCCCAGATAAACTGTGTGAATATTTGTTGAAATTTCAACAAATTTCCTTTGCTAAATTCCAGGGGTATTGTGCGGAAAAAATAGAGGAGTTTAGGAAAGTTTGTCATTTTTATGACATTGCATCTGCCGACCAGAGTTAAGTGTAGATTGTTGATTTGTTTCAATGCCTTCCTGGTATGCATGGCGAGTGGAGCTAAGTTATCTGTAACGATCAAGTCCAGGTTTGAGGAGATGTAGACTCCTAGATATTTGGCCTTAGGGACCACCCTGTAGTCGGCCCAGGTAATTTGGCTATTTGTTATTATTTGTATTTTGTTTTGGTTCAGAGCATAGCCAGAGAGCCTTCCAAATTTTAGCGCCTCAGTTTCTAGAGCCGCTATGGCGTTTGAGGGATCAGGCGAAGTAATGGTTAGATCATCAGCGTAGGCCATGATTTTAATATTGCTGCCTTGAAAGCTAACCGCGGGGATATCAAGGTTTCTTTCGATCTGTTTGATGAAGGGGTCCAAATAGAGGGCAAACATCAGAGGGGAGCAAGTGCAACCCTGCCCAGTGCCCCGTGAGATATTGAATTGCCCAGTTAGTAGTCCATTAATGGAAACACAGGCCGTTGGGTTCATGTAAAGAGCTTGTACCGCCTGTATGAGTTTTGGCCCAAAGCCCATCCTACTCAAGACAGCCCACAGAAATCGCCAGGAGACCCGATCAAGGGCTTTTTCAGCGTCCAAGAGTGTTAATGGCATCGGGTCTCCGGCAGGCTGTGCTGCGTCGAACAGGGTGATGGCTCGCCTAATGTGTTCTGTTGTGCCTTTTCCCGGGATGAACCCGTGTTGTCATTCTGACACTAAAGATTCGACCACGGAGGAAATTATGTTTGCTAGTATTTTAGAAAAGATCTTTGAGTCACAGTTAATAAGTGTGATAGGCCTGTAGGAGCTCATATCCAATGGGGATTTGTCCTTTTTTGGAAATATTGCAATTCTGGCCTTGGACCAGGAGGCAGGGGGCGAGGCCCCATTAAAAATAGAGATTACCACTCCTGTAAAAATTGCTTTAATTTGGGGGGGCAAAGATTTTATAAAACTCTACTGGAATGACATCCAGACCGGCGGCTTTACCGTCGGGGAGTTTGTTGAGGGATTCCAGTATCTCCTCCCAAGTAGGGGTTAGGTCCAGTATATCACTGCTGTCAGAGGTTAGCATTTTAAGGTCAGCCTCACTAAGGTAGCAAGCGATCTCTCTCTCGAGTGTAACATTCGGACCATGATTCTCCTCAGTATATAGTTTAAAGTAGAAGTCCTGAAATCCCTTACGTATGAGATCAATGTCATTGGTCTTACTTCCCGATGGGAGTTTGATTGTATGTATCTCGCTACTGGAGACCTGTTGCCTGGTCCTAACAGCCAAGTGGTGCCCAATGCTGTCACTGCACTCATAATTTTTCTCACGTGAACTTGCCCACTTTGCAGTGGTTTTCTCCGCAAAGACTGCCCCAATTTCTGCTCTAACCAAAACTACTTCCTTGCCCTGTCTAGATGAAATGGACTAATTTAGTTTCGGCTGCTTTTAGCTTCCCTTGTAGGTTACTTATTAGGAGCTTCTCTTTTTATTTTTACAGATTGAGAACCCGAGAGTCTCACCCCTGTTCCCTGCTTTTAACGTGTCCCAAACAGTCATTAGGGAAGCCGAACCAATGTTTATTTCTAAAAATTCCTGTATCCATCCTTGCATGTGTGTTCGATATGTCCGATCTTGTAAAAAAGCTTTCTCAAAGCTCCAGGTGGAGGCCTCCCTGTATTTGCCCAGCCCCCTGATATTAAGAATTAGAGGATTATGGTCAGATATAAAACGTGGAGCTAGTTCGATAGTGCGAAAATTAATAAGTGAAGATGAAAGAAAAAAGCAATCTAACCTAACAAGGGTATGATGTGGGGCAGAAAAAAATGTATAGCCAGGCTGGGAAGATTTAAGTCTGGCCCAGGAGTCTCTTAATCTGTGTGTCTGTGCAAGGTTGACCAGGGCCTGAAAAACCAAGGGCTTCCTGCCCTTATACTTCCAGTTGCTATCAGTTTCCCAGTTGCAGGGCAGATGTAAATTAAGATCGCCCAAAGAACGATAGGGGTGGGCCAATGCACTAAATCACTTGAAACCAGGTTAATAACTCCCGGATCGTCCGTGTTGCTTCCGTAGATTGACCAAAGGGTAAAAGGGGGGCTATTAGCAAGGTGGCACTCGGTTATAACCCATCTACCCAGAGAGTCAGATTTGACCCGGAGGGTATTAAGAGAGTCTTTTCTTGGCTAAAATACCAACCCCCCTAGTTTTAGAGCCCTGAGTGGTAGCCCCCAAAACTTTGAGCCCCAAAGTGTCTAGTAGGTGCTTCTGGGAGCCTTCAATATGGGTTTCCTACAGGCAGTTGTTGTCTCCCCCCCAAGGATCGAAGCCCCAAAGCCACACTCTGTCTTTTTGAGTGATCATTAAGCCCACAGAGACGATTCTTAATGTTTCTAGCTTAGCCATTTATAAAAACAAAGAAAAAGGAAAATGTAGCGAGTAGATAGACTCCTACAATCCTGTCCAATGCCAAGGTGAATACTTTCTATGTGCTTGTGTGTGAAAAAAACAGATATATGAGTTGTTAAATTTTCTGTGCCAGTCTTTTCTATGAAAGTGTTTAACCCGTCCCCCCCTCCCACCACTTCTTCGAGCAATCAGGTAAGACCTGAATAATGGCAATCATCATGAGTCCGGACTGCCTGCCATGCCAGAAAAAGAAAAAAAAACATATTATACTTTCCGTACGGCCAGTAATCCTTGTGCATCATTAAACATAGAATAGAAGAGAGAGAGATAAAGAGGGAAGCAGAGCAGCAAAAAAAAAAAAAAGAGGTAGAAAACAATGTCAGGCAATGTCAGGAAGCATCCGGCTCTGTCTGACGATGCCGTCAGCAAGAAGTTCATCTATTGCTTCTTTTAGATTTCAGCTCCTCAAGGTACTCCCCAGTTTTTATCCCGGAGATAAAGACTTTGGTGGCCCTATTGATGATTACTTTGAGCCTAGCGGGAATTATGAGATAAACTTCCGCTCCCTGCTGCTGGAAAGGTGAGGTTAATTGTCTCAACCGCCATCTGCGTTCGACTGTCTGATGACAGAAGTCTGGTTTGGCAAAGAATGTTATCCCATTGGCACCTTTCTTAGAGTTAAAGCGAGCCTGGTCATATATCATCTGTCTAAGGAGGAAATTTCCGAAGTAGACGAGGAATGCCCTTTGTTGTCCTCCTGTCGAATTACCGCTGCTGTGCTGTCGCTTTTGATGGAAGGGAAAACGGTGCGCCCTCTGTATTTCATGATACCAGTCCCAGCCCGGGGGATCTGGAAAGGAGTCTTGTAGCAGTTTGACAATGAAGCGTCTTGGAACGTCACCCTCCTTCCCCTTGGGAATGCCAAGCAGGAGTAGATTATTCAGACACTGGCAGTTTTCTTGTTCCTCCATTTTAGACATCAAGTCGATCAAGCAAGCTGTATTAGACTCCCCCTGCTGCTTAGTGGCCAAGGATTCTGATTCTAGGTGTTCAGTTCGAGCTTCCACCATGGTGACCTGGTCACTGATGTCGGTGCAGGTTTTATTAAATCGCCTTAGGCCACCCTGCAGCTTCTTGGCAGCATTCTTGGCGACACGGTTGTCAGCCTGTACCTCTTCGTGAAATTCCTTGATGGAGGCTAGTATGGAAGCTAAAGTGGGTTCGAAGGTGTCCGCCTGTGGACTCTTTGTGCTCCCCAACTGGGTTGAGTTAAGATCATCTTCGTCAATGGGATATGACATCTGAGAATCGGAGTAGTATCATTTCAGCTGGCTGCAACGCTTACTTTGCTTATGGGTTTTTTAGGGCGTTGGACAGTACCTGTGTCCTTGTGTGATACCTCGCTATCACCTTCGCTGGCATCCTCAGAACCTCCCTCATTGGATGAGGTAGGTGTGCTGTCTGACACTGAATAGAAGTGTTCCAGCCCTGTCTCAGTAGTCCAGGGAATCTGCGATCCTGTGGGCACACCTAGGTTCTGAATAACATTGTTCGTGCCTCATGCCTGTTGCTCTGGAGTAATAAGCGAGGTCCCAGGTCTAGGGTCGCTGCGTCCATTGTCAGGTGCCTGAGGTTGCAGTGCAGGGAGAGTCTGAGATGGAATGGCATTAATCGGCGGTAGGGCCGGGCCTGGAAACACAAGTCTTGACCTCCTACGGGCTCAACAAAATTTTCGCAGAGTTAAACAGAGCAAATTATTGAATGTGTGAAAAACTAAGTTATAGAGCAAAAATTGGATTTTAAAACAGAACTGTCAAAATACAGTACAGAGGAAAATGGGGAACAACCTTTACGATGCAACTTTTACAACGCAGTGCCTTTACAACGCGGTATTTACAACGAAAACCATTACAACGCATTACGCTGGGGGGCGCTCTAGGATAGGGAATAAGTTTAATTTACTATCCAACACCTTCCCTAGTGTCCACGGGGACTGGTGTTGGAATAGTAAATTAAACTTTTCACTATCCAGCACCCCAAAGCACTATGTGTTGTAAAGGTTTTCGTTGTAAATACCGCGCTGTAAAGGCATGCGTGGTAAAAGTATGCGTTGTAACGTCATACATCCGAAGAAAATGCATGATATGACATAACAGCTCAAATGAAGAAATATAATTAATACAAATCCGTAAAACTCTTTAATCAAGCAGATTCTAAGCAAGAATTTTAGTGTCTAACTTGTAAGAATCACAGACACATCCCATAAAGAATCGACATCAAATGGACATAGAAAATAAAGCTTCCAGTGACAGCAGTGCTGAAAACAGCTGTATAATCACAAAAAAAGAGATCAACACGAACAGCTAAAACCCAAGAGTTTGTGTACACAAATCACACTTTCTGTTAACAGATTCTGCAAATTCAACATAGCATGATCATGGTTAGGGTGGCATTGGCCTAATTTTCTACTATTTTATCAATAATCATTTCTTGTGGTAATAGAAATATTCCATCTTCTCTCTAAGCAACTGCCCTAAAGAGATGATCAAGCCAAAATTAAACAACCCTCTAACCTTGGCTCATATAATTTTCACATCCACACTAACACTTCCAGCGGCAATCCTTGAAAGTTTTACTTTGGGTACACGATGGAAGCTACACTCACAGTACATGCTTGTTAAGAGCATTGTACATCCCTAGCACATTGACTATATTCATATGGTGCTCCACGAAGACAAAGGGAGAGAAGACTTGTAGTTGGACATTGATTGGGAGGGGGAAAATGCCAGGAGCAAGTAAAACAGAACACCAGAAACTACATCCGTATTTAAAATAATGGCATCTTGCATGAAAATGTGGTATATCTATTTATCTCATTTATTACTCTTCTACATGACTTAGGTAACTCATTTCTGATGCAACATCATTAATTCATAGTTTACAACTCTATGCGTCATTAAAAATAGTAATTATGAAAATAATTTACAGACAGAACTATGCACATTTTGGAAAATGGTACAGTTGTATGGGCTTTCCCATACATCCATTCATGTATTTTGACCCAAAAAACGATTTACAAAGACTTGTAAATCTAGGTTGGATGTATGACGGTACGACACGTACCATCACAACGCATCCCTTTACACCGCGTCCCTTACAACGTAAGTCGTTACCACGAATTGCGTTGGGGGCGCGGATTTCGAATAGTATAATTTACTATTCTAACACCAGTCCCCGTGGACACTAGGGAAGGTGTTGGGATAGTAAATTTACTATTTTTAATCCTTTAGCACCCTCCAGCGCAAGTCGTGGTAACGACTTGCGTTGTAAGGGACGCGCTGTAAAGGCCACACGGAGTAAAATCCGCGTGGTAAAGGATGTTTCCCCCTGGGTTTGCACCAAAATGGTGCACCTACCCAAAACAGGTGTAACGAGGAGAAATATATTTGTCCTTGTTACTTCCTCTTTCCATGTGTACTACATTATGCAGCACACATGATAAGTAGAATATGCCTCTAGGGATTGCTTCTGTACAGGAATATGTCCCTATCTGCACAACACCAAACCAGCCCGTAATGCAGGCATGCTTGCTCTGTTGTTCAAGGGTGCTTGTGTTAAAGCTAAACAGTACCCAATGCACTAGTGCAAAGAGAGAGCAAAAATGCTCCTCACCTTTAAAAATGTGGAGCATTTCTACTCTCTTACTTTTACGCAATGCAGCGCAACATGTTTCCTTGCTGGGCTGTGGGATGTGGGATGTGAAATATTAATAACTGTACCCCATAGTCTGTGGGATGTGAAATATTAATAACTGTACCCCATAGTCTTTGTTGCTCGAGTCAAATCTGGCTCTCCTAATGATTGCTGTCCCCCCTCTGTCTTTCGCGACATCTGCCTGTCCATGCCGGACTGCATCTTGCCTTTATTAAACGCCTCATTAGAGGCAGGAGTAGTACCTAATTCCTTCAAGGAGGCTGTCCTTGTGCCCTTACTAAAGAAGCCTGGAGCTGACCCGGACGATCTCGCCAACTATCGGCCTATCTCCCTCTTGCCCTACCTTTCCAAACTCTTGGAGGCACATGTTACTAGCTGCCTATCTGAATTCATCGAGCGTTCCAACTTTCTCGAACCTAATCAGGCTGGGTTCAGACCAGCCCATTCCACCGAGGCTGTGATCTTGGCAGTCATGGATACGCTTAGGGCTAATGCCGATAAAGGGACATCACAGGCGCTCGTTTTATTGGATCTGTCGGCTGCGTTCGACACGGTGGACCACAACATCCTTATCCACCGTGCCGAGCAAGCCGGCATCCGAGGCCTGGCCTCTGCTTGGCTCAAATCCTTCCTGTCGGGCAGAATGCAGGCGGTCCGGCTTGGTCCCTTCACAGCCGCACAGGTCCCATCCATCTGCGGAGTGCCTCAGGGATCGTCCCTGTCCCCTCTGCTTTTTAATCTCTATCTTCAGCCGCTCATTTTTTCCTTGAAGAGGTGGAATATCACCGTATTCAACTATGCAGACGATCTGCAAATCATTTTCCCGCTTAACACCCCCAATGCAGCCCTCGATTGTCAAGCAGTGATGCTACACATCCAACATTGGATGAACTCCCACCAGCTTAAATTGAACCCGGGGAAGACTGAGTTAATCCTTCCAGGAAACAGTCTCACTCACTGGGGCCCACAGTTCTGGCCAACTGAGCTCGGCTCCCCGCCCGTCCCGGCTAAGTCAGCAAAGAGCCTCGGGGTCATAATTGACTCGGAGCTCTCTCTTAAGCCTCAGGTTGGCGCGGTTGTGTCCTCATGTATGTTCCAGCTCAGAAAAATCAGGAAAGTTTCCCATCTCCTGACACCAGAGGCCCTGATACAAGTCCTGATTGCCCTGGTGCTCTCCCGCCTGGATTTTTCAAACTCCCTGTACTACGGCCTACCTAAATTCCTCCTTAATAGGCTCCAGATTGTACTGAATCAAGCAGCAAGGCTGGCCTATAAAACCCCGAAGTGCCAATCCGCGAGACCACTGCTTCACAGACTCCACTGGTTGCCGGTGGAGCAGAGGACTGCATTTAAAATCGGCTGCCTGACCTTCAAAGCTGTGTTCGGGACTTCCCCTGCCTTTCTCAAATCACTGGTCATTCGTTACCGTCCGGTACGCAATCTTCGTTCCTCCCATCGCCTTTTGCTAGCTGTCCCTGCTACCAAACTAAAAAAAAAACGGCGGTCGCAGATTTGCCTACCTTGCCCCCGCCTTCTGGAACCAGTTGCCTCTCCTTTTTAAATCTGCCAATTCCCTTCTGGCTTTCAGAAAACTCCTGAAAACTCACCTCTTCACACAGACTGGCTAGACCCCCGTCTCTTCATCTCATTGGCACTCAGCCAGCGCCAGGAAACCTTTCGGTGTCAGTGCGCTATACAAGAATCCCCTAAGATAAGATAAGATAAGATAAGATTTGTTAGAGTTCAAAATCCTCCAGTGGGGCAAGCTGAAAGCTGTATTAGACAAGGTTGCATCAAACTTTGGCACCTCTGCATTGACATCCAGCTGACACTCCAGAAAATGGGGAAGTTAAAAA
Organism: Lissotriton vulgaris; assembly: GCF_964263255.1. Lineage (NCBI taxonomy): Eukaryota > Metazoa > Chordata > Amphibia > Caudata > Salamandridae > Lissotriton > Lissotriton vulgaris. The sequence continues at coordinate 1,034,358,105 of NC_141697.1, forward strand.
ATGTCCCAACTTTTCAGTGTCAGGAGCAGCTGCTCTTGGTCATACCTAAGAGGCCCTGAGCCACAGGGAGAGCCATCCTGCAGAGGTCACGAGCAGGGTCAAATCAGATTCCAGTTACTACTGGTGAGCTGGTCACATCAGAAAAACTGACCCTTGGAGTCCACTTCTTAGTCCTGAGTACAAGTAGGAGCAGGTCCAACCCTTCAGGTTTCTCATACATGCCTCAAACAGCAGGTCCAGTCCTATTCGGTTGTTCCACAGGCCTAGGTAGTGCTATGAAGAGCTGTGGGTGAGGTGCCAGCAATCTAGGGTTTACTAGCCAGTGGGGGGGTGGGGGGTAGACTTCTAGACACTCCCTCACCAATGAGGGACAACACTTCCCACTTTTGAAGCACATCCTGTTTGCCTTACTGCAAACTACCCCACAATGCACTGCTTCGAGACAAATACAACATGGGAGAATCTTTCTGCGTGTGAAGGAAAAGCGTAGGCCAGCCAGCGGTGTGTTTAGGTAAATGAGCTGTCATCTCCTCTTCAGCTTCTTAAAAATGGCTTTTGGATCAGCTTCCCCTCTCACTGGGACGGTGCCAAGCTGGCTACAAAGGGCTCACAGAACAAAAGGCTTCTCTACCCAGTTATTCCTTTACAATCATCTATGAATGGGCAGGTCTCACTCTGACCCCTTTCAAAGTATTTATGTTTTTGGATCCTCCCCAGTTGTCCTTCATGAGCTTATATTGTTCACAAATCTGGAGTCGTTTTCATACCTCCTAAAGGGTAAGCACTGGTAGGCCTGAAAATGGCCGTTAGCCTACTGCACGCTAGAGCTGGCCAAGGTGTAACTTTTTAAAAGTCACTTTTTCCAAATATTTATTACAAACCAGACTTTACCAATAAATTGGGTTTCTAATAAACAGTAAATGTGGTCTTTGAATTATTCATATAGCTTTTCCTAAACATGAGATAGCAGGATTTAGACTTTTATGTAAACTCAAGTTTTTCTCACAGAACAGCTAGAGTCCTTTAAAGTGAAAAACGCTTTTAGGGGCTAGTCTCTGTAGGTATGTGCAACATTAAATTCTGATGTATCACTTTTAAATGCAAGGCACCTTACCCTGTGTGCTACAAGGTGTATGTGGGGGTGGAATTTAATATTTAAATGTCTAGTTCTTTGCTGCCAAAAAGGGCCTGCTTGGGTCAGGTGACGCAGTTAGGCCTGACACCATGCTTTCTTTATCAGTATAGTGGATGGCACACTAAGCGATGAATTCCACAGGCGATATTTCATTTTCAATGCCAGGAGTGTATTTTCCTGCTCCATATACTATGGCTTCACTAAATACATAACTTGGGGATTAGCTAATTTTACCATTATTTAGGGGTCAGAGCACACAGACTGGGGCCTAGACAGCAGAGCCACAGTGCACAGTTCAAAAACCAGGATTACCAGTCAGCAACTTATTCGGGTGACCAATCCAAAAAGAGATACTTTCTCATACACAATAAAAACTATTTTTGAGGGTGAGAGCATCTGATTACATCTTCAACATAGATATGTACCTGCACAATTTTTTCCCATTTGCACAATACCTCAACTCTGATTTTCATGCAGCATTAGGTTGTATGAATGCCAGTTGATCTGGGCCAGATATGCATTGGCTTCAGGCATTTCTTTCAGACTTTCACTTTCATGTGTCTTTACTAGTTAGTAACATTTGGTGCACTAATTTGCCCCTGCTGCCTTCCATTGCCAGCCTCAAAATACCAACATGATTTACGAGTCAAGCAGTAAAAGGATACACCATCAAAATTATTATTATTATTAGATGGCTGTCTTTTGCACAGTACATACATTGTGGGGCCTCTCTGACTCCCACAGGAGGTGTGTTGTTGTTTTCGCAGACAACCTTTCCATGGGAAGATAACCACAATGGGGCGCAAGAGCGGCACATCTCTTCAGTAAGATTTATCAAGCCACGCAAGTACACCTTGCGCGGCTTGATGAATCTAGAGTAACGCAACGCAGCGCAATTGCTGCTTTGCTTTACTCTGCCCAAAAAGGCATTCCATGGGTGAAATGTGGGTGTTCTCATGCACCCACCCAAGGATTTTGGTGCATTCCATGTCTGCAATTACTGTTAGACCTGTGAATGTGTCAAAAATGCTATGCCTCCTCAGGTGAGGCATAACGAGTAGAAATATCTGCATTTCTCCTCGTTTTTCCTCTTTTTATATGTGCTGCAGCACGCATAGAACAAGCATTTGCAATGCAATAGGTCTCGCATTAGGAAAGTTTGAGCTATTGGTATTGTAAATGACACATTTTTTATTTATGTTTTGTTTTTGAAAGTAGCGAAATTAATAGCTTTGTCATTTACAATGCCAATAGTTATAACTTTCGAAAATGTGACACCTATAGCATTTGTAATGCAATATGTGTTGTATTTACGTGAAACATATGAGCTCCAGATACCTATCTAGCTCTGGTACACATCGGCAGAGATTTTATCGAGCCTGGGGCTTTATTTAAAACAATTCCCCATATATACCATGGCATATTTCCTGCGCTGTGATCAGCAGGTCGTCGGGCTCTTCTGTGTAGTGCCGGCTTTGAATCCTCCACCTTTATGCTTTGTACGCCCTCCCCTGTATCTTCATAGAAGTGTCTTGACCCCTCACTGCCCCGTGGAAAAGTTTAACAATTCTCAGAATTCCAAGACCCAATTTGCCATGTTTTCCTTTGTTTGAATAACTGGGACGTTTACCATGTTGGATCTTCTTTATCTCAATGTTCATGTGAAGAAGATACATTTGGTATCTAGCACTTCCTGTGTCAATATATATATATTTTTTTCTTAAAGTCTCAAATAGTGGGCGGAGCAATCTAAAATCGTGCGTCCATTTCAGTAGACCTACATTTAATCATATGCACAAGATGGGATGGAGTTAGGAGTCTCTATAACAGATCGAAGGGATCTATGTGTGAGAACATTGAGGTTTTTTTTTAAATATGGCTCCATATTTGGCGAAACTTAACCTAAAATTGCCTGAAGATGCCGGTCGGTGCGCCTTTATCCAGTACATGTGAATCAAATTTAGTGTAAAACGTGATTTAATCACTATTTTAGGAGCTGAAAATGTACTTGCAGAAAACGGCTTTTCTGCATTCTTGGGAAAAAACAATAACTTTTCGGGGGGCGGGATACAGTTGCCTCCCCGATATTGGAGTAAATTCCAAATGCCTGTTTTATGCTCCTGTCATTTGCAGTGTTTGTGATATGAGTAATCTTATGGATTGTTACAACGTTATTGTCTACAGTTGTGAAAAAATAACAGCAGATTCACGCTGGGGATATTTAAAGCTCGTGCAAACATAATTTTGCTATAGTCCCCTCTTACCCTATGGATAGGCCGCTCCTACGATGTGCTATATTCAGATCAGCGAACGTGATGTATACAACCCACTCCTCATGTAGCTGCACTCACGCGTTACTCTGCGAGCTCCGCCCGGCTCATGCTGCAGAAAGGCAGTTTGTTTCCCTACAGGAAATGACCTTGCAACGTGTACTCTGCCCCTCTCCTGACAGGAATCGGGCTATAGGAACTGTTCGAAACTTAAAATACATATTTGCCCTGGGGAGGTCAAACCGCCTTCTCGAAAAACACGGGCGCGTCTTTGTGTTTAGGTTCCCGGTCAAGTAGTCCGCGCCCCCATGCTGGGGGCGTGTTTGCAGTGCATGTGCTTATAGGGGTTGTCACCTGTCCTTGAAACCTTACCAGCCCTGTTTTTCCAGCTATGTCCCTAAAATAGTTTTAGGATGGTGCTTTCCTGGGGTTGGTATACGTGCCTATAAACAGCACAGCAGTGCTTGGTGGCAGGGTCCGGTCCTGCCATTCAGAGTTCCTGGCCTCCAAGAAGTGTGCGTGTGCACAGCCTTATGCGGGATTCCCACACAAGCTCTAAACTCTCCTAATATGCCTGCACAGCGGTGCCCGGAGGCTGCGGTCGGCTCAAGCCTCACTGACTATTTTTATAATGATTGTTTATTTATTATTTTTGTGTTTTTTTTGTTTTGCATGGAGTGGACATAATCACACAGGATGTTGTAGCATTAAGTGTGATGTGTGTTGAGCGGGTAAACGTTTCTGTGTCAGGAAATATAGGCTAGACGAGTAATATAAAACAAACTCACGACCTTAAAAAAAAAAGCTTTAAAGGAGCATTGTACAAGCATATTCAGTTTCGCTTGCACTTTTTTAGGTTTTGGAACTCGCCCACTGATTTTTGAACGGCAGGGAAGGGGAGCACATTTCCCTAAAACAAAAATGTTAAAGGGCGCCGCCGCGCTGCCCGCGGCGACCCGGAAGCTCTTGCCCGGCCGGCCAATCCGCTTGCGGCCGACCGGAAGTCCCGCCTCCCGAGGTCCGCGAGCTGCCGGCGCATGGAGCGCCCTGCCGTCCGGTGTAGCCCGGGTCCCCAGGAGGGGGCCAGGGAGAAGGAGGAGTGTGGCGCCTGTTGCGGGGCTCCTCTGACCTGAGGGAGCCCCGATTCAGATGAGGAGACGCGCCGCGCCGTGAGGAGCCCCGCAAGAAGAGCGCAGTCGGTGAGTGGGGCCCAGGGCTGATGTGAAGTGCGTGCGTGCCTGTGTGTATGCCTGGGGGGGGTGGGGGGAGTGTGTGCGCGCGTGTGTGCGTGTGTGCGCGAGGAAATGTGTGTGCGCATGCGTGACTGTGTGTGATTGAGAGAGAATGCGAGGTAGGGGATAGTGTGCCTGTATGTGTGCCGTATGCCTGCGTGTGCATGCGCGCGCCTGTGTGTGTGTGTGTGTGCATGCAGAGGGGTGGGGGCTGCCTGTGTCTGTGTGTGAGGGCTTTGCACCGCGCATGTGCAGCTACCAGACGCTCGCTCCCGAGGTGAAATCTGACCTCGTCAAAGCGCGCGTCTGGTAGCTGTCCACATTCCTAAATACGGGCCACAAAAGGTCTGAAGCAGACACTCTCAATGCTCACGCATTGAGAGTAGGTCTGCTCGACCTAAAAAGGAGAAGTGCTCAGAGGATTGTTTTTGTGGAGGAAGGTGTCCTTTCCTGCAGAAAAACAAGCCTGCTTACAACGCAAGCACCCTTGCACTATGGTACACATGTGCCTGCATTGGGACGAGGCAACGTATTGTGCGTCAGTGCAGGCAAAAGACAGGAATGCACTGTATTATGTTAAATATGGCACATTCCTGTCCTTTCCCTGTGACTTGCTTCACTGCGTAATATTTTCTTAAATATTTCATAGGATACATTTTTTAAATCTTATCCAAGCCAGCATTAAATATTTTATGTTAAAGAGTGATATATTTCATTTTGTTCAGTGTAGGGACGTTGACCTTTTGCATATCTCCCACCTTTTAGTGTTAACCAGAGTTGAAGGTATAAATAGGTTATCACATATCCTGCAACCAAACTACACATACATTTTCAATCCTGACCAAAATGCAACAGAACGTCACTTCTGTCAACTTTGAAAATCATACGCTCCGTATGTAAGGAGGCCTTCGGGAAATAAAGTTGAATTAATTCGTCCATCTGTTAAATCGGCTGTCAGTTGGCCACCCCAAAGCTATGCTGTTTAAAGATCAGGATCTTTTATTACCTTAGGGCCATCCTGTTTCTTGTATACGAAATTATAGTTAAACTGCGTCAAAAAAACAGAAAGAGCCGGACCCGCGGTGACTGCAGATTAAAAAAAGAGCGAGAACAGTCGGTAGAAGTTTAACATTTCAGAATGCTTTTCTATCAAGCATCTCACTCAGTCACCGACGTGTAATAAAATTTACACTGCACACATGCAAAAACATTTGTTTTTGTTTTATGAGGTTGATCAAACTGTATTCTCTCCATTTTACACAACATAAAGGAACATGTTGAAGAAGGAATGGCTTTAACAAAACAACTGAGTGAAGGTTTAACCCGAGTATAGATTTCAAAGAGATAGCTCCATATTCTATAATATTTGAATGGAGCACCATCTTTCCTGGTTCAAAATACAAATTTGACATATTACATTAAAGTCAATGTCAGGTTTATTGCCAATAAAAAAATATATATATTGATATATAACAAATTTAACAGAAGGAAAGAATAATTTGAAGAACATGACAATATACAGCCGAACATTAGCAATTAATTTAACGTTTTGGAAATGCTTGTACAAATACAAACATTCTTCTTTTCCAAGACCCGTTCCTTTGTTCAGATTCATTTTCACTTAAACTATATTTTCACTCAAACTAAATTTACGGATAAAATAAGTTCCAAGGGAAAGGTATACATTAAAATGAATTCCTATTGCCTTGTGACAGAAGTAAACTATACTTAAACGGTCTGTATACCACTTTGTAATGATGCTACTGCTGGAGAAGGGAAACAACAGGTCCATATCCGTGCCATTCACCAGCTGCTTGGAGCAGGTGGTAAATTATTGGAAGCTTTTTCTTTTGCACATGCGAGGGGTGCATGGAGGAAGGGAATAGAGGTAGGTCAGATCTCCTTTCACTTCATCTGGTTGTTGGAGTGCATGATGAATTATGCAGGAGGCTGGAGCCTGGCTCAACAGCTGTCTGAAGCCCCTGCAGCTCACCAGGGAAGTCTGTGCCCAAGGTACTACATTTCAAGGAGCCACTTGTGTGGACCACCTATCACAGTGGACACAGTTTCCACGTTCCTCTTCCCCGTTGAGACAGTCAATGCCAATGTTGTTAAGTAGCTAACTACTGCATTCAGTGAGGTGGAGACTTTGGTCGTAGGGCAAGGACAATGGAACTCAGACCTAATAATTACATTGTAAATGCTAATGTTTATTGTAAAATGTGCTGATGCCCATGGACACAGAAGCATTAAAGATACCTGTATGCAAATAAATAATATGGCTGCCAAGAAAAATATGGAACATGAAATTCTGTTGAGTCCTAGAGCGTACTGCAGGTATTGTTTGTCTCTGTGCACTGCTGACAAGTTGCACAAATAGATGTTCCCAGCTTTTTAATTGTTTTTAAAGTATTTTAATTTTGTTTCATGCTCGTCACCTTACCTTTGCTTTCTACGCTGCTATCCTGTTCTTGACTAGCCCAGTCTGCTCTTGGTTCTGGCTGATTGATTGGAGGGAAGCCTGCTCTCTGGCTTTTTTCCTACATTTTTGGCTCCCCTTTCCTCTCATATTTGCAATTTATTACCTGGCTTTTTCCTAGTCTCCTGTGGTTTCGTCCTCAGGAGGATGGAATCCTTGTATGCCTGTTGGCATTTCAGATAGCTATGGCCACCATCTTTTGAGCGGTTAGCAGTCTACCTTTGGCAACTCTAGCCTATGGTTGCCCATACATTGCTGGTCTGGCACGAATGCACCACCGGCGCACCAAGGGCATGCCAAAGGCAAGCCTGTCTGCGCCCATCCACTCCCGACTGCTGCCAGCCACCAGCATTCCTGCCTCTCCCCCAATAAAGGTAGAACTAACTACTAGATTGTACTACTCCAACCACGGACTCATGAAGTTTAATACTGAAACTATATCATCAAAGCTGGAAGTCTTATTGTGTCACAGGTCCCTATCACTGGAACATGGCATGGCCACTAAGTGCGGTTCTTGTAGTTTTGCCTTTACACCTTGTCTCCAGGCACCATCTCTGGGCCTTAAGGGGAACATTACTGCTCAGTATCATTCTATAAGCACCTAATGTTTACCTCTAAGTGAACAACAACACACTGATGAAATGCATTCTGTGATAAAAGACATTTATTGCAATGTCCGTTCCCTGCCGAAACATGCAACTGAAATATGGGACCCTATAACTTACCATGAACCAGATGTATTCTTTTTTTCTGAAACTTGGCTCAATTCTTAAGCATTCCAACAGCGATCCCCACAGATTATAGCTTACTCAGACTAGCCAGAGTGACAAAAAAAGGGTGCGGAGTTGCTATCGCTTTTTGTAGCCCTGGTAAGGTCTCTTGTTTAGATACCCTTTGCGAGGATTGGGTAAAGCTTTGTACATTTAGTTTGGAGGTCACAATGAGAGAATCTTGGGAAGGTGCCTTAGTTTACTGTCCTCCAGGACATGCCTTGCTCCCCACATGCTTGTTTCAACAAATGTTCTTCTAGTGGGGTCATTAACTACTCTGCTGAATTGATTACAGATCCGGAAAGCCAACTTCTGGTCTCCGATCTGGAGACATTGGGGCTGTCCCTGATGGTCACCGGCCCCACTCATACTCCCAGTCATACACTCAATCTTATTTTTAAATATGTCTTGGACCTTCAGGTTAACTCTCCCCTTCTCCTAACTTGGTCAGATCACTCTATGATCAGCTTCCAGATTTCTTTTAATGCAACACAATTAGCAGGAATAATGAACCCCTAAGGCGGAGCAGGCCCTAGAAAAGAATTTCATAGTTTACATTCCCTTCTACTTTTTACACTCAACACAACTCAGAATTTTCATATATTAATAATGCGCTTACATCTTTTCAAGGGACTTGCACTCAGAACTTGGATATAATTGCACCTTTTAGATCTATTCATTCAACTAGACCTGACAATTCAATGTTCATGAAGCAAGCAAAAGAAATCAGCATGCAAGAAACTGGAGACGAAATGGCGTATATCCAAAGCTCCCTCTGACAAAATAGCCTACAAATCAGTTATTTCAAAAAACGTAGAGCCACTCATGTCTCATCTCCTCAACAGAATTGACAGCATCAGAAATTCCACCAAAGAACTCTTTAATGTCCTCAATAAGTTTACTCGCCGACAGCCTGTATTTTTCCCACTCCAGTCTCTCAGGAAGTGTGCGATGCGTTAGCTAATCATTTTGAGGACAAAATCAAGAATGTCTACAGGAACCTCACCAACTGTCCCTTTCCTACTGACTCTTTGGCTATCATTCTTTCTATTTATAATTCTTCCACTGTTCTGGATCATTTAGAATCCATCACTCCAGAATTCATTTCAGACACGATGAACAAGGTCAGTCTGGTGCCCACGTTGATCCATCTCAACACATAATGGTGGCCCTTGCGAACTCTTTGCTCCCCGCCATTACAGCACAGTTTAACATTTCTCTTGACACTGCCCTTTTACCTCAGGGATGGAAGATAGCACAGGATATGCCCAAGCTGAAGAAACCTAACGTCGACCCTCTTAATCCTGCAAATTACAAGCCCATTTCTCTTCCCCTCACCTTAGTAAGACCCTTGAAAGATTAGTCAACAAATAACTCACCCAGTATCTGTAAACCAATACTCTTCTACACCCTTCACAATCTGGGTTTAGAGCTTCAAATAGTATTGAAACAGCGCTGATGGGGGTTCTTGACACCATAAGACTGTTCTTTAATGAGGGTTGTCCAGCCGGCTGACGCTGCTTGATTTTTTGGCTGCCTTTGACACCATCTCACACTCTCATGATTTAAAGACTTTCCTAGATTGGTGAGGAAAAGCCCTCAGCTGGCTTCAAAGCTTCCTCAACAATCATACTCAGACTATCAATCTAGGCACCTTCAAGTTTCGGCTCATGTTATGGGTAGTTTAGTCTCTCAGGGCTATTCATTAAGCCCTGCACCTTTTAACATGCATGTGGCACCTCTGGCTCAAGAAGAGCCCATCAGAAGCCGGTCCTGCCAGAAGCCAGTCAGATTGACCTACCTGTTTCAAATCCAACCGTTGGTATTTTAATACGGCGGTCCCGATTTGAAACCTTATATGTCAGTCTGAAAGCCTCAGACCCGCGGACAGCGGCTTTCCAACCAACATCGAGGTCAGTGATGTAGGTTAGTTACTACTGGGTGACCAAGCAAAATAGAGTGACTAATCGTGTTGAACACCACTGACAGACTGAGTATACTCATGGAACCATAATAATCAGTGCTGTTCTCAGGACTGAAAACTCTAGGATGTCAGCTGTTCCCAAGAAACCACAGAGACGTTTGACAGATCTCTAGCTTAGAGCTAACAGCAAAATTAAAGGACCGTAATTGTTCAGCACTATAGAGCTGACTTCTTTCTTTTTTTAGTACAGGGACAACCTGAGTCAGTTTGAATTTATCTGGGAGCTGGTTGGGCACAAGAGAAAAACTAGAAATGTTTCCCAATGGCCCAGGCAGCAATTGATCAATATATTTGAAAATATTGATAAGACAGGCGCCAAAGGTGAACCTAATTAAAGCTTAGGAAGTGTTATTTAAAAATCGTTTCATGTAAAGAGAAAAAAGAAATGAAAGACATACTGAAAGAGGTTCAAAACTAGGATAATGTTTTTTTAAAATATATTTATAGACGGAATTGTTGTAAATAAAGAATCTTGAAGCTTTAGAAGGTAAGAACTTGCCTTTATTCTGTCACCCAACTCTCCAGACTGCCAGGTGAATTTCAACATTCCAAAGCTGCCTCCAATGGAACATACCAACAGGTGGGAGTCCGGAGGGGAGGGCGGAATGTGCCACTAATAATAACATAACAACATAATAAGATTGCAACACATCTTCCTTCGCTAATAAAAGGGAAGTTGGAAAGATGGGAGAGGGAAGGTAACAAAGGGAGGGAAAATGGAAGCGAAGGTCTGGTAATAGTACATGCGAACCCTGGGGTAATATGACAAGGATGTAAAAACTTCCCTAAAAGTACACCAGCTCCATGGAGGTTAAGAGCGGAACTGTCCAAGGACTTGAGGGACAAGGGGGTGTAACTGGCATCTGCACTAAAACACTTTAATATATAGCGGTCAAAGTAACGCATGCACCCCAACTGATGAGAATTATGCGGTGAAAAACAGGAGCTCATCTTGCGGTTCCCTAGAACACAATATTTTGGGTCTGTACATCTTCGCTGTGTACCACATTTACCTGATTCATCTCCCCTTCCTTGCACAGTCTAGCAAAATGGCCCCTTCTGTTGCATTTAATGCAAGTGAAATTACGTGCAGTACAATGGACACTGTTGGCTAGATGATTGCAGCTCCCACATCTGAAGCATTTCAACCCTTCTGTAATACTTATAGGTTTCTCACATTTAATATCCTTAGACCTGATCTTGTGCACTTCCCCATCTCTACTATCCTCAAGAACCAATCCTTTAATTTTGTTCACACTACTGACGGGTTCTTTAGGTTGGCCCATTTCCAGAATACACTTCGCAGTGTGTTCGATGGATTGAGCCATGGAGACGGCTTCTCTCAAAGAGGGATTCTTTGCAAGTAACTTTTCTTTTATTCGAGGGTTGTGTGTACACCTCACCATCTGATCCTTAATGAGGGAGTTGTTCAATTCCTAAAATTCGCACAACTGGGTGAAATTTCAATTACAGCTGTATTGAAGCACGAACATCATCTCATTACACGTTCACAGGATGAAGAGAGCACAGAAAGGGGAAGTGACAGAAAGGCCCCCTGCGCCAGGTTCTTCACCTCGTCGCCAGTATTGTAAATAAAGACTCTTGAAGCATTAGAAGTAAGAACTTGCCTATATTCTGTCACCCAACTCTCCAGACTGCCAGATGAATTTCAACATTCCAAAGCTGCCTCCAATGGAACATACCAACAGGTGGGAGTTCGGAGGGGAGGGCGGAATGTGCCACTAATAATAACATAACAACATAATAAGATTGCAACACATTAGCAAATTAGAGTTGCAGTCGGTGCTAGGAGAAGTGCCACAGTAGTAATCAAGTTACTATAGTTCAAATTTCGCTCACATAGAGATTGACTAGCAACGGCGAGCAACAGGAACACCCTTCTTATCCCCAGGAGCAGCAGCCTCCAGGACATGTTGGCAGTCAGCGGTCACTGAGAGCCAGGTTTCAGGAAAGCAACTACTTTAAATAACTCCTGAATAACAGCATCCTATTTTCAAGGTTTTGCTTGAGCATTTAGCGAGTACTGAAATAACCATTTTTAAGGTGTTAAGCATAAAGTTGTGATAAGAACAGAGGTAGTTGCTTCACTCCCTATTTTATCTAAATTACGCGATACTTGAAGGACAAAAAGTATTTCTGAAGCTCTAACCTTATACAGAAGCTATCTAAATCTCACTTCAAAGAAATTAACAGTCATAGCTCAGTTTTTACGTAGCAGCTTGGCTCCTTAAAGCCCGAATTGATTGCCGTTGTGGCACTATTGAGACACATGCATTCAATAAGTGCAAAATGCATGTTGACAGGGATGGCTGACATGACGAGGGAGGCAGAGACATTGGTACGAGGAGGGAATGTGCCTCACCCAAATGCGTAACAAATGGGGATGGAAAAAGCCAACTAAGGAGTGTAAAGAAATCCACTACCAAATTGAGAACTTAACTAAAACAAAAATCTCTACAAGAAAAAAATATAAAGGGGCCCATAATGCAGAGGGTTAGAAAAGATTTACTACACCCCATTTGGCTATCTTTTGATAACCAACTTGGTGGGTACCTTTTCCTTCTTCTCGTAAATGCCCTTGTCACATTTGCATTTATGGCTATACCACAAACTAGAATTGGCCCATTAAAGGGGCTTGTAATGCCAATGCCTACAGTTACTGCTATCATCCATTAAGATACTTCTGGGAGTCAAAAAAATGAACCATTGCATGATGGATCCTGAAGGATGAATAAGTTAATCTGGAATAACTGCAAAAATCAGATTTGCTGCATTCAATTCTCAGATTATTCATCACTCTTGGCTGCATTTTCGGCTAGAAATTTCAAATTTCTTGAGCAGCAAGATCCCCATGAGAAACTGTCTTGACCCGCAGATTTATTTCATTCCCGTAATTCCGAGGGCCTTGATAGCTCCTTTTGCGGTCCTATCAGACATTACAATCACCGAGGGCGTGGTTTCGATGCCATTCAGGATGGCCGCCTGATAGAGCAGCTCCGCCGCACCAAATTCTTCTCAGTGAACTTTCTCCTGTCTCCGATGTGACTGTGGTTTTCGTTACCTGGAGAATGCGTGGGAATACTTGGAGCACCTGGTGAGGCAAAGTTAGCGTCCCTGCTACCTTGCGTTTCCTGTCATTTCGCTGCACTTTACCCGATGCTGCCTGCCGCCATCTTGCGACTCCCTTCGGCGCTATGTCCCACTTTGCCGATATGCGCGAAATGACTGTTGTGCTGATCAATTGACTTTGTTTTCTGCACAGGAGCACTGCGTTATGCCATATTTCTCCTGCCATTGTATTTGTGTGTATTTATATCCACAAATGGCATAGCATGCTGAAGTAATTTCTTGACGCGCTTTCAACTGTAGCCCTCTGGTAACTGTGCAATTCTCTCTCAAGGACTATTTTGCAGCTCTAAGTGTTCTTTTATTATGAGGTGCACCCGGTGCTGTGGAAGTGAATTTAACAATATACCAATTGATATCTGACATTTCTTACGCAGAGCATGTTACTCCTGTGGCGTTTGTTACTCGTTATTGCTGCTTTTCACTGACGGCGTAGATGTATTGGGCTTTTATAGTGAGGCAGCCTTCTTCAATGTGCTATATGTTTCATTCCTCACACGCCTCTCCCCAACATCATAAATCGCCATTTTTTGTGTACCTTCTTGGCTGCAAAATATTCTACCTGCTTCATGTCCTTTTCATGTTTTTTGCTGGCAGTAACACCTGTTTCTTTCACTCATCATATGCCACGGAAGTCTTACTCTGATATTTACTCAGCATCACGGCTGTGGTGATTGCTGGCATAAGTTGCAGAATCCTCCTGGATTTTGTCCTCATCATATCATTTTCTTCACGTCAATGGGCAGATTGCGCAATCCCAAGTTTGTCTTTGTGCCCTCTAACTCTCAGAGTGCATCCTCCTCTACTACTTCAGCCTTCCCTTTAATTGATAGTCAAATGGCTGGCGCAACTCCTAAAGGTTCTTCCTCACATCATTCCACGTCTACCAAGACCTCTCCTCCTGTCATGTCGTTCAAACGTTTGAAACAGGATCCCCCATCTCCGGTAAAAAAATCTTCTCATATCTCCATAGAATTGACTTTGGAAGAAATTTGTGCGTTGCGCCCATTTATAGAAGAGACTAATAGCGATATGCAAATCTTGAAAGAAAATGGTCTTCCTTGGACACTAGAATCACCTCTGTAGAACAACAAGTTATGGACATTCAAACCAACTCACAACGTGTTACTGCTTTGGAAAAGTCTGTCCAAGCCCTTCAGCAAAACACAGAGGATTTGGAAAATAGAAATAGAAGGAACAACCTTCGTATTTATGGTTTACCTGAATCCCTTGAGGGTGATAACCCCATGACCTTCTTCACATCCTTCATTCCGAAATTGCTAGACATGCCTCCTGCTACTTCGCTTAGCATTCAAAGAGCACACAGACTAGGTCCTCGTCAATCTAATTCTTCAAAACCTCGTGATGTTATTATCCTCTTCCTAAAATTTACAGACTTACTTTCCGTTCTTTCTGCAGCAAGGGCCAAACGTCAGATTTCTTGGCTTGGTTCTAGAGTGTTTATCTCCCAGGATGTTTCCAGTGTCACTGCAGCTCGACGGAAGGAATTTCTAAATCTTCGTGCTCCCTTACGATCTCTTGATGCTAGGAACGGCCTGTTTCATCCCTGTACCTTTAAAGTCACTCATCAAAATCGCACTTGGACTTTTATGGATCCCAATGAACTTAAGAACTTCATTCATATCCAGTCTGACGGCGGCATGGATACTTCTACTCTATCAACTGGCTAATTACTTGGACATTTACATTTGTTTATTCTCCTGCTTATTCCTAGAGTTATCCAGTTGCTGATTTTTCTCACAGTTGTTATGTGCCTTTTTTTGTATATATTGTTATATTTATGTTCCTTTAAAATTTAGAGTTATTTCATGAAACGTAAAAGGTTTTGTTAACCGTATTAGGCGGCAGAGAGTTCTCTTGCATTTAGCTTCCTATGCTCCTGACATTGTTCTTTTGCAGGAGACTCACCTTACTGACCTTGATTCTCTTAAGTTGAAGCGGATGTGGGTGGGTACTGTGTTATTTTCCCCTTCTTCCAATAATAAAAATGGAGTTGCTATTTTAATTCATAAAAAGTTAAAGTGTAAAGTGTTGTTTGAGGAAAAAGACTCGGAAGGAAGATGGGTTCTGGTTAAGTTATTGATTAATTCTATTGCTCTCACAGTTTTCAATGTATATGGTCCTACTCAACCTGACTGTCTGTTCTGGCCCTTAATTATCAACAAATGTATGCAGCATGAAGATAATTTCTTTCTTTTAGGAGGTGACTGTAATCAAATCATTGATCCATTTCTGGATCGCAAATCCACTGTACGTTTCATTACCCACAAACCTCATAAACAATTCTTACATACTATCCTTCAAACTAATCTTTCAGATTCTTGGAGACTCACGCATCCAGACACTCTCGACTACTCCTTTTTCTCACACCCACATGCCTCTTCTTCTAGGTTTGACTATATTTTCCTTTCTCCTTCTCTTACCAAAAATCTTTTATCTTCCTCTATTGAACCTATTGGTATTTCTGATCATGTACCCATCATAACAGATATTGACCTTCTTCCTCCTCATCCTAAACCCTCTTGTTGGCGCTTTAACTCTGCTCTTCTTACTGATCCTACTTTCTCTTCTTCTTTTCGTGCCTTTAATAATGACTTCTTTCTGACTAATTCTGCCGACAGCTCTCCTCATATTCTTTGGGATTCTTTTAAAGCTACTGCCAGGGAGTTTGTTATCGACTTTGTTTCTAGGAAAAAGAAGCAATTTCTTCAAAAGCGTAAAGATTCTCTTGCAAATTTTAAAAGATTAGAACATCAATTCTATACATCTTCGGATAAATGTATGTCCCCTGACCTTCTAGTGCAAAGATTTCTTTCAATAAAATCACTACGGACAATGCTCCTCCCATCCTCCTTCGTAGTAGTGCACGTTATTACGATGGTCGTAATAAATCTGGCAAGCTCATAGCTAATTATCTTAAATCTCGTAAGGAACGTACTTCCATTGAGTCTGTCTTCTCTTATAATAATACCCTTCTTTATACAACTGATCGGATTCTTGAACAATTCCAACTTTTCTACCAAGAGCTCTATACTCGAGAGTCCCCTACTACCCCTTCTATGCTTCAATCTTATTTTGAGAAATTGCCTACACCCTCTCCCTCTCATCTAAACTTTTCATCCCTTGATCTGGACCTTACCCTTTATGAACTTTCTACGGCTTTATCCTCTCTCACTAAGGGCAAACTCCTGGTCCTGATGGTTTCCCAGTAGAGTTCTATTTACACTTTCTGACCTTTTATTGCCAAAACTCTTAGCACTCTTTCAATCCTTTTCCTCTTCTGGTACGGCTGCAGGTACCTTCCAAGATGCTACCATCTGTCTCATCCCGAAAGATGGTTGTGACCCTATGCCCCTTCTTATCGGTAAAGAACAATGTGGCTTTATCAAGGGTAGACTTACTTCTGATAATTCCCACCTTTTTTTAATGTTCTAAACAAAGCCCCCTCTTTATCAATTCCTTTAGCTGCTATTTCGGTTGATGCTGAAAAAGCTTTTGATCGAGTAGATTGGTCATTTTTGTTTGCTTCTCTTAAATGGCATGGTTTTGGATCTAAATGTATTTCTCTTATCTCTTTATTATATTCTTCCCCCAAAGCTTCTATCCTGGTGAATGGTCAACTTTCCTCATCATTCACTCTTCGTAGAGGAGTTCGTCAAGGTTGTCCTCTTTCCCCTCTTCTTTTTGTTTTAGCGCTTGAACCCTTTTTATCCTCTATTCGTCAGAATACTTTCATTTCCGGTTTTCCCTATGGTGATCACCAATTAAAACTTTCTGCTTACGCTGATGATATTCTTTTGTTTATCTCCAATTCTACGTCGTCCCTCTCTCCCTTAATGGCTGAATTTGATGCTTTTTCTCTTGTCTCTGGTTATAAGATCAATTCAGATAAAACAGAGTTTCTTCCTTTGACCAAGTTCTGTCTTCCTCATTTCTTCTCTTCCACGGGTTTCGCCTGGAATAGTTCGAAGATTAAATATTTGGGTATCTGGTTCTCTAATTCTATTTCTTCTTCTGTTAAACTAAACATGTCTTCTGTCCTATCCCGCATTGATCAGTTATTTTCTTCCTGGAATCCTCTCTTTCTTTCTTGGTGGTGTCGGCTTGATTCTATTAAAATGATGATTGCTCCTATCCTTATTTATACTCTTTCCATGCTCCCTGTACATATTCCTGCTCTATATTTCAAACGTCTTGACTGCCCTGTTTCATAATTTTTGTGGAAGAAAGCAAAATCTAGGATCTTTCTTCTCTCGCTCCGCAGATCTAAGTCAAATGGTAATGTTAATCTTCCAGACTTTTGTCTTTATCATAAATCCTTCTCTTTGCGTCAGGCTTCACGTTGGCTTTCTACAGAGCCTTCTCCCTTCTTTCCTCTTTGGCTCTCCATTGAACGCTCTTTCTTATCACCCTTCTCTTTTGAGGAATTCATACGTTATCCTTCTAGGTCCTCTTATGATTCTTTTCCCTTTTTTAAGTACACTTCCTCTCTTCTTAAACCGCTCTTCCTTTCTCCCACTACTTCTGGACAATCCTTTTTGCTTATGCCTATCTGGCATAACTCCCTTATCCTGGTAAAGAATAGGCCTATCTGTTGGACCTCTTGGAGGATTAAAGGTACTTTATGGATCCATCAGCTCTTTGATGGTGTTTTGCCTTGTTCCTTCCTGCAATTTCAGCTTCAGTTTTATTGTCCTCGTTCCTTTCTACAGAAGTATACTCTTCTTATGGAAACCATTCCTGATTGTTATTATTCTCTTCCTTCCTGATCTTCTATTACTCCCCATTCTCCTCTTTTGACATTACTTTCTACTATCCCTAAAGCGTCTCTTATTTATACATTTTTCTCCTCTCCTAACCCAGACCATCTTAAATCCAAGCTGGAACTCTCATGGGATTCAAATCTGAATTGCACTTGGCCTGTTTCCCTATGGGATAAATTATGGTCCAAATCATTAAAGGGTTTCCCGCTCTGCCTCTCTCACTCAATCTCTCTTTTTTCTATATCACAGACTTCATTTTTCTCCTCTTTCTCTTTCTCGTTTCTCTTCTTCTTCTGATTCTGCCTGTTGGACTTGTAAATCACCTCAAGCTGACCTTTTACATATGCTCTATTTCTGTCCCACGGTCTCTACTTTTTGGAGACAAGTCTAGTCTTCAATTTCCCGTATTTTCACACTCGCTACTCCTTTTTCTCTTCCTCTTATTTTCCTTGGTAGTCTTTCTGATACGCTTACCTTACCTCCACACTCTGAAGGTCTTTTTGACCTTATGCTTGCACTCGCCTTTCAGCACATTTCAACTAATTGGAAAGCCCTCTCTAATGTTTCCACACATCACTGGTGGATTTCTTGATGTCGTTTTCACAGATTGGATGTCTCCTTCGCTTCCTCTTGTAAACCTGCCCGTAATGTTGACCTTTTTTGGTTGCCTCTTACTACTTATTTGGACCATTTATCTCAAAAGAAATTGTCTTCTCCCAACTCTGAAAACTTTAAACCCCCTTGAATGATCTTTGCTCTCTCCTTCATGTCCATTCTCATATTACTTTTACTCCATGTCTTTGCTTACATTGTTTTCTTATTTGTAGTATAATGTTTTGATAGTGCTAATATTGTGCTTTTTAAAATGCTATTGTTTCTCATAGCAATATTTTGTTTTTCTTTTTTTTCTTTCTCTTTTCTTTTCCCCTTCCTTCATCCCTTCTTTCCTCCTTCCTCTCCCTCTAAAATATCTTAAAACGCTTTAGTCCTCTAGATCTCATCAGGAATGTTATCTTTCCTTTTTGCATTGTATATTGTATGCATTCTTCGGCCTTCCTGATGTCATGTGTTATTTTGGTGCTTCTTTACAAAAATAAAGCTTTTCAAACTTAAAAGACATTACAATCACCTCTTAATGGGACTTCATATGTCTGCTGTCTTTGGGGCTTATTATTGAGCCCTTGTGTCACTTTTGCACCGAAGGTGACGCAGAAGCGGCGTAAAAAATGTGCCTTGTTGCACCATATTTACAAATTGACACATCAAGGTTGATGCGTCACTTTGTAAACCCCTGCGCTACATGATACATGCACCAGTTATAATGTATTGGCGTTTCGACGCAAGAAAGGGTCGTAGAAGTGTCGCAGTGAAATCTATAAGATTTCCCTGCGCCACTTCTAGGACGCAAATGTGTCAATATCTTATGCCTGCCTCATTACAGAAGTCAATATCTTATGCCTGCTTCATTGCAGGCGTAAGACTGACGCAGGCACATTTAACATGGGACTTGCCCATGTGCAATGACCCATTGCTGGAGTTGCATCATTTTTGTCACACATTCCAGCAATGCTTCATTTTTGCACCTACAGATATGTCAGAAATACTGCCGTATCTGTAACTCCTTGCGACATGATGTGTCATACTGTAAATATGATGCATCATTAGTGCACAAAGGAGGGCGCAATGAAAAGTGACGCATCGCTGTTTTCTCGCAGTGATGCGTCACTTTTCATAAATGAGGCCCTTTGTATTTCCCTCGAGACACAAAACTGAGGACCTGTTGCGCCACAACCGATTTTTGTAATGGCACTGGGCGACAATAATAACTTAAAATATAGTTCTGAAAGATTTAGTTTAATCGCCATCCAGGTACGACGTCTTCTTATGCAGGGCAAACTTGAAAATAAAGTTTCGGAAACAAAGTAACTTTTAATTTGCTGCTTGCATGAACTTGTTCTGTATATATAGGGGGGTTTACC
Organism: Lissotriton vulgaris; assembly: GCF_964263255.1. Lineage (NCBI taxonomy): Eukaryota > Metazoa > Chordata > Amphibia > Caudata > Salamandridae > Lissotriton > Lissotriton vulgaris. The sequence goes on from NC_141697.1 coordinate 1,034,377,885, forward strand.
CAAACATAGTCACTGGGACCTGGGTTAAATAAGTACTGAGAGGGAGGGGTCCCAGCGTGAGTGTGATATAATATGAGCAATTCAAAAAATATTTACACAGACAATGAATGCATCCACATTGTTTTATTCACAATGGGACTAGGTGTATTGAATATACTCAACAATTATTCAATATCATAATCGGTTGTACAGTGCCCCAGGGGGGGGAAGAGGAAGTGATCTGGTGAGGATGATGTGAGAATGAGAATCAAATCTGAATTGCACTTGGCCTGTTTCCCTATGGGATAAAGTATGGTCCAAATCATTAAAGGTTTCCCGCTCTGCCTCTCTCACTGAATTTCTCTTTTTTCTATATCACAGACTTCATTTTTCTCCTCTTTCTCTTTCTCGTTTCTCTTCTTCTTCTGATTCTGCCTGTCGGACTTGTAAATCACCTCAAGCTGACCTTTTACATATGCTCTATTTCTGTCCCACGGTCTCTACTTTTTGGAGACAACACTAGTCTTCAATTTCCCGTATTTTCACACTCTCTACTCCTTTTTCTCTTCCTCTTATTTTCCTTGGTAGTCTTTCTGATACGCTTACCTTACCTCCACACTCTCAAGGTCTTTTTGACCTTATGCTTGCACTCGCCTTTCAGCACATTTCAACTAATTAGAAAGCCCTCTCTAATGTTTCCACACATCACTGGTGGATTTCTTGATGTCGTTTTCACAGATTGGATGTCTCCTTCGCTTCCTCTTGTAAACCTGCCCGTAATGTTGACCTTTATTGGTTGCCTCTTACTACTTATTTGGACCATTTATCTCAAAAGAAGTTGTCTTCTCCCAACTCTGAAAACTCTAAACCCCCTTGAATGATCTTTGCTCTCTCCTTCATGTCCATTCTCATATTACTTTTACTCCATTTCTTTCCTTACATTGTTTTCTTTTTTGTAGTATAATGTTTTGATAGTGCTAATATTGTGCTTTTTAAAATGCCATTGTTTCTCATAGCAATATTTTGTTTTTCTTTTTTTTCTTTCTCTTTTCTTTTCCCCTTCCTTCATCCCTTCTTTCCTCCTTCCTCTTTCTCTAAAATATCTTAAAACGCTTTAGTCCTCTAGATCTCATCAGGAATGTTATCTTTCCTTTTTGCATTGTATATTGTATGCATTCTTCGGCCTTCCTGATGTCATGTGTTATTTTGGTGCTTCTTTACAAAAATAAAGCTTTTCAAACTTAAAAGAAATTACAATCACCTCTTAATGGGACTTTATATGTCTGCTGTCTTTGGGGCTTATTTTTGAGCCCTTGTGTCACTTTTGCACCGAAGGTGACGCAGCAGCGGCGTAAAAAATGTGCCTTGTTGCACCATATTTACAAATTGACACATCAAGGTTGATGCATCACTTTGTAAACCCCTGCGCTACATGATACATGAAACAGTTATAATGTATTGGCGTTTTGACGCAAGAAAGGGTCGTAGAAGTGACGCAGTGAAATCTATAAGATTTCCCTGCGCCACTTCTAGGACGCAAATGTGTCAATATCTTATGGCTGCCTCACTACAGAAGTCAATATCTTATGCCTGCCTCATTGCAGGCGTAAGACTGACGCAGGCACATTTAACATGGGACTTGCCCATGTGTAATGGCCCATTGCTGGAGTTGCATCATTTTTGTCACACATTCCAGCAATGCTTCATTTTTGCACCTACAGATATGTCAGAAATACTGACGTATCTGTAACTCCTTGCGACATGATGTGTCATACTGTAAATATGATGCATCATTAGTGCACAAAGGAGGGCGCAATGAAAAGTGACGCATCGCTGTTTTCTCGCAGTGATGCGTCACTTTTCATAAATGAGGCCCTTTGTATTTCCCTCGAGGCACAAAACTGAGGACCTGTTGCGCCACAACCGATTTTTGTAATGGCACTGGGCGACAATAATAACCTAAAATATAGTTCTGAAAGATTTAGTTTAATCGCCATCCAGGTACGACGTCTTCTTATGCAGGGCAAACTTGAAAATAAAGTTTCGGAAACAAAGTAACTTTTAATTTGCTGCTTGCATGAACTTGTTCTGTATATATAGGGGGGTTTACCCAAACATAGTCACTGGGACCTGGGTTAAATAAGTACTGAGAGGGAGGGGTCCCAGCGTGAGTGTGATATAATATGAGCAATTCAAAAAATATTTACACAGACAATGAATGCATCCACATTGTTTTATTCACAATGGGACTGGGTGTATTGAATATACTCAACAATTATTCAATATCATAATCAGTTGTACAGTGCCCCAGGGGGGGATGAGGAAGTGATCTGGTGAGGATGATGTGAGAATGAGAATCCAATCTGAATTGCACTTGTCCTGTTTCCCTATGGGATAAATTATGGTCCAAATCATTAAAGATTTCCCGCTCTGCCTCTCTCACTCAATCTCTCTTTTTTCTATATCACAGACTTAATTTTTCTCCTCTTTCTCTTTCTCGTTTCTCTTCTTCTTCTGATTCTGCCTGTCGGACTTGTAAATCACCTCAAGCTGACCTTTTACATATGCTCTATTTCTGTCCCACGGTCTCTACTTTTTGGAGACAAGACTAGTCTTCAATTTCCCGTATTTTCACACTCTCTACTCCTTTTTCTCTTCCTCTTATTTTCCTTGGTAGTCTTTCTGATACGCTTACCCTACCTCCACACTCTCAAGGTCTTTTTTACCTTATGCTTGCACTCGCCTTTCAGCACATTTCAACTAATTGGAAAGCCCTCTCTAATGTTTCTACACATCACTGGTGGATTTCTTGATGTCGTTTTCACAGATTGGATGTCTCCTTCGCTTCCTCTTGTAAACCTGCCCGTAATGTTGAGCTTTATTGGTTGCCTCTTACTACTTATTTGGACCATTTATCTCAAAAGAAGTTGTCTTCTCCCAACTCTGAAAACTTTAAACCCCCTTGAATGATCTTTGCTCTCTCCTTCATGTCCATTCTCATATTACTTTTACTCCATCTCTTGCTTACATTGTTTTCTTATTTGTAGTATAATGTTTTGATAGTGCTAATATTGTGCTTTTTAAAATGCCATTGTTTCTCATAGCAATATTTTGTTTTTCTTTTTTTTTCTTTCTCTTTTCTTTTCCCCTTCCTTCATCCCTTCTTTCCTCCTTCCTCTCCCTCTAAAATATCTTAAAACGCTTTAGTCCTCTAGATCTCATCAGGAATGTTATCTTTCCTTTTTGCATTGTATATTGTATGCATTCTTCGGCCTTCCTGATGTCATGTGTTATTTTGGTGCTTCTTTACAAAAATAAAGCTTTTCAAACTTAAAAGACATTACAATCACCTCTTAATGGGACTTCATATGTCTGCTGTCTTTGGGGCTTATTTTTGAGCCCTTGTGTCACTTTTGCACCGAAGGTGACGCAGCAGCGGCGTAAAAAATGTGCCTTGTTGCACCATATTTACAAATTGACACATCAAGGTTGATGCGTCACTTTGTAAACCCCTGCGCTACATGATACATGCGCCAGTTATAATGTATTGGCATTTTGACGCAAGAAAGGGTCGTAGAAGTGACGCAGTGAAATCTAAAAGATTTCCCCGCGCCACTTCTAGGACGCAAATGTGTCAATATCTTATGCCTGCCTCATTAGAGAAGTCAATATCTTATGCCTGCCTCATTGCAGGCGTAAGACTGATGCAGGCACATTTAACATGGGACTTGCCCATGTGTAATGACCCATTGCTGGAGTTGCATCATTTTTGTCACACATTCCAGCAATGCTTCATTTTTGCACCTACAGATATGTCAGAAATACTGACGTATCTGTAACTCCTTGTGACATGATGTGTCATACTGTAAATATGATGCATCATTAGTGCACAAAGGAGGGCGCAATGAAAAGTGACGCATCGCTGTTTTCTCGCAGTGATGCGTCACTTTTCATAAATGAGGCCCTTTGTATTTCCCTCGAGACACAAAACTGAGGACCTGTTGCGCCACAACCGATTTTTGTAATGGCACTGGGCGACAATAATAACTTAAAATATAGTTCTGAAATATTTAGTTTAATCGCCATCCAGGTACGACGTCTTCTTATGCAGGGCAAACTTGAAAATAAAGTTTCGGAAACAAAGTAACTTTTAATTTGCTGTTTGCATGAACTTGTTCTGTATATATTGGGGGGTTTACCCAAACATAGTCACTGGGACCTGGGTTAAATAAGTACTGAGAGGGAGGGGTCCCAGCGTGAGTGTGATATAATATAAGCAATTCAAAAAATATTTACACAGACAATGAAAGCATCCACATTGTTTTATTCACAATGGGACTAGGTGTATTGAATATACTCAACAATTATTCAATATCATAATCGGTTGTACAGTGCCCCAGGGGGGGAAGAGGAAGTGATCTGGTGAGGATGATGTGATGGAAGGGAATTAGTGGCAGTAAAATCAGCCAATTAACAAAACTGCATTGATGAGTTAATTCCTATATACAAGACATAACACCGTTGGTTCGATGCGTAAATCAAAACATATCATACTCCACAGAATACAGTAAATGTAAAAATATTGGCGTGAAGTTGACAACCAAACAGGTTATTGTCGACGTTTCGACCCTCGAAAGTTTGCAGGGATTAGTGGTGCCCTTGCTGTGGGGTCTTCATCAGGATAAGGTGCGGGGCAGGCAACCTGATTGATGTATATAAAATAAATGAGATTAGTATTAATTGATCATGGGATATGCCTCCTATTGTTTAGTCAGGCACAATCCGAGCACACAAAACTACAGACGAGAGTATAACGTTAAGGTTATTGCTCGTGTTTCAAATACTTGACAGGACTAGCGTCTCCATATGGTAAATCATATATGAGGAAAGAGAAATCTCTGAGATTGGTAGGGACTAAGGGTCCCGGGGAAGGCGAACCAACCAGTGTGTTGTTCAATTAACAAAGGCGTCCTAGTACCAGAAAAAATGAATAAATAAATAATGCACATGCACTAGAGTAGTTATATTGGAAAGGGGCGACCACTCGGTCCCCCCGAACGTATGGTTGGGTGCCCCGATCCCCCCGGGAAACCATTTTGGGCGGGGGGCGTGGCTCGGCTGGTATGCCCGAAGTGGCGTAGCCGGGGCGCGCCTTTTCCCGCCCAAGAGGGGTTGTCCTAGCCACCTACACGGAAGACCACACCCAGGAGGCGTACTGGAGGAGGGTACACGCCCTCCCGCAGAAGAATAAATAGAGCGGGAATCCAAAGAAGCGTCCTCTTGTTCCTGTGCTCTGAAGGCTGCACCCACTCGTTGCTCGTGAGCGCTCGACGGAACAAGCGGCAATTTTGAGAACTTGTAATCTTGTTGTTTCTTTTTCAGTTATTGAAGTACGAAAGATCCAGGGCCTCGTTGATCGAATAGGAGCAGAATACTCGAAACCATGGCTGGCAAGAAAGCAGGAAAGGGTTCCGAGATGGAGAAGGTATTACGCCTGTTGTCGAACTGAATGGCTGACATGGACCGGAAGCTCAGAAAAGTTGAATCGATCGGTCGAGGTTTGTCGGAAGTTAAGAAGCAGTTGGCGGCCCTGAGCAACCCAGGTCGCCCCAAGAAGGTAATAGGCCCGGCCTTGCCGGGAGTCGTCCCCGAGGGCAGGGGGAAGCGGGTTAAGAGGAGGGCGGTTTCTGGGCAGGTCCCGGTTCCTGAGGTACCCCCAGTCGCCCCAGTCGCGCCGGCAGACATCCTGGTACCAAACCCAGACATAGGTTTGCCAATCCCGGTTGTGATTACTCCCGTAAATGATGAAGAAATGCCTCCCGAGTTGGCCATCCAGTTAGCAGCAGTGTTGCCATGGCTTAAGAAAAAGGCAGGGGGGGCAGTGGCCGCGGGAGACCCGGCCGAGGAGGCCAGACTAATAATCGAGCAATTGCGGCAGTCGAGAGAGGCCGCAACGGCAAATGTTCCTCTTATTCCCCCACAGGTGGCGCCAGGAGGACCTGCGGTTGGTCGGGAAAAGGCGGCGGAAACAACGGCCGAGCCGGGTAAGCACGCATTGCCAATGGCAGGGGAGGGTTCATTACCCTTGAGGTGGGAAAGGGTGGCACAGCACATCCCTTTGGCCACAAAGGAACTAATATGGGGGGACAAATATGTTAACATGTTTTCACTATTGACTGACCATCGCGAGATGGAATATGCAAAATCCCAGAAAGATTTGTGGCATCCGAGTGCATGGCGCGCCAAGATGGCGGAATTCAGGGTTGATGAGACAGTAACAAACTAGGTTAAGGACTTTTCCATATTTATTGCAGTCATGGGGGAACGAAAGCCTGAACTGATGACTGAGTTGACTTGCTATCAAAATCGGATTATGGATTTTTATTCCATGTATGAGGGGGAGGAATGGAAAGGTTATGATATGAAATTTCGGAAAGCAAAAGAGTATGATGCTACTTTGACTTGGGACTGCCTTGACTCGGTGTCATGGCACAAGCAGCTCTTGCCAGGGGCGGCAGGTCCGTCCTCGCCGAGCGGGAGCGGGTCGGGGTTCATCCGCCAAAAACCCGCGGTGCCCTTTCGAGCGGGCGCCGGTGGGGACTATCAGCCCAAAACCGGCAGGAATGGCGGCAAGCGTGGGGTTTGTTGGGGCTTCAACAGAGGCAGCTGTAACAGACCGCAGGGAACCTGTAAGTTTAGGCATGCATGTGCGGGCTGTGGGAACTCCTCACACCCGGAGAGTAGCTGTAGATCAAAAAACAGCGGGACGGGAGGTAAAGGGGGGTCTAAGCAAGAGTGAGGTGAGACCTCGTGAACGATTACCTACACCTATTGATATCATGGCTCTGACTCCTTGGTTGAACAAATACCCTGATCATGTATCCGCCGGGGTGTTGAGGAAGGGATTCCTACATGGCTTCCACTTCCCGGCGGGGGATTTTCGGGGGGACTCCTTTTGTAAAAACCAGTTATCTGTCCAACACAACCCAAGCGTTGCAGCAAAGAAAATTGCAAAAGAAGTCAGCTTGGGGAGGGTGGCAGGGCCTTTTCATCGCCCACCGGTGGAGGAGTTCATATGTTCCCCGTTAGGGGTTGTCCCGAAGAAAGACCCGGGGGAGTTTAGACTTATTCATAACTTGTCCGCCCCAAGGGGTTCATCGGTGAACGATGCCATTGACCCGGAAGTTTGCTCAGTGTGGTACGCATCGTTCGATGATGCCGTGGCCATGTTAAATCGCTTGGGCCCCGGGGCGCTGATGGCGAAATCGGATATCGAATCAGCGTTCCGGTTGCTCCCGGTACACCCACAGGATCAGCGCTTGCTGGGTTTTGCATTTCAAGGGAGTTATTACATGGATAAATGCATGCCGATGGGTTGCTCCATTTCTTGTGCTTATTTTGAAATGTTCAGCTGTTTTGTACAGTGGGTATTCACTGAGGCCACGGGCCATAAACATGTGATGCACTATTTAGATGACTTCCTGTTTCTGGGGGCAGCCGGCGATACGAGTTGTACGCGGGCGCTACGGGACTTCTGCATCCTCATGCGGGAGTTCGGAGTCCCACTGGCACCTGGTAAGACGGTTGGACCATCTACTTCACTTGAGTTTCTGGGAATTGAGCTCGATTCAGTGGAAGGATGTTTCCGTTTAGCGATCGAAAAGGTAGCTAAATTCAGGGCTTCCCTGATACAATGCCTGAGCAAGGAAAAAGTGACCCTGCACCAATTACAGCAAACAGTGGGTCAGCTTAACTTTGCTGTGAGTGTAATGCCGATGGCCCGCCCCTTCTCACGCTCTATTGCACAAGCTATGGTGGGTCTCAGGGAGGGAAACCCCCTTACGAGACTGTCGGCAGAGGTTCGCCAGGATATGCGCATTTGGTTGGCATTTCTGGCGGACTTCAACGGTCGAGTTGTGTGGAACAAGCCACCAGCGTCTTCGGACGAGTTTGGTCTGTGGACTGACTCAGCTGGGAGCGTGGGATTTGGCGCCATCTTTTGTAACCGATGGTCGGCGCAAGTATGGCCGACGTGGTGGCACTCCAGCGGTCTCACAGGTAACATTGGGTTCTTGGAATTATTTCCCATTTGGGTTGCTCTGATGGCATGGCCAGACGATTTCAGGGACTGCTCAGTGGTGTTTTGGTCTGATAATATGACTGTGGTCGAGTGCATTAACCAGCAGGCAGCCCGCTGCAAGTGGATCTTGAGATTGCTGAAAGAAATTGTACTACTTTGCATGAGATTGAATGTACAGTTCAGGGCGAAACATGTGCCAGGCGTACTGAATCAGGCAGCTGATGCACTCTCTCGTTCACATATGCAGGCGTTCAGGGGCTATTTACCCACAGCGGACTTAGTGGCGGCACCATTCCCCGAAGCGCTATGGCTAATCGGTGCCCCAGATTACAAGACCTCGTGGCAGCAAGCTTAGCCCCCAGGACAAGGAAAGCATACGAAGGAGCGTTTCGTTCCTACTGCGCATTTTTGGGTCCAACAGGGAGACAGAGCTGGGGTCGGGAGGAATCCTTCCTGGGGTTTTTAGTAGCGCTGCACAGAGAAGGCCGATCAGCGGCGACGGCCAGTAGACATAGGGCGGCCATTTCATTCATGGCACAGGTGCATGGCATAAAAGACCCGACAGGTTCCTTTTTGGTTAAGAAAGCACTCCGCGGCTGGCAGCGCCTTGAGGGTCGCAAGCAAGATGCGAGGCGCCCGATTGGCTTAGACAGGTTGTCTTTACTCGTAGCAAAACTGGACGAGACGTGCTCCTCCCATTTCGAAGCAGTTCTGTTCCGAGCAGCTTTCGCATTAGCATTCCATGGGGCTATGCGGGTGAGTGAACTTGTCGCGAGGAACAAGAAAGATGTTGAGGGAGGCTTGTGCAGGGATCACGTCCAAATTAGGGGTGATTTAATGGTGATCTCGATAGCCAGGTCCAAGACTGACCAGGGAGCTATGGGAAATAGTGTTATCGTGCAGCGCGCAAGGTCCCCCACATGCCCGATAAAGTGTATAGAGGAATACTTGGCACTAAGGGCGGCTACATGGGGGGGGAGTTTGCTGAGGCACAGGGATGGCACCCCACTGACGAGATTTCAGTTCCAGAGGGTGCTAGCACTGTCAATCGCTGCTGCGGGCATGGACCCGTGCAATTTTGGGACCCACTCCTTTAGGATAGGGGCTGCTACTGAGGCTACAGCCAGGGGTCAGAGTGCGGAGGAAGTAAAACAGTTGGGACGTTAGTCCTCGAATTGCTTCAAAAGGTATGTGCAATTGCACATGTTGTAAAGATCAATTGACATGCACTCACGCTTCTTGTCTTTTGTTTGAATTACAGTTTCGCGAGCCTGTCACGCGGGGCGGAATTTGCAGTCGACCCAGCACCAGGAGACCAGCGGTCAAGGATCACCGACTGGAGAGGGAGTGGTATGGGTCGTGGGCCACTCATATGTGAGGCGCGCCGGGGACGTATTCAAGGCAGGTGACGCGACTCGCGCAGCTGGGGAATACGGGTACAGAGTGACCTTCCATGGGAAGGGCGGGCTCTGTTTTGACCAATTCGAATCGTTTTTTGAGGGTCTCTTAGGGCGGCAAAGGTCACCGCCATCTGTAGTCATAGGACACCTGGGGGGCAATGACTTGGTGACACTGGGTAGACGATTGTTATTGGAACACATTTTGTCGGCTGTTAGCTGGTTGGCTAAAAGAATCCCGGGGTGCACAATTGCCTGGTCCCACATGATCCCAAGGAAGGTATGGCGGGGGGGCCTTTCGGTGTCAGCACTGAACCATTCAGTGAAGAGGGTTAACAATAAAATTGGTAATTGTTCCGCTCTTCGCAGTTGCATAGCATTCCTCACGGGTGTATTCGGGGTGATCACATGTATCTGAATGATGGGGTTCACCTGTCCAGGGAGGGGAATGACTTACTCATAGGAGACTTCATAGCGTGGCTAAGGGGTTTGAGGAAGCATGACCTTTAGGAGGAGTGGGGGGGCCGGATAGTCGGTCAACTATCCGGCCTGTGGCGGTAAGGTCATGATCGGTGAGCAGTAATTTCAAGTTCCCTAGAGGGGGGCGCCACCGAGAATGGATGGGAGCGCCCGGGGGTAGGCGGCCATTGGCCCCTTCCACGGGGAGGCGGCACCCACTAAGGATGGGTCGCCTAGGGGGAGACGGCCATAGGACCCTCCCAGGGGGGAGGCAGCTAGATGCCCCTCCTACTAATTTCCCGGGGGCCGGATATCCGCGACGGCGGATAGAGAGTGTGGGGATGGGGGGGAGTCTACGCTGTCCTTCCTACAGATACCTCACACGGGAACTCGGACGACCTTTAAGATGACGTCGAGTGAAAAGGGGGCCCCCACCACGACAAGGGAAGTTACAGTTGGCAATGAGGGTAGAGTCCTCTGCGCATGCGCCACTCACACCGTGAGGGCGAGATTTTGGTAGTAGGGATCTGACACCGGTTAAGACCTTGCCGTTGGCCCTTAATGCTAGGATGTTCAATTTTAATTTAGAATGTATGCATTTTCAGGATGTTAGACTCGGCTAGGAAACCTTTGTATTAGAGAGCTGTTAAGGTTAGCCAAAGAACATGTCTTCATCGAAATGTAATAAATGTAAAATTGTACATAATGATGAAACTTTTATTTAATGTTTTAAATTTTGTTTCATATTTTAATAAATACGGCCGGGAGGGTGACTCCCTCCCGCCTTCCAAAAGTTCAAACCTGTGTCCGACTTCTCCCATCCTTGGGGATTGGTGTTGGGAGGGGGTGGTGGGCATCCCGACCATATGGAAAGGGGCGACCACTCAGTCCCCCCGAACGTATGGTTGGGTGCCCCGATCCCCCCGGGAAACCATTTTGGGCGGGGGGCGTGGCTCGGCTGGTATGCCCGAAGTGGCGTAGCCGAGGCACGCCTTTTCCCGCCCAAGAGGGGTTGTCCTAGACACCTACACGGAAGACCACGCCCAGGAGGCGTACCGGAGGAGGGTACACGCCCTCCCGCAGAAGAATAAATAGAGCGGGAATCCGAAGAAGCGTCCTCTTGTTCCTGTGCTCTGAAGGCTGCACCCACTCGTTGCTCGTGAGCCCTCAACGGAACAAGCAGCAATTTTGACCCACCCACCAGCCCCTTATGGCAATGTTTTGTTTGAATAAAGTTTTGCTGAGAACTAGATGTATAGGCCTTTTTTTTCTTTGGTAGAAAAAGTAAAGGAATGTTTAAGATAAGGATGTGACTTTGCCTTTAGGATAATATTTTTCCTTTTTAGGAGAGAGCAGTTGAGGACACATCATGGCTATGTCAGAACTTTCTTTTTAGTAGGTGAACAACTGTCGTATTTATTTTTTGGTCGGGCGGTAAGGTCATGATCGGTGAGCAGTAATTTCAAGGTCCCTAGAGGGGGGCGCCACCCAGAATGGATGGGAGCGCCCGGGGGGAGGCGGCCATTGGCCACATCCACGGGGAGGCGGCACCCACTAAGGATGGGTCGCCTAGGGGGAGATGGCCATAGGCCCCTCCCAGGGGGGGAGGCGGCTAGATGCCCCTCCTACTAATTTCCCGGGGGCCGGATATCCGCGACGGCGGATAGAGAGTGTGGGGATGGGGGGGAGTCCATGCTGTCCTTCCTACAGATACCTCACACGGGAACTCGGACGACCTTTAAGATGGCGTCGAGTGAAAAGGGGGCCCCCACCACGACAAGGGAAGTTACAGTTGGCAATGAGGGTAGAGTCCTCTGCGCATGCGCCACTCACACCGTGAGGGCGAGATTTTGGTAGTAGGGATCTGACACCGGTTAAGACCTTGCCGTTGGCCCTTAATGCTAGGATGTACAATTTTAATTTAGAATGTATGCATTTTCAGGATGTTAGACTCGGCTAGGAAACCTTTGTATTAGAGAGCTGTTAAGGTTAGCCAAAGAACATGTCTTCATCGAAATGTAATAAATGTAAAATTGTACATAATGATAAAACTTTTATTTAATGTTTTAAATTTTGTTTCATATTTTAATAAATACGGCCGGGAGGGTGACTCCCTCCCGCCTTCCAAAAGTTCAAACCTGTGTCCGACTTCTCCCATCCTTGGGGATTGGTGTTGGGAGGGGGTGGCGGGCATCCCGGCCATATGAGCGGTTGGAGCTATAAGCCCTCCTGGGGCAGTGATTGTGGCAGAATCTAAAACAAGATAATGATCCTTTCAGTATCAACCAAAGGGGAATTAAAACGACATGCGTCGCTGACATGTTGCACAGTTTACCTTAGTTGGCAGGCAGATTTGCACAAGGTCTGAGATTGTACTTAGCACAAAGGATCACTCCGCGGTGTCTGTAAAAGAACACGTAGAGCAGGTCATACATGTAAATGGGTCTCATTAAATGTAGCGACAGATTGAAAACCAAAGATTTAGAACAGGCTTACCCAAATGAAAGATACTTGACCAGGGTTTCCTATCTGAGAACGAGTTCCATTTCCTCAATCAAAAACATTCTCGACTGGCCACTATTTACACCATACCCAAAATTCACAAAAGCATGGTAGACCCACCGGGACGTCCTATAGTTTCAGGATGTGGCTCCATTCTCGAGCCTCTTGGCAAATACATTGACTTTTTCCTTAAACCCATGGCTGAGTCAACTCAATCCTACCTACGTGATACTATACACACAATAAACATCATTGAGAATTCATCCTTTGACCCTCAACACCAAATATTAGCTACATGCGATGTGGTATCACTATACACTTGCATCCCGCAGCAAGAAACTCTGGCGGTGATAACACGATGCCTGCAACGACGACCCGCTCCAGTACAATTTCCATCAGAATTAATTGTGGCCCTGTTGAAAATAGCCATGACCAAAAACTTTTTTCTATTCAAAAACAAATTCTATCTTCAGACATCTGGAGTAGCTATGGGGGCTCCCTTTGCTCCTGAGGAAGATACTGTCCTAAATGAAGCGAATCCATTCAGAGACCAGCTCGGTCTCTGGATGAGATACATTGATTATATTCTTGTAATTTGGAATGGTGACATGGAGGGATTGTCCTCTTTCTTCACATGGCTTAATCATCAATCTGCATATCTTAAGTTCACGATCCAATCAGACAATCAGACCATACATTTTCTGGGCATTACCATTTATGAGCAATCAGGAAAATTACTCACTACACTTTACCGCAAACCGGCTGAAAGAAACTCGTTGTTACAATACAACAGCCACCATCCACGAGCTCTCCGCGACAATCTACCTTTTCGGAAATTCCTACGAATCCGGAGGCATTGCTCCAATAGAGACCATTACTTTACAGAATCTGAGGATCTTGCCAATCCACTACAACAATGAGGATATCCTACACGCCTGGTCAAGAAATCGAGAAAACATGCCTGGTTCAATCCACAAGAGGAATTACTCTCGCCCAAGGATAAGGCAGACCAACAAGAAAATAGAATTGTCTGCGTAACTACATTTACCACCAAAAGTAACAAGATCAAATGCATTATCAATCAACATTGGCAATTAATATCGGATGATGTCAACCAGTTTGAGACACCATTACACGCTTTTAAGAAAGCTAAAAGCGTCAAAAACTATGTGGTACGGTCACTCCTACCAACTCCTGATAACCTCACTATTACCTCGCTAGGGGATCTGCCCCTTGTGGTTGGCCATTTCAAATGTGGCCACTGTAAGGCTTGTGACACTGCAATCCAAACAAAGGAATTTCAACATCGCCAACATAAAATCCGGCTAAAGACACACAGCAATTGTAATACGTCTAACATTATCTACGCAACAATATGCCCTTGTCAAATGATCTACATTGGACAAACACAACAAAAAGCCAAAGCAAGAATTCTCCAGCACATGAACAGGATCAGATGTGAGGTCCAGGGCGCACCCCTAGTAGACCATTTCAAATTGGCTGCACACCCCCGAGAGAGTCTTCGATGGGTGGTGATAGAAAAAGCAGTCTTGGGACCCTGGGGTGGTAACATCACAAGTATCCTGAATACACGCAAATTGAAGTGGATGTTCTTCTTTGATTCTATCGTGACAGGCCTTAACGAGCAAGACAGCTCTTTTTCTCAACTAGCAACCTTGCCCGGAGTCCCCTTCTATATGAACATACAGCATACACTGTTTCTGAATTGGCTTATACCCTCTTGTGAGAGGTACGCCATAATACCAATTTCACATCTACAATTAAGTGATAATGTCAGTACGACCATCAACTGAATTGGCTTATACCCTCTTGTGAGAGGTACGCCATAAATACAGTCTAATATTTATGTATGTGTTTACATTCATCATCATATAATATAATCATCGTAATTATATATAATGTATCATCGTCATTATAGCCTTGCCATCATGTGATAGGTACGTCATATTCATGTTCTAACCACCCCCAAAGGTAATTGGTCTTGCTGATTGACACGATAACAAATGGTTTCATTATCCGTTGCTTAACACTATTTGATATCAATTTTTACTATCGATGCAATCAGTATAACTATGAGAATTAGCATTGATTACGTACTCTAGATGCCAAGGTAATTTTTATAGTTGACACACCAACCATAATCTTAACAATTTGTTAATGTCACGTTTTAACAAATACATACAAATGATATTATCTACACTGATAATAACCGAGAGCTTCGGTATTCAAGGAATAGTGCGGGGTCTGTCTCCATGTCTACATCTCAGTCCCGAATCACGTGGTGCGGTTACCATAGTAATAGGATAACCAGGAAGCTTAGTTCGCCATAGCGAACACGAGCGGCGTTCTTTGCTGGATACAATCGGCTGGTGGTGAGTGTGCCTTCGCTACCCACCCAACCTTTGGCTACTCGCGTCTGCGGGCGGTACTAACGATCCCCCTTTCATATTATCCAATCAGATACCATGGAGTGATTCATTATACCCGCGGACCTGATTTCCGATAAACCTCCACTTTGGGTAAGCCTTTTGACACAGTTAACATTGTCCTGAACGACTTGCCTATTCGCTATAATATATGAGGGTGACTGGCTCTACTATCTATCATTTGGGTAAGCCCGTTCTAAATCTTTGGTTTTCAATCTGTCGCTACATTTAATGAGACCCATTTACATGTATGACCTGCTCTACGTGTTCTTTTACAGACACCGCAGAGTGATCCCTTGTGCTAAGTACAATCTCAGACATTGTGCAAATCTACCTGCCAACTAAGGTAAACTGTGCAACATGTCAGAGACGCATGTCGTTTTAATTCCCCTTGGGTTGATACTGAAAGGATCATTATCTTGTTTTAGATTCTGCCATAATCACCGCCCCGGGCCGGCTTATAAGTATAAGTTCAACATTTGTATAGCGCACTACTCACCCAGAGGGTCTCAAGGCGCTTGAGGGAGGGGGTACTTTACTTATCAAATATCCAAGTTTAAGTTGTTTTCTGAAGGAGAGGTGGTTCTGTGTAAGGCGGAGGTGGGTGGGGAGAGAATTCCAGGTCTTTGCCGCTAAGTAGGAGAAGCTTCTTCCTCCCATGGTGGATCTATGGATGCGTGGAATTGCGGCGAGGGCTTGATTGGACGATCGTAGTTGGCGGGTGGGGGTGTAAAAAGACAGGCGCGTGTTGAGGCATTCGGGTCCTAGGTCATAGAGGTCTTTGTGTGCGTGAGTGAGGAGGCGGAACGTTATTCTCTTGTTGATGGGGAGCCAGTGGAGGTCTTTCAGGTGGCCGGAAATGTGAGCTTGGCGGGGGATGTCTAGTATGAGTCTGGCTGAGACGTTTTGGATGCGTTGTAGTTTTTTCTGTAGTTTGGCTGTGGTTCCGGCGTAAAGGGTGTTTCCGTAGTCCAGTTGGCTTGTGACCAGTGCGTGGGTGACCGCCTTTCTTGTTTTGGTGGGGATCCAACTGAAGATTTTTTTAAGCATACGTAGGATGTTGAAGCATGATGATGAGATGGCGTTGACTTGTCTGGTCATCAAGAGGGAGGAGTCTAGGATGAAGCCCAGGTTACGTGAGTGGTCCGTAGGTATGGGTGCGTTTCCCAGGGCTGGTGGCCACCATGAGTCGTCCCAGGTGGAGGGTGATGATCCTAAGATGAGAACTTCCGTTTTGTCCGAGTTCAGTTTTAAACGGCTGTTCTTCATCCATTCGGCTACTTCTTTCATCCCATCGTGTAGGTTGGTTTTGGTGGTGTTTTGGGTCTTTGGTGAGGGAGAGGATCAGCTGGGTGTTGTCTGCGTAGGAGATGATGTTGAGGTTGTGTTGGCGCGCGATGGATGCGAGGGGACTCATGTATACGTTGAAGAGGGTGGGACTGAGTGATGATCCTTGTGGTACGCCGCAGATGACTTTGGTGGCCTCTGATCTAAAAGGGGGGAGGCGGACTCTCTGGGTTCTTCCGGCTAGGAACGAGATGATCCAATCCAATGCTTTTCCTTGTATTCCGATGTTGCTGAGGTGTTGTATAAGGGTGCTATGACAGACTGTGTCGAAGGCTGCGGAGAGGTCAAGTAGGATGAGGGCAGCTGTTTCTCCGTTGTCCAGTAGTGTTCGAATGTCGTCTGTTGCTGCGATGAGGGCGGTCTCTGTGCTGTGTTTGGCTCGGAAGCTGGACTGTGAAGGGTCGAGGGATTTGTTGGATTCGAGGAAGGTGGCGAGCTGACTGTTGACGGCTTTCTCAATGACTTTGGCAGTGAATGGGAGGAGCGACATAGGGCGTTAGTTCTTAAGTTCAGTGGGGTCTACTGTGGGTTTCTTCAGGAGGGCGCTGAGTTTGGCATGTTTCCAGCTTTCCGGGAAGGTAGCGGAGTTGAGGGAGCAGTTGATGACGTCTCGGAGATGGGGTGCGATTATGGAGTCTGCTTTGGTGAAGATGTGGTGGGGACATGGGTCGGTTGGCGATTCTGAGTGGATGGAGTTCATCAGGCGGATAGTGTCTTCAGTGGTGATTGGGTTCCAGGCGCAAAGGTTGTTGGAGGGGGGTTTTAGTTTGGAGGTGGGTGGGGTGGACTGGTCTTCGGACTGGTTATCAAAGCTGTTATGTATGTCAGTGATTTTGTTGTGGAAGAATGAGGCTAGGGAGTCGCAGAGGACTTGGGAGGGAGTGATGTCCTTGGTGCCGGCGGTGGGGTTGGTAAATTCGTTGACGATGTTGAATAGTTCCTTGCTGTTGTGGGCGTTGTTGTCGAGTCGATCCTTGAATGCTAATTTCTTGGTGGATCGGATTAGTTGGTGGTGTTTGCAGGTGGCGTTCTTGAAAGTGGCCAGGTTGTCAGTGGTTGGGTTTTTTCTCCAGGCTTTCTCGAGGGTGCGACAGAACTTCTTGGATTTCTTAAGGTCATCGTTGAACCACGGGGCATTTTTGCTACCTTGCTTGATTTAATGTTTTTTCAAGGGTGCTAATTTGTCAGCGCTGTGGGTGATCCATTGTGTGAGGTTGGTGGCTGCAAGGTTTGGGTCCGATGATTTTGCAGGAGGGTTTTGGTGAAGCGAAGTGAAGAGTTGCTCGGTGGTAATTTTGTTCCAGTTTCTGCCGGGAATTGGTTGTGGGTGGTTGTGGGTCGTAGTCTTTTTGTAGTTGAAGTCAACGCAGCTGTGGTCAGTCCAATGGAGAGCTGTGGTGTGATTAAAGGAGATGTGCTTGCTGGAGGTGTAGTTTGGGTCGAGCGTGTGTCCGGCATAGTGGGTGGGGGTGTCAACAAGTTGTTTGAGTCCGAGATTGGCGAGGTTGTCCAGAAGGGTGGTGGTGTTGCTGTCGTTGTTCTTTTCCAGGTGGAAGTTGAGGTCCCCAAGGAGGATGTAGTCCTCGGAGCGGAGGGCGTGTGGGTTGATGAAGTCAGTGATGTCTTCGCTGAATTGTGTGCGGGGTCCTGGTGGCCTGTAGATGACGGTGCCTCTGAGTGTGGTCTTGGGGTCGGTGTGGATCTGGAAGTGAAGGTGTTCGGCGGCAGCGAGATGATCGTCGGAACTGGTTGTGATGCGGATGGTGTTCTTATGAACTGTTTGGTTGATGCGGTCTTTTCGCTCAATATAACTACTCTAGTGCATGTGGTTTATTTATTTATTTATTCATTTTTTCTGGTACTAGGACACCTTTATTAATTGAACAACACACTGGTTGGTTCGCCTTCCCCGGGACCCTTAGTCCCTACCAATCTCAGAGATTTCTCTTTCCTCATATTTGATTTACCATATGGAGACGCTTGTCCTGTCAAGTATTTGAAACACGAGCAATAACCTTAACGGTATACTCTCGTTTGTAGTTTTGTGTGCTCCAATTGTGCCTGACTAAACAATAACAGGCATATCCCATGATCAATTAATACTAATCTAATTTATTTTATATACATCAATCAGGTTGCCTGCCCCGCACCTTGTCCTGATGAAGACCCCACAGCAAGGGCACCACTAATCCCTGCAAACTTTCGAGGGTCGAAACGTCGACAATAACCTGTTTGGTTGTCAACTTCACGCCAATATTATTACATTTACTGTATTCTGTGGAGTATGATTTTTTTTGATTTATGCATCGAACCAACGGTCTTATGTCTTGTATATAGGAATTAACTCATCAATGCAGTTTTGTTAATTGGCTGATTTTACTGTCACTAATTCCCTTCCATCACACCATCCTCACCAGATCACTTCCTCCTCCCCCCCCGTGGCCCTGTACAACCGATTATGATATTGAATAATTGTTGAGTATATTCAATACACCTAGTCCCATTGTGAATAAAACAATGTGGATGCATTCATTGTCTGTGTAAATATTTATTGAATTGCTTATCTTATATCACACTCACGCTGGGACCCCTCCCTCTCAGTACTGCATGAACTTGTTCAGAACAATGACAAATGGTTTCTTTTTTTAGATGAACGTTAGTCAATGTTCCATGTTCTTCTTTAGCACAATGATGAAATGGTTCTTTTTGTAAGTCGAACATGTTAGCCACTTTTCTCAGCTGGAGTTTTATAGTTTGCCATATGTATGGTATTTACTGCTAGGATTTTTACATTTTTTTTAGAGAATATACAGAGCTGTTGATAAGGGCACCGTTGGCTACTTAAAAGCAAAACGTTCTATTTCACAAAATACCTCAGTGTGTACAATATCAAGATATGTTTTCATTTTCGTAACTTGCAGCGTACTTTCGGCATTAACCCCGCTTAAGAAAATCAAGGGCTGATAGATTTTTTTGCAGACTGAAAAAATAAATGTGACTTCAGTATGTAGCAGAACCTTATGGTAGGAGTTATTGTTCAGATGAATGGGAGAAACTGTGTGCCAGAGAAAGGTTTTAAGTCAATAGGCGCATTATTGCCTTTTACTCTGCGCTGGCGCCCTTTTGGCTGCCAAACATCAATGCAGGGACTCTTGCATGGTGCAAGGGTACCCGTGTCGTAAGGAGGATTGCTTTTGTGCAGAAAGAATCACCATCCTGTATTATAACAAGCCCCTAAGGCTTTTTCTTCTTGCTATGTGTCCTACAGAATGCAGCACACATAGAAAGAGGAAATAAACGTGGAGAAATAAAGATATTTCTCCTTGTTATGCCTCACATGGGCATGCGTAGACATGTTTTTGGCACCTTCTCAGTTCTACCTTTTTTGGTAAATCTGAGAATAAATCCAAACCCATTGATGTTGCTTGTGAACACACACACAACGCCCATGGAAAAGCCTCCTTGGTGCAGACTAAAGCAACACATCAATTTGTGCTGAGTTGCATTACTCTAGATTTATTAAACCACTCTGGGACACACAACAAGGTGGCCTTGAGTGGCTACAAAAATCTCATTTTTGACATGCGTCGCTTTTGCACCAAAATGCCCATAAGTCTACATTCAGTTTTAGCAAGGCACTACATAAGGATGCCTAGGGCTTCAGCTATAAGTACAGTGAAGAACATGCTTTAAGTGTTTTTATGTCCCAGGATTTAAGATGACTGAAATATGGGCAACAGTAATAAAATATTCCTACTCAGAGAACAAGTAAGTCCAGCACCACACATGACAAACCATTGTTGCTGCAATAGTCCTCCATTGAACATAATTGAGGTAGGGATTTAAAATAAAACCCAATGGGAAATAATATTATTAAATTAAATTACAGTATTTAAAATGGTTAAAAATATATATGAATAATTTTAATGGTAAAAAAATAACTAAGTAAAACCTTCATTTTCATTTAACATATTGCAATATTTTAATTATTTTTCAACTAAAAAGTTAGAAATGAGAGTCATGTGTTTATTTGTATTCCTTTTTTCTTTAATTGAAGTCCTCTGGTATCATTTCAAATGAACATTTCAACATCCTTTCTTAAAACAGTAAAATACAAACAAAAGCCTTTTTATTTTTTACCTGTAAATCAAAATCTTCTAGCCCGGCACATAATTACACTATACTTAAATCCTCAAAATCTCTCATAATTTTAATCAAAAAATGTCGCCAAGATCTTATTGAATCTTCTAATCCCACCTACCCGGAATGCATAAATTTGCTCACTAATCTTAACTCGTCTCATCTTCTGTAACCATTCATAAAAAGATGGAATCTGTTCGGTACGCCATTGCTGTAGCAACAGAGATCTAGCCACTGCCATGGCAATGTACAGTAATTTAGCTATCCGATAGGAGAGCATAGGATCAAAGTCAAAACCATGCAAAATTAATTTCTCCTTTAAGGTGATCGTGGAAAGGGGCGACCACTCGGTCCCCCCAAACGTATGGTAGAGTACCCCGATCTCCCCGGGAAACCATTTTGGGCGGGAGGCGTGTCCCGGCTGGTATGCCCGAAGCGGCGTAGCTGGGGCGCGCCTTTTCCCGCCCAAGAAGGGGTTGTCCTAGACACCGACACCGCCAGCCACGCCCGGGGGGCGGATTGGAGGAGGGTCTACGCCCGCCCGAAGAAGGATAAAAGGAGCGACAAGCCAAGGAAGCATCCTCTTGTTCCTGTGCTCTGAAGCTGCACCCCCGCGTTGCACGTGAGCTCGAGACGGAACGAAGAGCCAATTTTGAAATTTGTAATTTCTCTTTTCTCTTCTAGCGCTACAAGTCTTGTCCAGGACCTTCCATCTACGTGAGGAAAATGCCGGGCAAAAGGGTCGCAAAGAAGGTTAGCACCGACCAAATGCTCCGTATGCTGATGAAAGACATGGCGGAGATGAAGAGGAAAATGGCGGCCAGGGATGGTACAGGACGGCCGAAAAGAACCATCCCAGGGGCGGTCCCTGCCGGGAGAAGAAAGAGGGCCAGGAACGGGGCAAATGAAGACGAGGTCCCAGTTCCGGAGGCTCCCCCGGCGAGCCCTCCCAGACCGGTGGAGGCTCCTGTGCCGGTTCCCGACGCAGGGCAGCCGATCCCTGTTGTGGTTACCCCTGTGAACGAGGGGGACATGCCCCCGGAGTTGGCCGCCCAGCTGGCGGCATGGTTGGGTAGTAACAGCGTGGGTTCCGTTGCTCCAGGGGACACGGCCGAGGAGGCCAAGCAATTAATGAGGCAGTTGCGGCAATCACGAGAGGCCGCAAAACCACCTTGTCGTTTTGTTTCCCCGCAGGCGCCCGTGGGTCAACCAGGATCAGGCGTTGGTACGGCGGGGTCGACAGTTACAGCGGCAGCTTCAGGTAAGCCATTGCCGATGGTTGGGGAGGGATCGGTACCTTCGAGGAGGGAGAAAATTGTGCAGCATATCCCGAAGGAGGTGAAGGAGAGGATATGGGCAGACAAATATGTAAACATATTTTCCTTGTTGACCGATCACTACGAAATCGAGCATGTAAAAAACCAAAAAGAGTTTCTGCATCCAAGTGTGTGGCGAGCCAGGATGGCCGGTTTTAGAGTCGATGAATCGATAGGCAATTGGGGCAGAGCGTTCGGAATGTTCACTGCAATTATGGGGGAACGTAGGCCCGATTTGTTGGGGGAATTGGCTGTGTATCAGACACGTATCATGGGTTTTTATGAAACTTATGGAGGAAATCAATGGTTTGCCTATGATAATATATTTCATAAATCCAAGGAACATGATTCATCCCTGACATGGGATTGTTTTGACTCCATTTCATGGCAAAATATGGAAAAGCCAGGCGTGGGGAAGTCACCAGCATTGGGGGGTGAGATGGCCGAGTATTCCCGCCATTCGTCAGGGACGCCCTTTCGAGCAAGTTCCAACAATGACCGGAACTCAAGGAATAGCGGCAGCACAGGGAAAAAAGGGGTCTGCTGGAGCTTTAACAGGGGAAAATGTACTAGGCCACAGGGTTCTTGTAAATTCAGGCACGAATGTTCGGGGTGTGGCCAGTCCTCCCATCCGGAGAATACGTGCAGAGCCAAGACTAGTGATACGGGGAGTAGAGGTAGCGCCAAACAGGTCTGAAATGGTCCAGGGGGCGCCGCTACCGACCCCGGTTGATATCATGGCAATGATCCCTTGGCTAAACGAATACCCAGATCATACCTCCGCTGGGGTGTTGCGAGATGGTTTCTCATATGGTTTCCGCATCCCGGCGGGGGATTTTCAGGGTGAAGCACAATGAAAGAACCAACTATCGGTGCAGCAGAATGCGGCGGTGGTACAAGCAAAGATTGGTAAGGAGGTGGCCCGAGGTCGGGTTGCTGGACCATATGACAACCCGCCAGTTGCTAACTTTGTTTGTTCACCCCTGGGTGTAGTCCCCAAAAAAGATCCGGGGGAATTCAGGTTGATACATAATTTGTCAGCTCCAAGGGGTCTTTCGGTGAACAATGCGATTGACCCGGGAGTTTGTTCGGTGCGGTACGCATCTTTCGATGAGGCCGTCGCCATTTTGAATCGCCTAGGGCCCGGAGCGCTGATGGCTAAATCAGATATCGAGTCAGCGTTCCGGTTGCTCTCGGTACACCCAGACGATCAGCGTCTCCTTGGTTTCATGTTTCAGGGTCGCTATTACATGGATAAATGTATGCCAATGGGTTGCTCCATCTCTTGTGCTTATTTTGAAAGATTCAGTTGTTTTTTGCAATTGGCCTTCACAAGAATAACAGGGTTTACTCATGTGATGCATTATCTTGATGATTTTCTGTTCCTGGGGGCAGCTGGGGACATAGAGTGTGCACGAGCTTTGAATGAATTTTGTGATCTCATGAGGCGCTTTGGCGTGCCATTGGCACCCGGTAAGACAGTGGGGCCGTCTACTTCGCTCGAGTTTCTTGGAATAGAGCTCGATTCCGAAGAGGGGTGCTTCCGCTTGCCCAAGGAAAAGGTGGCAAAATTTGAGGCGTCGCTTAAAGCATGTATTAGCGCGACGAAAGTGAGATTACATCAGCTACAGCAGGTTGTGGGTCAACTAAATTTTGCCCTGAGAGTGATCCCAATGGCGCGCCCGTTTTCCCGCTCTATTGCGCAGGCCATGGTTGGCCTTAAGGAAGGCCACCACCGCACAAGGCTCTCGGCAGAGGTTCGGCAGGACATGCTCATATGGTTGGCATTCCTGGCGGATTTCAACGGTCGGGTCGTGTGGAACAAACCCGGGGTCTCCTCGGAGGAGTTGGGGTTGTGGACGGACTCGGCAGGGAGTGTCGGATTTGGCGCCATTTTTGGTAATCATTGGTCAGCACAAACCTGGCCGGCATGGTGGCACGAGAATGGGCTCACAGGTAACATAGGATTTCTTGAGCTGTTCCCTATTCTGGTGGCCTTGAAAACATGGCCCGAGGGATTTCGTGACCACGCTGTGGTGTTCTGGTCTGATAATATGACCGTTGTTGAGTGTATCAATAGTCAGGCTGCCCACTGCAGATGGATCTTGAGATTGCTGAAGGAAATTGTTTTGCTGTGTATGAGGCTAAACGTCCACTTTAGGGCAAGACATGTGCCAGGGGTGTTAAATCATGCAGCTGATGCGCTTTCTCGTTCCCGTATGCAGGCCTTCTGGGGTTTCCTACCCTCAGCGGACCCGGTGGCGGCACCTTTTCCCGATGCTCTCTGGTCTCTCGGTGCCCCGGACTACAAGACCTCGTGGGAGAGAGTCTAGCTCCCAGGACAAGGAAGGCATACAAAGGGGCGTTCCGTTCCTATTGGTCCTTTTTGGGTTCTGCTGGGGGGGAGCTATGGGGCCAAGAGGAGTATGTCCTGAAGTTTCTGTTATCCTTACATCAGGCAGGCAAATCAGTAGCCACGGCACAGAGGCACCGGGCCGCTATTTCTTTCATGGCACGGGCCCATGGTATCCAGGACCCCACAGCGTTTTTTGTGGTTCAGAAGGCGCTGCGAGGGTGGCAACGCCTTGAGGGTCGCAGAGTGGACGACAGGCACCCGATAGGTCTGGAAAGGTTGGCCCTCTTGATGTCAGTACTCCCTGCAACATGTTCATCTCAATCTGAGACAGTACTATTTAGAGCCGCTTTTTCATTAGCATTCCATGGGGCTATGAGGATAAGCGAGCTGGTAGCAAGGAACAAGCAGGATACGGGGGGGGGGGGACTGTGCCGAGAGCACATCCGAATTAAAGGGGAATCAATGGTGGTCTCGTTTGCCAGATCCAAGACCGATCAGGGAGCGAACGGGGATTGTGTAGTAGTCCACCGGATTCCCGGATCGCCCATGTGC
This sequence comes from Lissotriton vulgaris, assembly GCF_964263255.1. Lineage (NCBI taxonomy): Eukaryota > Metazoa > Chordata > Amphibia > Caudata > Salamandridae > Lissotriton > Lissotriton vulgaris. The sequence continues at coordinate 1,034,402,460 of NC_141697.1, forward strand.
CCGGTAGCCTGCGTTGAGGAATATTTGGCGCAGAGGGCGGCAGCATGGGGGGGAAGCTTACTGAGGCACGCCAACGCCACCCCACTGACGAGGTTTCAGTTCCAACGGGTGCTGGCGATGGCGATTACAGCCGCAGGCTTGAACCTGTGCGAGTTTGGGACCCATTCCTTCAGGATAGGGGCTGCTACTGAGGCCACAGCCAGGGGTCTGAGTGTTGATAAAGTAAAACAGTTGGGGCGTTGGTCCTCGAACTGTTATAAACGGTACGTGCGGTTGCACATGTTGTGAAGCTAATATCATGAACTCACGCTTCTTGTTTTTGTTTGGTTTTACAGTTTCGCAAGCTTACGAGGCAGGGCAGACTGTGCAGTCGACCCGACACCAGGGGACCAGCGGTCAAAGGACACCGGCTGTGGACAGAGTGGTGTGGGTCGTGGGACACTCATACGTGAGGCGTGCCGCAGACGTATTCAAAGCAGGTGACATGATTCACAGGGCTGGGGAATACGGGTACAGGGTGACCTTCTACGGAAGGGGCGGGCTCTGTATTGACCAGTTTCAGGATTTTATGGAGGGTTTGTTAGGGCGGACGAGGTCACCGCCATCTATACTCATAGTGCATCTTGGGGGCAATGATTTGGTGACCATTGGTCGGCGAGTGCTTCTCGAGGTAATATTATCCACTGTAAGTTGGTTGGCAAAAAGGGTCACTGGGTGCACAATTGCATGGTCCCACATGATCCCACGAAAGGTGTGGCGGGGGGCTAATTCTGTGTCTGCTTTAAATCATTCTGTGAAGAAAGTAAATAACAAACTTGGTAGATTGTTTCGTACAAATACATTGCATTCTATTCCGCATGGGTGTATCAGGGGGGATCAGATGTATCTAGAGGACGGGGTTCATTTGTCCCGGGTGGGGAATGATTTACTCATAGAAGACTTCATAGCTTGGTTGAAGAATTTGTAGCCATGACCTTTAAGTAGGAGTTTTGTGGGGGGTCCGGATAGCCGGTCAACTATCCGGGCCTGTGGCGGTAAGGTCATGATCGGTGAGCAGTAATTGGAAGATCCCTAGAGGTTTGGGCGTCACCCATTACGGATGGGAGCGCCCGGGGGGAGGCGGCCATTGGCCCCTCAAACGGGAGGCGGTCCCATCTAAGGATGGGACGCCGAAAGGGAAGGCGGCCATAGGCCCCTTCACTGGGGAGGAGGGGCTACGGACCCCTCCTCGGAATTTCCCGGGGCCCGGACATCTGCGACGGCAGGTGTGGTAAGTTGTGTGGGGTGGGAGGGGGGTCTACGCTACCTTCTAGACACCTCACACGAGTCCTCGGACGACCACTAAGATGGCGTCGAGTTAACAGGGGGCCCCCACTAAGGCAAGGGAAATTGGAAGTTGGCACAGAGGTACAGTCCTCTGTGCGCCCGCCCCTCACAAGTGAGGGGGGAATTGGTATTGGGGATCTGACACCGGTTACGACCTTGCCGTTGGCCCGTAACGTTAGGATGTACAATTTCAATGTTCAGAAATGCATTTGCAGGATGTTTAGTATCGGCTAGGAGAACCTTTGTATTAGAGATGTGTTAAGGTCAGCCAAGAACATCGTACTGTATAAATGAAATTGTACATGATATGAAACTGTTATTTTAATGTTTTAATTTTGTTTCATATTTTAATAAATACGGCCGGGAAGGGTAACTCCCTCCTGCCTTCCAAAAGTTCAGAACCGTTTCCGTCTTCCCATCCTTGGGGATTTGTGTTGAGAGGGGGTGGCGGGTATCTCAGCCATAAGGAAAGGGGCGACCACTCGGTCCCCCCGAACGTATGGTGGAGTACCCCGATCTCCCCGGGAAAGCATTTTGGGCGGGAGGCGTGTCCCGGCTGGTATGCCCGAAGCGGCGTAGCTGGGGCGCGCCTTTTCCCGCCCAAGAAGGGGTTGTCCTAGACACCGACACCGCCAGCCACGCCCGGGGGGCGGATTGGAGGAGGGTCTACGCCCGCCCGAAGAAGGATAAAAGGAGCGACAAGCCAAGGAAGCATCCTCTTGTTCCTGTGCTCTGAAGCTGCACCCCCGCGTTGCACGTGAGCTCGAGACGGAACGAAGAGCCAATTTTGACCCACCCACCAGCCCCTGTTGACAGCGATTTTTTGGAATAAAATTGATTGACGTGAATTGGTTTCTCTTACAGGTTGTCTTGGAATAAAGTTGATAATGTGTTGTGTAATAAAGGATGATTTTCGTTTTTAACATGTTTTCTTAGCAGAAATGTTTGCGAATAAGTTTAAGGGTGATGCTCAGTAGAGTTCTACGTGAAATCGTTTGAATGTAATAATTTCCTTTTCGTTAGCTTAGTTCAAAATGTCGTATTTATTTCTGGTCGGGCGGTAAGGTCATGATCGGTGAGCAGTAATTGGAAGATCCCTAGAGGTTTGGGCATCACCCATTACGGATGGGAGCGCCCGGGGGGAGGCGGCCATTGGCCCCTCAAACGGGAGGCGGTCCCATCTAAGGATGGGACGCCGAAAGGGAAGGCGGCCATAGGCCCCTTCACTGGGGAGGAGGGGCTACGGACCCCTCCTCGGAATTTCCCGGGGCCCGGACATCTGCGACGGCAGGTGTGGTAAGTTGTGTGGGGTGGAAGGGGGGTCTACGCTACCTTCTAGACACCTCACACGAGTCCTCGGACGACCACTAAGATGGCGTCGAGTTAACAGGGGGCCCCCGCTAAGGCAAGGGAAATTGGAAGTTGGCACAGAGGTACAGTCCTCTGTGCGCCCGCCCCTCACAAGTGAGGGGGGAATTGGTATTGGGGATCTGACACCGGTTACGACCTTGCCGTTGGCCCGTAACGTTAGGATGTACAATTTCAATGTTCAGAAATGCATTTGCAGGATGGTTAGTATCGGCTAGGAGAACCTTTGTATTAGAGATGTGTTAAGGTCAGCCAAGAACATCGTACTGTATAAATGAAATTGTACATGATATGAAACTGTTATTTTAATGTTTTAATTTTGTTTCATATTTTAATAAATACGGCCGGGAAGGGTAACTCCCTCCCGCCTTCCAAAAGTTCAGAACCATTTCCGTCTTCCCATCCTTGGGGATTTGTGTTGAGAGGGGGTGGCGGGTATCTCAGCCACCGTGATCGTGATATTATATTCAGTCAGGTAAAAAACAAAAATTTCTTCCCAAAACTTCACAATCTTGACACAATAAATCATTTACATGTGACCAATTGGCTGGAGAATGGTGTGAACATCTAAAACAATGTGGAGGCAGGTGTACAATACAACAACCATTTACTAAAGAATAGCATTCTGCGCCAATTGGCGCCCCGTAATGTAGTGAAATTAAATTTGTTAACACCTTGGCTGCTAGGCGTTTTCCCCCTCCTGTGCTGAAAATTGCCATTTTGCTGGTGTCATGACGAGCTCAGCTCGTCATCAGCACAGCTCAACTGTGCATCATGACGAGCTGAGCTCGTCATGAGCATCGAAAGGGTTAATAGTTATCCAGGTATTCAAAGACATTGGATGGTTTTCCTGTTCCTGACATTTTTTAATTGCCTTTTGACTTAGGTCCGCCCTCCTACTCTGTGCTAAACATCGCTTCCAATCCCCAGGTTTTCTATCAAGTTCGATAACTAGAAGATCATTGGTTAATTGACTTAGTTGACCTAGCTGCATTGTGTCAAGTTGCACCAGAAACTTATATAAAATATTATAAGACCCTAAGGGCCCGATTCACAGAATGACCTTACGACTCAATTCTAAACTTACTACTATTTTAGTATTCACAGAATGCACTTACTATTTTTGGCATTCACAGAATGCACTTACTACTTTTGGTATTCACAGAAGTTAGGATTTTGTCTTAAGTCTGTCTTAAGTTTGTCTTAAGTCTGTGTTAAGTCTGTCTTAAGTCTGTTTTAAGTATGTCTTAAGTTTGTCTTAAGTCTGTCTTAAGTTTGTCTTAAGACAAAATCCTAACTTGGGTGAATGCCATGAGTAGTAGGTACATTCTGTGAATACCAAAATAGTAGTAAGTTTAGGATTGAGTCTTAAGTTCATTCTGTGAAACAGGCCCTAACAAAATAAAATTCCTATGGATTAGTTGTGACATTTCCATCGGAGTAATCCAAGCTCCATTTCTTAAAAAGTCATCGACTTTAAGGAATCCTGCCCCGGCCCAATTTTCAGCTACATCTAAGCCTTGTTCTACCCCCATTAAAGGGAGAATACTAGACAATAAAGTTGTTGAATTAATATGGGGGAGCGAGTATCTTTTAAATAGGGCTTGACGACTTTTAAAAAAACATTATAATGACTCGTAACGGACTAATATGGGGGTTTTAAGCACCTGCAGAGGGGGTGGTATCTGAGTTTCTGTGCACATTAAATCAAAAAAATACATTTATGTATAATTTTTTACTATGGATTTGACCTTTAAATCTTGATAAGTACTGTTCAAAGTATGCATTATAATAATCCCTGAGATTTGGTAGGGTGAGTCCTCCCTGATCCAGATCCTCATATAAAGTACCTATTGCAATACGGGGGTGTCTTCTTCGCCGAGATGAAAACCGAAAACATAGATTCTACCCCAAGTAAAGAAAGACCCCGGTAAAAAGCATGAAATAGTTGAAAACAAAAAATTAAATAAAGGAAAAACTGACATTTTTATCAGGGCTACTCGTCCTAGAATTGTTAAATGCAAAGCATAAGCATTCCAATGAAGAAACAATGCCTGAATTTTCCGAAGAAGGAAATCAAAATTCAGACCATACAGATCTTTAACTGATGCTGAAAAAAAACCTCCCAGATATCTCTTGGGCTTAGTATTAACACAGCTACGTATGTCGGGATGCAATTCCGGCGATTTACCCCCACAGACCAAGATTTCCGTTTTCTTTTTATTCATACAGTATCCCCCCAGGGCTTCAAAATCCTCAAAGATCTGAAATACTTTGGCTTGGGTTCGTAATTCGGGTTTGATAATAAGCATGATGCCATCTGGGTATAGTTTCACCTTAGCCATTAATGGGATCGGTGGAAGAATTTCCGCACAGTTCCTCAATTTCGACGGTGATAGGCTTGATGAAAAAAGCGAAGAGGACTGACGATAGTGGGCAGCCTTGCTTCGTGCCACTTTTAATGAAAACTGACCCAACCACTGCCGTATTTATGATGACATTAGCTTTGGCGTTGTTATAAAGGTTGTGTATTAGAGATATAATTTTGGCAGAAATACAAAAGTGCTCCAAAATAATAAACAGTGTCTCCCAAACCACCAAATCAAAAGCTTTTTTTGCATCTAATTACAAAACCAAAGCAGGAATCCCTTGTGTCTCAAAATAATCCAAAGCTTCAATCAAATAGTGAATGTTTGTGACAAGTTGCCTGCTGGCAATAAAGCCATTCTGATCTGGATAGATCAAATCTGCTGTATACCGATTAAAATGTAGTGATAGAAGTTTTGTTACTATTTTATAGTCTGAATTTAATAAATTTATAGGACGATAGGAGTTTGGGTCCTTAGCATCCTTCCCCTTCTTCAGAAAGCTCACAACATTGCCCTCCCTAAAGGAATCTGGTATCGTGCCTCCCTCCAACATAGAATTTATTAATTTAAGAAATAAATCAGAAAAAACACACACAAAACTTTTAGAAATTCTGAGGGGCCTTACCATTAGGAAGATCCTTAACAAATAATTCTAATTCTTCCATAGAGAAAGGGCTCACCATAGTTAGTTTTTCAATTTGAGAAAACGTTGACAATGTATACTTTAATAAGAAAGTTTCTAGCTTTCGATGGCCTATGCTATGTTGCCGACTATAAATAGCATTGCAGTGACTGAGCATTATGTTTCCTATTTTGACCGGATCAACTGTCTCTGCATGGGTGGATGGACACTTTAATTCTTGTATCAGGTTAGCAGCAGCTTGTTCTTTAACCTGCCAGGCTAAGAATTTCACTGTGAAGTTGCTTTCTTCGTAAATTTTCTGACATTGTCGTCGAAAGACCTCTTCACTTTGGGCATAATAGTTAGCACTGAGTTCCCGTTTGGCCTGGTCTAGCTAATATTGGTTACTGCTAGATGGGTTATGGTGCCTTAAATAACTTAAAGCCTGTATTCTTTGCTCAAGGATCTTCTTCTTGGATCTAGATGCTTTTAGGATAGCTGCATCCTTGCCTATAATGATTCCGTGAATAAAAGCTTTTAGAGAGTCCCAAACGATGTTAAGTGATGCGGACTCGGGATTTCGGGAAATAAATTCTTTGATGTCTGTCTTCATAGAGTCAACCCATGTTCCATTGTTTAAATACTATTTATTAAACACCCATCATTTAGGAACTCTAACATTGTTTTCTAAAAGAAACTCAATAACTAGCATAGCGTGATCAGAGAATCCGTTATTAAGAATTCTCTGCTGATAAAAGTTAAGTTGTCAGGAAGCCAAAAAAAATCTATCCGTGAAGATGACTTGAATCTTCCTGACCAACATGTAAATTCTGTTTTAGACAAATGGTGTGAGTGCCACGGATCGCAAAGATCAAGAGTTGTTTTATAATTTAGGATAGTTTTCTGAGATTTTGGTTTGAGCTGTTTTCTTGACTGGGTAGTAGAATCCAAAATTGGGTTAATAAGAATATTAAAGTCTCCTCCAACAATCACATCTCCTATCACAGTCAATAGAGATTGAAACAGCGCTTTATATACTCTAAAGTTATCTTCTACTGGCGCATAGAAACTTACAAAGGTAATGGGTATCCGTCTATGTTTAATTTTACATGTGGCCCAACACCTGCGCCCTGAATCATCACTCTCAGAATTTATAATCTCTGCATGGATATTATTGTTTAGAAACATAACAACCCCTCTCTGGGATTCCGAGATCAAAGAGAAACCTCGATATAATGCCCAGGCTCTAAACATTGAAAAATCTGCCAATTTTATGGATGAAATATGTGTTTCCTGTAACAATATTACCGAAGGATTTTCAGTCTTAATCCACATCTCTATGGCCCGCATTTTCTTTTTATTATTTAAGCCATTAACATTAAATGATACTATTTTCAGTTGCTCTTTACTAGACATCAGGAGTATTTACCATATTTTTTGACTGATTCGTTCTCTTAATACTGTTAATTAAACCTGGATCTACCAAAGAAAATAACAAGACAAAAAACACAAAGGACTTTGTTTTTCACCCCTACTTTTCTCCTCTGCACACCCCCCTATGTCCCCTCCCCCCTCGTAGTGTTTGATTGATTCAAATGCTCCGTCCATCACCACCCCCTTTTGTACTGCTTTTGGCTGCCATAAGGGTGGCAGGGTATGCTCAGACGTGAGTCCCTTGCTCACTTTGCCACTGGATTCAAGCAAGCCGGGCTGAAGACGACTGGAATACCAAAAACCGGTCCTCAGAAGGTTGTTTCCGGTCCAGGAAAGACATGGCTTGGCAGTTCGGGCGGGACTGTTCCCATGAGGCACACGGTCAGACTGATTTGCATATAGCCATGTCTGAACTGTGGTGGCCGAGTGGGCTAAAGAACGGTGATGGATTAAACCCATATATTTTGACTTGGTGTGAGTGTTTGATTGATTCAGATGCTCCGTCCATCACCACCCCCGTTTGTACCGCTTTTGCCCGCCATAAGTGTGGCAGGGTATGCTCAGACGTGAGTCCCTTGCTCACTTTGCCACTGGATTCAAGCAAGCCGGGCTGAAGACGGCTGGAATGCCAGAAACTGGTCCTCGGAAGCTTGTTTCCAGTCCAGGGAAGACATGGCTTGGCAGTTCGGGCTGGACTGTTCCCATGAGGCACAGGGTCATACTGATTTGCATATAGCCATGTCTGAACTGGGGTGGCAGAGTGGGCTAAAGAACGGTGATGGATTAAACCCAGATCTTTTGACTGGGTGTGAGATTTTGATTGATTCAGATGCTCCGTCCATCACCACCCCCTTTTGTACCGCTTTTGGCCGCCATAAGTGTTGCAGGGTATGCTCAGACATGAGTCCCTTGCTCACTTTGCCACTGGATTCAAACAAGCCGGGCTGAAGACGGCTGGAATGCCAGAAACCGGTCTTTTGACTGGGTGTGAGTGTTTGATCGATTCAGATGCTCCGTCCATCACCACCCTCTTTTGTACCTCATCTAAATCAGACAGCATGTAGAATTTACCCTTCACCAGTACTTTCAATTTATATTGCTGAGCAATCGTAGCCTGGGCACCGTTTGCCTTAAATAGATGGAGGATTTTCATGCAGACATATCTGAAAAGATTCAGCACTTAGTTGTCTCATTAACTGCCAATTGTTTTTGCTGGATTGCCTTAGATAAGATAGTTTCTTTTATACGAGAGTCTGAGAAATTTAGCAGGATTGTACGAGGTAGCGTGGAGTTAGGAAAAGGATGGGCCGGTACCCGGTGCACCCTGGTTATAGCTAGATCCCCATCATATTCTGGGATTACTTTATGCTTTAAGAAGGAGGTCACCTACTGAACTGTATTATATCCCTCTTACCCTTCAGGGACTCCCACTATTCATAGGTTAGATCTTCGTGTATAATTTTCCAAATCATCCAGTTTTATTTCGAGCGCCAATCTGCTTTTATCGATCACCTTGACATCTTCTTTAACCTCCATCATCTGGTCCTCCAGAGTCGAGATTCAAGTCTCGGCTTGTTGAAGTCTGAGTGGAAAAGTTGAGACCAAATCCTCAATTTTCTCCAGTCGCTGATGGATTGAGGCTAGTTCGGCTCTTTGAAATCTTTTCAGCTCCCGCACCTCATCCAAGACTAAATTTAACATATCCTTTACCATCATCTGGATCTCACCTACTGGCTCAGTATTCATATCCAGAATAGGACTAAAGGGATCAATTGAACAAGAAGGGTGGCCATCTGTATAGTCATCCATAGCCGGTAGTAAAGGCACCTTCTTTGATATGGATTGCCCCTTGTAACGACCTGATTTTCAGATCAGATAGAACCAGCTCACCAAGACACCACCAACCCGGCCGAAACGTAACCACCTCCCTCCTCAGGACCTACTTACCTCGGTACCTAGATACCTTCTCTGGGGATGGAGAATTAGCAATATACAAGCTTATACTATTAACAACACCCCTAAATCCATAGGGATTACTAGAAACAATCACTAATGTCTACGGAATTCCAATTTCTACACCACACTCATACCTTATAGTCTCGCGGCAACTCAGGCCCAGACTATGCTACCCTCCTCCTCATAGTGAAGGGGGCAGTTCTGATCACTTACCATTACACACTGACCTCAATCAGTGCTCACGCAAGCCGCAATCTTGCGGGTATACACATCGTTTCCTCCCGATGCTCTCACTACTGCCACAATCAGGTGGCGTTAAACACTGTATCCTCCCGGTGCTTGCGCTGCCACCACAATCGTGTGACGATAAACACCGTATCCTTCCGGTGCTCTCACTAACGCCGCTACACAACGGCGATTACTGTCCTATTAATACCCTCAACTTTCTCTCTCTCTGTTGGGAAGTTTCTCTATATATCTAATATCTACTGGGGATGTCTCATATACAATATTATCTTTTATGTGGCAGATAGGCAGTTCAATTCTCTCACACAAGAATGGCCAAATTACAACATGCAAGGGTTATTCTCTGATTTAGGCGCTCCTTGCTCCCTTGATCAGTTACCACTTACCTGGACGGGAAACACATCCGTCCACATAACAGCATAAGGCTAGAAGAAAGGTTAGTCTCATCATGAAAAACAACACCTGCACAGTGGTTCACTAAGAACTGGGGTCCCTTTATTACAAAATAGCAAATTATAATAACGATATAACACTGCAATATAACATATAGCCTGAAAAGCAAAGGAAAGAATTAAGATTTGTATGTGCGCGCAAATAAGAAAGGGTCGATGTCACCTTATGAGTACGAAGTCTGGACTCAGTTGTCATCTGGGTTCCCTTCTCGTCTGTGCCTTGGCTCATCTTAGGATCACCCCTGCAATCACGGACACACGTCTGCACCTCTATGCTCTGTCTCCTCTGCTCCCCTACAAGTCACTGGAACCTCACTCTTGTTCTCTGTTTCGTCTGTTTTACTCTCGTCTTTCTGCACTGCTCCCCTCTCCTCTCTGTCATGGACTATCTTCACCTTCCAACTTCGATCTTATAATTCAGTTTCTGCCGCTCTAGTATTCGTCCGCTCCACTAACTTCTTCACTCTGCATGCTCTGATCTCAGGATCAAAGATCACCAACTGCTCCAATTAAAGTAACTTCAATCTTTCTGAGAGATTATCAGCCTTCGGTCTTTTCAGACTTCAAAATGGCGTCTGTCTGCTCCAAGTTGATTTACTGCAAAAATGCTAACGACTAGCTGCCGTCTACTAACTGACTGAATGACCGCTCCTCCTCTCTGTATTTTCACTAATATAGAACCTCTTCATGCATGGAAATTTCCAGCCAGTAACCTGCCTCCCACAAAATTCTTGTACCTCCCCGTGCCAAGGACACTTTCTCAGCCGGCCGGCCTGATGTTGCCTCTTCGACACGAAGAAAAATACAGTCATTCGATAAGGGCCAGCTCGAGCCGGTTCTCTCCAAGTGAACAACACCTTATAACCAAAACATCACATTTGACCTACAAGCATCTCAAGCAGCCGAGGCAGAAAGAAAGATGGAGTCTCTCCCGTTCGGGGCCTACAAGGCCCGAAGTAAGCAGAAAGATGAATAACTCTATAAAAATATACTAATAACCTTACAAAAGGACGATATAATACCAATACTAAGGAATCTATCCCCTAACATAAGCTTATAAGCCCTAAAATAGAGAAAAGAATAGGTAATTATGTCAAGATCAATGGATTCATCTTGTAAATAGGTCAAATCTAAGGCCCTAATCCCTCTATTAGAATGATAGTAGGCTAAAGTCACCAGCTCTCAAAAATAGAACAAAAAACCCGGTCAGAACATTTCACTCTTGACTTTAGGCTACTAATATTCGCTAAATGGAACTAACGTCTGTTGAAGAATAATATGAAACAAAGTTGACAGATCTGGATCTAGTTCGCCATCTGCAGGTTTGAATTAAAGAAGGAATACACTGAATGCAACAACAAATAGCAACTGAGATACAAATAGCAAGTAGGGTACCCCCTAATATTAGACGCAAAGAATGTAAATCTGGTAACCAACTAAAGGGCATAGAGTGTTTCAAACTCCTACAGACTGTTCATACACTGTTCTATGTACCTGCAAATTTGCCTTATTTATGTCGAATTTTGCAGTTTCTACCTCTTCACTTCCACCAAACACTCTGTTATTTTTGGTAAGTTTTTTAGTTACTCATTGACTACTATGTAGTAAGGCAATCACTACATGAAAACAGTAATTAGTAGTTGTACAATAAGTGGTATATCCCCAGAGATATGACAGTAATTGTACACTGTGACATCACCACCATGGATGCATCGTATTTCCAATGTGGTGCACTATGAGGCAAAAATGGCACAGATATGTAATGCATCTGCGCTGTGAAGATGGTGCATTACTTGATTTCAATTGGAAGCTCAATGCAGCTCAGGGAATGGTCTTTGGGCCCAATGTTCATAATGCTGTGTCAATCCTTTCAACTGCTTCAAACAGGTGCAGGGTTATGCCGCAGTAAATATATATTCGCTGAAAAAACATAGGTTTCAGGCATGTTATGGTTAGACATTAGCATTTAAAAAAACCTTAGAAATTCACTGAAAAATACATAGTTTTCAGGGGTGTTATAGTTAGCTAGACATTTCACTCATACAAAACCATAGAAATTCCTCTGTTATAGTTAGTTCTGCTAACTATAACTCCTGCCCCTGCAATGAACTGCTGATGACGTCACATATTACATCACTTATGACATGGTCAGTGACATCACTGATGACATCTCAAATGACATTACTGATGACATCTCAAAATGATATCACTGATGCCATCACGGATGACATCATATTAGTGTCTGAACGGATGATTTAGTAGGTGTGTGACTGATCCTATAAGTGAGTGATTAAACGTATCTTACTGAATGCATGAGTTAGTGACTAAACTGTGTGAATGTCTGTATCCGTCGGTCTGTTGGTGTGTAACCGGCTACATGAGTTTGTGAATAGCTACATGAGTGTGTTATTGATTTGTTGTCTGAGTATCTGTATGGGTGCCTGAGTGTTTATGTTGGTGGGGTGTGTGTGACTCTGTGCACAGATGTGTGAGTGGGTGATTCACTGGGTGCATGGTTTCAAGAGTGCATCTGTAATGGACTGTATGAGTGGGTGACTGTGTGTATGGCCATGTTAGTGAGTGAATGTATATCTCAGTGGTACATGTGTGATTAACTACATATGTGAAAGGCAGTATATATGTGTGTTGGAGTATATAAATGGCTATAAGTGAGAGTGTGATTCTGAAAGTGGCTGTATGGATGGGTGTGTGCTTGTATCATTGATTGTAGAAGAGCCTAAGAATGTGTTAGTATTTACATGAGTATTTGAGCAGGTGTGTGTAGAACTATATAAATGAGTAAATGGCAGAGTGATTAATTATTTGCATGACTGGTGTGTATTTCTATGGATCAGTGGTGGTGTGTGAGTGTCTATATAGGTGTATGCGTGCATATGATAGTCCTGTACTGAGTGACCATAAGTACGAGTGACTGTACAGGTGAGTGAGTGGATGTGTGTGTAAACCTGAGAATCAGTGTGTATGTAGTTATTGCTGTTGGAGTGTCTATGGTTTTGAGAATGGCAGTCTCTAATTTAGAGTGGGTGTATCAAAGGTTATATTATGGTGTGAGAAGATGCATCAATTTATTACAAGGATGATATCATCAGTGATGTCATCAGTGATGTCATTTGAGATGTCATTAGTGATGTAATTTGAAATGTCATCAGTGATGTCATCAGTGATGTCACTTACGATGTCATGAGTGATGTAATATGTGACGTCATCAGCAGTGCATTGCAGGGGCGCAAGTTATAGTTAGAAGAACTAACTATAACGGAGAGATTTTTATTGTTTTGTATGAGTGAAATGTCCAGTTAACTATAACACCCCTGAAACCTATGGTTGTTTCAGTGAATTTCTAAGGTTTTGTTAAATGCTAATTTCTAACTATAACGTGCCTGAAACCTATAGTTTTTTCAGTGAATTTCAAAGGTTTTTTAAATGCTAATTTCTAGAGATGCCTACAGAGGTAGGACATGTGAAGAAAGAAGAACAAACGCACAGAAAGAAGCAAAATAAATACAGAAAGAAGCATCAGAAGTCCACAAAGACGAAGAAAAGTGCAGGAAGAAGCAAGACATGTGCAGAAAGAACCAACAGAGCAGAAAGAGGCCTTGTTAGAAAATTATCCTGTGCCCACGACTTTTTGAGACGGGTACTGGTGGTAACTGCCTCTGACTAACCAAGCCTAGAGCCAGTGGTATACTAAAATACACTTAGAATACAGTCAAAACATCTACATACACTAGGGAACACTCTGCATTGGGGTACCCCTGTGCTTATCATGACCTCCTTCTTTTTTAAGGCCCTAGTACAAAATAGGGCAGGGGGAATAAAACTGAGTCTTAAAACGAGCTACGGGCGCATTTGCATTGAGGTGACATGTGTGCAAACACGCCCTGTGGCCATTTTAAGTTGGGAGATTAAGTCCCCTTGAATCTTGATAGTCCCTGGGGTCCAAGTAGCCAACCAGGTATCTCCAGTAAGCGCCACAGAGCTGCATTGCAGAGGTGTAAAAAGGGGCATGGTCTGGACCACCTCTCTGCAATGAAGGCCTCTGGAGGTACCTGGTGGGCTAGTTGGCCCCCAGGGGCCCTCAGGATTGAAGGGGAATTAATTCCCCAACTTAAAAGTTGGCACAGGGCGTGTGTGCACACATCACCTCAAGCCTGCGCACTCCATTCAGCACTGTGGAAACACGCCCTGTGTCACGTTTTAAGTTGGGGGCTTAAATCCCTTTGAATCCTGAGGGTCCCTGGGGTCCAACTAGCCCACCAGGTACCTACAGTAAGCGCCATAGAGCTGCGTTGCAGAGAGGTGTAAAAAGGGGTATGCCCTGGACCACCTCTCTGCAACGAAGGCCTCTGGCGTTACTGGAGGTACCTGGTGGGCTCAGGATTGAAGGGGAATTAATTCCCCAACTTAAAAAGCACCACAGGGCGTGTTTGCACACATGTCAATTCAGGCCCAGCCCCCTTCTTTCACCACTGTGCAAACACGCCTGTGGCGCATTTTAAGTTGGGGGATTCAGTCCCCTTGATTCTTCAGGGTCCCTGGGGTCCAACTAGCCCACCAGGTACCTCCAGTAAGCGCCACAGAGCTGCGTTGCAGAGAGGTGGTCTGAGGCCACACCCCTTTTAACACCAGCCTTACCTTTTAAGTGGTGAGCCATCTATCAGAGTTCAACTGTGCTACTGCTTAGCATGTGCTTAAGAATTTCTACATTTGTACAAACTGCCTGCATAAATAATAAGGGTGGGCGTAGTGTGCGTAGTGGGGCTACGCGAAGCTTCGTGAAGTGGGCAGGAAGCTACGCCCATTCACACACTTCGCATAGCCCCACTACGCGCCGCCTGCCTCCCACCCCCCCCCCCCTTCTACATGCCTAATTTTAATTTACAATAGTGTATGAATAAATTTAAATCACTTACCTGATATGCAGCGTCCCAGGGGTTCCCTCTTCTGTTTCACGCCGAGTATAACATACCTGAAACCTATGGTTTTTTCAGTGAATTTCAAAGGTTTTGTAAATGACAAATTTTAAATGTATTAGTTGTTATATTTATTTGCTTGATACTGATTTACTACATTTTTTTAACTATTTATTTTTAGATATTTTATTTTTTAAATTACATTATAATTACATTATACATTACATTACAAAATATACTATCTCACAATGAATTACTTTAGTTTAAATACTTTTCAAATAGGCAATCGACTTTCAAGTACAATAGTTACAGTTGTTGCAATGGGCAACTCAATTTCAAACACAATGCAACATTGAGCTCAATATGAATTTCTAGTTAAATGCAAGTTACTGTATCGATTACCTTTCTAACCACAGGACTGGATCCCAAATTCAGTCCTTGGACATCTCCTGTAAACAGTTGAGTAAAAGCGTTTTGGGTACAGTAGTGATTTTTAAGGAATATTATTGTATTTTAAAAGTTGACACTTTTTTCACATAGAATCACCAAGGTTATCCTATGGGAGGAAATTCACTTAGCAGGTAAGTAGTGTTATCATTACTGTTTCTTACTCAGTAGTGGATCCTGGATCCAGCACTGTTGCATATCCTGTAAACAGGCGATTTTTTATGAATATTTTTAGTTGGTGAAAATAGACACTTAGAAACTTGCAATGGAGTACAGTTAGAATTACTTTTCGGGGTCAGTGCTGGACTACAAGATGCAGCACTGGGTTCTCTCCTGATAACAGGTGAGTAAATCGGAATTCGTAGTACATCCAGTAAGGGCCACAGCGCTGCGTAGCAGAGAGATGTAAAAAGGGGCACGGCCTGCACCACCTCTCTGCAATGCAGCACAGTGGCGCCTCCTGGAAGCACCTGGTGTGCTACTTGGCCCCCATGGTCCCTCAGGTTTGAAGTGTAATTTCTTCCCCAACTAAAACGCGCCACACAGCGTGTTTGCACAGATCATGTCAGGCCCTGTCCCCTCCCTTCACCATTGTGTAAACACGCCCCCTGTCGTTGTTCTAAGTTGAGAGCTTTAGTCCCCTTCAATCCTAAGGGTCCCTAGGGTCAAACTAACCCACTAGGTACCTCCAGTAAGCGCCACAAAGCTGCGTTGCAGAGAGGTGTAAAAAAAGGGTGGTGGCCTCTGAACACCTGTCTGCAACACATCTCTCTGGTGCATACTTGAGGTACCTGGTGGGCTAGTTGGCCCCAGGGACCCTCAGTATTGATAAGGAATTAATTCCCCAACTTAAACCGCGCGACAGGGTGTGTTTGCACACATGTGAACTCAGGGCCTGCCCCCTCCCTTCGCCACTGTGCAAACGCGCCCTGTGGTGCGTTTTAAGTTGGGGGATTAACTCCCCTTGAATACTGAGGGTCCCTGGGGTGCCACTAGCCCACCAGCTACCTCCAGTAAGCGCCACAGAGCTGCATTGCAGAGAGGTGTAAAAAGGGTGCGTGGCCTCAGAACACCTCTCTGCAATGGAGCTCCCTGGCGCATACTGGAGGTACCTGGTGGGCTAGTTGTCCCACAGGGACCCCCAGTATTCAAGGGGAATGTGTTCCCCCTCTGCAAACGCGCCAGGGGGCGTGTTTGCAGATTGGTGCAATAGGGGGGCGTGGCCTCCAGCCCGATCCCGTTTTTAAAAAAAACAGTTTTTGAAGGGGGGCTGTGTAGCCCCCTTCTTTTTCTCATTTTTTGGCCCTGGGGACCCCATACCCAAGGGCCTGCCCCCAATTTATTTTTAAACCATTTAACATTGGGAAGGGGGCCACGTGGCCCCCCCTCCTAAGGCCATAATCTGCTCCCGGGGACCCCATCCCCCAGGGAATGGGCCTTTTTTGTACTTTTTTTTATTTGGAGGGGTCTGACTTGCCCCCCTCCTGTGGCCACTTTTGGCCCCCGGGAACCCCATCCCCCGGGGCCGGCCCTTTTTTAGGTTTTATTTTTTATAATGTTCCTTTTGGGGAGGGGGGCTGCGTGGCCCTCTCTCAGGCCACTGATAGCCTTTTACTTATATGGTGTAAATCCATTCAGTAGTTCCTGAGAAAATTACAATTAAAAGTACATATATATCTATGGCCTTTGTGGATCCGCGCATCTTGCACCGATTATAAGCGCACCGTCCGGATCACGTGCAGAATGCTGATTGGCTGTCAAGTGGTTGTCAACATTCGAAACCAGGAAGTGTTGGCAGCCATTTTGTGCCTCGGTAGAAGCGAGGATATAGAATGGAACAAGTGTTCAATACGTATAAAGGGGGCAGGTAAGAAATATTTTGACCCTCTAGACCTGCTTAGGGGGTCCCACAAGGACCCCTAGGGCCCAAAAGATTTTTATTTTTTTTTAACTGAGAAATGTGCGCTGGGTGCATGGATCCACCATAATAAAAGTAAAAATGAAGCGCGGGCTCCTGTGCTTGTTTAAAAATTTGCTAAGTGCGAAGGAGAAATCCCGGGGTCCTAAATATTGCATTTGTGGCGGGCAGAGAAAAAAGTGGGGTCCCAAAACGTGTTTTCCCCATGCAATTTTCCATAGGAACCATTCATCGCGGCTACAGCCCGAACGGCTGAAAGGAATTACACCAAATTTGACAAAGTGGTAGTCTTCGTTTCAGAATCTTGCCTTTTGCTGAAATGGTGTAAATCCATTCAGTAGTTCCTGAGAAAATTACAATTAAAAGTTCATATATATCTATGGCCTCGGTGGATCCGCACATCTTGCGCACACTCTAAGCGCACCGTGCTGATCACGCGCTAATTGACTGTGAAGTGGTTGTCAAAATTCGAAACCAGTAAGTGTTGGCAGCCATTTTGTGCCTCGGTAGAAGCGAGGATCTAGAAAGTAGTGGGGCAAGTGTTGAACACATATAAAGGGGGCATGTAAGAAATATTTTGATCATCTAGACCTGCTTAGGGGGTCCCACAAGGAAACCTAGGGTCCAAAAAAGTGAAAAACGTGTGTTGGGTGCATGGATCCGCTGTAATAAAAATGAAAACGAAGCGGGGCTCTGGTGGTTGCTTAAAAATTAGCTACTTGGTAGAATCCTGGGGTCAAAATATTACATTTGATGGGAGTCCAGAGGGGCCCTGTAGCCCCTCTGGCTACAGGGCCCCTCTGGCCTCTAAATGGGTGAGGGAGCTAAAAGGTCCGTCTAAGCCCCGGGGATTACCACCCTCCGAGGCTTTTTATATTTTGAGAAGGGGGCTGCGTGGTCTCCATTCTGGAGCAGTCGAAAGCCTTGGGGAACACCACTCCCCAGGAGCGGCTCCTGCTGTGTCTCGGGGTATCTACCCCTGGGACACTGCTGTTTGCTATGGCAGGGCAGGAGTTGAGGTTTCCGCTCCGTCATAGCAAACTTGAGGGCATAATAACAAGTGCCATTTTGCCGCAATTTTTTTTAAAAACCCAAAAATGCAGTGAAAATTATATCGCCCTATTACTAGGTGACGCTAAGATGCATTAATGCATGTTAGCAGCCGGTTTGCTAAGGGCTCGCCTCGTATCTCCAATGAGTTACAATGTAGGTGTTCTCAGTGGCAAGGTAGGTGATTCTATGAGAATATAAAAAGGAAGAGCGAGGTATGACAATAGCGTTGTATTTACAAAGCGGCCCAGGATTTGAGGACCGATAGCAAAACTCTCAATAATTAAGGTTTATGTCGGATCCTAACATATGTTCTGAAGTAGACTCAAGCATGTTTAATATGCGAGGTGGTTTGATATGTTAAGTTCACAGTCTTATAGTAACAAGCTTTTCACTTGCGAACATAAATTATCGCTGTATTTCTCACGATATTGAGGGCATATTTACAAGGACAGCGTTAAAATTATCGTTGCTTTAGTGTTAGGAAAGTGTCTTTAAAGCGGCCATAATGGCTTAATAATAGGCTTTTGAGAATTCGTGAGAATTCCAATAAAAGCCCAGGTTTACACCAGAACATTTTAACGTTGTCCTTGATAAAATGCCCCCAAGTTTGCTATGGCAGCGCGAGAGCCTCGGCTCTCACTCTTGCATAGCAAACAGCAATGTTGAAAAAATCTTCCGGTAGGATAACAAAGGATTTTGAAGTCCATTACCACCATTTTAGTTGTAGTTTGTTGCCGTTAAAGCGGCAACAATTTTAACACCGTCCTTGTAAATGTGCCCCTAAGTTTTGTAATGTTGACAATCCCGTCTCACATTTAAATAGGCACAAAGTATTTAGTGAAGTGCATTGTGAATCGTGAAGCAACACTGTCTAATTGTGATCGATAAAGAATTCAAAGAGTTGTGTACTTCTTTTGCTCCTAATGTACATAGGTGTAGATTTACAATTCCCTTAGGCCACTATTGCATCACTTTTAACACGGGAAAAGTGATGCGAAAGTGGCGCAAGGGGCTTGTAAATCTGCTACACTGTGTACTGTCTTGGGTAAATATAACAGTTTCAGTACAGCCAGTACCTTTCAACCCTACTCCCAAACTGCCAAACTGCTTACTGCATCTTACCATAGTAGCAGTTCATGGAACACTTAAGTGAGCACACAGGTTTCAAGTTCACCACACAATGTTGCTAATCTAAACAGTTACTGTGATGGAGTTTTTAATATTTTCCATTGGAACCGTTAATCGCAGCTACAGACTCTGGTAAAGAGCTAGCCTCAGTATTATTTTTCTAGTTATAAACATAATTTTTATTTTTAATTGTTTAATGTTTTCTAAGCATATGATTATCACACTAAATAATAGTAAAATGCTGTCAGAAAAAGAAGTTTTATTAAAACAACAATAAATAACTGGAAACATACCTTTAAGATTACAATATATTAAATAACTAGAAACATAACTTTAACATAACAATATAATAAACAAAATGTGAGATGGACTCCAATGGAAGGAGGGCAGGTAACCTGCAAAACAAAAATGAAAATAAGTGTTTAAAATTAGATCCATGAGACTGAATGAGGTCAAAGATCACAAATTAAGGTAACACTTGGCAATATTTGGCTATTTGCACGTCTGCAGTGTGCCTGATACATTCCACCTCTCTTATAGGCCCGCGCTGAAGGGGTCACTGTAGGGAAGTGCCTACTGCGTCAGATTTACAGTATGGACCAACAGGTCTTTAAAATGATTCAGAGATGTGACATAATTAGGTGAGAGATCACGTCATCATGCAGGACAATATTGTTTTTTCGAACGCATTTAATTGGAGGCATTATGTATCTAAGCTGCTTTGCTTACCTTGGGTAAACACTGTGGCGAACAGAGTTCTCAACTTGAATTTTGCTTTGGTTCTACACTACAGACTGTATTACATTCAGCCTTGATTTTTTTATCGGCAGATGGACAGCAGTGTCCAAAACTTTAAAAGAGAAACAAAGTGACAGAGAGTGAGAGAGAGAGAAAGAGAGAAAAAACAACATTAAAAGTGTGAGAGAAAAAGTTATAGATGGAGCAGGAGAGGTAGTGTTAATGCTGGAGAAAATCTTCGTAGCTCACCTTTTTGCCTCCGTTGAGTGTCCAAGCACGTGCCGGTTCATAGTGCACCCTGAAGTTTAGTGATCTGAAAGATAGTATAGAGTTAGTAATAGCAGAGTACATACAACTGCACAAGTATATTTCTGCTTTATGTCTTTGAACATTCAGGATTCCGTGCAAGGTGGTGTCTGTGTGCTCTTTTTCTCCCAGAGTACTGTACCCCATGCACTCCCACTGCATAGCGGTGAGTTCTCCTTACTGCGTACTGAGACTGTTGCACCCCATTGACTCCCAGAGTCCGGAGGTGAGTGCCTTTTCTTGCGCACTCAGACTGTTTCAACCTATCCATTCTCACTACCCGGAGGTAATTGTACATTCCTACGCCGTCAAGCTGCTGCACACTACCCACTCTCTCCGCCCACAGGTGACTTCTCATTGCTTCGGAAACAAGCTTCTTTGCTCACCTCGTGCCATTGGTGTGATTCAAAGAGGGTCCACCACGTGTCGAAGCAACCTTCTCAGGCGTTGTTACGATGGCCACGCATCATCGCAGAATCCTCGAACGTTGAGCTTTGGAGGTGTTGGGGGGGGACCTCAATTTGCGAAACACACCCTGTTAGATAAAAAGGAAGATAAGATTGTGCATCATTTGTTCATCAAAGGAGAGAGGAAGTGAGAGAGTGACTCCGAAAAGAATGTTCCCAGCTCACCTTTCTGTCACCGGTGTGTCTTCCACCACGTGCAGGTACAAAGTGCACCCTGAAGCTCCACATCTAAAAGATAGTAAAAAAAAGATGTTATGATTGGTTATTGTCAATATGTTAATGACGAGTAGAATAACATCGCCCTTTCACACACCTTCCCTTCCGCACTAAAAATATGACTATTTGTACAGTTCTAACTTGTTTAATGGGCTTCCATTTATGAAGAATTATCAGCGTAGTAATGGTTTCTATCCGGTTGTGAAAACAAGTGGTGCGCAGTGATACACGTGGTTTCAGTCATCACGAGCGATGAACTTTTGACCGACTATAAAAACTTTCCTGCTATAGGAAGAAAAAATACGAATGTAATAATACACGGTATATAAGACTGTGTACGCCTAAATTGCTACGTTGCCTTTTTGTATCCAGTCGGCTGCTTCCCATCTACTCCCTCCGCTGCGCACCCAGGCCTCACTGCTCACCTTTTTTGCGGACAGGGTACGTTCTACATCATACACTCCTGCTCTGCCACCAAGAAGTCTCACATATGGTGCTGAGTCTTGATGTCGCTATGGCAAAGGACACACTCGTGCACCTATCTTCATCACAGGTTCCTGACCCGCTGAGTCCTTGCGCTACTACTAACTCAGTGACCAAAGAGGCCACACACATGGTGGTGGGCCTCTTGTTCTGTAGTTCGGGCGTACATGAGGCGTCCAAACCACCAGGATGGGCCATCACAGCGCTTGCGATCGGAGCAACTCTAAAATGGCGTAGTGCACGTGCTCCCATCTTTTTTATTGGTAGGGTCACGTGTGTAGTCACGCATGCGGTGGATGGGTGTGGTGTGGGTGTATACCAGCCATGAGGGAGTGTGTGTGTGTGCCGTTCTGACAACTAGACCTGGAACTAAGAAATCAGTTACAATTGAAATCTGCGGCATGTAGCATTGTTGTGTTTTTCTGGAAGTGTAAGCGGAGTGGGCTGGACTAACGTATGCCAGTGCTGCGACAGGCTGTGAATGATTACTCCGGAGCTATGGGTGTGGTTCTGTCGTGAGCTGTATGACAAATCAAGTGATTTGGGTGTCCGTGTTGTAGTGCTTACGTCACCCGGGTCTTAAATGCAAATGTGTTATTATATCTGTAAAGTTCCACAACATGGCCAATATGGAAGGTACGGGGAATCACTGACCCTATATTCATCCGTACTTGCACACATAAAAGATGATGGACATGACGCATTTCTGTGAATATGAATGTTTGTTGTACATTAAGTGGAGTGTTGTAGCTGTAGTAATACAGGGCCTTGAAAGCTTTAGGATGTAGTTTTTGGCACATGAAGAGTAGCTAATATATATACGTATGTGATCATTCTGCTACACTGTTGAACTTGGTGCTGGAAATCAGTGTTCGAGGCCCGTCCACATCCTGTTATTGTAGAGAAATTACGTAATCTACGCGGGCCGGAAAATGTACTGTAAATACGGTGCTCATGTAAATTGCTGATATAGTTTTGGGTCAACTTTGCACTATATAAACATGCTAAAAAAAACGAGAAATAGCACACACTTATAAATTTACTATACACTTTCTTTGCAGTATTGTAATGATCCCATTTGTACTTTCGTATTTGTAGAATGAGCGAGAGAAAGTTGTATAATCGAAGTTTTTGTTACTGGCAGAGTTAAGAAGGCTGCATACGCTGTTTACAGTACAATTTAATGTGGTAGGGCGCAGGTGTAGCATTTTACAAACATAATAAAAACACAGACACAGATAGATAGTTGAAGTGGGTACGGGCATGTGTGCTCAACTCCATTTTATTACATTGCTGTTGGTAACAAGTAGAATAGTAATCATGATATCATACACAGATATTCAATAATAAACGGTTTATGACTTCTGCTGTAGAAAAGCAGGAGCGCTATATGTTGTGGATTTTCGGAATAGTGGAAGTAGCCCTGCTGTATTTGGACTGCATGAGCTATGCCTAAATATGGTTATGCTTTCAATGCCTATATAAGAATATGGTGATTTATACCTATATAAGGGCATGAATCGGGAAACTTAAAATAGGGTCCTAAAATGATACATAACATTATAGTGCATGCATCTCTTATATACAGGGACTGAACAGAGGCAACAGCATGCCTCTCTTAAGTACTAGTGAAGAGATAATAAGCTGTGTGCCTTTGTTTCCCCTCCTTGGGATTTACATTTAAGTGTGAGGTTCCAAGCCACCTCCAGTCACGATATTTAAATAAAAGGAGGCCTGGTGGCCAGTTAAACTTCAGCCCAGCTGGAATTGAAAAAAATCTCCCTCTCTGCTTGCACGTTGCTGCTGGGAATTGAGAGCAGACAACATGCAGGCACTGCTAAACAGTTCCCAGTATCTGAAATTACATAGGGACAAGTTCAGCATATTTCTGTTGGGCCTAACTTCTTGGCAGTAAGGACGTCGTCCACCCTGTGAAAAGAGTGGGTCGATGGCATGTACCTGGGATGTACCCCCGACTTGTGCCCTGCTGTCATCCCTTACTAATTATGACACGTGTGACACTGTCAGACACAGCAGCGCATGTGCATTAGTCATGCTCCCTTGCAGTACACATATCCCTTCTCATCTCCTTGCTATGCAGTGTTGCCCATCCAGATTCCAGACACAATGGCAGTTGAAAGTATTCAGCCAGTGTCTACAATGCTATTGCACTACCAAGGGCCAACCAGGGCCACACACAATCTTTCTTTTCAACACACATGTCCACTGGTGTGCGTCACTTGCATTCACCCCCACAACCAGTATTATTTAGTACATGGCAGTTCAGATAGTCCCTACCAAGGCAGATGACACCTGCGTGCTCTCACCCTACATGTCTGGACAGCTGCATGCTATGAAGTTCCATGCAGGTTACTAAACACTGACCTCCTGGCATCTTCCTATGTGTCAATACTTCGCATGCCCCATGCCTGACCCCACTCTCAGGTGAGCAGTTTCTCCTCTGACAAGCCCATTCTATTCCATTCATTTAAAGTCCAGATTTGTGTGTATGGGCCCAAGTGAGACAAACTGGGCTCATGGTGGTAGGTTGTCTGCTTTGCCACAGTCAGGTTGGGCAGGGGTCAATGTCTCTATGCATTATGTGTTGTTCCAGTCCAAGTTTTTTGCTTTGTATTCTGAAACTTGTACTTCTGGTGACTCATGTTATACATTCTACTACACGTGCCAGTATACAAAAGTGAATCTGGACTGGTGCTGCACTTCACACTTGGAAGAGAGAAATGTGACTGAGCTGAACTAAGCTGTGTCACAGGCAACTTGGCAGTGTGACTTACATTTATGTGATGTTTCACGCTGCTTGACCAAGATTCCTGCCCTTTGCCCGGCATACAGCACAGTGGAGCACTGGAACATACCTAGCTGCACTGCAAAACATGACTCTTTTACCCAGATTGCTCCTTTTTGCGACTTACCCTGTAGGTGTTGTCATTCCTCGTGAGCAGCAATGTCCTGTCTCGGAACTCCTGCCACCAACTCCTCTGGAATGACAGCAGCCACTCTCTCCTCCAAGGCGTCCAGTTCCCACTGGGGCGCTGGGCTTCCTCCTCCGGTTTGGGTGGCTGCATTTAGATTGATGGCCAATTTATTCTTCATCCTGCACTTAGAGGCATGTCATTGTTTTTAACAGTCGGTGACTGTCCTCTTCGCTTGTCCCACATTGTTGATCTTGGCCACTATGGCTGCTAAGTGGCCTCTTTCTTCCCTAATAGCAATTTTGAGGTGATGCTGATGTTGGTGCTTTGTCACCTCAGTGATCAAGATGTAATTCTCTTCCTCAATGAAATTGCACTTCTTCTTCCTCTAGGAGTCTGTCTGGACATCCTAGCAGTTGCTGGGGTTTTTGGGGTGGTTGACGGGGCTGCTGCTCTCCGATCCCTGCTCCATGGCTTCCTTCTTTGAAGTGTACCAATATTTGTTTCACAAAAATGTTCATTTTTTATATGTGTTTTGATGCTTCATGCACTGAAAAGTGACACTAAGGTAAATTGAGTCCCTTTACGTTACACTAACCAGCCTTATGTCACTTTTGCTCCTGAAGTGTCCGTTTCTACTAGGACATCCCACCCATGGAAGCATCTCATTTTTTCGATCTAACCAATACTTTATCCATACCATAAATTTTGTGCATCCATTACATTTAAAAATGATGTAGCAATTTGCAAGTAATTTTGACGCATCACTGGCGCAAAGCAGCGATGTGCCAGTTCTTGTGAATTAGACCCTGAGTTTACAGAGGGAGCGAGTGAGGTAGTTAGACTCCATCTATTAGTGCTTTGTGACGTTTCTAAAAAGATATCAAGAAGTCAAAACTTTTGCTAAAAGTAAGTTGTGGCAGGAAAAAATTAATGCAAATTTTAAACTCATGACAGCAGATTGTTTTAAGGCATCTTTACTTGTGGTTGAATTTGTGTAACACATTCAAACTTTGCAATTTCATAAAGAGTAAAAGTTGTGAAATTCAAACAACGTTGTCCAAATTTTATTCTTCGCACCCTCCATGTTCATAGTTTCATGTCCTGAAAGAAGAGGGTAATCTCAGCAGGGTTTGCCAAGTTACTTTTAGGGGATCAGTCAGTACAATCACCACCTTCAAAATAGACAAGCAGGAAAAGTTACAGAGCCAGATAAAGTGCTGAAATATGCTGAGGAAGCAGTCAGGTGATGGTGAATGCAAAGACAGATTCTTTAGAGCTGAAAAATCAATGAGAAGAAACTGTATCTTCAGCAGCAGCTGTGAATGCAGAATGTCATAACAGCAGAATTATGCTGCCGTCAAAAACGTCCAGGCAATGGAAATGTAATGCAGATTTTACAATATTCCAAAGTAATCTAATTCTCAGCTTTTGTGAAGCTCCCTCATCTTCAACCAAACCCAATTTGCCTCTGGCCTCTATCGATTTGAACGAAACATTCTTAAAATAAATATACCTGTAATAGCAGGATATTTCATGACCAGATCATTTAACTGAGAAGCAGCTAGTGTATTGGGAATGCCTACTGAGAGTTGATGGGAGATCAGGCTCTGTGAGGAAAGTTGGGTGGATGGCTGAGTGAGGGGAGTTGAAGGTCAGGCCCAAACATTTCATGTTTTCCACCCAGCCTTCTTCTGGTGAGCTGTAACCTTTGATTGACATTTTGTAGGATTGAGGGCCACTTCTGGTGCCTTTAAAACTTTCTTTAACTTCCCCAGGTGATTACAGCAGGCACAGTGGGTGGGGTGGTGGGCTTCAGGATAGAGAGAGAGGAGAGAGGGATGAGAGAGCGAGGAGGAAGTGATCAGGGCTTGTTTTAACAATTTTGCCAGGACTGATTTTGGTTCCTAGGTCTGCCTTGTTGGAGCTCAAACTGTTACTACCTGGGTGGCTATATAACATGGCACAACCAGGCATTTTCCTGAGTTCACCAGAGATAACAGATGGTACATTTGTTTAATCCAAGGAAACCATTTCATCCCAGCTTCATACACAGAAAATGGATAGAGGATCAGATGTAAACCAATGATGCCATATTTTATGGGGTGAGCACAAGCATGATACCATTGGTTAGCATTAGCAAAGGCACATAATCCTAAGGTCAGCAAAAACAAATTCAGTAAAAATAGGAGGGGAAAAGGCAAAATCTTTGAGGGTGATGCTGCAGAGAAGTCCAAGTCCAACATGATCCCCTCTAGCTAAAAGCCAGGAAGACCAATCTATACCTTGATGGGCTTCCCTAATTATGCGATAGAACATGGACAACAGTCTTCTACTGCAGAAGCCTTTGACAGTTCAATGTCCCTCTGAATTCAGTTGAATCCCTCTGACTAAACTCTCCTGAGCGCCTGAACTGTCCCACGGAGAGCCCTTCTGTTCATTGGTGGACCCATCTGTGAAGAACCCAGCATTAACTTGCTCACAGAGGCTTCCCTGTAGGCTGCCAGTATCACTATGGTAAAAAAGTGATGTGGCCCATTCCATCCCTTGTATCAAACTTCTGTTCCCAACCCTAGGAAAACTCTCCTTATAGGTTCAGCGACCAACAGAGGCTACTGACAGCTGTCAGTGTCTAGAACCCTCAGGCCATCCTGGTGTCTCTGAACTATGAGATTCCTCAGAGTGGGGGCAAAAGCCCCAGGGTGTTAGGATCCCTTCTTTCACTCGCCTTCCCACCAGTCCAGTGGTGGTATTCTGAGACTGGCCACTCCCTAGAGTCCGCAGCCTGATGCTGAACAGGTTCCCGGTGAACCAGGACTTTCGGGAGGGAACATTCACCCCCTAAAGGTGACACACTCTGCCTGTGTTGTGCAAGGATCTGCCTGGTGCAGGTCTTCAGTCCTCTGTCTCTGGGATGGTGCAGGGAGCTCCTCAGGTCAGAAGTGGCCTCACCAGGGTAAGTCTTGGGGTGCTCTATTCTCAGAGCTGGCAACTCTTGACCCACTGGTGCTCCCACTGTGGACACTTTCCACCTACAGCCCCTCGGTCTGGTCCTTGAGGGGAGTATTATGTCTGAAACTAGAGGCTGCTCCTCCCAGTTCTTTTACTAAAGTGGTAACTCATTTTGTAGAATATGGTCAATGAGCATCTGGGGACTGTGTATGACTCTCCTCATGGCTATTCCCCACCCCCTTTAAGGAGTACTAAAGTCATGGGGCAGACAAAGTCCTACACAAGGGCCTGACTTACCCAATACACCTGTCTGGTGTAATGTTCTGTAGAAACCAACCCTCCCACCACCATAGTCTGGCTGTCACACGTTTCTCTGAGAGCAGTGACAGGGATCCCATTCACTGTGATATGGTGGAACTGACAACTTGCACCCTAAATAGGCACCACTCTGCCCTCTGAACCTATCTCCCAACTAAGGGCCCAATTACGATGCAATAGGAAATGGCTCCAACCCTTGGTTGGATCCATTCCTACAGCATCGTATTCGGCTGTTCGGATTCCTTTTCGACCAACCCATTTGAATGGGGTCGGTCGGAAAGGAATCTGAACCGGATTTCGGAATGGCCTCCGACGGGCTCGGAGAGCCCGTCATAAATTCGGAAAGTCTCCAGTAATCCTTTAGGCAGCTCTTTCCACCAGAGGGATTATGATGGCAGATTGCAACAGCCTTTATGTGCCGACCTTTACGACACAGAAAGGCTGTGAGAATCCAATTTTGGGGGAACACAGTAGGGCCCCATGGGTACAAGGCTTCGGAATGGCAGCCTAGGGGGCACATTTGTTGCTCCATGCTGATCCATGCACTCGGTGGAAGGCACCTTAGGGTGTCTGCCACGGCGACAGGAATGAACTGCACCTCAGCTCGTTACGAGAGCATGCATTCCGGTTGGAATGCATGCTCCCATTGTAAAGAATAGGTCGGTTGCATCCTAATTGCTGGGTTGGTACAGTTGACAGGAGGTTGTTCGATCCCAGTTCCCAGACGATGTCGGACGGGCTCAGGCCCATCCGACATCATAATTTGGCCCAAAGAAAGACCAAGGCATTTTTTACCACCTGCCTTGGGGCCGCCCCCAAGGTGGTATTGGCCCCTCCTATATAAAGAATAGGTTAATCACATCCTAATTGCTGGGCTAGTACCGTCGACAGGAGGTTGTTTGACCCCAGTTCCCAAACAATGTCAGACGGGCTCAGGTACATCCGACATCATAATCGGGCCCAAAGGAAGACCAAGGCATTTTTAACCACCTACCCTGGGGCTGCCCTCTAAGACTGCATTGGCCCCTCCTATAGAGTTTCCTTCCCACCAATGGGTGGTTTCTTGGTACAGACTAGGTCCCCCTAATTTCCTCCCAACTAGAAGCAATCAAAGCACTCAGAGGCACCCTTGGCCACTGCCCACCAGAACTTCTCCTCCTATTCTTGCAAGGGGTATGGGATCCTTTTCTTCCTCCACTATTCTGGGACCTATCTGGGTCACTATAGACCTCCCCCTCACTCTGGTGAGGGGATCTGAAAGATCTCCTCAGGATCAATACCAGGTTCCTCCTCAGACACTCTGGCACTAATCCAGAGGTCTGCCTCATATGCAAGCTCTTTGGTGTTAGTGAGCTTGCAGTCAATCAGATGTTAGCATAGCTCTGAAAAACAATTATTGGACATGTGCTCTCTTTGTGCTTGTCTGTTTACATCCCCTCATAAGTGTTTGCCTCATATCCTTTGCCCAAAATATCAAGTGCCTTAAAAAGGGTATGTACCTGATTGTGTCCCAGTCCGTGAAGTGAGCAGGAACCCACCATACCTTGAACTATTTGGTGCAATCCTGCCTTTTTGTGTTACGTTGATTGAAACCTTGATAAGTCTGGCCTTCGGGTATGTGGACTCTTTTGTCTTCTCTGGACAATGTGAGGTCATTGCCACCAATTTGGCTGAACTCTGAGACTTTTTTGAGCTTTAGGTCCAGCAACTTGTGACTCACTTCATGAGCCTACAACATTTTTACTTTCCCTAGAGGTATCGCCCTATCCTCCTCGGCTCTATCTGCCTCAGCCCTTGTAGCTTCTGCATCCAGTTCCAGCTGGGACAGCTGAGGCTTGAATGGGACGTGGGATGGAGGGGGATGACAAACTGCTTTCTGTGCTTGACCTTGACCTAGTAGAGGACCTCACTCTTTTGGATATCCCGCTCTCCTCCAGTGCAGTGGCCAAGGGCAGAAGATGGTCTTCTTTTCCAAATCTGGAGCTGTTGTCGAGTTATCCTCCTCGCAGGCTCTGAGAGTTATCTGAAACTCAAACTTTAGAGAGTCCATTGCTTGTTTTAGTCCAGTCCCCCTGCATAAACATTTCAGCTTAGCTTTCAATATTGTCAAGATTGAACTCTCCCTTGTAGGCATGAGTCATACGCACACAAAATGTGAGGCAGGGATTAGATTTAGAAAAAGGAAAAATATGGGCAGTCACGGAGAATTGTAAAAAAAGTTTAATCTGGTATCACATTTTTTATATGAGATTTTTGTTGCTGCACAAATCATTTTTTATAATTTGGTGTTGTAGAAGTCAGTGCTTAGCATAGGGTTGGCTGCTGAAATCATAATAAGCAAGTTAGTTAATCAATTTTATTTATGTTTGCTGGGAAAATTCACATGTGCTATTTATTTAGCAAACAAAACATTTTGAGAACATCTCAAAGCAAGGCCACATATTCTAATTAATCAGGCATTCCAGGCCAGTGCTCTTGCATGTTACTGATACTTATTTTACCTGTATTTTATTCGTTTCAGATCCAATGCTGATTCCTCTCATTAAATCATATTAAACAATAGCAATGGGCGCTGGCTTGTAAAATATGGGAAATACAATAACACAAGGATTCAGCGATTTATGTTTCACCCCAGTAGAAACATGCTCAACGCTTTTTCCTGCTGTTTGATCAGTTATATGGTTTGACAACCGAAAGTCTGCTCAGTTACATTTAAAAGGGAGCAAAGTGCTGCATCCGGAATAGCACCCGAAAGGAAAGGCAAGGTGAAGGAATCATGCGGTTAATTTCTTAAGGACCGCCGAGCATGCTTCTTTAGTTCCAAAATAAACTTTCTCAAGAAAGGGTACATCCCCCCGAGGCTAAACTTTGCATCAAGCGAAAAGGATGTAATTGGATTGACAAGGAGTCCTTCAGCTTAGATATTCCGATCTCTGCAACATAGAAAGAGAAGGTAAAAAGACCACCCTAATCGATAAAGAGATAAACGGAAAACAGAAACATTGAGAGAAATGTGAGAGAAGGTAAAAACTAACAACATTTGTTATATAAAAAGATATGAAGAAAAATATACCGCACGTGTGAATACTTTCAACCTTATCTCTTAAATTTGCTGAGGGCCAACTTTTATTTTCCTCTTGGAATAAACGCAGGAAATAGAAGTGACTCAATAAGAGTGGTGGCTTTCCACATGCATCTGTAAATTAATCGCTTCTAAACAATGTGGTTTTCCAAGAAGATTGTCTGTTGTTTCTTGATTCAGAACACTATTTGGCTTGCAGTTTTTTACTTCTGACATAGTTGTAGCAATATCATTTAAGATATTCTATTGCAAGCTCATGGCCTAACACGCGCTATATGCTACCTACCTCTAGTCCAAATATTTGCATTTAAATTAATTTTTATGGGCATCGACCCCAGTTGAATATTTACTTGAATTGAATTAGTTAATATCCACTAAATGTTAGTGAAGGAGGCCAGAATGTATATGGCAACAAAAACCTGTAAGCAAAAGGCAAACTATCTTTAGAAAAGATCAATTGAGAAATACGGGATGGTCTGTGCTTCCTGTCTGCCCTTGTATTGTTTGTGTATTATTTGGTTTGTTGTCCCCCACTTGTGCCGTTTTTGCCGCCCTCGTCGCATCCCTCCCCGCTCCCGCTTCCCGCCATCTCCCTTAACCCCGCCCCTTTTCTTTCTGTACCCTCCCCGCTCCCGCCTCCCAGCTGCTCCGCCCACCCACGCACTTGGCCTTAAATGGCGACCGTGCGACGTGGGTGAGTGTGACCTAGTTCTAGGACACCCCCGCGCCGCACGGCCACCAGCTGCTGCGTGTGCCCCCTCTCCTGGTGCCTCGCTGCCCGGCTCTGCTGCGTGACCACGCCCCCTGCCCTCGGGCGGCGTGATCCGTCCTACAGTGCTGCCTGTGTCCCTGACTGTGCTTCCTGTCTGCCCTTGTATTGTTTGTGTATTATTTGGTTTGATGTCCCCCACTTGTGCCGTTTTTTCCGCCCTCGTCGCATCCCTCCCCGCTCCCGCTTCCCGCCATCTCCCTTAACCCCGCCCCTTTTCTTTCTGTACCCTCCCCGCTCCCGCCTCCCAGCTGCTCCGCCCACCCGCGCACTTCGCCTTAAATGGCGACCGTGCGTACGCGCAGCGGTCACGCGCAGCGGGCGCGCCGTTTGTGCGCCGAAGGCGCGCCAAAGGTAAGCCTGTCTGCGCCCGTCCGCGCCTGGACCGCGCCCAGTGCCAGGACCCCTGGCCCTCGAGGACCCCGACCGACCCGCCTGACGTACACCGCCGCCACCCTCATCGCACTCAACACCGGCCGAGTCCCGGGATGCCACCGAGCGACCCCACGACGCGTCCACGGACCCTTCAGCTGCAACACCTGCAAGTTCACCTGCATCCGGATCTGCCCGACACCAGCACCCGCCAAGCCGAACACCAGCAGCAACCACCTCAAGTGCATCCTGCTCAACACCCGCTCCGTCCACAGACACGCCATCGAACTCTGGAATCTCCTAGACGCCACAACCCCTGACGTTGCCTTCATCACGGAGACCTGGATGAACGCCTCCTCAGCGCCCGACATCGCCATCGCCATCCCAGAAGGCTACAAGATCACCCGGAGGGACCGCAACGCCAACTAGGTGGGAGGAGGCATCGCCATCATCCACAAGGACACCATCCGCATCACGACCAGCACCGACAACACCCCACTCTCCGCCGAACACCTGCATTTCCAGATCCACACCGACCCGAATACCACCCTCAGAGGCACCCTGATCTACCGACCTCCGGGACCACGCACTCAATTTAGCGAGGACATCGCCGACTTCGTCAGCCCGCACGCCCTCCCCTCCGCTGACTACATCCTCCTGGGGGACTTCAACTTCCACCTGGAGAACAACAACGACTGCAACACCAGCACCCTGCTCGACAACCTCGCCAACCTTGGACTCAAGCAGCTGGTGTCCACCCCCACCCACCTCGCCGGACACACACTCGACGCCATCTTCTCATCCAGCAAAGACATCACCTTCAGCCACGCCACAGAACTCCACTGGACGGACCATAGATGCGTCCACTTCACCTTCAGAAGAACGACGATCCACCACCACCAGCAACAGGTTGCCCGAAGAAGCTAGAACAAGATCACAGCCGACCAGCTCGCCGCTTCCCTGAGCCAGCACCCTCCGGCCAGCTCAGCGAACCCCAGCCAGGCCGCCGACAACCTCTCGAAGTGGATCAGCAAATGCGCAGACGAACTCGCCCCTCTGAGGATCCCGCCCAGCAGACCCGGCAGTAAGAGAGCCCCATGGTTCACCGACGAACTCAAGAGCTCCAAGAAGAACTGCCGAGCCCTTGAGAAAGCCTGGAGAAAGGAACCCACGCCAGACAACAGGACCACCCTCAAGCTCGCCACCCGGAAACACCACCAACTGACCCGCACCGCCAAGAAAACGGCTTTCAAGAACCGACTGGACAACAACGCACACAACTACAAGGAACTCTTCAACATCGTGAAAGAGCTCTCCAACCCCAACGCCGGAAACAACGACATCACCCCATCGCAAGACCTCTGCAACTCCCTCGCCTCCTACTTCCACAACAAGATCGCGGACATACACAACAGCTTCAGCACTCAACCGACGCACGCCACGACCGCAGCAACGCCACCCACCACCACCCTCCGCCTCTGGACCCCGGTCAACACCGAAGACACCGTCCACATGATGAACTCCATCCACTCCGGATCTCCGACCGACCCCTGCCCTCACCACGTCTTCAACAAAGCCGACACTGTCATCGCACCCCACCTGCGGGACATCATCAACACCTCATTCGACACCACCACCTTCCCCGAGAGCTGGAAGCACGCCGAACTCAGCGCTCTACTAAAGAAACCTACAGCAGACCCCAGCGAACTCAAGAATTACCGCCCCATCTCTCTACTCCCGTTCCCAGCCAAAGTCATCGAGAAGACCGTCAACAAGCAGCTGGCCGCCTTCCTCGAGACTAATGAATCCCTCGACCCATCGCAGTCCGGATTCCGTGCCAACCACAGCACCGAGACCGCCCTCATCGCCGCAACCGACGACATCCGAGCCCTGATGGACAACGGAGAAACAGCGGCCCTCATCCTCCTAGACCTCTCCGCGGCTTTTGACACGGTCTGCCACCGCACCCTAGTGCAGCGCCTCAGCAACGTCGGAATCCAGGAGAAGGCACTGGAATGGATCGTCTCCTTCCTCGACGGAAGAACACAGAGAGTCCGCCTACCACCGTACAAGTCAGAGGCCACCAAAGTCATCTGCGGCGTCCCTCAAGGATCCTCGCTGAGCCCTACTCTCTTCAACGTCTACATGAGCCCCCTCGCGGCCATCGCACGCCAACACAACCTCAACATAATCTCCTACGCCGACGACACCCAGCTGATCCTCTCCCTGACCAACGACCCCGCCGCCGCCAGAGCCAACCTGCACGAAGGGATGAAAGAGGTAGCCGAGTGGATGACGACGAGCCGCCTGAAACTGAACTCAGATAAGACGGAGGTCCTCATCCTGGGCTCCTCGCCCTCCGCCTGGGACGACTCCTGGTGGCCCCCCGCCCTGGGCACCGCACCCAAACCAACGAACCACGCACGCAACCTGGGCTTCATCCTGGACTCCTCCCTCTCCATGACCAGGCAAGTCAACGCCGTCTCCTCGTCGTGCTTCAACATCCTGCGCATGCTTCGGAAGATCTTCTGGTGGATCCCCACGGAGACCAGGAAGACCGTCACCCAGGCCCTCGTCACCAGCCGACTGGACTACGGCAACGCACTCTACGCCGGAACCACCGCCAAGATCCAGAAGAGACTCCAGCGCATCCAGAACGCCTCAGCCAGACTCATCCTCGACATCCCACGACACAGCCACATCTCCGGACACCTAAGAGACCTGCACTGGCTCCCGGTCAACAAGAGAATCACCTTCCGCCTCCTTACCCACGCACACAAAGCTCTCCACGATCAAGGCCCGAGCTACCTCAACAACCGCATCAACTTCTACGCTCCCAAACGCCACCTCCGATCTGCCAGCCACGCCCTCGCCACCGTCCCACGCATCCGTAGAGCCACCGCAGGAGGAAGGTCCTTCTCCTACCTGGCCGCCAAGACCTGGAACTCCCTCCCGGCCGACCTGCGCCTGACCCAAGACCACCTCTCCTTCAGGAAGAAGCTCAAGACCTGGCTGTTCGAGCATTAGCGGCACCCCCCCCCCCCCCCCAAGCGCCTCGAGACCCTACGGGTAGGTAGTGCGCTCTATAAATGTTTTTGATTGATTGATTGATTGACTACTAGGCAAGAATGCCCTTATACTATAAGGGGCACATACATCAAGATAAAGAATTGCGATTCCATAATTGCGATTTTTAAGGAATCGCTAATAAAGAGTTGCAATTTCTTATGCATGTGGGAATTGCAAAATTAATAGCAATTCCTGCACATTCCCTAATAGAGAATCGAAATTGTGATTTGCTATTAGGGAATGTATTCCCATTCATTCCTACAGGCCTAAAGGCCCATAGGAACAAATGGAAAAGCATTCGCAATTTGCAATTACCAAATAGGTAATCGCAAATTGCGAAAGCAGTTGCAAGGGTGCCAGGGGGCCTAAGTCTCACCTGATGCCCCCAAAAAAGGTACGTGTACACATGTGCGAGAGGCATGTGTATGCGAACATGGCACTTGGTCCAAGTAAACACAGATATGCTAAATACCACACAACTCACTATTTACAATTAAAAAAACACAACCCAGAATAAATACACTTACTAAATAGGAGCAGATACATTTACCATTGTCTCATGAATCCTAAAGCTACAGACTTCAAGGGTTTTAAAGTACTTTTTCTCCCTTGTATGGTACCACTCTATTGCAATTCCAAATCCTTCCATCCTTTACTTTCACAGCATTGGAAAAAAGTCTGATGATTCTGTGTGGTCCTGTAAATGTGGAAACACCCTTGGACAGCACTGTTTTTTGGATCATCCCCATGTTTCCTACTGATAGATCAAACATTCTTACACCCTTTCTGATGCCTGCATAATTATGCTTCAGTATCTCAGTGCATCTAAACTCTCTTCCACCACCACACCTCACAGACTCTTGTGACACACTTTTATCCTTTCCCCAATGCAGCCAACCTGGGGATAGCTATGTGCTCCCTGTTCTCTCTCGGAAGAGCTCAAAAGGAACACTACCAGTGGTTAAATGTGGAGAAAAACAATATGCACATAAAACATTTTTGAGTCCCTCTCTCCAATCTCTTCCCACATTCTCCTCTAACTGCGCACACTCCTTTAATGCCTTGTTGAATTTTTACACATTACCATTTCGCTTAGGGTTATATACAGCAAAGGGGAGAGGAGTTAGCCTAACGGCTACGGCCTTCAACCTCAAATCTGGGGAACTGGGGTTGAGTCTCGGCAAGGACGTGTAACATTCTATTATTCTAGGCAAATCACTTAATCTCCCCGTGCCTAATGAAAACAATGAATGTGTCCTCATGTAATGTAATTGATGCTTGTGGAAAGCGCTCTGATAACTGATAATTTCGGGTCACGTTGTGGTATATAAAATTCTGTACACTCTCAATGTTTGATACCTCTATCTTGCAAAAATTCCTTCATTCCAGCTAATTCAAATGAGGGGCCATTGTCAGTCAACATGGTATTCCGCAAACCACAACGATTAAATATCTTTGTCAGAAAATCTGTAATTCTTTTGCGTTCAATACTGGTGAAAATGCCAATTTCTACCCAACTTGAGAACTGATAAATTAAAACCAACAAATACTTTGAACCTCCCTTCAAATGTAGAGGCCCAACAACATCCATTGCAACCACATATCATGGTTTAGATGACAAATTCCTGTAGACCATGGGAGGATTACTGACTTTGTACACCTTGTCACGCCACATACAACCACAACAAGTACAACTGACTCTCTCA
Organism: Lissotriton vulgaris; assembly: GCF_964263255.1. Classification (NCBI taxonomy): domain Eukaryota; kingdom Metazoa; phylum Chordata; class Amphibia; order Caudata; family Salamandridae; genus Lissotriton; species Lissotriton vulgaris. The sequence goes on from NC_141697.1 coordinate 1,034,439,124, forward strand.
TCCAGATATGTGCTGAATACACTTGAGCTGTGACAGCTACACTTCCTTCCTTAAGTTTTATTTGATGTGCAAAACCCTTCAAGTATTTCAGCTTGTCACTAAACACCTCTATAAACTCTTCCACAAATTTGTTGGGAGACTTACCCACACCACTGCACAGAATCATACTTCCCTTATATAGTCTTCTCTCTGCATTTCAGGCTTAGGGGAGTAGTGTTGGACTTGGCCCGCAGGGCTGGCTCACCCCTGAACTTTTTGCCTTATGTGTGACCCTGTGTCAGTGATTTTTGGGTCTCTGCGCACTTTCCCCTGAGTCCCAGAGTGAAAGTACGTGCGTGTAGTATGGCTGGCCTGCCCTCCCATAGGAATGCATGGGGAATGTGTGTGTCCCTGGTAGTTCCTGATGCGTGGGGAGTGCAGGCTCGAGTTTAGTATGTGTAAACTCGTGAGAGTGAATGCTGCGAGATGGTGTCTGCGGCATGTATGTGTCTAGAAGGGAAGTGCTACGTCTGGACATTGAGATATGTGTGCATGTGCTGTGAGGTGCTGGAGCGTGATTGGCTGGAGCTGGCTGGCATGCCAGGCTCCAGGAAGTCTAGATGGGTTTGCCCGGTGGTGAGTGGGAGATTAGCATGAGTGATGTGTGGGAGGAGTGTAACTGTGTCCTGGATGGGCTGGGTTTTCCCCACACAATGCTGGCTCCGCCCCCCTGTGGTGTGTCTAACGACCCTAGCCTCCCCAGTGAAAGAAATGGGTGGTTGGGCCATCAAGAGTGCTCCAGAACCAGCTGCGACTGGTTTCTCCCCCACCCTGCACCCTTAGACAAAGGCTTTAGGTGTATAAAAATGGGGCTGTGTCCCCACAGAAGTTGTTCTTTCCTGATCCTACTTGAGGGGGCTGCTGCTGCTGGGGCCAGGAGGAACCGCCACTTGGACTGCCTCCCTGCCTGGAGGGCCAGTGAGCTGGCCCCTGGCCCAGCCTTGCCCCCCCTGCCTGCCCAAGGACTTGCTGGAACTCTGCCCTGCTTGCTGAGGGCACCTGGGAGCACTTTATTCTGCTCGTAGCGCTAGGAGCGCGCTTTATGCCCTCTAGCGCTTGGAAGTGCTTTATTTTTGATTATAGCGCTGTGTTAACTGCCTATAGCGCTTAGGAGCGCTTTGCCTACCCTAGCGAGTGCCACCTCGCTTATTTGTAGTTAATTTGTCACCTGGCAGGTGCCCACCCTGCCAGGGACCTTGATGCCCGTTTTCGCTCTTGCCTCGAGGGTGCCGACCCCTCGGTAACTTCATCCCCCGCCTACGAGTGCCTGGAACGGGCCACCGCGCTGCCCGCGGCGACCCGGATGTGGTTGGCCGGCTGGCCAATCAGTGAGCGGCCCGACGGAAGTCCCGCCCCGCAGCTGCGACCCGGAAGCCAGGCAGCCCGGGGGGCAGGACAGAGAGGCAACCGGAAGCAGACAGGAGGCCACCCCGTGCTCCGGTAAGGGGAGAAGCCGGAGTCTTTCCTTGTCCCCCCCAGGCTCCCAAAGCGAGGAAGAGCCCAGGGGAGAAGTCTGCAGAGAGCCCCGAGGAGCGGGAGCTCTTGTGAAGAAGACCGCCGCCTCGAGACCGGTGAGTGTGCATCGGGGGTACGCGACTCACGCGAGATGCGTGAGATGTGGTAGGGGCAGTCGATTTCTCCCTGCTGAAGCGCACAGAAGCGCTACGAAGCGTCCAGGTGGCATTTTTGTGTTGAGCCCGAGAGGCTCAGGGGGCAAATCCTAATTCTAGAGCCCGGAGAGGCTCCAACGTCGTGGGGGCATTCTGGCTGCAGAGCCCTGAGAGGCTCTGGGAGGGCCATAGTTGCTTTGAGTCCCCAGGAGGGGGGCTCCAACGAAGGGGCACATTGTTTTAGAGCCCCGAGGCTCGTGAGTGCCTGTATATTTGTGGTAGAGCCCAGAGGAGGCTCCAGGGGGCATTTCCTTTTGCCCCACCAGTGTGCTAGAGCCCTGAGAGGCTCAGGGGGACAATTTAGTTCTGCAGAGCCTGCGAGGCTCCAGCGTTGGCCCCATCCTCATCTCCAGCTGCCCAGCACTTCGTGGGCAGCTGCCACGTTTAGGACCCTGACATTGGGACACATGGACAGTCACAGGCGGTGACTTGTGAGTTTGGCGCAATTGTTCATTTTGCTTACACCTCTGAATGTATTGTTGATGCATCATGTGTTTTCCTCTTTACACCTCTGAATGAATGTTATGCATTGCATCATGTGTTATGTTCTTACACCCCTACAGGTATTGTGATGTGTAGGTGGTTGTTTTCTCCCTAGTACAGGTGGTGCTAGTGAGGTCCTGTTACCAGTGATTACTGGTTGTGTGCTCTATGTTTATATTGTGTGCTACACTGATTTTACTTTCTAAAGTGCTATTTCTGAAAGTATTGCTTCTAAAAGTGCTGATACCCTTGACAGTGGTCCAAGTGGCCCTGTCCTGTACAAATATCCCTTGTAAATTCCGCCCGTGCCTGTTGGCACAGTGTAACAAGATGTGTGTTTTATCTGATGTATTTTTATTATAATACAAAGGCTATTTTTATATAACCTTGTGTGGAGTTTTCCTTTGTGGTGGGCCTTTGGTTGTTGTTGCTGGGGTGCGTGCGCAAATACTTAACTTACATCGCCTCCAAGTTTAGCCTAGACTGCTCGCGCCACGTTACCTAGAGGGCGAGTAGGGGTTATCTTGGCGTGCAACTCCCTTGCCCTGACTTGGGTGTGGTGGTCTCTGACTGACTTTGGCGAAAGCCCTGGCCAGCCGGGGATCCCATTTCCAACAAGTAGCAATCCAGTATGATAGCTAAATCCCTCTGATGTGGCCAACTCAACACAGTGTCCCCTTTCACTGACAAATACAACTTTCCTTGAATCGTATTAGTTTTGTAACTTATGTCTATTTCAAAGTATCCTCTGAGCTCAATCGTCTGTCCACCACACGCCCCAGGAATTGCATCAAGACTCTTTAACTCGATTTTAGAACTAATCTCCTTATTGAATAATTCATTAGATGTAAGAGTGAAAGATGCCCCTGTGTTGAACAAAATTTCAACACTTGAACATACAATTACAATATGAGCTTTAGGATCTTTTCTTTTTCATTCTTTGCATAAAACAGACAAAACGAATCCTCAATTTGGTTAAGAGACCTCAAAGCGGCTGATAACCAGGAGGAACCACAACATTTTGCAAAATGCCCCTTCTTATTTCAAGCTTTACACACAACATTCCATTCAGGATGCCTTGCTGTATTTGCTCTTACCTGCCGGAGACTGCTGCCATCAGCCCACTGCTGGCGGAACCCGCTCCGCGGGTCCCGCTACGCCAGGAGTGTTGCCTGCTGCCTAAGGAAAGGGGACGCCGAGGAAAGTGCATTTGCCGGGGCTGCGAGCGAGTGCGAGCGCTCAACTGGGACTACATATCCCAGGAGCGCCCGCCTGCCTGCCTGCTTGACCAGTCACACCTGGGCCGCTCTCCCTGACCCCTCCCCCCTTCACCGAGTCCTTATTAACAGCCTGCCTGGAATTGGCGAGTGGGACGCCTTGCTGTATTTGCTCTTACCTGCCGGAGACTGCTGCCATCAGCCCACTGCTTGCGGAACCCGCTCCGCGGGTCCCGCTACGCCAGGAGTGTTGCCTGCTGCCTAAGGAAAGGGGACGCCGAGGAAAGTGCATTTGCCGGGGCTGCGAGCGAGTGCGAGCGCTCAACTGGGACTACATATCCCAGGAGCGCCCGCCTGCCTGCCTGCTTGACCAGTCACACCTGGGCCGCTCTCCCCGACCCCTCCCCCCTTCACCGAGTCCTTATTAACAGCCTGCCTGGAATTGGCGAGTGGGACGCCTTGCTGTATTTGCTCTTACCTGCCGGAGACTGCTGCCATCAGCCCACTGCTTGCGGAACCCGCTCCGCGGATCCCGCTACGCCAGGAGTGTTGCCTGCTGCCTAAGGAAAGGGGACGCCGAGGAAAGTGCATTTGCCGGGGCTGCGAGCGAGTGCGAGCGCTCAACTGGGACTACATATCCCAGGAGCGCCCGCCTGCCTGCCTGCTTGACCAGTCACACCTGGGCCGCTCTCCCCGACCCCTCCCCCCTTCACCGAGTCCTTATTAACAGCCTGCCTGGAATTGGCGAGTGGGACGCCTTGCTGTATTTGCTCTTACCTGCCGGAGACTGCTGCCATCAGCCCACTGCTTGCGGAACCCGCTCCGCGGGTCCCGCTACGCCAGGAGTGTTGCCTGCTGCCTAAGGAAATGGGACGCCGAGGAAAGTGCATTTGCCGGGGCTGCGAGCGAGTGCGAGCGCTCAACTGGGACTACATATCCCAGGAGCGCCCGCCTGCCTGCCTGCTTGACCAGTCACACCTGGGCCGCTCTCCCCGACCCCTCCCCCCTTCACCGAGTCCTTATTAACAGCCTGCCTGGAATTGGCGAGTGGGACGCCTTGCTGTATTTGCTCTTACCTGCCGGAGACTGCTGCCATCAGCCCACTGCTTGCGGAACCCGCTCCGCGGGTCCCGCTACGCCAGGAGTGTTGCCTGCTGCCTAAGGAAAGGGGACGCCGAGGAAAGTGCATTTGCCGGGGCTGCGAGCGAGTGCGAGCGCTCAACTGGGACTACATATCCCAGGAGCGCCCGCCTGCCTGCCTGCTTGACCAGTCACACCTGGGCCGCTCTCCCCGACCCCTCCCCCCCTTCACCTATTTGTGCATCTATCCTATATAACGCTCCTAGCATCCCCGCTGCGCGGCAGCGCGCGGGAGCGCCGGGAGAAGCCCGGGACAAGGGCGGGACCGTCTGTGGCCGTCCGGGGCCGCTGGAGGCCGGGCTGGGCCACCCCATTAACATCTACGGTCCAGGTACTGATCAACCCACTGATTTTGTAACTGATTTGTGACCTACTTGCTTGTAGGTGGGTAGAAGGGGGGTTTCTAGCACTATGGCCTGTTCAACAAGTACTTCTATCCTGCTGCCTCCTTTGGGGGAAGCAGAGCCTGCTGTCATGGGCCCTCTTGACTCCTACTTCAAGCGTTTGCCGCAGGATATTGACAAAGAGATCGCTCTGGCGGAAAGACGAGCCGGGCGTAGGCTCTCGATTGAGCTTCTGAAAAACCCACCTGATAAAAATCAAGGTTTGAACTTTCCTGCGCTGGTTACACCACTATCATCCATTGTTTTACCAGCCACCCAGGACCTATCACTTGACGTGTCTCTGCTCACTGAGTTAGCAGTTAACTCTTCATTGGATATTGTAGTAACCAATCCATCTGTTGCGCATTTTGATGTACCTAGCCAAACAGTAAAAGGGAAAGGAGCTTTAGAAAATCACTGTGTACAAATGGAAGCGACTAAATCTAAGCCCGGTGTTAAAAGGAAATGGGGAGTTACTGCAAAAAAATCACAACCCCCAAAACCTGCAAGAAAGTACAGGAAGCTGGGTACTAAATCGACTTCTAGCCATGTCCCTCCAAAGAATGGTGTATTAATGACAACAGGGGAGGCCGAAGCTGCCCCAGTAGAAGTGGACCCTATAATCATGGTGCCTCCGATAACATTGGCGGTGCCAGTCCCAGATCCAACTACCATAGTACCCTCGGGGTCATTATCTCCCAATCATGATCTTCTGATAGAAGTGGAAAAATTAATGCGTTCCCTCCTAAATCCAGTAGAACTAAGACTTAAGAAGCTAGCTGAACAGCTTGACCATCTTGAACAAGCTAGCCTAGATAACTTTTTTTCTGTTAAATCTTTAATTAAGTCTGGCAAAAAAGTGGGTGAGACTGGGAAATACCAACAGACAGGCGATAAAGATCAAGGAGCCGTGCTGGTTGACCTACAATCCCCGCCTGTAAGTGGTATTCCTGTACAGGATAATAAAGGGGGGAATAGCAAGAACGCACCTGGTCTAATGTCCACCAAAACCATTAGTAATTGTGGGAAACCTAAGCCCAATAACACCAACAACAAGGGTAGCAAGGACAGTGTAAAAAATCCACCTCCCATAACTAATGCCACACTTTTGCCGACCGGATCGGGAAAAACTATGGTCCAACGGTCGGGAAATGATAAAATCCACTCTAGCAATGGCAGTGGGACCAATGCTCATTGTATTGGGAATGGGATTAATACTTGTGTGACAGTGGAAAACACTCTCACACAGAGCCGTGTTCCCTTAGAACAAGCACAAATACAGACCCAAATAACCAAATTGCCAACTAGGATCCCGCCAGTACAGCTCACCCCTGATTCCTACCCATATGTGGCCATACTTACTAACGTCCCACCTCTAACGGAGGGCCAAAGAGAAACTTATGACATGTTAAAAAATAAGGCCATGCATTGGCTTTCTGTCAATAGACCACTGCCAGGGGGAGTGGATGGCCTGATAATTGGGGCCAGAAGGGTCAATTGGATAGGGAATACCTTAAAAAAACAGGGGGGTGAGTGTATTATAATCAACTTTCAGGATCCAAGAGTTGTGGGGCTGATTACGGGACAGGGTTGGAACATTAATATTGGTGGGATTGGGGTTGTGGACCTCACTTTCTTTTATCCCAGACCGGTGATCTATTCAGGGGGTTCCAGGGAGCAACCGAGACCCAGTCTTTGCACTTGGGTTGAGGCTGGCCCCCCTGCTGCTCCCATATTTAGATCAAACAATTACTACACAGAGGCATTTAACCCCTATAATGGGCAGGGGCAGACGAGGTGGGGATGTTGACAGAGATCAGTTGAACAACTACGACTGGAAGAGGACATGGTTGGGGGAAGCAACCCTGATGTAACATTGATACCCCACGATGAAACAAGCCAAAAATTCGAAGTGGCGAATGTGAGGGATGGGGGGATTTTTGCATGTCTGGAGGGGTGTGTGGGCGAACCGGGTCTCCCAACTACTATTTGCACCAAGGAGGGTACAGATGCAAATTGTATAAATATTGTTTTAAGTGAGGATTGTGACTGTGGGAAGCAGGATGATTTATCGCCAACGGCACCTAACGTAAAGGGGATTTGCATAGAAAATACCCTGGAGAGACTTATGTCATGGAATGTTGCGGGGCTGGGGGCTAGATTGTTGTCACAGCATTGGATTGACTTTGTAAGTGGGTTTGAAATGTGCCTATTCCAAGAGACGTGGGCATGTGAGCCAATTCACTTCCCGGGTTACCTAAATTTCTGTATACCGGCAACGAGAGGCCCCAGGGGTAGACCTATGGGAGGCCTTGCAGTCTGGATTAAGCAAAACTCAAACGTAAAGGCAAAAATGATTGATCTAGGTTGTAAGGATATTCAATTATTGAGACTATCTGTAGCCAAGGGTACTATAATAGACATTTATAATATATACGCCAGGGGCATGAGTCTAGGGAATTCTGCTACCTTAGAAGTTCTATCCGCTTCCCTTGAATCCCAGTCACTTGGAAACAGAGTAATTTTGGCTGGTGACTTGAATAGGACATTCGAGCCTCTAGAAAATACTGCATACCCTATAGGACTAGAGGAAGATGCCCTCTGGGGCATCCCCAACCTAAACCTCCTACCTGTGAAGCGGTGGACCAAAGATATTTTGTTGTTGAATGCGTTATGTTTGGAGTATGGTCTGAGGGCCCTTAATGGCAGGACAAAAAGCGACCAATGTGGTAATTGTACATTCGACAATGGACATAACAAAAGTAGGATCGACTATGTCATCTGTAGTCTTGAGTTATGGCGTGGCGTGGGGGACATGGAAATTGTGGGGAGAGTAGAAAGCGACCATAACCCCCTCTGTGTCTCCCACTCATGGTGGAGGGCCGCACGAGCCAACTCAGTGTCAGGTAGTGGGAGCGTACCTGTTATGGCCAATGACTCAAGAAGGGTGAAATGGCCATATGTCCTGGCTAATTTGGCCACCTTGGAGTCTATTAATTTGGAGGTAGACAATGCTATTGCCGCCATGGAAAAAGTAGATCCTGTATTACCAGGCTCTGTCCAAATAACTGACATACATGACACATTCTTCTCTTTGTTAAAACCGCACTTTACTAAGCCCCTGAAGGCTAATAGGAAGGCACCAGTCACATTGCCAACCTGGTTTAACAAACAGTGTAGGGTAGCTAGACTGGGGTTGGGCAGAGCACTCAAGAGCAGGGACAAGGCCTTGATTAGAGCCACCAGGAAATGTTATAATGACAGTATTCGAAAGGCTAAGAAGCGGTGGGATGAGGAGTACTGGGAGGAGTTACTGGAGGCTTCAGGGCAAAAGGATTCCAGACTGTTCTGGAAAATTGTGAAATGGGGAAGAGGGGGCGCCCCCAATAATCCCGACAACAATGTCGATGAGGCATTGTGGGTCGAGTATTTTAAACCCCAGTATGCTGAGTGTAGGGATATAGTGGCCATAGAATCAATCCCTATGGTTTTTTGTAAGGGCGATTTATTCCTAACTAAGGACGCGGAACTTGTAATTTCAACTCTGCAGGGGGGAAAAGCCCCCGGGCTAGATGGAATCCCTTCAGACATCTTCAAACACGACAAGGTCAAGTGGGCAAAATATGCGACCCTGTTGGGAAATGGCTTGGCCAAAGGGGCAAAAATCCCCAATATATGGAAGGGGGCAATAATAATACCGATTTTTAAGAAAGGCAACCGGTCGCTCCCAGCAAACTATAGACCAATAAGTTTGCTGGCTACCATGCAAAAAGTAGTGGGGAAGATGCTGGTCGACAAACTTATGGCCTGGGTAGATGACAACAATGCCTTATCCCCCTACCAGGCAGGATTCAGACGTGCAACCAGTACGGTCGATCAAATTTTTTGCTTCACCATGCTACGGTGGGGGACTGTACTCCTGGGTAAAGGCAGCCTTTATGTAGCATTTGTAGATCTAAGGGCTGCCTTTGACCTGGTGCCTAGGTGCACGCTGTGGGAGGTTCTGTCCAAAATAGGGGTCCCACTTGATTTGCTCACGTTGATAATGCGTCTTCACGAAAGCAACTATGCCAAGGTTCAGTGGGGGAGGAATGGGGAATCCACTACTAACTTTCCAGTCGAGCGGGGGGTGCGGCAGGGATGTGCAATGGCACCCCTGCTGTTCTCCCTGTTCATTAATGGCATTGTAGATAGGATATTGGACGCAATGGTTGACGCACCTTCGTTAGCGGGCATCAGAGTTCCCATTCTGATGTTCGCGGACGACACCTTGATTGTGTCTAAGACCCCGTCGGGTCTCCAGCGAGCCCTGAATATTTTTGACGCATTTTGCAAAGAACGGGGTCTCGAGGTAAATGTAAACAAAACCAAGTTGATGGCCTTTGGGCAAAAACGCCAATCTCAACCTAGGGTATTTTTGAACAATATCAAATTAGAGCTAGTAAATGTTTTTACATACCTCGGGGTTGAGATATCAAGCAAACTTGGTTGGTCAAGACACATAGAGAAGGCGGTGTTGAAACATCAGCAAATTTCAGGAGCCCTCAGGGTTGAGCAAGTAAAATCCAAGACCAGGCCCATAAAACCTGTTCTTATGGTTTATGACGCAAAAGCCTTGGGCGCAACCCTCTATGGGGCTGAAGTCTGGGGCTTTGAGAGTCTTACCACCGTTCAAAAATCTGAGAACAAGTTTTTGAGAGGGATAACTAGTCTTCCCCAAAGTACCCCATTAATACCGCTTGGCCTTGACCTAGGCAGAAGATCGCTCAGGGACCGTGCCCGACTGAGGCCTATCCTCTATTGGAGACGGCTATGGACAACCATGGAAATAAGACACTACGCTGAGGGGTTCCTAGCATTAGCCAAATCAGATGTTTTTCGCAAAATTAAATGGCTAAAAACGCTTAGGGACGTCCTTGCTGAACTTGGGCTCTCCAAATTATGGGAAAACCCCCTTGGGGAAGTATTCCCTAGTAAATCCAATATCGAAGAAATATATTGGGATCACATTGACCAGAAACTTTGGACGAGTGCAACCTCGGAATCCATGGGGGGTAGATTTATGGAAATCAAACAAAGACCATCCCTAGAAAAGTATTGGGACAGTATAACTGTCCCATTAGACAGGAAACTATTTTTCCAGTTAAGGGCAGGCTCTCTCCCCCTGAGGTGTTTGACGTCCAGCTGGAGAACTAGTAGTGGTTTGTGCTGTCCGTCATGTGGGGCCCCCAATGAAAACATCGCACATTTTCTTTTTTTATGCGAGGCCTATGTAACTCCAAGAAAAACTTGGTTGGCTCCAGTATGTAGGAATTTTGGTGTCCGAAGCGGTGTGGAGGGGCTGAGAATTATCTGTTCCTCCACTGAAATGTCCATCGTAGTAGGAACAGCAAAATATCTGGGGTGGGCATGGTCCATAAGGAGGAGGGCTTTATCCCCCAATGTGTTTTGAATTTTACATTTTCCTTTGTTGACTTATCCTTGCAAATATTTACTGGGAGATATATATGAATTTCAACCATAAAATGCGGCTAATATGTATGGTATGAGTTTTTAATTGTATAAACTTTGGGAATGGTCCGTAATGCGGAGGTCCCTATACCTCAACATGCATTTAGTTTTTGCATATCACGAAAAAGCTTATTTTATCCCAATTGGTAACAATTTTAATGCTTATGTATTATGTATTCTCAATTATAAATTTATTGTAATAGAATGTTTGATGTTTTAAAAAATGTATGAATATATATGCCTGTGCTTTTATGAGTGTATAACTCGAATAAAGCTTTTTCACTCACATATTTCTTAAAGGAAGCACCATGCCCTGGTTTCATACAACAAAAACAAACACCTTCAAACTTTGGCTTTGGAAATTGTTGGAAATGTGAAGTTTTGATCTTACTTTCTTCTTTAACTTAAGACTCATCTTCTTTCACTTAAACCTTATTCACAACATAATTTTTTCCTTATCCAACTCCTCCACACATGCTAATGTGTGTTCAATACACTTAGCAATAGTGTTGGCCTCATGCAAGGACGGGTCAACCTTTACCCACAATTATTTTCTAATCTTGTCACTGTGACTTCTCAGCATGTCTTGATCTCTAATGTGATCCTCCAATCCTGCGCCAAATTTGCATGTTAATGATAGCTTTCTTAAAGACGTAATATACTCTTCTACACTTTCAACTGACTTTTGCTCCCTGATGCCGAAGTGATAATGCGCCAAGATGGTGCAAATTTTTGGTAAATAGTGCAAATCTAGTTTTCTTCATGCATGCCTCAAATTTGTTTAGTTCATCATCCTCTGTACCTAAATCCCGTAGACTTTCAAACACCTCTTGCCCTTACAGGCTAAACAATGCAAAAGTAGGGACGTTTTTCTCTCAGAAATTAGATTTGATCCACACACTCTAGGGAACTGCATATATGTTTTTTCCATTTCTCCCAAGGAATTGGAGGATCTTTGGGTGTAGTGAGAAAAAACGTCAGTGGTACCAAATTCTGCATGGTTTAATTAGCATTAAATAACAGCAAAACATTGCAATAAAAGAACAAAATAAATGTCCATTATAAAATGCAAAAGAATGGACGACCTACATAAAATTAAACAAATAAAACACTTACTCGCTATAAGTGAACATATTGTGGAATCAAGAGGTAAAGATCAATCATCATGAAAGTGACAAATTACATATATTGGGCCAAAGGCCATTTCCATAATCCTGAAAAATGTGAAAGAACTCAAATGAGGAATAGCTATTGCCATAAAGATACTCAAGAAATGCAAATGAACTGAAGGTAACTTTGGGCGTGCCTATGGCCATGATAACGCACAAGCATTCTGAATTGCAGAGTGAAAAATAAATATCACATTGGTGACAGACAGGAAGCAGATAATGAAAATTTGGTTTCAGACACGCCTGTCGCCGTGGTGACGGAGAAACAGTAGCAAATGCAGCCTTGAAATTAACTTGGGGCGTGCCTATCACTGCTGAGACAGACAGGCAGCAAAATCAGTAAGGCGTGCCTATTGCTGTGATATTTGAGTAGACGCAGCCTTCAGGATAACCAAAGATGGCTGCCGTATGTTTTTGCTGGGTCTTTGTTGACTGCCGTTGGGCCTAGTATTCCGACTCAACACTGCGGTGCAGTGACGTGAGGCACACTAGAGCTCTCAACCAGGAGTGTTATGTGACGTGACAAAGTTCGATAGTGCAGTGTGGTGAACAGTGGGAAATGGCACGTGAATGGATGCCCGAGAAAATTGCTGTGTGACATTGCAGTGCTGCAAGCTCGAGAATGTAACATGCTGAAGCATACACTTCAACTTCAATAAGAGGGAGAAATCTTCGAGGGTGGAAAGACCTGAATAACGTGTAACACGAAATGGGTCAGGCGTAACACAAAATCGATTGAAGGCAGTGGTGGCTGGTGACATTTGAAAGTTGTGAGGTGTAAACATCTGTGGGAGTGCACTGAGGCAAGCGAGCACAGCTTGCGAGCCTGAACACCTTAAGGAGGGTTCGGGGGGTTCAGCCCCCCGGGAAAATTTTGAATAAAAGAGTGGGTAGATGGTGCCTTTTCAGCAAATTTGAGAAACCATGAGGTTAATAAAGCAATTTTGAAAGTGCAGTATACATTAATAAAGGGATGTCAAAAAACAACATGTGGTTAGAAACGTTTCTGAAGCTAGGCCCTGCCTGTGCCACGCACCTCTGAGTAATTTACACGCTGCGTGCCAGCAGGTCCTAGCGTCAGAAACATTTCTATTGTTATGTTTTTTAAGCTAGGTCCAGTGAAGGCACTCAGTGTGTCTGCTTCTCAGAGGTGCTTCATGCGTGGTAGGGCTGTAGCTCCAGAGTGAGAAACATTTTCTGCGCCAGTCTGCGTTCTCACTCTATAAACACTAACACTCTTTGAAGTGCAGAGTCACTCTGCACTTCAAAGAATGTTAGTGTTTAGAGTGGGAACGAGACCCAAAGATAATTCAGAACTGCTTTGGATGAAGGCGCACCTGCACACAACCACTCAATGACACTCAATTAGCACAAACCTATTGAGAGCGCAATAGAGCACTGTTTGCACCGTGCACCGTGCACTAATATACACATTGAATTGTACGGAGACTGCGGTCAATTTAATGAAATTAAAATCACAGTACTCACCCGCTTTGTAACTGCTCATAGCGAAGGTTGCAGATGATGATATAAGCGCACTTCTTCCATAAATTGTCGAGTAAAATCATCACTGAAATTTGTTGTAAACTGCTGGATATTCTGAGTAGTATGTTGAGGTGTCCTTTCCTTCTCAGCTCCTTGCTAGTGTAATAAAAAAAGATGAATCCACTTGGAGCTTTAGTAGGTTCTTTATTATTAAGAACACGTAATCCATTGGGTGGCAACAGCTCCAGTCAAGTTGAAACTGCCACTGACCCATGGAAGTTTGAACATGTCACAGCTAGGCAAGCATTCACTAACACTCTACGTTCCAAGTAAAAACCCATATACTTATGCCCACATGCATCATTGAGAATTGCATTCGCAAACGGTGCGAATCGCAATTTTCGGCCGTTTGCGAATGCAGTTCTCAAATTTGGGATGCATCATGCTTTTCCCAATTTTAGGAATCGCAACCATGTTGCGATTTATAAAATCGCGATTGCATTTAAGAAATCGCAATTTGAGATTTCTTAAATGCAATGCATGAAAATTTTTAATTTGCGAATTCGCAAATAGGAAGGGGTAAATTAGCATGACGTTGACCTTCATGCTAATTTGCGAAAACTTTCAAAAATGCACAAAAATGCATTTTTGAAAGTTTCATGTTACACACACACATGTCCTTGGGACATGTGTGTGTGAAACTTGCACTTAAAGTTACATTTCAGGGGTGCATGGGGGGTCCTTTGGACCCCCCTCTGCACCCTTGAAAATACATTCACAAATTGCGATTCGCAAAATGCTAATCGCAATTTGTGAATGCCTTCCAATTAATTCCTATGGGCCTCTTGGCCCATAGGAATCAATGGGAAGGGATTCCTGAATTGCGATTCGCATATTGTGAATCGCAATTAAGGATTTTTTTAGTAATCGCAAATAAAAATGCGATTTTTTGATGCATAGCAATTTGCGATTTCTTAGTTGCGATTCCTTAATTTTCGCAATTAAGAAATCGCAAATGCTAACTTTGAAGCATGTGGCCGTTTATTCCTCAAAAAGCGGGGTTCTTTAGCAATCAGACAAGGGGATTTGCAAGTGCTCTCGTCCTTTTTGATTCCCTTCAAATGGGCAATACATGTGCCCCAGACAGACCTGTCAGGTAGGATTTGACACTGTTGTACCAAAAGGATGCACACAGGATGCTCACAGCCCCATCATAAATATTCTGCTAAGCTCTGAAGAGTCATCTCCCCCTATTCAGGTCCACCTTTCAATTAAACTGACATCTTGGGAAGGTCCTGGGAAGAGGTTCAACCTTCACTCAGACCTCTGTCATTCCATCATTAAATTGGATTTAAAATAACTATTAATTAAAAATAGTAATTACATAATTTTTATAGCTGGTCCCATTTCCTACATAGCAGTATTACTATTTTAGTCTGCACTCTAGTTTTGTACATAAAACAGCCTGACCTGACACAGTGCAAATAACTTTTGGAGTCGTGTCACTATTGGGACATGGTAAAATTAATTTTCTACTTGTTCCATTTTTAATTCATTCTGGGATACAAGCCCTAATAAAGTGGGACTTTCTAAAATTTAAAAAGGTACTCTTTACTTCTAAATGGTATTTTTGAAAGGTCACACTGCTCTTCTACCCTGCAGCAGTCAGACTACACAGATTAAGCCTGCAGCCATGCTCTCAGTGCCACTGTAGTGCCAGTGGTGCAGTAGGTACTGCAGTCTGCAGTCTATAAGCAGCATTTATTTTGCTATGGAAGCTGGAGCATCGTCAGGTTCCTCAAGCCCAAGATGCTCTTCCATTGAATGTACATCTACACTACAATCAAACTGGTTCAGACAATGTATTCGTACTTAAACCAATTTAATCTTTAGTAATCCATTTTAATCCATGCAGTTTTATGATGCAATGTTTCAATAACCAAGTTGAACATATGGCTGTTAGGCTTTCTCCTGCATAAGGGAGACACACTAATATTTAAAACGGAGCTCTTTACTTGTCACAAAGAGTTATTTTGACAGGTCACACTGCTCTTCTACACCGCAGAAGTCAGACTGTACAGGTTAGGCCTTCAGCCATCTCTAAGTGTCACTGTAGTGCATGGCACAGTAGGCACTTCAGTCTACAAGTGTCATTTAACTTTCTATGCAATGAGTTTATTTCTGCACCTCATACTCTGTCCTTATATAAAAGTTAAATGTGCCAATCAGGTTTAAATCCAATTCCAACATGTTTTAGGGGTCAGACATATTCCCCGGGCACTGGATAGCTGTATCCCAGTGCTAAAGTTCAAAAATTACCAGCAAGAGAGCCCTTCAAAAAATCTGGAATCCACAACTGATTCCAGCCGCCACATTTCACCCAGTACATTTTGGCTGCTTTCGGTATATGAATGAATAATATGATTAAAAAAAAACTTAATCAACTGTGCTACAGAGGATCTTGCCATTCCAATGAGACTGATAATTCTGGTTGCAGGTCACATTAGCATTTAGGTGGCAATAATAAGAAGAGCCACAAATCACTGTGTTATGATTGCATGCTGCTCCACATAAAATAGTTATAGGGTATTTTAGATGGCTTTCACTCATAACAGGCCACAGAAAAATCATAAGCATTACTAAAAAAGTGTGCAAGCTTAGTGAGAAAATGACTACTATGGTCATATATGTATGAGAACAAAACATTTTGAATGGTTGGTAATGCAGTTGTCATTTAGACACTGAATACCTTTACCAAATGCCTACCACTTACTTGATAACAAACATTTATAAATGTAATGAATTTGGCTTTGCATTATGAGAGATTGATTGGAAAATCAATAGATTGCTGAACATCCTTCCTCAAGAGAGCTACTGACTTGCTCCCCAACTACAAACATTTTTTCTTAAACTTAATTGAATTCACCCCTGTCAGCCTTCTTTTCCTCACCTGGGCATGACTTGGGGATTCTCGTGGACCCAACATTTCTACCACAGTTTAATTGACAAGTATGCACCAAGATTAGCCAAATAAAATTGGTGATGGGCTTGGTAATATGCAAATCACCTCCATCTGTATTTCCAGAGTCACTACTAATTCCTTCTGCATGGCTAGAACGATTCCTTCACAAGGGACTGCTTATGAGCCTCCTACCAGGCCTTGCAAAATAGTGTAACTTCACACACGATGAGTTTGTGTCTCCTTTCTTCATTAATTATTTTGAGACCTTAACTTTTGGGTGGAATTCCATGATAAACCTGAGGTGTCCTAACTGATTGATTCCCCCTCTCTGCCTGGACTCGTCTAGTCACTGCTTCCACACAGCAGGCAGGGCACATGCCAGATGCTTTTCCTAAGGGTGCTTGACACTTTTGTTAAGATACGTTTAGAGGCATGTATCAACACATTAACATCCATTATTAATAAATACAATCTGTTATTACTTTCTTGGTGGACTTGTTTTGATTCAATCAAACTATTAATATCCAAGCTCACTAACTATTAATATCCAAGCTCTTTTCTTTACACAGATAAACTGCCTACTATCCACTTTTCTTCAGAATGAAAAAAACGCTAAATATCTTTATCAAAAGTTAGGAAAAATAAGCAAAAAATGTGGTATCAACTTTCTAGACCTTTAACTTATCAAATTGCAGTTCAAACCAATTTGCTTTCTAGCTATTACTTGTACAACATTTCCAACCCTTTTGTTCGAATTTAGAAGATCACTTTATATGCCTGTTTTCTTTCCTTCTCCTCACCTCCATACACTTTCTCCTGTCCTATACTTAAGAATATTTGATTACTTTTGGAACCTTTGCCATTTACCCACACTAACAAAAAAAAATAATGTTTACAATCAACTATAGGGTATAATAAAAAATATTAAAATAAGAATAGAACATCTTTGGAACGAGGGAGAGTCATAGACGGAATACAGGTATTTCAATTATTTAATGTACACAATTTAAATATAAATTATGTTTCAGAAGCAAAACATATTTTTAACCTTATGCCCTTTTTTGCAAAGAGATTTGAATCTCTTATTAAAGTTATATCCTGCACTTATAATAGTCTTCTTTGCATTGTATTAAAAATCCTTTTTAACCAAGCACAAATATTATTACCACCAAAGAATGGGGAATTTTAAGATCATTAGCCTAATATCAAGATTTAACTTTCTAATCAGCTGACAAAGGAGGTGCATCAGTGGTCATGGATTGAATAGATTAAGAATATAAAGTCAACACACATGTGTCAGGTGGCAGTACATGCATACATTTTGAATCTGCTCAAACAAACTGTTTTAGCTACAATCTAAGTAGAGAAGCCCTTATTTATGAATTGGATCAATGAGAGAACCAAATGGTGTATGCCAACAGATTTTCCAGGTAGACCAATGATGTACATGTTACCCAAAATCCACACGCTTTCCTCAGATCCACCTTTTAGATGGATTGTATCCATTTGTGGGTCACTACACTGACCCCTTGGAAGATATTTGGATACATTTTTTTCAACCCATACAAGAGTGGAAATCGTACATTCAAGACAATACTGCTTTTCTCAATTGTCTTATCCAAATACCATCCAGCAATATCACACAGTGTGCCATTGACGTCATTTCCTTATATACATCTGTTCCCAATAGTGAGGGTATAGATGCAGTAGGACCCTTTTCAGCAAGAAAAAAGAGGTGCCAATAAAGTGTTCTTATTAGAATTACTACATTTATCTCTTTACCATAGCAATTTCTGTTGGAAAGGTAAATACTATCTCCCAGAAATTGGAACACCTGTGGATTTTTCTTGGGCACCTATCTATGCGAACGTCATCATGTACAAATTGGAAGATCAATACATCTTACTGAGCAGTCATGGCAAAATCATTTTGTGATATACTTACGTTACATTGAGGACATCTTCCTAATATGGAAAGACTCAAAAGAAAGCTTACATGACACTTCCATGCAGAATACAAGGAACCTGTTCTGTCTGTCGCATTTCACTCATCTGCACATACAGGAGCAAGGTAAATTAAGACCTCGCTCCCGACACAGAACGCTTCAAAATTCTAGTGTTCCTGGACGGCCGTGTCAGCTTCCTGTCAACGTGTTTACGTCTTCTGGTTTCTCAGACCTCTGCGGCTCCTCTGCCTCCTTCTCTCAGTTTGGCGGTGCAGACGGTGGACCCTGGTCAGGGTGGTGTTGTCCTCAACCCGTAATTATAGCAGATTGCTCTCTTTCCAAATCCTGGCAGTAGCAGTTGAAACATCAGACTCTGGCAGCAGCGGTGAATCATCAGTCTCTGGCAGCGGCGGTGATCTCCTTAAGCAGTTTTAATAACCACAGATATACCAGGCTGCAGCGGTGAGTTTTTTGTAACACTTATCTTGTTTTTTTTTATGTAACTACAGATTTTGGGACAACCAGTGACCCTCTCTCAAGACAAGAACACATATAATTAATTATAAGTATACAAGTATGTTATACGTATTTATTGAATCTTCCTCTCTGTGAGGAGTAGCTTACTTTTATTATTTTTTTTATTTCTTCCCCTGCTGTTTAACAGGGTGTTTTTCTTAGTAGCAAGATTTTGAATTAGTTATAACCAAGTAATGTGAACACCAAAGACTTTTCTGATGGAGTTCCTCAAGATTTATTTGGACTTTCTTGACTGAACAACCCACAACCTAAGCTGCAGATAAGCGTCAGAAGGGAAACATACAATGTACGTTACTGAGATATACTTGTCTATTTATATGCACTACTTCCCTATACTGTAAGTATTTATGCTTTCTTTATTTTTTTCATTCCAGAAAATCTTCAAACCATTGTGTCCTGCGCTTGCACCGAACATTGTTCAGCATTTTTCATATGTTTTCTTCCCTTCTTCCTCCAGCTTACCACTGACACGTTGACTTTGATGGGTACAGTGAGTGACTGGTGTGGTGTAGGGATCTAGCAACTTCCATATCGCCCCTGCGGAACTGTAAGTACCCTGACAGAATTCACACATTCAATTCACACATTCAATCAGCAACAAATCCATTTATTTTCTTACATGTATTCATCGAGTTAACACCAACGGCATTAAAACTAAAGCGTTTAAAAAACCAACTGACCACAATAATGCATTACACTTTCATAGCTTTCATCTCCAAACCCTTAAGCAACACTTGCCATTTTCCCACTTTTTATGAACCAAAAGGATCACATCTGGTAATGAAACTTTGGAGAAGAGATCTAGCTGAACTCAGATTGGAGACCAGCATTGATGTTGAATCCAGAAGCGGCAGCTCTATAGCCATGGCTGGTCAAATTTAGCCAAATGTTCATTGGACTTTCATAAATAAGTGCAGATATAAGTGCAGGTGATGCCCAACAACATAACTGGGTCAGTCAGTGTCGAGGGAGCCCAAGGTGGAAGTCTGAATTGGGCCTTTGGAGACTCATGGCACTAGAAGTTACTCCAGCGGCACCCAGGATCATCCAAAGAAGCTACCGTTTTGGCTCATTCAAGGCCTCTACCTTCCACAGAGACAAAGATGGCCCACTCGGGATGTGGCTCTGGGTGTAAAATAACATTGGAGTCAGATGAATGACATGGATTTGGATCTTTGAATGCCAAATGCACAATCTCTCTCTGGAGAAAGAGTGACTGAGAGAAGATTTCAATCTGGACTTCTTGTCTTAGAGCCAAGATTTTTTCGTTAACCTCATAATGAACATACACAAGGATTGAGACCTGGCCTGGGACTTGGAGCAGGCACATGATTTGGGGCCATATGTATCAAAAAACAGTTTTGCGATCCTCAAATTGCAATTTTTAGTGAATCACAATTAAAGAATAGCAAAATATAATGTATGTAGGATTTGCTAAAAAGAAATTGCGAATCCTACATATTTCTTATTTGGAAATAGCAAATTGAGATTCACAATTAAGGAATACCTTCCCATTCATTCTTATGGGCTAGGAGGCCCATAGGAATGAATTGGAAGACATTCTCAATTAGCGATGACCAATTAGAGAATCGCAAATTGAGAATTCAATTTCAAGGTTGGAAGGGTGCCAAAAGGACACCCGGTTGCACCCCTGAAATATGCATGTGTGCACATTTTGCGCTCATAAATGACCTAAGTGCATGTATGTGCGACATATGGCAGTTTAAAAAAATCTAAAAAATGCTTTTTTATAAATCACAAATTACCACCAACTTTATGTTGGTGGTAATTTGCAATTCCTTAAGGCCAAATGGCAAAATTCTGGTGCTTCCAGAATTGCATTTAAGGAATCACAATTTTAAATTCCTTAATTGCATTGGGAAAATAGGAAATCGCAATTTCTAATTCCTTGAATGCATTCTCAAAATAGAGAATCACAAATTTAGCAATTCCCTATTTTGTGATGACCTTTTGGAATGATACATCCCAAAAGACAAATTCACAAACGGGCTGATACTGAGAATCTGCCCGTTTGCAAACAGGAAGAAGGCTTGATACATATGGCCCTTAAAGCCTGACCATCCTCTTTTCTAGTACTTAGAAATGTACAAATTCGCCTCCTGCTCCCTGATGGCCTATGGTTGCATCAAGGAGCATTTGTTGCACAACCTCAAATCCTACTCTATTTGGAGACACCAAAGGAAGGTGGCCTTGCAGGTAATTAACTTACATCTGCTTCGTGCTGGTGCAATATGACTGGAATGCAGTAGTCTAGGGGTAGACATGTCCCTATCACACATTCCAGAGCTGATCTTCTGAATCATGTTAAAGGATAAGAAAAACAATGACCCGGTATCAGTATGTTGGGGGGTGCCTATATGTACGGCTGGACAACGTCACTTCAGGAGAAGAGAGAAAGCCACCACAGACGCTGTCGATGTCACCTATTGACACATGGGAGCAATTGCAAAAAAGTTTCTGGATCCCAGTGGGAGAATTTATACTAGTCTCAAAGTTTCAGACATTAGTTGAAGGTCACTTTTGCATATAAAGTAAGGCTGGTCTACATTGTTCACTGTGGCTGGCCAACCACATACGTAGGACAAAGAATGTGGCTCAATTACTCTTTTGCAATGCTAAAGAAATTCACATATTTAATGAAGCAATTCTGTTCCGCTTGAATTGTGAAAACTTGCAACGTTTGAGGAAGTTTGTGAAATTTAAGCTGAAAGTCATAAGATTGTTAACATGAGGAACTTGTATCACAGGAATATTTACACCCCACAAATTGAGATTTCAGTGACACCATCAATCCCATTAATTATGTGTTACTCTAAAAATAAGAGATTACTTGTATTGTTTTAACACAAATGACTTGATTAACTAGTTTTATATCCTGCAACAAATAGGGTCTGGCAGGTTTGTGTTGCTATTTTATAAACATGTATGTATTTCTTTTTGGCAATAGATCTTTATTGGTTTAAGACAGAAAAGAAACAGGGGAGGACAAGGGAATAAGGATGATGGAAAGTCTTGTACATTTCTTAAAGAACCAATATTTCAAACCAGGCAACTATGTGTAATTCCATGGTATACAACATTGGGAGGTCAACATGCTTAGGTAATGAGCATTGCAGTCATGAAGTGGTTAGTATGTTTAGTTCTGAATTAAATAACTTCTAATAAACCACACAATATGCATATGCAGTTGATCGTCTAGTATAAAACTTTTCAAATTAATTAAAATATATGGTATACTTTCACAAGATATTCCTTACTTAGTGTTTGAATCCCCAAGTGCCAGAAATGGCATTTCTGGTTGGATGAGGTATGCTCCCAGGCAAGACAGTATCTACCACTCTAGTCATGGCAAGCTAGATATACACTAAAAGATAACCTGTGCTAACCCTTTGGTAGATTTGCACAGAGCAGTCAGGTTTTTCTAAAGAGGCAATGTTTAAAGTATTTCTGCAACACACACACATAGTAACGCAATGAATAGACAACAAACAGACTCCACAGAGGTTTAGAAAACTAGATTATTATATTCTGAACAAACCAAGACCAAAACTACAAGAGTGGCAAAGTTAAAACTCGGGCTGACTGTGATGGCGTATCAGCCAGCTACAGGACCCACTCAGGCCTGGTGAACAAAGTACATCTCCTGGTCACAAACAGCAAGATGTATCAAATGTCTCCATGAAGGGAAGGTGGTGCGACAGTTAGGAAGACAAGTGCTGGAGTTGAGAGTCATCAAGCAATGTGCCTGATTCTGCCACACAGTAATGTGTTGGTCCCTCAAAGCTGCAGCTGCAGCTATACGCTGTTGGATACATCGATCTCTGGTGGTTAAGGGGTGGTTCTGATGCAATGCAACAATTTTATTCAGACAACCAGGTTGATGCACCAGTGCTCCAACACGCAGGCAGGAGATGTCTCGAAATTCATGCTACAAGTACCTGGGCCACTTCCAGTGATCCAGGCACCTGAGCAGGGGTTGAGACTTTGAGATCCCTAAGTCTCAAGCAACAAGAGGCAAACCAACAAGACCTTGGAGATCACTTACAGTGAAGGCAGAGTCTAGCACTCCTTCAGCAATGTCAAAGAGCTGCAGGCAGCAGGCCAACACACAGAAAAGCAGGCCTACCATATCAGCAGTCCAGTTGAATCTTTTAATCAGCACAGCACTTCTTCTGTCAAAACTTCAGTTACAAGTCCAGTCATGTCCGATTTTATTGGGTCAGAGACCCAGTACTCTTTAATGTGGCAGTGACATCAAATAAGCTATTTGAAGTACAAAGTATCCCTTTCAGTGTTGGATAATCAGTCCTTTGTGCGGACACAGGATATGGCATATTCAAGTGAAGTGTGAGCCTCTGCCTTCCTTGCTGCCCAGGCAAGGCCATCAGAATGCAGATGTATGTAGATGGGTACTCAGACATACCTATACCTCCTGTGTTGTGTGCAGAGAAATGTTCACCTTCTAAAATTCTCGTGAGCCGCAACGACAATTATTTAACCTGCCTACAAGGCCCCCCGGGTAAGCTTACACACTCCTGGAGGCACGGCGGATTACTGAGAGAACACTCTAGCTCCTAATATCAATTATTGCATGGCTGGCCCCACTCTAGTTTACCACCTTAACTAACAGCTCCCAACACCTTATTGTGACGTTTAGCGCATGTCTCAACTATGATGTTCAACTGCACCAGAGTCACTACGCATTGACCAACGCCGTATCAACCAGCACTTATTGTTCCGTCTTGATAAGAGTGTTGTACTAAATAATTCTTGGACCTGTGTTTTTTCCCAAGAAAGAGACAGGCAAGATGTTGCCTCTCTATTTTGTAAGTGAGGTCAAAAGCCTAATAGTGGGTTATTAAGAGGTGTGGTTCAAAGCCTCATTGGATATGTAGTATTTTTAACTGATTACTGATTTATAATTTGATGCTAATTTTGAAGTGGTAATGATTAAGATGCACAATCGGAGCTTTTGTGTTCTTAATAGATCCTAAAATTCTCGTTGCAAATGCTCGAACATTTTCTAGTGCTCTTCTGAAGCTGAGTTCTCATTGTCTTTTTGATTAGGCATCATATTATGGTAATCAAGGAGCAATAGCTGTTAAACACAAGGGGCCTTATTTATGAAGGGTTTGCGCAGCCGGTGCGTCACTTTTAACATGGGAAAAAGTGACGCACCGGTGGCGCAAGGCTTTCATAAATGAGGCCCAAAGTATGTACCATCCCTTTGAGCTTAAGGGAGGAAAAAGGAAGTAAAACCATTACTAATTAAAGGAATAATTGAGCCTGTAGAGTCTTCACTGTGGATTTTGCCTTTAGTAGTTGCCCAAAACAAGAGGTGAAGATTTAAGAGTATGTGTGTGTTTAAGCAGCCTGAATAAAGAAATCTTATAGACTCTCATCCCCTTCCTAGTATTGGTGGTGAGTTAATGGTAACATTTGAAGAGGCTGAATGGTTCTCGAAATTTGAATTAGCCTCAGCATTCCATCAGGTTGAATTAGATGAATTGTCGAGATAAGTTACTGCATTTAATTCGCACTTGGGAACATTTCAATACTGCTGCATGCCTTTTGAGCTTGCATCCACGGCAACAGATTTATGTTTCAATTGTTGGGAGATATTGATGGTGTGGTAGTTTTGCAGGATGTTGATCTTATTTTGGCCAATAATCTCCGGACCATGATTAAAGTTTATTCAAGATACTAAAGATTTTTGATGACCGAGGCATTATAGGCAGGAAACAGAAGTGTGAGTTTGAGATGAAAGGCGTTCAGTTTTTGGTCATGTAACCACTGATGAGAGTGTATTTCCAAGACATGGGTTGGTAGAGGCTGTAGTTGATTGTCCTACTCTGAAAGACAGGGATGCACTTCATTAATTTATTGGTCTGTGTGAATTTCATGTGAAATTCGTAAGTTAATATGCGTCTTTCCAATGAGATATGTGTCAAAAAACATTTGAATTTATAAAACAAGAAATGACTAATGCTAAAGCTCTTAAGCTATATGACCTCATGCTTCCTTGCATCATTACAGTTAGGTATGGCTTGGGAATTGTTTTAACACAAAACAATGATGTTGAGAAATAACTGTTATGCTTCCAGGTCCTTCGAGATGCAGAATTGTATTGCGCAGTCATTGAAAAAGAAAGTTTGGCAAGTGTTTGGGCAATTGAGAAATTTCATAATTATGTTTGAGGAATGAAGTTTATGCTACAAACAGATCACAAGCCCCGGGTGTACATTTTGGATGCTCATATTATTAAGTATACCACTCAGCGAATAGCTAGGTTAACAACTGAGGGCCATGTGTATCGAAAAGTCATTTTGCGATTCTCAAATAGCCATTTTTTGCGAATCGCTATTTTAGAATCGCAAAATGCTATGTATGTAAGATTAGCAAATACTTTAGCGAATCCTACATATTCCTTAATTACGAAACGCAAATTGCGATTCGCAATCAAGGAATACCTCCCCATTCATTCCTATGGGCCTAGAGGTCCATAGGAATGAATAGGGAGAAAGTCGCAATTTGCGATTCTCAATTATAGAATCGCAAATTGTGAATGCAAATTCAAGGGTGCCAGGGTGCCAAAAGGACACCCTGTTGCATACCTGAAATGTACATGTGGGCGCGTGTATGTATGTGTGCCACATTGCACTTTGAAAAATGGAAAAAAGTGCATTTTTCAAAGAAATCGCAAATTACCACCAACTTGAAGTTGGTGGTAATTTGCGATTCCTTATGGCCAAATTGCACATTTTCTGTGCCTCTTACATTGCATTTAAGGAATCGCAATTTGCGTTTCCTTAAATGCAATCGCAAAATAGCGAATCGCTATTTTGTGATTCCTTATTTTGCAAGGCTGATACATCCCACTTACCTGAATTGCGATCGGAAACGTCGAAATTCGCATACATATGGCCCTATGTTATTTCAATATGATTTTGAGGTAAAGCATGTTACAGCAAAACTAATCCCAGGGTGGATTTTTTATCTGGATTTCCCTTTGGGGGTGAGGACCTTGTATGCCCAGCAGATGATCTTGAGAATTGCTTTATTACTTCTATTGATGTATGGCAGTTGACGGCATGATCTGAAAATGTTTGGAGGGAAGCCAGTGACAGGGATGAAACTCTTATGAGAATCCAAGCTTATGTGTGTGGCATTTGGCCTAAGAAGAAGAAGGCTCATACAAACATTAAGCCTTTTATCAAAATGTCAGCTGAACTGTTTGTTGAGGATGGTGTTGTGTTGAGAGGGGAGATATTGGTACCACCCACTGATGTCTTTAATACGTTTATTTTTAATGATCATGATTGACAATTGGGTTGCACCTTGGCGAAGAAAAGGGTCAGGTATGTTTGTTAATTGCCTTTCATGAATAGAGAGATGAGAAAGTCAAAAGATGTATCATATGTAGTAGTTCTGAGAGCAATCCTCCTCTTAATCCTATTGAGTTTCCGATTAGACCTTAGAATAGGGTAGGCAAAGATATGATTGGTCCTTTCCAAATTTTGTCATCACATCGTTTTGCTTTAATTTTAATGATTTGTTTATACTAAATGGCCTGAAGTGAGATTTGTTGCTGCTAGGAAAGCAGAGGATGAGAAATGTGTTTTTGAGAGAAGGGTTCCCAGAGTTCTGAGTCTCAGATTAAGGGATTTCATTTGTAGGTTCAGGCATGTCTCTTTTTTTAAGGAATGTGAGGTTCAGCATCTCAGGAGTTCTCTCTATCATCCCCAAGAAAATGGCCAGGTTGAACACATGAATTGAGTGCTTAATGAATGCATAATGAAATAAAAAAAGTATGCTATTGAAGAATCAGTCAGGTCCATGTTGTGACGCATTACCAGCTACAGCAGGGTTGGGATCCTGTGTTATTGCCAATGAATTCCTTGTACAGGAAAGGTGACTTTGAGTTTGACATCCAGTGGAGACTCCTCCTGCTCATCACCAAATTTTCTAAGTTGTAATCACCAGGTGACATAAAGTAAGTAGAAAAGCCTTGTTTAGTCAGCGAGCCTCGAACAAGTCACCATAGCTCTGAAGTGACTGGAACCCACTGACATGATTAGACCATACCCATTTTATCATCAATCTCTGATCTCCTAAGCTCAGGCCCTTAACATTCTAGAACTACTACAGATTATGGAAAGCTGTTAAAGCTATTAGCTCAACCTACATTACAACACCCAGTTATTTGAAAAATAAATGACGTAATTGCATCTAAGTCAGTAGTTACAGTAATAATTGCAAAGGAAGACAGTACATGAAACATATCTTTATTATCCTATGACACAAGTAGTGTTATACTTTTTAGCTCCTGTGCTAACTGTGGGAGTTAAGAGTATGAAAATGAATGGATCTATTATAAGATATAAGGTGGCTGCCCATACTTTACTATAAAGGACATTTCACTGGAGCATTGTAGGAAATATTTAGGGTCCACCTATAGCAGAATAATTCTTAAGAAATATATCCCAAGTTAGTTTAAATTCCTCTAGATACTTTGACATCTTCTAGATGATCAGTTTATTTTAAACAGTTATCACCAGCTCCACATACCATTTGTTAATAGTAGTAAAGGGATACTTCCACCAGTGATGAAGAATGAAGAGTTTTGCTGCACCTAAGAAGGTAGTGAACCACCTGTAAGTATGTTTGGCAATCCATAAATGTCTGTACCATCACATATCAACACCAGTAACAATGATGAAATACATTAACTATGGATACCTTGGTCAATTTCTGCCAGACTACTAGTTAATAGGGATGTATTTTGTCACAATACATGTGCCAAATCCCAGCGAGGAATAGTGCATCTTCAGCAAAAGTCATCAGGTAGTAGACATGTTCTGTGTAGCCTTGTTGATGTCCAATGCATTGAGTGCAATCATTTAAAATATAAGAACTTCATTATGGCTTCTAGGAGTAAACCGTAATGTGTTTATAACAAGTCATCCCAATTTTCATTGGTGTATTCCTTTCCTAACATATCCTGTGGAGGTCTCAAGTGGTTTACAGTATAGGAAGTCGATCAGGAGACTATATAGCCCTGCAGCCAACCCTACGATACAGGCAAAACGTGAGCAAATTACTCAGTATGGGTAAATTAGGAGCTTCAGACAGAGGAGGTTCCATGGAACTGCATATAATGCAAATAATGTCAACCTGTCAGAGTAAAATCCCTTCTTATTTGTAGAAGTACCTAAATTCTCCATTGTTCAATTCTGGTGGGCCCCAGGATAGCTCAGTCCTGGTCCTCTAGGATTTTAAAAACAAAAATAAAAGTACAATATGCCCCATAATGGAGCAGATGTATGTAAAAGAGTATCAGACCAAAGGCAGTTATGGCTTTGTGACCATGCCTTGAGCATGCCGGCTTGTATTAGAGTCCTATTCGTGATGTGCTCTACAAGAAAGGCAAAATGTGATTTGGACAATATAGAATGCTTCTATCGCTGATCACAATTGAAGGCATAGTTATAGAGTTTCATGTTTGGAAAACAGAGACCATCTGAGGTAGTAGGTACCCATAGTTTCTTGTCTGCAAACGATGTCTGACAGAACCCCAGATGAAGCATGTGATATCTGCATTAATTTTCTGCAATATGTCCAACTTTATCAAAAGTAGAAGCATACCAAAACAATATTTGCAATGAGGTGTCACAGCTATTTTTATTACCTGTATTTTGCTCCACATGGAAAAGTCGAGTTGGGTGAATCTGGTGAAATCTGCAGCCATACATTTAATAAGGGGGTTTAGAGAATTGTCAGTTATCTTTTCAGTACCACTGCAATTTTTGATTACCAAGTATGTGAGACCGCTTGTGACTCATTTAATTGAATAACCATGCATGCTGGTCTTGGTGGTGATCCTGGTAAGTGGGAGGGCTTCAT
Source organism: Lissotriton vulgaris (assembly GCF_964263255.1). Lineage (NCBI taxonomy): Eukaryota > Metazoa > Chordata > Amphibia > Caudata > Salamandridae > Lissotriton > Lissotriton vulgaris. The sequence goes on from NC_141697.1 coordinate 1,034,467,589, forward strand.
ATTTCTCCCAGTTGATCTTGTACCCAGAGAGCTAGGATAACATGTGAATAAGGACATGATGGACAGCATAGAGGAGGAGGACTCACTAATCTTTAATAGGATTCTGTCGCCATATAGATGTATTTTGACGTGGACTGCTGGCTTGTCTATCCCCTGTCTTCTTGATGACGAGTGGATAGCCATGGATGGAGGTTCCAGGGCAAGTGCAAATAAAAGGGCGGCAGCAAGCTTCAGTGCCTGGTCCCTCTTGGGATATTAATTGAGCAAGAGAGATGTCCACCACTGTTCACACGGCAGGCGGTGACTCATATACGCATCAGATCTTGGTGCTAAAGTTGTGACCAAGTCCAAGCCTCTTAAAGAAGTTGAAGATGTAATTCCATCTAACCCTATTGAACTATCTGGTATGAACTACACCTAGAGTTAATTAGAGGAGATCTTTACTCAGCATGGTGGCAAGGAGTTTGGGCAGGGTTTTAAGGTCCACAGTGATTAATGTTATGGTCCTGTAACTAGCATAATCAAATATATTTCTCCCAGGCTTTGGTAGTAGGGCTTTGTTGGACAGCATTCCTGAAGATCCCATGTCCTCTAAGTCTTTATGTAACACGGGAACTAGTGGAGGTTTGTTAAGTTTGTAGAACTGACCTAGATATCTGTCTTGGTTTAGGGAGCTGCAGATGGGTAACACAGTGATTGCTTCACAGGTCTTATCTTCAGCAGTTTCTCCCTTTAGCGGGTGTTTTGCTGTCTTTTGCCAGGGTGGGGATTTTTAAGTGTTGAATGAATTCCTCTGAAAGTGCCTTAGTAATCAGGATGATTGGATTTGTATAGGTAATCATATTAGGAGACAAACACTGTAGCTATTCCTAAAAGATCTATTAATAGGATGTCATTTGCAGGCCTAAATGCAGGAATAGCAATTTTAGATGCATTGTATTTTAGTTGCGCACTGAATAACCTTCCTGCCTTCTGCCCCCACTCAGAGCAACAAACGTTAAGTTTGACCAAAGCACACTCATTTTCCACAGTCCCATTGGAGAGCATGTCAATTGGAGGTCTAGGGTGAAGAAAAATAGGGGATGGTCAGGTATTCTACTCTTTGGTATGTCACAAACTATTATGCCATGAAGGGCTACATTCCTGTACTAGAAAATACTCAGTCCTACTTGATGTCCTGGGAACTCATGAGAGGAAAGTATAGTCACAAGTTCATGGGTGCAGAATATGACAAATGTCTATTACATTTTTATCTATCAGATCCCAGAGGACTGCTCAGTCATCACAAATCTGTTCTGTCCAGAGGGCCAGGTTTGTTAATGAATTGGTAAAGCCCACTCCCAACTCTGAATAGTCTTGGTCCTGCCAAATTCTAAGGGATACCTAGACAGGGTGTCAAGGTAAGGCTCTCTAGAGTAATTAGGTAAATATATGAAACCCAAATAGATTGTGGGCTTTATAAGATGCAATTTAACAGCTACTGATCCTCAATGTCTGTCCAAGTGTGTATTACCCTGTGAGAGATGGAACAGAAAATAAGAATAGCAATTCCACATTTATTTCAACAGTTGGATGAATTGGAGGCTTCATTGTGTGCCTCTAGTGTCTGGGTTATACTGCCTATCATTTCATCCAGTCCCATTTTAGGGTGGACAATTGAAGGAAAGATAGATGCATCTCCTGTAGCAGAGCAATATTTGCTTTCCTGGTGTGAGTGCAGTGCAGCACCTTCTTTATCTTAAAGGAATAAAAGAGGCAATTTACGTTGAGAGACAATATGCAAGGACTTGAACACAGGGACATCCATGCATTAGATAAATATGTTTATATGGATGTCAGTACATGAGGCAGGGAACTGGGCGGTCTGTGGGTTTTGTACATGTGTCTTTTGCAGCACTACACCAAGAACAGGATAGGAAACTAGGAGGAGGAAAACGTATTGTGTGAGTTGTTTATCACTGCATGGCATGTGTTGTGTTTGTTTGCCTGGTCAGTTATTCAAAGCCCGAATGAGACTACAGGAGTAAACCTGGAGGATACATGTATAAAAAAAGTATTTGGCATGGGATAGTGAGGGAAAGGGGAGCCTGAGTGTAAAGGAAGGTAGAAGAGTGAAAGGATAATTGCGGGTAGGTAAGAGACCCAGGCCAATGGCAACTGTAAATTCGGAGCTGGTTCTAACACTATTGATCATTCTGCCCTGGGGTTCTTAAAACAGCATTTTTGATATGTGGCCTACCACATTGCAGTAGGCACTGTTTATACGCATTTGTAGACTCTGCCTACTAACACTTGTTGAAATGAACTTGAATATGGGTCACCAAAATGCAGCAAAGGGTGACAAAAAGATATGAGTCTCCTCAGTTTCACAGGGCACATACTTTCCCTTTATTCAAAGAGGATGAGATTGGCCTATGTCAAGGATGCCTTCATAGTGCTGGTTAGCAGTGGTAAAGTGCTCAGAGTTTTTAAGTCAGCAAAAATGAAGTCATAACAAACACGATAGGATGGCAAAAAGTGTGGAGGTGACCCTGCAGATAGGGACATTTCCAACATTGTCAGTGTTTCTGAGATGTCTGGATTCCTGGAACCAACCTGGGGAGAGGGAGAACCACCTTTTTATTCACAGGGTCCGATGAAGCAGTATTAATTTCTGAGGTTTCCAGGTAGGATAATAATTATATCAGTTCCTCCACTTCTTCATTCCCATAGGCCCTAACTAGGTCTAATGGTACAAATATGATCTCTAGTTTTCACAAGTGGGGTCACAGTGCCAAGAAGAGTTTGATTTGCTAGCAGAATCAGCAAAAATGTGAAAAAAGGTGTCCATCAAGTCAATGGGGCCCTTCTGTTTTTGACCTGCAGTATAATTTTGATCTGTTCTGGTCTGAGAAAACATAAAGTCCCTTGACATAGTTTACCAACAGGGGAGCATTGATGGGAACAAATCAGTTGGATTCCTCAAAGTGCCAGAGTATCATCGAAGGCTCAGCACTTAATATGTGGCATGAAAGGGGTCCCCCCCCACCATGGCTGCTTTTTCTGACTTTTCAGGCATGCTGTGGATTCTAATTTTATTATGATATACCCTGTTGTCAAAATCAGTGATCTTTTTTCTTAGGTGTCACACTTCTTGACTTCTATCACGAATGGCATCAATGTGTTTTTTAGCATCGGCGATCCTGGCTTCTACCAAATTCAAGATAGTGTTAAAAGATGATAATTCAGAGCAGTTTCAGCATACCTCTGATGAGAGATCCACTTTGGTAAAGTCAAAGTTTGTCAATGATTGACTGATGAATTTAAGTTCTTTGAGGATGATATCCATTTAAATTTCTCACATTTTAACAGTGTCTGCACAGTCAGTTTGGTCCCCTTCCAGCTGGACAATAGAAAGACATCGTCAGTAGGACTTTTTTCAAAGTCCAATTGTGAGCTGTATCACATGAGGTGTGTGACGCCTGTTCAAGGATGTCCAGGTCCATCCAGTAATCCAATTTAGGCTGCAGGGAGGAATCTGCCCAAGCTGAAGATGGGGTGTGATGCTTACCTCAAAATACGATATGACTTTTTACGTGCACTCCATCTGTTTCCCCAAAAAACAGCTGAGGTCAAGAGCTTCAGTAAAAATAATTAGCTGGATATGTTCACCTTCTATGGACTCCACAGACCCACTTTCTGAGACAGTCTGAGATAAGTCTAGGTGGTCACACCAGCCTATTTGTCAAGTACAAATTGAAGATGGAGGTCAGTCCTGGCTTGGGGAAAAGTGATGTACTCTCCACAGGATAAGGCAGAGTTGTTCGGTTTGTGTTTGCAAACCCATTTTCTCCTTGAAAAGGACAATGCCCATGAATTATGCTGGTTATACTGCGCATAGTATGGCAATGTTCACTAAAGCCTCAACCCTGTCTAGAGGGCTTTTAGGATCAATCTATCCCCATGGTTGTGATGGTACCCCAGTTAATATCCCCAAAATAATCTCAAAATGTTCCAATGTCTTTGCGGCTCAGTATGGGAGTTGCCACCTCTTATTCTCCAGTGGTAAGAGGACACTCAGCATTTGTGCCACCTTGTGCTGGTTCATTTCCTTTAGAGCTCACATTGGGTGATCCAGGCTCTCTTGGTTTTCTGGATGAACCCCATCCAAGCAGTCCATGAGGCTGTGGTGTGTGCCTTTCCCGCTATCCTCAGTGGCTCAAGTTCTTCCTATTTATTCACAAGGGACTCTGTTGCCATGATCTGCCATCTGCTGAGCTAGTAGTTGGCCCCAGTCCAAGAACATCAGGCCCAGGATGAACACTTGGAGGAGTCTCAACAAAAGACTGCCATATTGCCTGAGGCCAAGATGCAGCCCTAAACTTTTTGTTTGTATTATTCAGTTAATATATTAGATCGTGCTGTATTGGTATTGGTATAATTGTATTAGTTGACAGAAAACGTATTTGTACTATTACCATGTACCCTTTTACAAGCAGTTCTATATACACCATTTACAAGATCACAATATTTTAAGAAAGGTCTAATGATTTATTTGACTCTTTCTCTTGGCAATGGTTGCAACATTTTAAAATCACTGTACATGAAAGTGGACTATTACACTATGTACAGACAGGTTTGTTATTCTTTCAGTTTCAAGCTTAAATTTGTTCATCAAAACTCCAGGGTAAATCGTTTACATAAAATATATTATCTTCAAGCACAATCACATCTGCTTGAAATGAACACAAAGAAAATGAAACAGATTGTAATGAGCTTTGAAGGTGGCACATTCTAGGGACCAATTTGAAACTGAGGCAAGTTAATCAAATATTGTGTCCTGCAGTGAGTTCAGATTATTAATATGTGAAGGTGTATTTTCCTTTAGCAAGTAGTTTAATACAGAAGGAAATCATGCAGACTTGTAAATTAAAATATTTATACCTTTTTGCAATCAAATTCCAAACATATTGAGGCCTAGCCACGAAAGCATTTTTGAGTATGTAAAGTAATACTCCAGTAGCACCACTGTACATAAATTATATTTACTTACCTCCTAGCAGGGATTTCTGTCTAGACTTTCTCTATCATTTATTTACGGTAGACAGCATTGCCAGGAGTGAGGAGATCTGGATAACTCTGCATCTGGAAGTATAGTTTACAGATGTAACTGTAGGAGGTCTAAGGGCCACCGTACCAATTTGGGCAATGACTACTACTAAGAGGGTAGAGTTAAGGGGAAATCAAAGAGGGGGTTAAGAGAGGTACATTAGAAAACTTTTAAACTGGACCCACAAAAGAGTACATACAATGCTGATTACTAAAGTTACACCTACATCTACTGTAATAGTGTTATTGAAAAAACAGGTTTAAATCTGCTCCAGCCTACCCTCGGAGTAAATAAAGCCCACTCATGGCCAAACCCAACGAGTGAAAACTACTTTGATAGCAATGAATGGCGGTAGAAATTAAGACAAAAACCACACAGGGAAAATCAGAACATAAAAAAAGCTATAGGACTAATTCAGAGTGTGGTTGATGGGATACACCATCACAATTGTTATGGATATCCTTCCACTATATCAAAGGTGCATTATATTCTATATTCCTGGTAATAAAGTGAACAGGATATCTGTCATGTTTGCGATGAAACATTCCAGCCACCAAACTCTTATTAGGCCCTAGGATTTCATGGTTATGGTTTTGATAGAGGTGTTAACGCTTCCTTTTCTTAATGACAGTTCTTTCCTGTGGTGTTGGACAGAAAAAAGGACAGGAGCGTGTCCACTCTAAATATATTGCATGGTGTGATGGCTTTACCCTGGTGGCCCCTATTCTATTGGCTCGTTGTAGGTATCTTTCTTTTGATTGAGACAAAAGGGGCTCCGTGGATGGACAACTGATAATCCACCCCAAAAGAAGCAGGTAGAGGGTCAGTTTGGTGGTCTGTGTGAGAAGTTGGCCTGGCATAAGCTGTCCACTATTCTAGCGGGCAACTTGCATCAGTCCAAACGAACCTTATTGATGGTAGGTTTAAAGACAACCTATATAGAAAGCTATCCTAGTGGTAGCTGTGGAGAGTCAAATTATTGAAGGAATGTAAAGCAGCTTTTTTTCCAGTCTATGATCTTATGAATGACCAAATGAAAGGAGAACCACACCAGGTATATATATAAAATATATGTATTTATTTTAAACACAGCCCTCTAGTCTCTTTATGAGGCTAAAGGCAAAAGTAGATTCAGTAAACTTATTTAGCACACAGTAAATTACGTTGAGCCCTAGGGGCGTACCAAACCATATATTAAGACAGTGGTATAAGAACCACAACTGACATAGATACAAGGCCTAGAGCCTTTAAAACTGCTGGGGCCACCAGGAACCACCCAAGGTAATGACACAGGGGACCCACGGGGACGCGTGCAGTGTCTAAACATAACCACAAATCACCGTTAACTTCTATGGGGAAAGTCAGGGTTAGAAATTTAAAGATTAAGGACACTTAGAAGAGGGCTTGGAGCAAACCCCTTCAGAACTAGGAGGTTCTAGAGTCAATACCCACGGGAGCACCAGAGTACTCGAGTTAGCTCACCCAGGGAAGCCGGGTGCATCAGTGTCTTTTTATGTCGGGTTTCGTCATCAATTTCAATGGCAAGCTGCTGCAAAGGGCTGCTGTCGACCAAGTGGAAAGTGTCCGAGTGGATCCAAGGGTGGATCGGAGATGTGAAGAACCTGAAAGCAGAGGGGACAGAGTCAGGGTTACTGCCAGTGACCAGGAAGGTGATGAGAAGATGCCAACCGATGTCGGGTGATTTCAGGTAAAGAAGGTTAAAATTGACTCTTCAGCCACGAGGACCAGGAGGCATCGACAACAACCAGGAGCTGGATTCGAGCTGTTCCACAAGGGATGTCGAGTGCTGCGGTGTCAGTATCCCGATTGGACCCAACAAGCCATGGCAACAGCAACCCATGCAGAAAGCAAAGATTGGCTTCAGTATAGACCAGAAAGGTCAGAGGAACTCACCAATTGGTAGGGAGTTAGGGCATGTCTGGAGCATACAGGAAAGCCCAAGAAACAGAAGAGTTACCTTCATGGAGACCCACCAGTCGACGGACCAGGGATCGCAAAGGAGCTCAAGCGGAAATGCTAGAAGCAGGCCCACAGAACACTCGGGGAGTGCAGGCCCACAATCTTCGATGCGGATGGTGTTCGGGGTTTGGACTACAATTAGCTCAATGCGCAACTTCGGGAAAGCTTGGGAAGTTAATGCACTAGCAAATGTGCACGGTGTCTAGGAGTTCCGGCCCAACATCACTCGTGAGGGCTGTGGCTTTGCTGGGATCTCATGTCGGCCTCTGAGAAGTCTGGAAGTCTATTTCCGGAGTCGCAAATCTCTCAGGATCTGGCCGGAGCCTTAGAAATGCAGACCGGAAAGATGCTTCTTTGGTGCTGTTTGAACAGGGGAGTCACTCCTTGACCTCAAGGGAGATTCTTCTGTGTTCTAGTCGTGTAGAATGTCGAGGATCCAGGATATATGTTGCAGAGTTTCATCGAGGTGTAATCTGAAGTCCTATGGACTGGAGTCCCATACTTATACTAAGTGAGGGGGTTGGACATTCTCTGGGGACCCAGCTATTGGAGGGTCTGGGAAGAGGGGTGGTTATACCCATTCCATTTGTCCAGTTTTGCTCCAGAGCAGGGACTGAGTGCCCCTGCAACCGGTTTGAACTGAGGTATGCACAGGGACACCAAGTGTGCCCCCAGCACTGTCTGAAAAGCATTCTATGAATGCACCCACTCAGCTCCTATACAATAAGCCTGTCTGGGAATTGGTGACACCTCCCTGTGATAGGAAACCTATTGTCCAGGCCTCCCCTGCCAGTGTTTTGTCCAGTAGCAGGGGGTCAGACTCGTGTCTGTGGCTGCAGAATCCATTTTGTGATGCTGGGGCTCTTTTCAACTATTACCAGTTAGGTTAGTGTGTACATGTCTTCTCCCTCTAGAAGGGTGGAACTCTACCCCCGCCACCAGGACTGGCGGGGTGTTAGGATTCCAAAGTTTTTGACACCAAACACAACATGTTTCCATGCAGCCATTCCAAAGTTAGCATTTACCGCAAGGTTATAAAGCACTTATGAGTATATGGTCTGGCTGCATCACAGAACAGCTTTAGAGAATAGATTCTGAAAGCTGCAGAGTGGTCCTGTTCATGCATGGGCACTCTCTCATACAAAACCAAGTACTCTGCCTTCAGGATTGGTAAGGCCTGCCATAGGAGTGACTTTTAGGTTTATATGTGTCAGTGATTGAAGGTAGATATGGGTAGCCTATATCTTAGTAACAGGTGCATGCACCACCTTACCCAGTCTGCAGTAGCAGACCTGTGGTGCCATTTTGGCAGGCTTCCCAGGGGTGGCATAATACATGCTTCAGCCCCTGGTAGGCCTCTGGGGTACCTATGCCCTTAGTACCTAAGGTACCATATACTAGGGACTCACAAGGGTAACCCAGTAACCAATCTGGAGTGTACCTAATGTACATGCAATCATTTTAGAGAGGAATCAGCTAGGCTGGGGCACTGAATAGCATGATCCCAAGGAAAACTAAGTCCAAAACCATCAAAACAAAGTGGGGGCAACCATGTAGTCAGAGTCCCCCTTCCTACAGTCTGGGTATTCTGTCATGTTTGCGATGGCGTACCCTGTCTGCCAAACTCCTAATCAACCCTGAAGCTAGAGATGTTATGAAGGATAGCATGATCTGTGGCTTGGACTAAAGCATCTCTCTCTAGTACCTTAGTACCACTTATTAAGGAAGAACAAAATCATTGGTCTGCAAGCTCTTAGTGGGGGTGATTTGAGAATATTCTAGAACATTTTCAGAGTATCTGTCATGTAATCTCAACAAGAAAAGTACAGTTCAAAGCTTTTATGAGCTAGCCATTCTGCTTGTGCAAATGATTAATACATAATAATAACTTGCTGTTTTGTGCTGAATACATATTTTCCCAAGTGCTGTAAATTACAGATGTTGCTGTACAATGCTGAATTTATGGCAGTATGGTAGTAATTGGCAGTAATTGGCAATATCTGTAATTGGCAAATCTTAAGTTACATCGTATTCTTTAACATTTGACCACAGCGATACAGGCAAACAGAAAGGCAAGTGTATTTCCAAGGGCAATCAAGAATTATATGTTTTTCCAATATGGGGAACTTACTTTATTGGATGTGTCAAACCCCTGGGCCCTAATTACGGTTAATAAAAAGTTAAGGCCATTAAAAACACCTGCACAAGACGGCTTTGCTTGCTCTCAGTATTTGTAGATGTATGCAAATGATAGTATCATTGCAGAAAGCAAACGACATTAGATTGTGAAAATAATAGAATAAACCAAAAGCCATAATAAATGCAATAACCCAACGTGCCTTTAAGTAATAAAGTAAGCCACTACATATCAGGCAATCAATCAAATCATAGTAAATAGACACGTAATAGGTAACTGCATGCAGTACATGAAAGGAATCCATCGAAAAAGAGTCTGGCTCTTTTGCAAAATTTGTGCCTTATTATAATATTCTGGACAATGAAAGCACACAATTTTCGTAGCACGATATTACTTAAAAGCTGCACTAAAATTATTACTTACATAGTGAACTAATCAGCTATTAATTTTAAAATACTCCTACTTTTACATTATTTTCAATGACTCTAACAGTGCAACTAATTTGTTGCACTGAAGAAGTTGTAAGTTTTATGTATGCAAAACATGAGAAACAACATCGACATGTTAAATTAGACTTAGTAGAGCAGCCTTACAGCGTTGCAACATCAGAATATCCTTTCCTAGGGAAGCAAGCGAAATATTATTTTGTTACAAGCAAATAGAGGCCTAGTTATGCTAACTAAAGCAACCCTAATTTAGGCAATATTACTGTAAAAATGAAAACATATTGTCTCTCACAATGCAACATAGAGTAGAACGTCACATCTAAGCAGTACAGGGTTTGAGGATTATGTTTTAAACTCTCATATGTTCAGCTCTACTACTCAGATTTGAATAACTGTCAGAAGTTTCATGCTGAGGCTCGATAAGTAGGACTGAGCCACTTATAAATTATTAGGTATTTTTTTTGCAATCAAACAATGTAAATGGAAGGCAGTGTGAAAAGGGAAAAAGTTACAACAACGAAAACCCTATATGTAGTTTATAAAACACTAGCAGCCCGTCCCGACGTTGTCCAGGTATGAATTGCTGCCGGCCAGTAGTATATTGTTTTGTAGGATTTCGTTTTGATAGCATTTTTATCTGTGACAGGCCTGTGAAACGCTCCGATTCACAGTGCACTGCTGATGCACTTAAGAGTGTGCGTTCAGTAGTGTGTGAACTCGAGTTTCCCTACTTTATTTTTCCTTGCAATATTATATTGCGCAAACTCGACAACATGGCATGAGCACAATTTACATAACAGAAGAAAACATTCATTTGTGGTAGGCAAGGGGAGACAAAGCGATTTGCCTGGAATCACAGGATGTTGAGCTGATGCCGAGATTCCAACGTAGCTCCCCAGCTCTAAAGTTCGCAATTCTAGAACTTGTGGCGGGAGGTGTGTCTAAAATTGTATGTCGGTGCTGGCCATCAATGAGAGAGACCTGTGCATTTTTCAAATGGGTGGTGAAAAAATATGAGTATGTTGCTGGAGATGTGGGCCGCCGTGCCACCAATGTACTTACCGGGGGAGGGTAAACACCCATTATTCCGCAACTTTCTTTCCGCAGAACATCACTCTGCATACTTTCATTACGAAAGTACCATGACTCCGCAATGCCATTATAACGCATGGCATTACATTTTATATGATTTTACAACGCATTCATTTACAACGAAATTTGTTGTAAATGCATGAATGGTAAAAGCATGTTTTTTTTAATGTTTGGATAAGGTAAGTATGGGTATAGGGGTATATGTTTAGGGGTACTGAGGTATATGTTTTGGGGTGTTTGGGTATTTTAAGGGTTCAGATATAGTTTTGGGTTATGGGGTACAGGGGTAGTTTTAGGGTTTAGGGATAGGTATGGGTTTTGGTGTTCAGGGGCCTTTTTTGGGTTCAGGGATAGGTTTTGGTTTTGGGGTATAGGGGTATTTTTAGGGTTCTGGGGTAGGTTTGGGTTTTGGGATTCAGGTGTATTTTAAGGGTTCGGGGCTAGGTTTGGGTTTTGGGGTACAGGGGTATTTTAGGGTTCAGGGGTAGGTTTGGCTTTTGGGGTACAGGGGTATTTTTAGGGTTCAGGGGTAGGTTTGGGTTTTGGGGTACAGGGGCATTTTAAGGGTTCAGGGCTAGGTTTGGGTTTTGGGGTACAGGGGTATTTTAGGGTTCAGGGGTAGGTTTGGGTTTTGTGGTACAGGGGTATTTTTAGGGTTCAGGGCTAGGTTTGGGTTTTGGGGTACATGGATATTTTTAGGGTTCAGGGATAGGTTTGGGTTTTGGAGTACAGGGTATATATATAGGGTTAAGATGGGTTAGTGTTTAAGGGTGTTGGGTTATTTTAAGGAGTAAGGGTGGGTTATGATTATGGGGTGCAGGCGTATTTAAAGGGAGCAGAGTGGACCCCGGGGGCTGGAATGAACAGAACCTGGAAAGAAAAAACAATTAAATATTGGGCACAACACTCGCTTTTTTTTCCGTAATCCTGCGCCCCGCACACGCCCATGCCCCCAGCACACGCCCACAGCACATGATATGAGACATGGCATGAAGGGCGGAACGTACCACACGCCCCCAGCGTTTGTCTCGCCCCAGCACACACCCACAGCACAACGCAGACACGCCCACAAGGGACTACTTTGCTGGCACGGTTATTTCACCTTTTAAATGTATATGGTGGGCGACTGCATAGCCTATGTCCTTCTGCTGCAGCTGCCCTTTCAAATGCTGTATTTGGTGTTGTGATTGGTGCTGTGGTTCCTGAGATTACCCGCCTCAAAGGTTTGGGCTCTCTCTTTATATTAGTATATAGATATAGATAGATGAATAAGTCTGCACAGGGGCAACAAGCCTCCTGTGCAAACATTCATTTACCAGTTTTCACATCAGCAGTTTGTTTACTCCAACTCTTCGCAGGAGTACATCTCTGATCATTACCTGGATGAAAGATGACTGTAAAGAAGTTTGGGAATGTCTTGAAACGTACAGAAGTGTGAACGTTCCCTAACGCCCTCCCAACTAATGTCTTCAAATGGACGAGTGTGATTTACGAGTGCGGATTTCTGCATACAGATGGTGGAGGAATCCAGACTAAATGTAAATACATTTACCAGAATTCCTTTGTGGATTCCTGGCAAGTATACAAAAAGCAAATTTTTTAAACTTACATTTACGGCCAAATGTACCTTTGTTACCTCTGTTTATAATCTGCTGTCAAATACATTTGCCAGCAAAATATAAAGATTTGATCAGAAGAAAATGTATTATTCACCTCAAAAACATTTTTTGTTGCATATTTATAAAGCGTGAACTCAACCGGAAGGTATTAGAACGCTTTACATGAGCACCAGTTACGTTACACAAGGACACATTCTTTTTTTGTGTCGGCACGGTCATGATATTCAGGGGCAGAATCACAACGCCCTTGCGCCTCTTTTACGACGCTGTTGCGTCACTTTTGTGACGCAGCGGCCGTGCAAAAGATGCGCCATGGTGCAGGGTATTTACAACGTGACGCATCTGGGAGAGGCGTCACATTGTAAATCCCAATGCCAGAAGCAGGTGTTCCTGCGCGGGGGGGGGGGCGTTCCAGTGTAGGAACGCCTCCTAAAAGTGGCTGTGTGAAATCTACAAGATTTCAAGAAGTCAATTTTGGGCCCATGCTGCATCAAAACCCTGCGCCTGCTTGAAGCAGGCGTAAGGATTGATGCAGTATTGTGAGAATAGGGCCCCCAGAGCATTGCTGGAGCTGTGTCGCGCTTGCAACGCAACTCCAGCAATGCGCCACCTTTACGGCACAGATGCGTCATGCATCTGTTCCGTTTTTGCCCCATGGTGAGCCGCATTGTAAATGCGGCGCATCCATGGTAGCGGCGGCATGGTGCACAATAACTGGCGCATCCCTAGGAATTCGCCAGTTATTGTAAATCTGCCCCTAAGTGATTTCCCCAGAATCACAGGGAGCTCAGCCGATGCCCAGGCTCGAGCCTGGCTCCCCAGCTCCAAAGTCGCCAGCTCTGGCCGTAAGGCCGCAACCTCTCCCCATTATTATTATTTGAGGTGGATTCTGGGGAATTTAGATTTCGCAAAAAAAATATCCTTTCTAGATTATTTTAAGGATGGGCATTTAATGGTGTAGAGCTTGGGTAAAAAGGTACATAGAGCTTAGAGAGACATTCGTCATTGCCTTCTAAATGCCTAAAGAACATCTCACTTTGACACCTTTACACTATAATCGCGCTTTCCCCTTTGCGATTTACTGTTTTATACTCCTGACATCATGACACAGAATACTGTAATTATATGAGCTATTTTCACACTCTGCTCTTTTCGATGTCACAACATTCAGCACTTTGTGACATGCTTTTCATGGCAATACAGGATAGTTGTGCAAGAGAGTGCATGGTCTCTGCTCTCTGCGAGTAATTGCTTATCAATGCAGATTTATAGAGTGGGGATCACCTCAATGAATGGGATCAAAAGCATAAAGGCATGAAATAAACTCCTATGTAATGATACGTTTCACATTCGTACTGCACGCTTTTTATTTCATTTTCTTGAAAAATGCAGGCTGCCAGATTACTTCAGACTCAATCAAAAATAATTTACTTGTGAATTAGTTAATTAACATGACTTACTTCCAAACTATATAATAAAAGAGAGATACAGAATAGTTTCTTTTTTTTATTTCAAATCATTTTTTATTTTTCCAAAACAGAAATAAAAAGTACAAGACAATACAATAAGGAGCAAAGAAGCATTAAAGATATTACAAGCGATTCTCCAAGTACAAAGATCTGATTATGCTAGAGAGAAAATGGTGAGTGAATCGTTGACTGATAAGTGTAGCAGACAAACCTAAATAAAGAAAAGGAGACATTAACGAACTTCAGTGGTCATACAATTACATATATAGAGATACATTCGCAGTTGCATAGCCATCAAGTAACACGCATAAGTTCTCATCTTGAAGGTTTGCTGACTAGAACAGTTTGGTTTGACAATAGCTCAGTGGCCTAAGGGGGGTCAAACGAGAAGGAGGAAGCGTCCAGGGCCTTCCAAAGTTTTTTACGGGAGATGCGCCCTGGAGAAGAGTGCAATGCAGGGTTATCGGCACCTCTTAGGAAAGACAACCACTCTTGCCACATTCTGAATGATACCTCAGAAGCATTTTTCCACTTGCATAGTACAACCTTGCATGCCAAGGTTAGAAGGAGATCAAGTAGTTGTCGGTCAAACGCATTTGGCAAGTGTGGTTCCTGTATCCCCAGTAGAACATAGACAAACTCTCTCGGGGGGTTGATACCAAAAACTTGCTCAATGCAGGTAAATATTCTGTTCCAGTATCCCTTCAGTAAGGGGCAACCAAATAACATGTGGGCCAAATCCCCCACCTCTGCCTCACAATTCCAGCACGTTGGGGAGTCTCTTAACTTAAGTCTTTAGAGTTTCTCAGGTGTCCAATATGTTCTGTTAATTAACATGAATTTAGTCTGTGACAATATAGGGGAGACCTTATTTCTAAATGCAGTAGTATATATTATATACCAGTCGAAGGTCATACCTGTGGTGTTTGGCTCTGTTTCCAATCTCTTCTCATTTTTCCTGCTCGCTTTCTGAGGGAGGGGAAGGAGCATTTTATAGACCTTCGAAACAAAATGCCCTGATTTATTGATGGTTGGTACAGAGCTCCATAGCCATGGTTCTGAGGGGGTCAAGGAGTGCGCAGAAAGGAGTGTTTTTAATTTAAAAAAATCATAGAAGTCTAATGGCGTGAGGGCATGTGTTGCTTGTAGTGACGAGAACGGTAGCGGGTCAGTACCCTTGAAGAGATCACTTGCCAAGTTAATACCTTTCTTGGACCAGTGATCCCACTGGAGCGGTGCTCCGTCGATTTTCAGTAAGGGGTTATGCCAAAGAGCTATGGAAGTGGACTTTTTGATCTTTAGGCCTTTGTGATTTGCTTGGTCGAGCTTCAGAAGAGCCCTTCTTGTGTTTAGAAGAATATATTTAGTGTGGGGTATATGTGCAAGGTCCATGGTGAGTAGGGCCGTGAGTGGGGTATTGCCCAATATAGCCTTTTCAATGTCTATCCATAGTGGGGTATAGTCTGACTCTTTGGTTAGCCACAGAGCTCCCTGTTTACACAAGAACGCAGTTTGATAGTGTCTGAAGTTTGGGAGGCCCAGGCCGCCTTTTTCTTTAGCTAGTTGTAGCTTTTTCATTGATATCCTTGGTTTCCTCCCTTGCCACAGGAACGTACCAAACAGCTTCTCCACCTTGTGAATGAAATCATCGGAAAAAGTCATTGGCAGCATACTTGCTATGTAATTAACTAAAGGTGTTACCATCCTCTTCAGGGTTTCAGCCCTGCCCCACCAGGATAAGTATTTAGGCGACCAACTATCTAGTAGCTTGTTTATCTTGTTCAGAACACTGCTCTCATTAGCTTGTGTTGTAGAGATTAGTTCGCTATCAAAATCTAACCCCAGGTATTTAAAGCAGCCTGGCTGCCATGTTAAGCCCAAATCTCCTATAATGTCTTTGTTCCCTAAGGTATTGAGTGATTTGACTTCTGTCTTGTCTTTGTTTAATTTATAGCCGGATACCTTTGAAAATTCATCAATAGTGGTGAGGAGAGCCGGTATAGCTTCATTCCCTTTCTCTGAGATTACCAATACATCATCTGCATATGCCGTTAATTTTATGATACAGTCGTTGAAGGGGATTCCTGGTATGTTTTTGTTTTGTCTAATTTGGTAAAGGAATGGTTCGATAGCCAACACAAATAGTGACGGGGAAAGGGGGCATCCCTGTCTCGTACCCTGGTGTAGTCGAAAAGGTGACGAGAGCGACCCTCCTGCTCTGACTCTCGCTATCGGGCAGAAATAAAGGGACATGATCATCTTTATGATTGGTGAGCCCAAGTTAAATTTATGAAGCACGGCCTCCAAGTACCTCCAATCTACTTTATGGAGTTGCTTTTTCAGCATCTAATGTTATTGCCGCTGAGGGAGTGGATAGGAGCTTCGCTTTTTCTAACACATGCGCAAGAGTCCTGGTGTTATCACTGGACAACCTGTTTTTCATAAATCCCGCTTGTGATGGATGTATGAGTTTTGGTAATATTTTCTGGAGGCGTGCCGCTAAGATGGAGGCGAAGAGCTTACAGTCAAGGTTTATAAGGGAAATGGACCTATAGTTCTTGGTTAGTGTGGGATCTTTCCCTTCTTTCGGAATAACCGTGATAGTGGCTTCTGAAAAAGTGCCCTTAGCTTCACCTGTTTCACTTATTTCTTCGAACATGTTGAGCAGTGGTTGTGTGATTGCCGTGGAAAAACATTTGTAGAATTTCGCGGAGAAGCCATCCGGTCCGGGGGCTTTACCACACTTTAGTGATTTAATGGCAGTCTGGACTTCCAGGAACGAGACTGGACTGTTTATGTCCGCTTGCTCCTCTATGGAAAGGGATGGGAGATTGCAATTACTCAAGTACTCATTTATCTTTTGATTTTCCACGTCTACGTTCTTGGCGTAGAGTTTCTCGTAGAATTCTTTAAAGAGGTCTGTTATTTTGGTCGGGTCGGAATGGGCAACACCCAGATGGTCAACTATGGAGTTTATCGTGTTTTTCTGTAATTTAATTTTGAGGTACGCTGCCAGACTTTTACCTGCCTTGTTCGATTCACACAGCTTGAACCTTTTCCTCCTATCTAGCCAGACCCCGGCCCTTTCACTTACAATTTTATTATATTCGTATTTTTTATTGGCTAACTTATTCAGTGACTCAACTTTCCTGTCCTGCAAGTGTTTAGCGTCTAGGATTGATATTTATTTTTCTAGCTCCTCTAATTTCCTATTATGATTAATCTTAATAATTACACCTCTTATAGTGCTTTTTAGTGCTTCCCACCTAGTTAAATCAGAGGTATCACCCCATATATTGTGGTTCAGATATTCTTTGATAGCGGTTTCAATGGTTACCCGGTGCTGTTCATGTTCAATTACCTCATCATTAAGACGCCATACTGATTGTCGGGTGGATGGCTTTATGTCAGAAATGGTGATTGTGTTGCAGGAGTGGTCGGACACGAGCCTCGGCTCTATTGAGGTCTCTACAATTCTGGGTATTGCGTTCTGTGTGATAAATAAGTAATCAATCCGTGAGAACGAGTCGTGGGGCGAGGAGTAGAATGAGTAATCCCTCCTGTCCGGGTTTCTACTAGGTGGAATTGTTCACAAAGGTTTTTGAAGGCTCTGTGAGACCTATTGCTATGAAAGGGACATCGAGAGTCTCTGTCCAGGGTCGGGTCCACTGGGAGATTAATGTCTTCTGCAAGAATGTGGACTGCCAAGTCCGGAATCTTTTCAATTTGTTTCGTAAGGTCCGACCAAAACTTCAATTCGCATGTGTTTGGGGCGTAGACGTTTGTGATGTAGAATTCTGTCCCATCTTTTAGGAGTTTGGTTGTAACCCATCTCTCTTTGGTGTCAGTCGTAGATGAGAGGAGATCAATGTTAGCTTTTTTGGAAGTCAGAGTTACTACCCCGTTCTTTTTCCCCACTGGATCTGAGCCCGTGACATCCCTGAAGAATTTATTTCTAAGTGTATGGAGCTGTTTAGCATCCAGTTTTGTTTCTTGAAGCAGTGCGATGTCTGCCTTCTGCCTACGTAGATAGTGTAAGATTTTTTGGCGTTTTACTGGATTGTTAAGGCCTTTGACATTGAGGGAAAGTACCTTCAGCTTCCCTACTTGGGTAACCCCCATTGGTGTACTAACCATTGGCATGGGTGTAATCCTATTTAGAGTGTTGAACTGCTAGGTTTCCATTGATGGAGGGCGAGACCCTGTATTTGTTATTTCCCTTCCTCACTGATGTACCAGCTATTATTAGGGAACTATTGAAGGTCAGCAATGTAGTGTTGACTTCCTCTACTTGAGTGGGCACTGAGGCAGGGACTATATTGGTTGTAAGTAGGACATTCAGAGAAATGAGT
This sequence comes from Lissotriton vulgaris, assembly GCF_964263255.1. Classification (NCBI taxonomy): domain Eukaryota; kingdom Metazoa; phylum Chordata; class Amphibia; order Caudata; family Salamandridae; genus Lissotriton; species Lissotriton vulgaris. Next base: position 1,034,485,773 of record NC_141697.1, read on the forward strand.
ACCCAGATAAAGATGATAGATTCACGAACAGTTAGACAACCCTTTTTTGTGTCAGAGTGCTGAGAGTGCGCATAGATTGACGGCGAAATGCAACCACTAAGTACAATTAGGACATTAAGTAAAAGAAAAAGATAAAACACCCCACATGTACCCCAACCCAACCCCCTATCCCCCCCACCCTCCCCTCCCCAAAAATATGTAATAGGCATGGTGACTTGAGAAAAATAACAACAGCAATAACCCCCCATGGGTAATAATGCACTTTATAAATGTTGGAACTGGATCTCTGTGCGGATCTTAACAAATTATAAAAACGGATGTGACCGTATCTTTGAGCTTACTGCAACTGGGGATCCGGACAGTGACCATACCAGGTCTAATATAGTAACAGGTTAACATAATACAGCAGAATCGTGCAAAAGGCTGTAGATAATAGTTGCCCTCCTGACAGTTCTATATGCAGTGTGGCATTGTCAACGTGCCAGTGCCTGTGTCAACAACACTATGGCCTAACGTGGATACAACAATAATTATCCTCTCCACCTCTTTGCCTTTTTTAAGTCCGTTACATTAAGGTAAGAGATCGTGGAGCATAGGATTCATGCCACTATTCTATGAGCTCATGGCTATACAAGCTGCGCCTTGAGCCATAACGTTATCAAGAACCTGAGAACACTTTTTTCAGATTGTGGTAACATCCTCCATACCCTATATATACTGGCTGGTGACAAACCAGTCTTGGCACCCATACATTGGCATTACAGTACTATAGGCACAGGTATTGTCAAAAATGTGGATACATGAAGCATAGTAAGGCAAAGGATACTCAATGTAGATCAGGAACTGAAGCAGAGGCAGAGGCAGAAGCAGAAGCAGTCGCTGAAGCTGTAGCTGAAGCAGAGGCTGAAGATGAAGCCGGGGCATTCCCATCGTCCGGTCCATTAGTGTCCAAGTCCTGGATGTCTTGAGTGCCCAGTAGCCTTTTGAGCTTTAGTGGATCCATGAATACCTGTGTAGTTCCATGTATTGTCACTTTGTACTTGGAAGGGCCGACAAATCCATATTGGTATCGTTTCGATTGAAGTTGTGGACGGAGAACCAGGAACGCCTTCCGGACTTCGACTGTTTCCTTGCTATAATCCTGTGAGATATAGACTTTTGCGTTTCTCCATAGGATGTGGTTGCACTTCCGAATGAATGCCAGAATCTGTTCCACGTGTTGGTATCTCAATGGTTTACAGACGATAGGCCTGGGATCTTTCTGGTTTTTTGTTACCCTGCCTGGAACACGATGGGCTCTATCGAACTCAAGCGGCTGATGGAAGGTGATATTGGTGGCCTGTGTAAACCACGTTTCCAGAAACTGCACGCAGGAGCTGCGAGACTCTTCAGATCCTTCTGGAATTCCGAAAATGCTGAGGTTCCCCTACGATTTCTATCCTCCAACTCGGACAGTCTCTTTGTGGTTTGATCTGAGGCTATGGACAAGCGTTTGAGAGCCCCGCATGTTGTGGTTTGAGCATCCTCCATTCGGCGGATCCTTAACTCAGCTTCTGCAAGCCTTACATTCGTGTCCCTTATGTCCTGTCTGATGGCGACGACCTCGTCTCTAGTTGACTTTGCTAGGTCTCTTACTTTGTCCAATCTGCTCAGTATAATATCAATGGCATCACCTTTTTCCTGTCTGCCTTTAAGTGGACTTGATTGCTCAGCCTTGAGCCTCTTGAGGCTCTTCGTGTGCTCGTTATCCCCCATGTTGAGGGTTCCTAGTGTATAGGGATTCCTATGTTCTTCCTTGATTATGCCCTAATTGACAGTACTTTGCCAGTCGTGTATGACTGGAGATGGAATCAATCGTGAAGTAGATAGCTCAGCGGGGTGTAGTTATTATGAGCCACACATGCAATGTACACTCGTTCTGTAGAACAGGAGCAGCAGTGTGTGTTCACTCCGTGGAGCAGACCAGCCCCCGCGTTTTAAGTATGGGACCGACTTATCAAAGCGAGTATTATATCCCCGCGATTTTAGACATCAGGTCGCCGTGCAAACATCCATTAATTCATTGGGGTTGCAAAGGGCAGCTTTCGGTGTTAGCGCCTAGATATGAGGCTGTGTGAATATCTGGCAAGCTTTCGAGAGGCTTTCAAGAGTGCACTTCTGGTCGCTGCCGCCTCCGGCCTGGCTTGCTGCACCGATTCCGGGCCCTCACTGTGTGTTCGGTCCTCCTTATATCTTGCACACTGCTGGCTGTACGCGTTAATGTGGCGTTAATGTGGTTGCAGTCGGTTTGTGGCCATGATGCTTGCGTTAGTTGCGTAGCCCGCTACAATTCCATAATGCCATAATGTCATAATAGTTAAAGCCGATGAATAAATGGCATTTCAGTGATCAGTGTTCGCTCTTGCGCTATGTGGAAAGTGCGCCCGCCATTTTGAATCAATATCCCAGCCCTCTGGTACTCGAGATGTTGTTAATGCGGACCTTATTGAATGCAGACTCCTTGCAGTAGTTAACCTGAATAAGCGTCGCTCACAGCCCACTGTACCTCACAATAGCGGTGTGTCATTAATTGTAAGCCGTTTTCAGGCTGGGAAGAGTTGCGCCCGCCATTTTGATCTTCCCGGGACCCAATACCGGTAAGCAGCAGTGATATTATCCAAGTTTTACTCACTGTTGGGTTCAGTAATGTGGCGTTGTTGGTGGCATACCGTGAAGGTGCATGTCGACAGTCCGTTTTTATACCTCCACTGAAGCCGCTGAAGCCGCAGCTGGAGCCGCCGGATACCCGCTCTTTTCCTATGCCGGTCGCATGCACTGCTGGGTTTTCACATTTAGGGCACTTCTGGAAGGGCCTCACGGCTGCAAGATCACTCCATGGATGCTCCTCACTTTCCGATCTATGTATCCGCTGTCGGAAATAGTTTTAACCCGATTTAAGGGGTTCCAGTCCCTTATTCGTCCGTTTACCATGGGAGGAGATATGCGCTAAGCTGCCATCTTTCTCGGCGTCCAAACCACGCCCCCGATACGGAATATTTTCTGTACTGAAAATGCCACAAATTACTTTTATCCACCTGTTGTTGAGCTAGGGCTGCACAAGATGTATTCCAATGCTTAATAATGCACATTCATTGAGCTATCACTCCCAACCGCTGGCCATTGGGAGCATTTGTTCTAAAATCCGATCAGGCTGATTTACTGACTTAAACACTGTTTGTGGTAGATGCATTGATGTTATTAAGTTGATACGAACACGATTATCTTTTTTATTGTTTTTGTCTGATAATAATATGTTGCAGCTGGTGATTGCTCATTGGAAATAACACTTTTGGAAGAAAAACTATTGACTACTTAATTGCACTGTGGAGGTATTTTAGTATGATTTAAATAAAGATATATTTTTGGGGTAGAAGAAAAACATAGAGATGTTCCCAGCAAAAAGCACGGGGTCTTACAGAATTCGTTAATGAATCTGGCGTGATGTTGGGATGATTAGGACTGAAGGACAGATGCAGGGCCCAAGGGAATTTGGCGTAGCGCTGCACAGCAAGTCTCTTACTGTGCTGGCCTACAATAAAGTGAAAGGACAGAAATGCAATGTATTTATCCAATATGGTGCTTTCCTATCCTGTCCCCCAGCGCTGGCTCAGTTTCAGCAGCCTAGTGCCATGGTGCAAGGGTGCCTGCGTTGTTGGTAGGATTGTTTATGTGGAAGAAGGGACACCTTCCTGCACAAAAAAAAATCCAGGATGCCTTTTTCCTATTTCGGTGTGTGCTGCTGATTGTAAGACACATAGAAAGGGAAAAGCACAAGGAGAAATAAAAATAGAAATAAAGTTTTCTCTCCTCGTTGCCCCTCCCATGGAGAGGTGTAAGGTTTTGGCGCATCTCCAGGTATCCATGGTTTGTTAAATCTGGGGAAGCGTCAAAATCCATGTGTGTAGCATGGGAACACCCACCGCAATGCCCATGGAATGTCTCCCTAACGCAGAGCAAGGCAACACATTTTTTGCACTTCCTTGCCATAGTCCATATCTATGATGCTATTCAAAGCTGCACAAAGTGGCTTTTCCTGACCTCATAAATAATATTTTGTGAATTGCGCTGCTGCAGCACTGCAAAAAGTGACACTATGGTGGTGCAAGGGGCTCATAAATATGCCCATAGTGTCCAGAAGTAATCATATCCACTCTTAGTTAATAGCTAATTCGTCTGTTGTAGAGAAGTGTGTCATTTTGTAGGGCATATGTCCAGGATTACACAATACATGCATGCTGGAGAGGGACCTGGGACTGAAAAATACTGGCTGATTTTTTATAAGGAATTTGTACTGATCTACACATAAAACCATCTTCTGTCAACAAAACAATCTGGTCACAAAGTCAAGTGTTCTACTTATTCTTAAATGTTCAGTATGAAGGGCCAACACTTTCATGTAGCAATGTAAGGCATCAGATGAATGGCAGCATCACTAGGCCAGTGTTGAGGGCCTGATATATTATTTCTATTCACACACCAGGTTGTGAAATTTCACACATATTGGTCTGTGAAAGAGAATGACATTTGTAAAATCGTACATTTGTAGAGCGGGTCAATACGAACTTCCTTATCAATATTAGCTAGGTAAGTTCCAATTTGTGACCCCATTTTATTGGCCTTGAATGCAGGTGTTGAAACCTGCAAGGGAAAGCAGAGCGCTATCATTGCATTTGCATTCCCAAATGGGAAGGAGTTTTTTTTAAAGTCTGACTCATTTAATGGGACATGTCCTGCTTGTTTGGTAAACCATGATTCCTTCTTTAGAACATATCAGGAGGACATAGGCAGTAGCCTTTTGTACATCTGTCTGTTTCCACTGAGGCTTCCAACACGATTCCCTAAGGAGCGGGTCGCTTTTCCTTTGCAAAATCAGTTCATCTGTCATTTCTGGATGCAGCACTGCAGAGCTCCTCTGTCTTTTACCGACACCAGCAATCAAACTAAGCAGAGCATCTATGATAGGCCAAGTGGTCCATTCCACATGAGCTGTTCAGGCTTTGGTGTAGGGGTGACAGGAGGATTGGAATTGGCACCACAGCCAGTAGCTCTCTGCTAGAGCACTATGGATCTGTGTCTCCAGCCTATCTTGCTGATTTGGCAAATTTAGATTGCTACCCAGAACCTACCCACACACGCACATTCATGCCAGGTTTATGCTGGATGCGTCAAGAGCCATGAAATAAATGAAGTGCTGAACACACATGCTCATACATGCATGCCAAAGTAAAGTAAGTGGTGACTTCATTTGTGCAGCAAAGGCGTGTGGAGGCTGACAAGCACTGTAAGGCCTCAGACCGCCCACCACAGCAGGTTGGAAGGGCCATATGCTCCCACACTCTGTGTGACTGCTATTGCAGGTGATACATTCCATGGCCAGTCACCTGCAGATTATGAGTATGTGGAGTTTAACCAGTAATGTAGGACCCACGTTTTCACTTATCCTGGTGGGTATGAATGCTATGCCTCCTGTGGAGGTCAGTAATTACATGATGCTCGAGACACTGGTGTGTATGTGTGTAGGTGTGTGTGCGTATGTATGAATGTACATCTAGTGGAGTCTACCAGCTGGCATCTAATGACCATCACTGATAATAGGAAGGTCTACCTAGGCTTAGAGACTGTCCTTAGGATTGAGTTTATCCTAGCCATTCTGCCGGTCCTGGAAAAAGACAAACGGTCCTCATTAGCACTCTAGACATTATGGTGCCATATTGTTACAACCAATGGCTTTCCTGGGATAGCAAATGTTATCTTTTGGTGGTTACAGCTAGCGGAGTGCCATTGGTATGCAGCTGTCGTAAATGGGTAAATGAAGCAGATTCTGTCCAGGTTTGTTGATTAACAAATTGGAAATCTGGCAAAAGCAATTTTCTAAATTCAAAAGTTTTTTTTGGGTGGGTTGGAGTTTATATAGCTAACAGGAAAAAAGTAATATAGGAACAAAGTCATTTTTTTAATAAAAGGTGCAGTTGGTGTTTGGGGCTAAATTAATGCATCATTACACGTCCATAATAATCATACCGATATTAAAGTTATAAGTATAATGAGATGTAAACAGTATTACTAGAAAGAAATATTCCAAGTATTTCAGGGGACTCTTACTCCTTTGGCTGTTATTTCAAGGCTCATGTAGGTGGCATTTGAATCATAAAACAATTTTAAGACATCGCCAGTAGTGCTATCTGAGATCAGAGATATAGGATTGCTGTAATCTTTAGTTTTTTTGGCTGTCTAAGCTTGCAAGGTATGTGGAGTGTGACATGGAGACATAGGGCCTCATTTATGAAAAGTGAAAACAGTGATGCGTCACTTTTCATTGCGCCCTCCTTGCGACACCAATGATGCGTCGTATTTACAGTATGACGCATCATGTTGCAAGGAGTTACAGATACGTCAGTATTTCTGACGTATCTGTAGGCGCAAAAGTGACGCATTGCTGAAGTGTGTCACAAAATTGACGCAACTCCAGCAATGTGTCCATTCACATTGGGCAAGCCCCATGTGAAAGGGCCTGCGTCAGTCTTACGCCTGCTGTGAGGCAGGCGTACGATTTTGCCGCATTTGAGTCCTAGAAGTGGCGCAGTGAAATCTCATAGATTTCACTGTCACTTTCGTGACCCTTTCTTGCGTCAATACGCCCCCCTTGCATACATTATACCTGGCGCAGGTATAATGTGGTTCAGGGGTTTACAAAGTGACGCATCTACCTAGATGCGTCACTTTGTAAATATGGCGAAACAAGGCGCATTATTTACACTACTGGTGCATCACAAAAAGTGACGCACCGGCGGCGTGAAAATGACTCACAGCCTCATAAATGAGGCCCACAATGTTTAGGCAAGCGACATACATCTAATCTATAGTTAGTCCTTTTTAAAATAAATAAATCTGGATTTGTGCAAAATTGTAATTTCCCATCCTAGCTTCTCCAATATGATTTTCAGTTATCACATGTGACTGGAAATCTACTTGGAAGGGTCAGTGTGGCATAATGAATGGAGGAGGAACGTGAATCTGAACATAAGCAATTTATACACATTTAAAAATGATGGGGCGGTCTTTTCAAATTGCATCACTTGATGTGGCTGAAAAATATACGACTGCAATTGCTTAGGGAAATTGGACAGAAAAATCGAACACTTGGTAGGACTTGTTTGCAACAGTTAACGAGTGTCTCTTCAGAAGCGTTTATAAAATCTGGGGGCATATTATCAGGACCGGTGTTAGAATTATCGCCGTTTTATCGGCAGGAAACTGCCGATAAAACGGCGATAATGGGCTTGATAATATGCTCTTGTTAATTCCCATAGAAGCCTATGTTCTGGTGTTAACATGGGCTTCTATGGGAATTAACAAGGGCGTATTATCAAGCCCATTATCGCCGTTTTATCGGCAGTTTCCTGCCGATAAAACAGCGATAATTTTAACATGGGTCCATGATAATATGCCCCCTGTTCATTTTTTTAATTTTTTAATTTTACAGTGCATAGGTCACTTCGAACCACCCATTATCCCTTGTACATCTCTTGATGAATCCATAATTGCTTGCTCCATTTTTTTTTTAAATGTAGGCCATATTTGTACACCCACAACGTTTAACATTTACCAAATATACCGGGTATAATTTATTTACAGATGGTCAGGCATGCAAGACACAATCGAATTACAACACACTTTAAAAAGTACTGCACACTGAGAAGTAGAACCGCATCGTTTCACAGATTTTGAGGCAAGATTGGTAGTAAAAGAGTGTAACACAAAGGTTGTCTAAAATGTTGGTTGAGCAAGTGTAGCGTTAGTACCGACTAATCAGCACATTTTACTCCATTCTTTACACCTAAGCTAAGGTTAAATTGCACCTTCTAAATGTGATATTTTAACAACCGCATCACGATATTCTTTGTAGTGAGATGAAAATAAACACATGCCACAAATGCTTTCGATTTGCATTGTTTACGTTGATGATACTAAAAAGTAAAATAAAAATGCAAGAAGAATGGCTGCCAGCTACCAGGACTTTCAGTAAGTCATCAATGTCGGCATGATATACGATTTTGGTTTGCACAAGAAGGAGGGCGTTAACAACTTTCAAACTGGACAAGTAAGAAAACTCAAGAGTTCACTTACTTTCTAAACAACTCTCAAAATAAAAAATGTGAAGCATTTATCACAAAGCATGTAAAAGCTGGAAAGAGCTACAAAGACAATCATAAGATTCTTATACTGATTAACACATAACACGCGTAAGGCGCCTGGTCTCCGGCTTCCTCAGTGCCCCTAGTGACACCCCGGTAGCAGCCAATCACGCTGCGAGAGGGCGGAGCTGAGGGGCGGGAACGGAAATAAATGCAGTACGCAGCGCAGGAGGGCAGCGGACGCGCCGGCGGCGCACCCAAGGTGCTCCATAGGCAAGCCTGTATGCGCCCGCCAGCGCCTGTTTGTGCCCAGGGGCCAGTCCCCATGCCCGTTTTATTACCTATTCACCGGACATGTTGAAAACAATGCACTCTACTCACTTGTGCCTCACACCAGAAGCTCTGCTCCCCATATTGACTCAGGAAATCTTTATTAAACGTAGCTCCTTCCCTGAAATTCAGACCCTCACTATTCCCAAGCATAGCATTCAAAGGCAGGCCATACGTGAGGAAGTGACCATATCGGTATATTGCCTCAACACCCACTCACTTGTAAAACATCAACTGGATATTTTTCTTCTCTTGCTCTCTGACAAACCAAAGATCTTGCTACTGACCGAAACCTGTCTCACTGATGATTCTGCGCCAGATATTCTGGCGGCACTTCCCCCCAAATATTAGATTATTCATGCCTGTCGTCCACCTGGCAAAGCTGGGGGGGGGGGGGGGGGGGTTGCAGTCATCATTCATACGGACTATAGGTGTTGCTCCCTGACCTGTCTTCCTCACAAGGAGACGGAGAACATAGTTATAAAACTTTAATCAGCCAACAACTCTTTTGTCTGTGTTCTATTACCACCGTATCAGATGTCGCATTTCCCCTTATCACTCAGCGAACAGATGGCTAAACTCGTGATCGATCATGCCGAAGTCCTCCTGGTGGGTGACTTTAATTACTGGTATAATGATCCCCATGAAGGGCCACAATCAGCTGAAATGTCTTATCTCCTCAGTAATCTAAATTTCTCTCAACATGTTTCATCGCCCACACATCTGAAAGGGCGGGTCCTCGACCAAGTGTTGTCTAATGGCTTGTCTATTTCTACACTTACAATTACGCCCTGCATCTGGTCCGATCACCACTTGCTAAAATTTACCTTGGTATTACCGTCTACCAAGAAATTCAATACGGTCGAAGGAGGCCTTGCCAGGAAATGAAACTCTATTAACAAGGAAGAATTCTTTGAGACACTATCTAACACAGCCCCACGGCCTTGCAGCAATGTTAATATCATGGAAAGGAAGGTATCGGAATGGCTACATAATGCCAGTAATAAGCATGCACCTTTAAAAGAAGTCTAACTCGCCCGTCGGGCGGAGGCACACAGATGGTTCTCCAATGAACTCAAAACTCAGAAGTTGGCCTTGCGCCATCTGGAGAGAAAGTGGCGCCTAAAGTACTCCTGAAAATAAAATATTGTATACCATTGCCCGGAAGGACTTCAAGAAGAGTATTCTCTCTGCCAAAGCTGATTACTTCTCCAAATGCATCATTAATTGCAACAAAAACTCTAAAGAAATGTTTACTATAATTGATGAATTAGCTAACCCTGAGTGAATTCTTTTGAAAGTTACGCCCTCTCAAGAACTGTGCAATTCATTAAAGTTGACTTCAATGACAAAATCTTGACCATTAAGGCAGTATTCCCAAACACCCAGTCACCCTTGATCCTACTGTCCTGCATGGGAACAACCATACTTTGAGCTGCTTTCCTACTATTAGCATGGAGTTTTTTCAAGATCTCCTCGTTAAAATTAAATCAGGCTCTCCTTCAGACTGCTGCCCTCCCCACATACTTAAGGACTGCTTCGCAATCCACTTCGGCCCCACCCTTGCCCTCCTGAATGAGTCACTCTTATCTGGTATAGTTCCTTTGGCCTTCAAGAAGGCTGTAGTGGTACCCCTTTTGAAAAAATCAGGAGCCGACCCTGTGCTCTTATCTAATTATCGTCCTATTTCCCTGCTCCCTTTCTTGCAAAGGTCCTAGAGGGCCATGTAGCTAAATGCCTCTCTAACTTTCTAGAGGAGTCAAAATACTTGGATTCCCATCAGGACTGATTTAGTCCAGCCCATTCCACTGAGACTGTGATTCTTGCTGTCTTGGATACTCTCCGAGACAATGCTGATAGAAACTCCCCTTAGACGCTGATGTTACTGGATCTCTCTGCTGCTTTTGACACGGTCGACCATAACATCTTGGTCGACCGTGTCAAACAGGCAGGTGTCCAGGGATCGGCTGCATGCTGGCTTGGCTCCTTTTTGGGGGACTGCTTGCAGTCTGTTCGCCAGGGACACTTTCTGCCCCCTGCAATACCACTTGCGGTGTTCCTCAGGGCTCGGCTCTGTCTCCTCACTTGTTCAATCTTTACATGGCCCAGCTGATCCAGTCTCTTAAAGATAGGAAGGTGTCAGTTTTCAACTATGCAGACAACCTATAACTTGTCCTCAGGTTTGATGGCCTGGAAAGTTCTGTTACTGTTTTCCAGGAACCATGTTGCATAATCAACGTTGGATGGATCATAACCATCTTAAATTAAACCCCGGTAAGACAGAGATTGTTCTAACTGGGGACAGCCATAAATTTTGGAGCCCACATTACTGGCCATCGGAGCTAGGATCCCCTACCCCCCCTCCCCTTCCACCTTGGCCAAAACATTGGGAGTTTCGGTTGAGAGCGACCTCTCATTGAAAACCCAGGTTGGTGCAGTGGTGTTCAAGTGTTTCCTTCAAATGCCCAAGATCAGGAAAATACATTGCTTCCTCACGGAGGACACACTGATCCAGGTTATAATAGCCACTGTTTTATCTCACCTAGACTGCGCCAATTCTGTGTATTTAGGTATGCCACATTACTTGCTTAAACGCTTACCGATGGTCCAGAACCATGCTGCACATCTTGTCTTCCGACTACCTAGATGGCAACCAGCAACCCCACTGTTGAAGAAACTGCATTGGCTCCCCATTTCCCAGTGCTGTGTCTTCAAGATCGGCTGCCTTATTTTTAAGGCTCTGCATGGCACCAGCTCTATGTTCATTATTAGCCAAATCTCCAGGCACATTCCCAGGCGAGACTTAAGGACTGCTCATTTCTCCCTTCTCTCTATCCCGATGTTTAAACGGGTCCGCCAAGGAGGCCGCAGATTTGCCACTCTTGCTCCCAAACTGTGGAACTCTTTCCCATGGGAAATTCGGCACTGCACAGATCTCCTGCAGTTTAGGAAATATCTGAAAACCTGGCTATTTGCACAAAGCTAGATCCTATGTCCCTATTTGACTGCATTCGGAGCCTTTTAGCGCCATGACGCCACCCGGCGTACGTGCGCTCTATACATTTTTATTAACATTAACATTAACATTATCATACTTAGTACACATCTTTAAGGCCACAATAACTGGTATTACCAGTTTTGGAACCACAATCTGGTCCCATGACCCCATAAGAAGCGATCTCGGCAAACCTGAGTTGTTGCATGAAGCCTTATTATAGCACTCCTAAAGGATGCAATATCTCCAACAAAATGGAGAAATTAATAAAGCAAGCATCAGCCAGAAACATATCCTATTAGTCAAATCTGATTGTAATGAACTGGAAAGAAATCCTAGTTTAGTATTCAATAAACAACGCATGCCGTTTTTGAGAAATGTACAAAACCTATTTTTACTTTAGGAGCGTGTTTGTCTATCCCCCAAATACAAGAGAGAATGAGGAGCAAAACTAGAAGAGGAAAACCATAAACAAAACGGCCAATGGGACTTGCTAATGCCTACTGAAAACCTGAAGATCTTCCCTTGGCAATCCCTCTTCCACTTATGTGTGAATTCCCTCGCAGGGAGGAATAAGAAAGGATGCACAGTAGCAATAAGGTAATGCTTTAAATGAACGGAATACAGTTTACTACCCAGAGTCAGAGCAGGCTTCAAGAACAATCACTCACTGCAGGTGCACAGAACTCAGCCAAAGGTCAACAGCACACATTTAGACTCAGGTGATGAATGGACATGGACTTGCCTCTTGCTGAGAGAATACCCAACACATCTTGACCACTAAGCGCTCAAGCTACAGGAAGACTCTTTTCATCTCTTCTCAATCTGAATACAGGAATGCTGACTTCATACCCTGAAGTCCGAATTGTGTTATTCATAAGGCTCACATATATTGCAACCATTTCTCCCATACCACTAATTATATACAGGTTCAATCATTGTAAATGCATAAAGGAAACAGACTTCTTTCTAGATCATCTCTTGCTACTAGATAGAGGACCTACCTCAGTAGCAAGTAGTGATCTTGTGGTCTGTATCACATCTTGGATTTAATCAGAAGAAAGGAGGTTGGTTCAGATATTTTTGTTCGATAACTAGTGCATGCTTTGTGCCGTTTGTGTTTTCCCTCTGTTCTTTTTCCGATGCTTCCCTCCTGTATACCACCTGCCCCGCCCACAGTGTCAGCACCCTCCCTCCTCCCAGGACCTACTTAATGGAGGCTGCAGCACGACCTCATTGAACAGGTCCTCATACCAGCTCCCCATGCCGCTGCATGAACAGCCTTTCATACCCTGACCCTGACTTCATTGTTATTAAGCTTTTGTTTTGCTTTACCTTGTATTACCACTGTTAGCTGTTACTGGTGTTACCACTGTTAGCTCAGTTCAGTTCAAAGACAAAGTTTATTTGGACTATGCAGTTCTTAAACGTATAAAAATCGTCATAAAAACAGTGCTTAAAATCACAATTTACACAATAAACAGTAAAACATCATCATAATTAATGAGTTAAAAAATGTTTGGGGCATATTACCAAGAAATAGCGATAAATATCGCTATTGCTTGGTTAGAGAGAAAAATTTACCACTGAGCTGCGCCGATTTTTATTGCAGATTATCGCAAATGCGATAAAAATTGGCCGCAATGCATGAATATCGCTGAAAAGTCAGCGATATTCATGCATTACCGAGCTAATGCTCTTAGCCATGTTATCCACCTCCCATTGGATAACATGGCTAAGAACTGCTCAGGGCAGGAGTTAGCTTTTGGAGATATTCGCGCTTAGCGCGAATATCTCCAAAAGTTGGTAATAGGAGACAGCGATGTTAGCGACTGTTTCCAGTCGCTAACATCTTGGCACGCCCACTTTGCATGTCATTAGTGATAAATATCACTGACATGCAAAGTGGGGCCCAAGATGGTCGCTATCTCCTACTAGCTGTCGCTAAGTGGTGTTAGCGACAGCTAGGTAATAGGGAGATCATTTTATCTCCGCTTTCTTGGCTTTTAAAGCCAAAAAAGTGGAGATAAACCCCCTTGATAATATGCCCCTTTGTTCCTTAACTTCCAGCACAAAATATATCCTAAAACGTTTCATAGGCTAAAACAAAACTCATTACTGGGAGTATTTCAAATTACTTTAGCATGTTGCATGCACTCCCCGAGGCACCACTTTAAACGCAACACCATACAAATCCAGGGTAAGATCATTTAACCTATTTTCAGCTGTGCTTCCTACGCATATCCTGCAATCAGGCACCCTTTGGGATACTATTCGCATTTAAAACATTCTTTTACTTTTTTCATAAACCTTCCCATCGCGCAAGCTGTATCCAGATCTCTTATTTCTAGTAAAAGTTCTGCTTCCTGTGCCCTGTTTTTTATACTATACCTTTCAAAAATCGGAGGTAAAAATTATTTCCGTATATCTATAAGCAGTTGGCAATCCCAAAAAATGTGTATGGTGCCACATGTTGTTCCCATGGAGCAGTAACATTTCCCCTTACTATCGATCATTGCTCTTTTTACTTCATTGTTGGAGTAGCAGGGGTTAACACTGATTTTCAGCTTTAAAAATTCTCTTGTCAGTCATCGACAGGGTAATCTATCAATGTATGTGAAATTAAATTCATTTTGCCACGCAGTAGCCATGAAGCATACCGATTATTTCCCCATTAAGTAGTCTTGATCTATAACTTGCGAGATTTCTTTCCCCAGATACCTAAGTTCCCTCCTCTCTGTCTCAATTTGTAAGGACAGGGGGCTAAATTTGAGCCTCATCATTGTACAAACTTTTATCAGGGCTTTTCTTACCCCTTTAGCCCATGTTAAATTACTCCTCAATATATCGTTTCTGCACCACTGTGAGACTTTATTATCCTCACCTAGTCCCTGGTGCTGCCAGAATCTTACTAGGGCCATGCTGACTGTTATATTCCGTGAGGTAATACCTGTTTATAGCCTTACTGCTTGCAACCTTGAGGATTTGGGCAGAGAAAATAGATTTTTGAGGCCCCTTCCCTCTTCACGATCCCAGCTTGTTTTCCCACTCAGGTATAAAAGTTCAGCTCCATATAGGAATTGTGGGGGGACCAAAGCTGTATATGCTTTTAAAACTGGTCTGTCCGACTTTTACCCATATACTCCATTAAATTTCTTTAAACCCCCCCAATGAAGCTGATGTCCTTTCTTTCAAAGCTTCGAGGTGAGTAGACCAGTTCATATTTGTCTGGAACCACATACCCAAATACCTATATTAATCTACTATTTCCACCTTTGTCGAGCCCAAGTACCAACTGAACCTTATTCTCTTTCTCCCAAAACTCATCTTGGAAAGGGGCGACCAATCGGTCCCCCCGAACGTATGGCAGAGTACCACGATCCCCCCGGGAAGCCATCTTGGGCGGGAGGCGAGTCTCGGCTGGTATGCCCGAAGCGGCGTAGCCGGGGCGCGCCTTTTCCCGCCCTCGAGTGGGTTGGCCTAGACACTAACGCGGCTGGCCACGCCCTTGGGGCAGGCAGGGGCGGGTTTACGCCCGCCCTGAAGACGGATAAAAGGAGAAACAAGACCAGAAGGCATCCTCTTGTTCCTGTGCTCTGAAGCTGCACCTCCTCGCTGCACGTGAGCTCGAGACGGAGCGAAGAGCCAATTTTGAGCGTTGTAATCGTTCTTGTTTGTTTTTCAGATACTTTGTTGGAGAATGCCGAGGAAGGCGGGAAAGCGAATGACTACCGACCAGATGCTGCGTGTTCTCATGAAAGAGGTGACCGACCTAAAGAGGCGAATGGATAAAGACGAGGAAGGGGGCCCGAAACGTCCTTTGGCGGGAGCATCCCCGGAAGGAAAAGGCAAGAGGCCCAGGAGGGGAGCAGCTGGGGGAGACATCCCGAGTCCCAGTGTCCCGCTCGAAGCACCCACTCCCGTGCCGGAGGAAGGGAATCCGATTCCCGTTGTGGTCACCCCCGTGTCCGGGGAAGATATGCCGCCCGAGCTGGCGGCACAATTAGCAGCGTGGTTGGGAGAAGGTAGCGAGGGCGCCACGGCTGTCGACGCGCAGGTGTTGATGAAGCAACTGCGTGAAACTCGGGAAGCAGCGACGGTATCCACGCCGGCTGCGGCCGCAGAGAAGCCACGAGGGACGGTTTTAGTCGCAGAGATAGCGTCCGGTGCAGGTAAGCGACCATTGCCGATTGCGAGGGAGGAGTCGGCACCCTCTCGAAGGGAGAAGTTGGGCCAGCATGTCCCTTTAGCTATTAAAGAAAAGATATGGGCAGGGGAGTATGTAAACATCTTCTCGTTGCTTACTGATCATTATGAGATGGAGCATGTTAAGGGTCAGAAGGACCTCATGCATCCGAGTGTTTGGCGCGCAAAGATGGCCGCCTTTAAGGTAAATGAGAACATTGGCAATTGGGGCAAGGCGTGGGGGGTTTTCACATCGATCTTGGGAGAACGAAGGCCCGAATTGCTACCCGAATTGCCGATTTATCAGTCACGAATCATGGGGTACTCTGTATCACACGAGGGTAATCATTGGTTCTGCTATGATAATATTTTCAGAAAAGCAAAAGAACATGATAAAAACTTAACTTGGGATTGTTATGATTCTGTGTCCTGGTCCAAAATGAAGGATACTGGTATGTTGAAATTGCCATTGGTGGGGAGTAACGTGGGCGAATCCTCCCGTCAGTATGCGGGGACGCCCTTTCGCTCAGGTACGGGTACCGACAATCACTCGAGGCCTACCGGCAATGCAGGTAAAAAGGGGGTTTGTTGGAACTTTAACAGGGGCAAATGTACTAGGCCCCAGGGGTCGTGCAAATTTAGACACGAATGTAGTGGGTGTGGGCAATCATCCCATCCTGAGTCCACGTGCAGAGCCAAAACGGGTGATAACGGGGGTAGAGGAGGTGCCAAACAGGTCTAACATAGTCCGAGGGGCGCCTTTACCTACCCCGATTGATACCTTGGCAATGATTCCCTGGCTCAGCGAATACCCGGATCGTGCTTCCGCTGGGGTGGTGCGGAACGGGTTTTCATATGGTTTCCGCATCCCAGTGGGGGACTTTCAGGGTGTGGAAAAATGCAAAAATCAGATATCGGTCTTGCAGCATACGACTGTGGTACAGGAAAAGATCCGGAAGGAGGTTACTCGAGGTCGAGTCGCCGGTCCGTTTAGTGTACCCCCGGTTGCTAACTTTGTTTGTTCTCCTTTAGGGGTGGTCCCCAAGAAGGACCCGGGTGAGTTTCGGCTGATACATAATTTATCAGCCCCACGTGGTCTTTCCGTAAACGAGGCGATAGACCCGGAAATGTGTTCGGTGCGGTACGCATCCTTCGATGAGGCCCTCTTCAATGTCTACATGAGCCCTCTCACAGCCATCGCCCCCAACACAACCTCAAGATCATCTCCTACGCCGACGACACCCAGCTGATCCTCTCCCTCACCAACGACCCCGCCACCGCCAAAGCCAACCTCCAGGAAGGAATGAAAGACGTCGCAGAATGGATGAAGATCAGCCGTCTGAAACTGAACTCAGACAAGACGGAAGTCCTCATCCTCGGACCATCTCCCTCCGCCTGGGACAACGCCTGGTGGCCCCCTGCCCTGGGCAACCACACCCAAGCCAACGGAGCACACACGCAACCTGGGCTTCATCCTGGACTCCTCCCTCATGATGACCAAGCAAGTCAACGCCGTCTCGTCATCCTGCTTCAACACCCTGCGCATTCTCCAAAAGATCTTCCGATGGATCCCCACCGAAACCAGGAAGATGGTCACCCAGGCCCTCGTCACCAGCCATCTGGACTACGGGAATACCCTCTACGCTGGAACCATAGCCAAACTCCAGAAAAGACTCCAGCGCATTCAGAACACCTCAGCACGACTCATCCTGGACATCCCTCGCCACAGCCACATCTCTGCCCACCTGAAAGACCTGCACTGGCTCCCCGTCAACAAGAGGATCATGTTCAGACTCCTCACCCACGCACACAAGGCTCTCCACGACAAGGGCCCGAAGTACCTCAACAGCCGCCTCACATTCTACACACCCACCCGCCAGCTCCGATCCGCCAGCCTCGCCCTCACCTCCGTCCCACAAATTCGCAAATCCACCGTCGGAGGAAGATCCTTCTTCTACCTGGCAGCCAAGACATGGAACTCCCTCCCCGCTCACCTACGGCTGACCCTGGACCATCTCTCCTTCAGGAAACAACTCAAGACCTGGCTGTTCGAGCAGTAGCGACCCCCCCCCCCTCTAGCGCCTTGAGACTCTTACGGGTGAGTAGAGCGCTATACAAATTTTGTTGATTGATTGATTGATTAAAAAACATGCATATTTCATAGATAAGAAAGACACAATTTGATTTCATATGCCCTGTGTGTCTACAATCTTAAATCACCAACGGCACATCACATTTCTTTCTGTATCAATTTAATTAAAGTTCTCACATAATAAATCATAAGCATGAATTATATCATCTATTTATACACATCCAGAATAAAAATAAGATTTACAAAAAAAAAACAATACTCAAAATTAAAAAGTGTTGACGAGGCGTTTCGGTGGGGAATGCTGGTTTACACCACCTTCTTCAGGACAGATTAAAAACAGTATTGTCGAATCTAAAATACAGGTTCATGTGTAGTCAAGTTCTGTCTTACTCTTGATGTGATGAACAAATTTTTCTGAATACTTTGAGCTCACTTTCCATAATCTGTGGCTGAATCATTGGATGAGTGCATGGGTAGTGCCTTAGTAAATGGATGACCGCATGTGTAGTGCCTGTGTGAATGGATGAGCACAAGGGTAGTACCTGGGTGAATGGATGGGAGTGCATGAGTAGTGTCTCAGTGAATGAAGGCGTGCATGGGTAGTGCCTCAGTGAATCGATGAGTGCAAGGTTAGTGCCTGGGTGAATGTGTAGGGGCTCAAGCCTCCTGCACTATCAGATAGCCCCATTATTAGATATACAAATGTATGTTCTGTAGAGATAAAGACGTTGTCAAGTCTCCCTTACCATGCTGTTTTTCCACGGTCCCTCAAGCTTTAAATATTGAACAGAAGAGGGGGTTGGTGCTTGGCTTTGTCATTGGATTTCCTGTTTCGTGGACTTCCTGGTTATCCTGCTTCTGGATTCAGCGTCCCTTGGCAGTATTTCTGTTTTGTTATTTTCTACCCTTCGCCTGAGAGATTCAGTCTGCCCCTTTTTTTTTACAAATTGTGACCGCATTGGTAACATTCACTCGGTCGCGTCCTACATTTTTGTACTTGCAAGCTCGTATTCTTCTCGCTACCGTGCGGTGTATTTTTACGGCCGTGTTTGATGTTTATACACGGTGGCACCTTGCTGTCAGCACTAGCAGTCGCGTTTCTACTCTATACACGACCGCTTTATTGTTTTAGAACTTGTGGCAATGCTTTATTGATTCATCATTAAGAACGTCAATAAAGCATTGCCTTTGTGTGGTGTTGACATAAGTCTCCAAGCAACCATGAACATTACTAGTGACGAATAAACGATCACCGAGTCCGATCACGTGATCACCGCTTAACCTTTTAAAACAAAGGATTGTTCCTTGTTGAAATACGGAGCAACAACACAGCTGATTGGAGGACCCGGTCACATGACCGTGGCCCACCAATCAGGATACAGCTTAAAATTGTAATCTCTACTCCGTACCGGCACCTCCCCAACCGGCTCAGATGGTGGGGAAGGAGTACCGACGGAGAGGTACGCCGAGCGCGAACGCTATTTTTCTCTTCCCTAGTGGGGTGTACACGCTAGAAACGTTTCTCTAGGCAAGCTGCTTACTGATATTTTGAGCGTGTAGATCAACTCCTTTTGCCTAATTTTACAAACTACACGAGCATTTAGAGATCGCGAAACTTTGGTTCACATGTTACTCAGCAGTCTGTTTAGACATGACCTCCTAACGGATTTTGCTGACATTCGCACACCTTGGTACAATCTATCCGGAAATAAGATTATGTTGCCAATTAAATCCTGTATTAGAGGGTGACTACAAACAGTTCTATGATGAACTCTTGACATAGGACACGCCTACTGATGTGTCAGGAGAGTTTCCTTTTCCCTGATTGGGTTACCTTAATACCACCAATGGACTTCCCTGAACAATACAAACTCCATACGAGTCATTTCTCTGCGGGTACTTTTCAATGTGCTTTATTTTCGTTTGACCCGGGAAGCAATTACATATTCTTGTTTTTTGCTTCCTTTTACTAGAGCGGTGCTTCCCTCATGTCCTGAGCCGTTGCCAGGCGGGGTGGGGCCATTTGCTCCAACTATAATGGTAAGATGGAGTAAAATATGCGACATGAGAATATCATATTTATATGTCTACATGCGGATACAATATGGAACCAATGTGTGATCAAATCAAGAAAACTGATTTATAGTTCAATATGAAATATCTACATGATGTGCAGTCTATATGTATGTGGTCATTTTACGTGTATTAGTCTGTGTCTTTTTCTTGTCTTTTAGTGACGATTATATCTTCTGCGAACAAAAGAATACACCTATGAAACCAGGTGATCTTTTTTCATGTTGCAGCAATGTCAATATTCTGTCACTGTTTTAATATATCACCTCACTTTTTGCAGTAGCATTTCGTTATAATCCGGTCCTGATGAAAGCAATGGACTCTATAGTCCCCAGTATATTGCTGAAACATGTCGACCACTTCCACATCTGAGTAGATATTTGTTAAATCTACTTATGCTGCTCTTTTAATATTGGTGGAGCAAGCATAGAACCGAATAAAGTTTGTCTTAATTCTGCTCCCTCACCCAATTTTATAAATTTTTTCACTCACTTTTCACACCCTTTTTCACAGCACTGCAAATCAGTCACCCACTAATTCAATTGATGGGTAGTTTGTGACACTCTACCACTATTGGCCATCACTTGGTTCTCAGGAGGTTATACCAACTGACCCCCCATCTGAACCAGTGGTGTACCAACTTTTGTGGCCAACAGGAATGCCAAATGATGAAGGGCGGTTCCGAGTGGTGACTGATGGATATCCTGTGAGTGATCACTAGTATCCACCAATGTTTTCCTATCACGGTTAGATGAATTGACACTGTTCTGTTAGTTTAATGAACCACACATAGACTTTGTAGACCCTCTGACACTCATGTTTTTTTGCATTCAGTTAGGGGATGTGTCTCTGCCTGGTCTTTAAAAATCCATTAGGCCCTCCCCAACCCTTTTTGTTTCCTTGAGTGTGTGGGATATGCATTTGAAAGCATAAGGGAGAGAGAGGTGTGGAATGTACTCTTTGAAGTGCAGTGTTGTGGGCAGTGATGCACACATGTGCTCGGTGTTGTACATTGACGATTGGCTTTGACATGGCTTCATGGCATCTTGTTTTCTGACTGTGGCTTGCTTCTGCGCGCACAGCAGTGCTTGCAAGTTTTTGTTTTTTTTAACTTGTTTTTATTAGCATTTTGATATTGCACAATACAGACCATATCATGAGACATATAAACAACAATTTGTACAAACAGCATTGGAAGACTAGAATAGGGGAACAGTGACAATTGGGTCGGGTCTGTATGGTCCGTGTATCAGCAGTGGTAAGAAACGTGTGGGGTATAAACTAGGGAAAGAAGCATGTAGGTGCAGAGTGCGCGTATGAAAGGGGCGGTACGGGTCTGGTGAGAATGGACGTGGCTAGTTGTATCGTAGAATCGTGGTTTGCAAGTTGTTTGGGTTATGAGAAGTATAAGTGCTTACTATTGGCTTCGACATGGCCTCATGACATCTTGTTTTCTGACTTTGCCTTGCGTAATTAGGAGTTCTTACTATTGGCTTGACATGGCCTCATGTCATCTTGTTTTCTAGTCTTGCCTTGCTGTTCACATGTAGCTGCAAAGTGGGGAGTGCAGATTTTTGCTCTTCACTTGTTTTTCGCTCCTCACTGAGTAAACTGGGTGTTATCTGTAAAATGTGCAACTCTGCCTCAGAGTCGAAATACGGGAGTTTGGCCGGCCTCCGTCTTGACCTTGATGCATACTGGGACATCCAGCTCGGTTTTTAGGTCTCGCTGACCCAGCGCATGTGCTGCTCTGCGAGAAATTTAGTGAGTGGCTTTTGGAAGTGCTACCGGAGGCTTTTGCTGGCCTCAAACTTGTGGGCAGGTGCGCATGCACGCACGCACACCACCGTTCCTGTCAAGGCTCATTAAGCCTTACGTGCTTCTCTCCATGCTTCAATTCCCTCCCCCACCCCCACCACAGAGCGCGTCACTCTGCTGGCCTCCACTCCCCCCCCCCACCTCTCTGAACACTTTTGCTTTCGCAGCCGCGTCACTTTCAGGGCCGTGGGGCCAATGCTTGTTTGCATTGTTACCAGCGCCCACCTTAGTTTAAAAATCCTCTCCATTAAAGAGTATATGGTTTATATCTCTTTCCATTTGTCCCCGTGAGTATAGACCCAGTCATTGTTTTTCCATCCAATAGGTGCGCAGAGAAAGAGCTCAGCAAGTAGAAGGTAAATGTTGGATGTCTGAGTTGCTATTTCTTCCATACCATACTCCTCACTGTTCCTAACACTGCCCCAGATACATTGCTTTGAGTCTGTGAGGATTGGCTCTGTAAGGCAGCTACACCCGCACTCTATGCTGCACCTTCATCTCTCCCTGAGGCAGCACATTTCATCCTGAGGCCAGTCATCTCTGTAGAGTGCCCGTGGAGCCTCCTGGCGCCCAACACACCCAGCATAATATCAGATTGAACTCTGACCGGAAATTTAACTGCGCTGTGCTGGCGCCACCACTCCTTGGCCACACTTTTCAATCACACACTGTGGTATTAGTTCACTGTGTGTACAGCACTTAGTTGAGGCTGCATCAATGGAGTGGTCAGATTGCCCCAGTCTGTGTGGTTGTGGCTGTCTATTTTTGCTGTACTATTGAAGCTTCAAGTAAATAAGCATCTTATGCTTTTAAAAGTTCTAGAACTGCCTGCAAGAAATTAACCTTGTTATAGCTAGTTTATATTTTATATGCATCTGAGCCCCTATGTACTGGCACCGGTCGGCAGGAGTAATCTTTGACTGTTGTCCACCTTCAGTCACAGCATAACGAGGAAGTTGTTGACGCTTCATTAAACCTGCAGTAATCTCTAGTCCCTGGGGTTTGAGGACCAACAGACCCATTTGTCGTCAGAATTTACTGGCTATCCCCGAGTTCAGTAGGCCCCGTAAAACCAGCTGGAATATATTTTTCTTTTAAATATGAAAATAAAAGTTGTGCAGCATTAACAGTTATAATCACCATCAATCAACAAAGCCTAATGAACATAAAGGAAGCAAGGGGAAGAACAGAGGCCTATGGCAATAATTATAATAAAGTAATAAAAACTCACATGACTGTGTGAATTGCGCATTCCCTACACCAGAGTGTCTGCTTCTGATCGTCATTTGTATTATACCAGAGAACCGATGGGTTAACAATCCTTTAAAAAACACAAGTCATGCAATGTATCAATTACACTTTCTATATTTCAAAATGTGATTTATTAAGGCAATGGTTTCTGTTATTTGCTGCTTTCTTACATAGCTTGTCTACTTTTCATTATTAATGAATTTGGGTCCATTTCATGGCATTCCAGTTTCTATACCGGCACCAAGAAGCCTGCAGGCTGTGCGTTCTGCAAATGTAATCAACTAGTAATCCATTATATTAAAATATTATTTGAATGAGTTTCATAGCATCGCATTCTACAATGTATGTGGAATAGCATATGAGGTCTAATCTACATTCTTGGTTTTGTGTTCAGTGTTGGCGCACAGCATACTTCACTTGTTAATTAATTTATTTGTTCTCAGAGGATGTCTCCTATCCAAACTCGTCATGTAAAATATAAGAGAGATGTCCTTTTTGTTCAGCATGACGTGGAGGAATCCATCTTCTGTCATCATCGAAAAAAAACCTATGCAACAGTGTAGAACCAGCAGTGCAGAACCAGCTGGAAGGGCACTGAGCAAGTGCAACCCACAGTACACACAGCAGAGAAGACTGGGCATATTTTATCTTTCACCTAAAAACTGATAACATAGCCCACTCAACTTCGAACTAAGGAGTAGATAGTCCCTATGTGAACCTGGTACTAGGACATTGAGATGGATGTATATTTCCTGTATTAATTGTTGTCCAGTCACCAGAGCCATCACATTGTAATTTAGAGGATTACCCCCCAAGTGGCCATCTGCTGCAGCTGGAATATAGACAAGCATTGCCATAGCCAATAGGTCCCGCTTTTGGGACCTTATAAGTGTTTAGTTATGCAGCACAATACCCTTGGTGCAACAACATCAACTGTTGCATGGCTAAACACTTATAAGGTCCCAAAGGCGAGACCTATTTGCTATGCCAATGCTTGTTTTCAATGAGAAGGGTGCAAGGTTTTCTAGAAGCTTTGCATCATGTTGATAATGATATTTAAGATGAGAGCCTTCGGGGCAAGATGGAAGCTCGCCAAAAAAATATACGTATTGCTGTGGAGGTGACAGAATTTGAATCCTGATCGAACTCCTTCCTGGGCTGATGAAGGGCTCCCCCCAGCTTGAGTTGGCAAGGATGATGCTTATTCGATCGGTGGGGTGTTCCTAACCCTCTCTTGTACATATTTTCTTTTCTTTGCTATTTGTACATACTGCATTTTATTTCACTTGTTCATTTGAGTCATTTGATATTTTGGGAATCAGCATTTACCAACATATTTAGCCTACCATTCGAAACATTGCATTAATACATTTGTGTGTGTTATTTTTAAATGCAACTGAATTTTGTTTTCTTGCCTTGACTAAAGGGAGTGCTGTGTCCCTTCCTCGTCTTTAGGAAGTGCTGCTCAAAGTGTATCATTTGAAGGTGCAGTGATACATTTGCCTCCCAGGTGGGAGTGCGGGGTTTGGGTGTGGCTTATTGGTGAGAAGTAAATTCATTACACCTGGTTAAGGTGCGTCTATGTTTTTTACAATCTTTTCTGTTCTTGCAATGCGTGCTTTGTCCACTCTTATTTTTTCTCATAGTCATCATTTCATTTTCCTTATTTTGTAATCTTTGCAAATGTCCATATATATTTTTAAGAAATGATTTTGTCTTCTCAACAGTAGTTCTTTTTTTTCTTTTTAGAAGTATTTATCCATTCTCCATTAAAAACTGTACAAAATGTACTTCTATTCACTAATCTTTTCTTCTGGTTTTGTCCCCTCATGCACAATACTATTTGGTCAAGAACTTTCATTTTATTTAGAATCAAAATGAAAAGCAATCAAATTAAGGTACACAAACTACAGTACCATGCTATAAAGATATCAAATAACAACTAGGAGCACACTTTCTGAACTCCTCTGACATTCACTTCCAATGAAACCTCAACCAGTGGGATCTCCTTTAGATTGATACAGTTGCTCTCTGTGCAATGAGATCAACTCTTCCAACCACACCTCACAATCACACCGAGAAAATGTCCCTATCTCAATAATGCTGTTGACAACGTCTCACTATCAGCACCACAACACACCTGACAACTATACCCAATGTTGTCTATACCGACAACTTGACTTTTTCTATTTATCACAGGATCTTAGACCATGACTGACAAACTTACAGCTTCAACTTCTCTGCAACAAGAGTCACATTCACACAACAATTTTAATTATCTCAGCGGAACACCACAAAGCCTCTGCAAAATACCACAATCTAAGTATAAGCAATTGCAATGGTCATGCGATCAATACTCATACTCCTCTGCCACTAAAGCTCCTTTCAAAACTATTGGAATTTCATCAATCTTTCAACAGAACTATGAGCTTTTGGGGTTTGGACAGTGCTTGGTCAATTTCCAAATAGCACACCCTAACTCCCTCCTGTCACTGGAGAACCATCCGATACGTTACCAAGTTGGTGAAGCATCTTTGGCCCGCCCTCTTACCATGCCTCCACTGGTGGACCTTTTTATTCATATGAGAGATGAGAAGAGTGAATATTACATCAACCAGGTTCAATTAACAGTGTAACTCATTTGGATACACAGTAATGACCAGGAATCGGTAGCTGTGGCTGGGAAGGTGTATTGCAAATTAGAAATCAAATTAAGGTACACAAACCTCAGTACCATGCTATAAATATACACAAAAACAACTGGGAAACCTAACCTCCTAAAGAAGTTTAAGCGTACCAGTATTAAACAAAGAAGAAGTTCTGTCACAGCAATACAAATGATTAACATTAAAATCTGGTGCTCAGAGATGAGTTTTCAGTCATCTCTTCTATACATGACTAAATGTAGATTTGTCTAAGTTAAAGTTCAAACTAAAAAAAACGGTTCATTAGACTAAAGAATTTCGATATTCAGGGAACTGCAGAAAAATAGAAAAATCTAGGGAAGAACAGGAAGTGGAAAGTTAAAGGATGTAAAGGAAGGTGTCAGCATTGCAGAAGGGTGGTCAACAGTCTTCTTGGGTCAAGGGAATTTTAAGTGTCTAGCCTAAGCCACACTCAAGAATCAGAGGGAATTAACATAGAGGTCAAAACCTCTCAAATTCCAAGGAGAAGTGCTCCCTTCAGGCAGTGTAGACTCCAGTTATTTACACTAAAATCATTCAGGTAACACGCTTCTGTTTGCATCATCAGGGGTATCATTGTCCTTCTCCATTCTGATGTCAACTTAAACTTTGGTAGGATATTCCATACTGAACATGGGAACAATATCATCCTTGCTCCACGAAACCCCTGTGGTAACATTGCTGAATAAGACTCTTCAGTTAATGATTTGGCTCTCCATGTTGTTTCGTCAAGGTCTTTGTTGCAGTTTTGTATATATAGTATTCTACACATGTATTATTCCAGTGACCCGCTCCTTGCACCCCATCCCCTTACCTTTAGCTTGGCATTTACCTAAATTCCAAAGATGGTTGAAACGATCCGCAGCCATGATTTTCACTGCTATTTCGCCTATCACATTGACAGGCACACCTCCCCTTGCAGTTTGGTGAGTGTCCTGCTGGAAGGCAGGGTTATCTCTACGCTGCCATGATTTCCACAGTCATTTCGCCTGCCACGCTGACAGACACAGCTCTCTGGTGCAGGTTTGGTGCTCATAGGCAGGGCTATCTCTACGTGACCATGATGCCTACAGCCATCTTGCCTGTCATGCTGACAGGCACAGCTCTCTGAGAAGGTGCGCAGCACTGGTAGGACTAGTTTCTCAGTTAGCCTGTTATGCTCATAATTCCTTAGTAGAGATTTTGCGGGATTAATGCATTTTAGCTCTGGCACGCGCAACCTTTACATAAAGTCTAACTGATTCAGCTTCTTCTCGCCTGCCACATTTCAATTTCCCTTGGAGTGTTTCGGAGGGATGTGTATACCACAGCAATGACGGGCACAGCCTTTTTATCCTGTTTACATGCTCCTGTTCAGCCATAAAAGTATAGTAATTGTAAAAGTATAGGAATTGTATTAAATAGTGCTGTATCCTTCTGTGTTTCATATTTCTTTATTCTGTAGTCTCGGGTACTTTCTCATTGATCTAATCCATACAAAATAGTATAGGGTGTATATACACAGGTCACATGCAGGGAAGTTGTGAACCTTAGGGCCCTCTCAACTTCTGTGGGTTTATTTTCTTTGCTGGGTTTTTAATTCTGGGCAAGCATGGTTGCAACAAAGCCTCCTCCATTCCTAGATGATATTAGGAAGCCTGCCATACACTGGAAAGAACAGGGGAAATTGTTCATTTCATATCTAATAGCAATAGGGGGTGAAAAGTCTTGTCCCCTCAGGAAACAACACATTTTATTGCACAATATTGGTATTCAAGGGAGGAACGTATATGAAAATTTGGCAGTTTGAGAGAATGATTATGCGGGGAGGAAGTGCAAGAAGATGTGTATGCGTCAACCCTTCACAAATTGTAGAAACATTTTGTGCAAAAGCAAACATAGTTTCAGAGAGACACAAGTTTTTCTAGCAGAGTGTAAGGGAATAATGAGTAGGTTTCTAGTTACATAGCGGTGTTAAGAGAAATGGCTAATTTATCTGAATTTGGATCCTTCAGTGACTCCCTCGTCAGGGACCAATTAGTCAAGTGTATGAACAATCCAAAGATGCAAGAAAAAAATGTATTTAAAAAATGCAGTGGAACTTGCAAAGAGTGCCGAACACACACTGCAGAATGTATAAGGGAGATGAAGCAGAGTTACATTTCGGACACAATACATGTGATAAAGAACCGTCCTAGCCCAGCGCCACAAATGGTGAGTTTGGTGAAAAAAAGAATAGTATGGACCAGCTCAGTAAAAAAAATGGAGAGGAAAGAAGAGATAGAATGAGGTGTTATTGCACTGGTAACTACAACTATTTAGCTAATACCCCAAGATGTCCAGCTTGCACTGTAGTGTGAAGAAAATGTAACAAGAGGGGGCATTTTCTAGATTGTGCCAGGATCTCAATATAGGTATGAAAAATGTGCATTCTGTTTGTGAAGTGGAGGAGGGTGAGAGCAGGTATGTATTCCAAGTTGTGAGCCAGGGTGCGGGGAGTGATATTGCTTTGGGTGGCATAAAGGTAAATATTTATGAAGATTCATGCTCACCATATACATTAATTGACTATAATAAGTTAAAAGAAATGTTTCAAGGAAAAGACTATGTAATCCAACGGGCTCACATTGAACCAGGGGGATTTAAAAGGGACCCTATTCCCTTAGTGGGGATGATAACCATGCAAATCTCCTTAAGATATCGCACTACTGTTCGAAAAATTTACTTAACACAAAAATGATCTAGCTTATTGGGCTGGGCTCACCAAAAAGATTTGGAATCAGACTTGATCCCAACAACTCTGAGCCTGTTTTTTTTTAAATAATTTTTATTGAATAACAAAACAGATACCAGGAACACAGAAAACATAAGGGATGAAGTAACATGGTAAAATATACAATAAATGGAAGCAATGAAACAGAATATATAAAAAATTAGATTATAAACGCCAACCTTATGCAACGGTTTAAAGGAAAATAAGATTATGGTGCCTTACAAACCAATAAGTATCAGGATACTCTTTAGAGTAATATTGAGAAAAAAGAGAGAGGTAAGGAAAGGGAAGAATGAAGACAAAGGAATAGCAAGAAAAGAGGAAAGAGAGGGAGAAAAATTAACAGGTAAGAACAAGTGTAAGTGAGAGTGTGTAGATAGAAAGGTAGCAAAAGATAACCAAAATAAGTCAGACTTAATTCTCTATTTGCTACAGATGAAGATGAAACAGTGGAAATTCTATGTTTGTCACAAAGAAGGTTCCACAATTTTACCATGCATATTTTACAAGTGTCTTCCCAACAAGTAAGAATAATTTTAAATACAAGAGCATTGAACAGATCAAACAATTTCGGCTTTAGCACTTTATCATGAGAATCAAACGACATGGATCCAAGAAAAACATTTTGAAATCATAAGGGAATATCGAGATAGAAAATCTTTGAACATTTGGCCCAGATGGATGACCACATTTTTTAGATATTGGGAGAATAGAAAATCAAATGAGATAGTGTACCATTGGTGGAAAGGCATGACCAGCAAAGGAGGGAAGAAGATGGGTTAATTTTGTACAAGAATACTGGTCTTCTAACAGCTCTATTGTACAGAAAAAATAAAGATTGAATGATATTAGCAGCCTTAGAGGTGGAAAAAAGTTTATGCCAATTTTTCCCACTTTTGAGGAGAAAGGTTGATGGACAGATCAAGTTCCCAAGCTAGTTGAATGGGGGATTTTGGTCTTTCAGAGATAGGAGTAGATAAACGTTTATATATAGATGAGGTTTTGGGATTAGAGTCAGGGGAGATGTTGTATAGAGGGGTTAAGGGAATAAATGGAGTGTCCTTAGTAGAAAAGTTTTTAGATGAAAGAAATTATTGAAGTGTCTGTGATAATTGACAGTATTGAGATAAGCAGGAAGAGGGTAGGTCATAAAGGTCTTGTAATTTATTAAAAGGCAAAAGAGAGTTATGGGATACAAGTTGGTGAACATATAAAATATTCTTTTCTTTCCAGTGTTTGAAGTAGAATGATTTATGGCGAAGCCTAATAAATTTATTGTACTAAATAGAGGAGGCAAGGAAGGACTGGTGAAAGTTGGATCAATCTATAAACAGTGAGTGTAACAAGTATTGGAAGTGTTTTAAAATAGGCTATTTAGATATGAAGGTTACAGTTGGACATAAGACAGATATCATAGAAAGAAAAATCATTTAATAGAGAACATTCAACATTTTATCCAACTAGGTATTGGAGCATCATGGTAGTGTCTATTTAGGTCATATACTTGTCTGACTAGGAAAGCAGTGTGATATAGCTTAACCCCTTCGATGCTGATGACGAGCTCAGCTCGTCATCACCCACGGGGGTCGTGTGCTGATGACGAGCTGAGCTCGTCATGGTGCCACTAAAATGGCATTTTCCAGCACTGGGGGGGGAAACGCCTAGCATCCAAGTGGTTAAAATTAGGAAATCGAACATCCCCTTCATTCTTTGGTTTGATTAATTTAGTTAAAGCAATGCGGGCGGGTTCATTCTTCCGGAGAAATTTAGTACCTACGTAATTAATTTGATTAAAATTATAATTGTGAATTTAAAGGGTAACATACATAGCAGAAATAGAATAAGTGGTGCAATCCTAATTTTAATGGTATCCAACCTGCCCCACAAGGACAGATGTGGGGTGGCCAGGAGGAGAGTCCATTTTTAATCTTAATTTTCAAAGCAGCATAATTATGGATAAGAGCTTGGGGAATGGTAGGGGAAAACCATACGCAGAGATATTTAATTTTTGATGGACACCATTTAAAGTTGGTGTCAGAAAACATGAATTGATCACAGAGAATTTAGAGGTAAATTTCGGTTTAAGAGACATTCTATTTGTATCAAGATACTTTAGAATATAAGTCAATCTCCTGTAAAAAAAAAAAGGGGTAAGGAGGTTAGGGGTTTTGAAAGGTAACTCAAGATTTTGTCTGCATAAGCAGACAAATAATTTTCATGGGAATTATGAAGAAAACCAGTTATCAAAGGATTATGGCGAATGCGCTCAATGAAGGATTCAAGACATAAAAGAAATAAAAGAGGGGATAGGGGAAAGCCTCTGTGTAAATCAGAATATAGTAATTTGATAAATGAAATAAGCGTGGGGCCAAAACTAACCCATTGAAGAGTTTTGAACAGGAATTGCAAATTTATGCGATCAAAAGCTTTTCAGGGACAAGAAATAATGAGGCTAGAGGATCAGAATAATTACTTCCCAGGATGAGAATATTAGATAGCATTCTAGCAGTGTCTGAAGAGAGACTACCCTTAATAAAACCAGATTGGTCAGGGTTAAAAAGTAGGGGAATAACCCCTTCCAATCTAGAGGCAAGAATTTTTGAAACATTTTGCAGTCATAATTGATTAAGGAGTTTGGGCGATAATTTTGGCAAAGGGAGAGGTCTTTATCAGGTTTAGGGAGAATTACAATAAGGGCATCAAGAAAGGAACCTTCAGGTTTAGAGTGCGGTATATAGGAGGTAATGAGTTGAATAGAGAAGCCATCAGGACCAGGGGCCTTAGCTCTTTTTAAGGATTTAATTGCATCTCCTGAAAAGTGATATATTTTTTAACCCTAGGTGTAGTTTGTGAAGTAGCTCTATGCGTAGCTACGCGAAGTGCACTTTGCACTACGGGAGCTACGCGTAGCTACGTGAACTGCGTAGTGCACAGTGCAAAATGTTGTTCGCACTGATTGCTTGTCCGCACTGTGCAATCAGTGCAAACTGCATCTTGCACAGTGCAAGCGGTCATTTTCTACCGCTCGTGTAGATTTCTACTCTAGCTGCAGCTTTTTCAACGCGGACTGGTAGTTTCTCATCACGAACAGTCGCGAGCATACACGACTACTTGCAATGAGAAACCCGACCTCCCTGCGTTGAGAAGTTTGCCAGGAGGTTTATTTTCCACGCTCGCGATTGGAAACTTGATGTTCTGATGGCAAACGAGGAAAAAGTCTCGTTGGGATGTCATTTTGCTTGCTCGCTGTCGCCAACTTGACGTTGAGGACCGCGAGCAAGCAAAGAATGAACGCTGCACTATGCTACGTGTGTTTGCACTGTGCTACGTGCAATTCGCGTAGTGCAAAGTAGTGCAAAGCTAGCAAACTATGCGAGCGTAGTGTAGTGCTTTGCCCAGGCTTAATCTTTTTCCAAGAGAGCATATCATCCAAAACGAAGTCTGGGGAGGCCATCAGAAAATAACTATGTGTCATTTATGGTAGGAGGGGTGTAGTTCATATATAATGAATGATAATAGGTCTGGGATGCTTTAACAATATCTGAATCAGAGTGCAATAGAGTGTTAGTATGGGTATGTGGAAAAGGGCCAATGGCTTTCTTTTCTAATTTGGCTTTTAAATAATTAGCCAACCTTTTACCCGCTTTTTTTGACCCCCATGATATTTGGATTTTATCTTAAGTAGGATATTACAAGCATCGGTTGTAGCCAATTAATTTTAGGTCAGATTTAGCCTTAATTAGATCCCGGAAGTGAGTAGGGGATTTGGGAGTATAATAAAAGTGTTCAAGGATCTTAATATGATTGAGGGAGGAAATGTATTGGGAGTTTAATGACTTTTTCTTTCTAGCAGTATAGGCGATGGTGAAAGCTCTAAACAAGGCTTTAAAGGCATCCTAGTTGTTATGAATAAAAGTATCACTTGACTTGTTAAATTAAAAAAAAATTGTATAAAGGATGTAGCATTTAGAATAAAAGTTTGATCAGATGATAAATAATTGTTAAATCTCCATCTAGCCTGTTTGAGAATGGCAAGGGACAGATCAAGGGAAACTAAGACCGGGGCATGATCTGAGATAAAAATAGAACCAATCTCAGATGATTGGAGCATGGGTACTCCAGGCACCATAGAGTGGACGAGAAGCAACAGCAGATAGAAATGCTTTATGGGATTTATCAGGTTTAAATTTGCAATCTGATTATCTGTCAGAAAACGGGTCAAGCCTTTTTATTAAAATCTTCAGCAAAACTAATATTGGGGTTAGTAATTGATCTTAATTTTAGATTAATATTATGCCAAAAATCCGGGTAAGGATTAACCGGTCCATAAATATTAAAGAAGGTGACAAGTTTATTAAGGACCATGGCATGCAGAATTACCCATCATCAACTCACATTATTTCCAATTTTCACAGTTTGTAGTTTTAAAGATTTATGACAAAGGATGGCGACACCAACTTTACGATTTATATCTGGGGAGAAAACAACTTGACCCACCCATTGATGCTTGAGTTTAAGAGATTCAACATCATTACAGTGTGTTTCCTGCAAAAAAGCAATCTGACAATCAACAGTTTTGATAAATGAGAAAGTACTTTTTGACGCGGGATGACCCAGACCACGAAAGTTCCATGCTACAACATTAAACATAGTAATGTTTGAGGAACAGCGGAATAGGCACATTGATGATGAACTGAAAGATACAACAGAGAAGATGAAAGACAATGGTCATAGAAATCAGGAAATATACTTGAAATAATAGGAACATAAGGAAACAAATAAAATGAACATTTATAGAGATAATAAAAGAGGGAAAGGGTGACAGGTGAAGGAGGGGGAAAAGAGATAGAAAAACAGAAAAGGGAAAAATGGGAAGAAAGTGAAAGAAATAAAGAAATTCAGGGACAGAACAAGGAAAAAAAGCCAGATCTGAAATATAAAGAGAAGGAAATAATTATTATTATTATTATTGTGAAATTTATAACGCGCTCAGTTACCCAGGGGCGTCCCGGTGCTGGACACAGCGAAGGAAAAAGAATCAAACTCAGCCACTACACCGGAAACAGATGGGTCTTGAGGAGTTTCCTAAAGTGCAGGATGTTAGGCTCTGAGCGTATCTTAAGGGGCAGGGAGTTCCACAGTGCCGCCACTTGCACCGAGAAACGCCGGCCACCCGAACGAGCTCTTTTAACTCTGGCTGACTGAAGCAGGTGTTTTTGGTCAGAGCGAAGAGCCCGTGTGGACTTATATGGACGTGCCATATTAATCAAAATGGAGGGGCCCCTCCCATGCAGGATTTTGTGTGCAGTGCATAAGAATTTGAATTTCACCCGCTCCTTAACAGGGAGCCAGTGAAGAGTTTTCAGGGCCGGAGCAGCTGATTGTCTCCTAGGGACCATCATCAGCAGTCTAGCGGCTGCATTCTGAACCTGTTGGAGGGTCTTAAAAGTCGACTCCGGGGCACCGAGGAACAACGCGTTCCCATAATCGAGTCTAGACAAAACAAGACCACGGATCAGAAGTTTCCTTGATGAATCAGGGAGCAACGGTAACACCTTGCGAGCTGACCGCAGCAGGCCAAAACAAATCCCCGCTGTCTTCCTGGCGTGTGTCCTGAAGGACAGATCTTCTTCCAACCATACTCCTAAGCTCTTGATCTCCTTCTTAGGAGATCGTGGAACGCCCAAGGACCGGGGCCAACAACTAGCTATGAGTGAAGGCCTGGATTTGCCAAGCAACATCAGCTCAGTTTTTTCTCCATTGAGTGGGACATCCACCGATGTACATTGGCAAGACAGTTGTGGAGAACCTCAGGTCGTTCCGCCAGCTGGGTCAGACCTACTACCAGCTGAGTATCATCAGCGTAGCTGATGATCTTCACACCTGAATGGGAGACCACTCTTTCAAGTGGAGTCATATAAACATTAAATAAAGTAGGGCTCAAAGATGAGCCCTGGGGGACTCCACATTGAAGAGGGAACGAGGTCGACTGCTCTGCCCCTTCCCAGACTTGATAAAAGCGGTCTGAGAGGAAAGATTCAAGCCACTTCAGGGCCATTCCCGTAATGCTCACCTCTGACAGACGTTGGAGGAGCACCTGATGACTAACGGTGGCGAAGGCAGCACTCAAGTCCAGGAGGATCACTGCCACTGACCCCCCTGAATCAAGAATGCTCCTTGCTTCCTCCACCACTGCCAATAAGGCCGTGTCCGTCCCCTGACCAGGGCGAAAGCCAGTCTGGGAGTCTCCCAACAAACAATGGAATTCAAGATGGTGTGAGAGCTGGCGATTAACCAATTTTTCTGCAATTTTAGAAAACCCGGGCAAAAGTGAAATGGGCCCAAAATTGGCCAAATTGGAAGGGTCCAAGCCCGTTTTTTTCAGCAGTGCTTTAACAACTGCTTTTTTCCAACTCTGGGGCACCGTACCCTGAGAGAGGCAAAGATTGATAAGGTCCGTAAGCGGGGTGGAAAGAATGTTGGCCACTTGTTTGAGCCATTTCATAGGCACCGGGTCACTAGGCGACCCACTCTTCATTACTTTCAGGACTTTTACAACCTCTTCCTCCGTAAAAGGGCCAAAGGAGGACAGCTCAAAAGGCCATGTTACTGGGCCAAAACCCACCTCCAAATTCTGTGACGTCACCGGCAAAGAGGACAAGATCTTCTCTATTTTAGAGTGAAAGAAGTCTGCCAACTCCTCACATTTTTCCTGAGGGTTACCATGCACGACTGGAGGGACCGGAGCCTTCAGAAGATCCTTAAAGATTTTAAAGGATTCCCCTGAGGAGTTACTCGCCCTATCAATCCTGTCACTGTAGTAGCTAATTTTAGCGTCCTTCAAAGCGACTTTGTATTTCCTCATGGCTACCTTATAGTCTTGCCGGCTCTCTTCATTTCACTCTCTCCTCCATGCCCGTTCCAATCTTTTACAGATTGTTCTCAGACACCTAAGTTCAGGAGTATACCAGGGAGCGGAACCAGTTCTTCTTTCCCTGGTGGGCCTTTTCTTTTTCGGTATTATTAGATCAAGGGAACTAGTCAGCCAATTTTCCATGTGCTGGTCAGCTGTAATTGGGTCAGAGACAGGGGGGGACAGGTTCTCGCCAACTCAACTGCCCAGCTGTCCACTGGCAGCCTAGACCATAGCCGCTCAACTGTATACCGTCTGGGTACAGGATCTCTCCCCTTCTCCAACTGCCACCTAAGGGGGACTAGGCAATGGTCTGTCCAAGGAAGCGCCAGAGGCGGCAGGGCCTGTAGGTTCTCTGAATTAGAGAAAGCCACATCCAACTGGTGACCCTTGTTGTGGGTAGCTCCGATGTTAATGAGCTGCAGATCAAGTGCTCCCAACATGCCTCGTAGGTCTCTCGCCACTGCATCGCTCGGATCTCCAAAATGCAGGTTGAGGTCCCCAAGGACTATAAAGTTGGAAGACGCGGCGGCTAATTGTATAACCGACTCAAGAAAAGAATCAGTGAAATTCCCTATCACTGCAGGAGGCCGATAGACGAGAAGGCCCGCAATAGAAATGGTGGGAGAGATAAGTAGCGAGAATTGACAGCCTTCACAGTTATCAATATCGCTATCTAAGGCTTTACACGTAAATTTATCTCTGTACAAAATGGCCACTCCTCCCCTCTCCCGACCGGCCTATCTAAATGAAACATAAGACATCCAGGAGGAAGGGCTTGGACAATATCAGGTCCTGAGCATGGGGTCAGCCAAGTTTCAGTAAGAAGCAAGGCATCTAAGCTGTGGTCCAGAATCAACGAATTAATTTCCGTGGCATGACAGGGCAATGACATGGAATTAAGCAGAGCCATAGAAATTTGAATGCGATCTTTTGACGAACTACCGGAGCAACATAAGGAGCAGTTCTTAAAGGGGACACCTTCTGCCCATTGGTAGCCGCAACTAGGGTCTCTAGGAATGCGTAGCGAAAGTAAAGTGTTACTGGAGTACCTGCGAGTAGGATCCGTGAGTCCGGTCGAGCTGGGCAGAGTAATGCGCTCTATGCCCGTCAGGGCCCGGACGGGCACAGACGGGCTTAACTCTGGCGAGACTCCGGCGACGTTCCGGCGATGACGCTGCGTGATGACGCTGCGCGTCAGTATGGCTGGCTTTATGTTCGCCCAGCGTCAATAAACTAGAGCGCTGACCGCGCCGCCGGCAGTGTACCCCCTCCCAAAATGGCCACCACAAACGAGACAGTGGGCAAGGGAACCGCGATAACGCGGTGTTCTCACAATTAGAGTGGGGGTAAACGTGACAGCAGTGCAAGTCTGCGGATGGCCTCAGGTAAAAGCAGGGGAAACAGGTAAACTAAGAACCAAAACAAAATAGGCAAAAACGGGACGATTAAAAAATAATTAAACAGAGCAGAGTTGCAGTAATATGCTGTGAGCACAAAGTCCTTCCTAGAGCGCTATGAATCAAGATGTTAAAGAACTGGGCATGTCAGCACTCGAGAACAAGAACAACAATTGGAGAAGATGTAGCTGAAGGAGATAAGGAAGTAGAAGATTTAGAGAATTATAAATATGATTAGGCTGCATAGGACATAGTGAAGGTATAAAGAACAAAGACCACAGCATAAAAAGTGTTAAATGAATTAAGAGCATTGAGCATTGGTATCCATAGGCATTCTGGTACCTGAATGCAGAAACTGTTTTAATTAAGATGGATCCTCAAATGAAAGACAGACACCTTCATGAGTAATCTTGGGACAGGGATGTAGGATGCCATAACGAATGTTCATAGATCTTAATTGAGGACGAAGAGCCAGGAATTCTTTACGTCTGGCATTGGTAGTGTTGGAAAATCCTTTGATATGAAGATGTTAAGACCAGACCAGACAAGACAGCATTTTTCGGTGGCAATTTTTAATATGCGCATGAGGTCAGTGAATTCTAGAAAAAGCATAATAATACCATGTGGTTTGTTGGAGTGAGGTTGAGGATGACCAAGACAATATGCCCGCTGGATATTGAGGGGAGTTGAAGATTGAATGTTGAGAAGATCAGACAAAAATGTCTTCAAAAAAGAAAGACCCTCAAAATATTCAGGTAGTCAATACAGTCGAAGGTTGTTCCTTCTGTCACAATTTTCTAAATCCTCAGTGTGAAGTTTAGGCTTATAGATTTCTTGTTCCAATAAGGGTATTTTAGTAGCCACGTCTTGAAGATTACTTATATTTTGTCCCATTTCGGAAATTTAACCTTCCATGCTTATCCATCGGTCCTCATTCAGTCCTCAATCAGTTGTAGTTTTTCATTAGTGGTATTCATGAACAATTTTAGTGCACGCAGTTCATCTAAAATTGAATCCAAGACCGGATTAGAATAAGACTGGACCAGAGATGCAGGATCATTTTTTACTCTTTTTGGTTTAGTGCCAGATGGAGATGTCTTCGTGAGGAAGACTGAGCCACTAGCCATTTTGACAAAATGTACTTGCTGGTGAGGACGTTTTTTAGAAGTAGAGATCCTTCCCATAAAAACAGGTGCTCAATGATCTGTATCTCAGCAGGGATATGGAGATTAAATATTCCAAAAGTTGATGAATGACACAGCCAAATCCTAGATGACGGGACTATGACATGTAGTAAATTGTAAAGTAGAAACTAATGGAGGAGCTCACAAGCTTCTACACAAACAGGAGATAAGATGTGAAGTGACTACAAAGGAAATACCATACAACGTATGAATACATATTTACATCCTCTCAAGCTCGGATCATTTATGAGAAACCTAGGGTTAGACTTGCACAATATAAAGCAGAAGAGTAGAAATGAAGACAATGTACAAATTTGATGACTCCATCCATGTGGAATTAGTACAACTCAAGCAACATGCTAATCAAAGGAAAGTTAGGGATGATGACAATCCCTATTCCTTCGCACCAATCATTTCTAACATCCAAGAGGAAGCTTACTGGAGTCTGCCAACACAGACATGTGTCGTCATACAGCAGGAGGTGCATTCATTATGAGAGATGCAGGACAAGGTTATTAAGTGGCCGAAAAACTCACTTGTAAGCTCAGTGGGATGATAAAGTAAAACCATCAGCAGCAATCCTGTCAAACGTTGAAGACACACTCCCATAAAAACATCGTCTGATAGATGTTTATGTTGCCGGTTACAGCGAGCCTCAAGTACTGAATCAATCAAGCTTGCAGGGGATTGTCACAGACAGACTGCTCATCAAGACATTTAGGCTCATTAAGAAAATGGGCAGGACACAAATAAAAAAAAACAAGAAGTAGGCATCAGAAGGAAGCATCAAATGCATCCAGAGACATAGATAATTGACTCTGTAGGCAGTGAGAGGTGTGTGAACATTCACAGGAAAGGTAATGGACACAGCTGGAGTGTGGTGCATGCACAATATACGCGCAGCCTGAGGCTGTCATGTGATAACTCTCCTGTCTCTTGTGAGTTATCACTCCTTTTGTATAAACATGTCTCTGAAAAGCCACAGATGGGAAGCCATTCTGCCCTCGGGTAACTTGCGGGTAACTTGCGTCCTTTTTTCCAAAATGACGTGGGTGCCGCACAAACAAAATGGAGGCCACTCATGTCAGGAAGATGCAGTTGCGGTAAAGACGGCTCTATTGTGAGAATTAGATTCACCCGCTACTGCAAACATGAGCCACCATAGATCAGGAGGATTATACAGCATTGAAGGTGCCGGAAGCGGTCATTGGACAGCCAGATTCATCTTCATGAGCCCTGTGAGGAAACAGAGCTCAACTAAACACTGCCATCTTGTTGAGCGTGTAAGTCACGCCTCTCAACTCTGAACCTGTTTTGACGATTGGGGAGAGAAGTAGCCGTGTTGAGTTGTGTAAAGGATTCCCTGAATTTTTTCTCAGTTAGGCTTCTTAAAGAATTTTCCAGAACAGGATTAAGATGAAGACCAACGCAGTTCCAGTGGTGTAGTTAGTTAGGCCTAT
Organism: Lissotriton vulgaris; assembly: GCF_964263255.1. NCBI lineage: Eukaryota > Metazoa > Chordata > Amphibia > Caudata > Salamandridae > Lissotriton > Lissotriton vulgaris. The sequence continues at coordinate 1,034,525,084 of NC_141697.1, forward strand.
GCCACATTTAATGCAGGATCCTCTTAGACAAGAGTTAAATAGATTTAAGTCCCAAGGCATAATTGAACCCATAGATAGCTTGTTGTGGCTTGCTCCGATTGCACATCAAAAGTAATGCCGACGAGGAATATACACTTGGAAGTCTTTATTAAGCATGAAGAATAACAACTTCAAATGCCACTTGTAAACTTAAACATCGGCAGGATATTTCACATTGAACATGGCAACAATATCATACTTGCTCCACCAAACCCCTGTGGTAACATTGTCGAATAAGACTCTTCAGTTAATGCTTTGTCACGCAATGTTTTTTCGTCAGGGTATACAGTGTTGTGTTTAGTCTCAAACTAACAATTCGTATGAATACCTACAAGGGAAAGGTCAGGTGAGCAGAAATGGAAACCATTTGATGCATAATTGAAAAGAGGCCTAGTGAGGGCTAGTTAAACTATTAAAGGAAGGGTGCACATTCAATATGTGTGTAATTGTTAAAACACAAATAAATATATCTTTTGTCAGTACATTACATTCCTATTGCATGTGGCGTGCGTTAAATCTTCAATAAACATGTGTAAGTATAGCTAAGAACAACATTTTATATGAGATATAAGTGTAACATAGGTGCACACATTACATACATCCACTATCATTTCTAGAGTAATCACATTCTGTATATGGGAGGATGGTTTCCATTCAATCACCTAAACAGTAAATCTTGTTTAATGATTTAAGGCACACAGTTATGTATGAATTCTCTAATTCTATAGTGAATGCACTTCAACAATGATGTCAAGTAGAACATTTTGTATTAATGTTGTTAGGCTACACAGGAAAAGTGCTAGGTGCACCTTTAGGTTATGTATTTGTGATGTATAAAGTTAGGGGGGTCAAAATGTACACGGTACCACCTATATATATAGAAAAAATTTCATGTATTATGTATCCTATCCTGTTACTTTCTAGGGAAAAGGAATGTATGGGTTTCTTCAAAGGATAGAGCCCATAAAAAAATTCAGTAAGAAATGCTGGCCTTAAAACACAAAAATCGTTAGCAGACCACATTTCTTGTAGTGCCGCATTACACATTCTGCATATTTAGCTGTTATTTTGTTTGCCCCTGGGTGGCACAGGGAATTAGTTGTGCTCCAAATCTGGAACTCCTTGAGCAACTGTGTGGGCATTTGGTTATTCAAGAGAAGAAAGCCAATTTCAGTCTTCATTTAGACTGTTTTGTGCGGCCAGTCCTTTGGCTGTGTAGCTCTTCGACCTCTCTCAAGAACGCTGGGTTTCGTTTTCCTGGTCTTTAATTCAAATTTCCAGAATCCAGACTTTCGTGTAAAGAAAAACAGTCACAAGTAGAAAGGGAATAAAAGCGCTGAATGAACGCATGCTTGAGCAAACGTTTTGGAGAGTAGCATAGAAAACCGGAATCTGAAATAAGCAGGTCTTGTTCAGTATGGAAATTAATTCCATTGTGAGGCGCTTTATACATTTTCGTTGTGCATTTAGGAATTTGCACTGGGGTAGTCCCATTGTTCGATATGATATGCTACATGAACAGAAAACTCAATACAGCAGAAGGAAAAAATAATGTAGATTTTGCAATTGTAAATTAGCAGTAGAATGATGGCGAAAAGGTGAAACACAATATCGAGAAAGGCATACCATTATGTTTTTTGTTTTTTTAAAACAGAAAAATAAACGTTTCGTGGAAAAGTAGTGCCTGGATGTTTGTAAACAGATATGGATTAAAAAATTACTGTGGCGTGCCACAGCTTTGTACATTTAGGTCAAGTGTTATGCTGTAAAAGTGTTTCTAACAGATTAATTGCGTTAGTCCGGCATTAAGATCACTCAACAAACTATTTATTATATTCATATCATATTTGAAGGAAGTAAAAGAACAGGTCCTGCTACCTCCTTTCTAAATGTCATGAACAGAAACGTGGCTGCGAAAATCAAGAGGGAGAGAGAGGACCAGATAGCTAGTCCAGATCCCCGGTTATATGTAAGTTTATCAAAAGGAGACTAGCTCAAGAGCAGGGGTTAATCTGACATTATTATTATTGTTTTCCTAGCGACTCAGTATGGTTTTGCCGATTGGCAGTGGCACCTGTTGGGTGTCTTTGGAAAGCCGTCACCCACCAACCTAGTTGGTGGCATGCTTCATCATCGGGCCCACCCAGTGACACCTAGCGTGTCCCGGGTGTGCTTCGACGCCTGATTACAGCGGAGCAGGTATGTCACTGTGTGTGCGGTGTGGGGTGTTCAGGTATGTGAAGTTAAAACGGCTTGGCGGATGGTCCCTGAGGTGAGGATACTTTATTAAAAGGGCCTCCGTCAGCGGTTAAAAATAAGGCTATGGGACGTTAGAGGCGGGTTACGACCTCCTACGTCCTTAGAGTGTCAACATGTTTCAGCCAGTGCCTTATTACTAATCTGGCTTTCATCAGGACTGTAAAATATGTGTGAGTTAAAATAGGGTTGTGTAGTGTAGTCTATGTGTCTACACGCCCTAAAGTGTATCTAACTGTGAGAGGGGGGATTCCCTTCTCAAGATCACCTGTACATTTAACATTGAGGACAGGTACAAGACAAACATGGGGGAGAAAGAGTCACTAGACAGTATTGATCAAAAATGTGACAGCCGACTTAATAGCGAATAGGTGCAGGCTATGAGCGGCTCAAGTGTAATGATACTGGTGGAATCATTATGGTGGAATCGCACTAGAACTTCGAGGGTGTAGTGATTTAAACAGCGGTAAAAATACTGCAGTGAATGGTGAAGAATTTTGGCGCAAGGACATTGTCTTACGCTTTCAAGGCTTGTTTTTTGCTCCAAGGTTATTGAAGTGGCAAGGTGTGGCCCTAGTTGGGAGAGAGAGGTAGGACCACTAGGGTTAGGAGACCTGTGGGAGAAAATTTGGGAAGCGCTTACCTATTGTAGAGATGTACAGCATACTCACAGGATTTCTGGCCAGCAGCAGCGTGGGACCTGTTGTGCCTCCTTCGCAGAACCGGTAATGAATGGCTGTAGTTGCCGGTTTTTATACTGTCATTGATTGCATAATTGACGGCACCTGGGGGAAAGCAATGGTAGAGAGACTCGCGAAGCGGGTCTAAATTGCGCTCAGGTGTGGGCAGAGGCTGATCTAGAGAGCCTGCGTGGGCGTGTGATGCTGCCGGGTGCTGGAGCGGTCAGAATCGCGCATGCGCGACCGGGAAGTGGTCCGCGCATGCGCCGGAGTCAGTGTTGCAGCGAAGAGCGCATGCGCGGCCGAGATGTGGTCCGCGCATGCGCCGTAGCGAGTGTTTTGTAGCGCGATACGGCTGGTGGTACAGCCTGCGCTAGTACTAATTCGCCTGGTGCCCTGGCTACTATAATATGACGGGGCAGTTTGCAAAACTAAATAGAACTAAATGAATAGCGCTTGAGACACATGGTTGTACTCAAGTGCTAGTGTGGGTGAGGTGGCACTAAATATGTTACATAAGGCCCTGATAGGTAACCAGGGGGTTTACATGGCAGGATGGATGGCTCTTGGGACCCCAGATAGTTCTCAAGGGTTGGATGAATCTGCACAGTATGGCCTAACTGGAAGATGGTAAAGACCAGGAGGCATGGTTTATAAAGGGAGGCACTATTGGTCAGACTGGGTACTCAATAGAGATCTGCTGGGTGGCTCGCCAGGTAATGTGATAAACATCATAGGGTCAGGGAGTTCCAGGGGATAGCGTCATTCAGCCCATCCGTGGCTGTAGACAGACAGTATATCCATCTTTGTTCTTTGTTTAAAAGTTTTTTGTCGTTGTTAATCAGGCTGACTGGTATTTGCTCAATGACTGTCCACGTGAAGTCGTTGGGGGTGTGGCCGTTGGTGATGAAGTGGTTTGTCAATTTGCTTATGTTTTTCTTGCATCTCATTGTGCTGCGGTGCTCCGTGATCCTGGTCCTCACTTTGCGGGTGGTCATGCCCACATATCTGAGTCCACATCTGCAGGTTAGTAAGTAAATCACATTCTGTGAGTTGCAGTTTGTGTGGCTTCTCTGGGACCATACTTTATTGGGTTCCAGGTTGAGAGTTTTGGTGTGGGATGTCAGGTGACAGACACTGCAGTCGTTGCATGGGTAGTGTCCGGTTACTTTGGGCATTCCCCACGCATTAAGGATGGTGTTGTCAGGTTTGGGTGGTGGTCTGGGTCTGGTACTGACTAGTTGGTCTCGGAGATTGTGGCACCTTTTGTAGGCGAACCTGGGGGGTTCCCATTTCCTTTGCCCTGAATTGATGATTCTCCAGTGCTTTTTTATGATTTTAGCCACTTCGTTGGAGGCAGTGTTGAAAGTGGTCACACATGTTGTTGGTTGTGTGTCGCTTTCTCTGGTGACGTCTTCAAGTAGAGCGTCGCGGTTCTGGTTCCTTGCCCTCTTCTGGGTTTTCTTGATGATCGCCTTAGGGTAACCGCGGTGTTCTAGTTTTTGGGCTAGATCCGCTGATTGTTTTTTGTAGTCGTTTACATCCGAGCAGTTCCTTCTAATGCGGAGAAACTGGCCAAAGGGTAAATTTTCTTTTAGAGGCCGGGGATGGAAGCTGTTGAAATGCAGCAGTGAGTTTCTAGCCGTCGGTTTGTAGTAGGTTGTTGTTGTCAAATTTCCGCCTTTTGCTGTTATTTGTAAATCCAAGAAGGAGAGTTGCCGGTTGCTGGCTGTGCAGGTGAACTTAAGGTATGGGTCTCTGTTGTTGAGCCATTGCAGGAAGTTGTCTAGTTCAGTTTGTGGGCCGTCCCAGATGATTAATATGTCATCGATATATCGATGCCATTTTTGTATGTTGTTCCTGAACGGGTTGGCTTCCGTATTGACGTGTGTGCTCTCAAAGTGGTGGACGTAAAGTCCAGCTACACTCGGCGCGAAAACACTGCCCATTGAGGTTCCGTTGGTTTGTAAATAAAAGGTGCCCTCATATTCGAAGTAGTTTTCTTTGAGGGCAAGGGCTGCACAATGCATAACGAAGCTCCTGGGTGTTTGGTATGGCCAGGGAGATTGCACTGGGGTAGTCCCATTGTTCGATATGATATGCTACATGAACAGAAAACTCAATACAGCAGAAGGAAAAAATAATGTAGATTTTGCAATTGTAAATTAGCAGTAGAATGATGGCGAAAACGTGAAACACAATATCGAGAAAGGCATACCATTATGTTTTTTGTTTTTTTAAAACAGAAAAATAAACGTTTCGTGGAAAAGTAGTGCCTGGATGTTTGTAAACAGATATGGATTAAAAAATTACTGTGGCGTGCCACAGCTTTGTACATTTAGGTCAAGTGTTATGCTGTAAAAGTGTTTCTAATAGATTAATTGCGTTAGTCCTGCATTAAGATCACTCAACAAACTATTTATTATATTCATATCATATTTGAAGGAAGTAAAAGAACAGGTCCTGCTACCTCCTTTCTAAATGTCATGAACAGAAACGTTACAGCTGACAGCAGAAAGCACAGCCTGCCTTAAGAAAACAGATCACACTGATGCCAAATACTACACACTCCTTTCCCAATATGAACAGTCAAAGAGACCTCAAGCACTGCAACAGGTGGAATCCATGAAGTGAGACACAGTTGTAAGCCACAAGCGTGCATGTAGGACAGAGGAGGGGGTGTGGCTAGCCATCTAAGATGGCGGTAGTGCCTTAGCGAAGCTCCGGGCCCTTCCCGGGGGGAAGTACGTATTGCTCGCTGGGGATCCGGCTGAGGATCAACAGGAGGTGTGGAAGGTGACGAGCAGTGGTCCCCGCAGCAGCAACGAAATTCTGCCTGACCCCGGGTAACCCAGACACGGCCGGAGCGGATCGGGGCCTGCCCGGCGCAGAGTGACATCGGAGGCCAGGGCCTGGCGTGGGACGTCAGTCCGCCTGTGGGGCTTGGGGCTGTGCGGTCTGCTGAAACTTGAGGAGGCCACCCCCTTCCCCCGTGCCCTTCGCTTCGCGCCTGCCTCCCGGACTGCTTAGATGCTACACAAGGCTTCCTGCTGGGGCACCCGGTTTGGTGCTGCCCGGCTGTGGAAGTATCTGCTGGCCTGCGGCCGTGGGCAGAGGAGGGGAACAAATGACCTGAGCTGAGGGCCGCCGCGGGTACTGAGCGATTGCAGCCCTCCTTTGGGGCCGGCAGGGGGTGGCCTCTCTTTGCATTCTTCCTCCCCTTCCCCACCCTGCTGCTCCTCTGCTGCCCTGGGAGAGTGCTGAGGAGCGGCCACCATGGAGATGGGAGACCGATGAGGAGGTGAGAGGTGCACTCGTGGTGGGCCTGTACGATCGCCGTGCTTTGCATGCGGCCTACATTGCTGACTCTGCCGAAAGACGCCTTCCCTGGCTGCACTGACGGGCGGGGGCGGGCTGGACCGAGACTGTGTGGTGCTGGAGAGAGGGGGGCTGTGGCAGCCTGCCAGAGAGCAGGGTGGTGGCCCGTTGGACCCCTACGTGTGACCCTGCGAACATTGAACCCCTATGGGATCGACATACGGGAGAGTGCGACTACTGTTCCCTGTCTAGAAACAGATCATAAGGGGGTCTGCACTGCATGTTGACTGGGCGATGGTTTGCCGCCACTAGACCCTTCGGACGGCTTGACTGAGAGCAGCATGACTCGGCACTGCCTGCCCAGTGACCGTCCTGCCTTCTTTCCTCCCCCATCTCAGAACATCATTGGGGGCCGCTGTGAGGTTTGTAGATGTGAGCTGAGGCTTCGTCACGTATACGGCCGATCCCTGCTTGTGCCATTCCTGGGTCTGCCTAATGGGTGCCTGGAGACGACAGTGGAGTTCGCTGTGGCCTGGAGACTCGCATGTGAGAGGGTGTCGCTAGGACATGGGCAGAAACCGGGCGAAAACGGTGGAGAAGCAGCAAAGCTTAGATAACCCCTCTGCCATGTTGGGTAATGCAAGGGGATCCCCCTCGCCTGGCATGGGTCAGCCTCCCCACGTGGAGGGAACGCTGGACAAATTAGACCTTCTCCTTAAAGAGATTCAGGACTCTCGACAGGCTATGGAGGCACAGATGGGCGCGCTCACCTCCGGCCTAACGCTGCTGAGGGCAGACCATACCAAATTGGCGGACAGAGTGACGGAACATGGCCGCTCTATTGCGGACCTCACTCCTCAAGTGGCGGAACACTCTTCCTCATTGCAACGACTACACCAACAGGTGACCACGCTCATGGACCGGGTGGAGGATGCGGAGAGCAGGAACCAACGCAATAATTTACGCGTCATTGGCCTGCCGGAATGCTGTGAGGTGAGCAAAGCGGCCGAATTCATGGAAACATGGTTCCAGGAACACGTAGCCTCCGAGGAGCTCTCTCCGTATTTCTGCGTGGAAAGGGCCCATAGGATTCCAACGGGCCAACCAAAACCAGGAGCGCCACCCCACCCCACCCCTTGATTGTGAAAATCCTCAACTATAGGTACTGTGATGTTTTGCTACAGAGAGCTAGAGAGAGGGCCCTAATTCAATATGAGAACCACCGTATCTCCTTATACCCGGACTGTACAGTACTGGTGCAGAGACAGAGGTCGTCCTACCAGGCAGTGAAGAAAAAGCTACAGGCGGCGCAACTTAAATATGCCCTCTTGTATCCTGCCCATCTGAAGGACATCCACGACAGGAAGTCCCACTTTTTTGAGAACCCTGCGGATGTCGAGGAAAGGCTGGAAGTGATGAGAATCGGCCCTAGCCAAGTCAGTCCAAAAGATGGCTCTTTGCAGGAATCGGGATCACTACCGCAGAAAACCCCTCGACGAACCCAGAACCCTGGCCGGGGCAGGGGAGGGGCTGGCCCATCAAGAGAGCAGCAGAGACAAGATCAGGAGGAGGCGCTGGTGGCTGCTGGCTCCTTCCGCGAAGACCCGCAAAAAATCAATACTGACTCGGAAGACAGTACACTCCATTCCGACTCCGACCATAGTGTGATCCTGTTCCCCACCATCACACCGAGAGCGGCTGATGATTTGATTGATAGTTGAGGAGGGCGGTGGGGCCGAGAACACAGGACATTGGGCCAGATGCAGGTCGCCAAATACCGGTCGGTAACGGCCGGTTTCGCCCGTTACCGACCGGTATTTGGAGATTGAGTTGTAGGAGGCCTAATATTTACCGATTCGGTCATTTTACCGATTCAGTAAAATACCGAATTGGTAAATCTACTGAATCGGTAAATCTAGATGTAGGTGGCAATGAAAACAGTGCCACAGGCCCTTAGGAATTCGTTATTTACCATGAAATACTATTTAATGGTAAATAACGAATTCCTGGGTACATGCACATCTATGCATGTACACCTGTGCCATGTGCCACAAATACATACCCTAAGGGCATGTATGTGTGTCACATGGCACACAAGCCAGGATCAGGGGTGCAACAGGGTGTCAAAGTGACACCCTGTCCCCCTTGACAATTCGGTAATTTTACTGAATCGGTATTTACCGATTTGGTAATTACCGAATCATACCGATTCGGTAAAAATTCCTGAATTATTACCTACATCAGTATAATTCGGTATTCTAGAGTCGGTAAATGAGATTTACCTACATCGGGCCCATAGACCCTGAAGCTATGCCATTGTGCTAGGTGAAACTCCAGCACTGGTAGGATGAGTGTATCCTTTCATTGGTATAGATTAATGTGTTCACTGGCAAATTGCTATGCATTGTTGTTATTGTGTGCAACGCTGTTTGCGCACTTTCCTCTTCTACACGCAGTGTGAGGAGACGCTAAGATTGAGTGCTGCTGGCTGAGGGAATTTGCAACTTCTACTGATGTAGTTGATTATACTACTGGCGTCACTCCTGCCATCGCACAGTCTGGTCCCCTCCCCCCGGGAGACGGGGCACTGTTGACCTAGACACGGACCATTCTGGAACTATGCATAGAAAAGAGGCTGGCTACCTCCCTATTGGTGTATGCACCGTTATTTCTTTTGTGCTACTTTTGCATTATTGTTGGGCCCAGTGCAGTTTTGGCTCTTTGCCGAGTTATGTTGAGGTTGTTTTTCTGTCCTATTAGCGCCACGTAGAGAGGTACACCACCTACATATCGGAACATGACAGAAACCGCCAGTGCAACAGGGACATATAACATGCTCACATGGAATGTTCGGGGACTGGGGGAGATCCAGAAAAGACACCGTATACATGCATCTATCCTCCGATGATACACACAGATAGCATTCCTCCAGGAATCCCACCTCACTGATTCTGAAACGCAAAAAATTTGAAAAAAATGGAGAGGACAAATGCACTGCACTAATTATTCTGTATTTGACAGAGGGGCGACTGTTTGGGTACGACATGGAGTCCAATTTGTAAGAACTCAAGCGCCGAGTGGACGACCACGTCGATACATACTGGTAAACGGCACCTTAGATGGCTCCCTGGTAGTCCTCGGAAGTATCTACGCCCCCAACTTTGACCAAGACAGATTCCTTAATCAACTGAGCACTGCCTTGTCGGACTAGGATGGGATCCCTTAGGTGCTGGGCGGGGACTGTAACGCGGTGCTGAACACTGGGTTGGACAGATCACCCCCCCCCACTACATGGCACGAATGCTGGTAAGATAGCAGACCAATTAACTACATGGGTGGCTGGGTGGTCACTTACTGACGCATGGAGAGGCCTTTACCCGACACATAGAGAATACTCCTTTTACTCTCCGGCACACAGCCTTCACACTAGGATCAACAGATTCCTGTGTTCGAACTCCATTATGCAGCAGGTCCACAGTTCCACATACCTAGCCAAGACTTTTTCCAACCACAACCCGCTGGATCTTACACTTCGCTGGGGCATGGTACATACCCCAGTGCCCACCTGGAGGCTGTACCAACAATTGCTTGAGGATGCCCCCTTTCGCACGGCCTTGGCCAACACCATTACTAACTACCTGACTGAAAACTGGAATACTGCATCCTCTAACTTAATTGAATGGGATGCCTTGAAGGTGGTGGTGAGAGGGGCGACGATTGGGCAGTTCGTGGGGGCTAAACAGGAAACGCACCAACGTCTTTTAGACATTGAGAGCAAATTGAATGTACAGGAGAGGGAGGCAGTGCCCGACCCGGAGGCATGGGAGAGACTACAATCTACCCATATAGACCATGTGGAGACATTACGGACGATAGACCACAGGGCATACCTCCAACTAAAGCACACTGAGGCGGACAGAGCGAGCAGACTACTTGCCCGCATAGTATGAGACAGACCTGACTCTCAATGCATTTCCAGTGTCCGCATCCCGGTAGGACAGGTAGTGCATACACAAGGCGAAATAAATGCCTCCTTTCATGACCACTTAGACACGCTTTACACCCCCCCCTCCTGTGGAGGAATCCTTGATTACTGATTTCTTCAGAGATCTTCCCTTCCCGGTCTTACGGGAGGACATTCAGAAAGACATTGACGGCCTTATTAACCAACAAGAAATCCGCGCTGCGATAAAGGGTCTAAACCGTAACAAGACTCCTGGAATGGACGGGCTCCCTGTCGAATTCTATCTTACGTATTCGGAGTTCCTAGTACCTGCACTGCAGGCTGTATACAAGACGGCCTTTGAGACTGACCACCTGCCAGATTCCACCATGCAGGCACTTGTCCTGTCCATACCTAAGCCGGGGTGAGACAGTTTGGAGATGTCTAACTACAGACCCCTCTCTATGCTCGCCACTGAATACAAGATACCAAGTAAGGCCATCGCAAACCGTATACAACCGCAACTTCACAAGCTTATTCACAGCGATTAGTGCGGCTTCCTCCCTAATCGCAGCACTTCTCTGAACACTAGACGGCTACATGTGGTAATGGTGGCCACTCCGGGAGCTTATCATTATGCAGGTTGCATTGCGCTGGACCTTAGACAAGCATTCGATTCTCTTTCTTGGGACTTCATGTGTGCGACATTGCAACAATTTGGGTTTCCAAATATATACCTTAAATGGGTCCGCTTTTTATACACAGCCCCTACAGCCAGAGCCCGTACGGGCAACTATATCCCTGACCAATATAGAATATACAGGGGCACAGGACAGGGGTGCCCTTTATCTCCCTTACTATTTGTACTGGCGCTGGAGCCCCTGGCACTGGCTCTTCGGAGATCGGCAAACCAACTTGGTGTCTGCATAGATGGGAAACATCACTTAATATCAATTTACGCTGACGTATACTCCTATATTTAAAGGACCTGACTGCAGATAATACTCCCCTCCCGGGTATATTCACCACATTTGAACACCTTTCTGGACTGGCCATAAACCCGGAAAAATCGGTTGGCTATTTCTTTCGAGATACGCCACGTATAACTCGACTACAATTTGGCACTTATGACCTACCAGTGGCCCGACTACTTTTAAGTACCTAGGTATCTGCGTATACAGATCACAGGAGGACCAGATAGAGGGCAATATATTAAGGGCTATAAGAGGAATCCGTGCTAATGTTGGGTTTTGGACCTCCCTGCCCTTATCAGTAATGGGGAGGATAGCCATCTCAAAAATGGTGATGCTGCCTAGACTCCTATATTATTTTGTGAATCTGCTCGTCATTCTACCACAATCCATTTTTAATACACTGAACACTATTTTATCCACTCTTATTTGGGGAGTTGGTCGGAGACGCATAGGTGTTCGTTAGCTCCAGCTGCCGACGCAAAGCTGGGGTTTGGGAGTCCCAGACCTCCGAGGGTACTAATATGCCAGCCAGCTCCAATGGCTGTCCTATTGGACTGCAGGTATCCCTACACCACAGGGACGGCTAACGCGGGTCAGGTGACAGGCTTGGACAGATGCTGGGGTGGAAGTGGTGGGAGACTTCTTTGGGGACGGCAATAAACTGTATCACAACTCATTTGTACAGGCCACGGGAGCATCGCCGTGTCTGTTTCTATCACACGCCACTGTGACACACTACATCAGAACCATGTGGGCCCCACAGAGAACTGAACCCCCACACCATACCTTAGTACACCTCTTATACTATATGGGACCGGGGATACGAGCACATGTGGCAATAACACTTACATCCCTTAGGAAGCGGTGGGCAGAGGACCCCGGGGAGGAGATCACGGACCAAGCATGGAAACGTGTGCTAGAACAACCCAAAAAGGTATCGCGTAATGCGAGGTTTAAATTCATACAGACGATGGTGCTCCATACGTCCTACCTTACCCTGACAAGAATACACAGTATGTTTCCGGACTCCCCCCATTATTGCCCCTGTTGCAAAGGAGATGAGGCAGACTTTATGCACATGCTGTGGGCTTGCCCCCGCATAAAGGATTATTGGGGTGCAGTGCGCCGCTCTCTAAATACAGTCACACACCTCCTGGTCCCAGATGAGGCGCTCCACTGTCTTGTGAGACTTCATAGACGCCCTAAGAACCAAAAAGTGGGGCTAAAGTTCATAGATCTGGCTCCTATCCTGACGATCCGAGTGCTCACAATGAGGTGGAAGTCCCCCAGGTGTCCGGCGGTCACTGTCTGGCAGTCAGACATGCTCCAATGGGGGAAAGCGGAAAGTGCTGCTCTCCGAAGGGAGGAGGAGAGAGGGCTGAGGAAGCAGCCCATCTCAATGGAGTGAGAGGCCATGCTAATTGACCTGGAGGCACTAGAATTGTCCCCTGCACAAGATACTGTGTCCCCGCAGGCTATTAGACAGCTTAAATTCCTGAGGGTAAAAGGCTCTGTTCCATTGAACTGACAGGAATCGACCCGATTCATCGCTTCCTTCAAAAAAGGGAACTGTAGGTAGACCCCCGGCAACCATAGTGGCTGCCAGGAAGGGACTGACCAGGAGAGGGTGGGAGGCGGGCTGGGGCGGGTGGGAGTTGGGGTTTGTTCATGTTACCAATAGTTTATACGAATACGCACTGAGTTTGGAGACTTGCTAGTGATGCAACATGACCACCACTGGATTAGTAATGTTTCCTGCACTGAATTAGACCTGGTTCGGTCTGCTCTATTATGTATGATACCAAATGGGTAACTGTTACATGGCTCGTGTATGATGGTTGGTGAATAGTCGTAAATACAAAAACGACTGAATGTAAATGTCTATTTCCCTACTGTACATGCTATTCTGCGGTCACCAATAAAGTGTGTTTTAAAAAAAAATGTAGGTCAGAGGACCCTTGCTGCTATGAGATACCTGACGACAATCAGCATTGGCAAAGCCAATTTACCTGGTGTAGGCCGCCATCCTTTAGTCTTTGTCCATGCTTCTTTTGTCATGGTTTTTGCAAAGCTTTACTGCTGGGAAAGCTGCTGAGCCCTTATTCATAAAAAATGGCTTCAAATAAACGTATGCTTGGAGTCTCAAAAAGCCTTAACATTCCAATAGTAGTCCCTGGAAATTATGGGAGGTAATTTGTGTGCGAAAAGGGAAAATATCATCACTCAAAATGAAAATAGCCAGTAACCGAAGTGGGCTGACACATTGCCCCATGCTGTTGGGAAGGAATTAAAATGCGAATAACACAATTACAGACAAATAGATGTAGAGGGCTTGCAGAAAGCCTCTATAAATACGTATATATCACATATAGATAGAGTAAAATTGAAAGGTCATGGAAAACACTAGACCTAACACCATGAAGTAGGGAAAATAATGTACTACAACTGTGTGTAGTATAATACATAAAACCAACATTCTCCATTTCCAAAACTTCAAAGTTATTTCAGCAAGCAACGCCTGTTTATGCAACTACTACAGAAAGAGAGAGGTAAGCCTAATGAGTGCTACTCATAAAAAGTATCTTAAAATATGTAGGCCTCCCTTTAAGTCCATTAATATCTTCCAGGCTAAGAGGGGATTTCTTTATCACAGTGAAAATGTGGATACGATCCCCTTAACAATAATATTTTAAGGACTTAGAAAGGTGATAAAAAGTCTAGCAGTATTGTGCTAAAGAGGTACCATTGTCAAGCTACAGTAATTCATGATCTGTCACTTCCAGTGCCACATTAAAACTCTCATGCTTAGATATTTGCCTATAATCACTTTTCTCCATTTGATCATGCAACAAAGGTCATTCCTAACTATGCAAATGCAAAGTCCAGGCGTAATGTATGCCGTCTTGGAATGGTACTATACCAAGGTTAAGAAATACCACTTTTAGATAGCCATCAGAGCTGTTTTCATTTGCCAAAAGAGGTGAGTCAAACATACAACCGAGGAATGTGGATCCCTTAATTATTGTGTTCTGGCTTCAGCATAGCGTCTTGGCATGGGGGAACAGAGGGGTCCAGGTACCAGGTAGTGAGAGAAAAAGAGCAAAAGAGAGAGCAGGAGGAGGGGAAGGACGGTGGGAAATGATATGTAGACACAAAGAGAATGCAGATGCAACAGACAGGGGAAGAGTTTTTTCTCAGGCACTAGAAACTACTCCCCATTTTCAGTATACTGATCTTAAGACTGTAGCCCATTTAAGTGCAATTAAGAGATTTTATTCATCCTCGGGAGAACTTTCACTCCTTTCTCGAAATGTATCGTATTATGATTCCCCCTATTCTAACCTACGCATTAGAGTGTGTTCCTATATAAAAGTGATTCATCCTAAATCTTTATGAAGGGAAGCTATTGCATAAGATCACCACCATGACCCAAGCTACGCCGGTCCAAGTGTTAGGACTAGAACTAACAGATGTCAGTGGATTCACAAGAGCTTTGGCAAATATAACCAAATAGGCATATAATTAACTTAATGCGCAATAAGGCTCCTTGGGAGCACTTTCAAACCAGGAAATGTTTAAGGCTGGTTCAAGATAATGCACTTTAAAAGAAAACCTTGAGATAGCTTTGGAGTATTTTCAATGGTACAATAATCTCTTACAGTCCTGGTCACGTGCACTTTTGAAGTTCTTTCTGAAAAAATCAACCTAGAGACTGCGTTTGGAACTTGATAATATACATTGCTCGCAGTTAACTCACTATAGGTCCCATACAGTCAATATATAGAACAAAATTAGCCAAAAATATCTCAGATTCTCATTAAGCCACGGAGTTAGGCGTTGCATATTTATGCTTTGATTAGGAATCCTGCCACTAAAAGCCTTTATCAAACACGGGGGGGGGGGGGGGGTGGGGGCACAACTGGTAAATCAGGTTCGTGTGATCTGTGTAGAGGAGGTGTTCAAGACATTGCACACGTTTTATACGTCTGTCCAAATAAACTCTTGGTTGAAGCTCAGCGCCGTTTTATAAAACCTATATGTTTTGGACACAATATTTCTAGAATTAATTATCTGACCCACTTAATAAAAAATACCACTAAATCAATTTGTATGCTATAATTTGTTTACATTTTTAACACTTTTTTACCAATGTTTTAAAGATGTTAAGTTTATGAATAGTTATAACTATTGCACATATTTTGTATCATTTTATATTGTTGATCTCAGAGAAGGTCTAAAACAATAAAAAATCTTTGATCTTTGACTTAATTATTTGCAGTTTAACATCATTCTTGATTACATGAGGTATTCAGTTAACAGTTTTCTAAAAGTCTTAGTTGAAGAAGTCTATTTTACAGAAAGAAGGTAGCTCACTCCACTGCTTTACTGTTAGTAAAAATAAAGAACACAAACAAGATGGAGCCCGGGAGGACATGGAATAGTAAGCAACCACAAGGACGCAGAACATAAAGATCTGAAAGAGTAAAAAGGAAATGAGAGAACAAAGTTTCGATAGGGCTAAGAAACTGAGACATTTTAGACGATGCCTGGAAACTAAATGTACCTTGAGCAGAGAATGGCAACCAATGTAACCAAAACCAATAGTGAGGAATATGAGAATGAGGAATTAGACTAAAAGTAAACTAATACAGATATTTTAAATGGATAGAATTGAGTTAGTTCAATAGTTCGGAAGACTGACATATTATGCAGAACAGTTATTAGGTCTTGATAGAAATATAGGCCGCCATTAGGATGGCGGGCGGATCACCCCCACCAGGCCGGCTGTAGCCACTGCCGGCCTGGCGGGGGAGATCTGCCCGCCATCCTACCTGGAATGACCCCCCGCCATATTAGGATGGCTGGGGGTCCGCGGTGGATGAAAAGACCGTCCGCCGCTTTTCCGTCCCGGTCGCCTTGCGACTGGGGCGGAAGAGGGTCCATATGGCTGGCGGTGTCTATCAGACACCGCCAGCTATATTATGATGGGCTTTAACCCCTTCAGCGCGGCGCGAATTTTCGCGCTGTGCTGAAGGTTCTAATGAGCCAACGGGCTCATGACGGAACGGTTCCGTCATGAGCACAGGCCACCCGACGCTCATGACGGAACCGTTCCGTCATGAGCACCGAATGGGTTAACAGATGGCATTGCCGCCACGGAAAGGCATGCAGAGTCTCGTGTGGGGGCCCGATGCAGGCACCCATGGACTCCGAGGTGCGTGGGGGGTGCATATGGGGGGTACCTATGGTACCCCCTAGCAGTCCTATGCACAGCATGGCAGGCACCGCGCGGTGCCTGCCATGCTGTGCATGGGAGTGCACAGCATGCCTTCCTGCCATTGTGGCAGGCGGTGCTGAGTGCACCGTCCACCACAATGTTAGGAATGCTGGATGTGCCCGCCACTGTGGCGGGAGCATCCTAATCCGACCAACGGGACCCCCACCCTTATGGCGGGCGGTCCCCTTCACCGGTAGGATGACGGGCGGACTTTGTCCGCCCGTCATCATAATGGACCCCTTAGTTTGCAGAAGTAGTTTTAAGGCAAGGAACAAATTAATTGTTTTGATTTTACGGATGTTGTATGGATGACAGTGGCAAGTCTTTGACTCATGGGGGGGTTTGAGCAGCAAAGTCGGGAGAAGCTTCTAATAGCATAGAAAGCGTTCTGGAAATATAGGAAAAAGGGAGCTGAATAGGATAACCGATGGAGTCAGAGTACAGTTAACCTGTAAAACAGAACATTCAAATTTTTGGGGAGAGTGGGAAGGCACCCTGGATTCAACGTCAGAAAGACAAATAGAGACATGTTGAAACAATGAGGGAGAAAAGGAGGAGAAATAAAGTAAAGTGGGGATTTACTGGTATAGAACAGAGAATTATATCAAAAGCAAAAATAATGGAGAATACAGGAATATTATATAAAGAAAAGAGTAAAGGACGTGATATATGAAAGAACTACGGGGTGTGGGGTCTGGGGAGGACTTCAGATTGAAGAGGCAAGGAAGAAGAGAAGGAACCTTTCCAGGAAACTGAAAATGACTGATCAATCAGATAAGGGAAAAAAGCCTAAAACCGAACCACAAATACCTAGACAGAAAAAGAAGGGGGAATAAAAAAAGGCGATCATCGTGCAAAGAAGGAGATCAGTCTAAAAGTATTAAATGAAGACTGGTCGTTGAGACGAGAATTAAGTATAACATTAGTTGTAGAGAGCACAGCTGTCTTAGTTGAGCAGTCAGTATGAAATCCAGATTGAGCAAAGCCATGCAATAAAATAAATTACCTATGCATCTACTTGCAGATGCCAGACCTATTGACTTTGCCAAAGCTCTTTTATCACTGCAACATGGATCGGTGAATGCAGCTCCCCCTCCAACCCCTTCCTATAGTGCTCCTGCAGAGGTGCTCTGTTTTAAGTTTTTAGTTAAATATGCAGCTATTGCATGCCCTGCTGCGAGTACTTTCAGGCTTCGAACATTACACACTTCCTTCAGATGTCCTGCACACTAGCCCTGGAAACCATTCTTCCCCTTTTAAATTGATATTTTTCCACATCAGTGACGATGTGGCCTTTAGGCTAAACAAAGCTATAGCTCGTATGTGTGTCGGCCAAGCTCTGCTTCTAGCATAATGAGGTAAAACGAAAATAAACTTTGGCCTTCTGTGCATTTCGCTGGTGGTTACATCTGAAAGCACTAAGTGGCAGCACATCTTGTGTGACAGCTGTTGTCTGAGTCCATGTTAAACTGCTCAGTATTCAAGATTTATAATTCTGTGAAAAACACAGATGTCTTTTTGAGTTTCGCGGCAAGCACCGCACACCGGCAATTTTTCCCAGGTAAATTATAATAAATGGAGGCACCAAAGTCACTATGCTGTGCCCTATTTGGTGATAAATGGTAACGTTAATCACATAGGATAAATTCTGATGCCTGTGGCGTGGGAGCTTATTGGCTGCAATAAATATTTCACCCTCCTCACGCCATTCATATTCGCTCCATAATAGTAAAAAAAAAAAGGCAGGCCCAGCGCCTTGAGACCCTCACGAGTGAGTAGCACGCTTTAAAATTCCCTGATTGATTGATTGATGCTAAACTATACGACATACATGCCCTGCAGGGTACATTTCATGTACATTTTAACCCCTTCAGTGCTGATGACGAGCCCAGGCTCGCCATGCAGTACGGTGCTCGTGTGCTCACGACGAGCCTGGGCTTGTCGTGAGCTGTGGAACGCTCACACGCAGGGCTAATTCTCCCGCTGTGCTGAGCGTTCCATTGCGCGGGCGGGTTCATGACGAGCCCAGGCTCGTCATGAGCACACGAGGTGTACAACTGTTACCACGTATTTTTTACCACGCACTACACTTACAACGCAGGCATTACAATGCATACCATTACAACGCATTGCGCTGGGGGGCGCTCTAGGATAGGGAATAAGTTTAATTTTATATCCAACACCTTCCCTAGTATGCACGGGGACTGGAGTTGGAATATAAAATTATACTTACCACTATCCAACACCTCAAAGCGCTATGCGTTGTAGTGGTATGCGTTGTAAATACCGCGTTGTAACGGTATGCGTGGTAATGGTATGCGTGGTAACGTCATACATCCGCACACGAGCACCGTGCTGCATGACGAGCCTGGGCTCGTCATCAGCACAGCGGCGCCGTGCGTGGCCCCCCTCCCCCAGCTCCGCGGGGGAATTAGCCCCACGGCGAAGGGGTTAATAATCAGTTGTTATGTTTACTTATCAACAATCCCAGCCTACAAATACCTGAAAATTTACCTACATATAAAACTGAGACATAATTAACACAAAGATGCATATTGCATGCATACATTTACTTTGCGTCATAAGGGGGACCTAAGCATTAACACTACAGAGAATATGTGAGCAACGGCAATGACGACTGTAATGTACATGATTACAAATGAATAGTCTTATGATTTATTTGGAGATTATATTGGCAGACAAATAACCCAACATTTAAACAGTGTCCGTATAATTAATTTAGCAATAAGTCAGCAACTATTTCACAAAATGAAAAAAAACCCAGACACAACTATCTACCATTCAGTATATAAATTAATGTTGATGAACCGATTATCAGGTTGCAATGCAATGACATACGTGTATGATTATTTAGCAGTATTGTTTTCAGTAGATGCTGTCATGTGGTCACATTTTAGGCCCGGGTTGAAACACCATTTTACATGCTAATGTTTTTAAGTTGCTTCCTTTTCTTAAAAACACAGACATTTCCGCTCCGCTATCCAACACTTTCCCTGCTATTCACTCACTGAAGTGGGAATAGTAATGTTTACCCCTCCACGATCTAACACTTTCCCTACTGTTGCACTCACTGGAGTTGAAATAGTAATTTTTACCCCTCTGCTACCTAACACTATCGCTACTGCTGCACTCACTGGAGTGGGAATAGTAATTTTTACATCTCCGCTAATCAACACTTTCCCTACTGTTGCACTCACTGGAGTGGGAATAGTAATTTTTACCCCTCCGCTGTACAGCACTTTCCTTGCTGTTGCACTCACTGGAGTGGAAATAGTAATTTTTACCCCTCCGCTATCCAACATTTTTCCTGCTATTGTAATTATTGTGTTGTGAAATGTATATTTTATTTATTTTTAATAGTTTAATGTGTTAATTAATGATAGGATGTTTTGTTTTATTTTAAAATACTGATATATGAATATATTTTATTCTTATATAATTTAAAACGTTTATAAATTAAATAAAGATACAATTTAATAACATTAAATTAATTTAGGTAAATATATGTATATGTACACATTTTTGTCTGTTTATATTTTTTTAATTAAGTTTATTTGTTGTATTTAGTTAAAATATATATTAAATGTATTTTATTAAAAATATTAATGTTAATTAATATATTTTGTTTAAGTTTTATATATATATTTTTATGTTGAAATATTTTACATATATATTTTTTACTTCGATATTTTTGATTCAATATTATTGTACTTACCTGTTTAAATATAGGGAGTCAATATTTTTGAATTCAATATTTTTTACATCAATATTTTTGTAAACTATATTTTTTACATCGATTTTTAAACATGGAACCTTTCTGGTTGACTAGGGTATGCACCTAAGCCACATATAACCCAGCACTCTAGTCAAGGTAAGGGAGTTACACACCCAAGATAACCCCTGCTCAGCCCCTTGGTAGCTTGGCAGAGCAGTCAAGCTTATCTCAGAGGAAATGTGTAAAGCATTTGTGCAACACACACAGGCACCAGTGACACACTAGGCACACCACAAAAAGAGACTCCACACAAGGTTATATAAAAATAGCACATATATTGTGTATAAAACACATAGACCACAATCACATAAATCCCTTTGCCAACTAGGCAATTGTCATGACATCACATACATCATAAATCACTTTGCTAACCAGGCAAATGTCATAACATCACAGTTAGTGCATTGAGTAAGTGCTTATAGGTTGCAAACATCATGAAAACAGAAGGAAATCATTAAGCATAGCCACATCATACAACACCACTGTATATATTAATTAATTAATTGTTGGTTTGTAATGCGCTAGAATTGACTCCCGTAGGAGTATCTCTGTGCAGTAGACCACTGGGGAACCCGTCCTGGCTTTCCCTGTGAGATGGTCCCTACTGGGTATCTCCAAGGTGAAACCAGGCATCCCCGGTGTATGTGGGGGCCATTGTGGAGATGAGGCAAGCTAATGCCCAGAGTTGCCGAGTGTGATCCCTGGTTAGTGTAGGCACAGAGATGAGAATTATCGAGTCCGCTGACCCTGGTCCACGACCCTGCCGTGTCGGGAATTGAAGCCTGGTCCCGGACCATCCTCTGCTCTTGGGTCTGCCGCCTCTAACCAGTGAGCCACACCACTCCACTCCATCAATGTAACTCCTGGAACATGAGGCAGTTGAATGATGTACACTACCATCGGAATCACCTGCATTTAGGTCAACAAGGGATGTAAATCCTGCCATAAGGATATAAAGATGCTGTGGGATTCTCTGCCAAGAGTAACATTTAATTTCTTGTGAAATGCAGAAAGAACCCCAGGAGCACTCCCAGGAATCTGTGCCTGAAATGAAGAGTAAATCCAAGGATATTGATAAGAATCCTTTAATCAATCGAAGAGCACAGTACAAGTAAATCCAGCAGGTTCAGCATCACAGGAATAACTGATCTTTTACAGAGGATGCACAGGACCATGACATGTACAACACTCTAAGTTCTAGCAATGACATAACTGGAATATGTACAAATAAAGAAACAGTGTAATTTAAGAATGCACACACAACACATCCTCCTTCCTTATGATAAAAAAACAAAAAGGAGAAAAATAAAAAATAACGAAAATGAAAAAAATGAAAAAAAAATAAAACTTATGATAGAAATTGATACTCAGAATACTACTACTTATTTTCCATAATGTAGTCCTTAAGCCAAAGAGGAACCACCCTCTTCCTTGAGGAATGGCGGCACAAGGATGAATCCTCACCAACAGAAACAGAACTTCCCTCCACAGGAACAACAATTGAATCTTCAGAAATATTGTTAGAAGACTCCATAACACCACTACCAGAAGGAACCTCACTTGAACTGGGACAATTAACCACTTCAGGAATCTCATGCAATTCGTCATTCTCATTAGAACTATCTACGTCCAAATCCTCTGGTTTCCAAAGAGTGCAAGAATTATCCCGGGTAAGGGAACTACCAGGTTTACATTTCGCAATCCTATTAAGATTCCAAACCTTCCCATTGCTAAGCTTAACAGAGTTCTTTAAAACTTCCACCACTTGAAAAGGTTCAGAGAAAGAAGAATCACCTTTTTGAACCCTAAAAGGTTTCTTGACTTTGATCCAATCACTAACAACTATCTGAACTTCCTTAGATCCATGCTTCAAATCATGATATTTTTTACTTTTGTTATGTACTTGTTCCAAACGTGCCTTAACTAAATCTCTAGGACAAGGTTCAATCTCACTAGAAAATAACCAAGCAGGAATGGTCTTAGAACGTGGGTTCCTACCTTTCATTAAGACAAAAGGGGAAACGCCAGTAGAGTCATTATTAGTAATACGGTAATTCCAAACAACCTTCCCAACCTGAGTAGGCCAATCCAAATTATTACTCACTGACAACTGAATAGTATTCTTCAAAACCCTATTGAAACGTTCAACAACACCATTACCACCTGGATTATACAGTGATGTTGTCCTATGTTTAATACCAAGTTTATTGAAATACCTTTTTGCTCTAATAGATAAAAACTTGACACCGTTATCCGTGAGGATGCAAGAAGGAATTCCTTCTGTAATAAAAGTCTCATCAAGGAAAGAAAGAACAGAATCCGTGTCAGCCCTTTCGACAACCTTAACCACAGGCCATTTTGAAAGCAGATCCATAAGGACAATTAAGAAATGATGGGAACCATCCTGCTCCTGAATAGGACCCATAATGTCCACAGCTATACATTCCCATGGATGCTCAGGAGATGAACATTCTAACATAGGAGGACAAAAAGTACGTAAAGTCTTATCTGCGGAAGCACAAATAACACAATCTCTAACAATCTTTTCTGTTTGGGAATCACAACCAGGCCACCAAAACAAATGTTTCACCAAAGACTTTGATCTTACAATTCCAGGATGCCCCTCATGGCAAAGTTCAATAATCCCTTCACGTAGCCCACTGGGAGGAATTATCTTTTCGCCTCTTAACAGTGTTTCATGTGCAACAGAAAGTTCAGACCTAACCTCCCAAAAAGGTCTAATGGTATCATCCAACAAATCCTTTTTGCTTGGCCAACCGTTAACAGTATAAGAAATCACCTTTTGTAAATTCTCATCTGTCGAATACTCACTACTCCATTCCTCCTTACTGAAAGCTGAAAGACCCTCATCGTGAACAAAAGCCACTTGCAACTTATTCCATTCATTATTGTCACATTCTTCTAACATTACAGGCATTCTTGATAGAAAATCAGCAAGAACATTACTTTTACCTGGAACATAAACGATCTTGTAAATGAAATTCTGCAACCTCATTGAAATCCTAGCAAGACGTGCAGAAGCATTGATCACACCTTCAGTAGTCAAAATTTTCACTAAAGGTTTGTGATCACTGCGCAATAAACACATTTTCCCCCAAACAAAAGACTTAAAATGATCTAATGCCCAAGCACATGCTAAGGCTTCCCTTTCTATTATTGGGTACTTTTCTTCACAAGGAGACAAAGATCTAGAAGCATAGGCTATCACTTTCTCCATTCTCTTCTTATCTACCTGCATTAGAACAGCTCCAAGACCCTTGTTACTAGCATCAGTAGTTATTATGTTCTCTAGGGATGGATCAAAACTATGTAAGGCAGTGGCCTTAGCAATTGCATGCTTAATATTTTTAAAATCCTCATTACAAGAATTAGACCCCTCAAATTTTACACTTTTCTTCAAAAGAATGTTATAGGTAACACTTGCAAAATTGGGAACATACTTTGAACAAAATTCTGCCACTCCTAAAAATGACTTAATGTCATCTTTACATGTTGGAACAGGAGCCTCCGAGATAGCAGAAACTAAAAAAGGTTTAGGTTTAACACCCTCTTCATCAATGATATGACCTAAATAAGTCACGCTTTTTTGTGCAAATTTACATTTAGAATGTTCAACAGTAAGGCCCTTGCTTTCAAGAATACTTAAAACTCTTTTCAATCTTGACAAATGTTCATTCTCATCATCCCCCAAAATAAGAATGTCGTCTTGAAAAAATCTGACTCCTTTTTCCTCCTCAAATAGCTGATACATTAAGCGCTGGAAAACAGCGGCCGCCGAAGCTAAACCGAAGGGCATCCGCTTATAACGGAAGCAACCAAAAGGTGTTACAAATGATGTAAATTTCATTGACTCAGGACACAGGGAAATCTGGTGATATGCAGACGATAGGTCTATAGTCGAAAACCATTGTGCGTTGCCAAGACTAGAAACCATTTCATTAATTTTAGGAAGTGGGAACTTGTCAACCACAATGTTGTTATTTAGATATCTTAAGTCTACACATAACCTAATTTTTCCATTGCTCCGTCTCGCGACGACAATTGGAGAAACCCATTCACTTGCCTCAATTGGCTCAATAATGTCGGTAGCAACTAGTTTGTCCAATTCTTTACTAACTTCATCCCTTACTAAAATGGGAACATTCCTACATTTATGCACTTTGGGGCAAGCATCTTCTTTAATTATGATTTTGTGCTCAAAACCATTCAAATTCCCCAAAGTTTTGCTAAAAACTTTTGGAAATGTATGTAAAATTTCATCAGTAACAGCAGTACTATCATCCAAAACTAAAACCTGTTCACTGCTGTTTGGATCCAAAATAATGTGAAGTTGTTTTTGGTCGAACCCCCCCAACACAGGTGGTCCTTTCTTTGAAATGTATAGCTTTCCCCTACATTCTCTGCCCTTAAATTTAAAAATAAACCAACGGAAACCAAGGATGGCAATAGGTTCCCCCATGTAACCTTCAGGATGGATATCTGATGGTAATAATTTCTCACCCACACGTTAGACAAAAGAAGATTTCCACATTTCTTCATTAATAATTCTATAGGGTGAATCCGAATCAGCATAATTTTTAACATCCACCCCACCAATACTCACTAAACAAATTGGTTTGTTAACCAGATCTTCATCTTGTATTTTCAAAACTAGTTTGTCATGTAAGTTCATTACTAAATTGTCTTCTGACTCATTTTCAAACGTTTCCTCTTCATCTATGTCATTCACAAAATTCACCTTACTTTTCTTTTTCCTGTTGCAAGCTTTTGTCAAATGGCCTTTCAATCCACAACTGGTACATTTAGCTTTAAAACCAGGGCATCCTTTAAAATCAGCCAAATGCTCCAAACTGGTGCATCTATAACATTTAGGCCTAGAATTAGAAGATGATTGGGAATGTTTAGCATAAAATGGTTTGCTGCTAGGGCTCATAGAGTGTTTTGAGTTATAACTAAACCTTTTCCTATCAATAGCATTCACCTTGCCTACAATCTCATTAGTAAGGGAACTATTATCAAGTTTAATAACATTAGCGCACCTGCCAGACATCTCCACTTTGCGTGCAATGGCAAGGATGTCATCTAATGGAGAATCTCCATTAATCCACAATCTATCTTGTATGGAAGCATTGTAAGAGTGCATAACAACCTGGTCTCTAATAAGTTCTTCTTGTAACACACCAAATTTGCAATCTAACGATAATTTTTTAAGATCAGCAAGAAAATGGTCAATATTTTCATCTTTAGCTTGCTTCCTTGAAAAAAATGTGTATCTTGTTACACCAATACAAACTTTTAGAGATGTAAAAGTGCTAACATATAAACATTCAAATCCCCAGGAAAAGAGGGTTTAGTCATAGTTTCATACACTTTTAGTCCAACAGGACCTAAAGAATGCAAGAGAAGTCTCTTTTTTTGAGCATGAGACATTTTTCCGTCCTCATCTAATGCATCAATATAATTACAAAAATAAGGTTTCCACTCCAACCATTTTAGTGGAGGTTCACTGCCAGAAACCCAAAACGCTTGAGGAGCACTAATATTATAATTAGGTTGAGTCATTGTAGAGAAGATTACTCAAAATTAATAAAATCAAAATACTAAAATGAATAAAAATTCACTGAACAATGCTGGATTAATTAGGTAGAATACATATAGTAGTAGTAAAAAGTATATAATTCTCTCACCCAGTTCAGAATTCTACTAACACAACAATATAATAATTACAACGATAGATAATTAAAAAAAAATAGTAGGAAAAGGATGAAAGGTGTGCGAATCACCGTTGATGGTGTGCGAATCACCGTTGATGGTAACGCACTCAAACCGTTGAAAATGAAGAAATAAATGAATAAGGAATGGTAGCAAACGAAGGACTGAAATTCGTTGGTGAAGACGTCTCTCCTGAAGCTTCACGTTTAATCAAGATGGCCGCTGAATACGTGTGACGTCACACGCAATGTACCCACAATCCTTTTCGAAGCGTACTGCGTAGTTGAGCGTAGTTGAACTCAGATTCCAGGTCCGTAAGAAGAATCCAAACGAAGAAGAATTCCAAGTCTGTCAAAGATGGAACATAGCAACGATGACGCTCAAAACAAGGTGCGTGGAGCAGCAGGCGATTACATTCAAAATATGGTGCGTGCAGTGATGCGTGCAGGTAACGGAACTGAGTTGGTCAAAACACGGTTTCCTTTTAACTTGACAGTAAACGCCAAAACGTAACCAATACGGTAATTGACAAAGTAACGAAAATCCGAAGAAGCTTGAACATTTTTTTACGAACAATGTCAATATAGTCAGAGGTAGGAAACAATAACTCAATTGAAGCACAGTTAACTCCGTTCAAGCACAGCAATCAATAATCCAATTAATTTCGCCCGAAGAGTATCCAAATGAGTTCCAAAAATATCTTTCAATCCAAGTATCCAAATGAGTTCTAAAATATCTTTCAATCCAGTACTTCTTATCAGGTTGATAAAAAAAAAAAACACTCCAAAGTTGAGTTTAAATAATTTGCTCACGTAGGTTCTGATCTTCGAATCCCGTCGCCAGTGAAATGAAGAGTAAATCCAAGGATATTGATAAGAATCCTTTAATCAATCGAAGAGCACAGTACAAGTAAATCCAGCAGGTTCAGCATCACAGGAATAACTGATCTTTTACAAAGGATGCACAGGACCATGACATGTACAACACTCTATGTTCTAGCAATGACATAACTGGAATATGTAAAATTAAAGAAACAGTGTCATTTAAGAATGCACACACAACAGCACTCCCAGGAATCTGTGGCTTTTGCAGTTTTTTTTAACAGTAGATTTGGTCCAAGACAATTTTGAAGTGAGAAAACAGCTGAAAAACTAAAGCACTGCTTTCCCGTTACATTTCAGAGTAAAAGGAGGCTGTTCTGTTCTGTTCTGGCCTTTAACATTTGCTGAGGAACTGCTGTCAGCAATGCAGAAGCAACACAGGTTACTGCAGGGGTGGTACAAAATAGAAGCAGTGGTTAATTTGAGCCAATGGTAGCTGGTAGGGTCCACTAGCACTAATTTTTGGGGATCAGTACTTATTTTTCTGCATCAGACATTGACCAAGAGCAAGAGAGGGGAAAATACAGCTGAAAAATTAAGGATGAAAGATGGAAAAACGTGATAAAGAACGAAAGCAGGTACCAGGAAGAGTGAGATAAAGGGGCAAGGGGTGTCTTTTTTTAAATTTTATTTTTTAGCTAAAGTTTATTAAATATTAAAGAAAATCATGAACAGAAACAGGAATGAAAAAACAGAAAGTATGATAAACCATCAAATTAAACAATAATAGTACATATGAAGGAATTGTATACATTAAATATAAGGAAATAAACGAATGAATGTATCTAAAATCATGCACATGGAGCGACAAAGCAAGCATAATAATTTACAAAAACAGAATATATGAAAATAATATGTAGGAAAAATAACAATAAAGGAAACATTAGCAATTAATAGTGAGAAAAAGACAACGGGATAGCTCAAGGTGGTTTGTGTACTTCAACAGAGTTAACATCATGGGTGTTGATTGAAGGGGCAGATGAGGAGAGATAAGTTACTAAAGGGAGCCAAAGGAGGTCTCTTTTAATTGCTAGGGAAACGGGGGAGACATAGTTAGAATCTATCCTGTGATGAAAACATACTGCGTTCCACCATGAACGGAAAGAAACATTAGTGGCTTGTTTCCAGTTAGAGGTAATGTGATGGAAAGCAATAGCTATCAAAAGGTCAATGAGAGGGTAATGTTGGTGAGACTGGGGAAGTGCAGGGGATAAAGATCCTAAAAAGATATGGGTGTAGGAAAAAGGAATCTGAAATTGAATTTTTTTGGGAGTTGAAGCCAAACTAATTTCCAAAATTGAAGACTGGACGACATTCAAATAGCATATGTTTCAAATCTGCAGATAAAACGGGACATGACCAGCAAGTAGAAGGGGTGACTGAGGAAAAGGTCGATAGAACAGAGGGAGTAAAGAGAGTGCGGTGATAAATAAAATATAAAGTTTGGGTTGTATTGGCAGCTCTAGAGGCTCTATGGATTTTAGACCAAATTTTGTCCCAAAAGACAGTAGACCATTCTAGTGAGAAGTCTCGCTCCCAGGCCAATTCGGTTTTTGATTTGGATCTGTCAACAGATAATTGAGCACAATTATAAAGAAATGATGCAGAGGGAGAAGAATCTAATGCCAAAGAAATGGGACAACAAGCGAGGGGAATGGGATTAGAGGTCGGAAAGGATTTAAGATAAGACATAAGAATGGGAAGTAACGTGTTGTATTGTGAACGAGAACTAGAGGGTAAGAAGAATTGAGATTGAAATCTGAAAAAGAAAGGTGAAGATTATGAGAGAGAAGCTGAGAGATCCAACGTAGACCATGGGAGTGCCAAGTTTTCCAAAAGAAAGTACGATTGCGGATCTTGAGCTGTGAATTATGCCAAATGGGTTGTTCATGTGTCGAAGCGGCAGAGGGATAGGAAGAAGATAAGTAAGGAAAAAGGAGCTTGTGAGAGTGAGAAATAATAGGATTGCGAAAGCGAGTCAGGAGAGATGTGAAAGATAAGATTTCACGGAAGTCAAAAGGAGAAATAAAAGAAAACTCAATCCTTAACCAAAGAGGAGGGTAAAAAGCAAGATCAGTGGAAAGCCAACGAGCCGTTTGTTTGAGAGAGAAAGCACGATGATATGCTTTGAAATCAGGGAAACGAACTCCAGATTGAGATTTATCCTTCCTTAAAGAGGCAAGAGCGATGCGAGACCGCTTACCGTTCTACAGGAACTTTAGCAAAATAGATTCAATCCTTTTAAAATGATAACCAGGGATATGGATTGGGATCACAGAAATAGTGTATAATATAAGAGGTGAGAGCATCATTTTGATAGAATTTAAACGTCCCCACCAGGACAGAAAGAGTATATTCCAATGAGTGATGGCAGTATCTAATTTCTTGGAAATATAATCAAAATGTATTTTCAGAGTGTCAGATAAGAGAGGAGCAAACCAAACTCCTAAGTATTTAATTTTAGTTGGTTGCCACAAGAAACCAGAGAGATCGAAAAGATGTTTTTGGCATAGGGAATTTAAAGGGAGGATTTCACACTTATCAACATTAAGACGATATCCAGAAACAGCGGAGAAAGAGGAGACTTGTTGAAGAAAAGAAGGAAGAGAAGAGATGGGATCTGAGCAATAAAAAAGAATGTTATCGTCATAAACCGAAAGTTTGACTTGTTGAGAAGCAAAGTGGAAACCACAAATAGAATCATCCTGACAGATTTTGGTAAGGAAAGGTTCCAAAGCTAAAACAAATAATAAAGGAGAAAGAGGGCAACCTTGTCGAACACCTCTTTGGAGTTTGAAGTAATCTGAAACTACCCCATTAACAAAAATCGACGCTTGGGGACCAGAATAAAGTAAAGAAATAGGAGAAAGAAATTTAGGCAGGAAACCTGCCCAAGAGAGAGCCTGAAACATAAAGTCCCAACTAATTCTGCCAAAAGCTTTCTCAGCATCCAGGGAGATTGCAGCTAGGGAAAGGAGTGTCTTGTAATAGATTAATGAGGCATGAGGTGGATTCAAGACTACACAATCTCAGTATTGGGTTTACCCACATTTATTTGTCCTGGATGTGGGTGTCTGGGCAGAGCTTGGGCACCAGCGTTCAATCTTTGACAACATATGCAATGTTAAAGCGCTAAAAAATAAGGAAAGAGCAGATGGTATGTAGAATCATATTCAACATGAGCAAACCTTATGCACTGGCTTAAGACAGCTTTGATGATGAAAGTGTCCAGCACATGTTGGGTCAAATTTGAAAAATGGGAACACTACGACATTTATAGTGAAATACAATCATTGGTCAATTTTCTGCCTGTTATGTATTTCTGTGCTACTGGATTCTTTAAAGTAAAAGTTGTTGTGTCAGCTGGAATCTTACAGTCTCCCTGGTCATGTATATTGAATAAAGTTAGGAGAAGATATGTGAGAGTAGCAACAACCCATCAGGTTTCTGAAAAACAAAAATTGCTTTAGGGGAGATTTCTATTTCATTGCATCCTTTCCAAATGTTGTTGCATGCCTGGAGGGAACTCTTGGAATAATCATATCCTCTACATGCAAATAACAAATTCAGCACCAAAAAGGTGACCTATGCCTTCAAAATAGATGTGATGTTAACTTGCTGATCAAACACTGCTACAATATTTATCGAAGATCTGCAGATCAAGATCAAACATGCATTATGAAACAGCAGTGTCATGGGAGTCATAAGAGTTTGAAAATCTCTACCCCACAAGCACAATTGGTTGCTGTGTGACCATTGACCTTGTTAGTTTCAGAAAACGAAATGTTTTCCAGATGCCTATGTGCAGAGCAATCACTTAGAATACTCCTCTTTAATCTGGGGATAGACCCTTCACCCTGGAACCATGTTTAATTATGTAAATCCATAAGGAATCAATGGTCCTTGTTAATAAAAGGTTGACATTTTGTAACTGTGTAACTGCCTCTAGAGGTCAATAATTTTCTTCAGGACCAGGATTTTGATGTGATGTGATATGGTTGAATGCATTCATAATAGTGTAAAGAAGCATGAGTGTGAGATACAGACCAAATTTCAGACCCTTTCCTTGGTAGTAGCTGAAAAGAGAGAATAAGCCTCATGATCATTAACTTATAGGACCATATTGGTTGCCATATCACTAAAGCACAGTATCCATATAGAGTGCAGTACAGCATGCCAACATGTGTGATTCCCCCCTCAATGTGTTAAATCTAAATCCTCCAAGTCACAAACATATACAAACAGAAGGCACAATAAACAGATAAAAATGAAATTAATATCAAACGTAAATGACAAGGTACAACATGAACACACAGAGTGGTGATACAGCATCTTAGAGTTTTGCAGGAGGCATGGTCCCTGGAGTCATATATAACCTAATACGTGACAGGATTTAAAAGAGTTGGACCACCCTCCTTTTTGTATATTCTAGATCACAGTTTGGGAAGCTGAGGGATTGCCCCCAAAAATACTTCTTATTCCTCCTTAGTGTTGATGTCAATGCTTCAAGCCCAATCACAAGTGGATAAGTATAATGTTGAAAACATCACAACCCCAAAAAATATTTGAGTAATAATTTGATTTGCTGTAATACAGGTTTTGCTGTCTGCAAATCTCAGAGAATTACATAATTTATGATCCTAAGAAACAGTGCAATTCTGCACCTTTCAAATGAAGTGTCCATGCCAGATCAACATGCAATGCCTCAAAGTGGCCATGTCTGAACTGGGGTGGTGTGGAGTGCAAAAAAACGATGGATTTGGGCCCAGATCTCTGTACTGGGGTGAATGTATGACATTGTTCTGCATTCTGTCCATCAACTGTGGTTTTTGCATTTGTCACCCCGAGTGGGATGGGTATGCTCAGACGTGAGTCCCATGCACTCCACACCACTGGATTCAAGCAAGCTGGGCTGAAGATAGCTGGAATGCCAGAAACCGGTCCTCGGAAGCTTGATTCCGGTCCAGGGAAGGCATGGCTTGGCAGTTCGGGCTGGACTGTTTCCATGAGGCACAGGGTCATACTGATTTGCATATGGCCATGTCTGAACTGGGGTGGTGTGGAGTGCAAAAAAACGATGGATTTGGGCCCAGATCTCTGTACTGGGGTGAATGTATGACATTGTTCTGCATTCTGTCCATCAACTGTGGTTTTTGCATTTGTAACCCCGAGTGGGATGGGTATGCTCAGACGTGAGTCCCATGCACTCCACACCACTGGATTCAAGCAGGCCGGGCTGAAGACAGCTGGAATGCCAGAAACCGGTCCTCGGAAGCTTGTTTCCGGTCCAGGGAAGGCATGGCTTGGCAGTTCGGCTTGACTGTTTCCATGAGGCACAGGGTCAGACTGATTTGCATATGGCCATGTCTGAACTGGGGTGGTGTGGAGTGCAAAAAAACGATGGATTTAGGCCCAGATCTCTGTACTGGGGTGAATGTATGACATTGTTCTGCATTCTGTCCATCAACTGTGGTTTTTGCATTTGTCCTCCTGAGTGGGATGGGTATGCTCAGACGTGAGTCCCATGCAGTCCACACCACTGGATTCAAGCAAGCCGGGCTGAAGACGGCTGGAATGCCAGAAACCGGTCCTCGGAAGCTTGTTTCCGGTCCGGGGAAGGCATGGGTGGTGGTCGGACCAGTGAATGGGAGAAATTGCTCTTAGAGAGACCAGTTCATGTTGGTAATGATCGCATCCAGTTTTGCACCTTTAATGTGAGTTGGAGTATTGCAGAGTTGTTTGCGGTTGTGTATTTCAAGTAGGTTGGAAAGGTTCTGGACAGTGGGGTCTTCTGGGTCATTGCAGTGGATATTGAGGTCACACAGGAACACGTCTTTTGTGTCTGTCATGGAGAAATGTGTTATTAGGCTGTTAGGACTTCGAGGAAAAGGGTACATTAACCAGGAGGATGGTAGATGGTGTGGAATTTGATGTGTGAGGTGTCCTTGGCAATGAGTTTGACACCCAGGTATTCAAACGATAGGTATTCTGCGGGTTGAAGTTTGGTAATCTGTATTCCAGCTTTGTGAATGATAACTAGTCCCCCCAGTTTTGATCGACCTGTCTTGTCAGATGATGTTGTACCCTGGAGGGGTGAGAATGTCAAGGTAGGGGTGGAGTGGACATTGAGCCAGGATTCAGTGAGGAAAGCGATGTCAATTTCTTTTGCGACTAGAACTTCAGCAATGTCTGTGGCATGTTGTACTGCTGATCTGTAGTTTAGAAGCATGCAAGAGAGGGGGGCGGGGAGCCTCAATGATGGGGGGAGCAATGTGGATAGAGGACTATTGACCAGGAGGTTTAGGCGAGTGAACAGTTTTAGGGATTCTGTTGGTGCCAACAATAACAGGGATGGGGAAAGGGGCTGGGGCTGACTTCTGGCTCAGAGCGAGGTAAGAGTAATTGATCTCATTAAGTTTTGGTACCGAAAAGGGGTTGGGATCACAGTTGGGTCAAAGTTCCTGACTGGCTGACGAACTGGAGGGTCGAGGGGTGTTAATTTTCCTCTCCATTTTCCTCAGTAGCTGTGTTATTGAGCTGAAAAGGTTTAAGGTTTTTGGCAGGGCCCGAGAATGACTTGGGTCTATTGAGGGAGAGTGAACAGGGGTCACGTATTGGACGGAATCAGTAGGACTAGGAGAGGGGATAGGTTGGAACTGGGGAGCCGGATTAGTAAGGTTCCCAGTCAAAGGAGTTCAGAGGAGGAGTAGTGGGTCTACGGTGGAGAAGTGTGGCTCACTGGTTAGAGGAGGCATACCCTGAAGCTGAGGCCAGACCCGGGACCAGGGTTCGATTCCCGTCGCGGCAGGGTCCTGAACCCAATTGTCCACGGACTCGATAATTCTCGCTTCGGTGCCCACTCTAAGCACGAGTTCACCCTATGCAGCTCTGGGCAACAAGCTTGCTTAATCTCCACAACGGCCCCCCGTGGCGGGATGCCTGGCTTTCACCTTGGGGATGCCCAGCACGGGTGATCTCACAGGGAAAAACCAGGACGGGTTACCAAGGCAAGCGCCGAGATGCCCAAGGGTAAAACCGAGCGCTATATAAGAACACACATACATACATACATACTGTCCAGGTGAGGAGGGAGAGAAATTCTAGGTAGGAAGTCAGAGTTCTGGGGAGTGTCAATAAGATTAGTGGTGGAGGCAGGTTGTGAATGTTGGTGTGCGACGGCGGAAGGGGAGTGGGCAGTGATAATAGGGGGAAGATGTCTGCTGGATTGGTGAAGACGTTGGACATAGGGATGTCACTGGGGTTGTCAGTGAGGAATGCAGAGGAGACAGGTTTTGCCTGTGGATGTGGGACATTGGAAAGGGAGTGTGCAGTGGTAGTAGGAGGGAGGGTGATCTTTATGAAGTGGAAGACATCAAGGCATGAGACAATAGTGATATCTAGATATTGGAAAAATCAGTATGTAAGAAACAGTAATTAATGGAGACTGTATTATAAATATAATAGAGGAATATTTGTGATAATTGTACTCATCAGTGGGGGGGATTTGTTATAGCTCATTTTTAATTAGAATTATAGTTGCTTAAGAACATGATCTGTTTTCAATTGAAATGATAATGCTGTGATGTACAGATTATGGGGCAAAATCACAAAGGGCCTCTGCACTCGTGTTGAGGCCCAGGAGTCGTGGCGTTGGGACCTCCACTCATAATGGTACCTCATCAATGGGTTTCTGCAGTATGACCACGAGTGTGTGACACCCGCTACGAGTACGAAGGCGCTTTGGGAATCTGGCCCTATGTTTTACTTGCATAGGTCAAACTTGGCTTCAACTTGCATCTGTATGGCTGTCCTCATAACATTTATAATTTGTTTATATTTCTCATTGGCACAGCACACACTGAAATGTGCCCTAATGTTCTGTGGTAACATATTGTTCTGGAGGAAGATTTTAGTTACTTTTCAAGGTTCTTTCTGCTCGCTAAATGTAGGCTATTAACCGCTTCCATGCACCAGATGGTCTGGTGCTGTCTGACGCCACAGTGCTCCTGTGCGCCAGGGGGCTCACGCCCGTCCGAGCACATGCATTGGAAATCCCTTTGGTGCAGGGATTCTACATGCTCATGGAGCTATATCAGCCCCCCAAGCATGTAGAGAGACTGGAGAAGTATAATATGAAAAGGAAGAATCCCCCCTTTCCACTGCTACCCCTCCCTAGTGAATCCCTGCTTGGGGATCACCACAGGAAGCCAAACCCCAAGTAGTTATCCCCCAGTAGGCACCAGGAAGGGTGGAGTGGCC
Organism: Lissotriton vulgaris; assembly: GCF_964263255.1. Lineage (NCBI taxonomy): Eukaryota > Metazoa > Chordata > Amphibia > Caudata > Salamandridae > Lissotriton > Lissotriton vulgaris. The sequence continues at coordinate 1,034,560,241 of NC_141697.1, forward strand.
CCTTGGGCAAGGGCTTTTGCTCCCCTCCAATGTTTTTGGTCTTTCTGCCCTCCTGGGAGGCAGATGGGGCAATATCCCCCGATGTGCCCCACAAGAGAGCAGAAAGCAGACAAGGCAGCAGAGATTTTTATTATGTACAAAGGAGTAAGGGCTGCCCAAAATGCATTGCCAATGCCCACAAACCCTGCACAAATTCCACAGTATTTCTGCCCCCAGGAAAAAGAAGGGGGCAATAGCCCCCTCTAGGCACCAGGGATTTTTTGTATATGTAGGGATGGGACTATCCAAAATGGGCATGCCAATGCTCCCCTCAAATCAATTGCCACAGCCTTTCTGCCCGCCCCAGAAGGCAGATGGGAGTAATAGACCCTGATCTGCCCCCTGGGGGTAGAAAGCCCACTAAGCACCAGAGATTTGTTTATGTGCATGTCAGCCCCATAGGCAAGGGTCCATCCCCTTGTTTTAGGCTCTCATTTTGGCTGTTTCAATTATATTTTTAGTCTCATCTGACCCCAAGTGGGGCTCAGAAAACCACTAGAAACCAGGGAGAATTTGTGTGTGTGTGAACTGGAGTTTGGCTAATGGTCTGCGTGTACTGACCTTTGGCTGGCATTTTGCTGGCGGTGTGTGTTGACTTGTACTTGGCTAATGGGGTGTGCTCACTTGCTCTTGATGACTGTGTGTGTAGATTGATCCTTGCCTGGTGGTTGCGTGGAGTGGTGATTAACTGGCGGTATACATGGACTGCCGCTTGGCTGACAGTGTGCATGGATGGTGCTTGGCTGGTAGAGTACGTCAGTGGTGCTTGACTGGTGGTGTGCATAGATAGTGCTTAGCTGACTGTGTGCATGGATGGCACTTGGCTGGCGGTGTACATAGATAGCGGCTGGCTGGCGGTGTTCAATAATAAAAGAATTTATAAAGCGCCTGGTTAGCCAACTGGCGTGTCCCCGCGATGAGGTAAGAGGAGGAAGCAGAGCCGGGAAGCCTCGGCCAAATCAGTCTGTATTAACATGAAAACCAATGAGTTTCTAAGATCCTTCCTAAAGTTCACCTCGGATGCTTCCATCCAGAGGCTTAGAGGTAGTTTATTCCAATTTTGTGCAGCAAGCACCTGGAAGGACCTGCCTCCCGTCCTGGCCTTCTTAACCTTAGGGACCTGCAACAAGCCAGTCACACTCGATCTAAGGGGCCATTTGGGCACATAGCAAGTAAGAAGATTACGCAGATAGGAAGGACCAGTACCCTAGAGGATGCAAAGGCAAACGCAGAGAACCTTAAACAACACTCTCTTCCTTACTGGAAGCCAGTGCAGGGTGTCCAAGGCTCTTTTGGAGACCGCCCTCCTAGGTTGCATAAGGACCAGCTGTGCGGCTGCATTCTGCAAAACCTGGAGTCTGTTCAAACATTTAGCTGTGGCACCCAGCTAGAGTATGTTGCCATAATCTAGGCTAGATGTCACAAGGGCATGCACCAGAATCTTCCTAGCATCTGTAGGGAGTAGATCCAACATTTTCGGTGGGCCTTTAAGGACACCAAAACACGTACCAAATACACATCTAGTATGATGTTCATACGAGAGATTGAGTCCAACCATACACCCAGGTTCTTCAGCTGAGTGCATGGTATAGGGGTGGGGCCCAAGCACGAAGGCCAACATGCCGATGGCCATACTGGCGGGACATCTCCTACCACAAGCACCTCGGTTTTATTTCAATTAAGTTTCAGGCAGTTGTTAGCCATCCAGGAGGCAAGCTCCTGCATGCATGCCCTGAAATTGGAAGCTGCCGAATCTGGTGCCTGTGATAGGGAGACCACCAGTTGGGTGTCATCGGCGTATGGTGCGACCCTGATTCCAAAGCCATCCGCTATCTCCGCTAAAGGGATTACATATAGATTAAACAGGGTAGGACTCAGGGCCGATCCCTGTGGCACACCCTGTTCCAATTTGATGGCTTTGGAGTAGTAGGCACCCTGTCTGACTTGAAAGCTGAGCTCTGCCAGAAAGGATTGAAACCATTTCAGAGCCGGGCCTGAGACACCACCCTTGTTCAGACACTGCAACAAGGTGCAATGAGCTACAGTCTCAAAGTCCAGGTCCAGGAGGATCAGGACCATTGTTTGCCCAGCATTTACTCCTTGTCTAATGATTTCCGTGGCAAGGAGTAGAGCGGACTCAGTAGAATGTAAAGTGCGGAAGCCATGAAGGTGTTCATGAATGGTGCTTGGATGGCGGTGCCCGTGGATGGCACTTAGCTGGCGGTGTGCATGGATGCCACTTGGCTGGTGGTGTGCATAGATGGTGGTGTGTGTGTACTGTCTCCTGGTTGTGGTGTGGCTTGCATGGATCTCACACCATTTTCTTACCCAGTATCCCCCGCGAACCTCAAATTTACATACAAAGTCTAAATTTCCTCACATTTCTGTCTAGGTAAGTTGTAGGCTCACTGCACAAGCACAAATTTCCTACCACCCAGTGTTCTCCTTGGTCTCCTGAGAAAAATTATACCTCATTTGGGTGGGTGCCCAAAGTAGCAGCAGCCTAAAAACTTATAAACAATCCGCCCTTTTGGACCCACTTTGTGCCCCACTCAATCCTTACACATTTTTGGCCCTTCCATGTCATACGCACTTGGCTCAATCACAGAAGTAAGGTATAATTTTTATCGGGAGACTGAGGGGAATGCAGAGTGGTAGGAAATTTGTGACGTGTGGTGATCTCACAACTTTCTGAGAAGGAAAATATTAGGGGATCAAAGCAAGTCACACCTCCCTGATTTCCCACATTGTCTAGTTTTCAGAAATGTCTGGGTTTTTTAGGGCCATCTAGGGAAACTTACCAAACCCAGTCTTTACTGAAAATTAGACACTCAGGTGAGTCCAGGGAGGTGCAGCTTGCATGGATTTCCAAACATTTTCCTACCCAGAATCCGCTGCAAACCTCAAATTTAGCAAAAAACCAAATTTTTCTCACATTTCTGTGTGGGATTACTGCGCTGACACACCTTTCCTACTACCCAGCGTTCCCCTCAGTCTCCTGAGTAAAATTATACCTCACTTCTATGGTTGGGCCAAAGGCCTGCGATTGAAAAGGGCCAAAAAGGTAGAGATTGAGGAGGTAGCAAAGCGAGCTCAAAGCGCTATGTTTTTGTATATATGTTTTAGGTATAATTTTTATCAGGAGACCGAGGGAATGCTGGGTGGTAGGAAATGTGCTACGGCATGATGATCTCACGCAGAACTGTGAGCAAAATTTGATTTTTTTAGCTAAATTTGAAGGTTTAAGGTGATCCTGCATAGGAAAAGATTAGGGATCCACACAAAGCACACCTCCCTGGACTCCTCCTGGTGTCTAGTATTCAGAAATGTATGGGTTTGGTAGGTTTTCCTAAATGGCTGCCGAACCCAGGACCAAAAATGCAGGTGACGACCTTGCAATACCAGATAGTTTGAAGACTCCACAGTACGTTTTGGGCCATTTCCTGTTTGGGCACTAGAACTACCCTGGGGAAAATGTGTTTTTATTTGCAAAGTTTGAGGTTTGCAAGGCATTCTGGGCAACATAACCTGGTGAGAGCCATACAAGTCTCCCCATCCTGGATTTCCCTTGGTGCTGAGTTTAACAAAATGTACAGTTTTGCTAGGTTTCCCTAGGTGCTGGCTGATCGAGGGAACAAAATACACATTTAGGCACATTGCAAAAAGAAGAGCCACACAAGTCACCCCATCCTGGTTACCCTTGGTTTGCTAGGTTTCGCTAGGTGCCGGCTGAGCGAGGGTCCAAAATCCATAGCTAGGCACATTGCGTAAAAAAGATCTGTTTTCACTGGAAAAATGTGATGTGCCCATGTTGCATTTTGGGCCATTTCCAATCATGGTCACTAGGCCTACCCACACAGGTGATGTACCATTGTTATTGGGAGAGTTAGGGGAATACAGAATTGTAGAACAAGTGGTATTATCTAATGACTTTCTATGCATTTCTGCCTTCCAAATGTAAGACAATGTGTAAAAAAAAGGCAATTCGAAACTGTCCTCTAATTTACATGCTATTGTGGGTACTCAAAATTTTGGAAATGTGCAAATAACTACTGCTTCTAAACTCTATATTTTGTTCCTATTTCAGAAATACATAGGTGTCCTTGATACCTATTTTTTGCTCTTTATATTTTACCAAATGAATTGCCATATACCCGGTACACAATGAAAATCCATTGCAAGGTGCAGCTCAGTTATTCACTCTCTGTACCTTGGGTTCCAGGTAAACCAACAAGTCTTATATATCACTGCAACTAGAAGGGTCTAGCGAACATAATAGTATATTGCTTTAAACAATCTGCTAGAATTAGAAGTAGTTACAAGTGAAAATGTTGACAGAAATGGCAGTTTTTTTTTGTGTAGAGACTTAGGGGCCATTAGGATGACGGGCGGACTTTGTCTGCCTGCCATCCTATCGGTTAATAGGACCGCCCGCCATAAGGGCGGGGGTCCCATGGGGGGAATTAGGATGCGCCCCCCACAGTGGCAATTTTAATACTAAAATGCATGTCGTGCATGTGCATGCACAACGTGGCAGGCACCGCGCGGTGCCTGCCATGTTGTGCATGCACATGTAGGGGGGTACATGTGCCTCTCCCACCCCCCCATCATCCTGGGGGCCCGTAACGGGCTCCCAAACTAGAAGACTGCATTGCTTGCCGCCACGGAAAGGCACCCTCTCGCCTGCATCCTATTATGGCTGGCGGTGTCTAGCAAACACCAGCACCATATAAACCCTTTTCTGCCCCAAGCGGCTGACGGTGTTTTCGTCCGCCGCGGTCCCCCCGCCATAGAAATGGGTGGAGGGCTGGAAAGGATGTCGGGCGGATCGCCACCGTCCGCATAGCGGGTGGACCCGACATCCTAATGGGTCCCTAAATATTGAAGTTTTAATATCGAAAGGACAGAATATGGAGTACAACATATTGACATATAGGTAAGTATATAGAATTTTATTATATCTAATTTTATTATATTGATTTTTTTATTTGTTTTATATGTTAGTATATGTGTTAAAAAGATATAATATTTTTTTAATGTATGTTACAAATTTTTTAAGGTAATGGATTTTATGTGAATAATTTTTTGAGTATATTAGTTCCATAGTGGGTTGTGGGTTTATAGGGGAAAAGGGTGGGAAGTTATTGAATTTAAATGACTAAAATGTTCAATTTATTAATTAATCAGTTATGGTTTAATATTTAATATTTTTAATTAAGTGTATTTATATATTTTTAAATATATAAAAAGTGAATAATAATCTTTTCTAATTAATTGATAATTATGTAAATTGTGTATTTTGTATTAATTAGTAATTAATTACATATTACTTATTACAAATTAATGTATTACTATGTTAATTTTGTACGTCTTTTTAGTAGTGTGTTGATAGGAGAGTAGGGTAGGAATTAAGTTACATTTAATTCAAATTGTATTAATTTTTTATTATTATTTATTCAAAGTTAATTTATAGCGTTAATTGTCTTAATTAATTTAGATATGATTGTTATTAATTTGGTTGTTAATTGAAATTAGCTAATATTTAAATGTTACTCAATTATGTTGCTACATTAATATTTTACACTATTGAAGGTGACATTATAGGGGAATATGTTGAAAGGTAAATATATTTGTATCAATTAATTATTTGTTAATTAATTTTAATTATATTGTAGGAGTGGGTTTTCTCAATTATTCCCCTATATTACCCAACACTTTCCCTACTGTTGCACTCATTGGAGTGGGAATTTTTATTTTTACACTCCCGCTATCCAACATTTTCCCTACTGTTCCACTCACCGGAGTGGGAATAGTAATTTTTACCCTTCCGCTATCCAACACTTTGCCTACTGCTCCACTCGCTGGAGTGGGACTAATAATTTTTACCCTCCCACTATCCAACATTTTCCCTACTGTTCCACTCACTGGAGTAGGAATAGTAATTTTTACCCACTCGCTATCCAACACTTTCCCTACTGTTCCACTCACTTGAGTGCGAATAATAATTTGTATCCACTAGCTATCCAACATTTTTCCTTCTGTTCCACTCACTGGAGTAGGAATAGTAATTTTTTCCCACTCGCTATCCAACATTTTCCCTACTGTTCCACTCACTTGAGTGGGAATAATAATTTGTATCCACTAGCTATTCAACAAATTCCCTACCTTTGAAGTTGTTGGATTGGGAATAGTAATTTTGACACTCCAGCTATCTAACACTCCCTAATGTTTCACTCATTGGAGTGTGAATAGTAATTTTTACACTCCGGCTATCCAACACTTTCCCTACTGTTCCACTCGCTGGAGTAGGAATAGCAATTTTTACCCACCCGCTATCCAACACTTTTCCTACTGTTCCATTCGCTGGAGTCAGAATATTAATTTGTACTCACTCGCTATCCAACATTTTTCCTTCTGTTCCACTCACTGGAGTAGGAATAGTAATTTCTACCCACTCGCCATCCAACACTTTCCCTACTGTTCCACTCACTTGAGTGGGAATAATAATTTGTATCCACTAGCTATCCAACAAATTCCCTACCTTTGAAGTTGTTGGAGTGTGAATGCTAAATTTATTCCCTTAGCTATGCAACGTTATCCATTTTGTTATATTTAATGTAGTGTAAATTAATAATTAACATAATGTGTTTAAATGTAATTATTTAAATTATTAAATATTATTTATTTTTATATTTATATGATAGGTTTAATTATATATACTGTCAATAAATACTTTGGACTGAACAAGCAAGGTGTCCTGAATTTATGTCCAGCTAATGGCGAGTTTTCATCTCAGGGCAACCTTTTATTGGATTTATTTGCGGGAGCCTGGCCACAGAAAATTTGCCACCGCGAAGCAGTTTTGCTTGGCCAACGATGGAGGAATGTGTTTCACGTCATGATAAAGGCACAGCAGGACTCCTATGTTAATTACCTGCTTGATCGGCTCGGAAGCCCACTGGGGTGTCTTAATGAACTTTTAATCACTACAGTACAACAGAAACTTACTGAGGTAATACTGCGCTGGTTATCAACACTACAGGTACCAACATGCCAAGTGAGAAAGCACACCTGTGAAATATTTAGTGCATGAGTAAAAGTACTGGAGCAGCACTGTCTGTTGGCTGAGTTCCTGTCCTCTGATGAAGAGGCCGCGAGGCCTTGAAACGCGTAAGGAGTGTCAATAAATAGTTTGGACTGAACAAGCAAGGTGTCATGAATTTATGTCCTGCTAATGGCGAGTTTTCATCTCAGGGCAACCTTTTCTTAGATTTATTTCTGGCAGCCTGACTGCAGAAAACTTGCCACCGTGAAGCAGTTTTACTGGGCCAACAACAGAGGAATGTGTTTGTCATCTACTCTTCTGAAATGTATAACTGTCCAGGATCAATTAATGAGTTCACATCCATTTCTACCACTACTTGGAAGAAGATTGAAACCACAAAAAATCGTAAAAATAGTCTATGTCCCAGTAAAATGCAAGAACTGTGTAGAAAGGTTTAGTTTTCTGACAAAAGTCTGCCTGTCCCCAAAAGCTGGGAAGATGGTGATTTCAGCAGCACAAACTCGTTGTTGATACCATTTGCAGGGAAAAAACAGATGCTTTCTTCTGCAGTACTTTTCCCCCATTTTACCCCCCTCCTATAAAACCCAAAATATTGCTGTATTTTGAACAATTTCTGGGTCCTCTCCAGGGGAATCTATAAACCATGGGTACCTTTAAAATCCTGAGCATGTTGGAAGAAAAGGACTCAAATTTGCCATGGATACTGTATGTGGACGAAAGGGGCCTAAGTGTGAACTACCCCAAATAGCCAAAAAAAAGCTTAGCACAGGGGGAGGGGGGCCAAGCAGCAAAGGGGTCAATGTATGATGCTTTTCATTGTTTACGTAACCAATGTCCAATTACATTAGGTCACAGGGGAAACTATGAGTATTGATTTAGGGTGATAGTGCTAGGGTGATGGCAATATTTGATTTTCATTAATGCTGTACAGTGATTTGACACTGTACTGTTACATTCGCTCACCCCATGCTAACTGTGTGATTTCCAGTGCTTTCCATTATAACATTTGTTATAAATTTTTCTGATGTTTGGGTGAGCCTGACTTCTTTGGGTCTCTACCAGGCATGGCTCCCGTTTCTCTATTGATTTTGCGCACTTTATGGTCTCAGGGCATGATTTAGATCTTGGCGCAACTAGTCTTGTTTTTTCTTTTCCAACTGTCTACCTGCCTGTCAACTTGGTAGTCTGCCTGCTCGATTTAGATGTTGACTGGTCACTGGAGGGAAGACTGCGGTGATCCTGCCAAGTCTGCCAGAATCTTTCTCCAGCGTCAACAGCATCAGAGGCAGAAGTGGCTTTTAATGGAATCCCACCCATATTCCTACCATCCAGGTTATGATGTGCCTTTCTCTTCAGGTAACCGTAGTGGAGAAAACTCCAAGCTTGAGTTGGCGGAATCACAGAAAAAGAGGTGAAAACTCACCTTTTTTCAGGGTCCCCCACCTTCTCCATCTTGAACGCCATTGTCAAGGTCCTCCTGTGCTGCTGCTACTTGACCAGCTCAGTCACACAGTTCTGACAGAGATCTAAGGTAGGCTTTTGTTGTGGGTGTGGGTGTTCATTCAATGGTGCGTATATGTTGTTGTGCAATGCAATCTGTTAACCCTTTCGCTGCGGCGGCAATTCCGCTGTAGCGGTAGGGGGCGGGGGGGCCGTGCGACACTCCGACGCTGGTGATGGAACTGCACCGTCACGCCCCTAGGGTGGGCTGTGCTTGTGACGGAGCGGTTCCGTCACAGCCCCGCCCGCTCAATAGAAGGCGCCGCACAGGCGCGAAATCAGTGCCGCGCAGGCGCGGCGAGCCGGCCGTGACAGAACCACTCCGTCACCAGCACAGCCCACCCGAGGGGCGTGACGGAGCGGTTCCATCACCAGCGTGGGAGGGGTTAAAACTATGTGTATCTACATATGCAAATTGATAAGTTGACAATATATATGTGTGTTGAGCTGCTAATAATTTGCACTTACCTACACCCACACCACCAAGGTCTCACTCTGTCAGGACACTCCTGCCAGAACACCGTCTGCAGAGTGGGAACAACTAAATCTTCCAGGCATGACAGTGACGGAGTACTCTTAGCCAGCAGAGAAGACTGTTGCGCTCTCCTGTTGATTGCTGGAACATCTAAATACAGCGGGCAGGCCACCGTCAGCTTGACTAAGTACTTGGGACTGCTGCCACAATAGTTCCACCCAGATGTAAATCAGGCCCCAAGTGTATTTTGACTCTATTGCAATTGATTTCAGAGTTTATAGAAGAAGGAAATGGGTGCCACCAAGGATCACACACAAATAGACAGGACCCAATTGTAGTTACTGACACAACCCTAGTCGGGGGTTTCACCCAAAGACCACCATAGGGTTTTGTGCCTTCAAAAAGCTCGCACGGGCGGAAGACGTTTCTAGATCCACACAGCTCGCCTATGGAACGCTCTCCCCCGAGAACTAAGGAAAGAACCGAACTACCTGCGATTCAGGAAACGACTCAAAACTCACCTGTTCCCTTGATTTTTAACCACTTCTGTTTCAAAAGGAAAAATGTCTGTCCCCCCCTTCTTCTCACCCCCGACCCCACAGGTGTAGGGATCTTTAGCGCTGGGATACCTCAGGGTGACTACGCGCTCTATAAAAAATTTTAATAATAATAATAATAAAATTCACTTCAATCTCAGGGTTGGTATAATCCGAATATGTAAGTTTGTATCTGCACAACTTAATATGGTCTGTCGTTGTGATGTACAGGAAGGAAAGACGTAGGTAATTGTGTTTTGGTCCTTTGTATTTATATTTCTTAAGTTGCAGGTGAGAACTGAAACATCTGACACGTATTTCACCCAGTGTGCTGCTGGCCAAGGCTTTTTCAAGGCTGATATAGACAAGTGAGGATCCATTGAGAGAAGGGGTGGGGGTATGAGAGAGAGGCTAGAGGCCCGTGAGGAAAGGTGGGTGGAAGTGTGCATGCATCACAAGGAAAGCAATAGGGTATAAGACAGTGTAGGGTCAGGTGAATACCAACAAAGTTATGAACTTGCCATTAGTTATCATCGGTGACATATATGTCACCGATGATACATGTCACCGATGACATACATGTCATATCATAAATGTGCTTCTTATGCAAGCCTAAAGTATGTTCAAAGGTGCCTGGAGGCCAATGCCTATTTTACTAAGCAGTTGCGGCCGCACTCTTAACAATGCACAGATTACGCCTGGATAGATTTAAGTCCAACGTGAACATCAATTACAGTTTCGACCTGAAACCGCCCTATATTGGAAATTGTGTTTACACTCCAAGCACAAACCCCGAAAACAGCTGAAAGATTGGTGCACTTTCTAATACTTTCTGCACTAGCGGATACTTTTTTTGTTCCTCTTATGTTTCAAGCAAGTTCAAGCGATCCATTTCTAAATGTTTGTGAAGACCCACAAGTTAGTCTGTTGGTGGCAATGTAATTGCATTTTTGTGTACTCATCAATGGCACTATCTTTATGCATTACTTGTCGGAACCAAGTTCAACCTAGAGTGCTATGACCTTTTAAATATGTTTGCTTAATTTATTTTTGTATTTCTGGTGGCAAATAAAGATTAGATTGAAACTGGAAAGAGTTCGAGAAAATGTTTCCCAGAGCAACAACACGTCCATTGTAAAGGTAAATCTGCTAATAAGCTTAGCACCAAAATTAAGTTTTTCTGGGAATAAGAACATTTGGGCCCAATTCAAATAGCTTTTAGTGCCCCTGTACAGAATAAAAAATGGATATGTGCCTGCGCTAAATTCACTTTGGGGTACGATTTTGATTCTCAAATAGACATGGTGGGATGCGCATTGTTCATATCCTATTTCACTACTTCAGTCCTGTATTAGACTCTGTTGGACCTGGCGTCTTTTGGCGCGTTTCCCCAGTCTTTTTTTTGTTTTCTGACCTCCCGCTTTTGACTCTGTTTTTGCTGGTTTAGTATCTTTGCGCACTTACTCACTGCTGTTCAGTATTAAAGTGCAAGTGCTCCTGTTGTAAATTGTTATTATGGATTGGTGTTTCCTTGTACTGCAACCTGCCAGCCTGCATTGAGCTCTGCCTCGTACCTTAAGCCTTGGTCTCACTGACGCCGTCTGGACGATCATCACCGAGCCGCTGCCTGCACCGCATCATAAGGGCACTTCCCCCTGCACCACTTTTTCATTTTCCAATGCAACCGCAACAGTTGCCCCGACCGTCTGGCACCAATGTGCCAGCCGCAACAAGAAAGGTACTGGTTACACGAGTCTGTCCACGCTTTAGCTGGCCCGTACCAACGTGGTCGGCTGGAACTGTTAGCCTCTGTTGCTTTTAATATTGCAGTAAGTAGACCTGGACGGAGCTACAGACTCGGAGTAACTTTGGTTTTGAGACATTTCTGCAATTTTGAGGATAGATTGCAGAGTATATATTTTTAAGTACTGTATTTTGGATTCTTATAGTTTTGGTCTTATTTTGGTTTTAAGAAAATATTGGATATTTTTCTAAACAAGTGTGGTGTCCTTTTGTAGTGTTTTCACTGTATTACTTTTGGTTATGTGTAAATGCTTTACGCACTGCCTCTGAGATAAGCCTGACTGCTCACGCCAAGCTATTAAAGGGGTGAGCAGGGGTTGTTTTGGGAGTGTAACTCCCTTATCCTGACTAGAAGGAAGGGTCCCTACTTGGACAAAGGTGCAAACCATTGCCAACTAGAGACCCCCATTTCTAATAATAGTTGTCAGCGGTGAGGATTGGACTTGTGTTTGCACTTGACTTCCAGAGATTGGTGTACACTACTACCATATCACCGACCATTACATACCACATACTATTTTGTTGGTCTATTTTTGTGATCCTGTCGTTTTGGACCTTAAACTTCCTACTGCATCATGCCTGGCACAAAGGTGCAAACCATTGCTAACTAGAGATCCCCATTTCTAACAGCCTCAAACCGGGATCTGCCAGGGGACCAAAAGAAGCCCTGGAAAACCAGCCTCACCCCCTTCCTCCACTCTTCATATCTCTCTCTCATTCAGAGTTTCTCCTCATCTCCTTCTTTCTACTCTCTTTCTCTTTCTGGAAGCCTCCGCTGTGCTTCCTGTAATTAATTTCAGGGAGCAGCAGAAAGTTGCAGAAGCACTAGCCATGGTTCAGGACTTCCATAAATGTCAACCAACGGTTACTGCCATTGGGCTAAATTGGGAGTCTGCCCCTGGCCTGGACTCATACATACAACTTCACGCAAGAATGGCTTAGCGGTGGCGCAACCGGTGCAGCCAAACCTGGTGCTGACCTCGGAGGGGGTGTGGTGCTCTGTTTTTAAAAATAACTTATGGATTTAAAAGCTTGTGCTCCGAAGTTCCTTGTGTATACAGCAGTTTTCAGGTAACAATAAAAATGTCAGGATGCTCCTGCTGGAGTGTGATCAGCGTTTTGTCCGGTGGCAGTTTTGACTCATCTTATTGCAGACCCTACAGTTAATGTGCCTGCTGCAAAGAGCATGTACCATGCAAATCAAGGAAATGAGTGTGAATGAACTATGAGTAGTGCTAGAAAAATTGAACTGGATTTCAGAGAGGGTCTATAGAGAGATGGGAGGCACTGTTGGAGGGTGGTAGTGAGGGAATTAGTGGAGAAGGAGGTAATTGGGGGCCCTAAAAAGAGCGCTGCACCAGGAGCTACCAGCACCAGTAGGTTTGCACTGGGGGATGTTGCAGTGCAGTCAAGATGGTGGACACAAGAAAGTGCCACTTCCAGAGCATACCCTATTATCTGCTCCTTTCCATGACACACCTGTTGCCATCCAAGCAAAGAAGTTGTGCACAGTGGCGGAGCAGGATTTGCATGACCTGGTTCCCCTCGATCCACACAGAGCAGGACCCTTGGAGGAGATTTTTGCAGTTGAATCCTTGTTGGCATGTCCAGAGGTGGGGGATGAATTGGCACTCCCACTGGCGGGCCAGCAGAGTGATCAACTGGGCCCTTGGTTCGCGCTTGGGACCACAGCAGACTACAGTGGAGCTGGACCCATCCATCGGCTCCTGAGGAGGCGGATTTGCCCAAAACTGCGGGGAGAGCCCTATTGATGTGCCGGCAGGACAGATGGGCCAGCCACAATGGGCCTTGACTAGAGAATTAAACCGCTGGAGCATGACACAGGAGAGAGAGCTGCACACCTGTGGCACTGAGTATGCTTTAAGTACCTGAATAAAAGACCCCACAAACTAACCCCAGGAACGCCCACCTGATAATATTACTGGTGTTGGGGAGCCTTGGTCCTGCTGTATAGTTGTAATGTTGGTCCACCTTGGGAAACGTCAGTGGAGGCCATATGCCTGGATCCCTCGTCTGACCCCTTAGACTGTAGAAACTCCCCTTGACATAATGACCTGTTGAGGCCTGGGAGGAGATAAGGGCGGGATTTGCTGATCCTTGGCACTTACACTATGTCTTGATTGAATGTGGTGGCCTGACATGGGTCGGTCACCTTAACATTGATAACCTCACAAAGAGAATAACGGGGAGATAACACACCATACCTGAGGCGATTGTTACAGTGCCCAGTGAGGGCATCATCTGGGTGACCCACCCACACATTTGCAAGATTGACATTGGCAGCACTGGAGTACTGCATCGGCATTATCACCCATGACCTTGATGATGGTCTCCTGTTTGAGCTAACATAGGATCCCTACAAATTGATACTTCTGAAACTTCCATCTCCCCTACCATATTTAAAATGATTCAACCCATCTCTATGTTCTTGGGAAGCCTGTGCCCTGAACGAAGAAAGCTGTGCCTCCCACTAGTAAGTAGTGACTGCCACAGGACACTCAATCACACTGCTTGTGCTGTGTTGATAGTCCCAGTGGGTTGGTTGGTCTCTGGAAGTCCTTCTCAGAGTTTATTAGGCCATGCAAGTCAACTCCTACTACTGTTGTAACAACATAGGAAGACTCCGACCTGCTCTGTGTCTCTAGCACACTGGGTGACTAATCTTGGGGGAACCTATCTTGCTTTCCTAATATCACCATTCTTTCTGTTGTCAAGTTCTTTACTCTATTTAGATCTGATACTAATAAGGTTGTTTTGTTGCTTCATATGAGCAGTCAATGCAAATGAATTTATAAAAACACTATACTGATGCAAATTGTGTATATATACGATGCCAAAGAGTTGCAATGTTTTATAATGAATGATTATAAAGAATGATTATATTCATAAACGTTCTCTTTATTTTCAGAAAACTGTGCCATGCCCCTGTTCTTTTAAAATAAGTAGAGAATTTGTATATATGCTATATATATTTTTTTTTACATGTTGTCCTTGGCCCTGAGGAAGGTGACATCATCACCGAAATGTACGTCGGCCCAACATCCACTGTCTGGATATAAATTGGTCAACTCCATCTAGACCAAAAAGCTAACTGGCAGAACTATTACATCTAAGTTCTTATTGTATTCCATCAAGTACACCTTTGGGTTGTCTCTTTTTTTCTTTGTCTTGTGTTACTTAGTCTATGTATTTATGGTGTTAGGTATGTCTTTTAAGAAATTGAAATGGTATGATTTATATGTGAGGATGTATGTATGAATGTCAGGATTATATATTGCTAGAGGGCACATTTTTTCTTATGCTTTATTGTCTGCATTTGCACTTTACGGATTTTCAAAAATGTATTGGTAATGGTGATGAATTTCTGTTGAACATGATATATGATAAAATGATATGTACAGATGGATAAATGTTCACAAATATATTTATCTGAAAAAAATAAAATAAAAAATAAAAAACATGTTTTGATAATACTTTGAAGTTTCAGCTTTCCTCTTTGGCATCTTCTTAAAAATAGTTAAGATTTATTCAATGTTAAAGTAATATAGGTCCTTATAGAGGTAACTCGTACTTTCTGCCTGTTTTTGTCTCCCCCCTCTGGACCTGAAATCAATTGGGAGAACTCTCTCTCTTTGCCTGTCTCAACAGTCTTACTTTCATCTTTTGTTCCATACTGCTCATAGCACAAACTTCTTTGTTGACGACACTTCACGCAGTAAAGATCTTTTTTACCCTCCATTCATCTGATCGTGTCTATCTCCTGTACTTAACTAATTTCTGTTCACTCTTCACCTTAATCATTCCTGCCACCCTACTTGTTTAATAACTTACACATTGTCAAAAACCATGGACAATTTAAAAACTTTTGGTTTCTCCAATGAAGATTTCCTTAACATGATGGATCAAATTACAGGTGGTAACAAGACTAATACCAATAGCACACCTAGAACCAACACAGATTGGTTAAAGCTTGTAAACTTAAAAAAGAAAGCCAAACGAATGAAATCTCATGCATTCTTCATGGGGGAATACTTAAAAGCAGGAGCAATCCCCATAGGGTTAAGAGTCAGGAACATGCCGGCCCTATTTGTGGAGGTGCGTAGCTTCTTGGAGCGATGGTCTCTTATAGCAAATCGCTGTTCACGTGATTGGATGCTCCTTATTATCAATACAGTGAGAGAAATGCTAGCTGCATTACAAAAAGAAATTCTCGAGCTAGAAGAGAAACTTAAGGCAAGTCCATCATTAGAAGACGCAAAGAAAACACTCCAAGAAATCAATGAAGAGATAGAAGAATTTGATATGTACCTCACAAAGAAGAAAATGGACAAATTGAGAAAAGATGTCCGATGGTTTGCAGGAGAAAATCTATCCATACCTAAAACCGGATTTTTACACCCAACACCAAGAGGACCCAACTGGAGGAACCAGAACATATGATCAGACCCATTACAATCTTAGATTTAACAAAAGAGTGAGAATCCAAAACTTTTCAGAAACAAACTCCTCAGATTCAGACCAAGAAGGACAGATGACAGAGGAAGATTATGACTATGGCTACCCTAATCATAACCAAAGAGGCCAATTTTCGGGAAGACCGAATCAAGGCCCACGTCAACCTTTTTTATCGAGGGGCAGAGGACGAGGAAGACCCCGATATCCAACAACGAACCAAAATCAATACCAACAACCGAATCAATACCAACAACCGAACCCTCCACATCCTCAACCATATGTACAGACGAGACAACAGCAGTATTGGAAACAATGAAAAATCGAAATAACACTTCCATACCAATCTTCAATCTATCCTCACATAATCTATCATCAGAGGAAGTTCGAGTTCTAAGTAAAGGTCTATCATACATCCCTAGTACTGGAGCAAACAGATTTCAAATCCATCAGGACATTTTCTCCTTTTTCAGAAAGATCAGATTAAAGAAATACTTTGACAATACAGAAGCAAGAGAAGAAGAAGAAAACCTATCAGGCTGTAAACCACCGTCCACATTCACCCCAACTCTAGACATGCTTTGACTAGAAGTAGCGATTTTTGAAAAAAGTGTCCTTAAAGAACTGGAAAGAGTGTTGAAATACATCCCACAACCTCACACAAATCTAGAAATAAAAGAACGACAAGCTTTGAAAACACTACAAAGTAATCAAGACATCATAATAAAACCGTGCGACAAAGCAGGAGGAATTGTGATTATGAACACAAACCACTACACAGAGAAAATAAATCAGATGTTAGGAACAGAAGAGCACTACAAAAGAACAAGTAGACGATCTCTAACTGCCCTAGCAGAAGAAATAAAGGAAACAGTGTCCAAAGCCTTCACTGAAGGGTACATCTGCCAAAAAGAAATGGACTACCTCATCAACACTAATCCAGTGGTCCCTGCCATCTATGGTGTTCCAAAAACACACAAGAATATATCGGACCCTCCTCTAAGACCAATAGTTGCCTCTATCATCTCAAGCACGGAACCTCTTTCAAAATATCTAGATTCCTTTCTGTGTCCACTTACCACCACTTACGCCTCCTATATCAAAGATACTGGACATATGATCAGAGTTCTAGAGCATTCACCTTTCAATAACGCCACACAGTTGCTTGTCACATGTGACATTGAATCTCTATATATGAACATTCCACAGAACAAAGCTATCGAATCAGTCGCAGCACTTCTAGCCAGAACACCAGGATCTAGACCTAACACCTTCATACTGGAATGTTTGAGATTAGTCCTACAAAACAATTTTTTGGAATTCAAAGATGACTTATATCATCAAGTCAAAGGTGTCAGCATGGGGGCCTCTTGTGCCCCCAGCATAGCCAATATATATATGGGAGAATTTGAGCGTAAAAACATCTTTAATGAAGTTGCGCCATTCTTCAAAAACATCTCCAGATGGCACAGATTTATTGACGATGTCTTTTTCATCTGGTCGGGAACAGAAGACATGTTAAATGAATTTATTTAATGGCTCAACTTGGCAGACACAAACTTAAAATTTACCCACAACTTCTCTTCTGACAAGGTAGAATTCCTTGATATATGGATACGACACACAGAAGGAGAACTAACAGTCGACCTATATAGCAAACCGACAGCTACAAATACCATCTTAGAACACGGAAGTTACCACCCCAACTGTCAGAAAGATTCCATCCCGTTTGGGGAATTTCTACGAATAAAAAGAAATTGCACAACCACCAAAGACTTCATGACACATGCCAGCAAACTAACAGAACGTCTACTTGCAAGAGGATATCCTAAACGCCTCATACGCAATTCCATGAAGAGAGCGAAATACTATAACAGAGATGTCCTGCTCAATCCAACACCGAAATCCCAAGAACAGAAGCTTGTCTGTGTATTGAACCACTCTACTATCAACAATAAGATAAGGAAGGTGATTAACAATATATATTTATATGTGAGGATGTATGTATGAATGTCAGGATTATATATTGCTAGAGGGCACATTTTTTCTTATGCTTTATTGTCTGCATTTGCACTTTACGGATTTTCAAAAATGTATTGGTAATGGTGATGAATTTCTGTTGAACATGATATATGATAAAATGATATGTACAGATGGATAAATGTTCACAAATATATTTATCTGAAAAAATAAAATAAAAAATAAAAATCATGTTTTGATAATACTTTGAAGTTTCAGCTTTCCTCTTTGGCATCTTCTTAAAAATAGTTAAGATTTATTCAATGTTAAAGTAATATAGGTCCTTATAGAGGTAACTCGTACTTCTGACTCCGACCTGCTCTACCAGATAAAAGGAAGCTGTCACCAGGAAGCGCTCCAGATCACCCTGCCTCCTATCAATTGGACTTCATATTGGAAGTAATTAGCACCACTCAAACATCACTGGAAGCAAAGATGGATGCAATTACACTAGATGTGGGGAATTGCCAGACCTATATCCCACTACCCAAAATCATCATCGCTAACTCCTAGAGTTGAACACTCAATACAATTCCTTGAGGGCAGAGCTGAGTATGCAGAGGGATGCTCTTGGAGGAAAATCCTCAGGTTATAGGCCTTCTGGAAATTATAGAGGGAAAAACCACAGCTTATTTCCTTGAACACTGAATAAAATATTTTACACCTGACCCAAATCTCTTCCCTTTTTCTCAGACAAAAGGACACATTGTGATTCTGGCAAATGCCATCCACTGTATGTGCCCCCTCAACCTGCTCGGCCCTTGATCACCAGGCTCCTCCATTATAATGACAAAGACAAAACACTTTGAGCCGCATGCCTAGCTGGGATCATTGAGTTTGCTCCTTCTGGATTATACTCTGGCTGTTCAACACCAGTGGACCTCCTTGCTCTCCTTTTCCATCCAAAACTTGTCTGCTCATAATTTGTACATGCTGTGAAGCGCTCTGATACCCTCGGTTCCAGCTAGCGCTATACAAAACTTCAATAAATAAAATGTGAAGAGAAATGTTCAAGACAAGGGGATTAAATATTCCCAGATCTTCCCAACAAAACGTAAAGTCATGACAGATCATAATGTCTTTTTCTTCACAGAGTTGGAGCCTGTCTGGGACTGGGCTGAAGGCTGGAGGGCCTCAACCCCAGGCAGATTAGCTACACAGTAGAAAAACATCTACTTCCTCTGAAGCAGCAATGCTTCTACCTTCCTGGGTCCCCTTTGCATCTTGCGGTCCCATCCCATGGTATCCACTCTGACTGCTGTGATCTGTGGTAATAGCACATTGTTGTCTTTGGGTTTCCCCTTCACAGGTGCAACCACGTCCACCATAATGGTCCCATACTCTTTGAACCTTGGTGACTTAAATAGAAGTAAAACTCGCAATCTGTGTTTGGCTCCTCCAGCTTGAGAAAAAGTGCCTTCCATGAGATAACCTTCCAGCTCCTCCACATCCCCTTCACCCTGGCCAGACTTCAACTGGATCAACCATTGCCATGATTTTGGGCTCATCATAGTGCTCATCACCAATGCTGTTTGAGCAACTCACATTACTTTTTGGGCAATTGGCCATTTGCTGGCTGCCCTGTTGGGTTTTCTCTTGTCTTCCTTTAGATCCCCGACAGCCTATTCCTTCACAACTGGATGATGCTATTACACCTAAGAGTGGGGCACGGACAGCTCAGTTTGCACAAGCACCACTCCAATGAATGAAGGTGCCTCCCTTTACCACATTTCATGCCTCCCCCCATAAAACACACCTTATATACTAACATACTGGAACATTAGGGGGATGCAAACCGCAAGTTGACGCTACAAAATACAATTCTTTCTTACACATATGGGCACACAATGGGCAATCCTTCAGGAGACGCACAGTAGAACCCTGTAAACATCTTGTCTTTAGAAAGGATGGCACTAGCAGATTTTCATCACCACTTATTCTGCCAAAGCTAGAGGGGCACTGAGCTGCATCCGGACTGGGGTCCCCTCCACTGCTAAGTCCACTATTATTGGCCCAGCCCTGGTGGTAGGTTTGCCCTTGTGGGGGCTCCCTAGATGAAATCCCTCTAGTGTTGGGTAGCACGTATTTCCCAAATACAGAACTGTCTACATTCTTTGCCCATCTTTCAAATAAAGTTGATGTGTGAACACACCTCCCCTGAGTGTTATGTGGTGACTTTAATGTATTTATAAATTTAACCCTTGCAGACCCCACCCACGCCATTACCTCTGGCTCCCACAGTCAGCAATGCCTAATTGCTGATCACGTGACTTCAGCACTGGGCATTAACACATTTCTGGTGACACCACCTTTGAGGACTCAGATAATACTCATATTACTCTCCTCCACATAATTGTCATTGTTTCTGCCCATCTCTGTTCCAAATTTGCAGCATCGGAGACTACCTACAGCTTTCCATCTCTGACCAGAGCCCCCTCATAACATCCCTCAGTTTGGGAAAAGG
Source organism: Lissotriton vulgaris (assembly GCF_964263255.1). NCBI lineage: Eukaryota > Metazoa > Chordata > Amphibia > Caudata > Salamandridae > Lissotriton > Lissotriton vulgaris. The sequence continues at coordinate 1,034,580,616 of NC_141697.1, forward strand.
TCCCAACAAACCTTACCTGGTGTGTGCAGGGATGCATGTTGGAGTATCACTTTTCCCATAGCTCACTAGCGTTCCAAATTCAGGAATTCTTAGAAATCAACCAGGGCTCTGCAGCATCCAGTGCAAAGGAATGGTGTACCCTTAAAGTAGAAACACCTGGCAATTGCATACATGAGATTTCAGGTGCCCCTAGGACTATTAACGGAGACATTACTGGAGCTAAGGACATGCCTAGTTATATCGAGTGGTGGTAGATTGAACCCTGGACTTCATGATGCCCTCTTTGCCGCTAAGCATCAGGAAACCTCCCTAATGGAGAGACTAGGGTGTCTTGACCACTGTACATACATGTGCAACATAAGACAGTGTGAACCCTGTCACCCTAAGAACCAGGATTATTACAATGAGAAAAATGTATTGTTTACTTGAGGGGAAGGGGGAAAGACAATAGGTAGATCAACAAATATATATATATATATATATATACAGTTCCACAAGTTGCCAAAGCTTTTAGGATGCACTCTCCATCGGGAATAATAGGCAACAACGCAATCTGTAAACCCCTGGTCAATAAGGTTGCCTTACGCGTTTCAGACATACACTGTCCTTGGTCACAGGCAGAGCGACATCAAAATGAAAGGCAAAGACTGCTGCCGAGTTCTCTACATCCCTTTTATTACCATCAGGTGGGGACTCGTAATCACACAGAATTGCATTGTGGGAGCAGCAGTTTTTTCATCAGCCTCGTTGTACGTGTTAAACAAACAATGTCCACTCTTAATATATTTGCAATTTAGCCATTAGTGGGCTGACCTGGGAAAACAGAAAAACGTTGTTTAAATTGATAAGCCATCCAGATGGACCGAAGACGGCTCCAAACATCCAGAGCCTCGGGCCGCAATGTCTCACTGCGGTGGTGCAGACCTCACGGCATGGCTGCCGTTCAAATTATACAGTTCCACAAGTTGCCAAAGCTTTTAGGATGCACTCTCCATCGGGAATAATAGGCAACAACGCAATCTGTAAACCCCTGGTCAATAAGGTTGCCTTACGCGTTTCAGACATACACGGTCCTTGGTCACAGGCAGAGCGACATCAAAATGAAAGGCAAAGACTGCTGCCGAGTTCTCTACATCCCTTTTATTACCATCAGGTGGGGACTCGTAATCACACAGAATTGCATTGTGGGAGCAGCAGTTTTTTCATCAGCCTCGTTGTACGTGTTAAACAAACAATGTCCACTCTTAATATATTTGCAATTTAGCCATTAGTGGGCTGACCTGGGAAAACAGAAAAACGTTGTTTAAATTGATACAGATTGCGTTGTTGCCTATTATTCCCGATGGAGAGTGCATCCTAAAAGCTTTGGCAACTTGTGGAACTGTATATATATATATATATATATATATATATATATATATATATATTCAAAAGGCCATTCACAAAAAGAAGAAGGTGGCAACCACAGAGGAGATACTTTTCAGAGCAGCTTTATTGACGGCAACGCACAGTCCAGTGGCGGCGAATGCATTTCGGCGCATTTGCCTTCCTCAGCGCCCTTCACCCGACAGAATGTCCCGGTAAGTGCCTCCTGCTGCCCTTTGATGGAAACAAGGCTCCGCTCCTCCCCCTTGCGGTGAAGCACACCTGCTGCAGTGCATGTTACTGCCATCGCACCACAACTCCCACAATGCCATATGTTGAGGCAGAATGGGCTGGTCCATGGCGGAGGCTCAAGTGTTGTTTTTCTTTGTGCGGTGGCCCAAACCAGCAGGGCTCGATGTTCCCTTTGTCCGTTCTCGGCCAGTCAAGCCGCTCCTACATATATATATTCACTGAAAAAACCATAGGTTTCACATCAGTTATAGTTAGGAATTAGCATTTAAAAAACCTATTAAATTCACTGAAAAAACCATAGGTTTCACACCAGTTATAGTTAGCAGGAAGTTTTACTCGCATAAAACCATTGAAATTCCCACGTTATAGTTAGTTGGACTCACTATAACTTGCGCGTGCAATGCACTGCTGATGATGTCACATATTACATCACTCATGACATGGTCAGTGACATCACTCATGACATCACTGATGACACCATCCAGTTGTTTTATATATGTATATGTAAAAGTTGATGGAAAATTAAATGTTTAAATAAGTGTCTAAATGGATTTTTTGTATAAAAAATTGATTATTTAACTTAAGTGTTTCTTAGTGAATACATATATTAGTAAGTAATGTTTAAATATTTATATATATGTATTCGTGTTTCACTTTGTGTATAAGTGGCTGCATGGGTTGGTGAGTAGGTACATGTGTAGGTATATGGGTTATTAGATGTTTTTTTAGTAACAGTATGAGTGTTTGTATGGTTTGGTGGGGGTATTACTTATCACATAGATGCATAAATGACTAACTCTCTCTTTGTATGTGTTTTGAAGACAGCATATGTGCAGGACTGTATGGGTGGATGAGTGTGTATATGTGTGTGTTAGTGATTGAATGACTGTCTCACTAGTGTCTTTATCAGTAACTACATATGTTTTAATCTAGTATATGTGAGTATTGATGTATATAGGTGAGTATATGTGAGAGTGAGATATTGAAAGAGTTCCTGTTTAAATAATTATGTGTTTCTATAAGTGATTGTTTAAGAGAGTAAGTATGTGTAAGTTTCCTTAGAAGTAAGGTGGTAGTGTGTGTACAGCCGTATATGCAAATAAATGGATGTTCAATAGTTTACTTGCATGTGTGAGTATGTGTGAGAGTAACTTTTGGATGACTGTCGGTGTGTAACAGGATGTATAGGTGAATCACTACATATGATGAGTGAGTATATGTATGAGTGACTATATAGAACTGTTGGTGAATGAGTGGATGTGTATATAGATGGTGCAATTATTGAATTGGTTGTTGTAACTGGTATGGGTATCTCAATTTTTTAGAAAATTTTTATTTTTATTTTTCCATATGTGTTTCATGGAGGTCTGTCACTCTGTCACAAGGATGGTGTCATCAGTGATGTCATGAGTGATGTCACTGACCATGTCATGAGTGATGTAATATGTGACGTCATCAGCAGTGCATTGCACGCGCAAGTTATAGTGAGTCCAACTAACTATAACGTGGGAATTTCAATGGTTTTATGCGAGTTAAACTTCTTCATAACTATAACTGGTGTGAAACCTATGGTTTTTTCAGTGAATTTAATAGGTTTTTTAAATGCTAATTCCTAACTATAACTGGTGTGAAACCTATGGTTTTTTCAGTGAATTTCATAGGTTTTTTAAATGCTAATTCCTAACTATAACTGGTGTGAAACCTATGATTTTTTCAGTGAATTTAATAGGTTTTTTAAATGCAAATTCCTAACTATAACTGGTGTGAAACCTATGGTTTTTTCAGTGAATTTCAAAGGTTTTTTAAATGCTAATTCCTAACTATATATAGGGCCTCAAACCTCTGAAATGTAATATTTTTTATAATGAATCCTATATTGTATACTTATATATTAATATTAATATTATTTTTTATTTTTTTTGCCTTGGTGTGCTCCCGGTGCGCGCCCCGGTGTGCGCACCGGAAAGCGCAGTTTTTCGGCGCGCCCCGAGGTGCGCACCGGTTAGCGTCCCGTCAGCGCTATTGCCGCGAACGAAAACATCATCGTGACGTATCGCGTAGCCGCGTCCGCGTAATACGCACGGCGTAAGCGCACCCGGAAGCACTCGAGCGAATACGATCGCGCAGCGTAAACATCCGACGCGCTTACGCGACGCGACCCGGGGCGCGCCCGAAGACGCGTTGTGTAAGCGCGTCGTGTCATGTGACCTGAAAATAACACTTTTTATTGGTGCAAAACAGTTTTGGTTTCCAAATGATGAAAACCCAGGTCATGTGACCTGAAAATAACACTTTTCATTGGTTCAGGACAGTTTTTTTTCCGAATGATGAAAGACCCCACCCTTTTTCCTTATTCTGACTTTGTCCTTTGACTGAGGAAGACCTGTTTGAACATCTTTGAGAAATATTTTGTACTATAAAATGGCTACAGTAGCAGCAGCAGCTGGAGCATCTGCACCACCACAACCACCACCAAGAGGCCCCACCAGATCATTACATTGGTGGTCAAGAAGAGGAGGAGGAGGAAGAGGAGGAGGAGGTGGGGAGAAGGTGGCTGCAAGAAGACAATACCCCATACAAGCCAAGGCAGCACATTGTATGGGAGTTTTTTTCTATACCAGAGGGCAAGAAGAAAGTCAATGCGCCCAAGGTGACTTGCCTAATCTGTGGCATGGAACTTTCAAGGGGGAACCCTAACAAAAAATATTCTTTTGGTAATAATACCATGATTAGACACATGCAGCGCAAGCATCCGAACAACTATTCTGCTGCAGAGATGAGAGAACTGGCCAGTAACCCTCCCCAATCTTCAACCACCACCTCCAAAAGAAAGCAACCCACTCCATCGGGACCAGAGACAAGGGAGACGATCCCTTGCATACAACCACGGTTTGCGGAATTCAGAATTACATGTATTTTTTGTGGTAAGACCATCTCCTATGGTGAACAGAGCATGAAGCTCATCCTCCTTGCTGGTGACAACCACAATTGCCCCTAAAAACCCTAATTTTTTCCTGTTTTTTTTTTTGCTCCAGTTGAGACATTTTCAATTCCCTGTTTTTTTTTCTCCCCATAAAAATTACAAAAAAAATATAAAATAGTTCATAAAAGCCAAAAAAAGTACAAAATGTTCAAAAAAACTTTAAAAAATATAAAACAACAAAAAGAAGGAAAAAAACTGTTCTTTTTAGAACTACCACCAATTTATAAAAAAGGCTACATGTTTTAAAAACTCTGTCATTCTTTTTTCCCCATGGTACGCTCCCCGGTCCGCTCCCCGGTGCGCGTACCGGGCACTCCCCCCGCGCAAATCGAAAAAAAAGAAAAATGTTTTGCCCCGCGGGGCCCTTTTATGGCCCCCACATCAAACCTAGGGGATCAGGGGGGGTCTACTCTGCCCCCTTATGGTCATTTCCCCCTTTGTTTTTGCCTCCTCTTGTGTCTCGATCTTACCGAGACACAAGATGGCGGACGCTCCAGACTGTTTCGAATATTTACAGACACCCGAGAGTCAATCAGCTTTCCACGTGCAAGTCGCGTAGCTCGCCCGGAGCGCTCCCCGGTGCGCGTACCGGAGCGCGGCCATAGATATATATATTTTTTTAACCTAAATTACTCAAAATCCACTGGAGCACATATCTTGAGACATAGCAAAGGCACATCGGGCTACCAGTCCCTACAATTTTGCCAAGTTTGGTGGAAATCCATTCAGCCGTTCGGTCTAAAAGTGAGGTCGACCGCCCTATGGAAATTAACTTGCCAAAAACACATTTTGGGACCCCCCTTTTTTCTTGGCCCCTGCTTGATGAATCCCCCCCAAACTTTCAGGGAAGGACCGGAGCGCCGCGAGGCAAATTTGAGGAAATTTTCAGGCAGATTCCTCAACCGGCGCCAAAGTTATTCCCAATAGAATGTTGAGATTTTGCATTGAAAAAAATCCTAACTATAACTACCTACTGACGACCGCCAGTAGGTAACATAAATATATATATATATATATATATATATATATATATATATATATATATATATATATATATATATATATATATATATATATATATATATATATATATATATATATATATATATGTATATATATATAAACACAAACAATATTGGCCAAATTCAACAAAATACCACAATGAGGTAAAATGCAAAAGAGAACTTGTTTATCAAAAATATAAATGCAAATCTTATAGCAAAGTATTATACCAACACTCAGTATGTGCATACAATGTGACGAGGTTGTAGAAAAAGTGTAACAAGGTGCAAATAAATTCAATTAAAAAACATCTGTTAATTAAAAAGCAAACAATAGTCTACAAATAGACATCTCATATGATCAATAGTTTAAACACAGAAAAACTTTTGAAATTTGAATATAGAGGATGATGCAGTTCCTATTGCCCAAGGTGAAAAAGTCGACATTCAACATTTTTACCACAACGGTTTACTTGACCAGGATCATCATCAGGACAGATGTTAAAGGACACTTTAGAGAAAGCAACCTGGGGAACAAAAAGTAAGAAAACAAAACAGGCATAGGCTAACAAGGTAAATGCCATGATTTCAGAAAATAAAATGATAAAGACAACTGTTGTATCAAAGGAAATAAAAAGCATGTGAAAATGTGTAGGTAATACCCAAACACAGAATTACATTGTAGAAATGAATCTAACAACTGTAAGAAAGTTTGTGGAACAACCAGTCAAAGGTAAGGCCATGGGCAACTTATTACCACTTAGTATGCTCCATGACAGTGGAGTGACAGATGAGAATGGAAGGACAGGCATGCGCTCCCCATCTAGAAAAATCAGCACAGGAAGAAATGGACAACCATCACCAAATTGGACAAAAAAGAGGACACACAGATCACATCCTTAAGTCTTGGGTGAAAAAGCCCCCTTTATTAAAGACAAGTGCATATCACAACAAACAAAAACTCTAGGCAATTGCCTCACAAGATTAGACCTCACTATACAGTACTTCACCTAATTCTCCTGCTCCCAACCCCTACATCTCCTGCCTCCCCTTAACATCTTAGTCTTGCAACTCTTACCCTGGCATTGAACTGTTAACCTTAACATCCATATACACTTTAACTTACATCATTTAGCATCTAACTATCTATGTATCCTAACTTCTAACTTTTCATTTTATTCCTAAAGGTTTCAACTTTTTTACCACCGCCCCCCATTGTCCTGCTTCCCCTATGTTCACAACCATCATTTTAATGAATAACCATGGCAATTGAAACTACCTACTGCCTTGAACCTGCTCCAAGAGACAATCAAATGCAAAGATTCTGCCTTTTGCACATTTGCGGAACACTAACTACCCGAGGTACTCAATTAATTTTACCCACCTTTATCTAAAAAGGAACCATAATTTCAAGGGCCAGGTGGGAGGGGAAATCACTAGCTGCTGCTGATGGTCACTGTGTCACCTATCACAATGGTGACTGACCATATAAAATGGGCACCTATATATTGCGCCTGAAGCCCAGCGTAGCCTACCCCAGGACTAGCCCAATGAAGTCCAAATATAGCCCGGGCTGACCCATTGTCCCAAATTTCCCAGGGCCCAAATCTCCCTTTGTTTGGCTGCTCCTAAAGCCCATTGTCAGATTGTGCACAGACCGTCAATTAAAGGCAGTGCCCTCAACGCTTCCAAAACAAAAAGGCAGCAGGCACCTTCATAAATGCAGGCCTAGGAGAGTAGTGCCTACTGTGACTACCCTTCGCATAAAGCGGACAGACATTCTATTGCATCAACACGCACAGTCCGGTCACGTGAAGTTCTAGTGAAGTGATGGAAATTGTAAGACTACCCAAGGGCAGGACACACTAACTTGTGTTAATCTCAAGAAAGCAGAAAAAGAGTTACAATTTAAAAAAAGGTTGTTACCATCAAAAGCGGGTGGGGGCATGATATTCAGTTGAACAATAAGGAACCACCAGAATCCTAAAAGATGAATACTGAAGTCCCATAAAACCATGAAGCACCCTAGGGCAGCTGGGAATTGAAGTCCTTAAAGCAGAAGAATTGGGAAAGGTGGTCTCTGAGGACCCAGCTGAACCAATGGAATGAGAAAGCAAATACATGGATAAACGGAAAACAGATCACAAAGAAAGAGAAGTAGACCGACGAAACAGTTAGTCTGGGAAATTAGGCAAAAAATAGTAATAAAAGGGGAGAAACTATTAATTATTATAATAATAATAATAATAATAAATCCCACATACAAAAGGAGAGAAAAAAGAAAACATTATTTGAGAATGATAATAAGAGCATTTAATTTGACACCACAACTTGCTGAAGAGAAAACAGTTTTATGAAATATAAATCGATGCCTGTAGGTTGACAGTATCTGCATAGTTAACATTAATGTCCAGGTAATTGAACTTGAATTCCAGAGGCAAATGAGCCTGTTGCCTACAGGTAACACGCGCACTCCTTGAGAATTATTCGGCCACTTGCAATTTCCGTTTCTTGGTAAGATGTCCTGCTTGCTGGTAATGTTCGAGAAGAGGGGCACAGCTGTTGCCACATCATATTCTCCTCTTATGTTGTAATATCCTGCAGTGAATGTGTTATGCTGTCATCCGAATCTAGGGGCCTATTCAAGGGAAAGTCAAGTTGTATAGCTTAGCAAATCACCTTGCTGCACTGCTCTGTGTAACAGTTAAAGGGTAGGAATGTGCTGCATTTAAGGAATTCCCGTCCTTTCCCCTGCACTGACGCCCTTGTATCTGGTGCATGTCTGCAGCAAACATAGAAAGAGTAAAATGCCTCGAGACATTATTGATGTGCAGCAAGGCATCTCGTCCTCCACAAAAACAACTCTCCTATTAATCCAAGCACCCATTCACTGTGGTGAAAATGCCCCTGCATTGGTACTAGACTCCCCGAAGAACACCAGCGCTATGAGAGAGCAGAAGTGCACTATATCTTAGTAGATATGACGCATTCCTGCTTTCTCCCTTACACACAACGCAGCACAGCACAGTAATTTGCCTTGCTACACTGCCTTGAGTGAAAGGTTAGTAAACATGGCCCTTATTATTTAGGAAATAACCACTTTATGAAGTATTCATAACTCATCACCTATGATAATGTCCTCAGGAACCTCTTGTGGTCATCATTACACGTCCAGGGCATCGTGTGAGACGGTTACAAATCTTGGTTAGACTCCATGATGGAAGCTCTGCAAGAGTACGCTGGATCCAATTGGTTCCACTGCAGGCCCATTCTCTGTTAATACAGGTAATTCACCAGGGCTGTTCGATAGTCCCTCTACAGCATATTAATGGAGCAGTAGAGGCTGTAGAAGTATGTATGAACTACTTACTGAAAACAGTAGGATTTCAGATTGCTGTGCATCTATTTGCAGATGATGTTCTACTTGTGTCCACGACTCCCAGGATCTGTGGAACCTATGGGACAACTCCAAAAAATTATATTTAAGAATTGTGTTGGCTAGGAAAACATTGACAACAAAGCTAATGATATTTCACCCTCCAATAAGGAGCTAACAATACTTTAATCTGGATAACTCAGGTCTTGAGGTGGAGGATTTCACTCATTTGTCAATAAATCTATACATGATGAGAAATGGAAAAACCTATAACCAGGAGCACCACCTTTCTGCTCAGTGTATGCCAAGGAGAAGGGTGTATGTCTAATTTACCCTGCTCTTGAAGTGCCCATGCTACAGGGTTTGAATGCCATGCTGTATTTAGTAGAAATATGGGTGTACTGTAGTGTCTTAGACGTGGTAACTCATAAGAAAGCCTTGCTTAATCGCCTATTATTATTACTAATAACACTCCAAGGGGTATATTCACAGGAACGTGTGCTAAACATCACCAAAAAAAGCTAACGCACCTTTACACATTGTAGCAGATCATGGGAAAATAACCCTGTGTTAACATAGAATTCCCAACAAGGCAGTAGCATGCAATAGTCTGCCGAAACCACGGCCAATGTCCGCGATACAACCACCTCGACGGTGATAAAAACACAAACCTCAACGCGAAAAAACATGCAATGGGCCAAAGAGCGATGAGGAAATCAGTGATAAGCAGCGCCAGGCCTGCAATACACATGGCGGGTGGGAAAAATCACTATAAAAGTAGAATAAACACCCAAACACAAACTGAGCAACACCCAAGCACCATGGAGGCAGCCGGAGCAGACGCAGAGGGCGCGCGCAACCCCACAAGCAGCCCGGATGACCCGCCTGGGACCTCTGGGACAGGGACGGGCAAGGGCAAGGGCAAGGACAAGAAAGAGAGGAAACAAAGTTCAGTCCGCAGAATAAAAGGGTCCTGATTACGGAGGTGATGGAACACCATCAACAACTGTTCGTCACCTCCAACCGGTCATTGGGCACCAAAAAGGGGATATGGCGGGACATTGTGGACGAGGTGAATGTCGTAGGAGAGCACAAGAGATCAATGGATGAGGCCAAGAGGCGATCGATTGACATCAAGCTAAAGACCAAGGAGAAACTCGCAGCCAACCGGAAGGCAGCAATGCAGACTGGAGGTGGGAGATCAGCGCCACAGCTTGTGCTGGATGACATGGAGGAGCTGTGGTTTTGACAGTCGTCAGTGTGGAGACTGTGGCGGGAGTCGGGGGACCAGACACTGCTCGACAGGACACAACACAACCGCAACAGGGTGAGTTACCACCAGGTACTGTGGAGACGGGTGGAGATGGCCACAATGGCACACATGCACAATCAAGCAGAGCACAGTGCACACACACAATGACTCTGGGTCATGGCCCTGATCTACGCACTGTCACAATGTACAATGCCATGCTGTCTTATTGTCAACATATACCATGCGGCTACATACATGTGGAGACATTATAATACACCATCTCTCCTTCACATTGCAGGGGCACCATAAATATCCCTGCAGAGCAGTCCCAACCACTCTTCATTGATGATGAGGAGGACACCACCAGCATCAACACACAAACCCTCCAAAACATCATGGACATTATCCGTAACTCACCTCCAGGATCTGGATGCAGCCCAGCTGCATCAAGGAGACCCCACCCACTACCTTAAGCATCCAGCGGGAGGCACCCACAGCCGCGCACTCTTCCAAGACACCAGGAACAAACCACGGCCTTCCAACGCTGTGTGCCGGAGGACCAGAGGGAGATGGCTGAGCAGATGCGGGTTGGGTTCGGCCTCATGGCTACCAAAACGGCACCATCCTTGGGTGTCAAGGTCTCATCAGGGACCAGGTCCAGTCTCTAACAGACACCCACTGGCTCGCTCCATGGTCTCCAAGGAGCCCTGACTGACATTGCTGGAGTCATGATGTGGAGAGAAGAACACCTGTCTGCTCAGACTGGCTCCAGCGATTCCAGCTATGAGCTGGCACACATGATGAGGCTCATGGAGGACATGGTGTGGATGGAGGCGGAAAGGATGGCAGCCACCACTGCACATCAGCGAGATGTAGCTGGGATCTACCATGCCCTGCAGATCCTCATCATGGGACTGCTGCCACAAGGCGTGGCGCTGATAAATGCTGCTGCCCCCACGCCGTCCAAATCTCTGCCCCCTGGTGTGTCAGTGCCTCACAGTGCAGCAGGCATATCCACTCCGGCACCTGATGTGCCACTGCCGCACAGTCCGGCCGACAATCCACCTCGGGCACCTGATGTGTCAGTGGCACACAGTGCCCCAGCCGGTACTGCAACACCCAGAGGTGAGGCAGAGCACAAACACGGGGACGAGGACGTGGATGGGATTGTTGTCAGATGGAGGCAGTAGCATTCATCTCCGCCACCTGGCCTGTTTCTGCTTGGTGTCGCACATAGCTTCATGAACTCCCACTGACCCCCGATAAGCTCCCCTGCACTCACCTTGGTCTGCGACATGGACTGCCATATCCTGTTTGATGACCAATGACAAGGAGACCAGACTACGACCTGTACCCTTCCTCTTCCGCAGTACCTATCATCCCCGGATGGACTCTGGCTGGCCCTCCACGGGCCCATATTGTGTGGTGTGCTTGACATGGCCCTGTACCACTCCAGCTGCGACACTCCACTGGATGTGCAATAAACATCCTGTAACGCACTGCTGTGTCATGTCTTTCATCATTCCTGCATGAATGTGTGGATGGAAGTGGGGACAGTGATTTCCTCAATTATGCTCATCTAGTGGAATGCCAGTCACCGCGTGCTACATTGTGTATTGCTATATAAGGAAAAACAATGGTTCCTGTTGATTGATAAGATACCCTTGTAATAAAGGAGGCAAAATTGCATTATTTTAGAGGGTACCTAAATGCCAAAGGGGGAAAGAAACACTAACACAGGAGAATCCATGTAACATTTTTATAAATTTTTACACCAAAAGCGATATAAACATAATTCGAAAATCAAGTGAGAACGGGAACTCAAAGTTAAGTGACAGTGTGAATTTCTATATACAAGGTTTCCACAATCTTTTAAGCCGACCATTTATAGGAATAATCTCTATGTAGACAGCAGCAATCTGCAATGACATGCGCTGTGTAATTGTTCTTTTCTCCTCTGTGTCGACCGCGTTTCAACCCTATAGTCAGTGTAGGGTCTCTTCAGGACGAGTGATGAACAAAAATATAAGGCATTTGGCCCATATACCGGCAAAAATGCGAGAAATTTGTGAAAAGGTCATGTAATAAGAACGCACCTGAGGATGTAACTGTGCAGTCTTGTGAATTGTGTGCCACATGTGGAAAAATAAAAGAAAAGAAGTTACTCACATGAGGACCAGTCCGGGAGTTGATATGTGAGGAAGGGGAATAATGAGGTTAGAAAACTCACTCAAAATACAGCAGGACTCAAGCGGATGTGATGTTTTAAAATAAGGATCTTACCTCAATATGAGGAAAAACTGCCAGTAAAATGAATGGAATGCGTCCAGATGGGCTCAGGGCATAGTTCGCTACAGCTTTAGCGGGACAAATCCCTTTGGTAAATGTTAAACAGTGACAATTCACTGTAACCTGTGGGGATGGGTAAACATAGTTGGTGGAATTGGACTAAATAAATTATAAACTAAAAGGATTGTATGGGGACTAATAATGGCCTGGCACTGTCCCAGAGAAGAACTTCTTAAAACCAGAGACAAACCCAACCTCAACAAGATTGTATGTGTCATTACCTTTGACACACATACCAATCAAGTTCACAAATTGATCATTAAAAATTGGAACATAATCCAAAGTACTGACCCCACCATTGATACAAACGAGGGAAGAATTTAAAATATCATTTAGTCAAATCAGCAACAGACATACCTACCAACAGGAGAAACACACTTATCACTGCCTGGGGTCTACCAAAAGTGGAAGGGTACCATAAGTGTGGAAACTGTGTCTGCTGTGACTTCACATTTAATGCAAACACATTCGAACATGGAATAATTAAACGCAACTTAGAATCATTTTCAAACTGCAACATGAAGAATGTTATATATTGTATTTGGTGTCCATGTGGCCTCCCCTATATGGACAAACACAGCAACTAGTCAAGGCGCGTATTGGCCAGCACTGCAGCCGCATACGTAGGTCTGTTATCAATTCCCCACTTCTATTTCACTTCAATTCATACTGCAGATGAAATCAAGTGGCAAGTGATTGAGATTGCCACCTTGCCACCAAGAGGAGGCGACATCCTGCAGATACTCCAACGCAACAAGTACCGTTGGATAGATAAGGCTAACCCCATAGATGAAGCTTAACACAGAGGAGGAATGGAGGGATTATGTCACTACCCTCAACTAACAATCACCAATATACTTGTCCCTCTCTGAATTTAATGCTGTTGTGGAAATAGAACCAGCTGTCTGCTGACAAGCATCTATACTGTGTGACTTTATGATTAACATAACCCGTACCTATTATAAACATGGAAGTAACAATATATGTTTTCTATAAGGACTCCACGCACTATATGTAGATGCTTCTTAATTGCACGATTGATGGAGAATGTACCTACAACGTTTTTGTCCTGGCAAATACGTGCTGCGTTTAAGGCGATTACGCTGCTATGCCTTTTCATAATGAGCAGACAACAGTGATCAATGTATAAGTAGTCCCTTGTGTTTCTTGTTTTTTGCAACCTATTGTAATTTTATTTTCCATATTTTGAAAGTAAAACTGGAACACACCTTTAAGTTTCTTTAGCAAAATATAGAACACAGCGATCAACGTGCTTGTAATCCTCTTTGTTCTATGCATTTTACAGTAATTTTAATTTCTAATTGTCCTATGTTGCTAATAACTATATACATGCCTGTCCATTAAATGCGCATTTTCACCCAATGCAGCCACACTTCCAACGTGCCACACGTTCTATACTTCCCATCTAAGGTCTTTCTTCACTCTTTATCGCATAGATACCGAGCACCGGATTGCTCAGTACAGTGGTTATCCATTGATAAGTCTGCTGGTCCCAGGCTTGGCACATCTGTGGCGGGAAAATCACTGTACTTAACTCCCACCCCCAGCAGGGCTCACTGTCATTGTTCCTCACAAGGCGGACGGAAGCAGCCTTGCAACTCGAAAAGGCGAATTGCTGTCCCGCAGGATACTTATCTACATTCTGGTAAGAAACTGCATTATTTGGCCCCATGCAATCATTTTAGTTTATAATTTGTTTAGTCCAATACCACCAACTATGTTTACCCATCCCCACAGGTTACAGTGCATTGTCACTGGTTAAGATTTACCAAAGGGATTTCCCCCGCTACGGCTGTAGCGAAATACGCCCTGAGCCCATCTGGCTGCATTCCAATCATTTTACTGGCAGTTTTTACTCATATTGAGATAAGATCCTTAATTTAAAACATCACATCCGCTTGAGTCTTGCTGTATTTTGAGTGAGTTTTCTAACCTCATTATTCTCCTTCCTCACATATCAGTACCCGGACGGGTTCTCATGTGAGTAACTTCTTTTCTTCTATTTTTCCACGTGTGGCACACAATTCACAAGACTGCCCAATTACATCCTCAGGTACCTTCTTATTACATGACCTTTTCACATATTTCTCGCAGTTGTGCCGGTATATGGGTATAATGCCTTGTAATTTTTTCATTAGATGTCACTTCATCGCTAGTCCTGAAGAGACCCTACACTGACTTTAGGGTCGAAACACCGTCAACACACAGAAGAAGCGAACCATTACACAGCACATGTCATTCCATATTGCTGCTGTCTACATAGAGATTGTTCTTGTTAATGGTTGACTTGAAAAATTGTGGAAACCTTGCATATAGAAATTCACACTGTCACTTTACTTTGGATTCCCGTTCTCACTTGGGACACAATGCACTATTGTTTTTTGATTTTCGAATTATGTTTATATTCCTTTTGGTCTAAAAATGTATAAAAATGTTACATGGATTCTCCTTTGTTAGTGTTTCTTTCGCCCTCTGCAATTTTGACAAAGGTATCTTATCAATCAATGTATTTCCTTCTATAACTATTACCATGGTTCCATAGTGAGTAGGGTTCCCCGGTTTTCCTTCCTAGACTTTGCCTATTGCTTCGCGGGTGCAGTGGACATTACAACAGGGACACATGCATTAGTTACTTCCTTGTCTTGATATGGACTGAACCGCGGCCAGAGCCCCCAAGTCATTTTAACAACCCCTGCACTGGTCCGGCATACGTCAGGGCACACCACTCCGCTGATGCTCCGAGGGGGGGCCCACATAGCTACTTGTTGTAGGCGTACTCGCAGGTCACTGGTCTAGTTGTCAGCATGTCATGGCTACTCTCTGAGGGCAGGTCTGCACACACACCACACCAATCCAGCACAGGTGTCACAGGCCATGTGACCCAGCAAATATAAGGGGCCGACAACATCACATTCCCCTCTGCCGGTGGTGACTGGATGACGGACGCTCCATGGTGCTCAATCATAAAGGGGCCATGATTTGCTGCGCACAGGGTTGGTGGCACCCGAGGCCTTGCAGCTGACATGGGCCTACCACCACGTTGCACTGACTGGGGCTGCACAGGATCAGTGCCACGCGAGGTCTTCTCCTAATCCTCCTAATCCTGTTTAGTGTCTTGTTGATCTTTTTCTGGTACTGCTGGACCTGACATATCTTCATGTTTCATGGGAAGAGCCCAAGCACAACAGAGACTAGATGGTCCATATGAAAATATTAAATAAATAATGATCGCTATCAACCACCCCACAACTAACAGAGAAAAAATGCGAAATCTTTGACAAAACAATAAACAAACATATCTCTCCATTCTGTTTTGAAGTTTGATTTGTAAAGTATTTCAAAAGGGAGATCTGAGCTGACTACTGATTTAATGTTAGATGCACTGTCTGGTAAAATGTCAGATGTCTTGTAGCCTCAATGACTTAGCTCCACAGAATCAATGGCTACACTTCCTGGAGAGAGAAAGCATGCAAACGATGGAGATTGGACTCCACAGTGTCTCCTGGATGGAAATAAAGGGTGAGTCCACCCTAGCCAATTGGGTACCTTACAGTACTTTCGTTGAGTTCTAGAAGTAGTTAGTAAGTAAATCTGTTGGGTGCAAGATCTCTTCACATGAGGCATCGTCAGAGGATACCAGCTGTTGCTTGAGACACGTCCTCTTGCACCTTGTGTGATGGTCCTGGTACTGATCGGAGACTGGTAGTAAAGTGTTAGATACCACAAAGGTTAGCAAAGTGTTTGGTATTGCAGAAAGATTTAACACACCGATCAGAATAATAATTCAATGAAGCTTATGTGGATTAACACAAATTATGTTTGGATAGTTTTCCTCCGCCTTTTGGTGAGGGGTAGAATGTACCTCTAGGTGCCCTGATCATGTTTATATGGTGCCCTTGAGCAAGTTTGAAATGTTAGATATGTGAATCAGCAGAGAATTATAGGTCTCAAATGGGCTTACTTCTGGGTCAAGGGAGATGGACAGCACCCCTGTAAGGTTTCAATGCCTCAGTAAGGTCAGAACAGGTCTGGTGATAGTGTAACTCTTCAGCATGATGGAGTGGGGTGTCAGGTTATGCTTATAACCAGGTGGTGTTTGACAACAGCTCACTGCTATTTCTAGTTATTTCATCGGGATAGGTAACAACTCCATTCACTCATGTTGTATCAGGTTTCCCTCTTTTAGGAGAAGAAGGTGCAGCTGAGCACAGTAACCTTTACTGATCCCAGCATGGATCGCAGAGCGAGGTAACTGGACGTCCCTACACAACGGACATACCTATATGTTTTGCTCTGGTGGGAAAGTGTAGATATCGAACTCAGACAGATCCCAGAGAAGTAAGATGAAGAAAAAATGATTGACAATCTGACTCTGTCATTTTCTACAATGCAGCATTCATGCTCCATCCTACTTTTCTCAATCAAAGAAGTTGTCTACAGGGACAGATTGGGAACAGCAACTAGCTTGGGCGGATGATTTCTGCTTGACTGCCCTGAGAGCCTGAGGGGGATGCTAGTAAAAAGCACAGCTCCCGCTTTTGTTACTGGAGGCCGATATTGCAAGGCTGCTTGAAAACTGACCCCCAGTGACAAAACCGGCCCCCACGGCCTGAAAACCAGCCCTCTGGGAAAATGCCTAGTACCTGCTCCACCCAGTCCAGCCCTGGTTGTTTACAATCACTGAAGAGTAACCCCTAATGAGAGGTGTGCCAAAGGTAATTATAACAACTCTTCCATCTGCATTCTTTGTGATGGTTGCATTCAGTATCGTACCACAAGACAACTAACAACTTTTATCTTTTTCATATAAAATGTAGACCATGCTACTAGAACTGAGTTTGCCTTGGAGACAGTAGCCTCCTCCTCCTAAGTGTATCAATAAGCTGCTGTAAGCCAGACCGTAGGCAAAGGAGTCATGGGGTGGTACATCTTTATGAGTAGTGGGATGGACCACCAGTTTTCAGTCTTTCTTGATTAAGGGTTCATTGAGGGTGTCCTGTAGGATCATGATATTTTTAGTTTGCAGTGTCAGTCAGTCAAATGAGAAGGTTCTCAGCCCTGCCAAGTACCACACATCAGGAGTTAGACTAAAACATTTTAGTGCTGTTCTTTGCATCATCACTCTAAAATGCATGCACACACTGTACCATTCAAGGTGCAATATGAGTAGCCGCAGAGAGTGTGTTGGCCATAAGTGCATTATTAGCATACATGTGTGCTGTCTTAAAAAAAAAGTAAATACATATCATAATTAACTCTAGGCACCCCGGGTCCGAAATTCATTAAATCACCCACAGGTGAATCAAGTTGAGCCCGGTTAGCAACCTTGTGATGTCATCTATAAGCGGTGTTTCAGGGTGCCATGGTCATAATTATTGTGGACAGCCCCAAATGGTTCCAGGCAAAGGGTGTCTCGCCTTGCATGAAATGTAGGAAATAACTCAGCCTGTGTGCCATGGAGGCAACTAATCACGAAAATCAAGCTGATCCTAAGTCAGAACAGCCACCAGTGCCAACTGCTCCTTTTTGATAACGCAAAAACATGTCTGAAGGATGCCTGGCCTACCAGGTGATATAGATCCGGCTGCGTCCCTGGGGCCACCGCTAAAACAAACAAAGAACAAGTGTGCTTTCATTTTGATCTAGGGGAGCAATTTGTTGTGAATTTTGGGCATACGCATGACCCAGTTAATTTGGCCTAACCAGCGGATGGCTAGCTTGTTTTCCAGTGCTGCCCATGCCTGTTGTGGTCCCCGTAACCCCAGTGTATTGTATGATTTTCTAACGGCCAGAGCAACTGGAGGAGACCAATCCTACATGGCCCTCCCCTCACTCCTGCCACCCTTCCATCTCACACCAGGATATGATTAATTGATAGTGATGATTCCACACATCAATCTCACCACCAGCCACCTCACTGTCAACAACTTTAAAGATTTTGAAGGCCGACATCTCCAAACATGTGTGCAGCTCTGGAGGTCCTCTTTTCCTTTCCTGCTGGTGCACATAAAAGCGCACAAGGTGCCCACATGACAGTCAGAAAACAGAGCTCAAGGTGAGAGTGTGTACCCAACCAAGGATGTGACCGTGACACTGAGAAACCAGAGAGTGCAGCTTTGGGTGGTGTCAGTGACTGCAGCAATCAGGCAAGCTAACCAGGCCTCTCTCAGCACAACCTATAGCCATAGCTGCAGCTCACTGTGTGACGCCCCTCTCATTCCCCCTCGCCCCCCCCCCCCCCGGCTGCCTGAGAACCCCATCAAACACACTATTGGACTGGGTCTGGCAATGTAGTGAGGAGAACAACTAGAACCACAGGTGAAAGTCCAGCGGAGCACTTAAGTGCAATAGAGGCAATGACTGTCAGTGTGTGGGAGCCGGGTAAAAGGCATAGGTATAGGCATAAAGGGCAAGATAATTTTGCCTTTTTCATCTTAAGGTACACCTTAAGTTTAAAGTGAAAGTTTATTAGAATAATGTGCAATAATAACATGTGAAAGAACAACAGAAATTATTAAACATAAGTTATGAATCTTAAAAAGGAGAAAATACAAGAGCACCAGCAGAAGACATAACAGGTAGCAATGATATAACATAAGCGAAAAAAATGCAAAGAAAATGTTTTGAGAAAAAGAAACATAACATCATAATAAGATAGAACATTTTTAACATAACTTGGGTTTATCGTCCCCCAGGCCCCATAAAAAGTACTTCTAAACAGTTAGTGGAAGCACTAGCACCTCATGTGCGCCCAGATAAAGATTTTTTGCTGCTTGGGGACTTCAACATCCATAGCGAGGAAGAAAATAATAGTGAGGTACAATCCTTCCTGACCGACCTATCCTTAATAGGACTAAAACAATGTAACTGTGGACCTACACATCAAGCAAGCAGGGCACACCTTAGATATGATAATATCCAATTTTCCTGGTATCAAATGCTATGAACCTAAACAGTACCACTGGACAGACCACTTCGTGCTTGAGTTCTCTATGCCTGAGAAGGGCGCATGTTCCATTCCCCCTGTTCAAATTCCATCCAAACGAAGGCAATGGCAGCAAATCACCAACACTAATTTTGAACAGGAATATTTCCCCCCTCTCATTCTGCCTACAGATGACATAAATACCGCTCTTTCAAAATGGGATTTAGCCATAAATACTGCGGTACAACAAATTGCCCCGCTAAAAACCTTTAAAAAGCACCTTGCAAGGAAACAAGAGGTCTGGTTTTCGGAAGAACTGCGTAGCCTTAAACGCAGGGCTAGAAAGACAGAAAAGATATGGAGAAAATCCTACTTAGAGGAAGTTAAAACCAACTATCAAAAGGCCCTAAACATCTATCACAAAGCTATACGATCTGCACGCAAGAACCATGTTACCTCACAGTTAGAGGCAGCTGGCAACGATTCTAAAGTACTGTACCAGATTGTCAACACTTTTTTAAAACCTGTAGCATGTGAAAGTGCAGACATGGCATCACAACACCTTTGCAATAGCATTTCGAACTTTTTCACTGAAAAAATCGATGCCATTTATGAAAAGATAGAGGCACTTATCCCAGCCACGACTAGCCAGGATAATCAAACTTTGGTACAAATTGTGCCTACCAATTCCTACTCTTTCAATGATTTCCCTGAAATATCCTTACCAGAGGTTCAGAAACTGCTCACTGACATCAAAAGTGGGAGCCCGGCTGATTCTCTTCCAGCCAGGCTTATGGGTCCTTTAGGGCGAACACTTGGTCCCGACATTCAGAGACTGGTGAATCTCTCACTTACAACAGCTAATGTCCCACAGCAATGGAAAACGGCCCTACTTAGACCAATTAGGAAGAATACATCCTCCCCCTGGACCAACATGTCTAATCTCAGGCCGATTTCCCTGTTACCATTTTTAGGGAAAATCATCAAGAAGCACACCAATAAACATCTTTCTAACTACCTTGAACAATCAGGCAGCCTTGATCCATCACAGTCAGGTTTTAGGCCAAAATATAGCACCGAAACGGCCCTGCTGTCGATAACGGACGACCTACGTATGTAACAGGACAATGGCTATTCCGTTGTCCTGGTGCTGCTGGATATATCGGCAGCGTTCGATACCATCTCACACAACATCTTGATCGAACGACTGTCTGTGAGTGGAATCGGCGGCAAGGCACTGGATTGGATTAAAAGCTTCCTCTCCAACCGCACCCAATGCATCACCATGGGTGAGTTTAGGTCGGAAGAGGTTAAGATTACCAAGGGGGTCCCGCAGGGATCGTGTTTGAGCCCGACCCTGTTTAATACCTATGTGGCTCCCTTGGCAGAAATAACCAGAGCCTTTGGCTTCTGCCCAGTGTCCTACGCTGACGATACGCAGCTGCACTTCCCCTTTAAACAACTAACACCGGAGATTATACAATCTTTCTCTGATGGGATGAAGGCAGTAGCGCGATGGATGTCTTCCAACTTTCTCCAATGTAATGTTGGGAAGACCGAGGTGATGCTTTTCGGTAAAGCCAGGGTCCAATGGTCCCCTGATTGGTGGCCACTGGACTTAGGCCCAGTCCCTGAACCTAAATCAATAATCAAGAACCTGGGGGTACGATTGGAACCGGAGTTGACCATGAAACAGCATGTCAATATCACTGTGGGATCTTGTTTCCACGTGATAGGTCTCCTCCGTAGGATATTCCCTTTCCTTCCTGACTCCCATAGGAGAACTTTAGTTCAGGCTTTAGTGATCAGCCGTCTTGATTATTGTAATGGTCTCCTGGCAGGTGCAAATGAAGAGGTACTAGATCGTCTGCAGGTAGTGCAGAACACAGCAGCCAGGTTGGTGCTTAATGCACCCCCCAGATCTCCAGCTAAACCTCTATTACACAAACTTCACTTGCCGGACTATACGTCTACAAGTGAAGTTCAAGACCTGCTGTATCATTCATAAAGGTCTTCATGAACTAGGACCAGAATATTTGGCAAGAAAATTTGTCCCATATGTTCCTGCCCGCACCCTTAGGTCCAGTGAACAGCTGCTATTGAATGTACCCAAGGTCAGCAAAACTAGGCTAGGCGGTAGGGCCTTGTCTGTGTTGGGTCCTAATTTCTGGAACGCGCTCCCACTTTCATTGTGACAATGTTCTAACCATCTCCGTTTTAGAAAGAACTTGAAAACTTTTTTGTTTAGTTCATTTTAGCTAAGTTCCCTCTCGGGATCTAGATCATCTGTCTTAAATAAATTTTAATATCCTGCTACCTCCATAGTTCCTCAGGCCGGCTGTCACAAGCGCGGAGATACTCCTTCGGGAGTCTATTCCTAGCGCTATACAAACCAGCAAATAAAATAAATAAACTATATCATGGAGGTTTAGGGACTTCTTCAATTCGGGGTTTATGAGAACATGCAAAATGAGCAGAGTTATCTAAGAAAGAGGTAACTTGGAGCCATAGGAGATCTCTTTTTATAGCTAATTGAATAGGGTGTACGTAACGTAAGCCCTATCAAGTCTATGGTGATAACATACACCATACCACCATGCTTTAAATGCTACTTGAGAGGTGTCCTTCCAAGATTTAGGGCCTGATGTAGGTAATTTTATTTTACCACTTCTTAAATAGCGAATGATACCGAATCAGTATTTAAGAAGTGGTAAAATAGAGGGGGGGGTGTAGGTAATACAGAATCGGTAAATACCGAATCATTAAGATTCGATATTTACCGATTCTGTAAATACCGATTCGGTAATGCCCATTGTTTCCAATGGGCATTAAAGCCCATAGGAATCAATGGGCATTACCGAATCGGTATTTACCGATTCCAGCAAGGGTGCAGGGGGTGACACCCTCTAGCACCCCAAATACAGGTATGTGTGCCATGTGGCACACAGATATGCCCTAAGGGCATGTCTGTCTGGCACATGGCATAGGTGTGCATGCACACATGTGCATGCACACCTGGATTTGGTATTTTACCACCCGATTGGATTGGGTGGTAAAATACCGCATCTGAAAGGCCTGTAGCACTGGAAACAGTGCTACCTACATTAGGAATTTTTTGAATCTGTAAAATTACTGATTCAGTATTTTACAGAATCGGTAAATTTACCGATTCTGTAAAATATAGCCCCCTACATCTCAATCACCAAATACTGTTACGAATTCGGCCGTTACCGACCGGTATTTGGTGACCTACATCGGGCCCTTAGTGATTTGCTGGAAGGCTACCACTAGAAGTAAGTCAATTATAGAAAAATCATCTGTTTGAGAAGACAAATAATATGAAACGCTACAAGAAAAAGATTGATAAAATTAAAAGGGGAGTGAGAGTTAAGAATTAAATTAATCTGTTTCCAGACTTTTACCCAGAAGTCATAAATAAGGGAGCATTCAAATAACATATGTTTAAGATCAGCAAAAGGGTGTGTACAGGACCAACATTTGGAGGGTAAGATAGGGTCTAATTTATGAAGTCTAACAGGAGTAATAAATACTCTATGATATATGAAAAATAATGTTTGAGTTGTTTTAGCCACTCTAGAAGACCTTCTCATTTTAGACCAAATCTTATTCCAATGGGAAATGGTAAAAGTAGATTAAAAATCTATCTCCCAACAGAGTTCAACTTCAGATTAATCTCTAGTTTCTGGAATAAGTGTTATATGTTTATATATTTGAGAGGCAGAGGTTAATGAGTCTTATAATGTGCAAAGGGTAGAACAGGAACATTTTGGTATGTGTTCAGAAGAGAGATTATAATAAGCCTTTTGTATTGCTGAGGTAAGTAACTTATATTTATTTGCATATGCGGCCGGAAATGAAAAGAGAGTTTGAGCATCAGAGAATGAAAGACTAGAACCATCTTGATATATTTGAGAAACCTGTTTCAAACCTTTAGAATGCCAATCTTTGCAGAATACAACTCTGTTGTTTTTGATATTAATCAAAGCATTATACCAGATAGAAGAAGCTAAAAATGTCTCTCTAGATGACTTGAAAGACATAAAAATGGGAGAAAGGAATCTGCAAGTATTCTTAAAAATTGGATGAGATAAGAAGGCAGGTTTAGAAGACAAAGATAAACACTATAACAAGGAAAAAGGATGGAAATAAGATTTCTCCAGAGCCGCCCATAAAGAGGGCTGAGCTTTGTGTGGGGAGAGCCTGCTGTTACCCTGCCTGGAGCCATCAGAGGTCCTGCTGCTGCCCTGTCTCCCTCCCGCCGCCGCAATTAACAACGCGCCGCCGAGCGGAGGGAGACTACGTTTCCCAGGTGCCCCAGGTCCAGGAAAGTGAAGGGGGAGCGCCCGGAGGCGCGTTGAAAAATCACCGGCTGTGTCGGTGGAGTGGGGGCTGAGCTTTGTGTGGGGAGAGCCTGCTGTTACCCTGCCTGGAGCCATCAGAGGTCCTGCTGCTGCCCTGTCTCCCTCCCGCCGCCGCAATTAACAACGCGGCCACCGAGCGGAGGGAGACTACGTTTCCCAGGTGCCCCAGGTCCAGCAAAGTGAAGGCGGAGCACCCGGAGGCGCGTTGAAAAATCACCGGCTGTGTCCGTGTCGTGGGAGCGCGCTGGGCTAAGCCCGGGCAAAGGGCGGGCCCTCTACGGCCATCATCGGACTGAGGAGGACGGGGACGGGCCACCCCCCTTGTTTGCTCGGATCCAAAACTGTAGGTAAATTCCTGACTTGTGAATTCCTTAACCATGCCTAAGCCCCAAACAGGGGATATGTTCGACAACACCCCCCTTACTACAACTAGCCAACTGTTCCCCCTGTTCAGAGACGTGGGTAAAAATGCATCTCGTCAATCCTTGGTTGGGTCTCCCAGGGTTGATTTAATTGCACATCCTCCATCTACCCTTTCTTGGTTGGATGACTTAACCCCTTGCGTGCTGATGACAGAACGGTTCCGTCATCAGCATCTGTTGAGCTGTGCTGATGACGGAACCGTTCCGTCATGACTCCGCCCGCGCAAGGC
The DNA here is from genome assembly GCF_964263255.1 of Lissotriton vulgaris. Classification (NCBI taxonomy): domain Eukaryota; kingdom Metazoa; phylum Chordata; class Amphibia; order Caudata; family Salamandridae; genus Lissotriton; species Lissotriton vulgaris. The sequence goes on from NC_141697.1 coordinate 1,034,605,174, forward strand.
GGAGTCAGCACAGGCGGAAAATACGCCCGCACGCAAGGGGTTAAACAGCCTGTGTAAGGCAAAGTACGTTTCTGCAGAACCTTCCCCCACGTTAATATGCAGCAGCTTATCACCATTATGTCCAAGGGAGCTGATATCCTGTCCTGAAAACAATAAAACTAACACCCTTAGCACAATACCTCCCAGGGCTACACCTGCTAAAAGGAAGTACGATGGGGACAAAGAAAATGGGAAGTTTTCTAAGTCACAAACACTTGATAAACCATCTCCAAGTCCTATACCACCTGTAATTAATTCGGCCTTTATCCCGCCACCTGTTTATAACTTGGACGACTTATCACCATCCTCTCATCAGGCCCTTTTGCCTATGATCGAACATCTGATCAAATCCCTAATACACCCCTTGATCGATAAAATCACTACGTTGGGGGAGAGGCTGACGGGGCTGGAGAACTCAATTAAATCTCTCCTGAAATCCTCAACTCATGTTGCAACAACTCATTGCCCGCCGACAACCGCTTCTTTAAACCTACCCAAATTGACTACATCTCATGAAGCGGTGCTTACTCAAGTACCAACCCCCATTTCCTTGCTGCCTATCATTCCCAAAGCCCCCCTGAAACCGACAACAACGCGTCACATTCCATCAAGACATGTGCGCACCACCCATATACACTTACCTCCAGAAGCAGCGCCTTTTGTAATTGTTCTCTCGGGAGTCCCTGAACTAACACAAGGTAAAGCTGAGAGACAACATGACCTTATGAACAAGGTCAAGTTCTGGCTATCTAAAAATAGACCTCTGCCCTACCACCTTGATGGTCGAATAATAAGCGTCCGGAGGGTGGGCTGGCTTGGACCCCTCAAAAAAGACATCTTGGGTGATCTGATCCTGATACGTTTTAGGAGCAGACACATTGTGCCATACATACAGACATGGCTATCTCAAAAGGGCGATGGACTTATTTCTACCTGGAACCTACATGACTTCTATCCCAATACGTCTTACATGCTTTCCCCCAGACCCCTGGGCATTGACAACAACCCAGTGGGTAGAGGAACCTATTCAAGTAATGGCAATAGTTTTTCAGTGGCTGTTAATTGTCTCAAACCGTCATACAACAGTTTTATGTATCGTAACTACTAAATCTTTTAGAACACTGTTACCTTCAATGTTGCCTAAAGGCTGTAGAAAGCATGTTATTACCAAAGCTTGTTACACTTAAAGGGAGGGCTAAAGTGCCTTTTTTAATTTTTTAATTGTGTAATTTAAAGCCAATATGTGGTTCATTTTAAAATGCAATGTATTTTTTGTCTGTATGCTTTTATGATTTTAAAAGTTAAAATTGAATAAAGCCTTTTTGATTTGATATATGCACAACATCATTATCCTGTAATAAAAAGGCCGACTGTTTAAGACAAAAAGCTTGATGATAATTAACGAAATCTGGAAAATTAACATTTGGTTTAGTTTGCACAAAGACATCCTAGATATCTTCCCATTCCATAAAAATTTGGATAGACTTGAATTGATTTAAAAAAAAATACTGTTTGGGAATATTAACCGGCATATTCAAGATATAAAATAGTATAACAGGGACAAGAATCATCTTGATAGAATCAAAACGTTCCCACCAGGATAAGAATAGGGGATTCCAGCGCGATGTAAGGTCAAGTAGGATTGTAGATAAAGAGTTCAAATTCAAAGTTATAGAATCTTTAACAGAATCTGAGAACAATAGACCAAGATATTTAATGTGAGTTGGATTCCAATGAAAGGAAGATGCACTAAAGTCATCGTGGAAACATAACTTATTTAGGGGGAGAATTTCACACTTATCTGTGTTCAATTTGTACCCTGAAACCTTTGCAAAAGTATAAACTTGTAATAATAAAAAGCAGGTAAAGCGGTTTGAGGATCAGACATAAATAAAAGAATATCATAAACGTAAGCTGAAATTTTAGGTTGTGAGTTACCATGCAAAAAAACATTAATTTGGGTATTAGAGCGAATCTTTATTAGAAAGGGTTCTAAGGCTAGGGCAAATAATAAATTGGAAAGAGGGCAAACTTGACGTACACCTCTATTGAGAGGAAAATACGAAGACAAAAGACCATTTGCTAAAATAGAAGACTTGGGAGTAGAATAAAGTAATGGCACATACTGAATGAACTTAGGACCGTAAACTCAAAGAGAGAAAGATTAGCAAAAATAAAGAACCAATTAACCCTATCAAATGCTTTTTCTGCATCTAAAGCAATCGCTGCTAAAGACGATTAATAAGATTTGGACTTACTAATTACATTAAAAGATAAACTAATATTATCAGAAAGAAGTCTACCTTTAATAAACCCACATTGTTCTCTCCCAATTAAATGCAGTAAAAAGTTCTTCAAGCGTAGAGCTAGAATGTTTGCCAAAATCTTATAATCAAAGTTAATCAATGAGATTGGGTGATAAATCTTTCGAAAGAAAGCAAATTAGTGCTTCCTGAAAAGAACCGCTGGAGTATTTAGATGAAATAAAATGAAGATAAAGTTGATGCAATTGAAGTATAAGGAAAGAGGAAAAATGTGAATAAAATTCAATGGTGAAACCATCAGGACCTGGAGCTTTGCCTTGTTTAATGGAACGAATAGCACTCGAAATGTCATGAATCTGAATGTCCTGTTCTAAAAAAGAAAAATCTAACTTAAGATGTAAAGTAGCTGGCATGGATGATAAATAAAGAGAAGCATCCTGTGTTTCGGATAAATCCTCAGGAGTATAAAGAGTTTGATAACATTTTGTACAAATTCTAAATTAATATATTCACTTTTATGAAGAGTTTGGTTAGGAGAAGATAAAAAAGATTCAATAACAGTACGTTCTTTCCCAATCTTCCGATAATTTGCAAGCAGTTTCCCTGATTTATTCTGACCACCATGATATTTTGCACTAGCTCTGAGTAAGAAAGAATTAGCATTATCAGTAGAGATTCGATTAAATTCAAATTTGGCTTGTAAAAATTCATTCAATGGAGCAGTAGATTGGGATTAATAATAAAAATGTTCTGGTATCTTAATCTTTAAAGTGAGGTTTTTTATTTTATTAGAAACTAATTTCCGTTTTTGAGAAATAAAAATTAATAATAACCTTTTTAGAGGTGGCTTTAAAAGTGTCCCAAACAATTTGAGGTGTATTTCCAGGTGTTTCTTTTTCTTTAAAAAAAAGTAAGGGCAAAATGTTCAAAGGGGCGTGTAAACTGGGGGTCTGATAGTAGGATATTATTAAACCTCCATCTGTGGGTCCCCTGAAGAGGGGGAAGGAACTCTAAATCTAAAGAGACTGGGGCATGATCAGAACGAATAACCCTCTGAGTATGTTTATTGGAGATAAAAAAGTAATCTAGCTTGGATTGAGAAAAGTTGGCAGGGGAGAAGAATGTATACTCTTGGAGATTAGGATTACATAACCTCCAAGCATCTACAAGAGATCTTCGAGAAAGGATTGATGTAAATTGAGTATGCATGTAAGAAGGTATTAATTTGGTTTTAGAATGTCTGTCTAGGATAGGATCAAAAATCTTATTGCAGTCTCCACCCACTATCAAATAATCATCAGAATAGGTAATCAATTTAGCTAATACTCCTGACCAAAAAGATTTATCAGGTGCGGTAGGTGCATACAAATTAACAAAAGTTACTGGAATTTTATCAACAAGTAAAGAAACAGAGACCCATCTGCCATCACAATCCACATCTTGAGTAAGCAAATGTATATTAAGACTTTTGTGGCAAAGGATAGCCACTCCATTACATTTCCCTGATCCCGGAGAGGCAAAGACCTGACCAACCCATTGACGTTTTAGCTTAGCAATTTCTTTATCAACAATATGAATTTCTTGTAAAAAAACAATGTCTCCCTTTAAAGAGGAAAGATGAGCCAAAACCCTTTGACCTTTTATAGGGGAAATGAAACCTTTAACATTCCATGAAATCAATTTTAAAGTCATGTATCACATAACAGTAACTCAAAAATGTTACCAAATAAGAAAATGGCAACAATTGGTGCATTAATAAAACAATAGGAAAAATAGAAAATGAAATAACTAGTAATAGGAAAGACGAGATGAAGCAACTTGCAAACTGGAAAATGAAGAGGGAGAAAAGAAATGAGTAGAAATGGAGTAAAAAACGGACGGGAAAGAGAATGGTATGAACATTTGGATACAATATGAAAATAGAAGAAAAGTATGAGGATAGCTAATAAAGACCAATGTAAGAAAAGGAAAAGGAAAGGAAAAGGAGAAGGAAAACATACAAGAAAGAGGACCATAGAAACAATAAGATACCAAACCATAAAGGAATGTAAAAAACATGACATACCAAAAACACACAGATAAGGTCAAGGGTAGTGGAGCCACAAGGAGGGATGTTACATCAACCGGAACTCCATCAATAGGAACGGGAGGAGGATAAAAACCATTAGACGAACATATAGTCACATGAAAGTAAAAGAAGAATGTGGGACCTAATGAAAGGAAATAAAATTAAATAAGAATAAAAATTATATATACAGTATCAAATACTTTATACAAAACCACAATCATAAGATTTTAACAAGAGGAAAAAATATAACAACATTAAACAGCGAGCCTGGAAACGTCCATATCTTCCTGTCTGCAGTTTTTCCAAGAATCTTTGAAGAAGGCAGGGATCCACATAAGTTGAAGTCTTATTTTTGTATGTAACCTTAAAGAGACAGGGATGAATAAGAGCAAATCAGGTGTTGATATCGTTAATGCCGGTCTCATGCCCAAAAACGTCTTCCTTCTATCTGCTGTGGCTTTGGCATAATCTTTTGAGAAGAAAAGGTTGGAACCCTACCACGAAATTCTACCTTTGACTTTAGCGGCTTGTAAAATGTTTAATAGATCGGGATACTCCAAAAAGTACAAAGTCACTCCTCGTGGTTTGATCAGTGATTTTGCTGATTGAGAGATATGACCCAAGCGATGAGCACGTTGAATGTTCAAAAGGGGATAATTCTGAATGTCTAACAATTTTGGAAGAAAAGGTTGAAAAAAGGATATCGAATTTGTACGTTCAAGACCTTTCATCAAGCCATAAATGCGAAGATTATTGTGTCTATTGCGATGTTCAAGGTTTCCAACTTGCTTCTGAAGACTCAAGATCTGCCTCTGCATTGAGGGAACTTGAATCACCGTAGATTGAAGTGATTCCACTTTAGTTTGCAAATGAACTACTCTACTTTCCAAATGAGACCATATATCATCTAATTGCTGAAGCCATGTATTCGTCTCCACATATAAGGCTTAAGAGCTCGAACTTTGTCAAGAATTAACTCCATTGAGATAGGGGGAGGAGATAACGTTGGTGAAGTAGGATCTTGCTTGAATCTCTTCACAGGTGACTGCGTAGATGTGACAGGAAGTTTTGATAAAACCTTACAAGCAGATAGCGAAATATTACATACAGCTGGGTTTGAGGATACCTGGTGTGAGTCTGGCATATTATCTTGAAGAACACTGAAAGGATTATAGTCCACCACTGAAATAGAAGACCTTGCCTTAGAGCGTTGCGCTGATTTTGTTCTCCCCATACATGAAATTCACATAGAGGCAAATATGCAAAGATTTTGTGGAGAAAAGCTGCAACATGAGAGGTATCCCATTAAAAAATGACCAAGAAGACCCAGGAAACAAAGTTGAGGAGAAAAATTGCCAATAAACTAGTCTCCATATAAAGAATATTAAATTGAGGCAAAAATAGCAACATGTCCCACATATCATCCAAGAAGAACACAGTGAGTAGAATAGCAACAGCTCGCTGTTAGAAATGAAAGCAGGACATTAAAACTAGGATGTCCTGAAGTGAAAAACACCAACTGCCTCATTCTATGAGGAAAACTCTCCATTCGCAGCAAAAAACAAAATGGCAGGCGCGAGTCTCAATTCACCTGCGTCCGCCCATTAATATCAGAAATAGTTGCTGCTTGCCGTGCGAGCCTCACAGAAGGGCTCAAACTGCGGACGACATCTTCATTAACATGGTGGCTGCGTTTGAAGCCGTTCATCGCGATGTGTGGTGGCGAAAATTGGGAAAAGCTCCCGCTCCATCACGGAGCTCACGCTAGTGCGGCCATCCCTGACGTCGTCCAAGCCACGCCCCCTTAAGGTACACCTTAAATGAATGGTACATCATCCAAGTTAAAGAAACTGATGGGAAAATGCACTTTTTTCCTTTTACATTTAGCTGATGAAAACTCACTTGTTTAATGCAATGACATCAGTCAGAGAGAGAGAGAGTGAGAGAGGGAGAGGGAGTGTGTGTGTGTGTTTCTTCTGTATAATGCTCCAATGTCCAAGCCAGAAACTTGAAGCACTGTGAATATTCAAATCAATTTAACATTTTTTATTATCTATCAAAAAGGATAAACAATTGTCACCATGAAGCTTGACGTGAATCCAAAGACAGGCTCAGCGTATTCATGTATGGCAGCAAGCCCTGCTATATTTCTCAAGCAAGCACACCAACCAGCTATTTAGGTTTTGAGGTTCTGGAAGGGGTAGCAGGTTAGTAACCTTTCATTATAGGTGTTTTGTAGCAACATCTTTGTAGAGCTTCCCATTGCTCAAAAAGGATACTTTCTGATACTTATCTCTTCCAATGCAGTTCATGCTTGGTTTTACTCAAGATGTAATGTCACTCCAAGTGTCACTCATTTGACCATTAAATGTCACTCATAAGTACATTGAAACCATGGAAATGTCACACATAATCATTCTGAAACCTTGGAAGCTATGGTTCCTTTAAACAAAACTGAAACTAAAATATAGTCTGTCCTCAAGAGGCAAAACTGGTGAAATAGGACGCAGTGAAGCCACTTTGCACTTTCCTACTGGAAGCTCCCATTACTAATATCCAACGCCATTTTTGCCATAATAGGAAGGCGATAGGGGAAATTAGGGAATAACTGGCGTTAACATTGTCATTGATGGTCATTTCTGCATCACCCAACCTTGTACTAAAACCCAGCAAAGACAAACGGGAAATTTACTAGGAGGTGTACGGTATTATCTTCGTCGATCATGTAGAAATATTTGTGATACAGGGAACCAGAAAAAAATGTCTGTGAACAGAGGTGACACATATTTCCTCCCCGGAAAAAGGCGTGTTCGTAATGAGAGAATTCAGTGACCTTCAGCAACTGAAGGCAACAAGGCATGGATGGACAATTAATTTGTGCTTTTTCATGAGACAAACTGACCCTCGTAAATGTGCAGTTTTATTTCTATGAATTCGCTCGAAGAATTTAGGCTTATTTTGCCAAAGCAATTTGTTTTTCATACTTTATTATATTAGCGACACGGAGCACAAAGCGAATTCAAAGGAACACCTTCCTTTAAGAAATGAGGCACAACTTGACTCTTAATTGATTAAAATGCCAGCTGCTGCAACTGTTTAGAGACCAAAATAAGTAGTAAGCAGAAGCAATTTGCTACAACTGCATTCGGTTGAATGGCTGCTTTGCTTTCCAAGGTCTGATTGCACAACCTGTTCACATCCATGGCTCTATGGCAATCTCGCTGTAAAACTAATTGCAATTCCGGGCACATGTTGTCGTCAGCCAGCTAGAGCGAATTAAGACAATGCCATGAAGTGGGTTTCAAACCTGCAGAATGAGTCGGCTAGCGTAATTAGAAATGTTTTAATCATGTACTGTACGTAATAACGGTTTAATTCAAAAGGAACATTTTGTAAATTTTAGCAAGAGTCCTTTGATCATACAATCGATGACTGGCACTGGTTAAATGGACTGCCTAATTCAATTAAATAGGTCTGGCACCCAAAACTGTTCCAGTAAAAATGACAAAGCAATTTCTTTGGCAACAGTGAATCACACTGAATTTGGGTCATTTTTATTTGCTACTTTACTTGGAAAATATTGGATTTTTAAAGGAAACCTCTCTGAAATTGAAAAGTCACAGTTTATAAATTTAAACAAGTATGAACATCCCTCAGACGTGCATGTTTGTTATTTATTATACAAGATGTAAGAACTTGGATTTACTAGTTGAGAAGGATGAAATAGGTCCGTGTGAGAAATGGGCATTCTGGTTGACTGGGGTTTGAGTCCTGGCCAAGCAGCAATCACAATCCGAGTCAGGGTAAGGCAAAGCAAACCCCAAATTAACTTGTGCTGAACCCCCTGGTAGCTTGGCATAGAGCAGTCAGACTTAACTTAGAGGCAATGTGTAAAGTATTTGGGCAACACTCCAAAAAGTAAAACAGTGAAAGCACTACACACAAAAAGATCCCACACCAATAGAGCTGAATTTAATGAATACAACATAACCAAAATGACAAAAATGCAATCCATAAAACTAGAGTTATGAATTTGCAAATAATAAACTGTAAAATAGCCCCTAAAAGCATTAAGCGCCAACTGTGACTATCTGTTCACAGTGGACCAGGTAAAACTCAAAAGTTCAGGTCGACTGCAATGGAGCGCTGGTCGGATTTGGAGCCAGATTAGTTCTGCTGAAGGTTTACCTTCTCAAGCTTTTTGCCAAGAGTCCAGTTGGCTTCTGAGAGGATCACATGGAGAAAGGAGAGTATTGCTTGCAGTGATTGGTATGGCATGAAGAGCAGTCCGGGCGTCATGGACGTACAGACTGGAGCTTCACGTTAGTGGTCCTTTATGGGTGATCAATACTTGCTGTGCAAAGAGATGGGCTGACACTGATTTTTCATGTGAGCTGCATGGTACTGGTGCGAACTGGTCCATTTGCAGTTGTGAAGAGCCCAAAAGATTGATTTCAAGACGTGGTGAGCAACACCAAGGGTCCAGGACCTGAGAGGCACCACTTGGGGAGCAGGCACTTTCAGCAGTTAGAGCCAAGAACTGTTGGTGGTCCTCATTTGTCCTTAAGGCTCAGATCAGGAGGTCAGCAGATTAGCCCTCTGAGTCACTCTGCGATCCTGGGTTCAAGATGAAGTTGCAGCCCAGTTCTTCCCCAGGCAAGAGGGCAGCAAGCAGCAGGTAAGCCCAGCTGGGCGAAGTTTCTTCAGAGCAGCAGTCCAGCAGAGTGGCAGTGTTTAAAGCAGCCCAGAATCCTTCTTCCTGACAGAGTATCCAGAGGTCCAGAAGTGTTCTGAAGAGTGTGTGTCTGAGGTCCCTTTTTTATACCCTGGTGCCCTGGTTCTGGAAGGTGGGAGAAACATCTAGACAGTAGCTTTGAAGTGCATGAAATCTCCTGCCTCCCCTGCCCTGGCTCAAAGCTGGCTGCAGTAACAATGCAGAGTTGTTAGGCCCTTTTTGTGAAGACAGGGCACAGACCTCCCCATCCTGGCAGCAGATAGTCCATCTAGGCACTCCTAATCCCTCTATTGTGTGACTGTCTTGGAGGAATTTAAAAAGCCTAACTGTCGGCTACACCCAATCATGTGACCCAAGACAGTCTACAGGCACAAAAGGGCTAAGGGCAAGTAAACACAACTTTCTAAAAGTCGTTAGCCATGCCAGTGGCTGACATATAACCAGGAATAGTAGGAACATGTGTAAGCAACAAAGATTCCATGGGATTGAGTAATTATATGCAAATATTGCAAAATTACAATATAAATATAAATGAATGTAAAAGATACAAAACAAAATAAGAAATATAGGTGCCCAGACACAGATCTATATATATTATTATTAGAAAGTTCATTTTTCAAACAAATCCCAATACCATAAAGTACATTTGTAGCTCAACATTTTACTCAAACAGATACATTTGAATGTTACACAGTGTTAACAGAAAAAAAAGAGAAGAATGGCAAAGGGTCTTCAATTTAGTCAAATAGTCCATACAAGATGGAACCAATTATAGGTGACACTCCATTCCCAGTTTGCCAGTAAAGCGTCAATGGCATTTTGACCCTAACAATTTAAAGGGTCATCATCAGGACAGAGATAACTTTTGAGCAGAAAAAACAAGAAATATTCTAGACCATCAAACGCAACAAAAGACAGAATAATTGTGCGTCTCAAAGAAATCTTCCTTAAGAAACTCGACAAAAATAACTGCAAACATATGATTCTCCTAAAGAACAGGAGACTGCCGGGTCACCAAGCCACCCCAGTTTAGACCCAGCCATATGAAAATCAGTCTTCACCCCGTGCCTCATGGGAACAGTCCACACCGAGGGGCCAAGCCAGGTCCTCCCTGGACCAGAAAAAAGCATCCTGGGACCGGTTTCTGGGTATTACCCTTCATCAGCCAGGCTAGCTTAAATCCAGTGGCATAGTGAGCAAGGGACCCACGTCTGGGCAAACCCATCCCACTTAGGGTGAAAAGTGCTATGCAAACAAATGATGGATAAATGCTGAATAAATCATACATTCACCCCCTATCAAGAGATCTGGGTTGAATCCATTGTTCTTTTGCTCACTTGCAGGTGGCAGACCTGGAGTGTTCCTTGCCCCCAGACTGCCACCTGCTTTGCAGCACTTGCCTGGGTCTGGCGTTCTCCACTGTGCCCGGGCTGTCCTCCTCTGTTGGTCTCCTCGGTGGAAAAGCAATCACTCTACGCTGTATGCCTTGGTAGGAATGAGCATGTGCACGCATGCACATTCCTCCAAAGACGTACAGTGTAGGGGGTTTGCGTTTCCAATGAGGAGACTAGGACAGAGAAAGACAGCCCGGGCATGGCAGGGAACGCCAGACCCGGGTAAGTGCTGATCCTCCTCCCCCCTTAACTCTCTACACAGGGCGGGCGGCAGGGGCAAAATCCGCCATGCCGCGTAGCCGCAAGTTTTTGTCAAACTCCACATTCCCAGTGTAGCACGGAGTTGGCAAAACTTCGCAAACTCCGCTGGCTGAGAGTCGATCGCCACCCAACCCTGGATTCAACCCATATCTGTGACTGGGGGTGAGTTTCTGAAAAGTTTCAGCGCTCCAACAATCCTCTCTTTATGTTTCCATTTTAATTATTTAAGCATATTTTATGACTTTTAATGTTATATTTATTTTTGTGTAGTTTACTTACTAATTAATGTTTTAGTTAATTTTGTCTTTTTTTTAGCTTAGAAGGGGGGGACCACAGAGGCATTGCTTTTGGACAAGGGGAGCTGCTGACATTACACTGTATTTTTACTTCTGCCTAATAATGATTTTTGACAACCTGGTGGCAACCTGTTATGTTATATACAAAAACAGCTTAACGGTCTTTTAGTTTTCCAGAATTACTGGGTGCACTTCCTAGGTCGCCGCAAGGTAATATATTAAAACGGTAGTTAGTTTAGGCAATGAGGCGAGCGGTAATACCTCTAAACCGCTCAAAGAGGGACCAGCAAGCTGATCCACACAACAGAAAAAACAACTATGCCCCTGCACTATAAACATTCGGAGATTCACCAAATGTTTAGATTTGTCCTAATGCCTTCATTATTTTCCTAAAAAAACTTACACTATTACTATTCACTCACTGAATGTTTATAGTGCAGGGGCATAGTTGTTTTTTCTGTTATGTTATATATTTGCTTATACAGCGCACAGCTGCCCCAGCTAAGGGGCGTCCCGGTGCTTTTCCAGAGAGATTGGGATCAAGCACAACATATGTTACAGTGAAGAAATACCATAACAGAGCAGTCTAGCAGAAAAGGTGGGTTTTAAGGGCCTTTATGAAAGTCAAGAGGTCATTCTGACCACGTATCTGGGGTGGTAGGGCATTCCAAAGTTTTGCTCCGATATATCGGAAGGAGCTCCCTCCCATCCGGGCTCGCTTTATTCGGGGGACCACTGCCAGATTCTGGCCTTCTGATCGTAGGGTTCGCCGAGGGGTGTACTTAGTCAGAAGGGGACATAGCATAGGAGGAGAAGCTGTTTTCAGGATTTTAAATGCAAGGCATAGAGTCTTGAAATTAATCCTCTTCTACACAGGAAGCCAGTGGAGTTTAGTAATGGTACTGGCAGCTGATTGGAAGCGGGGGGAGCCCAGTCAGGGCTCTGGCTGCTGCATTTTGTACTCGCTGCAGTCTGCCCATCTCCACCTAGTTGACCCTCAAAAATAGGGAGCTCGCGTAGTCCAGCCGTGAAAGAATAGCAGACTGCACCACAAGCTGGCGGGTGGGGGGATAAAAAATGTTAGAGTCGGCTTGACGTTCTGCAAGATCCAAAGCTCCAAAATAAGATCCGGAGCACCAAAATAGGTTTTTTGTCAGCTACCTCATAGGAAAACCAGATAATACCATGTTAAGAAACATGAATTCCTAAATTCCAGCATACAATTTTACCACAAGAAGGAATTGTGAAAGCTTGTAATTCTTAATAGGATAGACATCCCTCACACATGCTTCTACTTCTGTTTAATTAAGGTAATGACAATGGAAAAGGCAGTGGCCAGAACCCTCCTGCTCCAAAAAAGGTCATCATGACTGGTTCCAGCAAAAGCAAATTGGGTGCGGAAAATGAAGCAAGTCAGCTACATGCAGTGCGTAATGGGGGGATTAAGAAGTTTGATAAATTATAGGGGTGGTATTTTGAGTAAAAAGAAGGGTTAGGGCAAATAACTTGATTGCCATATTGCTATTTTGCAGATTTTAGCTCTGAATGCACTCTATGTATTTGACATTCTTTATCTTAGGAGGCTGCTGGAATTATTTATCTTATGCTTATATCCTATGTGTTTTTTTCCTCTTCCTAACCTGGTTTGTATTTTTGGTTATGTATGGTGTATTTATTGATAACTGGTGCATGAACAATATTTATGAATAGCTTTGAACTGACGTATTGGCAACTATGGGGTTGATTACGATGGCAGAAGGACCACCACTGCCAGCCATGCAGTGGTGGTCCTTCTGCCAGTGGACCGCGATTTTCCCCCCGCCAAATTAGGAAGGCGGGGGTAATACGACCGTGACCAGGGTGGTCGCATAGACCGTCTGCCACGGACCCACCACAGGCAATCAATCTGATTGCCTGGCGGATGGCCACATTGTGTAAAACGGCGGCAGTGCCTAGCAGGCACTGTCCGTCAAATTACAATGCAGGCTTCAGCCAACCTTTCCGTGGTGGGTAAACTGCCATTGAAAGGCTGGCAGAGATTGGTTTTGGGGGCCTGATGCGGGCCCCCCTTGTGTTGGGATGAGGTGTGGGTGCACTGGTAGGGTACCAATGCCACTCCCCTACATTTCAATGCACTAAGTGGCAGGCACCGTGTGTTGCCTGCTATGTAGTGCACTGTAATGCACAACATGCATTTTCAACATTGCTGCAGGTGATGCTGTCAGCAGCACCCGTAGCAATGTTAAAATGCAAGTTGCGACCACCATGGTGGCAGCCGGATCCTACTGTGGTGTGCGGAACCGCCTTATGTATTTCGGACGGTCCAGGTCACCACCACGATGGTGGACGGACTCAAATAATTTGCCCCTATATTTTATATCTCAATGAAAAATATTAATAAAAAATAGAGAATTGGAGTTAAGGAAGAGAACATCTAGGATATTTTTGCCTCTGTGTATTGAGTACCCAGGAGGAAATAATCTTGATGCCCAATTGCAGCTAGACCACTCATATCTTATGAAGTGAAGATGTGAAGAGGCTCTTTAGCTACCAGTGTAATAGTAAACTCATTCACATGGATTTAAACAGGCCTGGTAGAAAAGTTAATTATACCAGAGTAATTTTGATAACTTCAAGTAACAATATGTATGCAAAATTCCAGAGATTACACCATTGTTTAGCACTTTACTACGAATTTGAATATGTTCTGTTTTTTTTAATGAGAGCAGCAGGTCCATTTATGTGGGCGGTAAATAAACGTTTTGTGTGGATTTTTTGCAGGAGTTGACCATTTGGGTGATGTTTGAGTGCCAAACTACAAATCCAAATGTGAGCATCAGTTTTCTGGATGCAAGCAACTGGATTCAAACTTAAAAAATACATTTTCGAGTTAAATGTAACATACTATTCAGGTTGTTTTTTTAGTGCAAAATGTATTTCACATAATGATGCATAATTTTGCATACTTAGGCTACATCGCATTATACAAGCTATGCCCACCCTCAGATTTTATACGAACTCTGACTTGATTTTCTTATATGTAGTACTTTGGTCAAAAATAGTATTGTAATGTGAATTGCACGAATTATTTTTCCCTTTTTTTGTATCTTGAACAGGGTGCTAGTTCTAAATTATTAATCATAGTGACATTTTCATGCGCATGACAATTTAGTAGGGTCAGTGTCTATTATATCACTATCTCTCCTTTTATTTGCACATGCCATCCTAACTGTGAAATTGATTTTCACTGTATCCATCTGCTGGGTAATTATGATAATATTCCTATGCATATGTTACTTCAGTTGCAGGATTTATTCATAATTGAATCACATCGTTTCTTTCCATCTGCATAATGACCAACAATTGTAGCATCACTTTTTAGTACATTCATTGGGTATACACCTGTTACAACGCATTTTTTACTCCGCACTACCATTACAACTCGACTTTTACAACGCATACCATTACAACGCATTGCGCTGGGGGGCGCTCTAGGATAGGGAATAAGTATAATTTACTATCCAACACCTTCCCTAGGGTCCACGGGGACTGGAGTTAGAATAGTAAATTATACTTACCACTATCCAGCACCTCAAAGCGCTATGCGTTGTAATGGTATGCGTTGTAATGGTCGCGTTGTAATGGTAGGTAGTTGTAATGGTATGCGTTGTAACGTCATACATCCCATTCATTGACATAAAGCACTTTGGTTAAGAAAATTACTTTGTCCTCATGTGTTTGTCGACTACGAATTATGATATCTTTTGAGATATACTACATTCAGTCAGAAAATAAATGAACTATAATTTTTTTGCCCAGCAATGGGATTGTAAATTGAAAGTGAATTCATAATTTTAAGCAAAGGTCACTTTAAACATGGCCATTAATGTAATGAGAAGCATAATTCAAACCTGTTGACTATCATACAGGTTTATATGCTATTTAAGCCATTTTCATTCATTTTTATTAGGTTACATATATATTTTGGCAATGAATATGTAGGTCCACTGGAAATATGCGATTCTGCTTCTACGGCATTTTTCAAAGAATGATGAATCTGCCACATTAGTCGTATAATCCATCATCTGCTTCAAAATCTGCAGATTTAAACCAAATTTGTTTTAGCTTAGGTGGATTAAACATTCCTAAAATGTCGCAATGGAAGCCTCTTCTGAAAAGTTGATTTTCACCTTTCACCTGCTTACTGTTGCATATGGTTGTTAAACTGGGACTAATGAGGTAAAATCTTTGCCCAGAGAGCTTACCATGAGTAAGAAATGGCAAAATAATAATGCACTACTAGCACAAAATATGCCACATTTGCCAAACAATGTGTCTTCTCTTGCCAGAGAATTTAGTCAACACAGCAACATAATTGACCCACTCACTGTATAGTTTCAATTACCCTGTGTATATGTTTGCTAATGTTTCCAACTTGCAAGTTATTATTAAATAATTAAATAATTATGTCAATGTTAATTAACTATATTGTTTCGATAGTTATACATTTTCAAACCAATATTTGTATATATATATATATATATATATATATATATATATATATATATATATATATATATATCTATATATATATATTCACTATATTCACTGAAAAAAACACTGGTTACAGGAAGGTTATAGTTAGGCTGACATTTCACTCATACAAAACCAGAGAAATTAAGCTGCTATAGTTAGCTGGGCTAACTATAACTTGCGCCCCCGCATTGCACTGCTGATGACGTCACATATTACAATACTCTTGACATGGTCAGCAACATCCCTTACTCACTTGCATAATTAATTACCAATTAAATAATTATGTATCATTAACATTGATTTTTCATTATTATAATTAATTTCATTCACATCCTATACTCCTGCAAAAACCAGAACCCACATAAAAATTCTAAAAATCTTAATTAATTGCACAATTTGCAACATTAATTATCAATTACATATTTAATAATAAGAAAAATAATTAATAAATGATTGTAATGCAATTACCTCCCACCCCATGCCACTCCAGACACCACATAAAGCACGTAAAACGTAACATAATTAAAATAATTATTACTGAATTACCATAATTGTTGATTAAATATGTAATATTTCTTAATAATTCAATTTTAATTCTAATTAATTTACTTCTTCCCTTGTAACCCCAATAAACCCCACAAACTGCGATGGCACTAATGATACAAATAAACTAATACATTACATTTAAAAACAACAAACAATTTACAAACTATAATAAAAACATGGAAAATAATTATGAAAACAATTTAAAACATATACAAATAAAATATGTATTAAAATACATGAAAAAGGTTAAAAATGATATTATCACCAACAATATTTTTGTAAATATCAACAACATAGATATTTTTAACATTGATATTAACAACATAGATTATTTTCAACATCGATATTACTTACCTTAAAATCGATATTCTTGTCCACGATATTTTTGCAAATGATATTTATGCATCACGATATTTCAAACTTGATATTTCTGCTGCTCTATATTTTTTTTTATATTTTGTCTGAATTCCATCTCCTTCAGCTTACTGTCACTGGAGAATAGCAGAGTTTTTCAGTATGTCCTATACATGCTACTAATGCATTTTGATTTTATGAACTTTTAGGAATATTGATAGGATGGCTCTAGTAAGATTTCAGCCACTATGATGTACAGATACTTAATCAAACAAGAATACAAGGTTTAGATCAAGCTGAGAATCTATAAGCAGTAAAATCATTGAGAACAAACAGGAAGTTGAACTTCTTGTATTATGTTTATTTTGTATATCCACCTTAAAGCTTTCAGGTGGATCCCTACTAAAGGGAAATTTAGGAAATTTGAGACATTTTTTAATAGTCAATGTTGTTAAAAGAAGAATCTTGAAAATACGTAAAACTAGAAAAATGCAAAGCAATTGTTCAATTTGCATGAGATCAAATTACCATTAGGCCCTAACCACAATATGATATAGAAGCGATGATGAATGTATCATGATTAGAAATGAATTACAATTATTTTAACTAATCTAAAATGTGGCAGCTAACATTTACAAAGATATATCATCTCTGACTGACCACATAACAATGCATCAAATATCGAATCATTCTCGTTTCACACACCTAGTGCTCTGGATTCCCCAACCTACTTCACTTACCTAACCCAGAAATAGAGCTTGAAAGTGCTAAGAACCCAACTGCCCTATTTGATCAGCTTTCTCTGCTTTTTCCATGTGATGCCTGTACCCAGCTTCCATTTCTAACCAGAGTCTCTAATCATACATCTGGGGGCCCATTAGGATCTTGGGCGGATCGCCACCGCCCGCATGGCGGTGGCGATCCGCCTGAGATCCGTTGTCACCCACCACCCATTTCCCCCCCATATTACTATGGTGGGGGGGACCACGGCGGACCGAAAGACCATCTGCCGCTTTTCCGCCAGGTCAACAAGTTGACTGGGCCGAAAATAGTTTAATATGTTGGTGGTGTCTGTCAGACACCGCCAGCCATATTATCATGGGGGCGGAAACATGCCTTTCCATGGCGGAAAGGCATGCAGTATTGCTTGCGGGGGCCTGTTGTGGGACCCCAGGGACTCTGGGGGTTGGGGGGTGCACATGGGGGTACCTATGGTACCCCCTGCAGTTCTATGCAAAACATGGCAGGCACCGCGCGGTGCCTGCCATGTTGTGTTTAGAAGTGCACAAGTGCTGAGTGCACCGCCCACCACAATGACAGGAATGCAGGATGCGCCCGCCACTGTGGCGGGCGCATCCTAATGGCCCCACGTGACACCCGCCCATATGGCGGGCGGCCCCATTTCCTTAGAGGCCATCCTAATGACCCCCCCAAGTGTTCTGAAAGAGTGAAAAGGTAACATGAAGAGGCAATATTGCAAACCAAAAAAAGGTTTAGGGGAAACAAACATTTGGATGAAGCATGTATTTATTCATTTTACATAAGGCACCTTTAAGTCATCAACATCAGGAGGCAGTGCACTGTACAATAAATCTCCAAATGCTGAAAAGTTATAGGCTAGAAACAGTCATCAAATGATATCCTATCATAACACTTTTTTGGGAGACATACCAGAGATGACAGTGAATATATGATTGTGACATGTTCCAGAGGAGCATTAGAGAAGAGCCTTTTGACAGATTACATAATGTAGTTGACCTACCCAACATTACACTGCGTTGTAGTCTTTTGAAAAATTATGTACCTTGTTAAGGTCCTTGAGAGACAATAACATTAGAAGCATTCTGTAACTTTAGGTTGTTAGTGCCAAAGTTTCCAAACTTCAGGAGTATCTCCTCGGATGGCAGGTCATGTGTTTCAGTTGCTAGAGTACTTCCCACCTCTGCAGTTCATAGTCAGCAAAATGCTCAGATTCTACTTTTTCCTCAAATGTCTCTGCACCAATTTGGTTATAGGAGTGTGCAAAACAGCTGTACTTCAAATACATATATATAGACATATTCCTCTGCTGCAGAACCATCTCCCTTTGTACACAGTACCATCTTTGTTGCCTCTGCACAGGCGTGATGTTTTACAGGAGCAGGCAAAAGGAAATATCCAGCTTTTCCTGTCAGGCATCTCACTTACTCCAAAAAAGGATTAAAAGAAATTTCCACATTCAAACCCTCATCTGTGCTACTCCTCCTTGTGGCGTTTCACTCAGGGTGTCTAGGAATAGCAACCAAGCGCAAATTAAATGTTTCTATAGAGGATATTCACAAAAACCTATGCCTCTATTACTTGAGCTTACGTTCTCTCCTTTCTTGAGTTTATTCTTTGGGACCCCTTTCTCAACCAGAAGTCGGAAGTAGACATGATGGACAGGAGGTCAGCCAGGAATGTGGATTGTCTTGTCTTAACCCCTTAAGTTCTGCCTTCCTAGTGTTTGTTTTGACATTTTGAGAAGTTCATGCATAAGCCTTCTGAACATTTTTTCTACAAAAGATATCCATGGTAAATGTGTTTAGTTTCCTCTCCCATATTGGGGGTTCTAAAGGTAGGAATAGTTTGTGAATTCACATAGAGAAAAATGAGAAAATAGCCAAAATGTAGAAAATGTTAGAATCATTTTCATCAATGGCATCAAAGTTTTGATGAGTTTTTCTGAACAGGCATAATTGTAAATATAATCTTCTACCACAGTTTTTGAAATATTTTAAGTGGTAGTCAATTTTCCAATTTTTGTGGTTTGTACCTACTTGCTGTTTGTTGGAAAAAGGTGTGGAACCCATGGGCAAGCCAGAAAAGCTATACACTAGCAAAAAGTAGACAGACTTCTGAATTCAACAAGTGGTAATTTGTGTAGATCATTCATGGTTTTCAAAATAAACTGATTGCTGAAATCAAACAATAAAAGTAATAAGGAAAAAATAGAAATAGGTGATGAGGGTTTCATCTGTAAATATTTTGCCTGAATAGCCAATCTACAAACGTAATATACTGTTATGTATTTCAAACTCTTCTGGTCACAGGGTTATGTAGTGTTAGTTGTTTGTCCAAAAACAAGAAGCCCCATCAGTGAGCTGCAACTTAAATGTTGTTTTTATTGTGAGCCGACCATGCATCAATTCATATGGAAAAGTCTGATGAATGAAAAATAGATGAGAAAGAAATCTATACATATCTGAAATATGTCAAACACAATTACTGTTGGAATAGTGTTTATTTGTGCAACTCTGCATTTCGGGTTACCGATATTATCCAGCAAAATGTGTTCTATCTTGCACACTGCCTAACATTTGGAAGCCCATGATTAATAACAATTGATAATAACAAATGTTCTACTATTCTGGGTTCCCACATTTCTCTTGATGAAAACATTAAACCAAGAACAGGAAAAGCCTTAAAGCGTACAAGGAAAATCAAGGTTTTTTCACTGAAATTCACTTTTTCTTGCGATGTGTATGACTCCTACTATGCTGTCTTCTCCAGAATGCCCAGAACATTTCAAACTTTATATAAATTACAGATTTGCCTTAAAATTCTATGAAAGTTCCAGAAACTGCATTGACTGACAACTTTTGCAGGCCATTCAAGGTAAGAAAGCATACTGGAATTGGTTTGAAAATGGTAGTGTGGAAGTTGGAGTGGGTATATGAAAGGGTAAATGGAAGTGTGAGTGCATGCAGGAGCACCGTCAAAGTCATAATCAGTCCCAAAGTCTTTTATAATTTCTACAGCAACGTCTTTAAGCATAGGATTAGCACAGTGCCATCCTCGCTGAGCTGTAAAATGGTAAAAGCCTTTTCCCACTTCTGGCACACTATTACAGCTTTGGATTTGTAAAATACCATCAAAGCCAACCTGGAATGAATAAAAGTAACCCTATCATGTTTTGTGCTTTCATTGTTGCTCTGCAGAGAGGTTTAGCTTTGTCCAGACACAAGGAATCACTCCATATAAGGCAAAGCAATAGACTTTCAGACATACAGTTTTGCAAACATTATGCAAAAAAGAAGCAGACAATTCTGGGTAGTTCCCAAGTTTAGGTGGAAAGCAGCTCAAATGTCTGCTTTTCTATCAAAATCTTTAAGTATAGGTTTAGCAGAATGCCATTCGCAGTGAGATAGAAAGGGAAAGAGTCTTTTGCCAGTTTCACAGCACAGTCTTCAAGCATAGGATTAGCACAGTGCCATCCACAGCTCTAAATTGACAAAAGCCTTTTACCACTCCAGGCACAGTATTACTGCTTTGGATTGGTAAAATACCATCCAAGCCAATTTGGAATGAATAAAAGCAACCCCTGACAAAAATTTCGCTAGCAAAGACTTTGCTCTAGAAATGGCAAAATATTTGTACCTTTCTATCTTGGCGTGAAGGTACTGTGCAAATAGATAGATAGATAGATTGATAGATAGATAGATAGATAGATAGATAGATAGATAGATAGATAGATAGATAGATAGATAGATAGATAGATAGATAGATAGATAGATAGATAGATAGATAGACAGATAGACAGATAGATAGATAGTAAGCATGGGCGGAAAATCCGTTTCGCTCGCGGATTTTGCGGATTTTCGGTAAATTCACAATCCGCGAGATTCGCGAATCTCCCGCAAAATCCGCAAATCCGCGAGCAGCGGATTTAATGGCTTTCTCGCACTGTTCGCATGAGTTCGCGGCTTCCCAATACAACTTTGCGCCCCGCGAATAAGCGCTAAATTGCAGAAATACGATCTTAGCAAAACTGAAACTACTTACCAGGTTTAAAAGTTCAGGCTCATCATTAGTAGCCATTTCCTGTAGTGCTTCCTGAGGGGCCCCTCCAGAGTTCAGTTGCCAGTTGCAACTATTATGTGACCCTGCTCTGAACCTCAGAATAGTTACACATATGCCACAAAGGTCCTGAATTACAGCTAAGGGAGACAAGCAGGAGCCAGGCTGGAAGTTCAAATCCATTAATCAGCCCCTAATTCATTATTGTCAGTTGGGGCAGGGCAGGTGTTGTAACTAATTTTGCAACAATGAAAGCACTTAGCAAGTGCAAAAGATCACTAATCAGGAAGCACTAAGAAAGCAGGTGCCAGCTAAAAAAATATTCTGTGACACATTAATCAGCCCCAAATTAATTCAGGTCACTTGAGGCAGGGAAGGTGTGCTTTGCTTTGCCACAATAATGTACACTGACTGGACAATCAGAGGGTGCTGTGATGAAACAGAGGGTGGCATGGGTGGGCCAGAGGGTGGCATGAGTAGTCAGAGAGTGGCAGTAGTGACAGAGAGTGGCAAACACAAAAAAAAAAAATCCGCAAATTTGCGAGAATTCGCGGATTTTGCGGATTGCGAGTTCGCAAATCCGCAAAATTCGCGAGAATTCGCGGATTTTGCGAAATTCGCGAACGCGAGATTCGCAAAATTCGCCCATGCTTAATAGATAGATACTCGGAATATGTTTATTGACACCTAGTTAGAGCATTGCAATTCCTTTTCAAGCAACACAGTCTCCTTGACATATTAATTTCTTTTACAATGTAAAAATTTCAATTAAGTTAGATCCAATTAACTGCACTATAAATATGAATGAGATTCGTTTGGCAGGAAAATAGTTTCTTATAGTGTTCATGATATCAGTAGTTTAGAACATTTTTTTAATGAAAAACCTATTATGAGTTAGATATAGTATATTAAGTCCCTACAACTCATTATAGATACTACCTCTTCCTAAAAACAAAACATGCCAAGTGTCCCTCCGATAACCCCTCGGTGTTTACATCAGGAGACAAGTCTATCCCTCAGGCACTGTAGAATCTCAAGCTGCTGCAAATGCCGCATCGTTTTGTGAAGTGAGTCACCACATATAATCATGACATTTGTAATAATCAGTGCCTCCAGCTATTAGCACAGCATCAAATATAGATGTCAAGAATTTAAAGCACATTGCAAACCTGCCTTTCAATTGAGTCTGTTCATTCTTTCCAAAGCCTCACAAGGCTAAGGTTTTTAAGTGAATGGGTCCAATTCACAAAGGTAAATGTAGACGCTTGGTCTAAACATCTAAGTTTACGACTTTGGGAATTCCCAATGGGCATTTACGAGTACTATCAGTATGTCTGCACTCGGGCCAGATCACTGCCCCGAGCGCAAACATAATTATTATACTCGTAAATGCTCTTTGTGAATTCCCAAAGTCGTAAACTTAGATGTTTGGTTTAAGTTTAGATCAAATGTTTAAGTTTGCCTTTGAGAATCGGGCCTACTGTTTACGTTTAACATCCAAACAATAAGTTTATTTAGGTGCCAACGTCGAAGTCTTGGGAGTACAACAAACGTGAAGGAAAGTTGTCACTGAACCTTCATACAAAATACAAATTAGCTAATATTTCCGTTGTTATTAGGTAAATTCAATTATTTTGCTTGGGTTATCTATACATGAGCAAAATAATCAATTCCTAATTAAAAGCAATTGTTCAGACGAGGGTAGTCGCTCAAGAGTGGCATGCACAATGGCCTTGTCCAACTTGACGAAAGTAGATTTTCAAATTAATTTAATATGGGATCACAAAATCAGACCACTGACATAATATAAGGCCATTATATTAGTGAACACTAATCCTCTGGGGTGTTGTGACTGAGTGTTATTAACAGAAAATTAACAGAGGCCCATATTTATGTAGGGGTTGCCAACGTGGTAATGCATGATGCAACCCCAAAATATGATTTATCAAGCCACACAAGGCCTCTTTGCATGGCCTTGAGTGGATTTATAAATGAAGAGTAACGTAACGCAGTGTAAATCGCTCTTTTGCGCTACTCTGCCCCAGGAAGGCATTCTTTGGACATTCCATCGGTTTTCCCTTGCAACACCCATGGGTTTTGAGGCATCCCCAGATTCACCATTTCTG
Organism: Lissotriton vulgaris; assembly: GCF_964263255.1. Classification (NCBI taxonomy): domain Eukaryota; kingdom Metazoa; phylum Chordata; class Amphibia; order Caudata; family Salamandridae; genus Lissotriton; species Lissotriton vulgaris. The sequence continues at coordinate 1,034,628,611 of NC_141697.1, forward strand.
ATATGTGCCTTCTCAGGTGTAATGAGGAAAAATATATTTATTTCTCCTCCTTAATAATCTTTCTATGTGTGCATTGTGCAACCCACATAGAAAGAGGAAAATACCTCAGGGAATTGTTATTGTGAAGGAAGTTATCCCTTGCTGCACAAAAACAATCCTACATGCAATGCAGGCACCCATGCACCATGGTGCAAGGATGCCTGTGTTGGTGCTTGGCAGCTTATTATGCGCCGCTGCTAGGAAAAGCAGGAATGCACAATATAGTGATAAATACGGTGTATTCCTGCCCTTTCCCTGTAACAAAGTGCAGAAAAATGACTTTCTGTGCTGCTCTGCATTATTTTTCGATAAATATGCCCTAGGTTATGAGAAGTGTAGAAGCAGGAGGACAATGACAGTCTACAGCACACATTAGTAGACAGGAAAGTGATACACCACAAGCACCCTTACCCTACACCATGATCTATTAATATATGGCACTAAGATCCTGCCCAGGAGAGTCTGGACTCCCTTGTTGCTCTTTCACCATTTTTGGTGGGAGGGGCATGCGGATCCCCCTGCATCCCAGGGACCACCACCTCCTGGGGCTTTCCTTTTTTTTAATGAAGGAGGAGGGCTGCATGCCCACCTACTGGGACGTTCTCATCCCCGGGGTCCATCACCTCCCCGCGGCGGCGGTGCAAACACACGGAGGGGTCCACAGGGCCCCACTCCCAGAGACATACATGGACCTGGGACCACCCTCGGCTCCTGCTATATCCCAGAGTGCCTATTCCTGGCACATAGCTGTTTGTTTTTGATTAGTCGAGCTTTGACAGCTCTCACCAAGGCAAAGCAAACACTCCGGGTACAGTAGAAGCAGAGGTTTCATCTCTTTCCCTGCCCACAGACATGTAGGCAGTGAAAGAGAATACGCGAATCAAGAGAGAGAGAGAGGACTAGAAAGCTAGTCCGAGTCCCCGTAGTTTATATGTGTTATCAAGAGAGACTAGCTTAAATATGACCAATATTGTTAGGACTCTAGTTAGACTTGTCATGGGCACCTCGTTGGTGAGTTCATGAAGCCCTCACCCACCAACCTAGTTGGTGGCATGCTACATCATCGGGCCCACCCAGTGACACCTAATGTGTTCCGGGTGTGCTGCGACGCCTGATTATAGCGGAGCTGGTATATTACTGAGAGTGCAGTGTGAGGTGAAGGTGAAGTGTGAATTAAAACGGCTTGGCGAGGTTCCCAGAACCCGAGGGTAAATTACATTTTCATAACTGGGCCCCCGTCAGCGGTTAACATAAGGCTAGGGATGTTTAGGTAGGCGAGTTACTACCCCCTACATCCATCAGTTGGTCGACATGTTTCAGACAGTGCCTTAAATTAAATCTGGCTTTCCTCAGGACCTTTTTAAAACATAGTGTAGTGCAGGTTAAAAAGGAGTGTAATCCATGCTATGTGTTACACTCACTAAGGTGATTATCTAAGTGTGAGAGGGGATTCCCTTCTCATAGATGTGCATAAATTTTGCTGCCAGTGCTTCCAGTAGTGAAGCGGTAAGGGGTTGACCAGCTTTTCTGGTCAGAGCCTGCCTTGTACCTGTTGCACCGTCCTCGTACCCCGGTAGTCCTAGAGTCCTGGAAGCACTGGCAGCAACCAGGTTGGTGGGTGAGGGCTTCAGGAACTCACCAACGAGGTGCCCATGACAAGTCTAACTAGAGTCCTAACAACATTGGTCATATTTAAGCTAGTCTCTCTTGAAAACACAGGGAATAGCCGCCGCAGCACTAAGGGGGCGGGGGGCCGCGCGGCACGCCCATGCTGGTGACGGAACTGCACCGTCACCAGACTCAGTTGAGCTGTACTGATGATGGAGCGGTTCCGGCATGGCCCCGCAAGCTCAATTGAACGCGCAACGCAGGCGCGTCGGGCGGGCCATGACGGACCGCTCCGTCATCAGCACAGCGCTACCGCGACTGATGACGGAGCTGTTCTGTCACCAGCACGGAAAGAGTTTAATGATTGCTCCTGCATGGAGGGAGCTGCCTTTCCAGCAGCTCCCTCCATGCAGCAGCAATGCAGGCTTCCACAGGAGGCAGGGAGCTGGCAGGGACCACAGAGGCATTCAGACTCCCCCTCAGGTCCCCAACACTGGTGACTGGGTGCCCTGGGCCAGTTCCAGGTAACCCAGCATTAAAAGACCGGGCCCCACGGGATGGGTTACCCAGGGCTGAAACCCGATATATGTTTGTGAATAGCATTAAAAAGTACTTTAGAAGTACTTTTATAGTAGTGAATATACACCACAACGTTGAAGATTATAAAATATAAGGGTTGCCAATCTTATTTATTGATTATGAGATTGCTCACTATAAGGAATGCAGAGACTGGCAGGGTTAATCATAAGGTTTGGAAGCACCGACCTGAAGCAGGTATGACAGTGTGCCATGTTTGGCCCTCTATATGGATTCAGATTGAAGGGTGGGTGATAAAGTTGTTTCTCACATTCTACCAGTCCATAGTTGATAACAATAGTTACCATCTGTGAAAGAGGACAGTAGAGTTGAAATGTAAGAATAAGCTCCAAAATGTATCTGCACATGTTCCTCGGTGTATGAAAACTCTAATATGTGTTGGCATTGAACTGATTTAACTAGTTTCTCGTATATTCATCCATTTTCCCGGAAATGCAACGTGAGCTCCTTGAAATCTTCCCTTCAAAAGTAAGGACAGGGGCAGGCAGAATGGGGAAGGAGCACTTTGCAGCTGAAACCCGCCAGGCCCTGTATGAGCGAAAAGTCTGCCAAAAAGGGAATTCTGCAATCTGACTGCTTTGCATTAATAAGCCATTTATTGACACCGATGGTGGTCTTGCTTAGCAGCGTGGTTATGAAGATACAACAGCCAACTGAGTTTATTCTTGTGTTTGTCAGGTTCCATCTGGAATCTCAAACCCCAGCAACATGAACCCAACTGAACTTGCAGCCAATTCTCCTTCCCTTGCTTCCCTGCTGAGCTGCCTATTTTCTAGATAATAAAGCAGGCGCTGAAGCGGAATTAAGAAGTTCCTGTACAAAAGGGCAATCAAGAAAACAACCTTAAGTAGCAGTGTGCAACTAGTAATTTATGCCACATTTCCCATTGCAGAGCCTGTGTTCATTAATGTTGTAACTTTTACTTATTTCTTGCTGTCTATTAAGAGATGTAAATACCGTAAGCTTTGGAAGGCTTTGTTTGCTGCCATAATAAAACATTTTCACACAATGGATTTCCGGTTTGCGAGTGGAGTAAACAAACATATAAAAGAAAGACATCATTATATATGTTGTTTTAAAAATAGCAGTTGAACAGGAGTACACCAACAACCCAAAAGGCTTTCATTAGAGGTTCGAACAGTGAATGGAGACATCTAGGTCCATAAACATAGACCTAGTTTCAGTAGCATAATTTTCAGAAGAGGATTGAATCACTACATACCGATGGCTGGAAGGATATGCTTTTAACCCTTTAATTGCTGCCGTCGGCCATTGGCCGAAGGGAGCACTACCTCCCCAGTGCTGCCGTCGGCCAAAGGCCGACGCGGCCCCGCCCGCGCACGGAAACGCCCGCACCGCGGCGGAATTACCGCCGCGGTTAACGGGTTAAAAGTGGTGGAAATGGAATGTTTTGTATTGATAGTGGGTAGTATATTTAGCAACCATCAAGTAATATGTAGCAAGGTTTTTTCTTGCAGATTGTGGGCAGGGCCGGACTGGGAACCGAAACCGGCCCTGGCAAAGTCCCCGGCCGCCCCCCTCCCCTCCCACGGGGGATGAGGGGTGCCGCCGAGCTGTTTGCCGGGGCCGGTTTTCGGCCGATTTTGCTACAGGGCCGATTTTGCAGCATAGCTGCAGAATCGGCCCTGTAACAAAATCGGCCCCCAGGGGCCCAAAACCGGCCCACTCCCGTGCAGCGCACCGGGGGATTGCCCGGTGCCCGCTACGGCCAGTCCGGCCCTGATTGTGGGCCTCATTTACAAAAAAATTATGAAGCGTGGCACCACAATCCATTTTGCTGCGCCGAGATGCGTAGTTTTAAAAGCACAGGGATAAGTCATATTAGCAATAATACAACGCTTCCGTTTGCTTTCCCCTGCACTGGCACAAAATTGGCTACCATGCGCCAGTGCTGACACCCTGGCGTTATGCTGCAAGGGTACCTGCGATGTGGGAATGATTGTTTTTGTGCAGGAAGGGACACCTCTGCGCAAAAACAATGGACTAATTTCCGAGGTGTTGGCTCAGGGCAGCACTGCAAGGAATCTTCCTGCGATGCCTTGTGTCAAAAGAAAAGGGCAAGAATGCACCAGATCTATGAGATATGTCGTATTCAAGTCCTTTTTCCATGCGTTGGTGCACAATGGTCTGATATGGCTGCCACAGTGCAAGAGTGTCTGCGTTGTAGGGAAGAAGTGACACCTTCCTGCACAAAAAACAATCACAAGAGGAAAAAACAAGGCGAAATAAGCATATTTTTTCTTGTTGTACATCCCTAATGCCACCCTTGGGGTGGCATAAGAATCTGATGCATTCCCATGTTTACAATTCCTCGTAAATCTGGGAACGCTTCAGATTCCATGGATGTTGTGTGTGAACACCTACAGCAACACCCATGGATGCCCCTTTCAAGCACTGTTCTGCATGAAAGGAGCAGTATTTACAAGGCCATGAAAAACCACAGAAAGTGGCTTTGTGTAGCCTTGTAAATATGCTGTGGCACATTGTGCCACTGGAGCCTCAAAAAGGTGACGCTCTGTCGGCACAAAAGCGCTGCTAGGGCCCAGACTGACTTTTTACCTTGTCTGAATAGAACTCTGCTCTTTTCTCCCCCACACCTTAAGATGGTGGGAGAGGAAACTAAAGCTCTTCATCCGAATGCCACAGGGCTAAGACCCTGTCACATTCTGAGAAGACAATGATGATTTTTCCTTGTCTGGCTTCAAAATCAGTCCAGGATCACTGGGACTTTGCACATTGGTCCATGCGATCAGGTAAGTTAAAAATAGGCTGGGTATACAATTTGATTAATCATATCTGATCCTGATTCACTCCAAACGTGACACCATCATGAAAAGAAGGAGCAAAGGGGTACCAGCCCCAATTGGCCTGCCCTCTGCAATCTTCAAAGCAAACTGTCAGTTCTGGAATAATGGCATGGACAAGGTTTTCAACAACTTCTTTTCCACAGCCATGACACCATCATAATGGCAGGGTTTGTCCCTATTAATAAAAGGGGGCAAAGAAGATATGTTGAATTATCGACTGATAGGCCTGCTCGACATGGAGGCAACATTCTTTGACTCTCTGATTTTGAAGGTAGTACAAGAATGGGCAAATCAGGCAAAACTGATAATGTGGTTCCAGACCAGCTTCCGTACAAACACAGGTAGCCTTGACAATATTGTGGTCCTTTCTTTTCTAGTCCGCAAGACGTGTTTGGTCGATTACAGCAAGGCATTTGATACCATTGACAGGGTCCACCTTTGGCAAAAATTGAAGAAGTGGGGCCAACTGATCAAGAAATTAAATTCAAACATGCCATGTGTTCCAGCAACTGGATAAAATGAAACTAATCAGTGATTGCACACTCTCCAACAAGATACACATACATAAAGGCTTAAAACAGGGATGTCTGCTGGCCTGTATTATTTCTATGCTGGAATGGAATCAGCTTTAAAAAAACAAAAGGCTCACCCCGTAAAATTGAACAGCCAACATACTTATACCATACAGTATGCAGATGACATTGTGCTGTTGGACTATTCGGTGACTGACCGGGATTACTCTGCCCAAGTTACAAACTTTCCGCTTACCTCTGGGGCTCTAGCATTGGGCTCCTGTGACACGCCCTGGTTCATTGCTGCTCGTGCGGGCTCCTGACATCAGCCCAGGTCCCCCCCCAGCTGACGGAGACGCTAAACCAACACGCGCCACGGCCACCGGGAGGGGGGACTACAGCCCCCAAGAGCCTTTGCGGCTGACGCCGCCCACCTCCAGCCAGCGCCCGGAGGCGCCCCTAAAAAACAAGCCAGCCCTTCGGCAGAGCGGGATTACTCTGCCCAAGTTACGAACTTTCCTCTTACCTCTGGGGCTCTAGCATTGGGCTCCTGTGACACGCCCTGGTTCATTGCTGCTCGTGCGGGCTCCTGACATCAGCCCAGGTCCCCCCCAGCTGCCGCAGATGCCAAACCAACACGCGCCACGGCCGCCGGGAGGGGGGGACTACAGCCCCCAAGAGCCTTTGCGGCTGACGCCGCCCACCTCCAGCCAGCGCCCGGAGGTGCTTAAAAACAAGCCAGTCCTTCGGCAGAGCGGGATTACTCTGCCCAAGTTACGAACTTTCCGCTTACCTCTGGGGCTCTAGTATTGGGCTCCTGTGACCCGCCCTGGTTCATTGCTGCTCGTGCGGGCTCCTGACATCAGCCAAGGTCCCCCCCAGCTGCCGGAGACGCTAAACCAACATGCGCCACGGCCGCCAGGAGGGGGGAATACAGCCCCCAAGAGCCTTTGCGGCTGACGCTGCCCACCTCCAGCCAGCGCCCGGAGGCACTTAAAAACAAACCAGCCCTCCCGCATCGCGGGACTCGCGCGGGCGAACGCCGGGCTAAGCTCGAGGCCTGAAGAGACTGGACTGGGCCACAGACTTTGACTTTGATTCTGCTGGGAAGGACCATATTTATTGAAGTGAGACTCCATCCTTCATATGGTGTGTGTGCAAAGTGTTTTTGCATGTTTTGGGCCTGTATTGCTATATTAGTAGAAAGACTGATTGTAGTCATAAGGCATTTAGATGTCTCGTGTTAAAAATGATAAAACTGTTTCTGGTTTAGGTACTATGGATAATTACCTAATTAAAAAGGTAAATCACATCAATCATGATAGGCCGTGGGAGTCCCAACATGTTACAGTAACAGACGGCCCTCTTAGTGGTGGATATAGTTGCGCCAAATAATCTCGATATTGGTGTAGGGAAGGTTATGACGATTGTAGCACAGGTGCATGCTGAGAGGCATGAAGATCGGCCTGAGACTGTTATTGAAGAATTAGAGCATACACCGTTAGCCCCAAAACCGGTGAGAAAATACAGAAAAGCACTTGTGAGACGTGGGGGGAAGCATTGCAAGAAAAGAGTAGATGTAGTCGAATCAAATAGGGGACCTGCTCTGAATTTAATGACTGGAAAACGATCATCCTTGGGGCAAATAGGGATTATGCTACCGCCAAACTCTACAAACCATATAGTAGAACATAGTGGGTTGGTGAATACTGGAGATATGGAGGATAAAGGAGAAATGTTTGTTAATCCTAACACTGATGTTCCTCTGTTGAGCTCGCCTACCATTCCCGACTTGTCCATGCTTGGTTTATATAATAGCACTGATAACGAAGGACTATCAAACTCCCCTAGATTCTCTACTCCATCCCCATCCCCTTCCAATATCAGCCACATCACACCACTCCAGGTTAAAACAAAAAAAAGAGGGTGTGGTCCTTTAAAGACTAGGGAAGCCAAAATACAAAAGAAGGGCTCGACTTCAACATCGTTGAATGAGGTCGATTCGCTGACTCCAATCACGACCCCCTTAATAACAACAAATCGCCATTCTCGTGAGGATGGCTTGCTGGAAAAGATTGAAATTTTGATAAAATCATTTATGCACCCTCTTCCAGAAAGGACTAGGATGATTAATACGCACCTAGACTTCATTGACAAAAAAGTAGAACGAAATACAAATCTATTATCAGACTTGACGAAGGGGGCTGATTAATACAAACCCTATTGTAAAACCCGGAAAAACGATGCCAGAAACAAAACAAGTCTCAGTACATTCTACCCTTTCTACAAAAACTTGCCTTGGCGGGAAAAAAACATCCTGTGACCCCCCCAAAAAGGTGCAGACACCCCATTTGTCAAAGAAGAAGTCAGTAATTATAGCTCAACCTCCAACTAAAGTGAGTGATCAAATGCCGGCTGGGGGGAATAATTTGATTTCAAAAGAAAAGGTAGAACTCTCGCAAAGTAAGGTTATTAAGGATAATGGGGATAGGAATTCGCATAATACAGACTGGCAATCACGCAGAATAGTAGATTTACCGCCTGAAGCTGCCCCTTATGTGATTGTCATGGCGGGTGTTACTGAGCTCCCTTTAGTCACTAAGGAAGACCACCGAGCCTTAATAAATAAAGTTACCTATTGGTTACGTAACAATAGACCCTTGCCTGCCCACATTAATGGGGAAATGTTAAATGTTAGGCGTTCACCATGGGTGGGCTCTCGACCAAAAGACAGGAAAGGGGATGTAATCATCATAAACTTTAAAGATCATAGAGCTGTCAGGCATATCGGGGATTGGTATGATCCAAGAAGTAGTGATTCTATCTCTACACAATATCTCAGCTACTTCTACCCATATGCTTCAGCCCAATATCCTAAAAACCATGAAGTAGAAAGGCAGTTTACAAAAAGGTTCGGCTCTGATCAATTTGGACATACTCAGACTCTTTTCTTCCAACCACAGAGATTACCCAATTAATATCCTAGGCAGCATTATCCACCAACCCCAGGCCCTAATTTTAGAAATAATTATTTGTGGGATAACAGAGGAATAACTTCACATGCTTATAACATTCCCGTCCACAATCGGTTTGATGTATTCTCGGGCCTTGATTTTGTGGATTGACAAAAACAGGATACTTCTCTTATCAAAACATCAGGACTAGGGGAGAATAGTGATGAAATCAAGGAGAATAGAAGAGATCAGTGGTCACGGGAGGGTGACGAGAACATTATTCAACCTGCAACTGTGCCCACTGTGACTTATGGTCATAATGAAGAGGAAGGTAGTAAGATATCTAATAACCATGACTTAAAAGAAGGGAGAAAATGCAGAACAGCATGCCCCTCGACAGGCGGAAAGGATCTGGGTAATGATTCTTTGGGTGATCGTTTAGTAAATGAGAATAGATGATCCTGTACACTTTCATTTTGGAACGTGGCAGGACTGAGGCAGAAAATCAGTAATCCATCTTGGGAAAGTGTTATAAATGGATCAGACATTCTGGCTTTGCAAGAAACCTGGTCTACTGATCCAGTGTTTTAAGTGGGTATAGAAGTTTTGGGGGGTCAATTTGGGAGAGCAAAGGGAGGTTTAATTACGTTCCTCTCAAATCGGCTCAAGTATGAGCAGGTACTTTTTATGTCAAAATCTAGTTACTATCAAGTAATAATGTTAAATAATAAGGGAATTAATTTGGTTCTCATAAATTTTTATAATAATATCCCGAAAAATGAAATCCTTAGCACCTTAAAAATACTGAGGGAGGATATACAACATGAAATTGATAAAAAGGAAAGGGAAGTAACAATTTTATTGGGGGGGGGGATTGTAACTGTCCACTCTGTAAAAAGGGCAAACAAGGCATCTGCGGCCTAATGTTAGAGCAGGACATCAATTTAACGCACTTCGATCATTCTCTGATGGGGGATACATTAAATGAAATATTGTTCATGTATAATTTGGGATATGCCAATGAAATTGCCCAAAAATCAACCCCTTTTGCCCCCACATTTATAGGTAGAGGGGCATTTACCACAATTGATTTTATTATTTCCTCAAATAGCTATAGCCACAAGATTAAGGGGCTAAAGATCATGGAGGTACCATTAAGCGACCATCTGCCTCAAATAATGGAGGTTGAAAACCCATTTCTTGAGCAGCATGATGATATGCACCCCTTATGTACAGTTCCCGATGTGGTTCTTGGGATACAGAATGGGTATTCTCTAAAATGGGGAAAGGTGGTCCCAGAAATGTTCCTAGGAAAACTGTTGAACGTCTGTTCGGATAGCTTTTCAATATGCCTGAACGAGCAGTCTAATAGCGAACAGATTATAGAGCATTTCAACATTATAGCTTCCACAATCAGAAACAGCTTGTGGGTGGAGGCAAAAAACAGGGTGAAGGGTAATAAAAGTTGGTATGACAAAGCATGTACAAGGGCACTAACTGATTTGAAACACGCTATTCATAGGACACCCCGAGATCCCCTACAAATAAGAGTCTTTAGGAAAATAAATAATGAGGTCTTAAAGAATAGGAAAGATGTAATAAAAAAGGAGGCCCTAGGAGCTTTATGTGCAGCGTCACAGTCCAAGGATGTATCTGCTTTTTGGAGGGCCGCAAATGCCCCCCTTCTCTATGACAACTGCAAGGCACGAATAGAGATTGCTATCACTGAGGAGGGTTGGGTGGAACATTTTTCTAACCTTTATAGGTGCCAAGATGATAGTCCTACAATAGGCCCTATTACAATGGATAATATAGGAGCAGGGGATGAGAAATTGGTGATAACTCTGGAGGAAGTAATGTCGGGTTTGAAAGCAACTAAAGGAGGCAAGGCCGCAGGTCCTGATGGGATCCCAGCAGATCTATATAAAGCCAATAGCGAGATCTGGGGCCCCATGCTATTACAACTTTTTAATGCAGCACTAGCAAGGGGGTTGAACCCGTCTTGGTTTACCTCGGTCATTGTACCGATATACAAGAAGGGAGACAGGCAAAACTGCACATGCTATAGACCAGTCTCCCTCTTGGACTCTTCTATAAAAATCATTGGCAGAGTTATCTTGGCAAGACTCCAAAGTTGGGCCGAAGAGAATGAGATAATGAGTGACCTACAGTTTGGATTTCAGAAGGGCATAGGAACAATTGAACAATGTTTAAATTTAATGATTGTTCAACAAAAATATACAAGGGTAAAAGGAGAACGCCTGTACCTTACGTTTGTTGACCTTACGTCGGCGTTCGACTGCGTGTCAAATGCGAAATTGTGGGAAATTTTTAAAGGGTTGGGCGTGGAACTTCCAATCATTTGCTTCTCAAGAGAATTATATGCGGGAGCTACGGCATCGGTTCGTTATAGAAAGGGGGGCGAATGTACCAGAAAATTTGGTGTTGGACGAGGAGTATGCCAGCGGTGTGTCCTGGCCCCTTTTTTATTTCTGGTTTACATTAATGGACTTGAGCGACATCTGCTACAGGAGTGCAGGGATATGCCTAGGGTTGGTAAGAGATCAATCCCTGCACTCCTGTATGCAGATGATGCAGTCCTGATGGCCCGGTCCCCCCTGGCCCTTCAAAATTTGATAACATCTTTCGAGAAGTTCATGATGAGTTTAGATTTAAAAATTAATTGCAGTAAAACCTTCTCCATGAACTGTGGCAAAAGAACCGGAAAGCAGATGAGAAGAATGTTCATAAATAATGTTCCGCTGGAAGACACCTCTTCTTTTCATTATCTTGGCATTTTGTTCCATGAATCAGGGGTTTGGACAAGTGCAGTAAAGGCCAGAACTCTTTTGTTCCTAAAAACAATAATGGTCTTAAAGAATTTTATTAAAAAGCTGGGTAAAAAGCCGATAAGAGAAATCCTAACTATATATAATGCCACGTGTAGATCGGTAGCTTTGTATGGCTCAGGTTTATGGGGTTATTCGAACACAAAATCAATTCAAATAGCCGAAAATAAGTTTATGAGGGATGTGTTAGCAGTACCACAAAGTGTAGCGACTTATATCTGCCACACTGAACTAGGACAACCTCATATATCAGATATAATTAGAACACAACCCATCCTTTTGTGGCACAGGGTGTGGACAACGAATGAGTGCGTTGTGAATCGGGCTATGTTGCAGGATGTGTTAAAATTGGAAAATGTGGGTAGGTTTGAGTGGCTAGATTACGTCAAACATTTTCCTATTGAAATTGGTTGCCAACAATATTATGATGATCCGCTCACTATGGTTAATATATCTAGGAAATTGTTGAGTAAGCTGTGTATGGAATACCTCGAGGAGAGGAGAAGGCGAGATGAAATGAAGAAAAAGACAGTTACCTCGCATCTCCTAGTAATAACTGGTGACAAGATACAGCCGTATTTAACCCTACCGATGTGCAACTATGATCGATTTCTCTTGACCCATTGTAGACTAAATATTGTTTTTAGACTCTTGTCCTTCCCAGAAATGAATTCATGGTCTCAAAATTTGCCTATGTGTCCATGTGATGAATCTTCGTCCCAATCTGATATCCATATTTTATTTTTCTGTAAATTTTAAATTTTACCACGTAGAAAATTCCTTATCCCAATTCTCAAAGAAATGAATTTAAATAGATGTCGCCCAGCATTTTTAGAACTTCAAAGAATGGACACTGTTTAACTGTTGCAGTAGTTTTAGGCTTTTTTAAACTCGTCTTTAAATTGCGGAAATCAATTAGTTTTAAAGAAATATAATAGATTTGTTCCTTTTTAAATTTCCCCTGTGTAAACTGTAAATCATGTTGTGAACTTTTATGGTTCTTGTTTTTTAACCAAATAAAGTACTTTTTGACTAGATGGTGACTGACCTTCAGCGTACTCTAAATAGGCTTGTCTCCTATTGCAAGAGAAATGGATTAGAAATAATCATGGTCAAAACTAAAGTTGTCTGCTTCTCCAACATTCGCAAGAACTGATTGTGGACCTAGAAATTCGGGCTACCTGAAGTCTCTAACGTAAGCACCTACAAATATCTTGGTATTGAACTGCAAGCTTCATGAGCAAGCTAACTGCATATGGAGTCCCTTCAAAATAAGGCCAAGGGGGTGGCATTTGCACTGAATAAGGTATCAGGCCTTTCCCTTTTGCCTCTGCTGTTGGGTTATAAATACCTGCCCTCGTTAGTTTATGGCCTCAAAGTCTTCCCAGAAAAGTTTGGAGGATGATCTATACAGGTCAATCTTTAGAAAGTAAAACTCTGCTAGAGAAGCCAAAATTTGCCTGAAAATTTGCCTCACGGCGCAAGTCCGAGAAAAGAGGGCAAATCGACTAACGTTTTGGATTAACTGAAAAAAGCAGACTTGGGGAGCTTTAAGTTTATTTAATCTTACCCTGGGTTTGATTAACTTAACCCCTACAGAATGGCCCATTGCTATCAAGGAGTTCTGTAAGGAAACTGCTAATAGTACCACCTGGTCATTGAACATCTCTTCCTCATCTTGCAACCATCTATTGAAAAGAATTTACAAAAACCACACAATGGAGGCCGATTTGCATACTCTACTAGCCAAGCTGCTCAACCCATTTGTAGTATCTTTCTATACAGAGCAGTAACATACCTGCCACTTTCCAAGGGCCTCATTTATAAAAAAAAAAGGTCTCAGCGTGGCGGTGCAAGCCATTTTTCAGAGTGCAGCACGCATAGAAAGAGGAAAAAACAATGAAAAGTAAAGTATTTCTCCTTGTTGCACGACTCCTATGCCTGACTTTGGGAGGGCTATGATTCTGACACATTCCCAGCTTTTCAAAGCTTGGTAAATTTGGGAATGTATATAAATTCAAAGAGCGGGGGAAAGAAGAAGCTGTGGTCCATTCAGCTTCCTTGGTCTATATCAACAAAATCAAGTGGGGAATGGATCACTTGTCCTGCGTAACCAGGGTTTGCAATTTTTCGCTCAGTGTACCATTAAAAAACCCTCAATCACGTACAGAGGATGGAATTGGCGGTATATCTTGATTCTCGCCCAACATTTAAAAATGTGACAGCATCATCATGGGGTTAGTTCTCATGCTTCCTCCACCCGGAGGTATTCCCCTGGTTAGTGCAGTAGTGATCAGTGACACAGGGGTCATAAGTTGAAAAGGATGTGAATTAAAAATACTCGTACAGCCAGAAAAAAGGTTTAATAGGTCTGGATTCGAGATATTAATTAAAAGGCTGATATAGTGCGTTTTGAGATTTGTTTAGGGATCTCCTGCACTTAAAGTGTCCTTAAAAAGGTCGACATGTTTCAGCCCTTCTTCTGCCCCTGGGGTTCAAGTGGGCTTTCTTCAGGACCTAGAGTGCAAGTGGTGTTATGAGACTGTGGGTGTCTCTGTGTATATAAACCTCAAAAATTATTTTAAGGAATAGTGAGAAAATATATGTTAATCAGTTTCCATCAAGGGCCAGCGGTACCTGTCAATACAAATTAAGGGGTGGGGGAAAGGGGGAGAAAAACACAGGTTTGTTGAGAAGTGTTGGTAATACCGCTTCCTGTAAACGCTGTCTGTTATTCATGGTTGAAAAGCAACAACAAAATGGCAATACTTTATGACTTAAACCACTATCATACTTTCATGGCAAAAGATCTCTCTAAATTCTAACTGTGATGTTAGAAACTATGATGTTAAAAAAGAAGTAACTAAGTAGTATACATTGAGTGGAGTATCCATGATCCTGTGACTTTTGACTTATGTTGCGGAATCGTAAGATGCCTGCATCAGGAGTTACCACATGTACTGTGTATCTAATCAAATTGGGAGAGGCATATTGATTCCACTATATCGAGTACCGAGTGGTGCCAAGATGGCTCGATTACTTAGTACATCTGGTTACTGTGCTTGGCGCATATCTCTCTATATTGTATCTATGCCGGCGTATTTCATGTATGTTCCGTGATGTTTTTAGGTGAGCACGTTAAAAATATCTCATAGGGTGCAATTTAAGAAGTTTTGTCTCTGTGCCCGGGATTAATTTAAGGTGTAAGAATAAATAAGGGTGTATTATGTGGCTATTCCAATGTGTGGTGTGCGTGTCAGTAAGACACGTGATGGCAGTTGCACGTCTTAACGGTAAGGTAGACACAAGGCGTTTGTTAAATGAAAGCGCAGGCGCCCTTTTGTATCTTTAAAGGCCTACCTTGTATTAATCTCATTGGGGCATCAACGGGCGGCCACGGAGTCTTTGTCCTGCTAAATAAAGAACATAGCTAAGATTAAACTGTGCATGCAGATGTTCGACGTTACGGTTTCAGTTGCGCCGGCTTCATTCCCTTGCTGCTACGTTTCGTCTCTGATTCAGCACTGTTTGTGCTGACTCTACCACTGGGGGCCCAGTTGTACACAGCGTTTCTGGGTCAATTGTTAATGTAAAGAGGGAGTAAAACTAAAAGAGAGACTATGTGTGGAATTATCATCTGTCTTTCCAAAGATTTGTTAAGGTTCCCAAGACTTATATTACTCGAAAATATCTGTAGTGAAAGTTAACTTTATCTGATGTAAAAATAGAAATAAAACGACCTTTGAAAGATCGTTAATTAATTTTGTGTAGTATGGCTGAACGTACATGTTCTTTGGGAAATGAATGATCGTTTTTAAAGATTCTGGTGCGTCCTGCTGGTTGTGACGCTGACTGGGTGAAGTCCTTATGTTGAGGACAGCCTCTTAGTCAGTAGCCATCGGAGTATGTATTAAGATAGGGGAGTCTCTCGTTTCGCAGAATACCAGACAATTGTATAGATTGATGTCCTTATAGTTTTTAGATGATACCTCTTGTGACCTCTAGTTCTATGGGTATCTCAGTGTCTTATAACCCCGGAACTGGGTTATCTCTTTAAGACTTTAGCAGATCTCCTCAGTTTTCCTTGGACCTTTTGGTAATTCGGACTCAGCCATGGAATATGGTCATTTAGTCCATGGGTGTTGGTTTTGAGTCTGTGCACCCATCTCTGTTCCTTTTCGAAAGGTACTTCCTCTGCGTTGTGGGTTTTTGTTGTAAGAGTTTCTAGTACTATCCAATGTAGGTCATCCACCGTGTGTTTGGCTTCGATGTAGTGGTTGCTCATCTTGGTGGTATTTCTTTTGCATTTCACTTTGCTCCTGTGTTCGCAAATTCTTTGTTTTACCTTGCGGCATGTCATCCCTATATATAGCGCATGTCACACAGACAAGTAATCATGTAGAATACATGTGTCATGTTGCAATTTATGTGATGTCTTATGGTCCACTTGAACTCAGGTAGGAGCTGAATGATCTTAGTGACTGTGGTAAAATCACATATGGAACATGAACCACCCGGGTAGTGACTCATGACCGGGGGGTTGTTCCAGAGTCTGGGGGGGAGGTCTGGTGTGGATCAGCATGTCTCTGAGTCTTCTTGTTCTTTTGTTAGCAAATCACGGTTTTGGACAGTCTATGGAGGCTGAAGTCATAATTCCCCAATTTTTGTTCACTATCTTTTTCACATCGTTGAAAGCTGTGTTGTACGTTGTTACACAGGTCAGTAAGTCTTTCTCAGGTGGTTTAGGTGTTGTGTCTAAGAGGTTGTCTCTGTGTTGATTTCTGGCCCTCTTCTTGCATTTGTTAATGATTTTCTGTGGGTAATCTCGGGTTTTTAGTTTATCACAGAGATCGTCCGCCTGTCTCTTGTATTCTTGGGTCTTGCTGCAGTTTCGTCCCAGTCGTAAAAATTGACTACAAGGGAGATTTTCCCTTAGACCCTCGATCTGGACCCTTCAGCTAGGTACCACACGGGGGCCAGGCTTTGAGGGCGGTGTGCCGAGTAAGCCTCCACCCCCCTCCTGAGACCCATGGTGCACGTAGCATCATAGAAAAAGTGTGGTAATCCTCCTAAACCAGGAGTCATTGTGAAAGAGCAGTTGCTCTTTCCTTTTTGCACTTTTTCACTTTAAAAAAAAAAAAATGTTTTCTCTTTCACATCCCTAGGTCAGGGTGAGCCTTAGGGTGCTCATACCGCCAAGGTTTATCACATTATACTAGTCCTGAAGAATGCCTGGTAAACTTACACCGTTTCGTAGGCTGAAACATGTCGACTGATATTACCAATTAATCTGGAATTAACCAAACAAATAATTGTTGGCCAAATTCCCAAACACATAGCTTTTTATCCGTGTCTTAGTGATCTACTAATAATTTTTGTTTTTTCTTTTGATACTCATAAGACCCTCTTAATTTATTCTCACTGCACGCCTCTTTCACTAAACCAGCTCCGCAGTAGTCTGGCGTCGCAGCACACCAAGAAGGCACTCGGCCTTTTTGGTGGGGCCCGATGATGAAGCATGACACCGACCAGGTGGGTGTGTGAGAGCTTTCTTACCTACCCAAGTCGGGCCAGGTAGTGTTCTTTCTTGTTTTGCTCCTTTAGTGTGGTTTCCCAAAACACCAATGACCTCTCTCTTTTTTGTTGATACATTTATAACCGGGGACTAAGATGGTGTCCCTACTCTGCCTACCTCTCTTTGTGTTAATACGTAAGAAGGGAAATCCACAGATGTTCTTGGATTTTTGCCTGTCTTGGACTATCACAATAAAGAATTTGAATCAGAAAATTTAACAACAGTCCGGACTTAGTTATTACAAGATCTTGAACTTTTATTGAGAACAACAGAGACTGTCAATTAACATTTCTTAGATGGGTGCTGATTCCATATTGTTCATTGCGCTTTACAAATGTCCTGATTGGTTGAATGATTAACTTTGTTTGTGATTATTCAAAGGGTTTGAGATTCATATTGTGACAGATGGTTTTTGTAGTTTATACCATAGGAGACAAAAGGTCTGGTATATAGACAGTAGTTTTCCAGGATATTGTTTGCTGCTAGCAGCACTAACTACCTGGTTGATCTTCTGTTCCTGTTACATGCATATTGAATATTTTGGATATAAGGCATGCCTTAGAAACAACTAGTGAAGAATATATTACAAGTGCTAGGGCTGTGACCCCATGTTTGGGGAAGTACTGTATGGGACTTGTGACCGGCAGGCTGCTGGACTGCCCGAAGGAACTGCCTTGGGACCGACCTATTCTTGGGGGGCTGAGATAAGGATTGCCCCTGTGCCCTGGAACCCTTTTTCTGGTCTGACTGGCTGCACCCTGCTACCATGTCCCCAGTGCTCCTCCAAGAGTGCAGTCTTGCACACGTGTTTTTTTTGGTCTCGTGCCCTGAACCTAAGCTTGAGGGGCACGTTGTGACCAGCATTCATGAGCCCCAGGTGTGGGCTTGTGCCTTAGCCCAGTGTGTAGAGTGCTTCGTCTTTACAGTGACCCTCAGCGCTGTGCAGGCACACCAGAAGTGCATGGCGGGCGCTTTCAATTTGATTGCCAGGAGCCCGAGAAGTGGGCTCCAACCTCAAATATAGCAGGCGCCATCGCGCTGTGAAGAGAAAAGCAACTCGATGCCAGGCATAGGCAGAGCCTGGTTGTGGGTGGGGCTCCCACTAGGAAGTAGAGAGCCATGTGTGCTGCCCAGGCAATAAGAAACCCTGGCCAGACCGAACCGAGCAGAGCTTCCTCGACTTAGACTTCGCTCCGGGTCCTATCACTGCAGCACATCACCAGTCGGAAGGAGGAGGCATGGGAGAGGAGAGCTGAGGGGTCACAGCACCCTTCATCTCCTAGCTGGTGCTGGCCTTCGCGTCCAGGTATTTCCTGGCCCAAGGCCACTGTCGTGAAGTGCTCCACATTCCCACCATTGCTGCAGCTGGGCCGCATGGTCGCTGGCAGCTACACTTTTTTTCTAATGTTGGGGGCATTTCTTTTGAGTGGCATCAAGGGGCCAGCCCAGTAGGAGCCCCGGATTTGGAAGTTGCCACAACATTACCGCATTTCACGAAAGGGGGGAGCGGAGACTCCTGTGCTCTGAACTGAGTGGAGAATTACTGCCTCATAAGATAATGGGGACACTGGTAATGATGGTTATGCCTATTGCCTGATGTGTTTACAATGTGGGCACTCCGCAAGTGTTATGTGCAGTATTAGTGATCTGCATATGTCTAAGGTGGTCAGGAGGAGCTCATGATATATGTACGGTGGCAAGTGTTTACTATGAAGCACCTACTAATTACATTTGTGCATAATATGTGATGCTAAGTACACTCCCTACCAGTAATTACTGGTTGCCCTAACGGAAATATTGATGACAGTGGCCCGATTAGCCTAGGGATTTATGTAAATCCATGTGACATCATGACAAGTGCCTAGTGGCACAGTAATATATGTGATTATATTCTATTGTGTTTTTATCGATAATATAAAGGTACATTTTTTATAACCTTGTGTAGAGTTTCTTTCGTGGTGTGCCTAGTGTGTTGCTGCTGTGTGTGTGTTGACAAACGCTTCACACATTGCTTCTGGGATAAGCCTGACAGCTCTGCCAAGCTACCAAGGCGGTGAGCAGGGGTTATCTTCAGCGTGTAACTCTCTTGCCCTGACAAGAGTGGTGGGTTATGCCTGGCTTAGGTGCATTCCTTAGTTAACCAGAAACTTCATTTTTAACAGTAACCTTGACATCACTTCTGCTTTGTATTGGCTGGCGTTCTGTGGGGCTACAAAAATCTCTCATTTACATTCAAGCATTGGTGCATGGAACTAAGTTCACTCATGTCACCTAAAGATGTGAAAACAAACCTTGTAGAGCTGAGTAAGGGATAGAGTTTATGCTGCAGGTGGAACATAATTAGAATCTAAAGAATCAATTTGCACACATTCTGACACAAAGATTTTGAAATACAGTACAGGTCAAACTAGAATTACTCCTCAAATTAGTCATTGAATGATATCCTTCAGTTGCAAAATCTCTTCCTTTTACTCCATTATGTATCTCCAGGAGGAATTAATAAGATCATTCCCTGTAGACATTTTCTGTGAATACATGTACCCTGTACAAGAGTCACATGTAGGCTCAGTTGCTGGGTTTGTCAGTTCGAGGATCTCCAGCCCTTTCAGGTTATGGAATGGACGTAAGAAGCAGAGGTGTGAATATGGGTGCAATAGACATCACAAACAGCAGGTTCTCCAGTGGTTGATAATTCTTAGTCCCCACAGGACTTCTCATGTATCCTTTAGCAGCATTGGTGACCAAGAAAGCAGAAGCATCAGTTCTTCCACTAGCAACATTTAACATACCACATTCTCCTCCTGCCTGTTTATCAAATGATCATCACCATGGACTTTGCCACAGCTAAGAAAAACCTAGGCCTGATATCTTTCAGCACAAGAAGAGACAGTTCTCGAAATAAGGTCCATAGCTATGAGCCTGATTTATAGTTTGGCACACAAATACTCTTTTACAAGAGTGACAATAATCTTTTCTGTCTTATTACAAGTGCAGACTTGTAAAAAAGGTGGACAGGATATCCATCACGTTTGTGTTGGAGTAACCATCCACCAAACCCCAATTCAGGCTATTACAGTCTAGCACAATTCTCTCATATTCCTCATTGAGGAGTAGATTTCACTCCAGATAACATTCTCATCTTCTCTAGACACAGAGACAATGTGAAATCTTATAATCATCCAAACTTATCTGACGTCTTTTGTATAAAACAATCATCATAAGAAAGGCACAGAACGAAGCTCATAAAATAGTTTAGACCAATGCAGTCTTTACCGTTCCTGGAGGTCAAATGGGAATAAACGTGGGCATGAGTCACACTCTTGCCCACCATCCAGCTACTCACAACTGGTAACCACTTTTGAACGCAATCTCCTCAGGCCTGGTAAGAGGCTCAGTGATTTGTTGGCACCTGTTCATATCCTGGGGTAAATATCTTGAGAGAGGCAGACCACTAATCTTAATATCTGAAGAAAGACAGCCTTTACTGAAACCGGCCTTCCCAGGAACGATTAAGTCGGGTAAGAAAGGATCCATTCTAAAAAACAAAATCTTGGCCAAGATTTTGTAATCGGTGTTAACCAAGTAAATGTGTCGATAGTTCCTACATAAAGAATGGTCTTTATTGTCCTTAGGGATCAAACATATTAAAGCTTGTTGAAATGAGCCACAAGACAAACCCACGTCAAGAAAAGATTGAAACAGAAGTAAAAGTTGTGGTAACAGAAGAGAAGCAAAATGATTGTAGAATTCAATCGTGAAGCCCTCAGGACCAGGGGCCTTCCCATGGCGTAACTTCGAAACAGCGTGGGAAATTTCTGTAAGTGAGATATCATGTTCCAAAGTTCCAAAGTCTTCATGGGCAGAGGGAGGTGGAGGAATAGAACAAAAATAGGAAAGAAGATCAGCTGAGGTAGGGATGATTTCTGGAATATAAAGGGTTTTGTAAAATTTGACAAATTAGTTTAGAATGTCTTTTTCTTTGAACAGAGAGTCACCAGAAGAAGAGCGGATAGATTTGATGTTGGTACGCTCCTTCCGAACCTTCAGGTAGTTGGCAAGCAATTCCCCCATTTTGTTCTGACCACCGTAGTAACGTGAATTACACTTCAATAAGAGATTGGAGGCGGCGTCAGTAGTAAATTTCTTGAATGAAATTTTAGCGCCGATGAGATCCTTGAGAGAGGATTCTGAATCAGAGGCGTGATAATTGAGTTCAAGTTGTTTAATTTTTGTGAGAAACTGAGCAGATTTGGTTTCCATAAATGTTTTCTTCTGTGAAACAAACTTTATGATGAAACCTCTAGAAGCTGCTTTGAAAGAATCCCGTACCATGACATAGGGGTTATCGGTAGTTTGGTTTACGAGAAAGAAACTAAGTGGTAAAAGAAGTAAGTTGTGTGCAAAAAGAAGGGTCGAGAAGTAGGGAATTATTAAATCTCCATCTGCTAGAGTGAGGGGAAAAGGGAATGAGATCAATATCCACAATCACAGGAACATGGTCTGAAATGAAAATGAAGCCAATGTCAGAGTGTATGACATGTTGAGCTAGAGATTTACTGAGGAAAATATAATCAATGCGAGATTGTGAGTGGTTGGGTTGGGGAAGAGAAACTGTATTCTCTAATGTTCGGATTATATAGTCTCTAAATAGCGACTAATGTATTATGGTGAACGGCGTTGGTGAATTGGGAATGCATTTTAGATGGTGAAAATTTTGCTTTGGAATTCCTGTCAATGATAGGGTCATAAATTTGATTACACTCACCACCAAAAATAATATAATCATCATTAAGTGTATTCAATTTGTTAGCAATGGAAGGCCAAAAGGATTTATCAACAGCAGTGGGAGCATAAACATTGAAAATAACAATAGGAATTTTATCCACAAGCAAATTAACAATTACCCAACGACCATTGGCCTCGCACTCATGAGAAACTGTAGAAAATTTAACTTTTTATGAAACAACATCACAACACCATTTTTCTTGCCCGCAGCAGGAGAATGAAATACATGCCCCACCCAACAATGTTTGAGTTTTAAAGCTTCTGAATCTAAAAGATGAGATTCTTGAAGAAGGGCAACATCAGTTTTAAGCCTGGCAAGGTGGGATAATACCCGTTGCCTTTTAATTGGGTTATTTAAACCCTTAACATTCCAAGTAGTAACCCGGAAGGTGATTCAATGAAAAAGTATGAAACAGTAATATGCTTACTCAAAATTGAAAAGAGAAAATGTAGAGAACAAAGTGAGAATAAAAGGAATGAAACCAGGAAATAGATCGAAAGAATAAAGAGGACAAGGATAAGAGGAGTAAAGGAAAGACGACATTGAGAATAGAGAAGTAAGGAAGGTAAAATCATTAATGTAAGAAGAAAAGAAGAGAAAGAGATAAAGAACAAGAAGACAGTACAAGTCCAAAACAGACGACTGTAAAACATACTTACAAGAACAAACAAACGATGGCGGGTGATGGTATCAAGAGACGACGAAGACAACAGCAAGAACGGACACCAAACCTCCGCCATAAGAACCTCAAATAATCACAAAGACAGTGTGACACAATCGGGATAGAAAAAGGGAGAGGACATCTGGAAGAGAAAAGAGGGAGAAAACATTATATAAAGAGGAAAAAGTATGAGGTCAGGACAATACTATTCAAGGGATAAAGGGGAAGCATAAGAGATCAACAACACTCAGAACAGAAACAACAATAGTGAGCAGAAACAACAAGATCATATTGTTATGTAGAGCAATCGATCAAACATTCCTAGAGGTGTCCATAACGTTTGCTCCATGGTGACGAAGGAATTCTTGCAACACTGCAGGATCTTCAAATGTGGTAGTCTTGTCTTTGTAAGTGACTTTGAAAAGACATGGGTGAAGGAGACCATATCTGTCCCCAAGGGCTCTTAGTTGAGGACGCATGTCCAGACATTTCTTCCGACGATCAGCAGTTGCTTTAGCTACATCTTGTGACAGGAAAAGTCGGTGACCTTCCCACATAATTTGCTTCTTGACCTTTGCAGCTGAGAGAACCTGAAGAAGGTCTGTATATTGAAGAAACAGCATTCTAACACCTCGAGGTTTTGTGGAAATCTTGGGACCAAGGTAATGGGCCCTTTGAATATTGATGGAAGAAAGAGCAGAGGAGTCCAAGATTTTTGGAAGAAAAGATTGGAAAAAAGCAGTAGGGTTGGACCCCCCTGAAAGTTCGGGAAGACCATACAAGTGTCGATTATTCCTACGATTTCTGTTTTCAAATCCTCTGCCTGTCTTTTAAGTTGAAGTATGTCAGCCTCCATGGATGGAATACGAGAACAGGAAGTTTGAAGAGAATCTGTTGACTGCTCTATAATCAGAAATCCAGAGTCCAGGGATGACTATTTGTCCTGCATAGTTTGGAGGGACTTGGTAGTCAGTTCCATAAATGGGCTCGTCTCGCCTCCAAAATAAGGTCAATAGAAGAGGAGGAGGAGGTACTGCCTGGTGAGGGAGGATCTTTCTTTAGGCGTTTAGTTGACGCTGAGTTAGTGGGAAGTTTACTGCCATTATGAGATTTAGGAATTGTCCCAGAAGTCATTTCAGGTTTTGACGTAGTAATATCTTCCATGACCTGTAAGGTGGAATCAGAGTCTGAGCATGCAGGTAATTTTTTTGCAGTTGAGAGTTTCAAAGTACGAAGTTTCCCATGAGAAAGCAAAGAAGAACTAGTTAACCAGTGCGTAAGCCACCAAAAGTCATTCCATGAGCGAGCAGATGTTCATAAAATGAAAAAGGAACAAATGAGGAGCATGAGGAAGTAAGAAAATAGATAAAATGGCGGCAATTCAGTTGAGAGAAGACATTTGAAGAAGGAGTTAGTGGAAAAAACCATGTAGTAGTATAGGATGCAAAAACAGTACTTGAGGTGAGACGAGGATGCAGGAAAAATCATCTGCACAGTAAAAAAATGAATATAAACATTTAATTGCACCTCAGAAAACTGAATTCCTGCAAAGAAGGAAATTCAAAGTAGAGGCCGGGACCAGGAGGTCCGATTCGCAGCAAAAAATAAGGGTGAAAAAGCTGCTAAAATGAGAAAACTAGAGGGCGCTTGGCTCACCTCATCCCTGGGTCTGCAGTATGTTATTGTCCTGGGTAGCCACTCCGAGAAATGCTGTGGGACCGCAGGAATGACGGAGGTCGGCGCTGGGGCTCAAAATGGCGGCCGGGACTACTAGGTCCGATTCGAGGCACGAATTTGGGATAAAGGAGCCGCTTTATTGGAGAAAACATGAGGGCGCTGGGCTCACCTCATCTCCGAAGCTAAGATACGGCGGTTTCCTGAATCGAAACGCTGATTGCGTCGACAAAAGCTCAGGAATGGTGAAGGTCAGTCGCAAAGCCTCACCGCAACGCCACCATCTCAGGCGCCGCGTAGCCACACCCCCCCCTACTAATCTTATTGACCTCACAAAACCTGAAACTGGTGTGTACGACATGCCCCTTGCTCCTTACAAATAGGGGAAAGATTCTTAAATTAAGATGCTACTCAAGCAATACTATTTCTAATGCTCATTAGGAATCTTACCTGTTCATCACAGGGAGAAGAGGGATGTGTATTTTCTTTTAAAGGACTAGTAATGTTATGTTGGTGGACTGAGGAATGTTTAGGCTTGCGAGATAGCTCGTTTTAGTAAAGAAACTCAGAACCTTTTTCATTTTTCACAGAAGTTACGAAGCCTCATAGTGAAACAATGGCATCATACTGTTAGAAAGGTGGATGTTTTAGGTCTTGGAATTGATACTGCATAGAACGGAATGTCCCTTCTAATTAAATAATGATACATAGTTTGTTTAAACTAAAAAAATCCATTAATTTCTCCACGGAGGCAACATTTAAATATAATATATATAAAAGAACTGTGTCATTTTATAAGACACTCATAAATCAGTAATTCATTTGGCAAGATATTGTTTTTCAACCTTCCCTTGGCCAAGACATCATTTTTGAATGGCTTTAAGAGTGAGTCATAAATTAGCCTGCTATTTCCTCTAGATCGGAACTACAATTACAGGAGGCATTGGTAAATCTGGGTGGGTAGAACACTACCCATTACATATCTTTTGGAGAATAAGAAGCATTAACTAATGTTTCCACACCCATTTCTCCTCCTATTTTCCCCAATGTTTCACACAAAGGTTTGAGTCAGGCACGACATCTTGTAATCCAGATGGGGTCCTTAACTCCTGTTGGTGGCCCCATCATTTTACCATGACCATGCTAAATAAAGCCCTGAGTAGTGTCATCTACATAATACCACAACCTGGAAGGTGCACTTGCTTGTAAATAATATATGTATTTGTCAGCCATCAAATTGATAATTGGTGTAGGTGAAAGGTCCTTCGCTGTCAATAACTGTGTACATGCCAAGAGTTAAGAGTTACCTCTCCATGCTTTGATTATTAGTAATATAGCTGTTATTTCATTAGTAATGTTGTAGCATTTCATTCTGATAATCGAATCGCCTGCGGAGGATCATTGCTGTAATCCTAAATGGTATGGTTATAATTAGCATGTTGTCTGATCAGGTCAATACTGTAACTGAAGTAATATTTCTTTCTTGTTCGGGTGATTTAATTAATCATAAGTATCTCTCATTATAGAAATGGCTGGGGACATCCAAACTAGAGGCTGTTTTCGTAACAATGCCATCGTTATAAGTGTGTGTCCTCACTTAGTACATAGTGTGCTATATAGGTGCCCATAGCCACGAAAATATCCTAATCTGAATTTGGACTGCTAATATCCGGGGAGCACTTGCATTTCTAGTAATGCTCTGGATTGGGTATTAGTATTTGAATGGTTTAATATATGCTGTATACAAGAGTGGAATACCGGTACATGTTTAAATATGAATATTGTATAGATATATATGATACAGTGATAGTAATTTCCCGATATCAATGTAGATTGAAATATGAGGTCATGATTATTTAGAGTTAACACATCTGTAAAAGAACTTTTTAATTCTCTCAAACCCCCAGGAATACATTTTGAAAGCCCTTAATAAGCGTGTGTATTACAATAATGAGCATCACACATTTACTTTAGGAGCTAACAGTTTGAAAAGCAATATTAGAACACTGGAATGTTGGGAGCTCCATTGAAAACAATGAAGTGTCTCAAGACTTATAATAGCTGATGTAAGCCGTCTGCTCATGACCATCCAATGTTTGTCTTTCATTTTTTCCCTTCTTAATTTAGAAATTTCTACTCTTAGCTGTTCAGCCTCGGGCTATACCGATACTTAATGGACCTCTTCAGGGCCTTTAACCCCCTTGTGTGTGGTGCGAATTTTCGCGCTGCGTGGGGGTTTTACAGAGTGGGTGAGATTCGGACAGCCAGGGGCTGTGTTGCGCACACGCCCACCGTGACGTGACGCGTGACGGCTCCAGGCCGTCACGAGCATGCAAGGGGTTAACAAATGCAGTAGGTGCTGGGAGTGTGCTATACAGCTATATGTGTCTCATTCTTATATCTGGAAGATACAATGGTGGCATGAATATGTACAGAGGGCACACAAGAGATATATGTGTATCACAGCAATGCAGTTCCTGGAATGTATTTACATGTCACAAATGTATGGTTAATTTTGTGGCATTCACGCAGGTATCAGTAGTGTGTTAGTGGTATGAGTTTCCCAAATGTTTAAAGGATTGGAAGCAACATATGCGAAGGCCCATAGGTGTCCAGAATATGCCTTCATACTGCATATAAAAGGTGAGAATTTTTACTTTCTTTCATTATGATTTTGCGCGTTCGATATATTTTGTGACTGCAGTGCAGTCCACAGGCAAAATATTCAGTAATTAGGTTGATAACATAATTGTGGAAGTTTTGTGTTATGTCCTTGAGAGATCATTTTTGATGTTGAAAGTATAGGCACTGCACTGGAGGGAGGAAGTTTAGTTTCGAATGGGTATCACTTTAGTTGACCTAAATATAACTTTATTGTTTTCAAATCAGTACTTATTTTGTAAAGACGGCACAGAATCGGATTTTAAGAAAGATTTATACTCTTTTGTCCTTGTTGGAAAGGAAACATCATAGAAATCTGAAGCGAGCAGCACAATTTTGTACAGCTACCATTCAGGATTCTCTTTTGAAGTCTTCAGTTAATGTTTTTTGTTCTTAAAAATATGTATTTTTTTTGGCACTGAACCATTAATTTTTAAAGGATTGTGCAAATAAGCAAAAGGGAGAATCACAGATGGTGAGATTAATAACAGATTTCTGTTTGTTGTTATTCTTCAGATTTGCACCTTTAGGGCATTCTTAGAATGTGACCTAGAAGTGTTGAAATATGTGATATGATTGCATTACATATCATGGTATTTATGTTAAACTAGATACATTGAAAAGCTAAGCCAATATATTTTGACTCCATTACTTATAATGTTCATACATAGTTGACAGAGAAAATGCTGAAATACTTTTAAAATAATGTAATACAGATATTTTCTTTACATTTGTCAGAAATCAGGTTAATCTGTTCTGAATGGGTTGACACCTACCAGTACCCACCTACCAGTGTGGCTCACTGGTTAGTGGCGGCAGACCCGAGGGCAGAGGACGGCCCGGGACCAGGGTTCGATTCCCGACGCGGCAGGTTTCTGGACCAGGGTCAGCGGACTCGATAATTCTCTCGCCTCGGGGCCCACTTTAATCAGCGATCACACTCGGCAACTCTGGGCATTAGCTTGCCTCATCTTCACTAACGGCCCCACCAGACCGCCGGGGATGCCTGGTCTCACCCTGGAGATACCCACTAAGGGACCATCTCTCAGGGAAGCCAGGAAGGGTTTCGCAGCGGTTGAAGCGCGGAGATACTCCCCCGGGAGTCGATCCTAGCGCTATATAAACCTACAATTAATTAATTAATTAATCTGCTCAGGTAAAAACGTAGGGGCAGATTTATGTCGGACTTGCGCCACGTTTACGCCGCCGTTGCGTCACGCAACGGCGCAGAACCGTGGCGCATCCCTGCGACCTATTTACAACGTGACGCATCTAGGCAGATGCGTCACGTTGTAAAGCCCTGCGCCACATGAAACCTGTGTCAGGTTTCATGTGGGCGCTCTGTCGCAGGGTGGGCGTTCCCTCGTAGGAAAGCCCCTTAAAACTGACGCAGTGAAATCTACAAGATTTCACTGAGTAAGTTTTACCACGCTGCTGGGTCAAATTCTTACGCCTGCTTGAAGCAGGCGATAGAAGTGACGCACCACGTTATATATGGGTGGCCTCTGTACATTGCAGGAGTTGCGTCGCACTTGCGACGCTACTCCAGCAATGCGCCACCCATACACCACAAGATGCATCACGCATCTGCCCTTCCTTGCACCATGGTGCGCCGCATTGTAAATGCGGCGCATCTGTGGTGCCGCAAGGAGGGAATTGGGTGACGCATCAGTTGTAGCGCATCCCTGCTGATTTGCAGAGATGCGCCAGAACTCATAAATCTGCCCCACAATTCTTAGGACACTTTCTTTCCCAGCTTTGTAGGCATTGCCCCCACAGCAGTCAATTTTCATAGAAGGGCGTCCATGTTAAGCAGTATCAGCAAATTTGAACGTAAAGAACACAATCCAATAAAACCCTCGAACCAATTCATAAAAATAGAGAATGGAATTTATGAGCAAAATGGGACAAAGATTATTAAAATAGGGTATGGGAAACGGAGATATGAATTCTAAACATTTTAAGGCAAAAAGCATCTAGAAAATGTTAAGAACCATTTAAAAACAGCTGTTCACTATTAACTAGCATGTAGGTGTGATTACAGGATGATCGCAGTGAAGCAGATGTAGGATGCACAAGCAGGTTTTGCTGGTCGAAGTTTTTACCTTAGGACTTTGTCACTGAAACGAAGTCAAAATCGCACATTGAGGCAATGTTCACGGCAGTGGCTTGTGAGAGCCCTTCGAAGATAAATATTATGTCACTGAGCTCCATCTGAAGCTGTTGGTTTTGGTTCCAGAAGCCCTAAGTAGAACAAAGCTGGATTTAATGTTCACCAAGGGTGCTTTGTCGGTTGGCAGACATCCCATCTCTTTCTGATCAAAGAACTTACCTTTGTGCTTATTCAGTTATTTGGAAATCTGAATCCTCCAGCACGGCAAGGCTGAACCCTGTACACAGGCAGGGCTTCACGATGCTAGATACACTTACAGCAAAGTCCTACTGAATCTATTTTCAGCACGGTTAGAAAGCTGTGAGCTATAGTCTAGCTTTCTTGTCCACCTTTGGTTCGGAATTTCAGAATTTAGCCTGAACATCTTGTCCCAGTCCTCCAGAGGTGGACAACATTACTAATTTCTACTTTTCTCCAACTGCTGAGCAAGTTCCTTCTGGTCCATCCTGTAGTCCCTAGCCCCTCAAGGCAGGATTTTAGGAACAGCTCTCTCTCCATCCAAGTCTTCTACATGATTTATGTCCTCTGTGGTCAGCTGAGCCCACTTCCTCTTTTCCTTATAGTGCAATTGGTCAGAGTATGTTAATGTGCAACATAAAAATCATTTTAATAATTTATTATAAAGTTCAATAAACCTTCAAAATGTTCCCTATACGTTACCAAAGGAAATCTACACCAGGCTTGGGAGAAGTTTTAATTATGCCAGAGTAATTTTGGTAATGTTGTGTTATTCTTGTGACACACAATTACTGACAATTATTCTTCTATGACTGTTTGTGTAATTTTGAGTATTTTTTTACAAAATGCCTCTCCAAGAGCAAAGGAACGGAGGGTGAGCTGCTGCTAGATGGCAGCTGCTCTTCCTGTTCTGTTGCACTTAGCGCTATTTTCTTAGATCAAAATGAATACTGGGGTAAATGTTGGAGGCAAAGGTGCATTTCGCACTAAGAAGATAGTGCTAAATGTAGGGTTACACATGTCAAGTCAAGTCAAAGTCAGCTTTATTCGATTTCATGTCATAAAATCATAAAAGCACAATATAAAAACAGTAGTTTAAAACATTTCCCATTTCCCACATACAGCTGTATAATTCAAAAAATGCAATCCATTTAAAAGATCATAGATACATATCAGAATTCCATATATATATATATATACAAGAAAGGATAAACATAACACCAGACATTCCCAAAAGATTCACATGGGGTGCCTAAACCTTATGACAGACTTTAGGAAGGAGGAGGTAGCTGCAATGATGAATTCATTTTCCAACATTTGTATTCTTAAAAAGGCTATTCTGCATTGTTTTAAATTCCAACTTCTAAGAATGGGCAGTAAAAAATGTTTCCTCGGAACAACATAATATTTACAAAATATGGTAGAGTGCATTGTGGTCAGTTTAGAGGTATCATCGCATGGACAGACAGGTAGGATGATGTTCTGACCAATCTTTGACATCAGGGAAAGTGACCATCCTAAAGAAAGATCTGCTGCGAAAGCGGGCCAGAAGCATACGGGAATAGCTACACTGTACCAATATTAAGTAGGTTTGCATACCTGGCGAAGTGGACATCAAGTGATTTGCCAAAACCTATTTCTTTTCTCTTTCAAAAGACCAGCATTTATCCTGTAGGTATTTAAGGCAGTGTGTCCTAAGCGATTTTCTAGAAACAGATTCCAAACTGCTGGGATTATAAAAATATTCTGAGTGGCCTATATCTTGTGTCATGCTTTTATATAACTAATCCAAGGCAGACTTGCCACCCCATCCAGTTTTAGGCAATCTTTAATTACGGCTTTGTTAAAGCCCGTCTCTAACGACACCCATACATTGTGCCGTAGCAGAAGAGGAATAATCTTAATGGTGTCTGAAATATGTGCAAGGCCAAGTTCTCTATGATAGCAATAATTGGCAGTTGAACTTGGAACCGCCAGTAAATAACGCAAAAAAGCGTTTTCACAGCATTGTAGATGTTCAACACGTTCAATGCCCCATATGCCAGCTCCATATGTCCCTGTCGAGGTGCATTTAGATTTATAAATTGACAGCAACTCAGGGACAGGTCTTCCACCTAGTTTTTTTGAAAATTAGTAACTGCTCCTATGGCTCTCAAGAACGTTAGCTTCCTACTGTTTATGACCGACTTCCACAAGCCCTTTCTATCAAAGATTATGCCTAAATAGGAGAAGCTATCCATACTCAAGATTTTTTTATTATCAATGTAGATGTCGCATGTCTTCTTCGTTCTTGTTCCACAGCTCATGGTGAATGTTTTTGCGACATTTACCTTTAAGCCCCGCTCTGTCATGTAAGTAACAAAATTTGAGACTGACCTTTGCAAGCCCAGCAGTGTCCGTGACATTATGACAGCGTCATACACGTATAATAGTATGGGAACAGGGGTGTCCCTAATGATCGAATGATCGTGTTGGAACGCGCTCATGTACTGTCCCACACTATTTATATAGAGAGAAAAGAGCAAGAGGGCAAGGATGCACCCCTGCCTTACCCCCCTTTTTATAGGGAACTTGGCTGAGCATTCTCCCTATTTCCCATACCGTACCCTCGCCCCGACCCTCCTATATAATTCCTTTATAAACAGCAACAGGGGTAGGTTCCAGCCTAGATCTTTATGGGTTTCCCACAACATGACGTGTTTGACGCAATCAAAAGCGGAGCTTAGGTCCACAAAAGTGAGAAAAAGTTTCCCATTCTTAGCTTTTGTATATTTATCAATGATCAGGGACAGATTTTTTCCCTGTTCAAGGGTGCCTAAACCTGGTCGAAAACTGTATTGGAGAACTGATAAAACACCTGTCTCTTCGACCCAGGTTTCAAGTTTATTTAAAATAACCCTCCCCGCTATTTTAATAAAGGCATCTAATAGGGATATCGGGCAATAACATTTAGGTTTGTTTCTGTTCCCTTTCTTGAGTATGGTTATCACTATGTAGGGTTACACTCCTAGCATGATTCCATATAATGGCATGCAACTTTGCAGTAATTTTGTCTAATTACGATATCGAAAATTGCACAAATGATGCGCACCTCTAATTTCCAACCCGAATGAGGAGTCTCCTTAAATTAAAGTATAGAGAAACTTAAAAATTGTTTATTTAGCTATAAATAAACCTAGTAAAAATAAATGTAAGTTAAATATTAATGTAAACAAATTGTATATATGTATTTTATATGTAGGACAAAGTAACAAAAATAATACATCAGAACTAACTTTGAATTAAATCTTTAATTTATTTACATATAATACTTCGCAATTATTTTCCTGAAGTTATAATTAAAAAACAAATTCCCAGCTACATTTTTAAAAATGCATTTTTTATTATGCATTAATAACTAATAAAAATGATTAATAGTATTAAGTGAAATATATAGTATAATGATATATAGTATTTTATTCAAAGTTAATGTTACATTAACTCATACATTTCAATACATTGTCAAATCTTTTATAATTCAATAATATATGTATTTTATTTGTAAATGTTTAACAATAAATTATATTAACATATGTTTAACTCATTTAAATCATGTCAATTAAAGTAACATTTCCTATGGGGTTTCATTTTAAGTATCTACCTCCGTTATTTTCTATGGGAGTATTTTGCAGTACCATGTGAGGCACTGGACTTACTCCAGCTCGGACCTGGAGTACCCTCCTACTGTTTTGTGCCTGTTTTTGTCTGTAGTATCATTATAAATGAAGTATAAACGCAGTTTATAAATTCGGTTTGCCAAACGTGATTCGGATCCCTTGTTTTTGACCGACTCTTTCCGAGTTTAGAACAACCAAGTACGATGCCTGGAAACTGTTAGGGCTGGCCGAATTGGTTCTGAAGGGCATTCGGACAGGTCAAGCCTTTCCAGGGCAGATTCGTACAGCACTATGGACTTCGTTTCCGAGCAAGCAAGTACGATGACCGATTCGGACAGCCTTTCCGATTTGGTTTGACTGGAACTATAATCGGTCTTCGGGGGCCCGTAGCAGGCCCCACTTCACCTGGGGTCCCCCGAATCAGCCCATGGGTCCCCTCTTTCCAACTCTGCACTGTTTGGCGAGCACCATGGGGTGCACGATTCCCCCCATGGTGCTAGCATTCCTCTATTTTTACTCTAAATGTGTCGCCAGAGTCAAATCAAAATGTCATTCTGAAAAGGAAAGAAAAGCACTATATAATTTCACACAATACATGTACACTCAGTCAGATTCTGATCTACGTTAACAAATACATTGGAAAACATATTTTCTTTCAAATTATGGGACACCTCAAAATATTTATAATTACAGCTGACCACTATTTTGTGCTCAGTGGTACATTAAATTCTCTGGTGACCACACGTTGCTGTGATAGGAGGGGTCATTTGCTGTTGTAAGAGTGTCACCTATCTACTCAAGTAAGTAAAAAGTTACCATAAGCACATTTGGTCAGATTAAAAATCATAGCAACACATTTTTGTCCTCAAATATTTGAGGATGAATTTCAGATTACCTGGAGGCCTAAAAAAATATCAAATTAGTCTACAGGCAATCCACAAAAAAGTGAAAGGTAAAAACATTTTGTACCCCAAAGTTTATTTTAGTAAGATAAAAAATTGTATTTTAAACTAGTTTTTTGCTTCACAGGGTGATGACCTTAGGGAAGTGGTTGATCAGTAGTGGGGATTCATAATTACTATTATAGCTCGGCCAACAGTTGACCACCTCAGGGATGGTGCTTGACAGTGCTGCGGGGACAAATTTACTATCACTACTCCCCCAAGGTCTGACCTCAGGGAAGGGGTTGGACCAGTGGCGGCTGGCAAAAAGATGCTAGACAGTGGTTGGGGTTAAAATTGCTGTTCCTACTCCACCAGTTGCTTGTCTCAGGAAAGTTACTGGACAGTGGCTTGGGGTCCAAATAATCACTATTCGAACTCCACCTGGTGCTGGACAGTGTTCGGCCATGAAATGGAATGCAATTACAGTAGAACATAATAACATTATACGTTACAGGCCTTGCAATTTCCCTATTGCAGAGGAAGTTTAAAAAACATCTTTTGGACTGAAATCATCAGTGTAAGCATTTAAGAAAGTTTTTTAAACTTTTACAAAACTTCTCATTACAGACCAAATCAGCGAACTCCTGAAAAGAGTAATCCATCAGAAGAAAAGCCTCCAAAGAAATTTCCTTCACTCCATTAGCTACACCTCACAGAGAAAAAAAACAGCTTATGTACATTTTGACCAAACAACATTTCTCTAAATTAACAACTGCCCTTTTCTCACAGGCATCAACCAGTAACACAATAATCTCAAACAAAATAGAGCCATAAAATAAAAAATAAATAATTCCATAAACACTTTTACTTTGCAGGTTTTAAATGATTTCTATTGTTCTCCTGTTTCTACAGATATACAGTATGGCATCTAGAAAACAAGCCAGCTATGTACAATTCCGGAGAGCAACTCGACTTCTTACGTACGGTGGCTCCCATCATTGTAGGAAGAGATTTACTGAGCCCAGGAGTCATTGGAGGTGTGTGCAATATTTTTCATCCCATTGCACAGACGGAGTGGTTACTCTGTTGAAAGGATCACCGAGCATAACCACTCTGCCTCTGCAATGGTGATTGAAGTTAAGCAAACTATCCAACAACTAACAATTCTTGTGTCCAACTCCAATGAACCATGTGGCTCAGTCTTGAGGGAGGTGTCAAAAAGCATCCCCATGCATGTAGCAAGTTGTATGCCCATTAGCCCTAACCTCCGTAGAATTATACAGTGACAAAAACAGGCAAGTAACCACCAACCCACAACTCCCCTGGCCTACTCTGATATTAACATTCCACCTGAACTCCCTCTAACCTTCACTAATAAAACTTTCCTTTTACAAAACAACAAAAACCCCTTGGAAATAATTCAAATCTTTAGCATCCCCCATATCTTGTAACACTAGAGAATAGTGATGCTTAGATGGTGGATGGCACCTTCAAGTCAACACCCGTGGGATTCACTCAAATATACACTATTCACTTCAACATCAAAAACACTGCAATTCCATTAGTTTACATTTTTATGCCTGATAAGCAAACCTCAACCTACACAAATTTTTTGAGAGTGTTAAAATCTAAAACAATTAATAAAAGGTCTAGAAATGTGATTATTAATTTTTAGTAACCTATGATTAATACGGTTACTAAATTATAACCCAATGCCCAAATTCAAGGGTGTTTTTCAAGAATGTTTTTTTAACTTTTCTCAGGCTTTTTGATGCAAAATACACAAAAAACTTCCTTAGTTGAAGATTACATATGAGACAGTAAACTACAGTTTGAAATAAAGAAACTACCTGCGTTATGCTTCGTACCTCCTGAAAGTGTTGATGAATTCTACATTTCAATTATGGAATGAAACAGCCTGATTAGGAGTTTGGCACAGTACACCAGCGCTCCGCCAGCACAGCTCTGCTGAACCTGCGCAAGCATCACCCACCGTATTACAATTACAACATGTAATAGGGCAGGCAGTCCTTTGCCCTTCCCATGGCAATGTCTGGAAAATAGACACTGCAATGGAAACAGCAAAAAGGTTCCATCACGCATGGACGTGGGCTTTGCTGGAACTTTATGGGAATACAGAAGCGGGGCACTTGTTGTGTCCCCCTAAATGTATTCCATTGGCTGGGTGGACATGGGGGCCCTGTGGGGCCCCCTGTGTTCCTACACTAGCAGCCTTATCATGGAGGGGCTCGGCCATGAAGTGGCTTGCTGTGCAGGAACTCTGAATATGTTGAGCAGGACTGCGCCCGTCCCTGCTCAGCGTATTACATTGTGGCGCAGCTGCACCACCACCAGGGAATGACTGTTTCCCTTTGCAGCCGGTGGTCAGCCGGTGGTCAGCCGGTGGTCAGCCGGTGGTCTACCACTGATGCGTTGGTAAATGTTGTAATTGGCAAAACGCTGGACTGTGCTACCACTGCTGTGCTACCACAAGTCTGACGGTCGGAAGACTACCAGACTCATAATAAGCCCCAAAGTTTCTTTTCCAAAATGAGGACAAACTGGCACCATTACTAAATTATTTTGAGGGCACGTGGATCTGGCTTGTAAGCAGATTGGGTAACAGTAGGGAAGCCAAGGTTCGCTATTGACAGGTTGTATTGTTACACAACCTGCTTAGAGGAAGGTATGAAGACTAACAATACCATTGAGTGATGGCACAACTCCTCCAACAAATCTATTGGTACACTTCACCTAAACTTCCATATTTTCTTGGAAGTTTTGAAGAAGGAGCAAAGTTTCCAAGAAATGAGAATTACGCAGTCATTAACACGAAGTCTGAACCCACAGGTTAATAATACAACGAAAGAGATATCCAAGTGACTGTTGGGCCAAATTCAACTGTTTTTGTTGATTGTGGCGTCTAACTACCTGGACAATCTTGCACGCATACTACATTTCTAAAACTTGCTAACACCTACTTAGATTGGCATTTTAAAAATTATTTTTGAAAATTAAAGGGATATCGGGATGCCTACCTGATAATGTCTTCTTTCTTCAACTCCTGGTGATATTTCAAATACCGCAGTCACCAGCAATCTTGTGTACTTCACTAATTGAAACTGTGCAACACATATTCGTTGAAAGTGATAAAAATCCATCAAAAAAGGCACTGATTGGCAACAACACACTTTCCAACAGCTAAATAGTTGGATAAATGCTTGTGCTATTAAAAAAAAATGCAAATCCCAAGATGGCAAGCGTGGTAAAGGTAGCTGTGATGTAACTGATTTGTTGTAAAGGCATTTAATTGTAATGACTGCTTTGGAATGGTTGCTTCCCCATGCAGCATTAGCAGCCTCAGGAGGTACAATGCTTATACTGTACCCGCACAGGGCTGCTTGGAAAAATGACAATGTCTGGCATCATTTGTGGACAGTTTCAAGGGCCCCCAAACAGAGAACACAGGACTGGCACCATGTCAGCCCTGTTTCCAGAGCTTGTAAGGGACATATGCACAATAGCACACATGTCACAAAAGAACTGCCTGACTTCCTGCCTGCCTTGTCTGATACCCGTGTCTGACTCGGAGCATCATCCATCAGGCAGGCAGCAGGACTGGTGCAAGACTTCCACGTTTGTTTTAAAATGCTAAGTAACATTGCCACTGGTGTTACTTAGCATTTTAAAAGCAATGTGAATGCCAGTATTAGTTTGGGTGTAGCCCCCGTGCCCAAGGAAACAAAACACCACTCTAACAGTCCTTCCCACACAGATTGTGCCATTGCTGACTGTTCATGGCAACTGCATCAACCTCTTGGGCTAGCATGAAAAGTTGGTTTTTACCAGTTTAAATTGCTTGACATTAACATTGGGATTTAGGACCTTATTACAAGAGTGGTCCCAGGAAGACCACCAAGCCCTGGTGAACCAGCCCAACAGATTCCAAGTTGAATTCAGAGTGGACCAGCAGTGTGGTGGTGGTGTCTCGATGGCAGGTATGTTAGGCTCATATGAATACAAAGGATATCACAGCACTTGCAAGTGTAATCTAATGTGTAAACTTTAGTCTAATAAGTCAAGGTCAGGAGAAGTTCAATCCAAGTTATGTTTATTGTTAGAAATCTTCATGTGACAAAGTGACTTTGGAAGGTACAGCCATTATGAGTTTAGTTACTCGTGTGACTTCTTCAAGTTTGCAAAATTTGAACAATGCAATAACAGGCAATCTGAAGAACATCTCCTGACCTTGACTTATTGGACTAAAGTTTTTATATTAGATCACACTTACGAGTACTGTGGTAGCCTTTGTATTCATGTTATGAGTGGTGGCCTTTCAGACCCATCTCCCTCCTTTGACACCATTGGTAGTAGGGTGTCTGATATCAACTAGCACCTCATTGCTTTTTTGTTATTAACTACATTCTTCAAAAACCCACGTAAAATTGTTGCACAGTAGGAAGTAAGATCCTTGTAACCACTACCAATATTTTTCTATTTCTATGTTCAGCTCATAGGGGAGCCTAAACTGGATACCGCTGCTCTGACAGCGCCTATAACACATTTGTGCATGGTGTGGCATGCACCATGTTGTGCATGCCAAATAGTGCATGCCAAACTATACAATTTTGGCAAGGCAGATCACATGCCCACTGATGCACCGCCTTGGGCAGATTTGCCCGGGGCCCTGGTGAGAGCCCTTTTCCATGCCTTTTCGCCAAGTACATGATAGAGGGTCCCTGCCATTAAATTCTTGGTGGAAAGGCAGGTCGGAATCTGCTCAGCAGTGTGGGTATTGCCGTGATTCATACATGATTTCCACACCACCGTGGGATTCTGGATCCAGTCGGTGGTGGTGGTGGTGGCGGTGGTGTTGGTCTTATGGCGGTCCCACTGCCACCATCATAATACGGAGGTTGGGCCAGCGGGGTGGTGGCGATCCGACCACCACACGAGTACAGCGCTCCCAGGACCACTATACTTGTAACCAGACCCTAAAACTACACATTCAACAATCGATAGAAGCTCAAACCAAGTAGGCATAAATACGTAATCAGTCTTGTAACTGGGATTGAACCGTTTTAGACATATCATCCTCAATAGTGTGCTATGTAATGCTTTTAAGTTCCGATTAAAAGATGAAAAATTCCTGCACTATGGCAAGGGATTAGGCTGAGATCAATCATAACTGTGATCATAAATTTCAGTCAGTTAGTGGACAAGCAAATAGGTGTGGATTGTTGGAGTCAAATTGCAACTTTGTACTGGGCAGCCAAGCTGCCATTTCATAGACTCAGATATGGAAATATGAACTTTTAATGCAAGATTTGTGGTGTATCCATCAGACTGTAAATTAAATTTGATCATGGTAGAAGAAGAGAGTCAATCTTTTTTTCCTCAGTTTGAGGGTTTTTGCACCACTTACATTTTCTGTCAATCACCAGTGCTCACTTTGGCACCATGCCTCCTTAACCTTGGTCTATTAAACTGCAGTGCCTGGGTGAAGATAATTTGGAAAGTGCCTCCAGCCACTACATAATCTTTACCCTGTGGTACGTGGTGTTGGAGCTAGTTTCATAGGTATGGCAATGGCAACATTTGTAAAAGTCCTCTATCTTCCTTTCTATTGGTCACTGGAGCGGAATTTATACTATATCATCAAGGAAGAACTTGGTTTCTTGGCCAACAGGAAAGTCGGGAGGCCCCCGGTTACACTTTGGTCCTCTTCAGGCACACTCCCTTGGAAATCTGTGCCTGGGAAAATATGGTCCATTCTCCCCTTTCAATAGACATGCAGACCCACAGTTTCTCCAGCAAGTTTGTGCAGATTTCAGGTAACCGGCTGTCAGCAAAACTAGGTCTGTGAGT
The DNA here is from genome assembly GCF_964263255.1 of Lissotriton vulgaris. Lineage (NCBI taxonomy): Eukaryota > Metazoa > Chordata > Amphibia > Caudata > Salamandridae > Lissotriton > Lissotriton vulgaris. The sequence goes on from NC_141697.1 coordinate 1,034,667,894, forward strand.
ACCTTAGGAAGTGACCCTTTCCGTGGTCAAAAAACAGCTTGGAACTCAAAGAAAATGAGAAGTGTGCAGCCCCACTTTTTTAAATGTCGTATTCAGACAGGGGCACTGGATCCACTGTCTACAGTAGAGGAAAGTGTTTTGGTAGTTCTGTTTCATGATTTCATCTTATTTCTGAAATGCAAACAATTCTTTGTTTAAAGTGATGGTTCTCACAACAGGTAGTGATGATGCTGGATCCAAGCTGTCATAACATTAGCTTAATAGGCGTGAAGAATTATACATGGCCATCATGAGCCTCCTTGGATGGTCCACTCAAAGAAAGACAAAACAACCAAGCCATGCCGAGATATGTCCCTCCCTCTAACAACTGATTTGGCTGGCTCATCCCCATACCCTTGTCATCACCCAAATGGCAGTGCTCAGGAAATACAAATCTGAAATCTACTGCTAAAGAGGTCACATGGAATTACTAAATATAGCCCTATCTGCTTCCCCTCCACACCTTCCAGCTCAGGAGCAAAAACAATACACTTCCCCTGTTTGGGGAGATTTTACCTGCATCTCCTTCGACTGCCATGTCCAAACCACGCCTATGACATGTTTGGAATATCGCTACCTGCTTTTATTTCCTTGAATGCACCTCAGTGCAGTTTTGGAGTTGTCTGGCTCCATCAGAACTTAGGCACTATCTTAGGGTTAGGCACGCCTTTTATGATCATTTTATGAGTATAATTTTCTCTTGTTTTGATTCTTAAATTTAATTTACCAGTAGTTTGCACTTTGGGGGGAGTTTGCGAGTTGTAAAAAGGGTTGGCTGGACTCCTGTTCTTCTTAATTTGACCCACCTTGTTTTTACGTCAAAGGCTGCAAAGCAATATGCTGCCACACCTCCGGACATGCTCACCCTCACTTTGGGCTATTTAGGTGATCATAGGGCACATTCACTCAGCATATAACAGGTTTTGGAATATCGCTACCTGGTTTTATTTCCTATTATGCACCTCAGTGCAGTTTTGGAGTTGCCTGGCTCCATCAGAAGTTGAGCACCATCTTAGGCAGCCAATTTATGATCATTTTTTGAGTTTCAGTTTCTCTTGTTTTGGTTCTTAAATGTAATTTATCGGTAAATTGCACTTCATGCAAAAAGCTCTGCAATGCGCTGTGCTCCCATGCCCCTGGACACACCCACTCTTATAACAGGCTATTCAGAAGATTGTAGAGTGCATCTGCCAGCCTATGACAGGTTTGGAATATTGCTGCCTGCTTTTATGTCCTTGTATGCACCTCGGTGTAGTTTCCACTTTGTGGAGGAACCTGTGATCTGCAAAAAGGGTTTGCTGAAACCGGTTATTCTTAATTTGACCCACCTTGTATTTCCGGCTCGCGTTGCAAATTTTAAAATAATATAAAAAATTGAGTAATTGAATTATATTTCTAGTTATTCCCAATCCGAAGTTATGCCCCCCGGAATGGTCCTCCCTTTGGTGGCCGCTATCATTGGGCCATCCACCGGCTCCGGTCAGTAAAGTGAGAAATCTGGGAGTCATGTTCGACAATCGTCTTACTTTCCTTCCTCACGCAAATCAGATATCCTCTTCGGCCTTTCACAAACTACGGCTGATCAAAAAAATCTTGCCATTTCTTCCTGAGACAGCTGGAAAAACCTTGGTGAGCTCCTTGGTATTGTCTACATTAGATTATTGTAATGCACTGTTTCTAAGTGCCCAAGAAAGAGTGCTATACAAAATGCAAATTATCCAAAACGCAGCCGCCAGGCTCCTTGGAAGAATCCCTAAACATCAATCTGTGTCAGAAACTATTAGAAAGTTACATTGGCTTCCTGTTAGAAATAGAATCAAATTCAAGGCCCTCTGCATAGTGTATAAGGCTCTACACAACGTGGGACCAGCCTTTTTTACTCAAAATCTTATTCCCTACAGTCCCTCTAGAACACTACGCTCCTCCAGTTCACACGAACTGGTCGTACCTCGTACCAAATCTGTCTTATGGGGAGACAGATTATTTCTTGTAGCCCCACCTAAACTATGGAACACCTTGCCGCACTCAATTAAAACAAGCCCCTCACTTTGGTCTTTTCGAAAGCAACTCAAGACCTGGCTTTTTAATCTGTAAACTCTAGCTCCCCTTTGATGGTTAAACACTGCAGATATTCCCTTAGCGCCGAGATGCCCACGGGCCTTCGTTCGCGCTCTATAAATGCTTTTAATAAATAAATAAATAAATGCATTCAAAATGTAGTATGATATAACCAAGTGCTACCCAGCCCTATGGGCATTAGGTTCTTCTCTAGGGGTGACTTATAAGATTGCGGATGCCGAGTTGAACTGGCTTTTTTAAAATGCCTACCCATCCTGAATTGCTGCCCTGGAGGCAAACGTTGCATTGTCATTTTAGTGGTGGCGCAATATGTGCTACAATCCACTGGGTACCCCTTTGTTCCATATACTAGGTGTGTATAGGTAAGTTAAATTTGCCAGCCATGGGGTAGCCAATTTGACAAATTCTTGGGGTCAGAGCACATGCACTGGTGCCTGGTTTTGCAGTGTTGCAATGCTCAGAGTAAATAACTAGCAGCATGAGTCCCCACGAAATGGGGGTGACAATACAGTAACATACATTTTCCTATACATGTGATGTTTCAGCTCCCGGCAAGGAAAGTGCTTGTACAGGCCAGTAGATATTGTTTTTTTCATCTCATAGAGTTCAATGTCAAAAGGAAAATATTCATGTCAATGACTTCACAGTCCCCGGCATTAGATTGACTATGAACCTCAGAGAGAAGGGTGTTTATTTCCCTTGTGCTGTTGATACTCCCTCAGAGACTTCTAAATAATGCCCAGGTGTGGTTATAGAAAAAGCATTGTCAGACTTGTAGACTTTGCTCATTCTAGAAACTTCAGATCCACATCATCTCCCCACCAACTACAGAAATTAATTAGAGAGACTGTTTGCATTAAACAGTTTTTCTTTTGACGATTAGTGAAAGGGAAAATGCAACAATTAACACAGGTCATATTCTAGCCACTATGATATTCAAAAATCACTGATTGGGAAAGCTTGAACCTGAATCAAACTGGAAAATCAATTAGTCTCTACTTAGACTTCTTCTGAGAGAAATGTTTGCAGATGGAGAATAAGCTTCTCCTTTAGACTTGATGTTTTCAGCTACTTTGTAGTGTGGAAAGAGGGTTAGCACAAAACTTAAACCATAGAAAAAAAGAGCATGTTTACTTGTCTTGTGTTCTCTTTCCTGACCCTTTTAATAATGAAGCAATTGCCCCAAAATAGTGTTTCTTGAAGAGTATGAGGATGCTGAAACCCATTTAATAAATAATTTTCCGATACTCAAGCAAGGAAATCAGAAAGATAGCCCTTGCTCTCTAAAAATCAAAAAACCTCTTTATGAAAAAGAGGCGTACTACTAAAAATCTACTTTGTGTATAAAATACAAAGGTTCCTGCCAGAGGAAATGGAAAATGACCAGGTGATAAAGTCTTAACTTGAAGTTGCTCCAAGTGTTAGTGCCTATAAAATTGAAGTTTAAGACTTAAATCTGATGTGAAAACTATGGGCCTGATTTAGAGTTCTGCAGATGTGGTACTCTCTCATAAATGTGATATATATCCTGCTGGATATATTACAAGTGCATTATATCCTATACCACTTGTAATATGGCAACCGGATATGTTGAAAAATATTTTGAATTTACATTTGTTAATACTAACCCTGTTCTCTTCCAAATTCCAACAACTATTATCCTTTGCTCACAGAGAGATAACAGACTTGATTTTGGCACATTCAATCTCGGTACATATGAGGGGCAATGGAATACCTTTGTTTCCTTGGTCCAGTTTTACAAGTAAATTAGGTTCGGAGTTGAAGATTTATATTTATTTAGAAGTGTCATGATATGAACTTTATTTTTAGGCATGTGTATGAGATTAGTATGAATTTATATATAGATATCTTTGTTTTCTGGCATTATTAAAATTCAATATCAAATGTACCTAAATACGTATGAAATACAAACTTAATTAAATTAATACGATACATGAAACATTAAGATTCCTGTGTGTTACGTTGAAGTGGACTATCTGAAAAAAGCTTTTTGGCTAGAGCTGCCTTTTCAAGATGTTGCCTGCACCACTTTGTCAAACTACACTCTCCACTGAGCAAGAGCAAGGTACTGAACATAGCATAAACTGATGCAAGTATTGCATTTTCTCTGCAATCAACTGAACTCCCAGGAAATGCATTTCAAATCATCCCTTGTAAAGGCTGGTGGTCCACTCATGCTCATCAGAACTACGTATTATATAAATACATATTTAAATATCATCTTGGAGCTCTCTCACAACATCCTAACCAAATCACATTCGACATGTGGAAATAACAAAAGTGAAAATAGCAAAAGATTTCAGAACAAGCTTTTTCCTGCAACTGTCATTAGAAAGGTCAAAAGTGAAAATGCAAAATGATTATGGGCCTCATTATGAGTTTGCAAGTGCTGGAGCAGGACTGCAATATAAATAGAGGATTTTATCCCTTTGAATTCCAACACTTTTCCTAGGGTTACCCATATTAGAGTGGAAATAGTAAATCTTACTCTCTGAAGTCTGTTGTATGCACTGGAGTAGGAATAGTAAATATAACCACTCGGAAGGGATGTAGGTCATTATTACGCATGCTTTTACAATGCATTCCTTTACCACGCAGGTTTTACAACGCAAGTCGTTACAATGATTTGCGTTGGGGGCGCTGGATAGTGAATAGTTTAATTTACTATTCCAACTCCAGTCCCCGTGGATAGTAGGGAAGGTTTTGGATAGTAAATTCAACTATTCCCTATCCTACAGTGCCCCCCAGCGCAAGTCGTTGTAACGACTTGCGTTGTAAAAGTTGCGTGGTAAAGGCACTGTGTGGTAAAAGTTGCGTTGTAAACGCTGTTCCCCCTCGGAAGTCCAAACTTTTCTCTACTTTTGTACAGACTGGAATGAGAATAGTAAACTGATTCCCTCTGAAGTCCAACTCTTTCCCTTCTCTTTATCGTATTTTTAGTAAATGTGTTTTTTATATTTGTAATATTTAATTTACTGTCTAAATTTTGGTACTGGATTTTCTTGTATCTTTTATGGTTTCATTGTGTATGCTATAAATATATATATATATATATATATATATATATATTATATAATATATATATATTCACTGAAAAAACCATAGGTTTCACACCAGTTATAGTTAGCTGGAAATTTTACTGACATAAAACCATTGAAATTCCACGTTATAGTTAGTTGGACTCACTACAACTTGCGCGCCTGCAATGCATTGCTGATGACGACACATATTACATTACTCATGACATGGTCAGTGGCATCACTCATAGGTTTTTAAATGCTAATTCCTAACTATAACTGGTGTGAAACCTATGGTTTTTTCAGTGAATTTCATAGGTTTTTAAAATGCTAATTCCTAACTATAACTGGTATGAAACCTATGGTTTTTCAGTGAATTCCAACGGTTTTTTAATAGCATATTTCTATAGGTATGAAATGTAATATTTTTTAAAATAATGAAACCTATATTATATATTTATTGAATACTATTTTTTTATGTATATTCATATGTATATTCATATATTTTTTTTTAATTATTTTTTTGCCTTGGAGCGCTCCCAGTGAGCGTACCTGAGCGCGCACCGGTAAGCGCTCCCAAAAAATGTGGGAAGTTAATTTACATAAAAACCACATGAGACACTTTCACCAAATATAGAATAGGTCCTACTACATAGCAGTCCCTACCATTTACCCAAATTTGGTGGAATTCCATTGAGCCATTTAGGCTGTAGCCCTGTCTAAATATCCTGAGGTAAATTACATGACAAAAACACATATAAAAGTGTTGGAATTTACAACCAATTAAAATGTAACTTACATTTTGTACTTTTATGTGCTGACATTTGATTGGTTAAGTACATGAATATATATGAAAAATGAGAGGGAAACACAGCCATTTTGACTAAAACTACCTGAGGTACATTTTGAAAGAATTTTGACAGAAAACTTCAACTACTTTGAAATAGGTAAGTTGTTAATTTGGAAGGGGAACTATGTTGTGTTCTTTAAGTTAATTTGGGAAAACGTTTTCTGATAGTTATATACTGTCCCTCTGTAAGAGTTAGAGATTGAGATAGACTTCTCTGTTAAAATTATGGATTGAGTTAGGCTTCTCAGAAATAATTATGAATTTACTTAGGCTTCATCACATGCACTTTTTAATAGTTCTACTTCCTGCCTGAAACTATACACTGCCCAAAAATTACTTCACTGTTAAAAACTCAGAAGTACCTGTCTGAACTTAAACCCAACAGTACCCTAACTCTACTGATATAGTTATTTTTTATGCAATTTTCAGAAAGAAAATGGAAGGAGAAAAACAATCAAATGTTATTTCTTTTGAAGTAAAGGTAGAAAATCCAGAAGAGCAAAAAGATGAATTTGATTTCATGGATGACTCTTTGGACCAACAGTTAATAGAATGTTTGGAACAAATTGAATCATGTAAAAATAATTATTAAATTTTGAAAAAGAATCAGAAGAATACATTTATATTTAATAATTTTAAATTGTTTGAGACATTATTCATTTTTTATGTAATTCATGAAGTAGTACCAAAATGATTATATTATAAAGTGAGACTTATAGTATACTGTGCAACTTTTTTGTGTTACATAGTAAGTTTACTCATAGTTACTACCTTTCTCCCACTATATTATCTCCAATGTGTATTTTACATCTCTTTTTCATCATAAGGGAGCAGGATAGACTACCCATGATCCCCTAGGGAGTGCTTAAAGGATCTGTTTCTGCTTTCCTGACAGACTATGGTATGGATTCCATATACCACAATAACTTCTGTAACAACATGCAAGATATCTACAGAGGAGACGGTATACATTAAATTTAAGTCTCTGCATTGGTACCTACATGTAGGTACTTAAATAAAAATAAAAACAACAAAAAGATTTTTTTTTTAAAACAGCTACTTTTTTTTAAAACTGTCATTCCTTTTCCTGATGGTACGCTCACCGGTACGCTCCCCGGAGCGCATACCGGGCACTCCCCCTGCGAAAATCGAAACATTTTTTTTTTTTTTTTTGCCCCGCGGGGCTCTTTTATGACCCACACATCAAACCTTTGGGGTCGGGGGGGGTCTACCCTGCCCCCTTATGGTCATTTCCCCCATTGTTTTTGCCACCTCTTGTGTCTCGATCCTACCGAGACACAAGATGGCGGCCGCTCCGGACTGTTTGGAATGTTTACAGACACCCGAGAGCCAATCAGCTTTCCGCGCGCGAACTTGCGTAGCGTGCTGGTATGCGCCCCGGTGCGCGTACCAGAGCGCGCCTATAGATATATATATTTTTTTGAACCTAAATTACTCAAAATCCACTGGAGCACATATCTTGAGACATAGCAAAGGCACATCGGGCTACCAGTCCCTACAATTTTGCCAAGTTTGGTGGAAATCCATTCAGCCGTTCGGGCTAAAAGTGAGGTCGACCGCCCTATGGAAATTAACATGGGGAAAACACATTTTGGGACCCCCCTTTTATCTCGGCCCCTGATTGACGAATCCCCCCCAAACTTTCAGGGAAGGACCGGAGCACCGCGAGGCAAATTTGAGGAAATTGTCAGGCAGATTCCTCAACCGGCGCCAAAGTTATTCACAATAGAATGTTGAGATTTTGTATTGAAAATAATCCTAACTATAACTACCTACTGGCGACCGCCAAGGTTTCACGTATGTTAATGTTAGGAATTAGCATTTAAAAAACCTTGCAAATTTACTGAAAAAACAGAGGTTTCACACATGTTATATTTAGCTCGACATTATACTCATACCAAAACCATTGAAATTCCCCCGTTATAGTTAGTTCAGCTAACTATAACTCACACGCCCGCAATGCACTGCTGATGACGTCACATATTACATCACTCATGACATGGTCAGTGACATCACTCTTGACATCACTGATGACATCTCAAATGATATCAGTGATGACATCACTGATGACATCCTTGTGAAAGAGTGACAGACCTTTTCTCAGTGTAATAGCGTAATATAACCCTTGATATACACATTCAAAAATAGAAACTAAAATTTTCAAAAAAAATGGAAATACCAATTCCCAAAGATGTGTGAATAGTTGATTCACTAGATATATGAACTTAAAACTACATGTTCTAACAGTTGTTTGGGTGAGTGAATATCTTTATGGGTGTGGTGATGAGCAAATATATTTCTCAATGGTACATGTTCAACAAACTAGAAAAATAAAAGGCAGTGTATGTTCAGTTGTTGTATATAAATAAGTATACATAAGACTCAATGATTGTGTGAGTGACTGTATGGATAACTTTATACTTGTAATAATGATTTTATAATTCACTAAGTATGACTTACTATATAAATGAATAGATGAAGTTGTGTTTTTATAAGTGCGTAGCTAAGTAAATATGTAAGTATGATCCATTGTTTGCATAAGTGAGTAGGATGACTTCATATGTGAATAGGATGTGTGCTGGTGTGTAATGTCGATTTAGGTGTATAAGTATTTTTGATAGTGTTCTATTGTTCATTGACAGCATGTATGAGTGAATCTACAGGTAAGTGATTAGATTTGTGTATACATCTATGAATCACTGAGTGGGTTTTTAGATACTTGTATTGCTGTAACAATGGATTCAAAGAGTGATGAAAGATTTTACTAGTGTATGAAAAGGTGTATGTCATTGTCACATGGATGATGTCATCAGTGATGTCATTTGAGATGTCATCAGTGATGTCACTGACCATGTCATGAATGATGTAATATGTGACATCATCATCAGTGGATTGTGGGTGCGCGAAATATAGTTAGTACAACTAACTATATAGGAGCAATTTCAATGGTTTTGTATGAGTGAAATGTCCAGCTAACTATAACACCCCTAAAACTTATAGTTTTTTGAGTGAATTTTAAAGGTTTTTTAAATGCTAATTCCTAACTATATAGGGCCTGAAACCTATGGTTTTTTCAGTGAATTTCAAAGGTTTTATTTAAATGCTAATTCCTAACTATATAAGGCCTGAAACCTATGTTTTTTTCAGTGAATTTGCAAGGTTTTTAAATGCTAATTCTTGACTATATAAGGCCTGAAACCTATGTTTTCTTCAGTTAATTTCAAAGGTTTTTTTAATGCTAATTCCTAACTATATAAGACCTGAAAGCCCACCAGGAATCTCCAGTATGCGCCAGGGGACTGCATTGCAGAGAGGTGCAATGAAGCCACACCCCTTTTTACACCTCTCTGCAATGCAGCCCCCATGAATGTTTGAAGAGGGGGAACTAATTCCCCTTGCATACTGGGGGCCCCTTGGGGCCAACTAGCCCACCTGGAACCTCCAGTATGCGCCAGGGGGCTGCGTTGCAGAGGTGTAATGAGGCTATGCCCCGTGTTACACCTCTCTGCAACGCAGCCTCCTGGCGCGCTTGCAGAGGGGGAACTAATTCCCCTTGCATACTGGGGGTCCCTGGGGGCCAACTAGCCCACCGGGAGCCTCGAGTATTCGCCAGAGGGCTGCATTGCAGAGAGGTGTAATGAGGCCACACCCTTTTTTACTCCTCTCTGCAACGCAGCCCCCGTGCATGTTTGAAGAGGGGGAACTAATTCCCCTTGCATACTGGGAGTCCCTGGGGGCCAACTAGCCCACCTGGAACCTTCAGTATGACTTCATATGTGAATAGGATGTGTGCTGGTGTGCAGTGTTGATTTAGGTGTATAAGTATTTTTGATAGTGTTCTATTGTTCATTGACAGCATGTATAAGTGAATCTACAGGTAAGTGATTAGATGTGTGTCACTGACCATGTCATGAATGATGTAATATGTGACATCATCAGAAGTGGATTGCGGGAGCGCAAAATATAGTTAGTACAACTAACTATATAGGAGCAATTTCAATGGTTTTGTATGAGTGAAATGTCCAGCTAACTATATCACCCCTAAAACTTATAGTTTTTTAAGTGAATTTTAAAGTTTTTTTAAATGCTAATTACTAACTATATAGGGCCTGAAACCTATGTTTTTTTCAGTGAATTTCAAAGGTTTTTTAAATGCTAATTCCTAACTATATAAGGCCTGAAACCTATGGTTTTTCAGTGAATTTGCAAGGTTTTTAAATGCTAATTCCTAACTATATAAGGCCTGAAACCTGTTTTTTTCAGTGAATTTCAAAGTTTTTTTAATGCTAATTCCTAACTATATAAGACCTGAAAGCCCACCAGGAATCTCCAGTATGCGCCAGGGGACTGCATTGCAGAGAGGTGTAATGAAGCCATGCCCCTTTTTACACCTCTCTGCAACGCAGCCCCTGTGCATGTTTGAAGAGGGGGAACTAATTCCCCTTGCATACTGGGGGCCAACTAGCCCACCTGGAATCTCCAGTATGCGCCAGGGGGCTGCATTGCAGAGGTGTAATGAGGCTATGCCCCTTGTTACACCTCTCTGCAACGCAGCCCCCTGGCGCGTTTGGAGAGGGGGAACTAATTCCCCTTGCATACTGGGGGTCCCTGGGGGCCAACTAGCCCACCAGGAGCCTCCAGTATGTGCCAGGGGGCTGCATTGCAGAGAGGTGTAATGAGGCCACACCCTTTTTTATACCTCTCTGCAACGCAGCCCCTGTGCATGTTTGAAGAGGGGGAACTAATTCCCCTTGCATACTGGGGGTCCCTGGGAGCCAACTAGCCCACCTGGAACCTCCAGTATGCGCCAGGGGACTGCATTGCACAGAGGTGTAATGAGGCTATGCCCCTTTTTACACCTCTCTGCAACGCAGGCCACTGGCGCGTTTGCAGAGGGGGGGACTAATTCCCCTTGCATACTGGGGGTCCCTGGGTCATATCTGCCCAAACATCGATATTCCGAATGATTAAAACGACTTTTCTTGAGAAACATTTGGATTTGGATTTTCATGTCCTATACTTTGGAATTTTTGAAAGACTGACTTTGAGGATGCTATAAATTACTCAAGTCTGCCCGAATTGTGTGGGGGAAATTGATACCTAGTCACTTTGAATAAGAATGTACTTACGTCTCGTCTAACATTTGGAAGAAATATCTAGTTATATGACAACAGGATACTGACATAACTTGAAGGAAATAAGAACACCCTGAAGAAGTTCTGTTGTACAGAACGAAATGCGTCGGCTGGCTGTGGTATATAAACTTAAGGAAAATAAAAGCATTTGAATATACACCAAGATTCAGCGCTTCAATAAGGACTCTAAGTGATATGATTTGATTGGACTTATTGTGCAAGTGGTGCTGTGCCAAACTTTGGAATATTCTCCACTACTCTCTACTACTTACTCTCTACTACTCCACTACTCTCTAATACTCGCTCTCTACTACTCATTCTCTACTACTCTACTACTCTTTACTACTCTCTCTGTCTACTACTCACTCCCTGCTACTCACTATCTACTACTCTCTACTACTCACTCTCTACTACTCTCTACTCTCTACTTCTCACTCTCTACTAGTCTCTCTCTACTACTCATTCATTACAACTCACTCTCTACTACTCTCTACTACTCACTCTCTTCTTCTCACTCTCTACTACTCTATACAACTCACTCTCTACTACTCTCTCCCTACTACTCTCTACTACTCACTCTCTACTACTCACTCTACTACTCACTCTACTACTCTCTACTACTCACTCTCTACTACTCTCTCTCTACTACTCTCTACTACTCACTCTACTACTCACTCTCTACTACTCTCTACTATTCTCTCTCTCTCTGCTACTCACTCTCTACTACTCTTTACTACTCACTCTCTACTACTCTCTACTACTCACTCTTTACTACTCTCTACTACTCACTCTCTACTGCTCTCTACTACTCACTCTACTACTCACTCTATACTACTCTCTACTACTCACTCTACTATTCACTCTACTACTCTCTACTACTCACTCTCTGCTACTCTCTCCACTGCTCTCTACTACTCACTCTCTACTCTCTATTACTCACTCTCTACTCTCTACCTCTCTACCTCTCTCTACTTCTCTCTCTACTAGTCTCTACCTCTCTACCTCTCTACCTCTCTACCTCTACACCTCTACCTCTCTACCTCTCTCTACACGCACACATATACACATATATATATATGCATATATATGCATATGCATTTATATATGAATGTGTATATATATACATACATATATAAACATATATAATCTGCATATCTATATAAATACAAATATAAATGCATGCATACAAATACATATATGCATACATATGCATGTTATTTACATGAAAGTTTTAAAAACACTAATAAAAGCAAAGCTAAAAAGCCACCTCATTACAAACAGAATGGCTTTAACTTAAACGAGGGCAAGATCTATTCCATTTTCAATGCTTGTTTACTTTGGTTCAATCAAGAAGGCATTCAGATGTGTCACACATTTGCCATAAATTCTGAATGTTAGCACTCTAGTTGCTCATTAGATCACTGTAGTAAAACTACTGCTCACCAGGGAAGTCTGCTGCTGGTGTTCAAAGTGCATGTTTCAGTCTGAATGTCAGAATTTATTTTAATGAAATAGAAGAGGATTTGAGAAGTCACATACTTTCTATGGCAAACTGAGCCCCCTCATTTTGTTCCTTTTTAAATTAAATGTTTTCAGACTTACCACTTCATTCCAATCAAGATGGCTTCTGGTGTGCCATACTTTTGTCATAAGTAAGACTGTTAGCTCTCTAGTTGTTCCTTAGAACACTCTGGGACATTCTGTCATTGGGCTATACTTGGGCTACATCTGGGTGATATTTGGGCTACATTTGGGCTCTTTTGTCTCTGGTGGCATCTTGGGAGACTGCATGTCAGAGTTTTTTTAATGAAATAGAAGAGGATTTGAGAAGTCACTCAAAATGTGCCCTAATTTTTCTTTCTGCAGCACTAATCATACCTTCTATGGCAAAATGAACCCCCTCATTTTGTTCCTTTTAAATTAAATGTTTTCAGACTTACCACTTCATTCCAATCAAGATGGCTTCTGGTGTGCCATACTTTTGTCATAAGTAAGACTGTTAGCGCTCTAGTTGTTCTTTAGAACACTCTGGGACATTCTGTCATTGGGCTATACTTGGGCTACATCTAAGTGATATTTTGGCTACATTTGTGCTCATTTGTCTCTGGTGGCTATCTTGGGAGACTGCATGTCAGAATTTTTTTCATGAAATAGAAGAGGATTTGAGAAGTCACTCAATGTGTGCCCTAATTTTTTTTTCTGAAGCACTAATCATACTTTCTATGGCAAAATGAACCCCCTCATTTTGTTCCTTTTTAAATTAAATGTTTTCAGACTTACCACTTCATTCTAATCAAGATGGCTTCTGGTATGCCATACTTTTGTCATAAGTAAGACTGTTAGCGCTCTAGTTGTTCTTTAGAACACTCTGGGACAATCTATCATTGGGCTATACTTGGGCTACATCTGGGTGATATTTGGGCTACATTTGGGCTCTTTCTTTTGTCTCTGGTGGCCATCTTGGGAGACTGCATGTCAGAATTTTTTAATGAAATAGAAGAGGATGAGAAATTTCTCACAAAGGAAAGCTTCAATTCTATTAAGGACGCGGAGGCGAGGATTATGCTTGTCTTTTCTCCATTTTATTGGACAGCAAGTTAAAAGCACAGTAAAAGAAAACAACAATCATGAACTACCCTGCCCAACATGCTTAGCGGTAGTCGTGGTAACACAATAGCCAATAGTAGTCCCTGCAACAGCATAAAGGTATCCCACGCCGTGAGTCCTTCCTCTTTCATTGCTGCTGCTAGAAAGAAATCCTCTATCCTCTAGTCCGTTTTCTGATCGGAGCCTAGGGTAGATAGAAAATAGTAATATCTCGTCCAGTACGATGTGGAATACATCAGAATCACATTGCATGTTGATAAACACAGAAAATCTCAGAAAGAGGAGCAAGAGCACATCATGAAAAAGCAGTACAGTCATATATACACCAAAACACTGAAAAAATAATACTTCTCTCAATTGAAGAAATAATCACTGTAATCCACAATCCAGGGAAGGGAAGGCTAGACAAAGCCAGGGTGGGATAATCCTCACCTCCGCGTCCTTAATAGAATTGAAACTTTCCTTTGTGAGAACTAGGAAATTTCACATTCTATGTCAGGAAGCGGAGGCGAGGATTATGCTTGTTCAAAGCTTACTCACCACCAGAGAAGCAGCCTCATGGATTGGCTTAAAATAAAACTTTTTGAAAGTTGAATTCGAAGACCAATCCGCTGCATTCATAATGTCCTCCAACCTGCCCCCAACTTGGACAGCCTTGGATGCCATTGCGCCTCTAGTGGAGTGAGCGCCAAAGTTTGTAATATTAATTCCAGCCTCAGACATGATCCACCTGACCCATCTGGCAATGGTGGGAGATGAAACCGCCTTGAAAGGTTTCTTAATAGCAATAAGCAATTGTCTTTCGCTCGGAGGGCGGACCTCCAGAGTCACATCTTCATACGTTTTGAGGCAACGGACCACACACAACTTAGGAGAATCAGGAAAAGCTGGATATGATACTGACCTGGTATTACACTTAGTCCTCCTGGAAACAGTAAAAGTAACCCCTTCAGGAGGAAAGACTCTGGCGGAGATATCAAGGGCACAAACATCAGAAGCCCTTTTGCAAGAAATCAGACAGAGGAGAATCGCTAGTTTAGCTGAAAGTTCCTTCCGTGAAAGGTATTCATTATCCTGCCAGGATAAAAGAAAACGTAAAACCACATTATCATCCCATAAACCGGAATAACGTGGCTCCGGGGGACGTGAAAGACGAATACCCTTGAGGAGTTTACAAACCCAAGGATGCTCTCCAACAGGAGAAAAATCAACTAGGGCATGACCAGCGGAAATCGCTGATCTTAACGAATTGATGGTGCAGTATGCAAGATTCTTGTGGAAAAGTTCAGCAAGGAAGTTCACTACATCAGTAACAGAGGAGCCCACGGGATCCAGGTGTTTTGCCACACACCAACGAACCCATCTGTTCCAGGCTGATCGGTATCGTTTAGTGGTACTTTGGGCCCAGGCTCGCTGAATGAGGAGTTCAGCGTCTCTCGAAAGAGTGCCGTTAGAACAACGTCCCCTGAAATCCTCCAGGCCATGAGACGTAGATGGCCTTGGAGAACCAGGGAATGCGGATGACCCAATGGATCTGTCAGAATGAGGTTGAATGATGGCAATCGAAGAGGTCAATCCCATGATAACTCTAGAAGGGACAGGAACCAACACTGAGTCTTCCAAATCAGAGTTATCAAGATCATAGAGGCCCGCTGTCTGCGGACCTGGGCAGCCACCATCTGAATGAACAGGAAGGGGGAAACGCATAAGCTGGAAACAGAGACCAGTCCTGCAGGAAGGCATCTACTGCTTCCCCGCCCGGGTCCGGCTTCCAGCTGTAGAACCGGGGAAGTTGGGTGTTCCACCTGGATGCAAAGAG
The DNA here is from genome assembly GCF_964263255.1 of Lissotriton vulgaris. Lineage (NCBI taxonomy): Eukaryota > Metazoa > Chordata > Amphibia > Caudata > Salamandridae > Lissotriton > Lissotriton vulgaris. The sequence continues at coordinate 1,034,683,482 of NC_141697.1, forward strand.
GTCCATCACAGGATGGCCCCAAAGATCCGAAATCCTCTGAAACACAGACTGATCCAGTTTCCAATTGCTGGCATCCCGAACATTCCTGGATTGCCATTCCGCCACCATGTTCAGATCACCTAGGAGATATTCTGCCGTGACAGATATCTGATGTAGAAGGCAATAGTTCCAAAAGTCCTTTGCAAAATCCGCCGGGACTTTGGAATGAGTGCCACCCAATCGATTGATATATCTGACCGCTGTTGAATTATCCATCCGAAGAAGAACACAACAAGAGACCTTGGTCGTGGTGAATGATCTGATGGTGAAAGAACCTGCGAGGAGTTCCAAGCAGTTGATGTGGAGATGTAATTCCTCCTCCGTCCATCTGCCTCCCACTGAGAGGGAGCCGCACCGGGCTCCCCATCCCTGGCGACTGGCATCCGATTCGATCACGAGATCTGGACGGGAGCCGAAAATCGCTCTCCCGTTCCAGGCCTCCATGTGATCCAGCCACCAAAGGAGTTCCAACCTGGTTTCCCGGGACAAATAAATGAGTTCCGAATATGTGAGACCCTTGCGAAGATGAAACGCCTTTAGTCTCTGGAGAGCCCTGTAATGAAGGGGGCCCGAAAAAATGGCCTGGATCGATGATGACAGTAAGCCCACAATCCTGGCCAATTGACGGAGGGAAATACGGTCCCGACGAAGGACCTTGCGAATCTCCATTTTGATATTGGATATCTTTTGAGGTGGGGGATGCAGTGTTGCTTCCTTCGTTTTGATTAGAAAACTGAGAAACGCCATGTCCTGACGAGGGAGAAGGTCCGATTTCTGGGCATTGATAATGAACCCTAGAGATTGAAGAAGAGATATGGTGGTCTGCAAATGTTGAAGAAGGAGATCCCTGGATTGATTCATTAAAAGAATATCGTTCAGGTAAATAATAAGGCAAATCCCATTGGGGCGGAGATGCTCGACTACCGGGCATAGTAGTTTGGTAAAGCACCAAGGTGCTGAGAAAAGTCCGAAGGGGAGAGTACGAAACTCGTAGATCTGATCCCTCCAAAGAAACTGGAGGAACCAGCAATGCGGAGGGTAGATTGGAACTGAAGGATAAGCATCTTTGAGGTCCAAACGTACCAACCAGTTGTTCTGAAGCAGAAGGTCTCTCAGGAGATGAATGCCTTCCATTTTGAAATGTCAGTAAATTAACCATTCGTTGAAGGAACGAAGGTTGATCACAGGTCTGAATCCTTTGTCCTTTTTCTCGACTAGAAAGATGTTGCTGAGAAAACCGTTTGGATGTAGATAAGAGGGAATGGCAGCGCCTTTTAGAAGCATACCTTAAACCTCTAAGTCTATGAGATCCTGTTCTGCGGTTGAAAAAACCAATGGGCGAGGTCGAGAGAGTTGAACGGGGGAACCGTAAAATTCTATGGGAAACCCCTGAACGGTCTCCAGAACCCATGAATCTGATGTTAGAGCGGACCAGGCTTGAAGAAACAAAGCAATCCTTCCCCCCAGACACACCGGAGAGAGGATGGAAATGCTTACCGTTGAATCCTTTGGAGTTGGATTGATTTCCTCCGCCTCCTCTGCCCTGGCCTCTGCCTCCACGGGATGGGTAGAAGGAACCTTGCCTTCCGTCATTCCACCCATTGTTCCTTCGGGCTTGACCCTTATTGGAGCCTTGCTGGAATTGGCGGCCGGAAGAGCGACCCCTGCCTCTGCCGGCCCCGCCAAAAACCTTCTTGGGAAAGAGCTTTTTCATAGAGGCTTGCGCCTTATCTAATGCAGAGAAAGTTGCCACAAATGTCCCTAGTTCCTTTACAAAAGGGTCTCAGAGCAAGGTACCTTGAGCCACTGAACCTGCCTCTGACGAAGACAATTCGCCCAGTTTGGGGTCTATTTTGAGTAGGAGAGAACGACGACGCTCTGCAGAAAGAGCACAGTTGGCGTTACCTAAAAGGCACATAGCCCGCTGTGCCCAACCCGCTACGTCATCTATGGAAAGAGGCATACCGGACTCCTTGGAATGCTGAGCAAGCTCAATAATCTTTGTAAGAGGGCCTACCACGTCAAGTAGTTTGTCCTGACATGCCTTCCAAGATCTATCAATCCCCTTTTTGTAATCTTTAATGTACTTCGCAAAAAACGTGCATAGCTTTGGATCTATCTCAGGAGTAACCGCCACTCTATTAGGGAGAGAAGGGCGAGGACACTCCGAGCGTAGACGTAATCGCACGTCCTGAAGGAGGGGTTGGCGAAGCTTAGGGGCAACAAATTCCGCAGTAGACCACTCAGGGATCCATTCAGTAGAACGGGGTCTGAAAATAGTAGTAGGATCAAACATATCCGGGGGAACTGGCTCACCATCACCAAAATCTGAAACGCTGGACTTAGGGCGCCAGGACCTGCCAACATCAGTCATGTCCTCAGAGGACTCATCTTCATCATCATCATCAAAGTAACCATCCTCGTCATCATCCCCCTCTATGGGAAACCCTTCCTCCGGGTCAAGGTCCTGGGTGGCATCACCACCAGTATCTCCGGGTGAGTCGTCCCCCCGGTAGGGTGCGCTCCTTAGCGTGCGCTCACTCTTGTGGAATACGTCAGCAAGTTTGCTGAAGCCTTCCAGGTGCCCCGTGTCACGCTTCTTGGCCGTGCATGGTGGCACCGAGTGAACACCACTAGGCCCAGCCCCACTGTCCCCCAAAATGCCAGAACCAGTTTTAAACACGTGGGCAGACACTTTATTAACACTGTCCTGCAGAGGAGCCAGCGCCTGGGCAATAGCCGAAGAGAGGAGTCTGTCCACCTCTGCAGGAGGGCGTAATAGGGGCTGTTGTGGCTGTTCATCATTATTAGCCACATAATCATGGTCCTGACGAGTCTGCATTTCCGCAGAGGAATGGGCACCCATACAGTTAAACACCCCAACTAATTAATAGGGGGGTTCCCCAACACAGATACCCACAAAGGCAACAAGAAGACACAATGTAAACAATTTGCCAAAATGTATGTGACTGAAAACAGGTAAAATACACTTTTTCATAAAGAAACCAGTCACAAAATTCAGAACCTGCCACAGAAAAGCAGCGTCAGTGTGGGGAACGAGGCAGAAGAATTGTAAAGAAGCACCAAGCCTCAGCGCATGTTCACCACCAGCGCGCAAAGAGCGCTGTGGAGAAAAGCCGGTCAGCGTCTGAAGTAACGACGTCACAGACCACGCACGCGCGCTACTAAGACGCTCGGGCTTGAAGCCTACCGCGTCGCCAAACAAAGAAATAACAGCCTGCTAAGCAGGTAAACAGTCGTGTCAACAATATAAATCGAAAAGCCAAGCTGTCAATAATTAATCAAAACCAAACTGCCACGGTACAAGTTTAAGGAAAAAAACGAGGACTTAACTTGACGCGGCAGCAATGGAGAAAGAGGAAGGCCTCACGGCGTGGGATACCTTTATCCTGTTGCATGGACTACTATTGGCTATTGTGTTACCATGACTACCGCTAAGCATGTTGGGCAGGGTAGTTCATGGTTGTTGTTTTCTTTTACTGTGCTTTTAAGTTGCTGTCCAATAAAATGGAGAAAGGACTAGCATAATCCTCGCCTGCGCTTCCTGACATAGAATTTGAGAAGTCCCTCAAAATGTGCCCAAATTTTTTTCTGCAGCACTAATCATACTTTCTATGGCAAAATATACCCCCTCATTTTGTTCCTTTTTAAATTAAATGTTTTAAGAGTTACCACTCTATTCCAATCAAGATGGCTTCAGGTGTGCCATACCTTTGTAATAGGTAGGACTGTTAGCGCTCTAGTTGTTCTTTAGAACACTCTAGGAGGCTGCAGTAGAACACAAAGGAATCAACTGACAGTCTCTGTCCTTGTTGTATGTACATGTTTTACTGAGAATGTCAGACTTCATTCTCACATGACTGAGAAAGATAATGTGAATTTACAGAAAATATGCTTTCAGTTTAGCTTATAGATCCCCTGCCAAACCACTGTGGGAAAAGCATGAGATAATAGTTTTCTTTCAAACATGATTCATGATATCCCAGCAGAAGGCTTTTTCACATGGTAAAATCACCTTAGAACACACCACAATTCCTAAAATGAGTATGGTACCATCAACAAATGATTTATAATGTAACTATTAACTACAATGCTTTTTAATGAGGTGCTATCATGTATATTGGTCCCAAAATGGCTGTCAACACTTCTTGGATGAAGTGCTGAAAGCCAATCAGATCTCACGATGAGATGTGTAGTTAGGCTCTGCCCAGATATGTATGTGTGTTTGAAGTTAGTTTTCATAAAAACCACTGGAGCAATTTTCACCAAATATAGAAAAGGCACTTCCGCGTACCAGTCCCTACAATTTTGCAAAGTTTGGTGTAATTCCATTCAGTGGTTCGGGCTGTAGCCTTGTCTATTGGTACTATGGTAATTAACATGGGGAAAACACGTTTTGGGACCCCCCTTTTTTCTCGGCCCCCGCATGAGGAATCCCCCCGAAACTTCCAGGGAAGAAGCGGAGTGGAGTTGGCCTAAATTTTGGAAAATTACACTCAAATTCACTAACCGGCGCCAAAGTGGCTATCGCCAGTAGGTAATATATATATATATATATATATATATATATATATATATATATATATATATATATATATATATATATATATATATATATATATATATGTATATATGTATGTATGTATGTATGTATGTATGTATGTATGTATATATATATATATATATATATATATATATATATATATATTACCTACTGGCGATAGCCAGTAGGTATATATAGTTAGGATTTTTTTCCTATGGGATTTTTGAAAATTCTATGTCGAATAACTTTGGCTTATGAGGACAGAATTGGCTGAAATTTTCAGGAAAATGGAACATTTTGTTTCTGAGCAGCCCCTGAAAATTTGGGGGGGTTTCGTCAAGGGGGGGCCGAGACAAAAGGGGGGTCCCAAAACGTGTTTTTCCCATGCAATTTTCCATAGGGCGGTTGGCCTCACTTTTAGCCTGAACGGCTGAATGGATTTACACCAAACTTGGCAAAATTGTAGGGACTGGTAGCCCGATGTGCCTTTGCTATGTCTCAAGATATAGGCTCCAGTGGTTTTTACGAAAATTAACTTTGAAAAATATAAATTGGGCTACATTGGGCTATATATATGTTGGAGCCCAAATGTAGCCCAATGTAGCCCAATGTAGCCCAATGTAGCCCAAAGATGGCCACCAGAGACAAAAAAAACAAATGTAGCCCAAATATCAGCCAGATGTAGCCCAACTATAGCCCAATGACAGATTGTCCCAGAGTGTTCTAAAGAACAACTAGAGTGCTAACAGTCCTACTTATTACAAAGGTATGGCACACCTGAAGCCATCTTGATTGGAATAAAGTGGTAACTCTTAAGACATTTAATTTAAAAAGGAACAAAATGAGGGGGTTCATTTTGCCATAGAAAGTATGATTAGCGAATATATGACGAAATCCCGCATACCATCAGTCCGCAAAAAAAATCCCGCATGTACTATTAGGCCGCAAATTAAAATAACGAAAACTTTTAGAACGAATATGCCTTTAGCATACACTAAACAACTAAACTACCCTAAACCCTAAAACACTACCCCCAGCATGACCCTACACTACACAAACAGTACAACACTACCCTAAACCCTAAAACACTACCCCCAGCATGACCCTACACTACACAAACACTACAACACTACCCTAAACCCTAAAACACTACCCCCAGCATGACCCTACACTACACAAACACTACAACACTACCCTAAACCCTAAAACACTACCCCCAGCATGACCCTACACTACACAAACACTACAACACTACCCTAAACCCTAAAACACTACCCCCAGCATGACCCTACACTACGCAAACACTACAACACTACCCAAAACCCTAAAACACTACACCCCAGCATGACCCTACACTACGCAAACACTACAACACTACCCTAAACCCTAAAACACTACCCCCAGCATGACCCTACACTACAACACAACCCTAACCCTACACTACGCAAACACTACAACACAACCCTAAACCCTAAAACACTACCCCCAGCATGACCCTACACTACGCAAACACTACAACACTAACCTAAATCCTAAAACACTACCCCCAGCATGACCCTACACTACGCAAACACTACAACACTACCCAAAACCCTAAAACACTACACCCCAGCATGACCCTACACTACGCAAACACTACAACACTACCCTAAACCCTAAAACACTACCCCCAGCATGACCCTACACTACGCAAACACTACAACACTACCCAAAACCCTAAAACACTACACCCCAGCATGACCCTACACTACGCAAACACTACAACACTACCCTAAACCCTAAAACACTACCCCCAGCATGACCCTACACTACGCAAACACTACAACACTACCCTAAACCCTAAAACACTACCCCCAGCATGACCCTACACTACGCAAACACTACAACACTACCCTAAACCCTAAAACACTACCCCCAGCATGACCCTACACTACGCAAACACTACAACACTACCCTAAACCCTAAAACACTACCCCCAGCATGACCCTACACTACGCAAACACTACAACACTACCCAAAACCCTAAAACACTACCCCCCAGCATGACCCTACACTACACAAACAGTACAACACTACCCTAAACCCTAAAACACTACCCCCAGCATGACCCTACACTACACAAACACTACAACACTACCCTAAACCCTAAAACACTACCCCCAGCATGACCCTACACTACACAAACACTACAACACTACCCTAAACCCTAAAACACTACCCCCAGCATGACCCTACACTACGCAAACACTACAACACTACCCTAAACCCTAAAACACTACCCCCAGCATGACCCTACACTACAACACAACCCTAACCCTACACTACGCAAACACTACTACACAACCCTAAACCCTAAAACACTACCCCCAGCATGACCCTACACTACGCAAACACTACAACACTAACCTAAATCCTAAAACACTACCCCCAGCATGACCCTACACTACGCAAACACTACAACACTACCCAAAACCCTAAAACACTACACCCCAGCATGACCCTACACTACGCAAACACTACAACACTACCCTAAACCCTAAAACACTACCCCCAGCATGACCCTACACTACGCAAACACTACAACACTACCCAAAACCCTAAAACACTACACCCCAGCATGACCCTACACTACGCAAACACTACAACACTACCCTAAACCCTAAAACACTACCCCCAGCATGACCCTACACTACGCAAACACTACAACACTACCCTAAACCCTAAAACACTACCCCCAGCATGACCCTACACTACGCAAACACTACAACACTACCCTAAACCCTAAAACACTACCCCCAGCATGACCCTACACTACGCAAACACTACAACACTACCCTAAACCCTAAAACACTACCCTCAGCATGACCCTACACTACGCAAACACTACAACACTACCCAAAACCCTAAAACACTACCCCCAGCATGACCCTACACTACGCAAACACTACCCAAAACCCTAAAACACTACCCCCCAGCATGACCCTACACTACGCAAACACTACAACACTACCCTAAACCCTAAAACACTACCCCCAGCATGACCCTACACTACGCAAACACTACAACACTACCCAAAACCCTAAAACACTACACCCCAGCATGACCCTACACTACGCAAACACTACAACACTACCCTAAACCCTAAAACACTACCCCCAGCATGACCCTACACTACGCAAACACTACAACACTACCCTAAACCCTAAAACACTACCCCCAGCATGACCCTACACTACGCAAACACTACAACACTACCCTAAACCCTAAAACACTACCCCCAGCATGACCCTACACTACGCAAACACTACAACACTACCCTAAACCCTAAAACACTACCCTCAGCATGACCCTACACTACGCAAACACTACAACACTACCCAAAACCCTAAAACACTACCCCCAGCATGACCCTACACTACGCAAACACTACAACACTACCCAAAACCCTAAAACACTACCCCCCAGCATGACCCTACACTACGCAAACACTACAACACTACCCAAAACCCTAAAACACTACCCCCAGCATGACCCTACACTACGCCAACACTACAACACTACCCAAAACCCTAAAACACTACCCCCAGCATGACCCTACACTACGCCAACACTACAACACTACCCAAAACCCTAAAACACTACACCCCAGCATGACCCTACACTACGCAAACACTACAACACTACCCAAAACCCTAAAACACTACACCCCAGCATGACCCTACACTACGCAAACACTACAACACTACCCAAAACCCTAAAACACTACCCCCAGCATGACCCTACACTACGCAAACACTACAACACTACCCAAAACCCTAAAACACTACCCCCAGCATGACCCTACACTACGCAAACACTACAACACTACCCTAAACCCTAAAATACTACACCCCAGCATGACCCTACACTACGCAAACACTACAACACTATCCTAAACCCTAAAACACTACGCCCAGCACTAGCCCTAGCATGACCCTACACTACGCAAACACTACAACACAACCCTAAACCCTAAAACACTACCCCCAGCATGACCCTACACTACACAAACAGTACAACACTACCCTAAACCCTAAAACACTACCCCCAGCATGACCCTACACTACACAAACACTACAACACTACCCTAAACCCTAAAACACTACCCCCAGCATGACCCTACACTACACAAACACTACAACACTACCCTAAACCCTAAAACACTACCCCCAGCATGACCCTACACTACACAAACACTACAACACTACCCTAAACCCTAAAACACTACCCCCAGCATGACCCTACACTACGCAAACACTACAACACTACCCAAAACCCGAAAACACTACACCCCAGCATGACCCTACACTACGCAAACACTACAACACTACCCTAAACCCTAAAACACTACCCCCAGCATGACCCTACACTACAACACAACCCTAACCCTACACTACGCAAACACTACAACACAACCCTAAACCCTAAAACACTACCCCCAGCATGACCCTACACTACGCAAACACTACAACACTAACCTAAATCCTAAAACACTACCCCCAGCATGACCCTACACTACGCAAACACTACAACACTACCCAAAACCCTAAAACACTACACCCCAGCATGACCCTACACTACGCAAACACTACAACACTACCCTAAACCCTAAAACACTACCCCCAGCATGACCCTACACTACGCAAACACTACAACACTACCCAAAACCCTAAAACACTACACCCCAGCATGACCCTACACTACGCAAACACTACAACACTACCCTAAACCCTAAAACACTACCCCCAGCATGACCCTACACTACGCAAACACTACAACACTACCCTAAACCCTAAAACACTACCCCCAGCATGACCCTACACTACGCAAACACTACAACACTACCCTAAACCCTAAAACACTACCCCCAGCATGACCCTACACTACGCAAACACTACAACACTACCCTAAACCCTAAAACACTACCCTCAGCATGACCCTACACTACGCAAACACTACAACACTACCCAAAACCCTAAAACACTACCCCCAGCATGACCCTACACTACGCAAACACTACCCAAAACCCTAAAACACTACCCCCCAGCATGACCCTACACTACGCAAACACTACAACACTACCCAAAACCCTAAAACACTACCCCCAGCATGACCCTACACTACGCAAACACTACAACACTACCCTAAATCCTAAAACACTACCCCCAGCATGACCCTACACTACGCAAACACTACAACACTACCCAAAACCCTAAAACACTACACCCCAGCATGACCCTACACTACGCAAACACTACAACACTACCCTAAACCCTAAAACACTACCCCCAGCATGACCCTACACTACGCAAACACTACAACACTACCCAAAACCCTAAAACACTACACCCCAGCATGACCCTACACTACGCAAACACTACAACACTACCCTAAACCCTAAAACACTACCCCCAGCATGACCCTACACTACGCAAACACTACAACACTACCCTAAACCCTAAAACACTACCCCCAGCATGACCCTACACTACGCAAACACTACAACACTACCCTAAACCCTAAAACACTACCCCCAGCATGACCCTACACTACGCAAACACTACAACACTACCCTAAACCCTAAAACACTACCCTCAGCATGACCCTACACTACGCAAACACTACAACACTACCCAAAACCCTAAAACACTACCCCCAGCATGACCCTACACTACGCAAACACTACAACACTACCCAAAACCCTAAAACACTACCCCCCAGCATGACCCTACACTACACAAACAGTACAACACTACCCTAAACCCTAAAACACTACCCCCAGCATGACCCTACACTACACAAACACTACAACACTACCCTAAACCCTAAAACACTACCCCCAGCATGACCCTACACTACACAAACACTACAACACTACCCTAAACCCTAAAACACTACCCCCAGCATGACCCTACACTACACAAACACTACAACACTACCCTAAACCCTAAAACACTACCCCCAGCATGACCCTACACTACGCAAACACTACAACACTACCCTAAACCCTAAAACACTACCCCCAGCATGACCCTACACTACAACACAACCCTAACCCTACACTACGCAAACACTACTACACAACCCTAAACCCTAAAACACTACCCCCAGCATGACCCTACACTACGCAAACACTACAACACTAACCTAAATCCTAAAACACTACCCCCAGCATGACCCTACACTACGCAAACACTACAACACTACCCAAAACCCTAAAACACTACACCCCAGCATGACCCTACACTACGCAAACACTACAACACTACCCTAAACCCTAAAACACTACCCCCAGCATGACCCTACACTACGCAAACACTACAACACTACCCAAAACCCTAAAACACTACACCCCAGCATGACCCTACACTACGCAAACACTACAACACTACCCTAAACCCTAAAACACTACCCCCAGCATGACCCTACACTACGCAAACACTACAACACTACCCTAAACCCTAAAACACTACCCCCAGCATGACCCTACACTACGCAAACACTACAACACTACCCTAAACCCTAAAACACTACCCCCAGCATGACCCTACACTACGCAAACACTACAACACTACCCTAAACCCTAAAACACTACCCTCAGCATGACCCTACACTACGCAAACACTACAACACTACCCAAAACCCTAAAACACTACCCCCAGCATGACCCTACACTACGCAAACACTACCCAAAACCCTAAAACACTACCCCCCAGCATGACCCTACACTACGCAAACACTACAACACTACCCAAAACCCTAAAACACTACCCCCAGCATGACCCTACACTACGCAAACACTACAACACTACCCTAAATCCTAAAACACTACCCCCAGCATGACCCTACACTACGCAAACACTACAACACTACCCAAAACCCTAAAACACTACACCCCAGCATGACCCTACACTACGCAAACACTACAACACTACCCTAAACCCTAAAACACTACCCCCAGCATGACCCTACACTACGCAAACACTACAACACTACCCAAAACCCTAAAACACTACACCCCAGCATGACCCTACACTACGCAAACACTACAACACTACCCTAAACCCTAAAACACTACCCCCAGCATGACCCTACACTACGCAAACACTACAACACTACCCTAAACCCTAAAACACTACCCCCAGCATGACCCTACACTACGCAAACACTACAACACTACCCTAAACCCTAAAACACTACCCCCAGCATGACCCTACACTACGCAAACACTACAACACTACCCTAAACCCTAAAACACTACCCTCAGCATGACCCTACACTACGCAAACACTACAACACTACCCAAAACCCTAAAACACTACCCCCAGCATGACCCTACACTACGCAAACACTACAACACTACCCAAAACCCTAAAACACTACCCCCCAGCATGACCCTACACTACGCAAACACTACAACACTACCCAAAACCCTAAAACACTACCCCCAGCATGACCCTACACTACGCCAACACTACAACACTACCCAAAACCCTAAAACACTACCCCCAGCATGACCCTACACTACGCCAACACTACAACACTACCCAAAACCCTAAAACACTACACCCCAGCATGACCCTACACTACGCAAACACTACAACACTACCCAAAACCCTAAAACACTACACCCCAGCATGACCCTACACTACGCAAACACTACAACACTACCCAAAACCCTAAAACACTACCCCCAGCATGACCCTACACTACGCAAACACTACAACACTACCCAAAACCCTAAAACACTACCCCCAGCATGACCCTACACTACGCAAACACTACAACACTACCCTAAACCCTAAAATACTACACCCCAGCATGACCCTACACTACGCAAACACTACAACACTATCCTAAACCCTAAAACACTACGCCCAGCACTAGCCCCAGCATGACCCTACACTACGCAAACACTACAACACAACCCTAAACCCTAAAACACTACCCCCAGCATGACCCTACACTACGCAAACACTACAACACTACCCTGAACCCTAAAACACTACCCCCAGCATGACCCTACACTACGCAAACACTACAACACAACCCTAAACCCTAAAACACTACCCCCAGCATGACCCTACACTAAACAACCACCACAACTCTACACTACACTAACACAACACTACACTACACAACACTACACTACACTACACAATCACTAACCCACGAAAAAATTAACACAAACCCACTTACCTCTCTCGTCACCGTGGTTTTCACAACGCAAATGCATTTACCATACATGCCTTTAAAACGTAATTCTTTGTAAAGGCATGCGCGATAAATGCACATGCGTTTTGAAAAAATGCGGGATAATGGTATGCGAGCTCAATGACCTTGCGGGATAATGGTATGCGGACTGAAAGTCTGCGGGATAAAAAATGCGGGAAAATGGCTGCAAACCATGATTAGCAGCAGACTTCCCTGGTGAGCACTAGCTTTACTACAGTGATCTAATGAGCAACTAGAGTGCTAACATTCAGAATTTATGGCAAATGTGTGACACATCTGAATGCCTTCTTGATAGAACCAAAGTAAACAAGCATTGAAAATGCAATAGATCTCGCCCTCGTTTAAGTTAAACCCATTCTGTTTGTAATGAGGTGGCTTTTTAGCTTTGCTTTTATTAGTGTTTTTAAAACTTTCATGTAAATAACGGGCATATGTATGCATATATGTATATGTATGCATGCATTTATATTTATATAGATATGCAGATTACATATGTTTATATATGTATATTACCTACTGGCGATAGCCAGTGGGTATATATAGTTAGGATTTTTTCTCTATGGGATTTCTGAAAATTCTATGTCTAATAACTTTGGCGTTTGTGGACGGAATTGGCTGAAAGTTTCAGGAAAATGGCACATTTGTTTTCTGAGAAGCCCCTGAAAATTTGGTGGGGTTTCGTCGAGGGGGGGCCGAGAACAAAGGGGGGTCCCAAAACGCGTTTTTCCCATTCATTTTTCCATAGGGCGGTTGGACTCACTTTTAGCTCGAACGGCTGAATAGATTTACATGAAACTTGGCAAAATTGTAGATATGGTTTGCCCGACGTGCCTTTGCTATGTCTCAATATATGTGCTCCAGTGGATTTTGAGAAATTAACGTTTAAAAAAATATATATATCTGTGACAGCGCTCCGGTTAGCGCCCCGGTTCGCGTACCTGACGCGCAACAGAACTTCGCGAAGTGAATCTGATTGGCTCTCCGGTGTCTGTCAACATTCTAAACAAACCGGAGCGGCCGCCATCTTGTCTCTCGGTACGATCGTGAGACAAGATGTGGTGAAAAACGAAGGGGGAAATGAAGTAAAGGGGGCAAGGTAGACCACTCCTGACCCCCTAGGATTGATGAGGGGGATATTAAAGTGCCCCGCGGGGCAAAATATTTTGCGATTTTACGCCGTAGAGGCGCGTCCCGGTACGCGAACCGGGCAGGTCACCGGGCAGCTCACCGGGCAGCTAACCGGGCAGCTAACCGGCAGCGTAGCTGTCAACATTGTAAACAGTCCGGAGCGGCCGCCATCTTGTCTCTCGGTAGGTTCGAGAGACAAGATGTGGTGAAAAAAGAAGGGGGAAATGAAGGAAAGGGGGCAAGGTAAACCCCTCCTGACCCCCTGGGATTGATGAGGGGGATATTAAAGTCCCCCGCGATTTTTCGCGGTAGAGGCGCTTCCCGGTACGCGAACCGGGCAGCTAACCGGCAGCGTAACGGGAGTCCGCCATCTTGTGTTTTTGGAGCGTCCGGTTCGCGTACCGGGTAGCGTCCCGGTAAGCGTAACAAGGGGAAAACCAAGAGAAACAGTAAAAAAAAAATTAAGGGAATAGATTTCCAGCAAACTTGGCAAAATTGTAGGGACTGTTTTGTTTGATGTGCCTTTGCAAGGCCTCAAGATATGTGCACGTGTGGATTTTGTCTAATTAAGGTTAAAAAAAATATATATATCTGTAAGCGTGCTCCGGCATGCTTACGTTACGGGTTTTGTTTGCGCTGCAGAACCGATACGTCACGGTTATGCGACGCGTCATGAGGCGTCTCACGTGGCTACGTGATACGTCACGTAATAAAGAATATATTTTACAGCTATAGATATTAGCTTTTAAAAAACCAATGAAATTCACTGAAAAAACCATAGGTTATAGACCATATATAGTTAGGAATTTGCATTTACAAAACCTTGAAAATTCACTGAAAAAACCATAGGTTAGAGACCATATATAGTTAGCTGGACATTTTATTGACATAAAACCAATGAAATTCCATATATAGTTAGTTGCACTAACTATATATCGCGCACCCGCAATCCACTGCTGATGATGTCACATATTACATCATTCATGACATGGTCAGTGACATCACTGATGACATCACTGATGACATCTCAAATGACATCACTGATGACATCACTGATGACATCTCAAATGACATCAGTGATGACATCATGACACACCAATACCAGTTACTACATACGCACCCACTGATTCCTACGTCTACACACACATTCACTCATTCACCCATACAATCACTCATACATACAGTCACTCATTATTACAACACTATCATATGCACTCATACACCTATGCAGACACTCACACACTGCCACTTATCCATGGAGTTACTCACACACCTAGTCAGTCCTGTAAAGAATCAATCACACTTCCATTTCCTCATCTATACAGTTAAACACAGAACACCATACTTCAGTGACATCACTGATGACATCACTGATGACATCTCAAATGACATCACTGATGACATCTCAAATGACATCACTGATGACATCATGACACACCAATACCAGTTACTACATACGCACTCACTGATTCCTACGTCTACACACACATTCACTCATTCACCCATACAATCACTCATACATACAGTCACTCATTATTACAACACTATCATATGCACTCATACACCTAGTCAGTCCTGTGAAGAATCAATCACACTTCGATTTCCTCATCTATACAGTTAAACACAGAACACCATACTTTTCACACATATACTAACACATACTTACTCTCTTATACAATCACTGATACAAGTACACATTGATATGCACAGAGTCACACACCTCCCAGCCAGCCACACACACACTCAGTCTTCCATACATCCACTCATTCTTCAATATGTAAAACATATTTAAACTTTACAAAAACACACAGACACTAGATGATGTCATCAGTGATGTCATTTGAGATGTCATCAGTGATGTCATCAGTGATGTCATTTGAGATGTCATCAGTGATGTCATCAGTGATGTCACTGACCATGTCATGAATGATGTAATATGTGACATCATCAGCAGTGGATTGCGGGTGCGCGACATATAGTTAGTGCAACTAACTATATATGGAATTTCATTGGTTTTATGTCAATAAAATGTCCAGCTAACTATATATGGTCTCTAACCTATGGTTTTTTCAGTGAATATATATATATATATATATATATATGTATATATATATATATATATATATATATATATATATATATATATATATATATATATATATATACACACACAACACACAGGAAAACTAAACAGGCACTTCCCTTACAAAGAAGTACAAAGTTTGCATGTCTGCAGCATTTCTTATTTTTCACATTCTTCATCTTCTGCTCAATCAACACATCATCCACACATACACACACCTAATTGCTCCCTTTCTTGGCCGGGGTTATCAATCAGTCTTCTTTAATTCAAATTCAAACTACAGGCCCTTTATCAATGCTTTTTATTATAACAACTACCCCGGCCGAAGGCACTATGAAATTTCCACGCTTGCTCCCTTTCTTGGCTGCATTTATCAATTATTCTTCAATTTCATATTTTGATTCAAACTCAAGGCCCTTTATCGAGCCTTTTTGTTGTAACTACTGTTGCAGTGATTCTGCTCCTACACACAACTGTGCATAAAGACCTACGACCTCAGTGAAATACGGTGTTCCAAACCCCACCTTAGTACCCAAACCCCCTAACAGACTTGCAATCAGTGACTCATTGGTTCTTCCTCCTAAAGCAAAAACACCAATTATTAGTCAACCCACAACATGAGACTTAGGTTACCTAAGGTAAGGTAGGTAACAAGAGCACTCTTTCATTACATTCTTACACAAGTCCAAAACAAGCACTTAATAAACACACCTGCAACTTTGAAATGTTCATTTCTAACACCGTAATCTCATGCCCAGTACCTTACATAATACAAGCAAACATATTATCAGAAACAAAGTTGTCAGCATTGTTACTATGTAACAAAGAAAGGAACTGCAGGAGGACAATTTTTAACGGGGTCCAATGTACATGTCCAAGTCACTAGTAGCAAAAAGAAGCACAAAGTTCCCCAGTAGGACTAAAAAGAAGGAGTGTGTGTGTGTATGGTGTAAATGGAGAGATCCAAGAGGGAAGACGGAAAGGAGAATTTCCCTCTTGGAAACTAGAACCCTCATACACCCAGCGAGCTAGGTGTCATGCTTCATCATATGGGTCCTGCTCCTCGTCAGACTGGCGCTGCAATGTCTGACGGGCACCCACGAAGGGGCTCTTTAGCGGAAATCTTTTGTTCCAGCCATATGGTGCATGCGTGTGAGAGGGCAAGTGAATGTGTAGTCATGGAAAAGTAGTGGTGATTAAAAAAGGTTAGTTAGTCCAAAAGGAATTTTAATAGCGTGGCTAACTCCCTTGGTTAAAATAGTGGGAGGGGAGATAGACGCCACAAGTGTGTGTGGCGGAGATATCTGCAACCCTCTGTTTAGGTCGACATGTTTCTTGCTAATCTAGCAATTCCTCAGGACCTTGGTGTCAAGTACTACACAGTGAATGAACAGTGAATAAAAATGATTTCATACAACCTTACATTTTTAGGATCTGTGGTGGGGCAGGCCAACTGGTCCTGCCTCAAGTGGTGCAACCTAGAGAGGGGGAGAACATATAAGGTGATGTGTCAGAATGGTTCTCCTCAAGAACCTAGGTGCATTTTCCTATATACAGAACACACACAATAAATTGTTTAAAAGACTCAGCCGAGTCAAAGGAAAAGAAGATTGGACGGAAGCGCTTACCCTAAGTTTGTCCCTAAGGTGCCCCGCAGTCTGCTCCTGTGGGACCTGCACAGAGGAGTCAGGGACCTAGGAGAAGTGAGGGAAGGGGAAGGAACAATTGGCTTCCTTAAATGTAAGTCGGTATTCAATTATAGGAAAAGACCATTCACAACCGGGCTAGCCTAGCCAATTCCACTGCTGGTGTCCAGTGCTCACTTATCAGAGCGGTAACTGTAGCAGTATGAGGCAATCGGAGGAAATACCGGAGGTATAGTCATTTCTGTATTAGTGGTGATTGACAGGGTAAAGCACCGAACCTCGCCGTGCCCCTCGAGTCTGCAGCGTCAACAAGGAATGAAGACGTGAGAGTGCGAGGAGAGGAATTGCTAGATTAGCAAGAAACATGTCGACCTAAACAGAGGGTTGCAGATATCTTCGCCACACACACTTGTGGCGTCTATCTCCCCTCCCACTATTTTAAGCAAGGGAGTTAGCCACGCTATTAAAATTCCTTGTGGACTAACTAACCTTTTTTAATCACCACTACTTTTCCACGACTACACATTCACTTGCCCTCTCACACGCATGCACCATATGGCTGGAACAAAAGATCTCCGCTAAAGAGCCCCTTCGCGGGTGCCCGTCAGACATTGCAGCGCCAGTCTGACGAGGAGCAGGACCCATATGATGAAGCATGACACCTAGCTCGCTGGGTGTGTAAGGGTTCTAGTTCCCAAGAGGGAAATTCTCCTTTCCGTCTTCCCTCTTGGATCTCTCCATTTACACCATACACACACACACTCCTTCTTTTTAGTCCTACTGGGGAACTTTGTGCTTCTTTTTGCTACTAGCATTGTTACTATTCCATAAAATACAAAGGGAGAAAGCATCCTATAGTGCAAAAGGGAAACAGATTTAAAATATACCTAAATTTCACCCTCCCTACTTAGCAGGTTAGTTTATAACTACAGAAGATCACATACAACTACATAGGCAGACCTATACCTCTGATACTCAGCAGTAGTGGATCACATTGAGTTTTACACAAACTGTCAAGATACGAATGTTCTCAAACTGTGTGTAACCATGCCTGCACACTTCATTACTGAACGCACAAGTACAAGAGATGCCACAGCTGCATATCTCTTATGGTTCGAACGTGCGAACATCATTTCGAATGACAAACACAGTATCCAACATAACCTTGATGTTTCATGCTCTCACTATACACACTAAAGTAGCGAGACAGTCTACAAATGTAGCATATCAAATTATTCTCATTTGAAGCAAAATACTCAGCCTTCTTTAAACAATATTGCAAGTGCGAGTTGTGTAAAAACCAGAGCAGGAAAACAAAAATGGCGTTTAAGCTTCTAATAAACCCATGCTAACTTAACACGGTGTGAGTGCAAGGCTCAGCCCACAACACATTTCCTTGACCAAAGCACATAATATAAACATGGGCAAATTACGAACGCTGACTCCAAGCCTAAAAAGCAGAGTCAAGTTAAATTTTGCAATAAAATTATTCGATCTTTGATAAAAAGCAGTAACTAAATAATAAAGAATAGGTAGAAAAATCAAACAGTCTTATTCCACCAGCGTATAAGCATAGTATGTAGCAACAGCCTCCAAAAGGAAGTCATTTTTCTCATCTGAAAACATTTCAGCCATCCAATTCAATAGTGGGAATGAACACACATGTTCCTCAATGACGGGAGCCTCTATCACCATCGAAGGAAAACTCGGGTCATCTTCAATGTAACTGCGTGCCAAGAAGTCATGCGCTGCTGCAAAAACATTCCAACGTCCCATTATTCCATGTGTCGCTGCTAAGGCCATAATCCCGCCGCCAGAACAGAGCAAGTCATGAACCACTAAGGGGCTCATCAGCTGGTCATAATCCGCGTTGGGAGACACTGTACTGCAGAGACACAAATCCAGGGCCCAGTCGAAATCACAGCTCAGGCAATGGAACACAGGTTGAACGCATGTGAAAAAGGAGAATCGAAACGATAATCCATAAGCTGCACTCAAAGTTGCAAGAGGCACCGCTCCATAGTAACTAAACATTCGGTTGTGGACCAGCAACATCCGAGAAATATTGTCGTCTGCTGCAAGATGTGCATCCATATTTAAGTAAACAAATAAATACAAGCACACCGACAACTAATGTGAGCATTAAGCACCATTCACCAAAGATGCTCGAAAAAATCAAATGAAAAAACACTGACAAGACATCAACTATAGCTTCTACAGAAGTCACAAGGCCAATGCTTATAACTTTAAAAAAGTAGGCTAATTCCCTACTCGAGGACGCATTAAAGATAATCTAAATTAACTCCCTAAAAATCCGGGACAGGTCTGTATTTAATAAAGCATATACTTCTGTGAGGGTGTTTGCTACATGAAGGACCAATGTTTCTCTAGCAGATGGAGGAGCGACCTCTTGTTGAGACAATAGCGCTCTTATACGGCTCATTTGGTTGACTCTTCTTTCAAGGTCGGAATCGACGGCCAGATGGAAACATCCAGCTTCCCATACAAGAGGAGTAAACACAACTTTTTTTATAGCAAACCACACGCTCAGTTACCATAATCATGTAAGCGATGCCTGCTAACATCGCACAATAAGCATCACAGCTGAATCAGATCTCCAATAAGTGACCGCTTCTAACTATTCTATTCTAACTATACCGTAAAAAAAAAAATAGCATACATCACTCATTTTTTACAATCAGCAGACACCCCATCCACCAAGCCTCAAATATAACATTCAAGACCGTAGGTAGAGCCCCAAATCCACAATGTTACCAGCCGCCTCCCTGCATCATTCGGGAGCCGGAATTGCTTTTGGTCAGAGAAACTACCTTACATACTGCTCTCCAGACCCGGTTCTGGCGGGTGGGCAGGGTAGGCCAGGCCCACCTAAACATCGGCCTGGCACACCCAAACATAAACCTGGGCCCTGGCAGTGACGTCAGAAAGGCCAGCAGAAAATGGCCACTACAATTTAAAACATTCTCTGAACGTTATTTTTCTTCTTTCTTTAGGAGTTGTGTGATTGGGCCTGGGCTCGCACCCAAAATCACGTATCTCCTATTGGAAAGGTGGGTTTTGTCTCCGCCCACTCGTGCAGGTACAATTGGGGCATGGCGAAAGGGACAAATCCTGTTGTTGGCACTGGATTTGTGTACCGTCTGCTGCGTAGATACTTCATTCTTTTCAGCTGGTGAAGAGGAGTTTGTTTTTGCCGATTCATTTTCCTGACCTTCCTGAACCCTTGAGCTGTTTATCAGATCGGGCTGTGCAGAGTTAGTAAATAGCAGGTAAGAGACTGTGTGGCTATTGTTGTGTTTTTAAACCTGTGAGCAAGACACAATCTTTGTGTGCCGCGTATACTTCATTTAAATCGTTTGATTAAATCGTATCATTATCATTCATGACTTGTTCTCCGAAGGATGCACGGCAACTAAATGTCCAGGTAACTCTGGGGATTAATATACTGCTGGCGAACATTCTTTTGTCTGTTTGTAGTTTTTAAATGCAGAGAAACTGCAGTTAATATGGATAGCTCAGTGGGTTACTGCCTTTGTTACAGAGATCCTTTGATTATTTGCAGTTCAGAAGTTACAATACTAACATAGGACATTGACCTATGGACTGTCATCAAAGACCTGCATTCCAACCAGAATGGTATAATTCGATTTTTTTTGTTTGTTTTTGTATTGCTAGTTAGTTCGAATTTTCCCAGTCTTTCATTATTCTAATGTTGCAAAAAAGAGTTTGGCCAGATATACATTCTAATCAGTAAAGCCAACCCCGGGGGTATGCTTTAAATCCTGTATGTGTGCTTCTCCAGACTCAACCCTCTTAAAACATATTCCCCAGCAGCATGGATGACATGTGATTCCTACACCTGGTAATCCTCATGTGACATTACCTATAGGCTGATTTGCATATGTTTATGAATCGTTGTCCCTGCATAGTGTGTGTGATGCACAGTACTGTGACACCCTACACTACGAGTAGAGCTATACAACAAATAAAATGCATATGAGAGAGGGGCTACGGAGAGATGATGGGCACTATTGGAGGGTGGCAATTAGGGAATCCCAGAGAAACATCATGGGTGTGGGGCTTTGGAAAGATGAGGGGCACTGGTGGAGGGTGGCAATGAGGTAATCCGAGGAGGAGGTCCAGGGGGGTGGAGATACGGAGAGATGAGGGGCACTGGTGGAGGTTGTTTGTGAGGGAATCTGAGGAGGAGTTCATGGGGGAGGGTCTTTAGAGTAATGAGAGGCACTGGTGGAGGGTGGTAGGGACAGTCTCTGTGGATGAGGGTGGGACTCTGAGGAGGAGGTCATGGGGGAGGGGCTATGGAGCGATGAGGTGGGAGGGGCTTTTGAGCAATGAGGGGCACTGCTGGAGGGTTGTAGGGAGGAAGTCTGAGGAGGAGGTCATGAGGGGAAGGTCATGGGGGCTTTGGAGTGATGAGGGGCACTGGTGGTAGTGGGGGAGTCTGGGAGGATGGTGACAATAAGAGAATCCGCAGAGGAGGTCATGAGGGGGAGGCACTTTGGAGCGATGAGGGGCACTGGTAGAGGGTAACAGTGAGGAAATCCGAGGAGGAGGTAGTTCCTATTTTCCCAATAGGCTCTGCGCATTGGAATAACATAATCGATAGCTTAGACTTAGGACTGAGGTCGACTAGGTCTCTATTTAATATGTTAGACTTAATTGTGTGTGCCAGCTAGCTCAGAGGTCACTAGAAACTTTCTCGAGTAAACAAGAAGGAGTTTAGCTTTCCTGAATAGACCAGAAGGGATTAGCTTCTGACAACCATATCACATGACAACTTTATTCCCCTTGCAATAAGGAATATATCTCTAGAGTCGCGGAAACAATAGATAGCTATTTTACTCAGTCAATCGTGCATGCTTCGTTTCACCAGGAATGCAGAGAAATAGAGAGACGGGCGTTTTCAATAAAAAGGGTTATTTATTGAGCAGTCTTCTTTCCCATGCAAGAGAAATGATTTGCCACAATTGCAATACTTGTCATAAAGTAAAGTGAGTACAGTAAAAGGAGTATTATGAAATAATACTGTAAAAGCATTTATATGGTTTCTAAGCCATAAGATACTTAAAATGGATAAAATACATACAATGATAAAATAATGATTAAACACACTCAACTTGTGTTTCTAAGATACGCCTACCCCAGTGTACCTAACCTAAGCCTAGTACAGGGAAGGAGTAGATGAGTTACAGTTTTTGCCAAGAATCTGAATCAAGAATTCTCCATGGGTCTAATCAGTTCCGTTATGTGTAAGAAACAAGGACCCCCTGAGAAAGTGGATACTACAAATCCTAGGTCAGGGATTAATAGCATGTGAAATACCAACCACGGCACTTGAACTAAGAATTCTTTCCAAACAATTAAATACATTTAAAGAAGAAGTAGTAGGTCTGTACTCAAAATGTATTATTGACCTTATTAAAAAACAACAATCACAAAAAATACATAATAACCATCAATTTAGACATTATCAAAGTATTCATAAATTCAACAATACATAATCCATACACATTAAAGGGGAAGAAATCACAGTTTAAAAGGTGGCAGAATAATTTGTTCTCTACGTGCGTTTCGGCGACCAGCGCTTTCTTCTGGAGTAGCCACGTATGTCCTAAAAATAGGAAAAAGCAATAATAGAGAGACAGTATTCAAAACAATATAACATGATATAATTACAGATACCTATGCATAATAAAAATTCATAACACAATTAAAATCTGGTACAGTTAACCTACATCAATATAATTACATCTTCTTTTTAAAGGGACAAAAGCGAGTTTAAATAACTCCGTAATACCATAAATAAAGGCTTTCATTTCTTTCTGCATTTCAGGTTCAAACCTGGGATCAGCATGGAAAGAAAAGAGAGTGAGAGGGGGGGGGTGTTACAACCATAAGTTGAGTTTCCTGAATAGGTGAAACACCATTTATTTCTGATTATAAACATAGAGTGGAAACACCATTATTTTTAGGCAGGAGTGCTCTCTTATGTTAAAAAGTAACAACGGCCTACTTACTCAATTAAGGAAGTAGACAGCAACCTGATTTCATGAAGTCTCAGCGTAAATGTATAACGATCTTCTAAGAGGCAATAAGTGATAAAAGTAAGTAATTACTCTTATATAAAGCTGTTTATTTAGCACACCATTTACAGCTATAATACTTACATGTTCTTGCACGAACTTAGTCGCAAAATAACCCCAAAAGTAAATTAATATCTGCTAGTGGTGAGGGGATAGAACAGGAGAAGCTGAAACGAGAAGCACATTTAATTATGCAACCCTTTTTCCTTTTAAAGTAAGATTGAGAGCGTAAGATATTCTGGTAAAAATCACTTCAAAATACCTGATCCTGATTCAAGACCGTATTGTCTCACTAATAGCTGACCGAGGTGGTGGGGTTCTTAATTCGATAGTCTTTGCCCTATATTACAAGAGATAATCCGATTCTTTTTAGACATGCCGCACAATCATTATCTTTTAAAGATTAAAAGGTAGACATAATTCAGAAAAATACCTCCTATGTATGTAAATGCAGAGACCACACACGGATCGCACCCGACTTCCAAATTGCCAAGATGTAAGACCTTTTTGGGAGATCTGTGATTGGAGATTAGTAGCGGTCTATTAAGGAGAAATGATGCGAACCGACGTCAGTAAATATTTTCTAAAACATTATTTTTTGAGTGAAGCGCAAGTAAATCAATGTTACCTGAATTGATATCGCCAACTAGCTTCCTGTTTCAATATTGCTAAAAATATCTAATCTTGACACACGCACGAGTTCTATGGATGAAATATACATAGTGTCATTAAATAAAATAAAATGAAGTCGGTAATCTAATGAAGTCGGTAATCTAATAACGTGATAATCAAGGGAGAATACACATAACTCTATAAGTACCTGGTCTAAGATGTTTAAAGTCCTGTCAGTTTGTTTAGTTGATTGCGTATTAACACCTTCGCTGCTATTGATATTTTCCTCCTGTGCTGATATTTCATGACTCCCATTGTTCATGACGAGCTCAGCTTGTCAGCAGCACAGCTCCACTGTGCCTCATGACGAGCTGAGCTCGTCATGAGCATGGAAGGGGTTAAGATGCTGCAAACAACAAGACAAAAGACATAAATTCATGAATCATTACTAAATTATAACTTGATCTAAAATGATTTTATAGTTGTGATGTCAGTTTAGAACATACCCCAATTGATATGAAAACTGCACGGATTGCAGCAAAGAAGTCTTCTTGATATGAAGAACCTTCCTTCATTTCGTCAAGCATAAAAAGAATGCCGGCGAGGTTACATACAAAAAGAAAAACAAGATGTTTTAAAAAAGGAGGAAATATTAACGAAATGATCGCGCTTCTGAACGGCAATATTGGTCAGAGCTTAAAGCTGCCTAAAGAAAATGACGGCATTATAAACACTCACCAAGGTGAACGTAGTTTAGTGTCGATAGAAACTGGGAGCGAGACACGAGATTCCAAGGCTTCCGGTAATAATAGCAACCGTTTGTCAAAGATGCCCGTTATTTAAGCTCTGTGGTCCGGAAGCTGAAGACACAGAATGGTTTCAGGTGTGTTATTCCTGAACTTGGTTGAAGCGCACACGCCCCTCCAAAGGGCAAGCAAAAGCGCCGATGGACTAACAAAGTGTGTATATGAGCCTTCTATTGAGGCAGACGAAGGACTCCATATATTACCTGATCGACAGTGTTTCTTAAAGGAAATTCAAACGGGCAGTTTCAACAGTCTTAAAACACAATTAAAGATGGACCTAAGTCTGTGTCATTAGATAGGTCCAAAACCGGACCAAAACAATCATCTATAAAGTAATCGGCTAAAAAATAAAACAAAAAGAAAGAATATAAAATATAAAAAATATAAAATAAATCATCAATGTATGAATCTGACCTTGTCAGCAGTGAACAGGTGGAAAAAACTAAAAGCTCTTATTTGTATTCGTTTTCAGCAATTGACCGATATTCAAAATTGGAATGTAATCGTATATTTTCTCGTTTAATATAATATAGCCAATTACTATGTGGCAGTGCACTATTATATGCCCATATTTAGAAAAATATGAACCAGATATAATTAATGACAATGTTTATAAAATGAGGGACCAAGACTTGTAAAAGACACATGGATGCTTTTACATGTAAATATTAATTTGGCTTATAGTAATTAAATGTTCCATAATTACAACTACACACAGTACTAATATAGGGCATTTTCCCAGGGGATTTCGCTATTCAGGCCGCGCCGAAAGGTATCAAAGACAAAAATCCAATAGACTTCTCTCTTTCTTCTTATTGCAGCTCCACCTTTAGAGTCTGGTGTATGGATTTTTTCTAATACACGCCATTGGAAATCCTCTGGACCATAGTTCAAATCAACGAAATGCTTTACCATGGGTGCAATCATTTTCTTAGTTCTAATGGCAGAACGGTGTTCAGTCAGGCGGGTTTGTACCATTCGTGACATTTTCCCTATGTAACCCAGATGACATGGCATTGTATAAAATAGACCACATTTGTAGATTTACAATTCCACATTTCTCTCGCTTTGGTAGTATGCCCATTGAAGCTGAATTCTTCACCTGCAATGATACTTCTGCAGGATATGCAAGTTGAACAAGGTAATGTTCCTCTAATGGGGTTGTTTGTCAAAATTGACCTTTGTGCAAATTTCTGACTAGGTTTGAAACTGAAATGCACAAAGAAATGAAAGCCTTTATTTATGGCATTACTGAGTTATTTAAACTCGCTTTTGTCCCTTTAAAAAAAAGATGTAATTATATTGATGTAGGTTAACTGTACCTTATTTTAATTGTGTTATGAATTTTTATTATGTATAGCTATCTGTAATTATATTATGTTATATTGTTTTGAATACTGTCTCTCTCTTTTATTGCTTTTTCCTATTTTCAGGACATATGTGGCTACTCCAGAAGAAGGCGCTGGTCGCTGAAACGCGCGTAGAGAACAATCTGTTATGCCACCTTTTAAACTGTGATTTGTTACCTTTTAATGTGTATGGATTATGTATTGTTAAATTTATGAATACTTTGATAATGTCTAAATTGATGGTTATTATGTATTTTTTGTGATTGTTGTTTTTTAATATGGTCAATAATAAATTTTGAGTACAGACCTACTACTTCTTCTTTAAATGTATTTAATTGTTTCTAATCAGTTCCGTACCTTGGGTATAGAATGAAGGAGGTCTTGTATCTCTCTGTCAGGACTCGATCTCCCAGAAACCCGCGAGGTCGTCAGGGAAACACTGGAGCTGGATTTTCTCGGCAGGAGAAAAGACAGCGTCTCTCTCAGTGCGTCAGCAGAGAGGGTCGGCTTCCTTCGGCACTCCTGCTGGGCTCCCTCTCCATGACCAGGCAAGTCAACAGCGTCTCCTCGGCGTGCTTCAACATCCTACGCATGCTACGGAAGATCTTCTGGTGGATCCCCACAGAGACCAGGAAGACCGTCACCCAGGCCCTCGTCACCAGCCGACTGGACTACGGCAACGCCCTCTACGCCGGGACCACCGCCAAGCTCCAGAAGAGACTCCAGCGGATCCAAAACGCCTCAGCCAGACTCATCCTCGACATCCCACGATCCAGCCACATCTCCGGACATCTGAGAGACCTTCACTGGCTCCCCATCAACAAGAGAATCACCTTCCGCCTCCTCACCCACGCACACAAAGCCCTACACGACCGAGGCCCGAGCTACCTCAACAGCCGAGTCAACTTCTACGCTCCCAAACGCCACCTCCGATCAGCCAACCACGCCCTCGCCGCCGTCCCCCGCATCCGAAGAGCAACTACAGGAGGAAGGTCCTTCTCCTACCTGGCCGCCAAGACCTGGAACTCCCTCCCGTCCGACCTGCGCCTGACCCAAGACCACCTCTCCTTCAGGAAGAAGCTGAAGACCTGGCTGTTCGAGCAGTAGCGGCACCCCCCCCCCCCCCAGCGCCTTGAGACCCTACGGGTAGGTAGCGCGCTCTACAAGTGTCACTGATTGATTATTGATTGATAGATAGCCGATCTGCTCCAAACCACAGTGTGTCCGCTTAAGGCAGATGCTGGTATATTTATACCTGGAAGGTGCCGAGTTTGACGTAAGGTTGGACATAAGACGTCACTAAGAACTGGCAGTTCTTTCAGGACTCTCAGGAATTCTAGGACAAATCAAAACAGAAGCAGGGGAATGTCCCGGGCTGCTGGAGGCTTGGTTTGTTTAAGAACGCGTTGTACTTTCTAGGAGTCTATGGGAGTAGCCTTGCCGTATTTGGACTATATTGGCTATGACTTAATATGGATATGATTCTTATGCCTTTATAGGGATATGATTTATTATAACCACACAAGGGCATAAGTCGGGAATATCTAATTAGGGTCATAGATACATCCACAACAGGGGCTACGGAGGGATGAGGGGCACTGGTTGATGGTGGTAGGGAGGAAGTCTGAGTAGGAGTGTGGCAGTGAGGGAATCAGAGGAGGTGGTCAATGGGGGAAGGGGCTATGGAGCAATGAGGGGTGCTAATGGAGGGTATTTGTGAGGACGTCAGAGGAGGAGGTTATGGGGAGGGGCTTTGGAGAGATGAAGTGCATTGATGGAAGGTGGTAGTAAAGGTGTCTACCGAGAAAGAGGGCAGTGGTTGGACACCAATAAATACTTTTGCACCAGTGCTAAAATAGACCCTGTAATGGCCTTTCTGTTTTTGCTTATTTAATTAGCAGTTGGGTCATTAGGGCCACAGTGTAACATATTTTTTAAGTGTGTGCTAATTATATTTACTGTTATATTCATGGTTTTGAGTTTGAAGGTGATTTTACTAATGTTTATTTAGTGGGAATAAGGAAAATGAAGCCGGGTGGTGGCTGATATGGGGCTGGGGACCAGGGTTAGCTGTGAGATAAGGTGCACGGTAGAGGGATGGTAGAAAATTGATAATCAGGCCTTGAAGGGAGTGTGCTGCAGAGTGTGGGTCAGGTGGATGTATTAATGAAGAGAGATTCTCTCTGAAGGCTGGCAACGAGGGAGGCTGAGTAGTGTTACTTGCCTGATACGCCCACCTCAGAAACCTCCTCTTCCCATCAAAGGGACCTTACATGGGGAACGAAACACTTTTCGAGAGTGTTAACGATTAGAAAGATTTGCAAAATAATGCATTTTACTGGGCCTTGTAAGACTAAGGAGAGATAAAGAAGGGCCCTGAAGTAGGCCTTACTAGATATATGGGCCCATTCCTAGGGGTGGGTGGGACAACAAATTAACAGGAAGAGCCGAGGCAGTTGAGCAATCTGTTTGGCTTGTTTCAAAGATCCTGGCAACAAGCCGAGAACTGAAAGTTTGCACTGTAAATTGTACAGCATACCGCCTGTGAAATCTCTTCAATATTAAAAAAGTCCTCTCTTAAATGTTTAAGAGATTTTCCAGAGGGGTAACATCACTTCTCTGGAAGAAATAGGTTCTCTGCATAGAGAGTACCAGCACTTCTAAGGAGAAAATAGGTTCTCCGGAAAGAGATTACTGCATGTTCTCAGGAGCAAATAGTTACTCTCAATAGAGAGTACTAAACTTCACTGGGGCAAAGAACTACTCTGAAAATAGAGCTCCTGCACTTCTGGATTCTTGAGCTCTTACAATGCATCTTATTCCTGATTTGCAGCCCTGCTATTTCTGCATTAATAATCACTAAAGTCCTTTACATTACATTTAAATGGTGACTTGTAGAACTCCTGATTTTCCGTCTTGAAAACTTCATCCAGGCTGATTATTGCCCTACTGTTTTTGAACTTTTAAATTCTCACATGTTAAACCTCACTCACAGTTCACTCGGTGCACATCAACTAGGATTCTTGCCTCCAGTACTATTTCTGTATTATTCAAATCTGCACTAAAAGGACAGCTGTTATGTGTGACCTACTTGTGGCTTAGATTCGAAGTGTAGAAGAAGCATTATTATAGTATACTAAATTAAACAGAAAAGGTGTTTTCTATGGTGCACAGCTAGAACACATGTACTTGAAGGTGCACTCTTATGTGATGATGAATAAAGGAGGCTCTTGGAAATAAAGATTTGGCTCAGCTCACACAATTGGGTCAAGCATTGAAGCCAGGATTGATCCCAGGTTTTGAGTTTCACGTTGTGCAATTCAGTCAACAGATAGGTGTCTCACACTCCTGTTTTGCATTACAGAATAATGCTTTACCTTTCATACTTCGCATATGACATTACAGCCTGGGCAGCAGGGAGAAGCCAAATGACAGCTAGGCTTGCTTTGGAGCACGAGGATCAAAGAGGACCTTGAGCTGAACAGGCATCTAGCTCACACCTTAAGTGACTCTTGCAGCAGAACTAACTGTTTCAAAACCATTCTTACAAAAGAAAGTCCCAGATGGTGCAGATGTTGCCACCATTTGTGAACTGGTACGTGATTATGCTGAAGCTTTCCCAGCACTTCATGAAATGTATGTATCTGCGCTGGTTGTAGGGGTTTCAACCACAGCCTGTGAGAGCTCCTTTTCAAACCTATCCCACGTCCTCACACCTTTCTGACGCACAATGAATCGTGATTGGAAACAGAATTTGACTATTTTAGCACATGAGAAAGAGCTCACGGCAAGCCTATGTATGGATGAGTTTGTAAGGGAGTTTTCAAAGAACAATAGAAGATTACCTCTGACTGGAACTGGCAGTTTTGAAATGGTCGGTGTGAATACTGCTGGCAGTTTTCAAAAATACTCCTTTCTCTTTTTTCAAATGTGTTACTGTTTTTCAAGAATTTTTATCTATGAAAGTACTTTGCAAAAAAATTACAAGAAAATAAAATGTATAAAGGTACATTTGTGCAGAGAAATAAGTGTTAGGCAAATTGCAACGAGTAAGTTGCCAGCCTTTCTAGTGCAATGGTGTCAAGGCTTTTGTGTAGTAATAGGGACATCCTTAATCTTGAATGCATCATAATATGCTTAGCATTCAAGTACTTGTGTTGAAGCCAGGGAGCTGGAATTCGAGGGTTTGCAATTAGGTCCAGACATTGCTCTTACTGCCTGGAGCTGGAATTTGAGGGTTTGCAGATAGATCTAGACATTAGTCTTACTTTCAAATAACTCTCCACGTGCTCTGGGTACACATAGAAGTAATCCGTTGTCTCATGCTGCCTGTTTGCAAGTACATATGTTGTAATCTAGGGCTTGTAGCCTACCTCCAGAAGTGACAAATTAGGCCCGCAGTGGCCCACCTGAATGCGCCCTTGGCCCACCCAAATAAAAATTCCTGGAGCCGGGCCTGCTGCTCTCTCAGACGAAAAACAATCTGCTTTCCTACTTCAAAGAGAACTCTCGCCCAATCATAGCAAACAGCAGACTCCCACGAATAGGTACCCTATAACAATGCAAGAGCCGACCCTCGGAGACGGTGCACCATAGGGCCATCAAAGGCTCAACAAAGGCCATCAAAGATTTTGAACTTGGACATCATTGTAAATCCCCCTAAGCAGTCCTACGGGATTAGGAAGTCCTATAGCAAATAGCAAACTTTTCCGATCAAACTACACACTCAATCTACACACATATACAAATAAATAAAAAATCACATATATTCCCACATTAAATTTAAAATAAAACACATTTATATTACTTGAACTTTTGCACCCTTTCCAACTGACAAAACTTTCAACCCTTCCTCCATTCCACAATCTGCCAGTTACCATAAAAACACTTCAGGGAACACCTAACTCAGCACACAGGTAAAAAGTTCATCATACATTGTTGCAAATTAAAACAGCAAGTATGCTTCACTTGAGAATATACCAGCTTATTTTATGTAACGTTCTTTCCTAACACTTATTCTTAACCAATAAAAATCAGCCTTTTAAAACACAGAAACATTCATCGTAGCTTAGTGCAGAATGTTCTCGAACAACTAATCAATCCTTTTCTTTTTTCAAAACTGCATGTTGTCCACCATTTTAGAAAAAATCTCACTTTTCAAACTGCCACTTCATTTACAGAGACTTTCATAGTGCATCCAGACCTCCCTTCAAGATGCTTACAGTGTGGATTCCCGAGGACCCCATCCACCTAGGGTCAAATCTAACGTTGCGGACCGCGGGAACATCCGCAAAGCCTCCACGATCCCAACCGGCTTCCCACTTCCTGCGGAAGCTGGCATTGCTATTCCTCACAGAGAGCAGCTTACATGCTTCCATGATTTCAACAGTTTGTTATACATTTTATAAAATAATATAGTACTGCACGCTAAAGCAGAAAAGTCAGCACAATTATGATAGAATACAAAATAGAAAAAGATAATATATACTTCTACACTCAACAAACTCGTAACCAGAGGACACAGTTTAATTTAAAAAACACCCTACCACAACTAGTTTTTCAAACGCATTGTACAATAAAATTCGTCACAAAATAGGTCACATACATAGTGACTCTATAACATCACATAGAAAAAAGAAGGCCACTCTTACGCTACCAGGAAAATACAACAAAAGTACAAGGCCCAAACTTCAATTGTAGTGATTTCTTAGTTGCAGGTCTAGTTGTCAGATCGACACACACACTCCCTCATGGCTGGTATACACCCACACCACACCCATGCAGCGCATTACTCACTACACATGTGACCCTATCTATAAATAGGTTTTCCACTCTTGTTTTGGGCTCTCTTGTGCATAGTTCTCCTGAAAAACAAGATGGTGGCCAACACTTCCTGGTTTTGACAGTTTGGAATGTTGACAGTCGACTGCCAGCCAATCAGAAACTCGCTCGCGCACATAAGGGTACAACCGTACGCGTACGGTGCGCGTACGGTGAGCGCATATAGATATATAATTTGATCAAATTCAATTTTCTCTACTGGAGGGATTTTCACCAAATATAGAAAAGGCACTACTGCATACCTGTCCCTACCATTTTGCCAAGTTTGGTGTAATTCCGTTCAGCTGTTCGGGCTGTAGCCGTGTTTAAAGGTCCCATAGAAAATGCCATTTGAAAAATTTCAAATTCAATTTTCTCAAGAACTACTGGAGGGATTTTCACCAAACATAGCAAAGGCACATCTGCATACCAGGCCCTACCATTTTGCCAAGTTTGGTGTAATTCTATTCAGCCATTCGGGCTGTAGCCGTGTCTAAAGGTCCCTATGGAAATTAACATGGGACCCCCTTTCGGCCCCCGCTTGACAAATCCCCCGAAAACTTTCAGGGAAGGAGTGGAGCGGAGCTGGCCAAAATTCTGGAAAATTACACACAGATTCCTCCTTTGAGCGCATATGGATATATATTTTGCTCAAATTCATTTTCTCAACAACTACTGGAGGGATTTTCAGCAAATATAGAAAAGGCACTACTGCATACCTGTCCCTACCATTTTGCCAAGTTTGGTGTAATTCCGTTCAGCCGTTCGGCCTGTAGCCATGTCTAAAGGTCCCATAGAAAATGCCATTTGAAACATTTCAAATTCAATTTTCTCAAGAACTACTGGAGGGATTTACAGCAAACATACAAAAGGTACTGCTGCATACCAGTCCCTACCATTTTGCCAAATCTGGTATAATTCCGTTCAGCCGTTCGAGATGTAGCCTTGTCAGAATGGCCCTATGAAAATTACCATGGGAAAAACACGTTTGGGACCCCCCTTTTTTCTCTGCCCCTGCTTGACGAATCCCCCCAAAACTTTCAGGGAAGGAGCGGAGCGCAGCGAGGCAAATGTAAGGAAAGTTACAGGCAGATCCCTCAATCGGCGCCAAAGATATTCCCAATAGAATGTTTGGAATTTCCTATGGTAACTAGGTCCTAACTATGTATACCCACTGGCGACCGCCAGTAGGTGATATATATATATATATATATATATATATATATATATATATATATATTACCTACTGGCGATAGCCAGTAGGTATATATAGTTAGGATTAATTCTCTATGGAACTTTTGAAAATTCTATGTCTAATAACTTTGGTGTTTGTGGACGGAATTGGCTGAAATTTTCAGGAAAATGACACATTTTGTTTCTGAGCAGCTCCTGAAAATTTGGGGGGGTTTCGTCAAGGGGGGGCCGAGAAAAAAGGGGGGTCCCAAAACTCGTTTTTCCCATGTTAATTTCCATAGGGCGTTTGGCCTCACTTTTAGCTCGAACGGCTGAATAGATTTGCACGAAACTTGGCAAAATTGTAGGGACTGTTAGCCCGATGTGCCTTTGCTGGGTCTCAATATATGTGCTCCAGTGGATTTTGAGAAATTAACGTTTTAAAAAACTTTATATATCTGTGACAGCTTCCCAGATAGCGCTCCAGATCGCGTACTTTTCGCGTCACGGAGCTTTGCGAAGCGATGCTGATTGGCTCTCCGATGTCTGTCAACATTCTAAACAGTCCGGTGCGGCCGCCATCTTGTCTCTCGGTAGGATCGAGAGACAAGAAGAGGTGAAAAACGAAGGGGGAATTTAATGAAAGGGGGCAAGGTAGACCCCTCATGACCCCCTAGGAATGATGTTGGGGTTATTAAAGGGTCCCGTGGGGCAAATAAAAAAAAATTGGTTTTTCACGGTAGAAGCGCTTCCCGGATCGCGAACCGGGCCGCAAACTGGTAGCGAAACGGGAATTCGCCATTTTTTGTTTCGATTTAATTAAATTACTAGGTATAAGGGGGTACGGGAGACGTATCCAGATTCCTTATGTTTTCTGAGGGTGGCTGAGGAGGCTCATATATGTTGATACATGTCTTCCAGCGGCTGTGCGTGAGCGTTTTTTTTTTTGTTGCTGCGTGACGTCTGTTAACGTTCCATTCGATGGAAATCAGGAAGTGTTGACCGCCATTTTGTCACTGCGATAAAATATTTTGTTATAAATTAATCCTTATTGATAAACATTGTCTGCGCCATCTTGCCTTTTTTCCAATGCCACAATTTTGTTGTGCACGGCAGCCATTTTAGATGCCTTGACCAGACCCACTCTCTGCACGCCGTCGATTCTCAGCACGGCTCCCCACCCTCGCAAGCATCTCCCCCACGCACTGGTCACCCCGTGCTCTCTCTCTCATGCATGGGCCATAAACCTCCCCCCATCTGCGCTGCTCTTCCCTGAGAATCACACCCCGTGCCCGCCCGACACCTTCCTTTCACCCTATTCACTACCGCACCCTCTGACACTCCTCTTCCTCTGTGTCCGATTGTCCAGGCCAGTCCCAGGCTATCACCTAGCCCTGCGGATGTAGTTTATGGCCCCAGCTGTAGAGAATCCGGACATGCCAACCCTCCCGATTCAGGCGTGAGACTACCGATTTCAGTGCTAGTCTCCCGCCTCCTGCAAGCAAAAACCCGATTCCTCAGGGGTTTCAGCTGACAGGGCTTGGTATTGTGTAGCGTGCTAATTCTTCCAGGAAACGTCAGCGGGCCGATGCAGGGGCTCTAGAAGGGGTGATAAACCATTTAAGCCTCATTAACAAGCGCATGGTCTTTTAAAGATCTGTGAAGTACTCGGGCGGCGGTGTGTGTGCCCTGTTTCAGGAGCGGGTGGGGGGGGGGGCACTGCCAGCAACTGCCAGGCCAGGCAGTGTTCAACACTTGCATCACCCTTTCTCTGCCTGCTATTGCGCTCCATGCTTCGGAAAGGTGAGTTTGAAATGTCCGATCCTGCAGCAGCACACTTCCAAAGCCCACACATGACAATAACCCGATTCAAGGCCCCATTCTCCCGATTTTTTTTTTTAATCTCCCACTTTGCTCTTCTGAAATGTTGGCATGTATGAGAATCACCCCTCTTCAAAGTAGTTACAGTAGATGAAGGCCCCCACCCCATGAGATCCGTCACACCATACGGGTTCCTACTATCTGATAACCATCCTGTATTGTGCTTGGGGAGGGGATTCTCACTGTGAGGGTGTGTGGGACCGAGCCTGAAGCGGAAGATTCCAGGGATGCCTCTTTGTACATCAAAGTTTTTACAATTATGTGTCACATTAATAATATATAGCACTTCAACAAAGTAGTAGAATTATAAAATTTTAATAACTTATAAATATATACAACGCAACAAAAACAGTAAACACATTTAAACATTTTTTTTGTAAAAAGAAGCAACAATGGTCAGTAGCTGTGTTTTGTGCGAATAGTCCCAAGGCAGCACAACGCGCTGAGTTCTGGACGGCACCCAGGTGATGTCACCTGGGTGCCGCACTGGTTTTTGGTATCCTACAATGCAGCTCCGAAAAATGGCGTGGGGCGTCCCTGAGGAGGCCTTGCCAGTAGCGGTCTGTTGTGCGAATAGTTCGAAGGCAGCAGAACGCGCTGAGATGTGGATGGCACCCAGGTGATGTCCAGTAAACTGCCGCACTGGTTTTTGTATCCTATAATGCTGCTCCGAAAAACGGCGTGGGGCGCCCCGGGGGAGGGGGGGGGGAGGCGGCGTGAACGGGCCTCCCCAGGTGGCGGCTCGTGTGCTGTAGTGGGGCGCCCCTTTACCGTTTCAGTTGCCATTCCGCCCGCTTTTGGTACACTGTGCCAAAATCCGCCATTCAGCTGAGTTGCGCCTACTCTTGCGGTTCAGCGATAGGCGGCTGCCACAGGACTCTCAAAATGGCGGCAGGCTCTTTCCTTTTTGGGCCTGGTCCACTAAAATGGCCCTGGGACACCTTGGAACTCGGACGCTTGTCTGCTAGGTCTTGGACCCCATTCTCGAAAGCGTCCCCTCAGCCGTGAAGATTCTACAAAAGTCTTGGGGGCCCTCGACTCCTGCAGGCTACCGGTGGGGAGCGGCTGCCATGATTGCTCGCGGAATGACCACAACGGAGCCACGAGATGGTGGTGCTTTCATGCCGACGCCAGCTTCAGTCTGAAACATCCAGAAACAAGGTGGGGCTTTCATCGTTTTGGAAAAAAAAATGTTCTAAACCAATGAAAAGTGTTATTTTTAGGTAATATGACCAAGCCTTCCATCATTAGGAAACCAAAAGTAAAATGAACCAATGAAAAGTTTTATAAACAAGTCACATGACCTGTTATGCGGCATAGGGCTATAAAAAGCGTAGAAAATCCGTTGGCACGTGAGGCGGCGTCAGTAGCGGACCGATATGCGAATAGGCCGAAGGCAGCACAACGCGCCGAGATCCGGATGGCACCAAGGTGGTGTCCAGCAAGTTGCTGCACTGGTATGGCTATCCTACAATGCTGCGCCGAAAGTCGGCGTGGGGCGCACCGTTGGCCTGTGAGGTCGCGTCAGTCAGTGGGGGCTGTTTGAGGATCTGACTGCATTGGAAAGCAATGTGATGCTGTGCGTCGCCCCCAAGATGGAGGCTCCTCAGCTTCAGTGGGGCGCCCCTTGGTGTTTTACTCGCTATCCAGTTGAGTTGCGTTCGCACTTGCGGCTACAGTAGGCCGAAGGTAGCACAACGCGCCGAGATCTGGATGGCACCGAGGTGGTGTTAAGCAAGTTGCCGCACTGGTGTGGCCATCCTACAATGCTGCGCCGAAAGTTGGCGTGGGGTGCCCCGTTGGCCTGTGAGGTGGTGTCAGTAGCGGACCGATGTGTGAATAGGCCGGAACCAGCACAAGGCGCCAAGATCCGGATGGCACCGAGGTGGTGTCATAGTTGAGAGTTCTGAGCAGTGCTTGTAACACTGTCTGAAGCTTATTTGCACCTGCTGCAGCTTTACTATCGCCCTGGTGTGGCCAAAGATCGCCCATGACATAGGCGGCCGGCTCCCGGGGTCTGGCGGAACTTTTTTCCTTTTCCTTTCTGTATCTTGTCCCACAATCCGTTTGACCTGAAGACACGACCAGGTCCCTGAATGTGTGCAGGGGGACGTTATTGATTGAATCAAAATGGCGGCTTCACACAAAGCTGAGTCAAGCGTTGCTGTTGATGCTATACAGACAAAAAATGGTTTTCAGTTTGTACATTCTTCAGGATTATTTTTTCCATCCAAGTCTGGTTGAGAGTTTGTAGAACAATGGCTTCAGATTTTCAACATACTACTCTTCAACATTCTTCCTAAATGTAACAATGTGAGACTCACTAGGAGAACGGCTGTTTATCTTTCCTTTCAAAATGCTGCCAACAATATTTTCTGAATGGAAGACACCATCTTGTAGCATAAAGGGCCGAAAGGGGTTCTGGTCTGGCCGCTGGTTGGTGGAGACATTTTGACTATATCCTGGACCTGCTCGGCCTCGCCCAAAATGGCGCTGGTATAAATGGGACTCGTAACTCCTTGTTGTGTACTGGTTGAACAACCTTGATATCACGAGATATGAATGCAGTTTTGAAGCACATGGCGGGCAGGGACGAGAATTGATTGAATATTTCGACATCCCTATTGATATTAAGTTCTGATGTGTTATTGATTACTGTACTATTGAAAGTTCGAATTAACGTCACCCATGGTACTTGCCCGCAAATGTACATCTAGATAATTTTATTGAAAGTGGCCCTGTCGTATTTTAATTACAAAATGTACGTCCACCGATTCCGCAACTGTTAGACACCTTAGTTCTTGCAACCTAATGGCCCGCTCGTTACGTTCCTCTACAATGTAAATGTCTCCTCATCATATACGATTTCAGTTTGCTCCGTGGCCGGCCCATGTGGTTGTAGGCCCGTATTTGTATACTGACATTTTCACAATAAAGGTTTTAAAAACAAAACATGGTAGTAGTATTTACATTGGTAAAGTTTTTAATTTTAGTCACTGTTTTCGAATCAGTAAAAGGCAAGTGAAATAAAGCAGTCCAATTACATGACAGATAAAAGGTATAATATGCAGGAACGCAGTAAAGATAAATGGTCAAGGGCAGTTGTGTTTTCCACTCCTGCAACATAAAGTGATCGATAAGAATCTGATAATCAGGCGTATCGGCGACTAAGACAGCAGGCCGAGCCTCTTTTACTCAACAGCTCCGTCATGGGACGAAGAAACGCCCTTTTTCTCGAAAAAGGAATATATATTACTTGCAGGACAGTTGTAAATTTTCCGGGAAAGTACATTAGCCTGGAACATTATAACATATATGTTTAAGAAAAAATAATGTTCGAAACCAATAAAAAGCGTAATTTTTAGCTCATATTACCAAGCCTTTCATCATTAAAATAACAAAAGTAAAATGAACCAATGAAAAGTTTTATTACCAAGTCACATGACCGGTTATGCTTACGTTACGCGCTGCGCGCCGCGCCCCGGATCGCTTCCGGGAAGCTGCGCTTCGCGCACTGGAGCACTTCCGGGTGCGCTAACGCGGCGTGTCATATAACGCATTACGCGACAACGTAGGTCCAGAATATAGTCAAAATGTCTCCACCAACCAGCGTTCGGAACACAACCCCTTTCAGCAGTCTAAAAAGTTCTGTTAAATGACAACAGAAGGGACAGGCAACAAGAACCATCAGTCAAAGAGGGGAGGGCAAGTTCTTCTCTACCGGGTCATGTTGGGGCGCTACCGGAACTGATCGAATTGGTAGTCTACAGTGTTTCTGGATGTTTCAGACTGAAGCTGGCGTCAGCATGAGAGCACTACCATCTCGTAGCTCAGTCGTGGCCATTCCACGAGCAATCATGGCAGCCGCTCCCCACCAGAAGCCTGCGGGAGTCGGGGGCCCCCAAGACTTTTGTAGAATCTTCAAGGCTGAGGGGACGCTTTCGAGAATGGGACCCAAGCCCTATCAGGCAAGCGTCCGAGTTCCAAGGTGTCATAGGGCCATTTTAGTGGACCACGCCCAAATCTGAAGAGCCGGCCGCCATTTTGAGAGTCCTGTGGCAGCCGCCTATCGTTGCATCGCAAGAGCGGGAGCAACTCAACTACATGGTGAGCGAGATGCTGTAGTCACAAGAAAGGGCGGTAAACAGCTGAATGGCGGAAGAGGCACAGTGTAGCAAAAGCGGGCGGAATGGCTACTGAAACGGTAAAGGGGCGCCCCACTACAGCGTGTCTTCAGGTCAAACGGATTGTGGGACAAGGTCCAGAATGGAAGAGTCATCAAAAGGCAAAAAGTTCCGCCGGACCCCGGGAGCCGGCCGCCTATGTCGGGGGCGATCTCAGGCCACACCAGGGCAACACGACTTGGGGAGGGGGCAGGAGCTAAGTGCCATCTCACCGCCCCTCGGGGGCCTCCGTCAAGCGGTTCAGGGAGGCACCGCATCACATTGTTTAACAATGCAGTCAGGTCCACAAACGGCCCTCACTTACTTTGAGAATAGTGAAGCTGCAGTAGGTGCAAATAAGCTTCAGACAGTGTTACAAGCGTTGCTCAGAACTCTGAACTATGGCACCCAACATCCAGGACTTATGCCATTTGAGCATGGCAGTGACATTGAAGCAACTCAGGGACCAAAACCATGAACGTACACTCACGTATGAAAATCTTACTTGGGGAGGGGGCAGGAGCCAAGCGCCCCCTCCCAGTCCGCGCCACCACACCGTATGTTGAAAATCTGAAGCCATCATTCTACAAACTGTCATCCAGCCTTGGATGGAAAAATCTAGAAGAATGTACAAACTGAAAACCAGTTTTGGTCTGCATAGCATCAGCAGCAACGCTTGCTATCAGAGTGCATGAGTTTCATGCTCGATCGATTGAGCTAGCCGGATCGGGCAACAAAAACTATAAAATAGTTATGTAAATAATTATTTAATAAAATATTTTACCCTGTTACTTTGCGTGTGTGTTATATATATTTATAATATTTGCATAGGGTTTGTCGTTATTTTGGGTGGGGTGGGGTGGGCGGCAGAGTCGAGCTGTCTGTTAAAAGTTAGGCCGCAAACGTCAACATTATCGGCGCCATCTTGCCCTTTTTGAGCCCACTCGTGCGTGTAAGCGGCAACCATTTTGAGCACCACGGCCTCCCTGCCCCTCGCTGATAGCCAGCACGTCTCTCCCTCTCTCTCTCCTGACCTCACAAGCACCCCCCACGCACCGGTCACCCCCGCTCTCTCATGCATGGGCCATAAACCCTCTCCATCTGCGCTGCTCTTCCCTGGGAATCACACCCCATGCCCGACCGACACCTCCCTTCATCCCTTTCATGGTCGCATACCCTTTGATAAACCCCTTCCTCTATGCCCGATTGTCCGAGCCGGTCCCAGGCCATCACCTAGCCCTGCGGATGCAGTTTATTGCCCCTACTGTAAGGAATCACCCCTCTTCAAAGGAGTTACAGTTGATCAAAGCCCCCACCCCATGAGATCTGATCAGTCGCACGCATTCCGGGAATCGGCGGAATGTCCAGCTGTGTGATAGCCATCTCCTCCTGTGGGTAGGGAGGGGACTCTTACTGTGAATATGTGTGGGAACGGGCCTGAAGCGGAGGTTCTGGGAATGTCTTTTCATGCTTCAAAGTGACTTTATTACAATAAAGAATGTTTGCCGACCATAAACCTGTGTATAAGAGGCCAGGCCTCAGAGATGCAGTTAGAGCACCTCGTGACGATACTTGCTGTCCGAACTGATGTGTTCTCCTCCGGAGAGAATAAACCCTTGTTTCCTGCCTTCCAGTCTCCAGCGCCTGCCTCTTCATTGATTATTATTTTGTGGGTTAAAGAGGCGACACCGCCGGGCAATACTTAAGGATCTTTGTTTATTGGTTGCTTCCAACCTTTTACAATTGGCGTCCCAAGCGTGGGGCCCATCAGCGACACGTGGATCCAGTGGGAGAGGTCCTGACGACAGAGTGAACGACTGCAACGATCGGGAGAGCTCCTGCCCAATAGACCCTCGTCTGGCAGCCGATCATCCGAACTTCACTGGTTCCGAATCAACCTCTCTCGAGTGATCTACGGTCCTGACTGGGAACCATCAGGAGTGCCGTGGCAATATCGGAGATTGGAGGACGACCGGGCGCTGGACGCGGAAGATGAGAAACAGCCCATGTGGTCCGGGTAAGGTCGTGTAAAAACGACAAAATTGCGAAACGATTGTCGCTCTTTGAGATATTCGCTGCTTACAAACGAGGAAGAGTAGAAATACTCTATCTTCCTTTGTGGACGGTGAAGGGGTGGGTAACGCGGACTTTTGTCCCAGATGTAATCTGTCGTGCCTATCTTTTCTCCCCACTGATTGATTGACTGATTGACTGATTGATTGATTGTAAGGGTAGCTCCCTGTTTTTATTGTTAGAATAAGATTTTGCTGTTGAGATATTCGCTGTTTGCAAACAACGTAGAATAACAATATTCTGTCTAGTCTTTTCAGATAGTGAAGGATAGGTAGTGCGGACCTTTGTCCCCCGCTGAAATCTGTCATGTCTATCTTCTCCCCACTGATTGGTAGCCTGTTTAGCCCGGACCGCTTATTAGAGATGAACCATCCGGCTCCACTGGAAGGCACCCCTAATAAAGACATGTTCATGAAGCATGGATTAGTCGCTATAGCATACAGCAAACTATGGCATATATATACGAGGAAGGACCCCCAGAGTCAGTGGCCACTGATAGGATCCTTCGATGATGATAAAATGAGCGCGCTAGAAACAGCCCTTGGTAAAAACAAGACAACGCCCACTATGCTTGATAGTTTCGGCATGTGGCGCAAAGAAACCGAACAACGTAAGAAGAGAAATGAGAGTAGGTTGGGAAAAGAGCTGCGAAAGGCAGCCCACCTAGCTGCTAAGAAACTAGAAGAAGAGATCAAGGAAAGAGAGGAAGCCAATCAGAAACCAGAGATAGAAACATCAAACCAGTGTCCGGTTAGAACACCCTCCACGCTCTACCCTGAATTACCCTCGAAACAGCGAGCCAACGATGATCTGTTGTTAGGTCCTCCGATCATCTACATGCCCCCTCCATATGCCCCTTCCCAACCCTTAGCACGACACCCACCATCCCCAGGCGCAAACGAGAGTAGCGCCACCGCTTCGGCCCCCATGGCCTCTGTGCCGGCCGAACTCCTTGTATTAGATACTACACAAACGACAACGTTAGGCGACCCTGAGACCCGAAGGGCTGGTTCTGCAAGAACAAACAGATTAAGCAAAGATGAGCGAGCAGGGATTGACAAGATAGCAAGGACATTGGTAGAAAGAAAGGAAGATGAAGAGTATATCACGGATATGTTTAACTCGTATACAGGAAGTCACAGACGACATTTTACCGTTCGACTGTGTTATCATGCTTTGAACGCATACGAGGACCGATATCGAGACAAAGGTCCCGAGAGCCTAACGACTCTATATCGGAAGGTCGATATCGGGGATGAGGGCGAGTGTGATGTGACGGACCTCCTTATGCGAACGCTTGAGGTTTTCCGCCACCTCACTGAACAAGGATCGGGAGCTAAACCCACGACATCCGTAGCAACCGAACCACAAACTGAGCGATATAATGCCATGATGCCGATACGAGAAGCTGCCCCTTACTGGGTCCCTCCACGAGGTGAAGGGACTAACGATGATGCAAACCACAAAGATGCAAAAGGAAGGGTAGTGTACAACTGGGTCTACCAGCCGTGGGACCGGCAAGAGATTCTGACATTCCGGAAATCTCTGCCTGACCTACGTAAAAACTACACTGCCTTCTATACTGAATTAGGTACAGCCCTAGGTTCCACGATTATGACCCTGGCTGACATCGACTTGTTCTTCGGGTTATGTCTACCGGCTGATGTGTGGAAGCAAATCCGGAAAGTCGACCACCTTGAGCTGTTTGGACATACCTGGTCACAACTCGATGGCATTGATAAACAACGAGAACCTGGACAAAAGCCTTTGAAATCCATTTTAGACCTCCCAGACAAAATCGTACAGAAATTAAAAACCCTGATTCCAGAAAAGAAAGTGGACTGGTCGATAGTAACGGCCTGCCGCCAGAAACCCCAGGAGGATGTATCGGATTACTTCTCCCGGTTTGAAACGGTGTTCTCCGATTACAGCGGCCAGGACATGACCACTGCAACCGGACACCATCTGTTTGTCCAGAATTACGTTAAGGGTTTGACACCAGATGTCTCCCAGAAACTGCAGGCCAGCGAGAGTAGTTGGGCAGCCTCCAAACCTGCGGCTATCCTCCAGATGGCCCAATATTATGAACATCAGAAAAATGAAAACGATAGAGCAACAGAGAAAAAGAAGAAAGAGTTGAAAGAGAGGGTCATGATAGCTCAGCTGCAGGGAGTAGCGATAAATAAGGAACCCCCCAAAGGAAACTACCAGTCGACAGCTCCTAAAGATACGCCC
Organism: Lissotriton vulgaris; assembly: GCF_964263255.1. NCBI lineage: Eukaryota > Metazoa > Chordata > Amphibia > Caudata > Salamandridae > Lissotriton > Lissotriton vulgaris. The sequence continues at coordinate 1,034,727,453 of NC_141697.1, forward strand.
TCCAGAGAATGTACGTCTGCGCCCTATGCAGGTCGGAGGGACTTAGATGAAAACCAATGCGCATTCTGTAAAGGATACGGTCACTGGAAATCACAGTGCCCGGTCCTTTACGAAATGAACAAAAACCGAGAAGCTAGAGACGAGACGAATAAACAAAGGGGGAGGGACCAGAGACGGGGACTCACCAACGACCTTAGCCAGGACAGATCAGGCCGACCCAACACATTTCATCGACCCCGACAAAATCAGTATCAGCAGTCCGATTACGAGAACGCCCACGATTTCGCATAGGACAGCCCGGGACAAGGGAGGGATCCAGTCGAGCTTTGTGTTGACCAGCAAGGTCCTTACGTCACTGCTAAGGTCCTGGGCATGAAATCCCCATTTTTGGTGGACACCTGGGCGACACGTAGTGCGTTATCTAAACGACTGATTCCAAGGGCACCCTTGTCTGGCTCACTTATAACATCGACAGGTTTCGATGGAACGCCCTCCACTAACCCTTTTGTCCGCTCCGATCCTCTTCGACTTAGAAAACAACACCACTGACACAACGTTCTTACTTTCCTCCAATAGCCCTGACGCCATTATGGGACTTGACTTATTGAAACACTTCCGAGCGACAATTAGATGTTCTCAAGACGGAGTTCGAGTTTTCCTTTACGACAACCCCGTTCTGCTTAGACATTGCCCTCCCCGACGCATGTTTTCCATCACTGACGCTGACACATCCCTGCTTGACACCCTGCCTCCGTATCTGTGGGCCAAGACAGATTCGGATGTAGGGCGCATGATGATTGACCCAGTACACATTACTGTCCGACCAGACGCAACACTCCCAAAACTTCCACAATATCGGATATCGCCCGAGGGCGAGAAGGCATTGGTAAAGATTATTCAGTCACTGATAGACGCAGGAGTGGTAGAGGAAGTGGTTAGCAACGTTTGCAACAGCCCTATCTTGCCCATCATCAAGAAACAAGGAGAGGGAGATGAGAAAGCATACCGCTTTATCATTGACCTTCGAGAGATCAACAAAGTGGTTGTACCCCAGTACCCCGTGGTCTCAGATATCACCACCATCCTGACTTTGATTCCTTCTACTGCCACCACCTTCACTGTCATTGACCTCAAAAACGCCTTCTTTTCCATCCCCATCCACCCGGACAGCCGATATCTCTTCGGCTTCACCCTAAAAGCCTGCTCATATAGGTTCTGCCGAGCACCCCAGGGCTACACAGAAAGCCCTAGCATCTACAGTCAGGCCCTCAAGAGACAACTGGATCAAGTCCAGTTACCCGATGGAGTGGTGTTGGTGCAATACGTCGATGATATCCTTTTGGCAGCCGACACCACTCCGCTAGCAGTCACAGCCACCATTCAACTCCTACACTTCCTTGCGGAAAATGGCCACAAGGTCTCCAAGAAGAAGTTGCAATTCTGCCAACCCCAAGTGACATACTTAGGCCATCTCCTGTCCAAAGACGGGAGGAAGCTCACCCCCGATCGGATTCAGACCATCCTAGAAATCCCTGTCCCTAAGACTCAGAAACAGGTTCGCTCCCTACTAGGCCTCACCTCCTTCTGCCGACAGTGGTTGCCAAACTTTAGCCTCATTGTGAAACCGCTGCTTTCTCTGCTAGCTAAAGATGTCCCCTTCCCACTCCCTTGGACCCCTGAGTGCCAAACCTCCTTCACGGAACTACGAGATGCCCTCTGTTCGGCCCCTGTCCTAGGTACCCCTGATTACACAAAGCCCTTCTCCCTTTACACTCACGAAAGGGAGGGGTGCGCTTTATCTGTCCTGACCCAGTCCATTGGCCCAAAGCAACGACCGTGCGCTTACTTCTCTGCCACTCTTGACCCTGTAGCCAGAGCCTTGCCTGCCTGCCTTCGAGCTGTAGCTGCCGCTGCTATCTCTATCCGACAGAGTGAGGGGATCGTACTCTCGAATCCCCTCACAGTACTGGTACCCCATGCAGTTGACACCCTCCTGAACCAAACCAAGACGCAACACCTGACGAGTGCACGACTGACTGGATACGAGCTGACTTTGCTTGCACCACATATCACCCTGAAAAGATGCACCACACTGAACCCGGCAACTCTGTTACCCTTACCAGAGAACGATCCCAATGTGCCCCCTGTACATGACTGTGTGACTCTTATGGACGAACAGACTAGAAGTAGGGTTGACCTCAGAGACACAGCTTTTCCTGACCCTGACGGAGAGCTGTGGGTGGACGGTTCTTGCATCAAACTCCCCGATGGCACCACTTCAGCTGCCTATGCAGTCACCACGGCTCGAACTGTAGTCGAGACAGCCCGCATCACGCAACGATCTGCCCAGGCAGCGGAACTGATTGCCCTCACACGAGCCTGCATCCTAGCAGCAGGAACCACAGCGAACATTTACACCGATAGCCAGTACGCCTTCGGGGTGGTTCACCATTTTGGGCTCCGTTGGAGGGAAAGGGGATTCTTGACCTCACACGGCACACCCATCTTACATGGAGATCTAGTCTCCGCCTTGATCGAAGCTGTCCTTCTCCCCAAAAGGCTTGCGGTCATCAAATGCCAGGCACACAAGAAAGTGACAGACATTATTGGACAGGGAAATGCACTAGCCGACATCACTGCTCGAACGACAGCTGAAAATAGGACGACAACACGTATGTACGTGATCAGGTCACAAGCAGAAAAATGGACTCACGCTAGGGACACTATTAGAGACATTCAAATGGCTAGCACGCAACACGAACTGACTGAATGGACACAGGTGGGATTAAAAGACGACGAAGGCTGCTGGCGGACAAAGGACACAAACAAATGGTTGCTACCTGACTCCTACCTGATTCCCATACTGACTATGGCACACTCCCCCACCCACATAGGATCAGCCCCCATGATTGAACTTGTCTCCAGAGTTTGGCACAATGATAAAATCACAGATGCCGCCAAACGTCTGGTCCAACAATGCTTGATATGCCTGCAACACAACCCCGGGAAAGGAACTGTAGTACCCCGGGGAGGGTTTGGGGTCCCAAATCACCCGTTTGAGGTCCTGCAGATGGACTATATTCAGCTAGACAGATGCCAAGGCCTGAAATACGTACTTGTTGTGGTGTGTGCATTTAGCAAGTGGGTGGAGGCATACCCAACCCGTGACAACACCGCCATGGCCACTGCAAAAGTACTATTAAAGGAATTCTTCCCTCGCTACGGCCTTTGTCGAATTTTATGGAGCGACAATGGCCCCCACTTCATAGCCGAAGTCATCCAGCTCATCATAAAGGGGCTGGGCATCAAGCAGAAGTTCCACGCAGTTTTCCACCCCCAGTCTGCTGGACTTGTCGAGCGACACAATGCCACACTAAAGCTTAAACTAGCCAAGATAGTAGCTACCACAGGACTGAAATGGCCAGATGCTCTCCCCCTGGCATTGCTATCGATGCGTTCCACCCCCACCAAGCACCACTTGACACCTTACGAGGTCGTTTTCGACCGACCCATGAGCGTCTGGACTGCACCAAAACCGACTTCCATTCATGACGTCCCAGACGTCCTAATGTCTGATTATCTGTATAAATTGACTGAAACTCTGTCTGTCATTCATCAGCAGGTGCAGCAGGCCATCCCCGATGCTTCCAGGGGTCCGGGTCACGACATCCAACCGGGGGAATATGTTTTGATCCGGAATTTTCAGCGGGCAAAGAGTCTGGAACCCCGGTGGACGGGCCCCTGGCAAGTATTGCTCACCACCCGGACGGCTCATCATGTGGAGGGGAAATGGCACTCGCTGCACGCACACCACTGCAAGAGGGTCTCCTCGACTTTGGCCACAACAGAAAGCATCGACAACCAAGAAGAGCTCCTGAACAAGGACCGACCGTCGCTAACCTGCTATCCTGACACCGAAGCACTTGAACTTTCAAAATTCTCTGATCTCACTGTGCCATCCAGAGAAGGGTATTTCCTGCGCCGAAAGTAGGGAGCTTCGGCTAAGTAGACCACGGACTAAGTTAAATCTCAGAACGGTGACCTAAACACCACCAAGGGTCACCTGGAGAGAAGCTAAACGAAGTCTGTGGTTCTGCCCGCTACCGAGCACCTTGAAGATGATGGAAGCGCCAAATAAGAAGATGATGGAAGCGCCAAATAGGAAGATGATGGAAGCAACAGGAAATACCCACCACAGAAACCCAAAAACAGACAGATTCCACAGCTCAAAGACAATTGCACTTTTCGTCACAATCCTTTTCTGCTTTCTCCTCATGACCACACTCTGGATTGTGGAAGAAAATGCACCTGCTCATGAAACATTCCTGACCACTGCTCAGCCTACCACCATGAAGGAACATTATCTGATTTTACTCTCTCCTCAACTCAGAGAGAGGCGAAAGGAGTTTTGGAATAACTCATTTGTGCAGTTGCTGCACCAGCACAATCTTGCCACCAACGCCACCAACTGTTGGATCTGTGGGATGCTACCCCACGCCACTGGACACTCGATACCTTTCATCCCTTCACCCTTCTCAGTTCACGGCTCCTGCCTTGCTTGGCTGATCCTCCTGCACGAAAGCTATAAAGACAATGCCACCTCCGGCAAAACCGTGACACACTTCTATCATGGGGTCTGGCGAAACCAAACAAAGACACACTTCTGCCCACAGACCTCCAACGACTCAATCCACATGGACATCCCTGCTAAAGAACGAATTGAAATGCAGGTGTTCAACAATCCAACCAGACCCACCTTCTCTTACCTGCGGAAACGAACGGCTGCCACTCTGACTGTGGCCCTGTCAGTCATCAACGTCACCGGCCACATGTGCATAGAATGGCTTGGGACACAGCTGGTAGGCCGCAGCGCCTGCCGTTTCACCAGAACTTTGGACTCCACCGATCCACCTTCCTTTGTATCCTCTCCAAATATGTATTTCGTTTATGGCACAAAGGCTTACACCTGGCTCCCCAAAGGCTGGGGGGGCACTTGTTTCATCTCCTTCATCCTTCCTCCGACGTATGTGGCTCCAGCGAATCATCACAGACAAAAACGAGCCAAGGACATTGAACAGGCCGACTCAACAGGAGCACAGTTCCTCGATGCTATGAAGGGACTTGTTCCACTCTGGGGCCCGATGGCAAACAGCCGTGCCATCCGACACCTGACTCAGGCAGTTGAGACAACAATGAACATCACAGCTGGTATCCTTGCTAACAACACTGCCGAGCTTCAAGCGGTCCGCTTGGTGGCACTCCAGAACCGCCTTGTGCTAGATGTGGTTCTTGCGGACCGTGGTGGAGCATGCCGCATTATTGGGTCCAGCTGCTGTACATACATACCGGACAATTCACCCTCAGTATATAAAGCCATCGAGCATCTCCACAGACTCTCGTCAGAAGTACACCAGGAGCAGGAAGAATGGTCACTTGGTGGATGGTTCTGGAGCACTGTTAAGAACTGGGGCTGGAGACTGTTTACCATTATCTTGATTCCTGTAGTAGCAATATGTGGTCTATGCTTAGGAATTCAATGCCTGCCACCTCTATGTTCATTATATACAAATTGTATTTGCCCTAAGACTGTAGACTTTGGAAACGAACGCATGGGAGCATTATATGATGCCGAGGTTAGAAATTTGATGAAGATTGACATTGAGTAGGCAAGTTGGCTAGATATGTTGAAAAGGGAGGACTGTTAAAAGTTAGGCCGCAAACGTCAACATTATCGGCGCCATCTTGCCCTTTTTGAGCCCACTCGTGCGCGTAAGCGGCAACCATTTTGAGCACCATGGCCTCCCTGCCCCTCGCTGATAGCCAGCGCGTCTCTCCCTCTCTCTCTCCTGACCTCACAAGCACCCCCCACGCACCGGTCACCCCCGCTCTCTCATGCATGGGCCATAAACCCTCTCCATCTGCGCTGCTCTTCCCTGGGAATCACACCCCATGCCCGACCGACACCTCCCTTCATCCCTTTCATGGTCGCATACCCTTTGATAAACCCCTTCCTCTATGCCCGATTGTCCGAGCCGATCCCAGGCCATCACCTAGCCCTGCGGATGCAGTTTATTGCCCCTACTGTAAGGAATCACCCCTCTTCAAAGGAGTTACAGTTGATCAAAGCCCCCACCCCATGAGATCTGATCAGTCGCACGCATTCCGGGAATTGGCGGAATGTCCAGCTGTGTGATAGCCATCTCCTCCTGTGGGTAGGGAGGGGACTCTTACTGTGAATATGTGTGGGAACGGGCCTGAAGCGGAGGTTCTGGGAATGTCTTTTCATGCTTCAAAGTGACTTTATTACAATAAAGAATGTTTGCCGACCATAAACCTGTGTATAAGAGGCCAGGCCTCAGAGATGCAGTTAGAGCACCTCGTGACGATACTTGCTGTCCGAACTGATGTGTTCTCCTCCGGAGAGAATAAACCCTTGTTTCCTGCCTTCCAGTCTCCAACGCCTGCCTCTTCATTGATTAATATTTTGTGGGTTAAAGAGGCGACACCGCCGGGCAATACTTAAGGATCTTTGTTTATTGGTTGCTTCCAACCTTTTACATGTCTTGCAGCCATCATGGTGTGGAGCTAAGTTCATCTTACTAGTTTCGTATTTCTCATGAGGGGTTGTTCTTAATGTTTCTATTTTAGCGAGGTCAAAAACAGATCCCATTAGTGGCCTACTGATTTTGCTCGATTCCTTTTGTTTTTTTAAACTATTTTTCACTATCTGCAAAGACTAAACAGAGTATTGCGACTCTGTGCTTGTTTGTAAATACAGAATGAACGAAAGAGAACCAATTCTAAAACAGTAAATGCTTGGATAGCAATCAATCAAATAGAGAGAGAAGCAGGCACGACGGATTACAACGGGGGCAAAGGCCTGCGTTAACTACCCTTCACTATCTGCAAAGAGAGAGTGCTGCTAAGAGAAAAGAGGGGGGGGCAGCGTTCAAAGCACATCAGCGTGCATAAACACGAAAATGTTTTTACCTATCATGTACTTGACATTTGACAGCATTTGATATTTGGTATTAAAAAACCATTGAATCTCACAGAAAAAACCATAGGTTATAGGCCATATATAGTTAGGGATTTGCATTTACAAAACCTTATTTTACTCGCATAAAACCATTAAAATTCGCATATATAGTTAGTTGCGCTAACTATATATCGCGCACCCGCAATCCACTGCTGATGATGTCACATATTACATCATTCATGACATGGTCAGTGACATCACTGATGACATCACTGATGACAACTCAAATGACATCACTGATGACAACTCAAATGACATCACTGACAACATCACTGATGACATCAATCATGTGATAATACGATCAACCTCTTCAGACTCTAATATAACCTTAGATACACTCAGAGTAAACAGACACTCACAGACTGTCACTCATCCATGGAGTTACTCACACACCTAGTCAGTCATGCACTGAATCAATCACACCTCCATTTCCTCAACTATACAGTTATACACACCTTACTTATTCGAACATATACTAACACATATTTACTCTTTTATACATCCCTGATACAAGTTCACAATGATCCATACAGCCACTCACACATTCACTGGCTCTTATGCACAGTAATTTATATATGTGAACTTTCACATGTACTGTGTTTTACATATGTACTTACTTTGACATGTAGCACTGAGATATCCATTCACTCACCAATACACTCGTACACAGTCAACCACCCATACAGCTGTTTCCACATGCAGTTTTGAACCCATAGATCTAGTGAATCAACTGCTCACACATCTATGTACAGAGTCACACACCTCCCAGCCACCCCCACACACACACTCACTCTCCCATACAAATACTTGGGCAACCAATCAATAACCCATACAGTTACTCATATAGCTACTGATCAACACATGCAGCAGTTCATAGAACAACAGATATAATGATGCACAAATTAAGATAGTTTAGTCACTAACTCATGCACTCAGTGAGACACATTTAATCACTCTCTCATACAGTCAGTCATGCACCTACTAAATCCTTCATCCAGACACTTATACATCCACTCATTCTTCAATATGTAAGACATATTTTAACTTTACAGAAACAGACAGCCACTGGATGATGTCATCAGTGATGTCATCAGTGATGTCACTGACCATGTCATGAATGATGTAATATGTGACATCATCAGCAGTGGATTACGGGTGCGCGATATATAGTTAGCGCAACTAACTATATATGCGAATTTCAATGGTTTTATGCGAGTAAAATAAGGTTTTGTAAATGCAAATCCCTAACTATATATGGCCTATAACCTATGGTTTTTTCTGTGAATATATATATATATATATATTTATGACACCAACTACCTTCATGGTTTCCTTTGCAAACAAAGAACTAAAGAACCGAGCCCAAACTCCGTATTTGCATGTAAATTAGATTTATTCAGTCATAAATCAGCAGTCCTGCCCAACGCGTTTCGGAGCCCAGCTACTTGGTCACGGGTCATTATTTTGTTGTTTCAATAAAGTATATATATAAAAAAACATAAGTGTGGACATCACAAAAAATCGACATAAACATAGGACTACCGCACCACATCAGTAGGTAAGGAAACATGGGTGCCATTTTGTAGTATTCCATTCCCTATTCCAAAGCATGGTTTATATCAGTCTCATATTGGTAAAATATAATTACAATTCATTGTATGGAATTAATTTCGGCAAAATAATATGACCAATGTAAATTGATATATTTTACAAGTAGAATTCAGTTTTTAGAGAAATTATCCTATTTCCAATTAATCAATTGGTGGTCAAAAGTATTGATATTATATAAATGTGTCAATTCAGCCCCAGTGGGCTACTTAAATAACCATATGTACTTAGCAACAGAATAAGAAATATTTTTTACAATTCTGCCCCAGTGTGCTGTTGTATATGGCAAAACTGGCTTCCTCAATAGTGTTCCATTTTACAGATGCTGGTGTCTCCTATGATAAAATATACATATACGTAAAGTGAGTTCATAGTTTTTTTTTAAAGGTCATACTAAACAAATAAAATAAATACAGGCTACTTTGGTTCATACAGCAGTTAACACGTTATCCTAGATGGACCGCAAGCTCTTCATCCTTATTCAATCCTACAGGAAACATTGTTTCATGTTTAATGATCATTTTTGATTCCCTGCGTCTAAGTTCTTTCAGGCGATTCCCCCCTCTTTCATCCTTTGCAATTCGGTCTAATGCACAGAATTTAAGGAGATCGACATTTTTATTATGCTTCTCCTTAAAATCCGAGCTATCGGGTATTGTTTGTCCTCATTGACGATAGCTCTTCTGTGCTCTAGGACCCTCTTCTTGACTTCATGTATAGTGCTGCCTATATAAATTTTAGGGCAGGGGCAGATCAGGGCATATACACAATAATCCGATTTTCATGATAGATGTTTGTCTATCACAAATGGTTTATGGTGTGTCGACAGCTCAATTTGTTTCATATTGTTACTGTACTTGAAGGCTTTAAAAGCTCTGCAAATATAGAACCCTTTAATTAGTGTTTTGTCCTGCTTGTCCTGCACCTCACTACTACACAACAGATCGCCTAGAGCTTTACATTTGCGATAGGTGATTTTGGGGTTGAACTCCACGAAGATTTTTACACGTGTCTATGACACAAGCAAACCACCGTAAACATCTGTGTTCCTCCCCCTCCTGTCAGTGGGTTGCCCTCCATTATACAATCTTAGTGTACCTGTCTATCTTCCTATCAAGATATATTTTCTTAACAGTATAAAATCTAGAGGTTCGGATGGTTTAAGTGTGTAGTGCAGCCTAGGCTTAGGCTGCACTTGGATGTACTAAGAGCTTAACACTTTGATTTTACAGAGAGAACCAACTAGTAAAGTTATATAGAGAAAGAATTTCACAGATTCACATAAAACTTAAAAACTTTTACATAAAAATACGTGCACAGTTTTTCTTTTCTCTCACCGCTCACTTAGTTACATCCATGGCAGGGTAAGGTCCAACCTGGCATTGTCAGAGCTATTTGGAGGTTCGGGGGGCAGAGGCTGCGATGGTCTCCTTTCCTTGTGAGGGGTTAACATCTCCTCTGCTCCCAAACTATCCAGCTCTGCGCAGACATATGAGCAAACAATATGTGCAATAATCATGGGATGCTGCAACTTTAGTGTTATGGTTCAAATGCATTTATGCAGTAATATTTTTCATGTTCACTACAGGTCTCATCCCGTGTAAATAGTGCTGTGTTTACATATATATTTATTGTCAATATGCTTGTACAGTCATGGTTTTAACATATATATTTATATATTTATAACACGTTATTTATGGATTTATAATTTTATACATTCCTTTAAAATTCGATGTTATACATGATTTTGTACATGAAGTGTACTGTATATAGTGTATATATTGAGTATCATATTTATTATCCGCATGACACAATTTGCACTTTGCACAATGGCGTTTATTCTGCATTATCCATCCATTGGATTACCCAGTGACTCCTGCTTTGTATTGTTTACAACAATCAATTTGTATTTGCACTTTAAATATTACCAAGTGTATTTTTTGCAGTATGTGCGCAGATTCAGGGATTATCCCGTGATGTGTGTTGCTCACAAACTTTTTGTCTATGTCTATGACTCAGCGTGACATGTGACCACAACCTACCTATGAGAATGTATTTTCACTGAGCACTAGCACTTTAAAAATTGCCTCTTCCCCAGCGTGCGTCATGTGATCAAGGCCTCTGTGTAGGCCGAAACGTCATGCTGTGGTGTGCCGCTTCCTCGAGGAAATAAAAATTACTGCTCACTGCACCTGAGGTCTCCTCTCTTCTTCCTGCGCAGCGGTATCCAGGACTGGGCTCCGGGCGAGAGGTAGCAGGGATTGTCACACATATATATATATATATATATATATATATATATATATATATATATATATATATATATATATATATATATATATATATATATATATATATATATATATATATATATATATATATATATATATATATATATATATATATATATATATATATATATATATATATATATATATATATATATATACATATATTCACTGAAAAAACCATAGGGTTCAGGGACATTATGGTTAGAAATTAGCATTTAAAAAAGCTTGGAAATTCACTGAAAAGACACCACAGGTTTCAGCGACGTTTAACATTTAAAGGGAACTGTACTGGACAGTAGCGGCACATTGTGCAGAGTCTAAAAACATGCAATAAATTAGGGTCCAGCAAAAAGTGAAAAATCAGGGATTCCTACAGGATCACTTAGTGAATCTGTTGCATTTTCTTTCTTTGTAAAAAGAACATTCAAGTTATGTGAAGGTATTTTTACAACGTACAATGTGTCTAGTTTCCTTAGATAGAAGACTGGATCATCTTTCTTTAACAGGAAATCTGATGCTTTGAGGGATTAGATGATTCCAGTTTTGAGTGTTTGAGTGGTTGCTGTGGCAAATTTTCTGAGTTCATGCTAGTGAGGGTAGCATGTATTGTGTTTGTGTGGCAGATTGGAGAAAATGAATACCCTTCAACAGACTGTGTAGGAGTATGGTGATTACATCATGTTCTTTGTTAGGAAAGGAAATAGGTTCAGGTAGTATATAGGTGCACATTTGGTTGTTTGTAGAAAATACACTATCATTTTAATTATGGAATGTTCTTAAGACCTAGTTTGAGTTAACTACTGAACACGGTTAGTGGGACTTGTTTTACAAACAACTGTATGTCCTGAAGATCGTCTTACAGATGATATTGCCACAACAGACCAAAACGTCGACTGTCACATCTATTTCCCTAGCATTTGAGGCGGATAGATGTTTACACCTATGATTTGTGGGCTATTCTGTGTATCCTCCATCATGGTGTTTTATTGTCTCTGAATGCACCCCTTACATTTCTGTCTCACATTAAAAAGTGTGTATTCATGAAAAAAGATATACCCGTGTTTGTCAATTGTTCTGCTAAATATTCATGTTATGAACAACTACATTGATGTTTTGATTTTTTCACAATTTAGTCACCAATTAGGGCTTATCATATAAGGAACAAGTCTCTATGAATACAATCTCTTGCAGGCACCTTTTTTAACATTTGTTTCTTTGCGCAAGCCTCCAAGGGTGTATTGGCTTTCCCACTGGTTTGTTACAAGAGCTGGACAATGGCCTGATGCGTGTGCCCCCTCCCGGGACATGCCTGGGGTTTCTACAAGTTAACTACAGGCTTTGCGACCCCTCGTATTAAGTCCCCAACTAAAGAAATCTTTTGAGGCACCAGCAGTGCAGCTTTAGCCCGAATGCACCCAGGAGAGCGAGAAGGACATAAAGGGGGTGGGGCCAGGAGCACAATGGTGGCTGCGTGAACAGGTTCCTGCCTAGTCCCGGTGCACGTGAACACTCTGGAGGCAGACAAAACAAAAACAAAAAAACAAGTGAAATAGGTGAAGACTGTTTTTAAAATAACTGAGTTGAATTGTTTTGAGTGGTTTGGTGAAAAGGGAGGGCGGCAGCACCCCGCCAAAAAAGGTAACATTTAAGACTTTGAAGGACTGTTGCCCAGTGGTAAAACCACCCATCTGGATCTTCAATTTTTGGTGCATGGGGCTGGTGTCAGCACCCTGCCTAGAAGAAAGATCAAAGAAACACGCAGAATGGAGAACCAGGGAGAGAAAGCACAACCTGGAGAGCTGGGGGGTTTATTGAGGCAAATCGGACAGCCTCTGACGTACACAGGACCAGCTGACTGCAGTCACACTTGTTCCCGGTTGTTTCCACATACGAGTCAGATGGACATAATATAACTCTGGAGGGATTTCTTCCCCGCCTATCCCCTTTGAACACCACGTAGGGGGGCTTACTTCCACGCCATAGCTCATTATGGATTTATAGGACCACCCCATGAACCTACATTCAGATATATGCCTTATGCTGCTAGAAAATTGCAGCTCTCTTAGTACCTTAGCTGAATAGGTGATGAGTTGACCAGGGTTCCTGGCCCCTGTGCCCGGAATGGTGCGGACGGGCGCAGACGGGCTTGCCTTTGGCGCGCCTTTGGCGCGCCGCCGGCACGCCCGTCCGCTGCGCCTCCGGAGTAAAGGTTCCATTTTATAGTGAACGAGGGCGGGAGGGCGGGAGGGTCCAAGCACTAGACTGCTTTCCCTGCTCCGGCTCCTCACCTAAGATGGCGCTCCCCTAGGCAGCCTTAGATCTGCTGCAATGGGTGAAGTTTACCGGCTGAATGAGCCCGATATTTAGTGGAGCCGATTTTTTTGCAGAGGAGGATACACCGCTAAGGTCCGGCGGTAATTAGGCAGGTGAGTGACCAAGTGAAGTTTAAAACACAAATACGAATTCAGGGTGAGTTAAAATCCGGCGAATGAAATGACAACAGTAGCACTCTACCTGGTCCCGGCTTTCCGCCTCAGGACGAAGTACTAATCATACCACACACACAATCGCAATCATTGGAGTGAGGATTGACAGGTTTTTTTATAGTGAACAAGGGCGGGAGGGCAGGAGGGTCCAAGCACTAGACTGCTCTCCCTGCTCCGGCTCCTCACCTAAGATGGCGCTCCCCTAGGCAGCCTTAGATCTGCTGCAATGGGTGAAGTTTACCGGCTGAATGAGCCCGATATTTAGTGGCGCCAATTTTTTTGCAGAGGAGGATACACCGCTAAGGTCCGGCGGTAATTAGGCAGGTGAGTGACCAAGTGAAGTTTAGAACACAAATACGAATGTAGGGTGAGTTAAAATCAGGCGAATGAAATGACAACAGTAGCACTCTACCTGGTCCCGGCTTTCCGCCTCAGGACGACTTACTAATCATACCACACACACAAAAGCACCTTATTACATCAGCGCCCTGATGAAGGACGGGACATGGGATTTGTTAATGGTGTCCAAAGCTGTAATGTTCTGTTAGTCCTTGTTAGATTGTGAGTTTTGAATATATATTCTTTTTTTCTTTTATATCCGTTGATTGTTGTATGTGTAGACATGTACCATAATTAAGTAGTTTGCTCTTCCTTTTTACTGGGGCTCCTCAGTCTGAGACGAATTTCAAGAAAAATATTGTATATGTTGAATTAAGTACATGTGATGTATAATATATTTATATCAAAGAAAATGTAAATAAAAGATAAAATATATGTTTATTACTTTGTTAATAAAAAATTGCAACTCTAAATAGAATCTGTAATCTTCCTCTGTGGGACATTTTTCATGAACCAATGTAGGATGTGATTATTTAAATAAGAGTTTTAGTGTTGTATATTTTGCAGACACACTTGGACCACAATGCCTGTAAAGGGGCAAGCAGTCTGCCACCCGAGTATGCCAGCATGCCAGAGCCCAGGACGAGGCAGAAGGCAGCATCAAGAACACCGGGGAGGATGACGGCCAAGAAAGGAGGCAAGAGTACCAACCTGCCGCCTGTAGCCATCCCTGTGTGGCAGGACTTAGCAGTGATGCCAGCAACACAGCAACATAGGGTGAGCATATTGGCACAATAGAACAGGAATGCTTAAAATTGATAGAACCATTGTTGCTGAATGGGTTAGGTGCACAGGGGCTAGGGGCAGCAGGCCAGCTACCTCAGGGGGGGTATCCTGGCTACCATGGCACTTGATAGACCAGGGTTGCACGTGACAGGAGTGCTTGCAAGGACATGTCACGCAGGAGACATGTGGGGTTTAAGGCTCCCCTGTGGCAAGAGTTTATTGACATTTTCTCACTGTTAGAGATCCAACTAGACGGGTTGCACCTGACAGTGTGCGATAAATAAGATGAGGACAGGAGAGAAAGGAGAAGGGAGCAGAAGCAAAGGACTTTTAATACCTGTCTTGACGCATTTAGAATAATGTCCTGTATTATTGTTGAGAATGTCCCATGCTGCGCGGCCGACCTATGGTTGTACGAGGCCAACATCCACGGATCACATAGGCAATTCCCAGGGGATGCGTGGTTAGAATACGATAAGGGTTTTTGATTAAAAATGCAGCCAAAATGGAATGGAATGAGGAGGATATGTCCAGTTTCAAACATAAAATGATGGTGGGAAAAGGGGCTAAAACATGGATAGGAAAAAGTGAAGAGCCCTTTCGGCGTTCTTTGTACAAAGGGAAGGGCAAGTAATTTCATAAGCTCAAAACATTTCATTTTTGGAAACCCCGATACTCCAGCGGGCTGGCAGCCATCTGCTGGAAATATGATTAAAACAAATGCACATGGGGGCCTCTTGCAAATTCCAGCACATATTCTCCACGTGTGGCAGAGGACATCCAGCAGCAGGGTGTAGACCCAAGAAAGAGCAATGAGGGGACAAAAAAAAGAAAAAGGGAAAGCGTTAGAGTAGACAAGAAAGGAGGGGGGACAAAACGGCGTACACAACTGTAGTTTAGCCTTGTTCTCCATCAACACACAGTAACTCCGATAGCTAGCCAACAAATATCACAACAAGACAGACGCTCCAGCAAGGTTTTGAGGAAGGTTTTGTTATAACATTTGAGGGTTCACTACTGCTGGGCGGCGCAAAGAACTTAAGATCAGCACTACAACACTCTGAGGTGGTCCGCAAAAAGCTAGAAAAAGAGAAATCTCTTGGTAGGATAGAGGGTCCCCTGCCTCTTCATATAACCAAGAGATTGGTAATCTCTCCCCTAGGGGTAGGTCCCAAGAAGGAACATGGTCAGTTCAGGCTCATTCACCATCCCTCCTACCCTGAGGGGACGTCCGTGAACAACAGTATCAGCACTGAAGCATGCTCAGTTGGGTATGCTACGGTCGATGACGCCATTGGCTTTTGTAAGAGCCTCAGGCCAAGAAGACCTCATGTCAAAAGCGGACATTGACTCTGCCTTCTGCCTTCTCCCTGTCCATCCGCAAGTTTCCACCTTTTGGGTTTCCAGTGGGAAGGGGCTCTGTATATTGACGAAGCAATGCCCATAGGGTACGCAGTATCCTGCACATACTCTGAACAGTTTAGTACCTTTCTGGAATGGGCCTTGTATGACAGGCATCCCGCGGGGAATTAAACTACACTACCTTGATGACGTTCTGTTCACAGGCCCGCAAGGTCAACAGAGTGCGGGGACACCTTGGCAGCATTCCAAGAGTTTGCCGGGTAGTTAGGTATACTGCTGGCAGCAGAGAAAACAGTTGGCCCCTCAACAAAACTCACATTCCTTGGGATGGAGCTAGACTCAGTTGCGGGAACATCCAGATTGCCCGAAGAGAAAATAATGGATTTTAGGGTAGAGATAAGGGGCCTCCGTGGCCAGGGAAAAGGCATCCCTCTGGGAGCTCCAGCGGTTTTTTGGCAAGCTCAATTTCACAGCCAGGGTCATCCCAGCGGAAAGGGTTTTTGCCAGTCGACTCACACAGCTAACAGCAGGGCTCACTCATAAGCATCACCACATTAGGTTGAGAGAAGGGGTCAAATGGGAGCTGCTCATGTGGGACACATTCCTGGCAGATTTTAATTCTGTCCTGATATGGAGAGAGGGCTGGGTGAAATCCAAGCAGATAGCCCTGTTCAAGGATGCAGCAGGTAGCACAGGTTTCGGGGCAACCCTGGGTGACAAATGGTGTGCATCTCACTGGCCGAACAGTTGGCACACACAGGGCATCACCAACAACATTACATTTCTGGAGCTCTTCCCCATTGTAGTGGAGGCGGGAGTGAGAAACATAAAGCTCACGCTTTGGTGTGACAACAAGGGGGTAGTACAGGCAATCAACAGAGGCTCAGGCAAGTGCTCAGATATGCTGAGACTAATGTGCCAATTGGTTGAATTGCAGTTGAAAGGGAGCATAGAGCTGAATGCACATCATGTACCATGGGTGGTGAATGCGGTGGTGGGCACCCTTTCACAAGCACAGATGAGAAAATTCAGGGAATTGGCTCCAGGAGCACAGCAGGTCATGACCCCCTTCCCAGTTCAGTTATCGAGCCAGATGGGATAGACTTGTCGGTGCTAGTGAACCAAGCCCTCACTCCAGAAGTGGCTCACCGCTGCAAAAAATACACAGGGACAGTAATGCAAGTTCGAGGAATTTAGAAACTGGCAGATATGTCCAAACCAAGGAGGGCAGTTGAGCAGTTCATCCAGTGGGCATTCACAAGCAAACTGTCGAGATTATGGGTGCAGGCCTATCTGTCAGCCATTGCCATCTTCACTAGTTAAGCACTGGCCAGGATCCCATGGCCTCTCACTACATCAAAGCAGCCATGCGAGGTAGGAAATGGTCAGAGGGGGTAAAAGCAGACAGCAGGTTACCCATAGACTTCACGAGATTGGGCCGGCTCATGGACACACTGGGGTCGATGGCGAGGGGCCCATTCAAGCTGAACCTTTTCAAGGCGGCCTTTGCAACTGCATTCTGTGGGGCATTTCATCTCAATGAGCTACTGGCCACAGAAAGTCTGGGCTAGGGCAGTGCTGGCAAGCAGCCAACATCAAACCTGGCTTAGCGGAGGTGAAACTACACCTGAGGAGGTTAAAGATGGACCAGGTCGGCAAAGGGACAGTAGTGCATTTGAAGTGCATCAAGGATCACAGCTACTGCACAGTCTGCGGCCTCCCAACATACATGGCTAGGCAACCAGCAGGGGGTCCAGGACCTACCTAGAGCAGGGCTCCCCCCAGCAGCATTTGGCTCTCACTCATTGAGGATTGGTGCAGCAATATCAGCAGCTCAACATGGGATGACTGAGGCAGGGATACAAGCATTTGGCAGATGGCAGTCCCGGGCATACAGGACCTATGTGAGACCCCAATTATTGTAAAAACTCCTGGCAAAAGACAAAGGAGCTGCAAAAGAGGGTGCGATAGGCCAGCTGACATTCTTGATGATTGCTTCAGCAGGAATTCGCCCCCGCCTTGACTGGGTAGTGGGGCACTCTTTTGTATCCAGGATGCAGTCTTGGTGGCAGGAAAGGCCACAAGCAGACAGGTGTTCAATGGCTGGGGTGTCCGGGGATGAGATGGAACCAATTGCCAGAGGCCCCAAGGGATTTGCAGGTGGACACCTCGTGGCACCCGCACATCTAGATAATCTACCGCGGGGTAACGACCTAGCCCAACTGGGGAGGAAGGTGCTCCTCCTGGCCATCCAGACAGACTTAACAGAGGTGGCGAGGTGCTTTGGTAATACGCCCATCATATGGTCAGAGCTGATCATTAGAATGGCTGGGAGGGGGGCGAAACACACAAGGAGGTTGAAAACTCAAGCAGAAAGCTGAACATCACAGTTAACAAGTTCTGCAAATCCAATGGCTTGGAAAGCAACAGGCACTGTCTCATCCACCCTGGCCGCCCAGAGCTCTATGGGCGGGACAGGGTTCACCTATGGGAGAAAGGAATGCATGTGTTCTGGGATAAGCTGTGGGGCGCAATGGCTCTTGCAGGCTGAAAGTAAAAAATAACTTTAAAAGAGGACAATGCAAGGGGGATCCACAGGAAGATGCTAGCCTCCCTGACGGCATGGCAGATAAGTAAGGGTACAAAGGTTGGTTATGGAGACACACCAACAGGGCAGTGTGTAGGAGTAGTGCAACTCACTTTGGAATGCCTTACGGCAGGGTGAGTAGGCCGGACAAAAGGGGGTAGCAAATGGAGATAACACTCGAAGAGCAGACACTGCCCGACGGCAGGGCACAAATGAGACTAACAAGGCAATGAGTTGGGGCCTAACTCCGAGGAGAAGCTACCCCCCACATGCAAGGAGAGTGGAAACCAACAAAACAATGTTATGACCCAGAAGTGGCAAGAAAGGAGATAAGCCTGCAAAAGAACTAACTGACCAATGAACTGTTGGTGCGATTTACGAATGTATGATGTACAAATGATTTACGACAAGCAATGTGTTAGACAAGCAAAGTATATGATTTATGACAAACAAAGTATGACAGTTTGAAATGATAATTTATGGCCAGGGGTCCTGAAATGATCACCAAAGTATATGCCTGTATTCTTAATAAAACTGCGGCCAACAATGACCACTATACCCACAACGCATGTTGGCTGTTTAAATTGAGAAATACGGAAGATAGATGATTGCATGCAATACTGGAGTGGCCACAGTGTGGGGGTTATTACAGAGGTCACCCCGAAAGGGGTCCTCAAGGGCCGGCATCATAACCACCGCCAGGCCACCAGAAGGATCCAGTTCTGGGTGCCCCAAAGCGCCCAGAAGCAGATGTGGGTAGCCCTTCGCGCCCAAGTGGCACCTTACCCCCGTCAAATTGGAGCGAGGTGAGGTACGAACCCACCAAAGGGGGAAACTGCCCGCAGAAGTGGGAAAACTAAGGGGGGGGGGTTATAAGTCGCTGTTCACTCTGTGCAGCTCCTTATCTTTGTGGTGCGGCAGAGCGACGCAGCAAGGAATTTTGACCCACACCTAAGGAACAGCAGTGTCACAGTGGTGGACAACAGGCAAGCGAATAGCAGATAAGTAAGGGTACAATGGTTGGTTATGGAGACACACCGACAGGGAGGTGTGTAAGAGTAGGGCTACTCACTTTGGGATGCCTTACTGCGAGGTGAGATGGACCGACAAAAGGGGTTAGCAAACAGAGATGGCACTCGCAGCCCAGACCCCGCCGGACAGCAGGGCACAAATTAAACTAACATGGTAGCGAGTTGAAACCTAACTCAGGGGAGAAGCTACCACCCACACACAAGGAGGGTGGAAACCAACCGAACAATTTTATGACCCATAAGTGGCAAGAAAGGAGATAAGAATGCAAAAAAACAAACTGAACAATGAACTGTTGGTGCGATTTACGAATTTATGATGTACAAATGATTTACAACAAGCAACGTGTTATGACAAGCAGAGTATATGATTTATTACGAACCAAAAATTACAGTTCGAAATGATAATTTATGGCCAGGGGTCCTAAAATTATGACCAAAGTATATGCATGTATTCGTAATACAACTGCAGGCAATAATGACCACTATAACCACAACGCATGTTGGCTGTTTATTACGAGAAATACAGGTGATAGAAGAATGCATGCTATACTGGAGTGGGCACAGTGCAGGGATTATGGGAAGAACAGTACCTCTTCTAATTGTTCAGTGACTATAGAGGGTTGCAACTAGTGAGTATTCTTGGAACTTAGTCCAGCTCTGTATTACACACAAGACCCTGCCAGAATGATATGGGGAGGGTTATTACCTTTCTTTCTCCTATGTGGCTAGCACAGTTATGGTAATACACTCAGCTGTCCATTGAGAGAGTGATTTTGTGGAGTATGTTTGTGACCTTCAGGTAACTTTAGGAAGTAGAGTAGAGTACAATATTGTCTGATGTTTCTGTGCAGTTTCCTTGTACTGCAGGAGTTAAGAGGGAGTATATGTTGTAATGGTAGTAAGCTCAATTAGCTTTCAGTTTAACTGGAAGGTGCATGTGTGTGGGAGTGTGTGTGTGTGTGTGTTGTATATACATGATGTGATGTTTGGTCAGATGTTGTGTGCATTGTTGCAGTGTTGATAGGTTGTTATTTTTTTAGTCTGGTTTGGTATGTGTTTCTTGTAAACCATTGGATGCACTCTTCATCTGACATGTGTGGTATTCTGTTTTTGACTGGATGGTGGAACTAATGACGTCATTGGTTGAGATCTCATCAGTGATATATTCAATGGTGTGGTTTGAGATGTTGGCGGCTGCTGTGGTTTGGCGCGCTGCTGCATGAAAAGAAGCCACGGAGCTCTGGGCCAAAAACGAGCTGAAAAACTTCACCGAGCGCAGTCCCAGCTGTTCCCGGCACCCGTGCTGCTATTTTCGGATTGATCTTGGCTAGCGGAGACGCCGATGGTTCCCGGCGTGGGGGTCGGCACTGGCTCTTGCTGTCTCTCTGAGCCCTGACCGCTGAGCAACGAGAGCTGAGGCTTTCCCCGTTTTTCGAATTTACGACAGCGACAGCTACAGAGTAAAGGGTTGGCGTTTGTGCTTTGCAGGCAGACTGACAGAGAAGTGCGGCTTAAATAAGAAGGCTGGGCTGCGAGAATTACGGGTGAGTGCTACATGAGTGCTACATGAGAAGTTTTCCAAGACTGAAACTCTGGACCACAGCAGGAGAGAGGAAGTAGGGCGGCATTACCGGTGAGCCTAATACTGATTGTAAAGTGCTTACCGGAGGGAGTGCCTAGTGAAGAGGACCTTTCTGTCTGCTTGTGGGTCCCTGCTGCTGGAGAGACACTCTCACTGTGCCACCCGAGTCTTTGCTGGAGGCGGGTGCGGGGGGACTGCGAGGACCAGCATCCTCAGCTCTCATCAGCTGGTCCTCTTCCCCTAATCAGCCCCGCCTACCTGCCCTACTTGAACTGGCCCCTCCCATGCAAACGCGGGACGCGTTACAGACCGTGCAGGACCGGACCGGGTCATCCCTCTTGGCTCTTCCTTCCTTTTTCCAGGAGACAACTTCTTCTCCCCAGGACATCTATTAGAACTGGGCCGTCGATCAGCGCAGCTGTGAACTATGGCGGGCTGCGAGAAAAGGAGTAAGGCCACGGCATCAAGTACTATGGTAGCAGGTACCCTCGATAGTTTCCTGCTCAGGGCTAATTCTATACTGTCAATTGAACTTTCTGTGGTAGAGAGACGCCTTTCCCAGGGTATTGACAGTGCCAGAAGATCTTCTCTGGGTCTTATAGCCAGTGCTAAATCACTGGAAAGGGAGGGGGGACCTTCCACTGCTTTACTGGACGGCATTGATCAGACAATTGCAGATGTGTTAAAAGACCTCAGGAACAGCCCAGGAGTGGCTAGGGCTTCTCTCTCGGTTATCCCCGAGGTGGTAATATTGTCACCGACTGATAATACTGTTAATAGTGGTCTAGCAACTGGCGGTTCAGATTCTGCCTGCAGACAGTCGCAGGGAACACAGGAAGGGGCTGTCCCAAAGAGGAAACGGGGCGCGCAGGCGAGGGGGGGGGGGAGCAAAGGCCAAGTTAGATAAAGGTTCTGAAGCTAATCTCCTTACTGCCCAAGCTGAAAATAGGGAAGCCCCCTCTGTAACTAACGGTCCTGCTACCCTCCTACACCAATCCTCTGCACTAATCCAGCCCACTGCATTTAGATTTGGGGATGCGGTGCAAGCAGGGGGTGACCACTTGATTCTTGCCATGGGCAGCACCCTTAAATCCCTGCTGGTTCCTTTGGTGGACAGACTTAACTGTATTGATCGTAGGCTTCAAACCATAGAAATGGCCACTGGGGAGTTGATGAATCATCTTAAATCAGGGCCAATTTCACAGAGGGGCCACAACAGTAATGGTGGGGGTGTACCTTTAGCTACCGCCTCCCCTCCAACCATTAACTTGGCTCCAGTAATTCCCCCCATTGTGACTCAGGCACCTGCGGATGTGGCCAGGGTTGATTCCCCTAGAAGTAGTGGCACGGATAAGGAGAAGGCGGAGTGGCCCACAGCTGAGGGGAACCGTGTAAGGTGGAGTAAGGTAGTCAACCTGCCCCCTGAGGCGGCTCCCCTGGTAGTGGTCCTAACTGGAGTCCCTGAGCTCAGCGACTCTGTACCAGAATCATTTTCCTCCTTAAAAAACGAAGTGGTTTGTTGGCTGAACACCTACAGACCCCTTCCTCCACACAAGGCAAAAGAAATTGTTATGGTCAGAAGGGTCCCATGTGTGGGCCAAACTACCAAAAATATCAAAGGGGATTGTGTGCTCGTCAAGTTTAGGAATGCGGGGCTAGTCTTCCATATTTGTAACTGGGTGGGTGGTAACAGTTGGCACCACAATTCAGACCTATCCATATCATTTTTTTATCCACCACCAAATAATCCAGCTGACCTAGGGTGTGAAGATGGGTGGACAAGGGTGGGCCCCAGGAGACACAACAGAGGGTCCAGGCCAAATTTTCACAACACCCCTATGTTTACCAATTATTTTCATAACAACAGGTTTAGTCCCTTGGTTCAGGTAGACTGACTACAAAGCGTAGACAGAGTGGGGGGACGGGTTGGGTTGTTGAGTCACATGTACCAACAGTCCACTCAGGCAGAGGGTAATGTGTTGAATAATGATATGGGGACAGTGCAGGGGGCATGGTGTGGGTTTACGAACGACCCCTCTGACATGGGGGATTCCCTTCCCAACACAGTCAACACACCAAGTGGGGTGTTGGAACACTCTATGCCAACCTCATATGCTACCACTGATAAAACACCCCTTAAAATCCTGTCCTGGAATGTTGCAGGGCTATGCAAAAAATTGGCCTGCCCAGAGTGGGGTTCCTTCTCTTCCAGGAAACCTGGGCTAGAGAGGAGCAATTTCGGTGCGGTTTTGCCTCTTTCTCTGTACCCGCGTGGTGGGGGGGGAGGGAAGACCATCGGGGGGGGTTAACAATCTGGTTGAAAACATACCTGGGGTGTAGTGCCAAGGTTTTAGACACCACCTCGGAGGATGTACAATGCATATTATTGGAGTGGTCTAATGCCTCCTGACTCGCTCTGGTTAATATTTATTCCAGACCAGTGAGCATCGCAGCCGAGTCTAAAACCATTGATGAGCTCTCCTCCTTCCTAACGAGGATCTCTCAGGGGGTCACTGTTGTGTTAGGCGGAGACCTCAACTCTCATTTTGAGCCACTGGCGGACTGGATGGACGGAGTAATTTCGGAGGGGGACGACTACTGGAATATACCACAGGTGGTGGGTCCCCCGCCGAAGTCATGGACGCCATTGGCTCTTCAAATTCTTGCCCTGACTCTAAACCATTCAATTAGGGCATGTAACAGCCGTGTAAAATCAGATACACCCGCAAAGTACACCTATATTAAACCCGGCCAAGAGGCTCGCCTGGATTACATATTTGGCGAGACTCATGCTTGGCACAAGGTCATTGATTTCAAAGTGTTAACTAGGGGTGAAAGTGACCATAATGCTTTGATCCTAGATTTCCTCTCCCCTGGTATCGCTAAAGGCGGTCTCAGGGGAGGGAGTGGATTAGATAACCGGGCACTCATTTCAAGCAATAGGCGAAGAATCAGATGGGCCAAAGCAGTAACCCGCCCAGAGCTAGTGGCTGACATTTATGCCCAGGTAGTCCCGGCACTGGAAGCTGTTGCTGCTTTGACCACCCAGCACCCCTCCCCTGCAGTATTTGTTAAACTTGGGGTTCTTTATCAGGAATTGACTAGTAGCTTAGCTGAGATCCTAAATCCCCCGGGAAAAGGAAAAAAAACAGGTAATAAACCTACCTGGTTTAACTTGGCTTGTAGGAAGGAGAAAGCAGACCTTCTCAGTGCCCTGAAACAAAAAGATAATAGGGCACTGATAAAAGAAAGGAGGGCAGCATACAGGCATCTAACCCATCATGCTAAAGTTGAGTGGGAAATTGACTACTGGGTCAATTTAACAACGTCCCTGGCAGAAAGAGACGCCCGGAACTTTTGACAAATTGTTAATACCGGGTCGGCTGACCCTGTTGCGGCTATGGCCCCTAATATCGCTGCAGAGGTGTGGGAAGATCATTTCCTTACATTATACCGGGAGGACACCCTCCCTGGTGATCTGGACCCATGGGCACCGGCCGCCAATAGCCATATCGGATTAAATGAACCTGAGTTTTCGCTCGGGGAGGTTGAGAATGCCATCCTTAATCTGCCAACAGGTAAAGCTCCGGGCCTAGGTGACCTTTTAAAGCATGAACCTGTTGTCTGGGCACCTTATTTAACAGCTATTTTTAATGCCATTTGGGGCGGCATGGCGGTACATAGTACTTGGCTGGGGGCAGAGATTGTTCCTATCTTCAAGAAGGGCTTGCCTCTGCTCCCAGCCAACTACAGGCCAATTAGCCTCATTGACGTGCCCCAAAAGCTCTTTGCAAGGCTGATCTTAAATCGCCTTTTAGACTGGCTCGAGGAGCACTCTATCTTAAGCCCTTACCAGGCAGGGTTTAGGAAGAATGTCTCCACCATGGACCAGATCTTTCGTCTATATATGCTTTTTTGGAAAACCGTCAAGATTGAGGGTGGGTCACTATATACTGTCTTTGTTGATCTCCGTGCGGCCTTCGACCTGGTCCCACGTCAGAAGCTGTGGACTGTGCTTGGGGAGCTGGGTGTTCCACCCCCACTCTTGACAATGTTAGTCCGACTCCACGCTGAGAACTTTGCACAGGTTAGGTGTGGTATAGACGGTTCCCTGTCAGCTCGATTCCCCTTTGGCAGGGGGGTAAGGCAGGGGTGCGTCTTGGCACCTACCCTGTTCTGCCTCTATGTCAACTGGGTATTCACACACCTGGATGCGGTACCAGATAGTGATGTCCCAAGGCTTGCTGGGTCCCAGATCGCCGCGATTATGTTCGCGGATGATATCCTATTACTTTCTGAAACACCAATGGGTATTCAGCGAGTTTTGGATGGGTTTGTGTCCTTCTGCCAGTAGTGGGGTTTGGAAATAAACACCTTAAAAACCAAATTCATGATCTTTAACACCCCCCCCGCAACAACACGCCCAAACCCTGTGATAGGTGGAGTCCGGTTAGAAAGGGTGCACACTTTTGATTATTTTGGGCTTACCCTTAATGAATCATTTACCTGGGTCCAGCAAAAACGGAAATCACAACTTAAGCTGACTCAGATAGCTGGGGGCATTCTAAAACTCCTGAGTAAATCGTCTGCTAAGCCGATCGGCCCACCGCTGGAAATTTATAAATTGCGGGCACGTGGGGCAGTGCCCTATGGGGCCGAGTAGTGGGGTTACAAGAGTGGTCCAGCGATTACCGTCGCGGAGAACAAATTTATAAGACAGTTGGTAGCGCTGCCCTTGAGTACTCCACTAGTGCCGCTAAGACTTGACTTGGGCCTCAGACCTATAGAAGAAGAAATGGACCTCAGACCTCTAACATTCTGGAGGAGACTCTGGGTTACCCCAGAGTTGAAGAAATATAGGCAAGAGCAAACTGAAGTTCTAGGGTTAGCTAATGTGGGCAAACTCCCTTGGCTCAAGCATGTTAGGGAGGAATTCGAGAAGCTCGGCCTTTCGTCAATGTGGTCAGATCCGGAGCATACTTGTGCTGGAATCTCACGAAAACAGCTGGTTCAGTTGTACCAGGAAAGCAAAATGGCTCATTTTTTGTCTAGTGCCCAATCGGGTACTCTCGCGTCCACGTTCCTATTGACCAAGGACTCTTATCATTTCAAGCATGTTCTTGATGTCGTTAGCCCTGTTGTCTCGAGGAAGCTCTTTCTCCAATGGCGGCATGGTTCGCTACCTATTAGAGCATTTACGTCCAAGTGGTGCCCATCATCCATCAAGAACTGTCCAGGGTGCACCGCAGAACTGGAAAATGAGGTGCATGTTGTTTTCTTTTGTCCAGCCAATTCTCATTGGACAGTGCCAAGGGCCACGCCAGGTGGTCTTTCAAGACAGGGAGTGTACATAGGGCACGTCCAAAGAATCAGACTGTGTAAATGCTCGAACATCCAGGTCACTTCATTCTGCAACTTCTGAACGACCACTCGAACAAGACACAAACAGGAGTTTTTCAAATAGATGTCTGAAACTCTTGAGGGAGGTTGAGTGGTATAATAAGGTTCTTGGGTGGAAAATGTGCCAACCGTGTACTTTCTCATAGATTTTGCAAGAGTAGCTAGCCCACGAGACAATAGTATATTATTCACACAACGTAAACAGTTCTGAAATGAAGGGGCGTGATATGCACGTGCGCGTCTTCTACTTGCCTATCCTCACCCCACTTTAATTCTGAGAGCAGATAGTGCCTACTCTACCGTGGTCCCGTGCATACTTACACGCACACTTCATCAGAACATATGCTCAGAAACAAAACGGATGCTGGTTCATTCGTTGTCGTTTTTGTGTCCATGTCTTTGCAAAATGCGGCATAGCATCTTTTTCTTTATTTTAGACGGATTTGAACCTTTTCAGCGGCAGGGCGCTTGAATTCTTGAGATATTGCTTTTACGGCTTTTAGTGCCACGGCTCCACCGCTCTTTGTATCCCCTCGAGCTGCGAGAGGCGAGCAATAGCCGCCCAGGATGTGATTTGTAGGGGTAGGTCTTGACTGGTGCTCCCCAGCGAAAAGCCATCTGATCCACAGCTTCATTTCATGGGCAATTGAAAGGCTGCGTGGCGCTTCGACGCTCGACACAGGGCTGGCGCTGATCCACGGAGAAAGAGGGAAGGAGAGAGTAGGAGAAATAGACTGTGAGAATAAGGGAGGGGGTAGGGGGAAGACGCAGGGGGAGTAGGAGGAGGCAGGTTGTTATCAGATCACTCAGGCAAAAAGCAGAACATTTGCAAATTATCCACTGCGTGTGTAGCAAGGGAAGGAGCGTCGCCACAACCAAGGACCGAAAGACCCGAAATCCTCTCACAAAAACGTAAATACATCTCTGTGCGTAATTACCTCACGCTCAACCCTTAACTAATCGGCGCTGCATCGATTTTTTTGCTGCTGCAAGACGGGGAGACATCACTCACTCCACCAGTCACAACAGCACTTACTGGTGAGTAGCGGGACGCTTTCCTCTGATTTTGGGGGGCTGAGTGGGTGTGGGGGGGGGGGGGGTGTGGGAAGGGCATACTCTTGTTTCCATCTGCCTAATTGTCTCTTTAAGTGGAAGATACAGAATGCTGTGCTGAGATCAATGCTGCCTTTCAGACTGTGTGGGTTCTGTTGCTTGTATTATTCGGTGACTAGAGGGCTCACAGGTTGGTTTTTTTTGCATGTGTAACAATAATGGGATGGTAGGAAACGCACATTGGACTCTCAAAACCAGCTTAGCGCGTAACCACATGTTTACCATATGAAGCTTTCATTAGCTGCCAGCCCCTGAACTATGATTTGAAAGTTTTAATTAGCCGGCTGAGCGTTCCGAGTGTATTCAGTGGCACGCATTTTTATGTAGCTGCTTTAAAGGGAAAGCAAGCGATTCGAATAAAATGAAAGCTCTTTGAAGATTCGTTTCATTTCTCCTAGGCTGAAAGGGAGTCATCATGACAGCTGAAAAGACTATCCCGGTAATTAATGGCAAGCCCGAAGATGCTCTGGACCCGGAAGCGTCCAACACCAACCTGGTCCACAGCAACGACAAGCAACTGAACCAGAGGGGCCACTGGAACAACAAGGTGGAATTTGTGCTGTCCGTGGCCGGGGAGATTATAGGACTCGGAAATGTGTGGAGGTTTCCTTATCTCTGTTACAAGAATGGAGGAGGTAAGATGGCATCACGGGGACGGTAGTTCCTCTTCCTCACATCACCCCTGTGCATATTTCATAAAACAAGGCGCGCGCTGAACCTGTTTGCATCCTCAGCTGAGGTGATTAAACAAAGCGAAGGCATCCGCTGATTGGGCTGTCAAAGTGTCTTACTGGTCAGACTCTCTCCCCGGGATCGCTGCTGCACGTAAGCTGTTAATCAAAGATAACATATTCCTGGGAGAGCCTAGGTAGGCGGTGATGCACCACAGAGCTGGTTTGTTTACTATTCAACCACGGGTTACACTACGTGACAGGCTTCTGGCTCCAACACACTGGTGCAGTGAGCTTTGGCTATCTGTTGCAAAAAGAAGCCATCTTTGGAGTATTAAAATCATTTTTGTACCAAAGTCGGCGCAAAGTTGTTTAATAAGTAATTGTTCCTTGAATGGAGGAAGTGGTCACATTAGAAAGATGCGAAGGAGAAAGTCATGTGTATGCCCATGCTACAGATAGTGACGTTTTGTGCAGTTACTAATGGGGGCGAGATACAGGGTATACATAATCCATATATCTCTTCTTTTTAAAAAGCTTCTCTTCCATGGGATTGGTCGTGGCCATTTGGCTTAGGCATGTTCCAGAGGCACAATCAGCAACAAAGACATTTGTGCAAAATGTGCACATTTAAAAAGCATTTTTAAAGGAACAAAGGGCAGAGAAATGAACATGGGCTCAGAGAAAAGTGGAAAAATGAGTAATATAACTAACTGGTGATAAACATGATGGTTGTTACACTCAAACACATATGTAGATGCTCTCTTCCACCTATACAGCCAATATTTGGTTTTATGTTAAAATAACTAAGACATTTCGCCCTGTGCCAGAATTTGTAAATATCTTTTGGCGGGAGAAACGCATTTCATGGACTAGGAAAATCCACAAACTGAATGTGATTTTTTGATTTGGTGATAAAAACTCATTTATTTTTTGGGCAACGTGCTAAATATTGACCAATGTGCTGATACCAGTTGGGATTAGTGTACGCTCTTACACATTACAGCTTAATTCATTGATTTATTCCTTGATTCATTCATTTTTTGCAATGACTATGCCAAAGGCCACATGTAATACTTAATGAAACGCTTCAATAAATACATAAATAAATAATTAAATTCATATATAAATAGTTCTATTTTGTTTTGAAATAAGATATGTAGTATTTTCAAACCATCCCTTAAAACTATTTCAAAGCTAAGAATTTGAGGGCGATTACCTAGTAATATGCAGACACATTAAAGCTGGTGCAGCAGTCACAATATATGCACACAGGTCCTGCAATGGCAGAGGCCTGAGATAGGTTTGCAAGGCTACTTTGGTGTGTGGCGCAATCAGCACTGCAAGCCCACCAGTAGCATTTAATTCACCAGCCCTGGATATCTGAGACACCACTTTACAAGGGACTGGCAGGTAACTTAAATAGGCCAACAGGTGTAGACCAGTCTTACCATTTTTAACATAAAGAGCACATGCACTTTACGATGGACAGCAGTGCTAAAGTGCCCAAAGTCCTAGACCCACCAACACCATGTCAGAAAAAAGGCTAGGAGAAAGGCAAAACATTTAGGGATGACCCTGCAAAAAGGGCCAAATCCAACAGAATTTATTATTACTATTCCAACCATACTAAACTTGACCACGCTGCGCCTCTCATATCAGGAATTACTACTGAAACACTTATCAGGGAATCCCCAATGCATTCCTATGGGAGGTCAGCCCCACAGTAGTGAGAAACCAAAATGGCTGTTTGTCACTACCAGGACATGTCACACACTTAAGGTACATGTCTTATCTTTTACCTGAAATGCACCCTGCCCACAGGGCTAGCTAGGGCCTACCTTAGGGTGACTGATATGTAGTAAAAGGGGGGTCACAGACATGGCACACACACGTCACAGCGGCAGTCACACTGCGCGCACAGGTCCTGCAATGGCAGAGGCCTGAGATAGATTTGCAAGGCTACTTTGGTGGGTGGCACAATCAGTGCTGCAAGCCCACCAGTAGCATTTAATTCACCAGCCCTGGGTATCTGAGACACCATTTTACAAGGGACTGACAGGTACATTAAATAGACCAAACTGGTGTAGACCAGTCTTACCATTTTTAACATAGAGAGCACACACACTTTACACTGGACAGCAGTGCTAATGTGCCCAGAGTCCTAGAACCACCAACACCATGTTAGACAAAAGGCTAGGAGAAGGGCAAAAAGTTTAGGGATGGCCCTGCAGAAGGGCCAAGTCCAACAGGGGGAAATTACCTTTGCTGGTACTCTGCTGCAAATTTTAATTCTAAAGCTTCCAAATCCAGATTGAAGCACATGCATGTGCATAAGGCAATTGTTCACTCAGTTAAGTCAACTCTTAGACATGCACAAGAAACCAACTCAGGTATAGTAAATTAGAGGAATTAAATAAAGTGATACATTTGTATGGATCATGATTTGTGTAAGAATAGTTGTTTCTCCCCCCTCACCCCATTTGTTATAATGAAGGTTGCTATTGTACTTTCCCAGACTGACAGGACTATCCACATCTGGATTAGTCAATTGTAAATTTGAGATAAAAGATACAAGCAGAAACAGGATTGGAATTTTCCGAGATAACCCACAAAGTTATGATAAAACCTATTAAAGATATTGGCCTGTTTTTGTAGCGCAAAATTAACATCCATATGTAAATATGCCACCAAAACGATTGCATAAACACTTCGTGTTTCACTAGTCAGTTTTGCATGCTCTCTCTGACTTTTCCATGTGCAAGTCTAGTTTATGCCTGACGACTAAAAAATAATTAAGAAAACAATTTAAAAAATGAAAAATAAGACAATTACATGAAAAATATCAATTTCTTTTTTGTACATTTGGATATTTTCAAATATATGATGCATTATTGTTGTATTGCTTTGTGGAATATTTATGGACCACACAATCATTAGTACGGACTTTCTGCACTTTTTGAAAATCTGATGGTGACTTTCCCTAACGGTTCCAATATTTCTACCTCAGATCAGTGTCAAATTTGGTTTGTGCAGAAGAATTGTCAGCAGATGGTTAATACATAGTATTTAGTTTTAAAGAAATGTCGAGGGATATTATGACATACCTCAATAGTGGTTATTAGTAGAGCAAGTGGAGTGCTTTGTCGGTATCTTCTTTCAAGGTATCATGTGTTGTTCAGGTGTACTACTGTATATTAACCACACTATATCATTTGATTCAAGAGTGCGTTTCTAAAGTTAAGTTATTGAACTTTTTCAAGAGTTTACATGATCTTGAAATGAATTTCAATATTATGATGAGAAATGAAAAATTATATCATGACCCATGTTCTCGAATTTGCAGGTCTCTAGTGACATAGGAACGTTTCCCTTTCTGTATTGAAATATCTGCTTGTATCTTAGTAGTAGAAGAACGTGAACTTAACATTGTTAACATATTGCATTTGTGAGAGAACTATGTTGGAAAGTAAAGTAAATGGGGTGGAAACATTTAATATTGTTTAATTATGTTTCAAAGTTCATGTTAAATGTTCAATGTCATCCAAATCTGTGTGCACAATTTTAAAAAATTGTATACAAGCAACCAGGAAGTGCAAAATGATTACAAATGAAAGAGTAGAAATAATAATTACATATAATCAGGCATATTTCATTGCGTTACATAAAGGGACAGGAACAATTCAAGCTCTATTCCAAAGCTTGGTCACAAGTACAACAATATAACAAAACTTGACAAAAAAAAGAAAGGATAGTTGGAAGGAAAAATTGACTTGATTTGCTAAATGACATATCAGATGACAGCACATAAGATAGATGGTAGCGCAATCAAGTATTGGGGCTTACAAGTTGTACATGTGTAAACAATGTAAATACAATTATATCAAACATGGTGGCTGTCTTGGAGCAAATGTAGCTGGGTGAGATTAGGAAAAAAAGTTTGAGTGTGCATATCTTAGAGTAAAGACTCAATTAAGCATAGAAAGGGCAGACAACTTTTGCAGCAGTACTTTTTATAAAAAGGTAGTAGTAGCACCCGTTTATTCAGTGTTTTCTATTTATAGGTGACAGCTGGGTGTGACAACTGATAAAGGATATTACACTACTGATAATAACATTTATGGATTTCAGGGGATTGACATAGAACATCTCAAAACAGAAGTGATAGGTAAAAGCCAATAAGGCAATATATGGCAAGGAAGGAAAATATGTCCATGTTGACATATTAAGATGGTGACAGTAAGTCACAAATATTTCCATGTTGACATATTAGGATGGTGACAGTAAGTCACAAATCTGGATTTGGCATAGCAAGCAGGATTTATGGAATCATTGAAGGAATGTAATAGGAACCCTAAATACATGTTTATTTACCAGAAGAGTTTATATAGTCAACAGCTGTAGCATGAAGAGAAAAGAAAGACGTCTGAATATTGGGCCTGCGAATCTCAGAAAAGTGATACTGATGAATGTACAGAACTTAACAAGAACACTGAAATGACACGAGATACAATAATAGATTTGAAACTGCCAAAGACAGGGCCTGAAATTCATTTTCTACAAACAACTACAGTGAAGGTGTTTATAATACAATTATGAAAGGTGGCAGAAGATTCAAGAATAACCCAATTGGAGGGACATTGATGCCGATCTTACAATGAGTATTGAGGTAATCAGGCAGGCGAAAGGCTGGGTCACACCCTACACAGTATAAGAAGATTTACATATCTTGAAAGAAGTGCAATTTTTGTTATATTTCCTGGACTGAAAACAGTCTTAGGGCATCATAGATGATGAAAGATAGGGGAAAACCAGGATTTATAATGAACCTGTGATCTTGAAAATATAATGAAAAAGGCACATGTGAAAATAAATAGAATTTTGCAATGGGTATGCAGATCTCTTTTGGGAGAGGTTTGGTACTAGCTGTTTTACAGAAAAGAGCAACATTTTGCTATTAATGTAAAATTGAAGAGAAGAGAGAGAAATAATGGTAAGAGAGAGTTACTTGAAAAGGTGGCCATAGATACCATTAATTTGTAATAAGATAAATCATTTGAAGTATATTGTAGGCCAGTGCCTGGATACCCTCAGGGGAGATAAGCTGTACCATACAAATTGACATAACATTACATAGTGTTGTACATTGTGTGGTTTGTTAAATAAATGTAAAAAGCATACAAGAGAATTTGAAAAAAACATGGGTCTAAGAGATTGTGTATGCATATTTGGAAAATGATATTCATAAGAGAAACATAGTTCATAAACTGGGATGCATTGACCTGAATAGTTTTGAAAGTGAATGTGAGTGATATGCAGGAGTGGAAGTAGTTAAATTAAAGGCAATCACAATGTCTTTATGACTTATCAAGAATGAAACCCTGAAATTTGTGTTTTTATAGATTTTTTTTTCCAAAAGATAAGATATACATAAAAATTACAATATTGAAGACGTTAGAAGAAAAGACTTGCCGGATGATCAGGATGATCAGGATATTGTAAATAAAATATTGTCTGACAGAAATATTATGTCCTAAATGTCATAAAAAGTATCACTCCATTTGAGATATTAACCACATCGGTGCTTATCGTATTCCCCCTCCTGTGCTGGAAAACGGTAAATCCCATTATCCATGACGAGCTCAGCTCGTCATGAGATACTGGAGGGTTACCTCATGACGAGCTGAGCTCGTCATGAGCGTCGAAGGAGTTAATAGATCATCGATACCCAATTGAAAAATATTTCAGTTAATTCTATTTTTACAATATTCCGACGCACAACCAACTAGAGCAACACAGCAATACAAACTCATTCCGTATTTTCTTTTACTTCTCCATTCCACGCATTAAGATACAATATTGTATAAGACGAGTTTAATAACAAGCAACATAAGGCAGGAATTGGAAAATGTACTGATGTCGTGCTATTAAGCTTTGAAAAGCTATGAAGCAATATACATTTGGAAAGAAAATGGACATTTGTTAAGCTGTGAAAAAAATGTTGATGTTAATTTAAATGCCACTGGCTCAAATTGATTACATTATTCCCCTTTTCACCTCACAAAATGTGGAATAGCAACAGGAAGTAACAGACCTATGACAGAATGAATTACAGGAAACAGCCATATTCTGTTGCAACACACAACTAATCAAATTAGCACATTTTATTAGTTTGATGAACAATAAATTATGGTTAAACAAAATCTTTCCAATCTGTTGTTGCAGTTTGTGCCAGTCAGAAACTACAATCTAGAGCCTGTGCTCCTTTGGAAGTTCCTAAGGTCTCTAAGAGGGTTGTGGCAGGTCGTCCTATGGGGTCCTTCATACCAAGCTGTGGAGTGATCTGCCTGTACAGATACATGTGTTCTTTGACTTTTATCCCTTACAAAAATGTTTACGTTTTTGTTAGCACTTTCTTTCTGTGCTCCTACCTTAGTGTTTCTAACACCACTAAATACCTCTGCGTAGGCAGTGCTCTGTAAATAGAAACATTACAATAAATAATAACAATTGCTAATAAGAATCACATTTAATTATTTACAACACATTTTTAAAATACACCTAATTTGGTTATTAAGTAAAGCTCCGGTTAGCAATTCATGAAAAGTAGCTTGCTATTGAAACTCTCCATTCATGATTTCCCTGGCTTTAGTGGTGGCAACATTGCCAAACTCATGGGTTTACACTGCCAGAGATGCCAGTAAATTAAGACAGCAACAACCATAATGCAAAACAGTTCTGCAAAAATATAAAATAAGACAAAGGACGATTTAAACATTGTGATGAGATAGAAGCCAGAAACGAAGTACAATATTAAAGAACAAAAATATATTGACTCATCTGGAAAATATTCTTTACTTTCTAATAGTGTTTTAGAATTAGTTTTGTATATTTAATGTGTATTTGAAAGGAAATTGGTTTGGAAATATTCAGGAAAAAGTATGTACTGACATATTTTGTGTTATGGCTCTGGCTGAGTCAGGCTTCTAAGTGCCATCCAACAGAGTTTGTGCCCAAAGGGTATGATTTATCTTAGGGCATCATTTCATTTAATTGTATTTGTGCGAATAATTCACTCAGCAGAGCGCATTTCATAGCACAGAACACCCATACTATTATTTATAGGTCACAATTCTATGAGAGTGGAGAACAGTTATCAGAGCATTGCCTTGAATTCTTGCTTCACGAAATCGACTTTGTTTGCACTTAGTATGGAAATTAATTCTGTGGCTCAGACATGTTCATGAAATCATCTGGTACAGTTTCCTTGAGAAAGCAAGCAATCCATTTTGTAAACTATGCATCTCTGCTATGCAATTTTGCGGTCACTTGAATCCAGCATGTCTAAACAGTCTTTACACTCACTGATCCGTGCCATAAAACATTTACCGTAACAGATTGATACAATAATAAGGCTTTTGAATGAATTTGAATGTTACTTTGAACTGGCCAATGAGTGCAAAATTACATTTTGAAGGGTTTTCTAGTTTGCCAACACTGTATTAGCACTTGATGCCTCCAACTCGGCTTTTGTTAGTGGCTCACACTACTGCACTCATGAAGCAGCTGCACGTGAAAACAAATGGTCCTATCATAATGCATTCAGGGCTGTAAATATAGGTGCATGTTGAAAATACCTTCATGTGTGCCTGCCAGGAATTCACAAAAGGATTTATGGCAGGCATACATTGATTTACTGATACAGATTTCTCTGCCATGATAGCAGAGACATCTATATCAGAAAAAGCCACACAAGGTGTGGAAAGTGAATGTTCCAAAAATGTACCCAAAAACATGAACAATTGGGACATTCACACACTTCTTTCAGACTCACCAACCCTGGAAATAGTCACATTTTCAAATGCCCAGGGTTGGCATAATTCTCCTCGAGGATATGATGGGAGTCTTTATTAACCATGGATTTTGAGGAGGGGGGATGAAGGAGAGACACAAAATGTTCATTTGAATAGGGCACTGTGTAGATGTCACAGATGGGGAATAGGAGCCTGTGGAAGATGTCACCTGACAGTCCCGGTAATACGGAATATAAGGAGGGGGTTGTACCCAACTAATGTCACTGGGACCTGGGTGATCAATGCGTTAAGAAGGAAGAGTCCCAGTAATCAAAAGACAATATACAATGCAGAAACTATAATAAACCAATCACAAAAGAAGTCTATTCACACTGTTTTAATCACAATGTGAATGGTTATGACAAGTATATAACGTATATTGACATGTGAAATATAATTCATGAAGTGCCCCAAAGGTAGTAGAAGAACAAGGGAGGGGGGAGTGTTCTTGTGAGGAAATAGTGGAGGGAGGAAGAAGGAAAATTTTATGTGACAATTAAATCAAACAATTGGCATTACTCGTCCATGTTACACAATATGTGTAGGAATGAGGACCGCAACGTTCAGATAATTATTTCAAAAGAACAGCATACTCCAACAAGTTCAATAAATGAAAGGTCAGGGCGTGGAGTTGGTGATAAGGGTGGTTGTCGACGTTTCGACCCTCTATTGCGCAGGTAGATTTATCCTTGCTGTAGGGTCTTCATCAGGACGGGGGAAAGGGGGACACACCTATTCAATGTAAAATATATGAATTAAATACGAAACGAATCCCAAACTAGTTTCAAAAAAGGGGAAAGCACATCAGTATTTACATGAGGTCGTAGGGAAGAAAGCAATTCTTGCGACATAGAATTCATAAGCCACACATATAGATGTCCGTGACTTTACTTAACTCAATACGTATTAGATTCACCTTGCACAAATGAGTAATTATGCACTGACTAGAAGTACTATCTAGAGGTACTATGGAGGAAAGACGGAGTGTTGCCAGTCCGAAACCACAGCAACCGGACAACAAAAACCAAGGATTCAAGAGTTCGACTAACAATTAGTCCGTAGCAGTATGGAAAACTCACCATAAAGAGGCATAAAATCAGATCGTCGTGCCATGTGACGGCTGGGTTCAATTAGATCGTCGTTATAGTGAAAGAGCTGTTGATAGTCAAAAAACGGCAAATCACTAGACACTTGCCCATGTACATTAAATTGACGTATACTATACTGGGATTAACGTATACTATACTAGGATAATCTAATCTAATTGAACCCAGCGTCACATGGCACGACGATCTGATTTTATGCCTCTTTATGGTGAGTTTTCCATACTGCTACGGACTAATTGTTAGTCGAACTCTTGAATCCTTGGTTTTTGTTGTCCGGTTGCTGTGGTTTCGGACTGGCAACACTCCGTCTTTCCTCCATAGTACCTCTAGATAGTACTTCTAGTCAGTGCATAATTACTCATTTGTGCAAGGTGAATCTAATACGTATTGAGTTAAGTAAAGTCATGGACATCTATATGTGTGGCTTATGAATTCTATGTCGCAAGAATTGCTTTCTTCCCTACGACCTCATGTAAATACTGATGTGCTTTCCCCTTTTTTGAAACTAGTTTGGGATTCGTTTCCATATTTAATTCATATATTTTACATTGAATAGGTGTGTCCCCCTTTCCCCCGTCCTGATGAAGACCCTACAGCAAGGATAAATCTACCTGCGCAATAGAGGGTCGAAACATCGACAACCACCCTTATCACCAACTCCACGCCCTGACCTTTCATTTATTGAACTTGTTGGAGTATGCTGTTCTTTTGAAATAATTATCTGAACGTTGCGGTCCTCATTCCTACACATATTGTGTAACATGGACGAGTAATGCCAATTGTTTGATTTAATTGTCACATAAAATTTTCCTTCTTCCTCCCTCCACTATTTCCTCACAAGAACACTCCCCCCTCCCTTGTTCTTCTACTACCTTTGGGGCACTTCATGAATTATATTTCACATGTCAATATACGTTATATACTTGTCATAACCATTCACATTGTGATTAAAACAGTGTGAATAGACTTCTTTTGTGACTGGTTTATTATAGTTTCTGCATTGTATATTGTCTTTTGATTACTGGGACTCTTCCTTCTTAGTCCCGGTAATACAGCTGGAAATCTGTGTCTCGTGCAGCTTTGAGGTGTACCTCTGGGAATGTTTGTAAAGTGTAAAAAAACGAAATGTACATCTAAGTGGAGATGTAAGTCTTCGTCCATATATATCTAAATATTTTTGAGGATCCGGTCCAGTGTCTCCAAATGAGAACACCCGCATTCATTGTTGATGTGGCCACCCCAAACACCATATTTAATGTTGCGTCTTCTGGTAAATGCCTGTAGCCAGAGGGTACAGGAGGTTAGGGAGCTATGAAAAAGGGTTTCAAATGAAATCCATGCTTCGCTCTGACCAGGGACTGCTTGTCCATATTGGGATTCCCGTGGATAGACTCTGACATCAAGGCACTGAAGAAAGTTGAGGTTAGGTCCCTATTTTACTATTCCTAAAATTCTTTGTCCATACCCCTAATAAGATTCACGTTTGTTATTGAAAAACAGCAGAATTTCCTTTATACATTGTTTACATATAAATTATAAAGCATAGCCATTACTTTAAAAGGGAGATGGGCTCTGATTCAAGTGCACAACACGAAAACATATAATTAAAACAAATTAATATAAACAGGCAAAGCGATCTCATTAAAAAAACACTACGATAAAACGACTGAAAGAGAATAGACTGATACACAAAAAATACTTAGAGGAAAGTTTGACACTACATGAATAAAGACGAGCATTTCTAGGAAAATGATGGTGGCTTTGCACCTCACCGCTCAAGGCTGTCTTCATTTTCAAAATTTGCCGCAGGGGTAGTTAAAAGGAATAATTAATGAAGAACGTTTCTCTCTTTACTGTGGTTTTACACCCAAGTCTTTCGAGCTGCAGAGATAATGTTTGGTTTCCTTCTAACTCTTTTTAATGCAAACAAATATGCTTGATCAATTTGTTATTTGATTACTCAATCAGTCAAATAATCGTTATTCGATCTAAATAAGGTCATATAAGAAAACACAAAATAGGCACATAAAACAGTGTAAATAACACATTGTAAAATTATTTGGAAGTAAAAACACACATGATAAAACGCTTCATTTTTCATATAATTTTTTTCCCTCATTATAAACTCACGTCCATAGATTTTCTGGTTCTGATAGCAGATAAAAAAAGGCATTATAAAACATACATCAAAAGAGCTCAGTAATTGCCGGTGAAAAAGAGCTTCTCTACCCTGACGGTTCCCTAACTGTATTAATAGGGGCTTCAGAAAGTGCTATCGAGAACATTTATACAAACAGCAGAAAAAGATAAAGTGCAGTAGTGACTGTTCAGATTTGTTGTCACATTGACATAGTGATACGTCATTCACCTCTATATTAGATACATTTCATTTTTAAAGTATGTATATTGATTTTATATATATGAAAATAATAAACAATACAGATTACCTCACCTACATCCAACAACCGGTGAGGGAGAAGAAATAGAAATAAAGACAGAGAGAAAGTGCACAGATTGGGAGACTCCGAAGAGTGAGAAGGCGATCGATCGGGGTGAGGGGCCAGGTAGATTGAGGGGAGTTGAGTAGCTTATTGACATCTGTAGGTTGGGTCATGGTGCCCTTTATGAAAGATAGTGATGTTTGGTTGTACATGACAAATTTCGATTGTGTGGGGCTTATTGAATGGAAGGCAGATCTAACGGTAGCAGGAGTAATTTGCGTAGGAAGGTGGGGCATGTCAGCTCCCTGAATTCCTTACCCAGGTATCTAATACAGGGTCCCCATTTTTTGTCAAACTGTGGCAACTGGTTCTCTGAGACTGCTGTGAGCTTTTCCATGCCCAGCAGGTCCCACAGTTTGTGAAGTCAGCCAGTGTTATGTGGTACTGTATCCGTGCCCCATGTACTGAGTAGAGTTTGCTTAGCTGCACATAGGGCTAGTGTTATCCCACATCCCCTCACCTCAGGGCATTTGGGAAACCCAAAATTACGTATCTTGGAAACCAAGAGAGAGTAGTGTTAAATATGTCATCTTCCGTGTCTAATACACCCTGCCAATGAGCTTGTATCCTGGTGCGATGGCACGTTAACGTCCCATGTCCCAGCAACCCATCCAACATGTGGGGTCTACCCTCCACTTCCAGTGTGCAGTGCGTTCTGTTGTGTAATACCAGTCGTATACCAGTTGGAGTAGAGTCCCGTTTCCTGTGGTGCTGTGTACTGCTGTGTTTGCTCGCTTCTGAATATCTGACAATACTTTTGCTTTGAATTGCCTTCCACATTCTTTCTCACATCTCATTTGTGCTGCTGGTTTTGTGTGAGTCTGTGTCACATTAAAAAAAGGTGTATATGTCAGACAGAAGTCTTTTATTTGAGTGTCTAGTGTTAAGCCATTTTTTGAATGGCAATAGAGGTCTGCTTGCACGTGGTTGCAGCCACGGTTGCATAACTGTTAGACCTGGCATCTTTGGCGTGGTTTCCCCTCACTTTTTGCCTCTACCTCCTATATTTCTGACGCTGTGTTGGATTTCGTTTTTGGTGGTTTAGATGCTTTGAGCACTTTGCCACTGCTGATCAGTGTCAAAGTGCAAGTGCTCCCTGGGTAAATTGTAATCGGTTATCCATGATTGGCATATTTGTTTTACCAGTAGGTCCCTAGTAAAGTGCACTGAGTGTGCCAGGGCTGGTGATTCAAATGCTACTAGTGGGCCTGTAGCACTGATTATGCCACCTACATGAGTAGCCCTAAAATGGTGTCTCAGATCTGCCACCGCAGTGCCTGTGTGTAGTTCCTAACTGCCATGCTGACCTGACCAGTGTCCCCCTGGCCTGGCCTAACCCTTCCCATTTTGTGCACATAGACACCCCTATGGAAGGCTCAAGTTACCCCCCCCCCCCCCCGGGCAGATGCAGTGTATGTGAAAGGTAGAGCATGTACTAATGTAGGTGGCATGCTCTGATAGTAAAATACTGCCAATGTTGTTTTTCACTATTGAAAGCCTATCTTGCCCATAGGCTATAATGGGGAATGCTGTGTATAAATGTTTACCTGCATATCTTCCCATAGGAGCAAGATAGAAAATTGAAGTCTGGTATCCCTGAACTCAGAATTTAATAACCTATCTTTTAGGAAGGACAGTTTTTGAATCCTGTGTTTGAAAACAGCACTTTTAGAAAGTGGCTGTTTTCTTGTCTAACCTTTCTGTGTACCTTGGCCTGTTTGTGAATTGACTGTCTGGTCTGTGAGTGACATGGGCTGGGGTGGCTCCCAGAGGCCGAGCGAGTCAGCCCTAGGCTGAATAGCTTCATTTGCATCTTGAGTGGTGGGAGGGGATAGCACCTGGGCCTGAATAGGGCTGTGCCTGCCTTCCACAATGCTGGCTC
This sequence comes from Lissotriton vulgaris, assembly GCF_964263255.1. Classification (NCBI taxonomy): domain Eukaryota; kingdom Metazoa; phylum Chordata; class Amphibia; order Caudata; family Salamandridae; genus Lissotriton; species Lissotriton vulgaris. Next base: position 1,034,769,090 of record NC_141697.1, read on the forward strand.
CACCTCCTGCTGGGAGGCTGACAACCCTGCCCCTCTCTCTCAAAGGAAAGAAGAAGTCAGGTAAACAAAATGATCCAGGACTTACCCGAACTGGTTTGGACTAGGTCAAGGCCTCTCTGCCCTCAGAAAACAAAGAGAATATTGGTATAAAAAGGGCTACTTAGACATCAGAAAATTAGATCATCCTGTAATCAAGAAGGAACCTCTGCCATGGAGAAAGCTGGGAGACTGAAGAAGAAGGACTGAGCTGCTGTAAGGCTGACCTGAAGTTATTTTGCTGCCAAGGAGAGGGGAAGGACTTTGCTGTTGCTCTGTCCCCTTGCTTGAAGAGATCTCCAAGGGCCTGAGAAGAGCTGGCCTCCTGTTAAGAGGTGCCGGAAACAAAAGGACTGAACCCCCAGCTTCCCCCCTGAACTCTGCTGTGTGAGATATCGCCTGCCTAGAGTGCTTGATCCATTTGTGGGGCCTCTGGGGGTTGTTTCCTGCTGTTTGAGGAGCTGTACAAGAAGAAAAGAAGAAGATCTACAATTTGCATGCATCGCTCGCTTGCGGAGCGCAACGTCGACAGTGCAAGAGAATTCCAGTCGCCGCTAAGATCGTCGCAGCACCTTTTGCGGCTGCAAGAAGCCAAGCATCGTTCGCTTGCGGAGTGCATCGCCCCGGTGCGGGAAGATTCCTGTTGCTGCAAGTATTGTCGCAGAGCCTGTCGTCGCAGTGATGAATCATCGCACCGCTTGCTTGCAGATAGCATCACATCGCTACGAACATCGTCGCGGAGTCCAGCGCAAACGCAAGGAGGGGCTGCGGCAGAAGAGGATCAACGTTGTGCTGCGCATCGTTGCTGCACCGAAGATCGGCGTCACCCGAAGATCTTCGCATTTGCCTGTGCGAGACGCATCCAACCAGAGAAGCTGCGAGCCGGAATCCACACAAGGTATCTCATCACTCCCCCTACAGACTGGATTTGTCGCAACACGTCCGCTGCGTGCAGCGGGGTTGTCGCATCACCTCCCCAGGGACACAGGAGGGACACACCGCTTGTTTTTCGATGCTTCAGTTGCCGCTTGGAACTTTTTGTCGCATCTACAGGTACTTTGGACTAAAAGTGACGCAACTGTGGTTTATTTTGATGCAACTGTGGATTATTTTGACGCAAACCCTAGAACTCTTTGAAAATCATATTCTTGAACTGTGTATGTTGGATTTTTGTCGTTTTGGTCTTGTGTAGTTAAGATAAAGATACTTTATTTTTCTAAACTGGTGTGGAGTCCATTTGTGGTGTTTTCACTGTGTTACTGTGAGTGTTGGTACAAATACTTTACACATTGCCTTTGATAAGCCTCTCTGCTTGTGCCAAGCTACCAAGGGGGTGAGCAGGGATTATCTAAAGAGTGCATCCCCCTTACCCTGACTAGAAGCAATGGTCCCTATTTGGATATTGGTACCTACCTCTGCCAACTACAGACCTCCAGATCTAACAATAGCCCAATAGTGAATGGTCAGGTATTGCTAAAACGCTGAGGGAGGTAAATAGATCACTCACTCTTTAACAGTTTGCAAGTTGCTACTCTATGTAGGCTGTGCCGTGGAATGCTGGTGGTAAATCTGTATTTCCCATTATTAGGGTTAATGGGCAAATCTGGCTGGATAGCCTCTTCGAGAGTTGCACTGTGTCCCAGGTGCCCACTGTGGACCGGAGCACTGGGAAGACATGTGGCCGGTGGACCTGGGGAGCCAACGGATTTTCCATTTGTGAATCACAGTGATGGCCTAGTCGATGAAGCACCAGTGCTTCACGGTAGAGGATCTAGCCCACTCAACCAGGTTGTCCTGCCCCCGGACGTGCTCTCTGGCAAGGATCCACAAACCTGTGGTTTTGGTGCACGTACCACATAGCTAATATGCCGAGACAGACGTAGTGAATTGCACAACCCACCGTGGTTGTATGCAGTACATACTGAACAGCCAATACTACTGGTTCAGTATTTTAATTTTGATTTATTCACGTGTTTTACATGTGTTTTCAAATATTTGCACCTAACCCCTGCAGTAGCTGAAAAAACTGACCCTGAAGAAGGCTGCAACACTATCTAGGTCCCTCTGGTCGAAACATGTTGGTCAAGTGATTTACACATCTGTCTCTAATGTCGGCATTTGTGTTATCAGCTCCTCACTGTTTTTAATCCTGACACCGGGTAGCCGAATAAAGTTACAATATAGCTAACCCTGTAGCCAGTTTTAAACTCACATATCACAGCACTGCACTTTTTTACACATACACCAAGCTCTCATAGGGGTTTAGTACACCCCGCCTGACTCAATAAAAACATCCCTGAGCTCCTCCCTTGTAGAGGGGGGCTGTAGCCCACGCAAAGACTAGGTATTTCGCGTGAGGAGGCACCCCTATGATGAAGCATAACACCTCTGGTGTGTGAGGTGAACCGCCCTGAAAAGGGAACCCCCTGTTTCGCATGGTAGGTCATATTCAAGCAGTTTATTAACCTTCTTCCAATTCGTACCCGTGACTCTTTTCTTGTGTGACATTAATGTGGTGGGGAGTCAGCTCACGCAGGTCCTTAAAACTCCTGAGGCCCTCAAGTGTATTGATACCGGAGCTGCGCCACCTGGTAATTAAGTTTAAGATGGGGGAGCCTCAGACCACCATCCACAGGGGACAGGAATGTCAGTCACTTGGGGATACGGCTCCTTTTCCCTGCCCGTATATACTGTCACAACAGGGGTTGCAGTTTATTGAGTATATGTCGGGAGGGCAGGAGGAGCAGGGTTTGCATAACATACAGAATCCTGGGTAGGAGTGCCATCTTGACCGCCACCAAACTACCGAGCCAGGACAGCATATGGTCTTTCCATTTCTGCAGTTCCGTGCACATCTACCAGTAGGTGTCTATAGTTGCCATTGGCCATCTGTCTAATCCCGGAGTGGATATGGAGGCCTAAATAGACTACCCCCTGTGTAGCCCACAGGAAGGGGAAGAGGCGCCCCAGGGTTTCCAATCTGGAGCTAGGATTGTAAAGTTTAAGAGTTGTTATTTTTGGGCATTGATCTTGAAGCCGGACAACTTCCCATGGGCATCTAGTTCTTGTAGTAGAGTCGGTAAGGAGCGGAATGAGTCAGATAGCGCCACCATTACATCCTCGGCATGTAATGCCAATTTGTGGTTCCTGCCACCCATAGTCAAGCCATTGATCCTTGGGTTTGCTTTCACCACCCGTGAACGGTTCCATATACAGAGTAAATAAGAGTGGGGATAAAGGACATACCTGCCTTGTTCCCCACTCAATATCGAAGGGCTGGGATAATACGCAGTTGACCCGGACTGCTGCCTGAGGCTTCAAATAAACACACCATATCCATTGTATGAAAGTGGCACCCCAGTCTGAGAGGGCCGCTACCCCGTCTGTGGATATCCCGTATGGAGTCTTCTAGGGATCAGGTAGTCAGGAAGAAATCAATTTGAATATGCATTTGGTGAACTGGTGAAAAAAAGGAGTAGGACCTCTTTGTAGGGTGGCCCTTGTGCAAAATGTCAATGAGACCATGAGTAAGCAGTTGGCAATGTCCTTGAGGTGATAACATGCTTCTGTGGCGCACCCTTTGTAATGAGCGATCTAATGATGTATGTATGTATGTATGTATGTATAGGCATTTATATAGCGCACTACTTACCCGTAGGGTCCCAAGGCGCTTCGACCGCTGCGAAACCCTTCCTGGCTTCCCTGAGAGATGGTCCCTTAATGGGTATCTCCAGGGTGAGACCAGGCATCCCCGGCGGTCTGGTGGGGCCGTTAGTGAAGATGAGGCAAGCTAATGCCCAGAGTTGCCGAGTGTGATCGCTGATCAGAGTGGGCACCGAGGCGAGAGAATTATCGAGTCCGCTGACCCTGGTCCAGAAACCTGCCGCGCCGGGAATCGAACCCTGGTCCCGGGCCGTCCTCTGCTCTCGGGTCTGCCGCCTCTAACCAGTGAGCCACACTACTTCTGATGTGTCCATCACCAGATTAAAATGTCCCCCCAAGAGGACATCGGCATCCATGGTCTCCATTACCAGGCCCATGTCAACCAGGATGCAGGATTCCTGGTGGCGGTTGCCGGTGTAAATGTTGATGGGGCTGAAAGTGTAAGACCCTATGGCTATGTGGAGGGTTAAAAGGTATCCCAGGATTTCTGCCTCTGTGTGGAGGACTCTACCCACAAAATGAGTAGCTATGAGGATCACTACCCCTGCCTTCTACCCAACCCCTTCTGAGAAATACTAACAATCAAACCAGCGCAATCTCATATGTTGACAATTTGTCTTAAGCAGGTGGGGGTCCTGGAGCAGGCAGATTTTGTATTTAGATTTACGCAGCATAAATAGGAGAGCCAGGCTTTTAGCTGGCACATTAAACCCCCTCACATCATAGCTAAGTACCTTAACCAGCAGTCAGGAAAAAGGTAAGGTGAGTGGTGAGGAATCTGTGCCCAACTGTCCCATCATTACCCTTGGGGCACTGTACGGAGGGAGAATATAAGGTTAGCAGTAGCAGAAGGTAATCTAGAACATCTAGAGAGATAAAAAAGGACAAAAAGAAAAGAACAGCTAGTACACTGGAACTTTTCAATGATCCCCACTCTGCGTTGTCCGAGGCACAGAGAACAGGGTCCATGGAACAAGCGTCAAAGAGAAAAATCCATCAGGTCACTGGGGTCATGAGCCCCACCAGCCCACAGGCACATCCTGATTCCAAGCATGCAGTTGGGCCCCCAAGCCCATGTAGACAAAGGGGAAATGTTCTGCGGGCACACGTCCCCCCAGGATGCCGCCTGCATCACATGCCCAGAATCTATACCTTATTCACTTGTCGGCTCTCCCAAAATGTCGTTTCTCTAGAGCTGTCCTAGCAGGACTTTTTTTTCTTTATGGCTCTTTGTGTTGAAGACCTTGGTTGTCTTCTTCTGCTTTGACCTGAGAGAGTGCTGTGTCTGTTTCGTAGCAGTTGTTATCTTATCGGTGCAGTCGTCCTGATCGTCTCCGGGGGCAGTGGCATTGAGGTCTATCAGATCTTTTATGTCCTCCATGGTACGGGCAGAGCAGGTCTTGTTGTCCCATACAACGTTGAGGCGAAAGGGGTGGCCCCACCAGTAACGGAGTCCCTCCTTTTTTATAAATTCGGTGAGTGGCTTTAATTGACAGCATCTTTGCAGTGTAATGGGGGAACAGGACCTGGTAAAGCCATATCTTAGTACCCTTAAAGTCTATAACATTGTGGTCCAGAACTGCTCTCATGATGGTTTCCTTCTGTGTGTACTGGTGGAGGCACGTGTGGATATCCTGATGCATCCAAGGGGAGCGATCCAATATGATATCCGGTAGCGCAAGAGTGAGGGCCACATGATGAAAAAGCCTGCGGACATAAGCCTTAAGTTCAATTGCAGCTGTGAATAGTGTGACCCCCCTTGATACATATGTTGGCTCTCCTGGACCTATTTTCTACTCCCTCCAGTTGATACCTGAGTTCAGCATTCCTATCGTGGAGGTCCAGGAGTTCTCGTCGATGAGCATTCAGTTCTTCATTCCAGGAGTTACCAGCGTGTTTCAAGGAGTCAACCCTGTGTTCAATTCACACAAATTTCCCCCTGAGGTCTTTAAAATACACCTCTATTTCCTGTTTAAGGGTTGCAAAGTCTGATCTCAGTGTGCCAAAAAAGGGCCTCCAGGAACGATCTAGTGACGGAGGCTTCTTCCACCTCATTGTCTACCGGGGTGGCCTCCGAGGGCTCAGAGCCCATTTCACTTGCAGTTCATTTAATTGGTGGGTGTTTAGAAAGCCTGTCCTTTATGGAGCCCTCATTTGTAGTGGTGGTCTGAGGGATAGTCATCATCAACCCCCAAGGTGCCCACTGTCTCTCCTGGTGCCGTATCACACCTTGTGCAATTATCAGGGGGCATGGCAACAATGGCTTTAGCCTGATGTCCAGGCAGCTCACTACTCCACTTGTGCTGAATCTGCCATTGAGGCAGATGATGGTCTATCTGCAGAGGCAAGTTCGACTAAGAAGGTGGCACTCGGCCACCCAGGGCTCAGCGGTCCACAGGGCTGTACACCACCAATGTGTTACTCTTACGGGGGCCCGATGATCAGGGCTTTCTGATCAGGGCATCTCACCCTGTGGTGCCCCCTCAGGTCTCTGATCCTATTCATCGGTGCAGGCGTGTGGGCGAAGTACAAGAGAGTCACCCACACTCAAAGACCTACCGGGCCTCCTCTTGCCGCAACTGCTGCCGCCACAGCCAGTGAAACAAGATTCCCTCTTGCCACCCTGCACTCAATGCTCATGGACTAAGGGGCATTCACAAGTCAGTTTGGCACTCCTTCCACGCCTTCGCTGCTTCTAGGTTTGGGCTTCATGGGTGCGGCATCACTGCGGGGGCGTGGAAGAGCCACTCGTACTTCCTGGCCAGGACGACTCACCTCAGAGGCCTCCACACTTGATATCGTGCAAATGCACACCCGGGCTGGTTGCTGAGCATTTGAGGGTAAGAACACAGCACCAGCTCCTGCACGCTTTGTACACTGACTCTCCAAATCATCATGAGTTGGCACCGGTCCTTTCAGCCTTCACCCTCTGTCAGTCTTCTGGTTGAGTTATGCCACTGCCATCTTGTATCATCTTCATCTTGGGGTTTTGGGAGGCGTCTTCGCTCTACAGCCACCTGCAACACGTCACTAGCAGCTTCATCCCACTCAGGCAGCTCCCACGGGTCCAAACACCATTTTTGCAGGTATTCCGGGCCTCAAGGACCACCGCTGGTGGGATGTATGACGTTACAACGCAGGCTATTACAACGCCTGCCTTACAACGCGGTTTTTACATCGCATACCTTTACAACGCATAGCGCTTAGAGGTGCTGGATAGTGAAAAGTTTAATTTTCGATTCCAACTCCAGTCCCCGTGGACACTGGGGAAGGTGTTGGATAGAAAATTAAACTTATTCCCTATCCTAGAGCGCCCCCCAGCGCAATGCATTGTAATGGTTTGCGTTGTAATGACCGCGTTGTAATAGTAGTGCGTTGTGAAAGTTTCGTTGTAAAGGTTGTTCACCCCGCTGGTGCTGTTAGATAGACAGCAGATGGCAGAGCTCATGGAGGTCACCATCTTGGCCATAAATACATTATAAAAATGCAAAGCCAATGTATTGTCCCTGCTCTAAAACAAAATAAAAACTATCTCTTCTATTGAGAGAGATTTAAGGTTAAGAATAAAACAGTTTCCACTGATGCATAAAATCTAAAAGAATACTTTTAGATGGTTCAACTTTCATTCTAATTTCTTCACAGTGCTCAAAAAAGTCAGCTTTAACATTTAATTTAGCTGAACTATTGATGTAACTGGGATCGTTATACGGAGTGGACAGCCCCAGAGTGTCTAGTGATTTGCAGATATAACTGAGCCATGGAATAGAGGCACTATTTCCCAGGCTGAGGCAATCCAAAATGATGATCCTCCACACAGATGTCGCTGGGTTAGTCCATATACTGACCCACAGCCATAGCAAGGCCACCTGGACCTTGTTTGCAATATATACCTGTTTGAGCTCAGAACAGATGACAAAACATGGGGTAGATGGTGGTAGGTGCGAAATTCTACGAAGAATGCTATTTTCCTTCACCTCCAGTGAGGTACTGTTATGAAGGCCCCAAATCCCGGCTCCATGTATGGCTGTCGAAAAGCACTGAGAGCTGTACACTTCCACCAAGTGTGAAATAGTCCCTCTGCTTCCAGATCTAGTTTAATTGAGTGCTGCGCCTTCTGACCTACTAAGTGTAATGCAGGAGCTATTAAGCTGAGATTGCGAAGTTCCTAGACAGCTAAATAACAAAAATCTCTAATGCTGGTGAGAACCTGGCCGTTGATATTAAACTAGTTAACCTGGATTCATGGGGTCACATGCTATAATGTGTGACTTACCATAGTTGGTCTCTAAATAAATGTACTCATAAGAAAGACAAACCGATCCACTAGTAATCTCAAAGCATTAGGGGTGCGTGCTAAAAGGACCACGCAATCAGCATACAGTATCAAGGGCACCTGCATGCTTGCGATCCTTGGGGTGTCTCCTGGGTCAGAAATCTAATAAGTGGATGAAAAGTTTTTAAACAGGATAAAATGCAGGGGCACAAATATACAGCCTTGACACCCCCCCCATTTTAGAGAAAATTCAGGAGACAATTCCCCATGTGCACTCATATGTACCTTTGCAGTTAAATCTTCCTGTAAGGAGTGTAAAAGATTTACTAAAGGGTGTTCCACCCCTAGGTCAATTATCATTATCCACAGCTTGGTCCTGTTTACCTAGTCAAAAACGGTGGACAAATCCATGAAGGCCATGTAGATAGGAAAAGGCCTAGTATACGTATATTAACAAGATCAAGTTCAAGCATTGCTCCACTGTGCCCAGAAAGGGTGAAAAGAGGCCCTTATCACTAGCCCATTTAACTAGATGATTGTAGACAGCTCTCCTGATGATTTTATGTGTGCTATCTATAAGTTAAGTGGATCCGTAACATTTGGAAGACGAATGATCACCCTGGAACAGGCCTGCCTCCTCTGGTCTCTGGCGGGGGCAGCACAGGCCTGCCCATGGCTTGTGCTTTGCTGCGGAGCAAGAGGCGGCACTGAGTGTGCTGGTGAAGGCTTTGTCTCCCCATCTGCAGCTGAGGTCAGTGATGACCTGGTGCTCCCTGGGATCTTGAGTCCCACCAGAGAGCATAAAAGCGTGAAGTTTGAAGGCACGGACAACAGCGGAATTTCCTTTATTACTTGTTTACATAAACATTTTAAAGCATAACCATTACTTTAAAAGGGGAGCTGGGCTGCGATCCAAGTGCACAATAATAAAACATATTAATAAAACAAATTAATAAAAACAGGTAAAGCTATCACATTAAAGAACAAAAACACTAAACTAAAACGACTGAAAGAGAATAGACTGATACACAGAGAATGCTTAGAGAAAAGTTTGATACTACATGACTAAAGGTATGGATTGCTAGGCAAATCATGGTTGCTTTGCACCGCACCACTCAAGGCTGCCTTAATTGACAAAACTAAATTTGCCGCAGGGGCAGTAAAAATGAATAATTAATGAAGGACATTTATCCCTCTAATGTCGTTTTACACCCAAGTCTTTCGAGCTGAGGAGGATGGTTTGTTTCCCTTGTTTCCAAATTAAGTGACCTTCCTCCCGAGTTTCAGCCATAGAAAGAAAAAATATGTTAGCCATTGAAAAAATAATTGTTGCAAATACTGCATTTGTGTAGTATTTTAGTTTTAATTGAAAAAATCAAAATAACAGTAAAATGCATGGCTAGCTGCAAACTGTCAATCTGTGACGAATTTGACTTATTGACACTTTATGCAATTTGTTTGGTCTGCAACAGATGTACCTGTAAATTGTGCTGTACAGTTTCATGCTGCTTTGTTGGCCTGATCTATGTTATTTTGGCTGCAAGAGAAGCTAGTCAATGACAATCAATGTGGGGCCTTAAAAGAGAAAACCATGAGGGTTTGACAGACTTCTTTAAGGTAATTTACAATAAGAGATAAGCGCCAATTCCTGAGGGCTGTGGATATTCTAGATAAGGCTCAATCTGGACTCATCCCGGAATCATGGTTTCATGTCGGGGGCAAAGTTTGACCAGCCCTGCGCTTTTTCCTACAAAACATGTGCTATGTTAAACCTGTTGAAATTTGTGCGAGTAAAAGACTCAAATAATCCATTACTCTGCACCTCAGAACAGAAAAATGTGAAGCATTACAGTAATATCCCCATTCTGACCTGTAGAATGCGGAATAAGGTGGTAACACCAGACCAGCCAAAACCCAGCTCGTGGTATCAGTATTTGAGCAGGCTGTACTACATTTTGTACATTGCCACATTGGTAATGAGGTTCCAATTATATAAAAAAAAGTAAAGGTTGGAAATTACAGAATGGTGCAAATAAGTAAAGTTACTTCTGGGACTCATTATGAGTGGCCATCAGAATTGCTAGATATTCCGTTTTATTGAAATTGAATTAAGTGTTTCACTCTGGGTCGTTGTCTGCTTCTAGAAATCATATTGTCCTGGTGAAACTCCCTAGAAAATGAGGAATTCCCATGAAAACTGTGCACCAAATTACTGATTCTTCCTGTAGTTACTCATTTCTGAGATAAATCACAGAATTCCACTCCCAATGCACTGGTGTTGCCCACCCTTGAGTTATTGACACCCTCTATATAGGTAACTCCAGTCAGTGGTGGGGCTCTGATGGACAAACTGGAGCGCTTGTGATGAGGCTCAGGTTTCCTTCAGTTTTCATTAATATTGTCACATATAAAATAGCCTCTTTATTATTAACAATTCTGTTAGCTTAGTTTTGGTCAGGTCCCCCTAATTCCTGAGGACTATGGAGAACAACCTGAAAGAAATTACCAGATTAAAAAAACTACAGTCTATCTTATTGAGTAATTTAATGCTTAAAATAATGCAAAATATATAAAAGTGTTGGAGAGACAAACAACATTATTGAAGGAGCTCTTGTCTTAAAAAGATTTGCAACCATTAAGAGATGGTTACACATAATATTTTTACATCAGATGTTGCTTCTGTGTTCCCCTAAGTAAACATGGATCTTACTGCATGTCATACCAATGTATCTCATTTTGCCAGGGCAAGTGATCATACACACTACATGTGATGTGTTGCAGTTAGTGTGTTTTTACAGGGCACAGTATTTTCCTATCAAAAACCGATGGACTTTGTTGCTGTGGGTAGTCGACAAATGCTACATGAATCGCAAGGGAAATTCCTAACTACTGGTTGGAAACACCAAAGCTATTGTACTGCCAGGGATGTTTTCCACGGAGTACATGGGCCTTTGTGCACTAGTTTGTCCCTCAGATTCTGACCTTTTTTGTGTGCAAACCATAGTTTTTCAATATTCATTGACCCCGTATTGATAATGCACCAGTTCTTGATGATAATTCTTTTGATGTATTTAGAGGCTCTGTTATGCTTGGTGACGTCAATCTACCCAAACCTAAATCATAGTAGGACTACACAAACGCCAGGTCTCCAACTGCTTGTGGAGTTCAAAAAGTGAGAATGCAGTGCTCATGTAGAGCGGTTCGTCATTTCTCACTTAAGGGGCATTAAAGGAGAGTGCTTGACTGACAGATCTAGTCTTCCAAATGCACGGGATGTGTACAAGAAGGAGGCCTATCTCCCTGATCGATAACACTCTAAAAATATTGGGCAGAGTTTTATATAATAAGATTTTAGAGTGGTCAAAGAAAAGTGGTATTTTAGAGCCTTGTCAGCTGGGTTTCCGTAGTAAGGTTGGCACCAATGAACAGTGCTTAAACATTAATTTGGTCATTGGAAAATATACCATTGCCCGGTCCTCCCCAGTCTATTTGGCCTTTATGGATTTATGCTCCACTTTTGACCAAGGTCAAAACTCTGGTCTATCCTCCTGGCCTATGGACTGGATGAGCCTTTGGTACATTTCTTAGCGCATCTCCATAAAGATCTTCATGCCCAGGTGAGGATTGGTTGTGGTGGTGAGGTCATTGGAGCCATTAGGGTAGGAAGGGGGGTCAGACAAGGTTGTGTTCCGGCACTCCTCCTGTTTATTATCTACATTAATGGATTAAACAAATCGTTAAATCCACGACCCAGGACTCCTCCAAAATTAATGGGAAAACACTTCCGGTACTATCATACGCAGATGATACCGTCCTCATAGGCCGCACTCCAAACTCTCTGCGCACCTTAGTACAGACCTTCTTTAACTATATGGGTAGCCTAGACCTATGCGGCAATATAAAAAAATCTTTTATAATGTCATGTCGCCCTGGAAAGCGCCAGCTCATCTCTATTACTGCAGGCAGTCAAAAACCAGTACCTTCTCCTATATTGGGGTGGTCTTTGCTGCGAACGGCTCATGGACTGAGCATATGGCTCACTCCTGGAGCAAATTCTCAAAGACTATTAACTCCATTCTTAGCCTTCCTCGCCCAAAGAATACAGGTGCTATTTTAGCTATCCTAAAAAAATGTAAATCACATAGTGTCCCAGCAGCCACGTATTGTCAACAACTCCTGCATTCAGCAGGAAGAGAATAGGTTTTGCAGGAAGCTGTTGGGTGTCCCAATCTCTATTCCACAATACATTTGCCATAGGGAACTTAATTTAAATTATATTGATGATTTTATAAGTGCCCATCCTGCTCTTTTTTGGTTATTGGTCTGGAAGAATCAGGCTGCTTCCTCAACTAGAGAGATTATCAGTGACTGAGTTAAATGTGAGAAAGGAATGGATATTCCTTGGCTGTCTGGAGTGTACCAAAGTTTATGTAGTGTTAATAAAGGCCATATTTTTTTAAACCCCAGTACAGCCGAAACATGGCATAAAAATGACCTCAAAATTGTACTTTATTTATTATATAATACAGAAAGGATTGGTATGGAATCTAAAAAATCTCTTGCCTCAAGCTATAAGACTATAGAACAGCATAGGCACCCCCTACCTATCCATCTCACTTTACCTATGAGCCACTGGGAAAGGAGCCTTTTATTTCGTCTAAGAGCAGGTACTGTTAAATTTGTGTTATGTTTTCCTCTTGGCTCCCACTCCAATCTTGATCATGTACCCTGCCCATGTGATGGTGTGAGCGAACAATCTATTTAAAATTTTTTGTTTCTCTGCAAATACTATTTAAAATATACCAAGTGGCTTTTAACTCCATTTTTAAAAAAGCAGAGGCATATTAGCTGGGACAATGCTTATTTATGGTTACTCACTCTGGCCGATGAAGAGTTGATCTTCCGTACTAGCACGTTTTTGAACATTGCCACCAAGCATGTAAGATGATGTCCAACCCCTGAGCTCTTATATTTATGTATGATTACTTTGTTAAATTGATGTTTGAACTGGTATTTTATATAATCATAAACTGTTTATCATTAATGAATTTTATTATTACTCTCCATTTGTTAAATAATTTGTCATGCTGCTGTGCTTTTATGGATACTATGTTATCCAAATAAAGTTTTTTTGAACTGAACTGAACAAGAAGGATTCTAGATGAGCGGAGTTGTCTGGAAGGTTTGTGATTGCTTGTAGTGCCTTAAAAGTGTGGGTGAGAAGTTTGAATTTTGCTCGATTGTGTATCAGAAGTGGGAGCTCTTTCTGGTATGTTAACATGTGAGTGAAATTGTTAAGTTTGAGCGTGATTCTGGCCAATGAGCTCTGAGTAGTATGCAGCCTTCAGGTGAGTTTTGTGTTGATTCCCGTAGTCCAGCTTGCTTGTGACGAGGGAGTGTGTGACAGTTTTTTGGGTGCTGATTGGGAATCATTTGAAAATCTTCCTCTGCATCTTCAGGATATGGAAACATGAGGCGGTTGAGTTTGCTGTTGATGATGATCCTGTGGTTCATGGTGTGACTGGTGGAGATGGGTGGTGGTCCTTGCTCTGTTGGGCACCAGGTGGAGTCCCATGGTGCATCACTCTTTCCAAAGATCAGGATTTTGGTATTTTCAGTGTTCAGCTTCAGACAGTTGGTCTTTAGTCAGTGGGCAATTTCAGTCATGCAGGCATTGAACTTGATCCTTGTAACACGTGTTTTGTCTGTGAAGGTTAGAATTAGCTGTGTATTATCAGCTTAGGAGAGAACGTTGATGTCCTGAAAGGGGATGGTGCTGGATAGAGGGATTATATAGTTCAGTTAAATATATGACAGAGCTTCTTAAATTTAAAGCGATCTGATGAAGTGTTGTAGCTTACAGTGCACTTAGACTGCTTATGACTTAGAATATATCTTCAATGTTCCAGTATAAACGTAACACCCTTGGAAATATTGGGCACAATTCACAAAATTAATCTGAGACAGAACCCGAACTTTATGACTTTCGGTGTACACAAAAGGCATTTAGGAGTAGTAAAGTTAGGATTTCTAACTTTACTACTCCTAAATGACTTTTGTGAATACCGAAAGTCATAAAGTTAGGATTTTGTCTCAGTTTAGGAGTAGTAAAGTTAGGAATCCTTACATTACTACTTATAAATGCCTTTTGTGAATACCGAAAGTCGTAAAGTAGGATTTTGTCACAGATTACTTTTGTGAATCAGGCCCACAGATGTTAAAAGGCATTAGAGTGTGGTTTTACAGATTGACACTTCATTTAAGGATTTCAACATGCATTGAGAATGATATAAAAACAAGAGTACTCCACATTATTTTTACGATGAATCTCTGCAGAAACACAAATTTCTGCAGTCATTCCCTTATTATGAGTGGGAAACTAGCAATACTGTTGTGATGCTACATTCTGGAGTAGGGGTTGGGGTATTTCTGGGTACAGGACTTCCAGGGTGGTTTTTTTGCATACATATATACCTTGACGATTGTGATGACCCAAACGGCTCAAGCAGTCAACCTCGAAGCTGGGAAACCAGGTTTGAGGCTCAGCAGGGACCCTCAACATCCTGTGATTCTGGGCGCATCACTTAGGGCCCAATTAGGATGTAGGCTGGACTTAAGTCCCCCCAACACCATCTCGGTCCTGGGACCGACCAACCTCTGGTTGATGGTACCGATGCGACCGAGCAGTGTTTGGTTGCATTCCTACATTTCCCTGTGGGAGCATGCATTACGGCCATAAACCGGCCATAATACGTGCTCCCATAGGGAAATGGGAGGTGCTGTTCACCCTGTGGCAGGCCCCCTCGTCACTCAACTGGAAGCCTCCCACACAAGAAGGCCCTGCTGGGGGCCCCCAAGCATGCTTTTCCACATGGTTTCCATGTCAGAGAGGCTAGCATGGAAACCACGGCGGAAACTATGCATCGTAATCCCAGGGGCAGAAAGGCCCTCCCTTTGGGATGGTGAGCCCGTTCCGACTGGCCGATTGTCTCCTTGAGCCGGTCAGAAGTCAGCCGAAATGACCGGCCGGTCTAGTTTCCCAACACCAGCATTGTAATACAGAGGTCGTAGAGTAAAATGAGGGTCGGAGCCTTTCTGGCCTGCGTCGTAATCGGCCCCTTAATCTCCCCATGCCTAAATAATGAATGTGTCGGTCTATAGCGCAACTGGGGCTCATGTAAAGCACTCTGATACCTTTGGGTCAAGTTTGCGCTATATATAACTCTGGAAAGAAATGTACTACAATCATCACGTGTAAATACTGCAGCACCACTTGGAAGGCAATGTTCATCATAAAACTGCCATGCCTGGCCTACTTGTCAGGAAGCTCTTATTCTCTAGCTGCACTTTCCCCGCCAAAAATCATCCCGTTATCCTTCTAGAATTCCACAGTCAGGGTAAAGAAAAGATTAAAGAATCAGTCTATCTTCAAATTCATTCCAGTGTTTTTGTACTTGTACTCGTAGTATTCACAAACCAGTCCTCTATTGCTCTTAAGCCCTCCTTGTATCCGACAGTGCCTCACGCAAAACCTGTTTTATTTCTTTTACGTATTTACTTTTTGATGTCTGTACTTGTACTACTGTCATGTTTACTATTTAATGTAGAACCATCTTATTGTTATCCATTTGCTCTATAATCCAGTTTAATTCCTAAATATTTTATTCCAACCACCAATATCTTTCTATGCCCCCATATATCATTGCACCGAATAATTTGGTGTTTCTTAAACTCTGTATTGTAAATATTGCGTTTGTTCTGTTTCCAGTCAACACATTGCTGACTTGTGCTCACAATCACTTTATGTTCAACTCTCTGAAACCCTGCTGGGTGACATAAAACTCACCATCTCTGCTCATAGACTGTGAGGTATCAATCCACCCTTCATGGTACTCGTGCCTACATTTAAGAACTGTGGCAAGAAAAGCCTCTTTAATTATTTATTTAAGTAGTTTTGTCTAACTCAGTGTATTGCCCTTTGGTGAGTTCAGGGTGCCAGGGCTGGATCACAGAAGTGCAATTCATTCTGGAGGGGTTACATAGAATCCAACCTCAGGAGAGGAGGTCGCAATCTTCATTATTACATTTTAAAGGCCAGTGTGGTAAAAATCAATAGAATGCAAGCCAGAATAGTTCAGTTTCAGAGGTTTTCAGGAAACCAGATAGCATTAGAGCATTGCAAAGCTTATTTTCATGTAAAATAATGTTTTGCCAGTGTGGTTCTGTAATTTGAACATACATTGCATGATCGAGTTTGCAGCTGTTAAGCTTTGGGTATTAATTGGATGATAACGGGGTTCCAGTAAGACTATTTCCACTGCACACTTTATGTACCACATAAAAGTCCTTACACTTGAAATGTTCAATCACAGGTAGTAAGTGTAGTGATTTCAAGGAAGGTTTGTGTGGTCTTTTCTAACAGCCTATCAAATAATTTCTTCATGAGCCCGTTCTCTATAATGTTGTAATGTTATAAGCGCGTCATTATCAGAGCTATTGTCAGCTCAAACTATGTGGTTTCTTTCAAAGAGTGGCAGAAGTGTTCTGAGTTAGGAAAGCTGAAAGTTGCACAATAATACTTGCGCATCTTGAAGTTTTGTGCCTACATGAATAAGACACAAGCAATCTTAATGAGCCTCATGGATCCAAGTCCCCTAAAATTAATACCAATAACCATGTCACCCCATTACTCTTGCAAATGGTCCATGATTCCCATGCTTCATCACTACTCAGCTGCCAGCATTTGTTTCTGCCGAATTGAAAGGCTGACAACAACACTGTACATACATTTTTGGAAATCAGATTCTGTATTCATGTATATCTTAACTAGCAGCCCGTCCCGACGTTGTCCGGGAGCAATTAGGCTTCAGGGCCCCTGCCCGCCCCGATGTTTTCCGTGGGTCCCCAGGAGCCTTCCTCCATATATTGCAGTATTATACCTCTATGTTTACTTTGTACGCTTTTGTAGCAGCCCGTCCCGACGTTGTCCGGGAGCAATTAGGCTTCAGGGACCCCGCCCGCCCCAACGTTGTCCATGGGTCCCCCGGAGCCTTCCTCCATATATTGCAGTATTATACCTCTATGTTTACTTTGTACGCTTTTTGTAACCTGCACACATAACTTTTTCCTCCTGTAATGCACCATTTGCTCACTTTTGTTGAGCTCCGTTTGCTTCCTCTTGCTCACGATTTTCATTTTTGCTTCATTTTTCCGCCGCACACCGCTCTTAAATAAATAACCTACCTCATCCGGCGCTCACTGCTCCTCCCCGCCTGTCCGCCGCTCCTCACCACCTGTCCGCCGCTCCTCACCGCCTGCCCGCCACTCCTCACCGCTCCTCCCCGCGCCATGTCCGCCGGTCCTCCTCGGCGCTCCTGGACCCCACTCCTCCCTGCACTCCTCACGTCTGGCACGCACGTCGCGCCCGGTGCTTCTTCCAAGGGGCTACTTTTTTTCGGTAAATTTTTTAAATAACTTATATTTATTACGTTTATATAGCCTATGTCCATCTGCACACTCTGACGATTACAACGATGTATCGGGTGTGTGGATTGGCGCTGTGGTTCCCAAGTTTACCCGCCTCAAAGGTTCAAAGTTCTTCCCTTATAATAGTAGTATAGATAATGCAATTTCTTATGTCTGATAGCATATTCTTTAGAGCTGGGTGAGGTGTTATGCTTTGCGCTATCAGGTGACGATAGGAAACTTCACCTGTCAAGCAAGTGAGTAAAAATTCCCAATTACTTGTGACTTTGCCCGAGACTAATTTTTATTATTGGCTGTTGATCACTTATGGTTTCCTTCCACATGAAATCATGCCTGCAACCCTCCCCATGCAGTTACAATAAGTGGGAAAGTGCCTAGAAGGGAGGGGACAAAGGGGGACATGAGAAGGATTGTCCCAGGCATGGGCGGTGTCGGATGCCTGGGGACAGAGCAGAGAAATGGGGACTTTGGCATAGAAATTGCATTCCTCACTTTGCACTGAGCAACCAAGTGGCAGCAGGAATAATTTACTGCTACTGCAATTGGCCACAAAGTCTCCCTTTTTTGTTTCAGAAACTTCTCAGCTTCAAAGCTTGCAAAATGTAAAAAAATATGTGAAAAGTTGTGAGTCGGCTAATTTCACAACTTCCAATGCTCCTAATCATGTTATGGCTATGAGATAAAGTTGTGTTGCAGTACATTTTATGGGTTTCCATGTAGTGACTCTAACCATGTTGTTTTCATAGATATTGCTTAAAATGTATAAAAAAGAGTGGCACAAACTTACACCAAAATTGAGCATTCTGGATGTATGGGTAGAACTGTACAGGGGCGGCCGTATGAAGAATGGGTCTTAACTGATATTGTAATTCTTCATCTTTAGCCAGGCTATATACATCTGCAAACATAAATTGGTTAAATTGCAGAAGTACCCTCCATTTGTAACGTAGTTAGGCATTGACGCCCAAAAATCTGTTGTAAAGCCTGGACATTATATAAAGTGCCATCTTTTTGATAAATGGAATATATATGAGAAATGCAGGCTGACATGCATCCAAATGGCATGCATAAACTTCTATAAAATCAATGAATTCCGAACTTTCATCGCAGGAATAACCTGTGTGCACCACAAAATGTATTTAACAACATATGTTAACAATTAGAATCCAACATTCATTGTTTGAAACCAAATTGTTCAACAACAAATATATCCTTGTTTTACAAATCATAGCCTTATATATTTAATGCATTTATACATATATGTTTCTAACAAAATTGTTATGAAATCAAAATAATGTAATTGAATGATGTTCAATACAAAGTATGAAACAATTACACAACATATTATTCCATAAATACCATCGTTGATGGGTTCTTCTGTACAGTCCAGAAGGGAAAAAGATCGATGCCCTATGCATTTCGGGACCCTTAGTCCCTTCCTCAGGGACCACTATGTTTAAACACAAGAAAATAATTTAATTAATCATAAACAATATAAAATTCACCATACTCTGGTACTATCATTACCAAAACTTACTCAGAGGTACAACAAGTCTCTGAATAAACTAAAACACACCTGTGCTTATGCTGTGACCAACATGCTTAACATCAAAACTGATACTATGCCCACTTCATCGTGGTGAGACACACCTTTCCAAACAGATTCGCTCAATTCAAATTGATACAGTGTGATTTGCAAGGCCCATGTTATAAAGGAGTACTCACAGATGGAAGGTGACCGAAGTTCCTGAAACAGTAAAGACAACCGATTATCAATGACGCCCAGCCAACGGTAATATTTTCGGGCAAAGAACTGAAGCCTCTAAATAAAACAAAACAGCTCACTTTATTTTGATTTGTAAGAAACAACAGCAACCTCTAGTTAACCCAAAGTTAATACTGCCACTATGTGGAAGCCTGCGAACATATAAATAAACGCGTATGTAGATTCAACACCCTTAGGTGTTCGTCCCTGATTATCGGCATGATAAATAAGCAATCTTCACAGACCTGTATCCACATACAGATTTGTCTTCCGACTTGAAACGTGCTCAACTCTACTGCATCAAGCTTACCCGATTACCGCGTATTATGGACTATATATCATGTGTTCTTCGGCGTCTGAATTACATTGTCATGAAAATAGGACTAGGTGATTCGTAATGCTGCAGGCAGCCATCTTAAACAAGTAGTGCACCTTTTAGACCTGAAGAGAGTACAAATACGAATGAGTACCAACATAAGGAACACAAACATACTTCTATAAGGCGACCGCAAACCCGGTGCAGCCTGATGCTTGATAATAATCAGCGACGGTCTAGCCATTATCCATAGTATGATAAATAGAGGTATGTCACATGAACAATAACCCATACGTTATGCGACCAAGAGATAACCTCATGCAACCACAACTTCTCTGAGATCAGTGATCTATGTAGTCTGGACCTTCATGATTCTGGCATCACAATAATATTTGATTATCACAATGTGAAATTGTACATGTTGTTGTATGTCTAAAGAACGATAAATGTGTGTTACATTACATCAACATCAATGATTGGCCAACCCTAATGAAAGCAATTGTTATACCATGCATTTCTTCAAAACCTAGCGTTGCTAGTTCTCTACATGTTTAAAATGTGTAATGTTATGTATGCTGCACATACTGGCTAGAGGGACTGAATCTGTAATAAATAGCAGCTCATCTCCAGTTTGTCATTCAGACCAAGAGGAATCATATTAGTGTGTTTTTTTTATCCAAAACCTTTCCCTTTGAAGTAAAGTTTTATTTGGATCTGATGCTGGTTTCGTTGTCACAATTTCTAAAACAAAGATTCATATTTGGGCTATTTTATGGTGTTCAATTATACAGTGAGCTGCTAAGCTTGAATTCAGGCTCTTCTTGCAAACAGTACTTCTGTGCTCAGAAATCCATATGTTCATTTGAAGGAAAACTAAAACTTCCAAGAGCATATAAATTTAGCCCTTTACCAGAGACAGTTTGGCTACTCTCTTGGGGGATCTTACCCTTTGACCCAGAATAATTTGAAGTAACCTGCCCTTCTCTTTAAAAGTATGCATCTGTTCTGCTTCTTGTAAAGAGAATCTGGAAGAGAATCTATTTCAATTTTGTGTCACTGTTTGAAGACACATTGCATTGTTCTTTTAGCCAGCTCTGCAATTGGTTGCTTGAAAGGATTACCAGGAGTCAACATTTAACAACAGGTATAAGTTGGTACCAACCATTGTGGGTGCTAAACAGAACTTCTGATGCATGGAGGAAGTGATGAATGTGGATGAGAGCCCTTAGTCCTTTGGTAGGATTTCATTAAAGATAATGTATCGGTGGTTAAGAAAACTCTGCTTGTTGATTCTACCTCTGGATTTAGTACTTTCTCCATATGACATACGATTTTCAATTGCCTTCCAATTCTGAACTAGGCCTTAGGACTTCTGAAATTGACATGATAACTGTCGCACGCAAAACATTGTATTTCCAATCCATGTGCAGCATGATCACATGGATATGTAACCATTTTCTTGAACATTACTTTCTACCACCAAAGATTCTAATACACCAATAGAATTTGTGTTTATCATTAAACTCTAGCCATACAACCTATTGAATTTGTTGAGGCCCCTCACTGTATTTCACTGAGATATTAGTGTTTCCTTTTTAAATATAAGCAACCCTAGTGATAATTTTGTGTTCTTATTGTGAAGGTGTTATGTTCATAATATTATGGATCATAACTCTGAGTGGCCTCATGCAGACAGAGTTGTTTGCTGCTAGGGATTTTCACACTGTTGGTCATCAAGTAGGCAATACTAATGACATTTAGCAAGGATCCTAAAGAAGGCAGCATATTTTTCACATGCTACAGAATTAGGTGAACGCTCCTACCTGCAGAATCAAGATTAATAGCGGACAAACGTCTATTTACAAAGCTTCAACGGCTCAAGCTTTGAATTTGGTCACCTATAGAAAAGGAAAACCAAGCATAACTTAGTGTGCCTTTGGACTGCCTTGGTTTCGAACTATAATAAAATATATAGAATGTTGGAATCTTTTATAGGTTAGTGTCTCCATCAACGAAATGCTAGTCAAATGTCAACCTTATTAACGTACATCATAAACTTTTATCATGATTATTCTTAACCTCTGTGTTCAGAACCTGTGTGAGATGGATTTTTAACACTGTGGGCAAGAAACTTTCTGAATGAGGTAAAACCCTCACTATGATACGCATTTCTCAATCTTTTAACATATATTTTGCAGTGTACACAGAAATCACCCTTTCAGAAAGCTCTACAACATTTCCAATAGTAAGACATTAGATTCTCTAGTTGCAGCATCTATTGTCCATTTTTAATGTGTAGAAGAGGGGCATACCAGATATAGTTGTGGACCCTAATTGGCTGTTGCATATTCTAAGGCAGCATAGATGCCAGAGTGTCAATATCTAGTAAAAGCACCAGTGCTCTTTCGATTGATCTATGTCTATACTCCTGTCTCGAACCTCCACTCCTCACAATCTTCGTTCTCCTCTGACAGTTTCCGATATAAGCTGGAATGGGTTGAGCCAGAGACACTTGCATACCCTGATATGGGTTTGGACATTCAAAGATAGCACAGGAGCCGAAATGAACTACAGAGCTTGTGATGGCAGCATTTCCACTAAACATGGATTCAATTAGGTTTGAGAAAAGAGGTACTATCATCCCTTCTGGTTGGATGCATGGAGGTTGGTAGGGGCCATGCTGTCAGTTGAGCACACAAAAGTAGTTTATCAGTGATTAGCAACTTTTTACCCAGAAAATGAGAGGGACAAGAGAAACAATCACTAGTTTGCAGATCTAGATTTAAATCATGACATTTTGGAACGGTTGGAAAATAAGCCTTTTCTATAGTCTGGAATGGCCAGTTTGTCACAGAGCCTCGTGGCTAGTTATTTCAGAATTTCTTGTTCTGTTGTTGAAACATAATGTGTTGAGGAGGGCTCTCATCAAGCCTCGTCTGTGGATGCTTTTTGTGAGCATTGACAGTTTCAAGGTGAATCAAATTAGTCATGCTCTATAGTCACTTAGAATTCTACTCTTTGTCTCTCTGATAATGGTACAGAGGGGTGCAACATTTTAAACCTCATTAAATATACTTTTGTTTGTTTACATTGCTTAGAAACCATGACTGCTGGGTTCATTTGCCATTTAAAAAAATTAGATATCCAAGTGGAGCTGTTACAGACATTAAACAAATATGCAGCTTAGGTTGATGAATGATTGATTGCCTTACTTAAATTAGTTTGTTTAATTTAGAAGGAATTAACATTTGGCTACCCAAATTTATTAGTGCACCACAGTAATGAAACACTTTCAAGGTTACCCATGATATTAAGTATCCTAGTACAATATTTAAAGATAGAGGATTGTCATAGACATAAGTAGGCAGATAAAGCGAAATTAACGATAAATTAAATCAGGTTTGGAATTCTAAAGGCAACACTAGGGTGGACAAGGAAGGTACACAGGCAGTGTGTCAAGCAGGGAATTGTGCAGCAGCTAGAGAAGAACTGTATTAGTAGCATGCACCTTTTTCTGAGCATAAACCATGTGACAGTGTTTCTCTGCTGTCACGAAAGAATACAGATGAGTGGAAGAAACTACCACAAGTGTAGAGAGCATCACAATCTCTTGGTGTGATTCAGCCTTCAAACATAACAATACTAGTAAGGTCAACAAGGTTCTTTTTGATATTCAGACAGTTTACGCAGCTTTCGCAGCAAAGAGAACCTCAATATTAGGGCCGAATAAAGTGTCTCACAGTTATGAATCTTTTAAGCAACAAAGAGATAGGGTAAGCGTCAGCCGCGGCCGGTGGTGGGAGTACCTGCGGGCAGTGACGTGGGGAGGGACAGGGTGGGGGGTAGTAATGTATGGATTATGGATTTTTACAGGTAAGTTAACATATATATGAATAAAACAAACTTTGTTGCGTGCACTGCATCACCAAATGCGATGCAGTGAGCTCAACAAATTTCGTTTTATTTATTTATATGTTTACTTACCTGTTAAACTCCGTAATCCATACATTACTACCCCCACCCTGTCCCTCCTCCTCCCCATGTCTCCACCCGCAGGTACTCCCACCACCGGCAGCGGCTGGTAAGCGTGCCTACTCAGGCTCTAAGAACGTTTTTCATATTAACTTTATGAAGAGAAGCAATGACTATTGAAATATGTAACCTTTCAGTGGGGGGTGTACAAGAGATTTATTCCGGGAATGAATGAGGGGATTCAGTAAGAATTATTGCAGGTTGTATGAAGACACTTAATCCAGAGCTTAAACATTTCATACATATGTGTATGAAATGCACAACAGTGTATGAAATGGTCACACATATATAGAGATGCTATGAAAGAAGCATGATTATCCCTTCTAGGTCAACCATGATAATACTGTAATCCTGTGTAATTAAGTTATGTGATGTTAATTTGTAAAGTACACAGCTCCTGGGCAGAGTGTCCTGGTGCTAGTCTTGGGCGAATCGGACTGGTGGTGGAGTTAGATGTTAAAGAGGTAGGTTTTGAGCTACCTCTTGCACATATTGAGGCTGAATGTCATCCGAAGATCTGATGGGAGTCTATTCCAGGAAAGAGGTGCTAGATAGGCACCATTGAAGACGAGGGAAGGGTGCGAGCGGGGCTGTAGGTACTGATTCTCTTCTTGAGATATGAAGCCCCGTCCCATGCAAGGCCAGGTGCATGAGGACCATGGCTTTAAAATCCACCCTCTTTTTCACTGGTAGCCAGTGCAGGGCCTTTAGGTGAGAAATCGTGTGGAACCTGGGAGGAAGCCTGAGCAGCAGTCTAGCTGCGGAGGTCTGAACCACCTGTAGTTTATTAAGGAGATAGCCCGGGAGGCTGAGATACAGAGCATTCCTGTAGTTCAATCTAGGTGTGATCAGGGCCTGCACTACCTTCCTACCAGCAGACGCGGATAGTATCAGAAGCAATTTTTTTAACATGCGGAGCACACTGAAGCAGGACCCAGCAGGAGCTTGAATCTCCTGAAAGAAGGAAAGAGCACTATCTATTTTGATTCTGAGATTTTTGAGGGAGGCCAGGGTGTGGCAGGTTATTCGGCCAACAGGTTTCCACAAAATTGTGGGGGACATCTCCAAAGGTCACGATCTCTGTTTTGTCCAGGTTGCATCTCAGATGGTGCAAATCCAGCCACTGTAGCCTACAGAGACTTGCTAGTACTAATAACCAGTGATAGCGAAGGTGATTTTCTACACAAAACAAGATATATCAGTCATAAATTAGCAAGACACTGCGGTACACACCAGTCAACATAATCACTATAAGTTTTCAGGAGTGAAAAATCACCTTTGGGTGAGTTGCATCCGGAAGGCTGAAAAAAGCAGAACAAATTTGTCAAACATCTGTAAACAGAGCTGCTAATTATCATTCAAACAATTCTTTGAAGTCATTATAAAAGAATTACATTTTAGTTTCCCACTTCATTTAGAACACTGTATGAGCAAGTGGTTACAGAAAACAAGCTCAGTAGTAGCTAGAAGACGACACATTTGTAGGTAGGCATCTAGGAAAAAAGTGATTATCCGTGGTCCAAGAACAACATATACATGGTTCAGGGATTATGTGTAACCTAAATTGAGTCAGAATAATGCGTGAGCCCATACTTCCATTTAATGTTCCATAAAACTCAAAATGTTAATCAACATTTGAATCTTCAAGACAAAGATGGATAAAGCCATACTTCTTATTTACATACATCATCAAGTCTGTCCACTGTCTTGTAGCAAATACATCCATATGCTTTTCTGGTTTGAGAGTAGATGTTTTAGGTTACATCCTGATTACATCCACAGCCTGCAATTACAGGTCGTCTTTTGTGTGTTTGAAAAATCTGCAGTGCTGTCCTTTCTTTTTTGGATATATTATATGGTGAATACATATTGGTTCACTTCAAGCCATGAATTTGTTGTAATTTAATGTTCTCAAATGGTTGACCTTCTACTGGAATCATATGACAGCGCAACCAAGCACAACTATTTGAGTATGTGGTTGTAAAGGAACAGGGTTCAACCTACATATTTCAATCTTTTTTGGAATGACATTTGTTGTCCTCCTATCTTGTCCTTTATAGCTGCAAATCTAATAATTTAACTTATATTTAGTATTTTTTTTCTATTCAGGAAAGTTATGTACCTGGTGTTATGTAGCACTAAAACTGTCAATTTACTTTCTGTTTCAGCTTCCATAACCACACCTCTAGGAACATGTGCATTTGAAGTATTTATTTAAACAAAGTTATAACTACAAGAGACATTTTATTTTGCTGTGCTTAATTCCCTGTCTTGGTAGCCCAGGCACCTTGAAGGTACTTATACAGTCAGTGGTTAGCACAAATTCCTATAACAAACGCAAATGTATCCCTCTGCCTAATGAGGACAAATGTAGCAGTGTGTATGCACCACAACTGAATGCCACTTCAGTGAGAAGTGGGAAAAAGAAAACATGATCCTTTTTTATTTACAACCCTCACCCACTCTTATAGTGATATGCTTCATCATCGGGTTCACCATGACTTCAAAAGCTCAGGCTGGGCTCAACCGTGTTCCCGTGCGCTCTTTGTATATTAGTAGTCGGGGGAGCTACACGTAAATAAAAACTGCTTATCGACTCCCAAGGTATCCCTTTATTAGTGGGATGGATGGAAAATGATTAAAAGAAACTATGTAAGGGGGTAAAATGGATACAATAGTCCTATTACACTTACAGTGCAAACATGTTTCTGGCCTACACTAATGGTCCTACGAGGTCCAGGGCATTCGTCAGGGCGGGTTTGTTTTACTAATACTCTCCCAGTGATGCCTCCGTTCTCGGAGGTTTCTTAATAAAACATGCACAATAAAATCATTTTTGGGGCATGCATAGGCAGTTAATGCCTGCCAGTTCAATGGTACCTGAAAATGAGGAAATAGAAGCCAAAAAGCATTTCTTTTTGTGTCAAAGTTGCTTCATGTGACACAAACAGATACGGCGTTATATATTTATTGACTTACAAGCTTCAATTCCATAAATCCTGCAACCACATTTCTAGTGCAGGTGACACACAAACATTGCATTCCTGTTTGGCGCTTGCAGTGTTTTATACATTTGTGTCACAGTTTAGAGACCAATCCAGAGCACCCACATACTTATGATTTGGTAGTAGTGTTCCAGAACACGCCTTCCACTCAGGTGTAAGATGAGCTACGGGTGGCATACAACAATGTGAAATGCTATGGGCACATACATTTACACAGGTAGTGGATCATTTTTAAGCTTCACAGGGAGTGGAGGGAGGTTAGCCCTGTGGTCAAATTCTGACACCCCAAAGGTGATCATTTATAGAAGGGAATTGCCCTAAAAATCACCATACAGAAACATTTAAAAAAACACAACTTGGATGAAAATGTTGGTTAAAATGCAGTCGCTGTGGCATACATTGCTACAAGTAGTGAAAGAGCCCAAAGGGACTAAAGAGTCCCAAAATTAATCACTCCGGTGCTCCGATTGAAGGTGCATGTGAGTAGGAGTGGCAGTACTTAGTTTCCAGAAGAGAAAATCGGCCATGTTGTGGTCGTGCTTCAGATGTTCACAGGAATATTTGGATATGAAGTTCGAAATTAGGGTGAGGCTGAACGAAAACAAAAGGCTGGTCCACAGTAACACATGGCAATGGGCCTCAGACAGACAGGACTCTGTATGAGCCCTCCCGTTTAAATCAGGCCATTTCCCCTGCGGTAACTGCTCTGTGTGCCACCTTTCAAAACAATTGGAAACACTAGACATTGTCCTCCCCAAGCTCTGGGAACAAAAAACACACATCAATTGTTACATCAGCAATGTTGTGTACATTATTGGGGTCCATGTGGCATCTGCTATATAGGTATGATCACCAGAAAAATAAGAGTCAGGATTAGCGAGCTCAAAAACATGATACATTGCAAAAGGACATCAACCATACTCACCACTCACTATTTTGAGAAAAATCATGGTGATAAAGACTTGTGTGGTCAGTGATTGAGAAACTCACCACAGAAATGGAGGTAAGCAAGAAACTCCTTGAGAAAAAGTAGAGGTGGGTCTACAGACTTCAGACTAATAAGGGAGGTCTCACAGATGACATTCCATGGGAACAACTTAGCCTCCAGTAGCCATGACATAGTTTTTACTTGATGAAAGACACCATTTGTACTCTTGAGAACCACGCTTCACTTTGGGCCTGATTACGATGTGGTCAGAAACCGCTACGACTGTCGGTCAGAGCCTTTCCGACCACATCGTAATATGCCAGTTGGATTTCTGTCCGACAGCCTCATTATGATGGAGGGGGTTAGAAAGGCATCTGAACGGTCATTCTGACTGGCTTCCGACGGGCTCTGAGTGTCCCTCAGCCAGTCGTAATGCAGCCATTAATCCCAAGGGTGGCTCTTTCCGCCGCTGGGATTACGATGTTGGGGTTCGGCAGACGTTCTGTTCTGGTCTTTCAGGCACAGAAAGACTGTCAGAACTTACATTTGGGGGGCCCAGTAGGGCCTCCTTTGCATGGCCTCCGGTTGAAGGAGAGGGTGCACCCATGGTGCCCCCTACTTGATCCCTGCACCCTGTGGCAAGCACCTTTATCCCCATGGCAGGCCCCTTAAGGAGCCTGCCTCGAGGTGCAGGGATAAACTGCACCTCCTATGTTACAATTGGAGCATGCATTCCAACTAGAATACATTGTAAAGTATGGAAATGCAACCAAACATTGTTTAGCCGCATCCTAATTAGTCTGGACCAGTCATTACTCGGGCTACTTATGAATCACTTTTAACTCCATGGTCACTCAGTAGAACACACCTACTACAGTGGCACTAAATCTATTTTATCTCTTTAAATACCTACTTGGTCTGTCCTGGCTCTCCCTATTTGGTGCTTTTGCGGCCTTCTACCATTATTTGAGTTACTGTGATTTCACCATTAAACATGAAAGCAAATTCCTCCTTTCATCTTCTGGGCTCTCCATGTCCTGAGCCCAATATGTCAGATTATCACAGTAATCAAGATTACATGTGCAACTAGAATGAATGAATAATTTATTCCCCCTCCTCCCTTCCCTTCCCCTTATTTTATCCTTTTTCCTTAATAAATCAAACTTAAAAAAAAAAAAGAATGAATGAATAATTTATAAAGCACTAACTTAGCCCAAGGGCGTCAAGGCGCTGCAGCAGGACTGATGTACAGACATAAAATGACATGTTCAGACTGAAGCCTGTATGAAAAGCTAGGTCTTCCAGGCCTTACGGAAGAGAGAGTGTGACACCTGACCAGATAGATCTTCAGGGAGGGAGTTCCACAGCTTAGCATTTACTTATTTATTTCTTGACTTAATATTCAGATTGTTTTCAATCATTGGTCCCTATTGTTGGGACATTGCACAAGCATGTATTTTAATCCTCCTTTCTACACGGCCTGATCTTATTTTTCCCTTCATTTAAGTTCCATTTAGTGTTTGGGCCTGTCAACCCAATTTTGTTCTACAGATCCCAAAATTCCTCCACACGTCTGAAGAACGTCATCGACACTGGCCTTTTTCCCTTTTGGACACCAAGTACCACCACTCCTTCAATCAGAACACCTAGCCGTCAGCTTGCATTTATGATGCACTCACCTCACGTGTGTCAGATTATGTGATAGTTGAGACCACCCTGACCTTTAGGAGTCGGGGTGAACCCGATGATGAAGCATGCCACTACTAGAGTGGGTAAGGGTTATATAATAAAAAAGATTGTTTCTCCTTTTCCAACTTCTCAACTGAAGTGGTGCACACTCACTGCCGCATTTTTCCTCATCAGGCAGAGGGATACTCTTGTGTTTGTTATGTATTACCCTGGGGTAACGTATCCCCCTTATTCCTTGTTGTACAAGAAGATCTCCCTACCCTTCTGGTAGTCTTAGATAGCACAAATTCCTACCAGTCCAACCCCTGGGTGGAATTTATGGAAGGTAGATTGAGCACATTATATTGACATAGGTCTTGGTTTTGAGCAGTAAAGCTCTAGGCCAAGCTGCAAGTTAAGACAATGCCACAGATTTAGATTTCATATGCAAGAAGCAGGTGAAAAATATCTTGGATAGATATGAAGATTCTAGTACGTCCTTCTATTTGGCTGACTCTACAAGAAAGCAGATCAGAGCTAAGTTCATGTGTTATCCATTTAGGGTGTTGTTTAGATTGAGCTGAACAAGCATCTCATCCAGTTACTGCTCTGCAGGTAATTGTGGGGGGCGGCACGGGACAGTGGGGATATCGCCAGATGACTGAATAGGATTTAGTTATTTATTTCATTTCCCATATTCCTTCGTCTGTCAACATCATGCCCTCTGCCCCACCCCACTGCACTTACCTGCAGGAGCTGCGACTGTTCTCATCACACTCAGGCTGCTGTAGAACGCTTTATATGCATATTCACAGAGGTTCTTCAGTGGTACAAAAACTGTTGCGCAGTTTATTTGGGAAAGATTTGGTGTGTGCTTGCGGGAACATAGGAAAGCTTGAGTTTGTATTTGCTGGAAAGCTGAAAGCTTTCCTCTAGCTGGTAATCAGCAGAATGGTGAAGATCATGGGCATTTTTATAGAATGCTTAGCATCAGCTTAGTTGATAGAACCTTAAACTTTTATTCATGTATTCAGTTGGTCTTTACACAATTAGGCATTTGTTGATGTAGACATAAGTATGATCAGATTAGTGTAACATAGGATGTGGCAATTATTTAATAAAAGCAGATTAACGATGTATTCCCCTGATCTAGTTATTTTTACCTCCTTTTACTTTCTGGCCTGTAGTACAACCTGATGCAAATAATATTTGTGTCATGGTGTAGATGTTGTTTGCTTTCATCTCCACTAGTGTAACTAATACATTGAATTGCAATTGCGTCAATTATAACTGGAATTTCGGTCCAAACTAACCAGTAAATGGGGTCGGACAGAAAAGTGAGCTCCGACCCAGGGCCCCAGTCTTTCAGAGGGGGGGGGGGCTTGATAGGTCAGGCTCTGTTCGCCACACAGTCCTGCCCTGATGATCTTGAATGATTCTTAAAGATTGATTGTTTGAAATATCATTTACCTTTAATTTATTTTTAATAGAGTTGATGTGTGCGAGTCTTGTACAGAAACCTGCCAGAGAATTTTTGGGGTTATTTTTTTTAACGCCATTCAACATTCATAAAAAGTTTCTAATAGATCTAATCAAGACCTCATGAGAAATGGCATTGGGTCACGAACATTGGGGCATATTATCAAGGGGGTTTATCTCCGCTTTTTTGGCTTTAAAAGCCAAGAAAGCGGAGATAAAATTATCTCCCTATTACCTAGCTGTCTCTAACACCAGTTAGCGACAGCTAGTAGAAGATAGCGACCATCTTGGGCCCCACTTTGCATGTCAGTGATATTTATCACTAATGAGATGCAAAGTGGGCGTGCCAAGATGTTAGCGACTGAAAACAGTCGCTAACATCGCTATCTCCTATTACCAACTTTTGGAGATATTCGCACTAAGCGCGAACATCTCCAAAAGCTAACACCTGCCCTGAGCAGTTCTTAGCCATGTTATCCAATGGGAGGTGGATAACATGGCTGAGAGCATTAGCTCGCTAATGCATGAATATCGCTGACTTTTCTGCGATATTCATGTATTGCGGCCGATTTTTATCGCATTTGCGATAAACCTTGGTAATACCAAGGTTTATCTGCGCTAACCAAGCAATAGCGATAATTATCGCTATTGCTTGGTAATATGCCCCATTGTTCTCAATATTAGTGAGCTGCTGTTATATTACAGTATTGAAAATGCAAATCACTATCCCTGAATATTAATGAAAACACATTTAGAATTTGGACCAGTTGACCTGTGCAGTATTAGTGACCTGGCCAAAGAGAGCATGTAAAAGCGGAAATTTGATCATAAATTCAAAGCTGTTCGGAACAGGGGCCCCCATAAAACATTTGGCCCATGGCCCCCAAAATCCTTAAAATATCCCTGATTTCACCTAAACCACATTCCAGTGTCCCTGAATGTAAATGTATGTGAAACCTAAATGGTCGACAGTTTAAAAATGTGAAACTATACCGTGATAACAGTATATCTGTTGCTCTTTTCAACGAGAGGAGTTGTGCGTTTGTAGTATGAGATGTTTAGTCTCACTGTTAACAATTTTCCAACTTGACCTTTTACCTGTTATATTGTGTGTCTTATTGTCAACCTGTATTTGCCGTTAATCTTTAATTTTACTGTGTACATTACATATGAACCGTAAAACATTGCAATTTGTTAGCAATTTCACTGAAAGGACATTTGTGGCTGTATTTCACAATGTTTTTTTTCGTTGCTATTACTGAAGTAATGCGTCACTCGATTATGTAACACATTTGCATTGCAAAAAGAAAACAAGCGAATGTTAAAAGTTTAACTGACCTTTACAAAATGTATATTTAAACATAAGCAATGTTGTGCACATTAACCTCGTAAAGTTAATTTTGGACTCCTGCTTCATGGTCACATTAATGCTTTATGTGCTGTTTGCTTTCATGAGCACAAGCATGACATTTACTTGCATTTGCCTTAACCTGATAATTGTGTATTAATAGCCAGGTTTGTTTTGAATTATTTTCAAATTTCTTGTAGCAGTCTAAGAATTTATAAAATATTTTGGACAATTTACACCAGTTTGGCAAAGTTTAGCGTCAACATTTCATATTCTAAATGGAGGCAATTCAGCAAAAAAAGAAAGAAAAAAATCTGGAATGGTCAAAACAACCTTCAGTATATTCTAGAATAGTGATAGCCTGATTCTTTTTATAGCTTTAAGTCAAGCTGAAAACTGAGTTTGTGCAGCACCATTTAAGGATTGCAAAACGTATTCTTCCTTCTGGCTCCCTTTGGTGTAGAGCGACCCTTCGTCCGAGTCTTGCTTTCATCTGCAGGTTTGTAAAACATCGCATTTTAAGCCTATTTGAGATCTGTAGATGAATTGTGGTCCGAGCAGCCACACTGCTATCGGAAGAAGTAACGTTGGTTCACTTCGAAGCTTGATTTAAACAGCAACGCAGTCCTCGGTGAAAAGTTAAACCGTCTCATTATTGCAAAACGGTAACGATAGTGCAATATAAGAAATAAAAGAAAGCCCATAGCTAAATATGTTTTTAAAAAATAAGTGGGGAAGTTAATAATATTAAAAATCACCTGTAACAGAAAAATAGTGACCAGAGTTTCTGAGTGATGTCCAGATATGTAGCCAAAACCTCAGAAATTCCGCATTTTAAGTTACAGCTGAAGGTGAGACCTCCCTATTGGATCTGTAAATAGGAACTGTGAGGCATATTACCAAGGGTGGCGATATTGAATTATCGCCGCTTTAGCGGCCGTTTTCGGCCGCTAAGCGACGATAATTCCATTGCCCTATTACCAAGCTGTTGCTAACACCAGTTAGCTACAGCTTGTAGGCGATAGCGAGCGGTTTGGGGCCTGCTTTGCATGTCAGCGATATTTATCGCTAATGACATGCAAAGTGGGCGTTCCCAACCTGTTAGCGACTGACAGCAGTCGCTAACATCGCTATTGCCTATTACCAAGAAAGGCGAAGCGATGGAAATATTCGCGCTAAGCGCGAATATCGCCAAACGTTAACGCCTGCAAATACCAGTTCTTAGCCATGTTATCCAATGGGAGGTGGATAACATGGCTAACAGCATTTGCACGCTAACGCGTGAACACCGCTGGTTTTCCAGTGAAATTCACGCTAACGCCTGCAATATTATCGCTTTTGAGATAAACGTTGGTAATAGGACGTTATCTCAGCGATAATATCGGGCGAAGCGCGGCGTTAAAAAAACTAATGCTAAGCTCAGTTAGCGATAAATATCGCTAACTGTTGGTAATATGCCCCTGTATGCATCAAATTCTAAAGTTTAGATGAAAGTAAGTTAATATGTAGTTGCAGTATTTAACTCTCATAGATTGCATGTGCATACTCTGCACTTCACATGATTAAATCTGTGTAGTATTTGCAATGCTCAAATCATGATTTCACTGTGCGTTCACATTTCTCTTTACTAATTATCATCCTCTGCATCCCTCTTTCTTACCGGTTCTCTGGCTGTTTAGTCTCCTACCTACTTGTTCTCCTTTTCACTTTAATTGATGTGCATCAAATACTTCCAAAAAGCGTGTTACCAAACAAGCCTATGCCTCTCTTCCACGATGGAACTTCGAACAGACCTCTTAAAAACAGATGTCTCCCTAGTCCTCCTAGTGATAATGTACATCACAATAAAGAACATTTATTGGCAAATTAATAATGAGTTAGGCGAAGTACCCTAGAGGTTATTACAACTTCCAATTTCTATAGAATCCTAGGGCCATATGTATCAAGCCAAATTGACTTTGCAAACGCCGAGATTCGCGCAGAATTTCGGCGTTTGCGAATGCAATTTGGACTAATGGAATGTATCAAGGAAATCTGCTTGAAAAATAAGGAATCACAAAATTTGCGATTCCTTATTTTGCAATTGCATTTAAGGAATCGCAAATTTTGCTATTCCTTAAATGCAATGTAAGAAGCCAAAAAAATTCGCAAATTGGCCTTAAGGAATCGCAAATTACCACCAACTTCTAGTTGGTGGTAAGTTGCGAATTCCTTGAAAAATGCATATTTTTGCATTTTTCATAGTGCCATGTGACGCATATACATGCCCTTAGGGCATGTATGTGCGCCACATGTGCACCCATGCATATTTCAGGGGTGCACAGGGTGTCCTTTGGACACCCCTGCCCCCTTGAAAATATTCTCAATTTGCGATTAGCAAATTGTGAATCGCAAATTTCCCATTCATTCCTATGGGCCTCCTGGCCCATAGAAATGAATAGGAAAGTATTCCTTAATTGCGAATTCGCAATTTGCGAATTCACAATTAAGGAATATCAAGAAATCGCTAAAAAATTGGGATTTTCTTGATACATAGCAATTACCGATTCTGAAACAGCGATTTCTTAAAAATCGCTATTACAGAATCGGTAATTGCTACCTTCATACATATGGCCCCTAGTGTCCTTTGTAGCTATGAGTATGTTCTTCCTTCAAAACCAATTCCCGAAAGTAGAACATCAGTTTGATTGCTGTGCTTGCCTTTTAAAAAGTTCACTTACTGGTCTCAAAGCATAAGGGTCTCTCTTATTCATGTCGTTCCTGTGTAGAATTAGACCATAGTTCCTTTAGCAAGGGACATTTTCAGAAATTCGCTGGACTGATCTCTCAGCCAGACTCTTTCAAGAGCCCCAGCCATCATGATCTTTAACTTTGACAAGTGTAGTTTAAAACAATACTCACCCCTTCACCGGTGTATAACTGAGGCCTTTTGCAAATATCTTATGTTATGTTATGCTGTGTCATGTGTATTCATAGAGTTCACAACTCACCCGGGAGGGTATATTGACACTGGTAAGCAGGTGCTACACAGGCTGTGTCTGTGCCTCGCCTACGCATATCGCATGATGGGGCGAAGTACTGGACAAACAGTGAGTTAAGGACATTCCTAATCGAAAGCTGAGTAGTGAGAAGTACCTGGCATACAATGAATGTGGAAGAAATAGTGCAGACCATAAGGGGAATTAATGAGAGAGAGGCACCCTTCATTCAATGAGTGTTAAATTCACACTTTACAGACTGAGGGCCTCATTTATACGTTGGTGGTAATGATACTACAACATAAATGCAATGAAGTTTCCTTGTTGCCAATATAATGGCCGTCCACCAATTTGAAAAGCGGGCGGACTGTAGTGTGGTGATAGCAGAGACTACTCCGTGGTTCGGAGCTCCGACAGGCACTGGGAGCCTGTGCATGTTCCCCACCAGGCTGTGTATTACAGCCTGGTGGGGAACATCCAAAGTGTGCATGACATTTTTGCCGGCCCCACCATCATGCTCACTGAAGTGCTCCCTACTCCTCCCCCTGCTCCATGAGTAGCCTAGCCTCAACCCACCCAGCAAAACCGCCTCAGGTGGGAAAAATAAAATGATAACAAGAGCGTGTTATCATTTTATTTTTCCATTTGTGCACTGCTGGTAGCAGTGGAGCGGTGCTCCTCTGCCTTAGTGGAGGACCCACTACTGGTCACCACCAGAAAAACTCTGCCAGTAAGGGGCAGTAAACACATAAAAATGTCTCCCTTGCCATGGAAGATTACTCACATGGTGAGGGAGGCACTGATCGACTTCAGGTTTTTTTTGTTGAAAATAAAGAGAAAATACATTTGACAGACAGCTCCCTCATTTTGATGGAGCCATGCATCAAACTTAAAAAAGCATTGACAGGAACTGCTGTGATAGTGGTTCCCGCCAATGCTTTAGAAATGACCACAGCTTGGCAGACGGGGACTCCATCAGGGCAGCAGTGTAATTTACTCCATTTCCCTGACAGAGGTAACACAGTCTGCCAAGAAATAAATAATGCCATGAGTAACAGAGAAACTTTGTGCAGACAAAAAGAGGAAGCAACACACCAAGCAGCAAGTGGGGGTAGAAGTGGAAGATGATCGGGGAGAGTGCATTGGTGTAGATGAGTAGCAGGTTACACTTTTCTAAGACTGCATGAGGAAAAAGCAAAGGGTTAACTCAGAGTTGGGGAAAAGCATGCATGGTAAAATGGTATGTATTTAATTAAAGATAACAAGTAATGCACAGATAAAGATTGGTACAGAAGCATCAAGGGCGCATTGAAAGAGGGAGAAGTATTATGCAATGGATGAAGGGGCAATTGAGGTATGAAAAACAGAGACTGAAAGTGGGGATACATAAAGGTGAAGCACTGTGCAGACTGAGTGAGTCATTGCAAGTACTATGCATGAAGGGGTAGGATATACACTGTGCAGAAAGTTATGTGTAGGCCATGAGTGAGCGAATAGCACCTTATAGCAAGTAGAAGCAAAGCTCTTTCCAATCGGAAAGTAGATATGGAGACGTAGGAGCACTGTGACGACAGATCGATGCATGTTAATAAGAGACACTGTGAAGATCGGAAGAGGTGAGGCACTATGCAGCTGTACAGAGAGATATAGATGAACATTATGCTGTGAGTGAGTGAGAAACTGTGAAGAAAACAAGTGAGAAACACTCCCCCTGTAGTAAGTGAAGGCTAATGGTGGAGGAAGCACTGTTAAAATAGTGTGTGCAGTTAGTGAGTAGTGAGGAAGAAGTTCTCTGCACAAAGTGAGTGTCATAGGACCACCCCTGAGTCATTGAGTTTTGAAGAGTCAAATAGGAGCAGATTTCAGATGTTGGATTGGGGAGCATCAGACCCAGAACATGTGAATAGCATTGTGCAATGAGTTTGATGGAAACGCAAGCGGGCCGAGAAAGTGGGGGAAACAGAAACATTGAGAAGACACTGGTTACTTTGATACATCAGCCACATCATGGCCCCACCTCCTGGGGGCAACACAGGAAACATCATCATGTACCGCAGCAGATCTATAGCAGGACATTAAGAGAAGAGTCACACAAAATATTCCTCACTAAAGGTGCAAAATTATGTAAGATAGCTCTTTTCTGAAAACGAGTTGAGTGACCATGAACATAGCAGTGTGTATTGAGTGTAGGAGACCTGTTTTGCAGATACTGGATGAGGGACAGGCAAAATGTGGGTAGTGAATGCCATGGCTAGCATGGAGTTTAGGTCAAGGTAATTTAGTGACTTTAGGTTCGACCCTAACAGATTAGTGTATTCCTTTGCGTAGGCAACCACTCACCCCAAATAATGATCCACTTTCTCACAACAGTCATTCAAATATGGTCTATTTTTATTAGGTGCCTATTTTTGGGAAAAAATCCTGAGTTGTCAGCAAGGAAGGTAAAGCAATGTCCAAACACAACATCTGTCCGGAGAGGGTACTGGTTTGTCCAAGAGATCTAATTTTGGAACCCAAGAGATCTAATTTTGTATTTCACGACAAAACAGAATTACTCCATGTCTGGATATAGTTTTAACTGCATTGACACAATCCATGTTGATGTTGGGGAAACTATTCAATTGTAATACACCCATAATAGCTTAGGATAATCCACCCCTCTGCCAAAAAATGCAGTAGTTCTAATGGAGGTGTTTCAGGTACTAGTGTGATCAGCCAAGACTGTGCAAGATGTTTGTAAAGTAATTTGAGATTTCAGTGACAACTTCATTTAAAGACCCACTAGCCACAGTTCAGGTCCAGCCCAGCAAATGCTTACTGTATGTTTTTATTTCAGAACAAACAAGGAGAGCATTGAAAGTACTAAAAGCTTTATCAATCTGAGCTATAGGAGGACTTGCTGTGCCTCTCCACGGATGAAGGAGATCCCACCCATTAACTGTTGTTATTTTATTTCTTGTTTCGTTGTCATTATCTGTGACTAGCCATTGTGAACAATTTATTCTCATAATAATAATAATAATACAGATACTTGTAAAGCGCGAACAGCTACCTCTGGGTGAGATGTCCCGGCGCTAACGAGTCTTTCAGCAGCGAGCGAGTAGCCAGAAGGAAATTCAGTATTATTGCATAAAAAGCCAAGTTTTTAGGAGCTTCCTAAAGCTAGCTTTTGTCGTGGCAGATTGGATGGCAGGGGGCAAGGTGTTCCAAAGTTTCGCCGTGCCAGCCGAGAAGGACCTGCCTCCAAGTCTGGCTTTCCTCACACGCGGGATAATGAGCTTGAGCATAGAGTTAGATTGCAGCTCTCGCTTTTGGTGGTAACGGGGGAGTCGAAGTTTTAGATAGTTGGGGCAAGTACCTTTTAGCGCTCTGAACGCCAAGGTTAGCACCTTGAACTTAATTCAGCTTACCACTGGGAGCCAGTGTAACTCGTGCAGATGCGGAGAGACATGATGCCTAAAGGGAATGCGTTTTATCAGTCTCGCAGCCGCATTCTGCACGATCTGTAAACGTTGCACCAAATATTTGGGCAGACCAAGGTAAAGGCCATTTGAGTAGTCTAATCGAGATGTAATTGTTGGGTGAACAACCGTTTTTCGACACTCGACTGGTAGAAGAGGTAGGAATTTTCAAAGATTTCTAAGATTATGCAGGCAGCCAGCGGTAAGTTGTTGTGTGTGCGGCAGGAAAGAAAGATTCTCATTCCATCTTACTCCGAGATTTTTTGTATGTTCCATTTTCTCTGCACATAGGAGCGTTTCCCTGTAATCTGAGATTGAGAGGAGAGTGAGATTGACAGAGTAATTAAAAAATGATCCGTCCAAAGCAGTGGTATCGGAGATTTAGCTTTTGTATTCAGTATGTTGGAAAAGAAAAGGTCCAGCATGTGCCCCGCCCGATGCGTGGGGCCCGAAATAACTTGAGTTAGATTGGCCGCTTGCAGGGTTGTGATGAGGTGAGTAGCCTGTGGACAATCTGGATTGTCGGCGTGAATATTAAAATCACCGGCTACGATATAATGCAGGTGGGCTAGAGAGTTTAGGACTATAAAGTCCATAAGGTCACACAGGGATGATGCCGGGGAGTCCGGGGGTCTATAGATAATTAGGCCTTTTAGAGACAGTTGGGGGGTGATTTGGAGGCAGAAGTGTAACCCCTCTATACCTGGAAATGCAGTAGGAGTGGAGGACAACAATGTGTATTTATCATTGTAGATGATAGCCACTCCGCCACCCCTTCTGCCTTCCTTTCTATTAGAGAAGCTAAGTTTAAAGCCTGGAGGGATTGCTAGCGAAATGGATGCCATGTTATCTTCATTGAGCCATGTCTCTGTAAGGCACAAGGCGTCCCATTTAGAGTCCGCTATCAGCAAGCATAAATCATCAGCATGCTTGGGGAGGGATCTGCAATTAAGTAGCCCGATCCTAAAGTGAGTAGTGGAAGTATTGAGTTATGCTCGGCTTGCTGTTTTGAGAGGTGTGACTATTTGGGGAGAGACATCGCCGAGTGACTTTTGGCAACGTGGGCAATAGGGAGGTAGATCCAGAGTCGTCAAATTGAGCTCAGGCAACTGACAAGGAGTGGCGACGTTTAATGACAGTAGCTCAGCACTGGACCAGACTATCCTTTGATTGTGTGAACGGACACAGGCAGCATAGCTGGCGCTGGACGCGATCCGGTCGCGGACGGGCGCAGACGGGCTTGCCTTAGGCACGCCTTCGGCGCGCAGCCGGCGCGCCCGCTGCGCTTCCGGGGGAAGCACATGTTTTTATATTGGAAAGGGAGCGTGGCCTGAAGGTGGTGGGCGTGGCCGCAGTCTTCCCCTCGACCAGCGCCGGTGTGTCAAAATCCCTCGTGAGCGCTGAGTCGGCTCCTTGGGAAAGTGCACGTACTAGCAGCAGTAGGTTTGTTTAAAAACACACAGTTATTACACAACAAAGCTAAAACTTCCGTTAAAAATCTCCCGGCTTTTCGCCTCAGGAGCTGACAGGACTCTGAACGCGCTTGTAGATCAGCGCGCTCTTTTAAAGCTACGAGAAATGGGGGCGTGGCCTGAAGGTGGTGGGCGTGGCCGCAGTCTTCCCCTCAACCAGCGCCGGTGTGTCAAAATCCCTCGTGAACACTGAGTCGGCTCGTTGGGAAAGTGCACGTACTAGCAGCAGTAGGTTTGTTTAAAAACACACAGTTATTACACAACAAAGCTAAAACTTCTGTTAAAAATCTCCCGGCTTTTCGCCTCAGGAGCTGACAGAACTCTGAACGCGCTTGTAGATCAGCGCGCTCTTTTAAAGCTACGAGAAAAGGGGGCGTGGCCTGAAGGTGGTGGGCGTGGCCGCAGTCTTCCCCTCAACCAGCGCCGGTGTGTCAAAATCCCTCGTGAGCGCTGAGTCGGCTCGTTGGGAAAGTGCACGTACTAGCAGCAGTAGGTTTGTTTAAAAACACACAGTTATTACACAACAAAGCTAAAACTTCTGTTAAAAATCTCCCGGCTTTTCGCCTCAGGAGCTGACAGGACTCTGAACGCGCTTGTAGATCAGCGCGCTCTTTTAAAGCTACGAGAAAAGGGGGCGTGGCCTGAAGGTGGTGGGCGTGGCAGCAGTCTTCCCCTCAACCAGCGCCGGTGTGTCAAAATCCCTCGTGAGAGGTGAATCGGTTCGTTGGGAAAGTGCACGTACTAGCAGCAGTAGGTTTGTTTAAAAACACACAGTTATCACACAACAAAGCTAAAACTTCCGTTAAAAATCTCCCGGCTTTTCGCCTCAGGAGCTGACAGGACTCATATACTGCATATACATTTAGAATTATGTGTATGTTAATGTAGGTTAGGTTGATTTGTATGGTGCAGCATATCGCTCATCAGGGTATCCAGGTGCTGGAACAGGAATGTAGGCCCGGCAGAGCTCCTAATTGAACAACCATATCTTCAGTTCCTTGTGAAAGTTGAGCAGCAAATGGGCTGTCCTCACGTGCTGATGAAGTTAATTCCATGTTCTTGGTGGCGATGAAGGAGGAGCGCTCTCCTGATTTGCTCCTGTAGATTCAGGGGACATATGTGAAGGTGATAGAGATTGAGCTTTGCTGTCTGGATGGATGGTAGAGTTAAAGTTCATCTTTGAGGTACACCGGTCTGCTGTTGTGGAGGGCTTTGAAGGTATGGATGAGTAGTTTGATTTGGGATTGCTTTTGGATCGGTTGCCAGTGTTGTTTAGTTAAGTAGGGAGTGACATGCGCACTTTTGGGGGCATATAGGATGAGTCTGGTGACAATGTTTCCGATGCCGATTACCAGTGCTGTAGACCGAAGCTCAGAAATGGAGTCTGTATCATGTCTGGGCACTCTCACACCACTTTTTGGTGCTAGCCACTCATGTCGAGATCCTGTGCTCCCATAATAGGATTTTAACAGGAATGCCTTCTTAATTATGTAGCTTGCTATAATAGTGTGATCTTAAGCATTTTGCATTACCAGCATTACATGAAATGCTGGAAATTACACAGATAATGCTGGCATAAACAGAACGTTGCCCCTGCCTAGTTGAGATCTGATTATGGGTGCTGCTTCACCCCTACATTTATGAGGTGAGAATATTTAATGTCAAGATTTGTCTGATCACCTTATTGTCCAAAACTGGGGATGATAATATGTAAAAAACTCAATAAGAAACCCTTTCAAATGTATGGACATGTGGTACAGTTATTCTTTGCTACAAAAATAGAGATTTGCATGGCATAATGACAGAGGAATTCTTTCCATATGCAAGCCAGAAGTCTTGAATGATTTCTCGCTTCTGCTCATTTCCACAGTAATAAAAATCTGAAATTAAATTATAGAGTATGCTTAAAGTTATGATGGTGGTAGTTCATTATTGTGTGACACAGTGCATTACACAGAATT
Source organism: Lissotriton vulgaris (assembly GCF_964263255.1). Taxonomy (NCBI): domain Eukaryota; kingdom Metazoa; phylum Chordata; class Amphibia; order Caudata; family Salamandridae; genus Lissotriton; species Lissotriton vulgaris. The sequence continues at coordinate 1,034,810,961 of NC_141697.1, forward strand.
GGCATCCAGACACAGACTAATCATTTCACTGCATCTGTGGTATGGCACAATTTTTATTGTCTAAAAAATCTTGTTTTTCAAGCTTTTGAATATGTTTATGAAGAAGGCACGTAGCTTGCATCACCAACCTTGAAAATTGAAGGATATCACGCAAGCAAAATGCGAACCTTTTTTGTGACAAATCTCAAGAGCAACAATTCCACATGCCTGATTGATAATTGTTCAAGTTTAAAGTATTTTAGCCCACTGTTGAGCGATATAATGGTTAATAAAGGCCCTAAATCTGTTTTATAGGCCTGAGCCACAGATGAGGGTATTTTAGGGGACAGATGGCCTTTCACTATCAGTATAGCCTTAGGAAATAGAGCTAATCTGTTAACTAAAGATTCCACCCACTGCTGGTAGAATTCTCTGAATCAAAAAGGGAGAAATAGGAAGATAGGCATTGAACAGTGGAGCAGAAGGGTAATTCCAGCCATTTTTGATCCCGAGCCAATCTAATATATTCAATGGAGCTCCTAGCATTCTGAAACTCAAATTTATGTGATAGTTGCCTCATAGGGGCTGTACTTCCATTAAAAAAGAATGACATGGTTACGAGTAATTTTTATTACTCCAAGCCCCGGTCTTGTTTGAAAATTGATCGCACTTGTGCCAACATTTTTAAAGCATCTGCTGATTTGTTCACAAGATCCTTCAATTGAGGACCAAATTGTCTGGAACCAATGAAGGGAAGGTGCATCATTAAAGGCTTCTGGGAGGTATCCCTCTTCCTGGATAACACACATATAAGTGCCTCCTAGATTCAATTTCTGCACCAAGTAAGTTGAAGGAAACATCAGAGAGGGAGCAGGCTGGTTGGTTTATAATGGCAAAAGTAGATGACTAGTCGACACAGTTCTATATTTATTCTACTAATAACTGAAAGCCCATTAATAAAGGCTGAGTGGTGTATTTTGCGTAGGTACTTTCTCCTATAGTAATATTTGAGGCTGCATTTGATCTCTTTATTGCTGAATCCACTTTCTTGTCTACTTCTTCAAGGAGTACAGCTGCTTCCAATACGATTGCTACCTGGGAGAATAAACCTACCCACCTTAACTATTGGCTGACATTATTCCTCATCTTTTTGCAGTGGGTATCTACAAATTTGAAATCTAGGGAATGACTAATGGTTTACATCTCCCTATTCTGTAGACAGGACTTTGTTAATTGCATCCTGCATTGGTAGCGACACTGTTGGACTTGGCCCTTAAGGCAGGTTCACCCCTAATCTTTTTGCTTTTAATCGGTGATCCGTGTGGATGATTTTCTGGTCTGTGCGCACTTTTTCTCTGTGTCCCAGAGTAAAGTGCGTGCATGTAGTTAGGCTGACCTGCTCTCCCATAGGGATGCATGGGGAATGTCTGTGTCCCTAGTAATTCCTGATGTGTGGGGAGTGCATGCTCGAATTTGGTATGTGCGTGTTCATGGGAATGAATGCTTTGCAATGGTGTATGTGGCATGTGTGTGTCATGAGTAGAAATGCCATTTCTGGGACTTGGCATATTAATGGAAAATATGCCTGCAGTGTGATTGGCTGGAGCTGGCTGGTGAGCCTGGCTCCAGGAAGGCTGGATGGGTCTGCCCGGTGGTGAGTGTGAGATCAGCATGCTTGATGGCTTGGGAGGAGTGCACCCGGTCCCTGATGGGCCTGGACTTTCCCCGGACAATGCTGGCTCCACCCCCTGTAGTGCGACTGATGGCCCTAGCCCTGCCAGGGAATAGAGAGGGTGGTTGGGGTAAACAGAGTACTTCAGAACCAGCTGCAACTGGTTTTCCCCCACCCTGCACCCTTGAGACAAAGGGTTTGTCTGTATAAGAAGGGGCTGTGTCCCCATACAATTTGTCCTGTTCTCTGTCCTGTTCTTGGTTCTGCCTAGGATCTTGCCAGAGGGGGCTGCTGCTGCTGCTGCAGGGGCCAAGAGGACCGCCACTTGGCTGTCTCCCTGCCTGGAGACCCAGTGTGCTGGCTCTGGCCCTGCCTTGCCCCTCTGCCTGCCTCCAGACCCTGCTGGAGCTGTTGCTGTGCCTGGAAGCCCTTTCCTTGGATTTGTAGTGCTAGGAGCGCTTTCCTTATGCCCCAGCGCTCAAGAGCGCTTTGTTTGTCTTTCTAGCGCTAGGCGCGCTTTCTGGAGTCCCTAAGCGCTTGGGAGCGCTGTATTTTGCATTGCCGGTGCCCACCCGGCATTGGGACCCATTTCGCCGATTTTTGGCATAGCGAGTGCCACCTCGCTTTATCTCTGTTTTGAAGGCCGGTGCCACCCGGCATTGCCCCGTGTTGTTTTAATTGGTTACGAGCCGGTGCCCACCCGGCATTGCCCAGGAAATCACCGCCGCAGCCCGGGAGCACTGGAAGCTGTTGCCGGGCCGCCGCTCTGCCTGCAGCGACCCGGAAGTCCCGCCTCCTGACCCCCAGGGCCGCGCTGCCATTGGCGGCCCCGGCGGAAGTCAGGCGGTGTGCAGCAAGACGAGGCCAGGCGGGAGGCGAAGGAAGCAGCCTACCGCGTCTCGCCGAGGCTCCCGAGTGGAGGGGAGCCCGCCCGCGGTCCCAGCCGAGCCGCCGAGGAGCCGTCCTGCCGCTGCAGAGAGCCGGTGAGTGCAGAGGAGGGAGAGGGGCCGCGGGACACATTGTCGGTGTCCGCCCCTCCCCCGTAGCGCGATCTTGCGCACATTGCTTTATGAAGCCTGAGGGCTTCAGGGGGCATTTTTCGTGGATGTAGAGTCCCCCGTGAGGGACTCCAACGCCCCCCCCATTTGCGCTGTGAGAGCCACGAGGCTCTGAGGGGCCATTCTGTTCTTAAGTCCCCCGTGAGGGACTCCAACGCCCCATTGGTCCTTTTCGAGCCCCGAGAGGCTCCAGAGGCCGCAGTTGTTGCCGAGCCCGGCGAGGCTCCCGCCCCCATTGATTGAGAGCCCTGAGAGAGGCTCTGGGGGCATTTTGATTACCTTGAGAGCGCTGAAGCTCTATTTGCGCATTTTTGCTTGGTGAGCCCCTGAGAGGCTCCTTGCCCACTTTGTTCTTGAGCCCTCCTGGCTCCAACGTTGTGCATCTGTATTTTACAACTGTCCAGCACTTAGTGGACAGTTGCCACGTTTAGGCTTTGTGTTCTGTGCTGCCTGCACAGACCCCCTGACACTGAGACTCAGGGCATTCCGCCCCTTTCGAGGCCAGTTGGCCTGAGGGACCCTTATGAGTGTTGTGCTTTATGCACCCCGCGCATTGTAATTTCTGGTTATGTAATTCTTGCGCATGTGTTCTAACCTGTACCTTTTCTAAAAGTAACCTCAGTAGGTATTCTTATGGTTATCCCTCTTTGCTAAAAGTAACCTGCATAGAGAAATGTTGATTCCGCTTACCTTTTCTAAAAGTGACCTGATTAGGTATTCTTATGGTTATCTCCTTTTGCTAAATGTGACCTGCATAGAGGATTGTTTATGTTTATCCATTATGCTAAATGTGACCTGCATAGTAGATTGTTGATGGTTCATTTCATGTTAGGTTTCCTTCCCTTTGCTAAGAGCGAATTGCTTAGGTGTTGGTATTCCTTCCTTAGGTCCTAGTTACCTGCGTGATTTCCTACAGTGTTTTAGGGTTGCGTAGGAGGTCCTTACTGTTCCAGTGATTACTGGATGTGTGTTGCATTTATAATTTTGGTGCTACTCATTCTATGTTTACGACATAAGTGTATATCTACCAGTATTATTATCTAACAAGTGCCTACCCCTGACAGTGGTCCATGTGGCCCTGTCCTGTACATAATTCCCCTTGTAAATTCTGCCCGTGCCTCTGGCACATTGTACAGTTTGCGTGTGTTATCTAATGTGTTTTGTTTATTATAATACAAAGGCTATTTTTGATATATATCCTTGTGTGGAGTCTTTCTTTGTGGTGGGCCTTGGGTGTTGTTGCTGGGGTGCGTGCGCAAATACTTAACTCATACCGCCTCCAAGTTTAGCCTAGACTGCTTTCGCCACGGTACCTAGAGGGCGAGTGGGGGTTGCCTTGGTGTGTGACTCCCCTGCCCTGACTTTAGAAATGGTGATTCCCTGACTGACCTCGACGCGAGTCTTGGCCGGCCAGGGTCCCGTTTCTAACATTGGCGGGCAGCGGTGGGATAAGGATTTGTGTTTGCGCTGTACCACAGTGGCGACAGGCCACACTTCAAAGCTCTGCATTTTTTAGATAACCGCATTTTGGGGATTATTGTTTTTTAGGTGAAGTTCAGTTTTGCTTCTCCTGAAAGGTGTCATTCGTATTTTGTCCAGTACCTTGTTCCCCGCCCTGCTCCCAGAGTTTGGTACCTGTGTCACTAGTGGTCAGGTTGAGAGAATCAGGGGTGGTAGAAACTGCCTTACCAGTCCGAGGGGAGGGTTGTGTGTGAATGAGTGTGTGTTTAACTGGACAGTGGAGTGCAAGTTCTCTGATAGGAATCTTGCTGAATTTTGTGATTGTATTCTCCTGTTTAGCTCAGACCCCCAGGTTCCCTGTGTCAAACTTTTCCGGAGAACGTCCGTCAAAATGGAGCCAGTTTTTGATCTCTGTAGTCTGTTTAGGTACAGTAGGTTAGAGCTGGTCAGATTCTGCGAAAAGGGAGGCATAGAGGTGAGTGAGTTGGTTACTCAGTCCCAGCTTAGGGACAGCCTGATCCAGTGGCAAAAGGATCAGTGGGATCTCGAGCACAGAGAGAGAGATAGGGCCCGGGCCGCACGCCATGAGGGTGGTGAGTCTGTGGGGAGCCCTGAAGATTTTTTTGATGAATGTGAGTTGGATGGTGATGACAGTGGATGGATGTCAGCAGAGAGTGAGGACCCCATAGATAGGGAGTCCCTTGCTGGGTCCAGTGTCAGTACCAGCGCCCCATCCCTTTCCCTGTCCCCAGAGGAGTGGTTGGATAGGAAGGAAGAGAGGGAGCATCAGCTAGCGTTGGAACAGCTCAGGTTGGAGCATGCCAAGCTAGAGGCTGAGAGGGCTTTGTTCAGAGAGAAGGTAGCCCAAGAGAGTAGGTTACCCCCTGAGTGCATGTGTAATTGTCTGGATTCCCCAGGGAGGGTGGAGTCCAGTGGTGGCAGCTTTTTAAGTGTTGGTGTTGACAGTCCCACTCCCAGTTCCCCGAGTACGGTACCTGTTTCCCCCGCAGAAGAGTTTGGGTTGAAGTTCAGGAGACTTAGGAAACTGCCTCATCAGTCTTGGGAAGACTTTGAGGATGAGTGTTGTGGAGCACTGTTTGATTGGGAAAAGGCTCACGTGAACGACAAGTCTGGCGGATTGTTTTGCATGGTTGTCACAGAGCACCTGCTCAGTTATTGTGTGCCAGAGTTGCGCCAGCACCTGTTGAAGTTTGGATCGTTTAGTGCATGTGAGCTTGCAGCGGAAGCAGACCGATGGGAGAGTGCGAGAGGTTCCTTAGCGCCGCTAGTGAGTGATTCCAATAATAGTGGGTCAGGTTTTCTCCAACCCAGCGTGGTGGAGGAGGGTGAGAGTAGCCCAGCTAGGTCTCAGTATAGTGAGGAGGGTGTAGGGGCTTGCTGTCTGTCTCAGTGGAGCGGAAGTGAGTGTGAGACCGAGAGTCCCCAGATGCCCGAAGCCCTGCCTCAGAGCCTGGATGGTTTCTTTAGGGAACACCAGGGTGGGGACCTATGCTTTCCTGTTAGTCCACTTGAGGGAGATCTCCTAGTGTGTGGAGGACCTGGAGCATCTGTGAGCGGAGCTTCTGTAGTTGTGGAGTCTGGCAGTACTGCTCCAGGAGGGAGAGTACAGAAGTCCAGTGAAAAGAGTGATTTGGGAGTGACCTGTGGGTCCTCAGAAGTCCTGGAGTGCCAGGCAGTGATTCCACCGAAGGTTCTAGACCGGAGGTTGGAGGTCCAGGTTCAGGGTTTGCCTGACCTGAAGGGTGAGAACACTGTAATCAGTGTCCTGACCAGTTCTTTCTCCAGAGGTACCGCCCCGGTTGGGAGGGAGCAGGACTCTGGAAGGGGGTGCAGAGGGTGGGAAAGCCCACCTCTGACCCCGGTACCACCTGAGGGGTTAAACCCTAGGTTGGGAGAGTGGTGTTTAGAGGGTACCCCTCGCAGGAGGAGGAGGAACCCTAGGAGAAGAGGTAAGGGGAGGAGAGCCTTCCCTGAGACTCCTGGTCCACCTAAGGTTGTAGACCCTAGGCTGGAGAACCAGTGGCAGTCTAGCCCTGTTTTGCAGACAGGAAGAGTGGAGCATGGCTGTTATGTGCCAGGGGTTACTACCCCCCACTTGGTGAGTTGGCAGGATCCAGTGGCACCTGGGTGGCCTAGGGCCTGGTCCTCGCCGAGGGCAGCTGGAGAGTACCAGTGGGGTAATCAGGTAAGTCCCTACCATAGTTTTAGAAAGAACCCCAGGGGTTCACAGTGGCGTAAAACAGGAGGGTGTCCCTGCAGTTGCGGGCCCGCGTCCGTGTTTTATCGCCCCAAGCAGGTAAGTCCATCACGGTGGTGATTGGTCTGCCCTGCGTTTTGGCTGGAAGGGGGTTGTGTTGGACTTGGCCCTTAAGGCAGGTTCACCCCTAATCTTTTTGCTTTTAATCGGTGATCCGTGTGGATGATTTTCTGGTCTGTGCGCACTTTTTCTCTGTGTCCCAGAGTAAAGTGCGTGCATGTAGTTAGGCTGACCTGCTCTCCCATAGGGATGCATGGGGAATGTCTGTGTCCCTAGTAATTCCTGATGTGTGGGGAGTGCATGCTCGAATTTGGTATGTGCGTGTTCGTGGGAATGAATGCTTTGCAATGGTGTATGTTGGCATGTGTGTGTCATGAGTAGAAATGCCATTTCTGGGACTTGGCATATTAATGGAAAATATGCCTGCAGTGTGATTGGCTGGAGCTGGCTGGTGAGCCTGGCTCCAGGAAGGCTGGATGGGTCTGCCCGGTGGTGAGTGTGAGATCAGCATGCTTGATGGCTTGGGAGGAGTGCACCCGGTCCCTGATGGGCCTGGACTTTCCCCGGACAATGCTGGCTCCACCCCCTGTAGTGCGACTGATGGCCCTAGCCCTGCCAGGGAATAGAGAGGGTGGTTGGGGTAAACAGAGTACTTCAGAACCAGCTGTGACTGGTTTTCCCCCACCCTGCACCCTTGAGACAAAGGGTTTGTCTGTATAAGAAGGGGCTGTGTCCCCATACAATTTGTCCTGTTCTCTGTCCTGTTCTTGGTTCTGCCTAGGATCTTGCCAGAGGGGGCTGCTGCTGCTGCTGCAGGGGCCAAGAGGACCGCCACTTCGCTGTCTCCCTGCCTGGAGACCCAGTGTGCTGGCTCTGGCCCTGCCTTGCCCCTCTGCCTGCCTCCAGACCCTGCTGGAGCTGTTGCTGTGCCTGGAAGCCCTTTCCTTGGATTTGTAGTGCTAGGAGCGCTTTCCTTATGCCCCAGCGCTCAAGAGCGCTTTGTTTGTCTTTCTAGTGCTAGGCGCGCTTTCTGGAGTCCCTAAGCGCTTGGGAGCGCTGTATTTTGCATTGCCGGTGCCCACCCGGCATTGGGACCCATTTCGCCGATTTTTGGCGTAGCGAGTGCCACCTCGCTTTATCTTTGTTTTGAAGGCCGGTGCCACCCGGCATTGCCCCGTGTTGTTTTAATTGGTTACGAGCCGGTGCCCACCCGGCATTGCCCAGGAAATCACCGCCGCAGCCCGGGAGCACTGGAAGCTGTTGCCGGGCCGCCGCTCTGCCTGCAGCGACCCGGAAGTCCCGCCTCCTGACCCCCAGGGCCACGCTGCCATTGGCGGCCCCGGCGGAAGTCAGGTGGCGTGCAGCAAGACGAGGCCAGGCGGGAGGCGAAGGAAGCAGCCTACCGCGTCTCGCCGAGGCTCCCGAGTGGAGGGGAACCCGCCCGCGGTCCCAGCCGAGCCGCCGAGGAGCCGTCCTGCCGCTGCAGAGAGCCGGTGAGTGCAGAGGAGGGAGAGGGGCCGCGGGACACATTGTCGGTGTCCGCCCCTCCCCCGTAGCGCGATCTTGCGCACATTGCTTTATGAAGCCTGAGGGCTTCAGGGGGCATTTTTCGTGGATGTAGAGTCCCCCGTGAGGGACTCCAACGCCCCCCCATTTGCGCTGTGAGAGCCACGAGGCTCTGAGGGGCCATTCTGTTCTTAAGTCCCCCGTGAGGGACTCCAACGCCCCATTGGTCCTTTTCGAGCCCCGAGAGGCTCCAGAGGCCGCAGTTGTTGCCGAGCCCGGCGAGGCTCCCGCCCCCATTGATTGAGAGCCCTGAGAGAGGCTCTGGGGGCATTTTGATTACCTTGAGAGCGCTGAAGCTCTATTTGCGCATTTTTGCTTGGTGAGCCCCTGAGAGGCTCCTTGCCCACTTTGTTCTTGAGCCCTCCTGGCTCCAACGTTGTGCATCTGTATTTTACAACTGTCCAGCACTTAGTGGACAGTTGCCACGTTTAGGCTTTGTGTTCTGTGCTGCCTGCACAGACCCCCTGACACTGAGACTCAGGGCATTCCGCCCCTTTCGAGGCCAGTTGGCCTGAGGGACCCTTATGAGTGTTGTGCTTTATGCACCCCGCGCATTGTAATTTCTGGTTATGTAATTCTTGCGCATGTGTTCTAACCTGTACCTTTTCTAAAAGTAACCTGAGTAGGTATTCTTATGGTTATCCCTCTTTGCTAAAAGTAACCTGCATAGAGAAATGTTGATTCCGCTTACCTTTTCTAAAAGTGACCTGATTAGGTATTCTTATGGTTATCTCCTTTTGCTAAATGTGACCTGCATAGAGGATTGTTTATGTTTACCCATTATGCTAAATGTGACCTGCATAGTAGATTGTTGATGGTTCATTTCATGTTAGGTTTCCTTCCCTTTGCTAAGAGCGAATTGGTTAGGTGTTGGTATTCCTTCCTTAGGTCCTAGTTACCTGCGTGATTTCCTACAGTGTTTTAGGGTTGCGTAGGAGGTCCTTACTGTTCCAGTGATTACTGGATGTGTGTTGCATTTATAATTTTGGTGCTACTCATTCTATGTTTACGACATAAGTGTATATCTACCAGTATTATTATCTAACAAGTGCCTACCCCTGACAGTGGTCCATGTGGCCCTGTCCTGTACATAATTCCCCTTGTAAATTCTGCCTGTGCCTCTGGCACATTGTACAGGTTGCGTGTGTTATCTAATGTGTTTTGTTTATTATAATACAAAGGCTATTTTTGATATATATCCTTGTGTGGAGTCTTTCTTTGTGGTGGGCCTTGGGTGTTGTTGCTGGGGTGCGTGCGCAAATACTTAACTCATACCGCCTCCAAGTTTAGCCTAGACTGCTCGCGCCACGCTACCTAGAGGGCGAGTGGGGGTTGCCTTGGTGTGTGACTCCCCTGCCCTGACTTTAGAAATGGTGATCCCTGACTGACCTCGACGCGAGTCTTGGCCGGCCAGGGTCCCGTTTCTAACAGACACCTATTCCCTTTGCTGTAATAACTGAAGAAATCCTGTTCATTGCCTGCATATGGGCTTCTGAGAAAACTAAATTATCACTCTAACTCTCAGAACTCTTGCCTCTGATCAAATTGTCACCTTACATCTTCATACTCAATTTCTCCTTGAGAATCCTTGGGAAGATCCATATATACTTCGGGATTTGTTGTGGGACAGAAAACATCTCTGTTCTGAATGCTACCTCCACCGCCTGTTCAGTCATGTTCTGGATTGATGCTAATGTGATAATTTCCTGCAATAGAGTTTCAGGACTTGCCTCCTCTTCCTCTTGTGATGAATACTCTGTGTGCTTTCTCTTTTTGACTGCCTTACAGCCTCATTATACCGCAGTAGTCACTGTGACCATCCGTAGACCACCAGACAGGCAGTCCAGCCGACCTATTAGGACTTGGGCAGTTGGACGGCCACAGAACTAGAGCAACCACTGGTGATCTGTGATCCCCGGCAGTTGTGCAGTGGTCTGAAGCTGCAATATGCTGGCAGTGCCGCAACAGCACCTCTAGGCAAGTTACGAGTTACCCCACCACCACAGTTTTCATGGCGGGGAGCCTGCCATGAAAAGGATGGCAGTGAGAAAACTAAGGGGCCCCTACAGGGCCCCCTGTTGCCTCAAGGCCTCGGGTTGCATGCATGGCGGCACATGTTGAGACCCTCGTCAGTATGTACTCCTTGTTCCTGCACGGCATGGACTGCACTGTCCATGCTGTGCAAGAACGTGCTTTGACACTCCCTTTGCGATACCTTTTCAGGGCTCAGATATGAGCCTTTTAAAGACACTGCCATAGGCCCGTCAGACCACTAATGAATTTATAATCTGGCAGGTGGTGTGCGGATGAGTTTGGTGGTGTGGCAGCAGGGTGCTGGCAAGGCGACCCAAACCCACACCACCAAATTCGTGATAAGGCCCTTAGTCTCCACGGTTTTGCTGCTCTGCTACCAACAGAAGAACGACCAGGCTCTTCCCATATATACTTTTTGCTAAGCGGACGACTTTTGTTATAAAAATACACTCTCGCGGGAATAGAAAGTGTAAATGTGGATAGGTTTGCAATTTGTTATTAATCCAGGTGTGCATGCCTTAGCCGAGGACTGCCATGAGCTATTTATGTAAGAAAGCAATAAAAAATAAAGTGTGGCCCCGGACTTCTATCTGCAAGCCTTTCGTCATCCGTTTAATTGACTAGGATGCTGGGCCTGCCCCTTTGGGATAAATCATAAAGTTTATTCATTAAAAAAATAAAACCTTTAAAAGCTTTGCAGCTTGCAATGTTATTATTGCTGCAAGCAAGGAACAAGAAGGGACTAAGGTGGTAAACAACCTTTACAACAAAACTTTTACAACGCACTACCATTACGATGCAAATTTTACAACGCAAACCATTACAACGCATTGCGCTGGGGGGCGCTCTAGGATAGGGAATAGGTTTAATGTACTATCCAACACCTTCCCTACTATCCACGGGGACTATAGTTGGAATAGTAAATTAATCTATTCACTATCCAGCGCCCCAAAGCACTATGCGTTGTAAAGGTGTGCGTTGTAAAAACCGCGTTGTAAAGGCATGCGTGGTAAAAGCATGCGTTGTAACGTCATACATCCGACTAAGGTCTAACCCTATATTGTAGTTTAGAACAGAAAACTATGGGCGGCACTACTTGTAATATTTGAGTGCCAGGAACAGAACTCCACTAGTAAGAACTTGGAGGCGGAAGGCTGGCGAGGGAGTGTTTTTCATCACAAACAACATGCTGTGTTCCTAGCACCAGAACAACATGCTTTGTTCCCACTACCTACACAGGTGGTCTTCTTGTTTGGGTTGTGCTTTTAATGTTGAGCTGAGAACACTGGGGAGAGTTTTACCAAAGTGAAATACCTGCTTTTAGATACATCAGCAACTGGAATATTGGGCAGTCACTTGACTGGGTGCAAACGAAATTAAACCAAAAGTCGAATGTGTTTTTTTAACTAAGAACTCTGTGCTGCTAAAATAATTGCATGAAAGTGCGTGCAAGTTTAAAAATACATATTACAGTTTACACGAAAAGCACTCCTAGGAAAATGATGTGGCTAACGTTCCAACAGCTATTTCGAATTTGACAGTTTTTTAAACATAAAAGACAAACATCCGCAATAGGCTTAGGCGCTGTTACTACATAATATTGCCACTTTGCTAGCTGACTTTAGAATTGTAACAGTGATCTGAAATAAAGAAGGAGATAGGAGGCCCACGCAGCTAAGCCTGTGTCCCACCCACATGCTGGATAACACACAAACTGAAATGCCCCTCTCTAGTCACATGTTGCTAGTAAGAATATGATTTAAGTCGTGTACCGCCCCCCCCCCCTCATTTTTCATGTCTGGGTTTACTGGCTGTGTGACACACAGCACATGCACTGCTAAACAGTAGAAAGGCGTCTGTGCTTTCACCCAAACATTCTTTGCAAGGTATTGCCATATTTGGCTCATTTAACTTTCATGTAAGGTCATAGTAAGTTGTGCAGTAAATGTGCTCATGTAAGAGAAGTTAAACATTATATGTACCTGTAGTGTGTATTACACCATTAAAATGCATAGCAAAAATACGGTTGCCAGGAGCACCACTGTTCACTAGTGTGGCAGCAGTTTAAAGGCACTGCAACAACATATGGCAATGAGAAGTGCTTTGGCGGTGCAAAAAAGCATATTTCCGTATAGCGATATATATATATATATATACTAGCAGACCGTCCCGACGTTGTCCGGGTATGAATTGCTGCCGGCCAGTAGTATATTGTTTTGCAGGATTTCGTTTTGATAGCATTTCTTATCTGTGAGAGGCCTTGAAACGCTCCGATTCACAGTGCACTGCTGATGCACTTAAGAGTGCGCGTTCAGTAGTGTGTGAACTCGAGTTTCCCTACTTTATTTTTCCTTGCAATATTATATAGCGCAAACTTGACAACATAGCACAAGCACAATTTACATTACAGAAGAACACATTCATTTGTGGTAGGCACGGGGAGACAAAGCGATTTGCCTGGAATCACAGGAAGTTGAGCTGATGCCGAGATTCGAACGTAGCTCCCCAGCTCTAAAATTTGAAATTCTAAAACTTGTGGCAGGAGGTGTGTCTAAAATTGTATGTCGGTGCTGGCCATCAATGAGAGAGACCTGTGCATTTTTCAAATCTGTGGTGTAAAAATATGAGTATGTTGCTGGAGATATGGGCCGCCATGCCACCAATGTACTTACCGGGGGAGGGTAAATACCCATTATTCCGCAACTTTCTTTCTGCATACCATCACTCTGCATACTTTCATTACGAAAGTACCATGACTCCGCAATGCCATTATAACGCATGGCATTACATTTTATATGCTTTTACCATGCATACATTTACAACGAAATTCGTTGTAAATGCATGAATGGTAAAAGCATGGTTTTTTAATGTTTGGATAAGGTAAGTATGGGTATAGGGGTATATGTTTTGGGGTACTAAGGTATATGTTTTGGGGTGTTTGGGTATTTTAAGGGTTCAGATATAGTTTTGGGTTATGGGGTACAGGGGTAGTTTTAAGGTTTAGGGATAGGTATGGGTTTTGGGGTACAGGGGTATTTTTAGGGTTCAGGGCTAGGTTTGGGTTTTGGGGTATAGGGGTATTTTAAGGGTTCAGGGCTAGGTTTGGGTTTTGGGGTACAGGGGCATTTTAGGGTTCAGGGGTAGGTTTGGGTTTTGAGGTACAGGGGTTTATATAGGGTTCAGGGGTAAGTTTGGGTTTTGGGGTACAGTTTTTTTTTAGGGTTTAGGGATAGGTTTGGGTTTTTGGGGTACAGGGTATATTTATAGGGTTAAGATGGGTTAGTGTTTAAGGGTGTTGGGGTATTTTAGGGAGTAATGGTGGGTTATGATTATGGGGTGCAGGGATATTTAAAGGGAGCAGTGTGGATACCCGGAGCTGGAATGTACAGAACCTGGGAAGAAAAAACAATGAAATATTGGGCACAACACTCGCTTTTTTTCCGTAATCCCGCGCCCCGCACACTCCCACGCCCCAGCACACGCCCACAGCACACGATATGAGACATGGCATGAAGGGCGGAATGTACCACACGCACCCAGCGTTTGTCACGCCCCCAGCACACGCCCACAGCACAACGCAGACACGACCACAAGGGACTACTTTGCTGGCACGGTTCTTTTACCTTTTAAATGTATATGGTGGGCGTCTGCATAACCTATGTCCTTCTGCTGCAACTGCCCTTTCCAACGCTGTATTGGGTGTTGTGATTGGTGCTGTGGTTCCTGAGATTACCCACCTCAAATGTTTGGGCTCTCTCTTTATTCTATTAGTATAGATATAGATAACGCGCTCACACTCCGTCTTTCCTTCCCTTCACTCACGATGAGGTGCTTTGTTGCGCGGTGACGAACAACGCTCAGATTCACACAATCCACAGCTCACGGCACAAAATGAATGCACCAGCACTCGCAGGAACGTAATCCCCCAGATTTTTATTGCGTTCTTTCTGTCTTACACGACCATATCTATTTATATCTAAATTGTGTCTTGTAAGACCCACAGGGTCATAGAGTGGCTGCTTGAGTTGCAGCCACTCTATTATTATTATTATGTTTCTTATATAGCGCCTGAATCGACCCCCGAAAGGGTATCTCCGCGCTTGCCTTGGGAACCCGTCCTGGCTTTTCCCTGTGAGATAGCCCCTACAGGGCATCCCCAAGGTGAAAGCCAGGCATCCCGCCGCGGGGGGGCCGTTGTGGAGATTAAGCAAGCTTAATGCCCAGAGTTGCAGAGTGTGAACCCATGATTAGGTCAGGCACCGAAGCGAGAATTATCGAGTCCATGGACATTTGAGCTCAAGACCCTGCCGCGTCGGGAATTGAACCCTGGTCCCGGGTCTGACCTCTGCTTCAGGGTCTGCCTGCTCTAACCAGTGAGCCACACTTCTCCACATGACACAGATACATACCTATGAACCAAAAGCCTGTATATAAGGCCCATCTGTATGACAATGTTTAAACTAATATTATGATGGCAATATAACATTTCTGATCATGTACATAATGTTTTGACCTGTATATGTCCAGGTGTTGATCATACCTGTGATGTATACATTATGCCTGTTGAGTATGAGTGATGTGACAGATGTGATGTGTGTGTGGTTTGTTTCAGTTTTAATGATGGAATATTGAATATTACTATTATCAATAAATACAATTTTTTGTACTTTTCAATAGACATAACATTGTCCTTGTCTCTCCTTGTATTAGAACTGTTATGATTTATTGTGACATTTACTTTGACGTTGCCCTAGGAATTTACGCTGTGTCACTTCAAAATGTTAACTTCACACTTAAATAATTTCCTGGAAGATTTTCTCTCGACAGCGAGCAAGGCTCCTCATCAGGCCGTATTTGCAGCAGGTTCACCGGCTTGGTTCGGTGGGAGCCCCCAATCAACTCCTGGAAGTCTTGAGCTCTGGATCTTTCAGCAGGACGAACTTGAAATCCAGGCCGGGTAGTGGTTGGACGTAGTCGGCCTGATTCTCGACGTCAAGTTGGTCCTGTTAAGGAGCTTTTTCCAAAAGTTGCTCAAAACTTATTGAACTTCTTGCTGAAGTTCCTCTTGAAGGTTCAAAGTGTCCAAAACACGCATTCAATGGTCTAGAAGCTCTGAGATGTTCCTTGGAAGTTTGGGACTAAAATTACCACAATGCACCTGGCCAAATCCTTAAAAGTCCACTGGACACACTCCAGGATGGGAACTTCTTGAGAGGGATGGTGCAGGGAAGATCTGTTAATCTGTTTCTTTCAGGGTCTCCTCTCCTTAATCCTTTTTGAAGCAAGAAAAGTCCTCAGGGCTGTAGTTCTAAGTGTGTAACAGGCGCAGTCCTTCAGAGTACAAGCCTTTGAGGTACAGACCAGCGTTCCAGCAGGGCAGTCCTTTTTCTTCTTGTACGTTCAGGCAGCAAATCTGAGTTGCTATATAGATCTCACATATTTATTGAATTATCTGGGGCTACAATCAGGGGGGCACCCCTGCCTAGTGAGTTGCAGGATGTTACCTTGAAGCATGACAGTGTCCCCCAAAGTGTTGCATATTCTTGTCCCACAAAGAACTGTACTTCAAAAGTCAAGATGGATAATTCCTCTCCTTGTGAGTAAGACCTGGTTAAGTTACAATCAATAAGGAGGGCAAAAGAAGCTGTGATCATTTGGCTTCCAGTGGTTAGTACAAAAAATCAGAGAGAGGGGAGAATGGACAACTTGTCCTATATAAACAAGGTCTTTCTTCATGTGGGAACCGTCATGAAAAACCCTCATGTATGTACACAGGCAATTGGCGGTATATCTTGATTCTCCTCCTCAGTGTACTGTTACAGCATCATCATTAGGTCTTTATATTTGTATATATGCTGCCCTCCACCTGGAGGAAGACCAACTGGTTTGTCAGTAGTGTCCAGATATGAAAAGAGAGGGCGTGTATGTGCTCTAGTGCAGTGAGTTAAAATTCCCTACATCAATTTATCACAAATATTTATTTAAGTTTTTGTGATGTGGGAAATTAAAAAATAGAGTGGTGCGTGTGTAGATCCAGTTACTAATTACCGTGCTGATGTTGGTCAACATGTTTCAAACTTGTGGTAAGTTCTAGAAGTCTTCATCAGGACTGGGGTATGTTTAAGAGTGCATTGTGGCTCCGAATATAGTGGTAAACTTACCACTCTTGTTACGTAAAGTCAGATTTGTCGTATTTGTACCTCTTTGTTGTTGTCTTCCTCTGGGTGCCGATCAGCAAGTGGAAACCCAATTCGGTTTCTGCAAGTCACTGGCTCTACAGAGCCAGAACAAGCCAGAAACTAGATGCTACAAGATTCGGTATTCTATATTTCCAGCCTACACCTAGCGAAGTTGAATTGCTTCTTTCTGGTTTCAGCTTGTGCTTTCCTATAGTTATTGGATTAGTTAAGAGAAAATCCCAGTTATTTGTATGAACTTTAGACACCTCAATCTCAAAATAACAGTAGCTCTGCTCTTTTCTCCTGATGTCTTAATGTAAGAATGTGAGGAACTTTTTATGCAGTTGTCATGGAAACATATAGTTATTTACACATATGGTATGACTATATATCATTTCCTTCATCTATGAAGTTTTCATATGAGCAAACCTTAAAATTAAATACACCTGTCAATTTTGATTTAAATACATCAGCCTATAAAAAAACATAATAAAACAGATTTACACTTCTGCAAACTGTCAATTCTAGTCGAGGAAACTTGTTTTTAGTATTGGGATAAAAGTTGATTTTAGCCTTCACAGTGAATGCTTGATATTCATTGCCCAGGGTGTTTTGACAGAATATTGGAAAAAAATATTGTTCTACAAAAATATCATGTCTAAAATATAGGGACATCAAAAATATAATTGACAGGAATATTGAAGGTAAAAATACAGTTTTGTTATTTTTAGTATCACTGTTAAAAAAAGTGTTGTACTTAATTGTGTTTGTAAATGTTAGCTGGTATGTAATTTATTATACTGTGTTTTATTGTATTTTTAGTTAGGAAATTGTGGAAATGTGTATATTTAGTTGTATTAATATATAAAAATATTTGTTTAATAGTTTTTTAGTAACGTGGTATTGGGTTTTTAGGGAATAAGGTTGGGTAGATTTTTTTAAAATATAGATTTAAATTAACACTTTGTTAATAATTTTCGAAATTAATAAAATAGAAATTCTCATTCTATGTTGTTATTTGATGTATCTTTTTAAAAAATGTAATGGAATGAAATGGTTAAAAATAAAACTTATCGCTTATATATTTGTGGAAATACATTTTACATAGTTTAACGTTTTTTATTTCTTTTCAAATTTGTAACTTTATTTTAAAAATATTTTAAATTTATAACAATATATAAATTTTGAAATAATATTTTAGTTGTCATTTTATGGTTTACAGTTTAGGATTATGTCCTAAGGTTAACATCTGCTAAGAGCCTACAACACATGTAAACCTGCAGGTAACATAGAGAAGGAGAGGGCCGATTAATTAAGTGTTTTTCCCTGGCCACACATATACAATCACTCAACGATAAGGAAACACTTACATGCACTGTAGAGACTTGGGGCCCCATTAGTATGTCGGACGGATCGCCACTGCCTGCATGGCCGTGACGATCCACCCGACATCTGTTACTATGGTGGGGGGACGGAAGACCGTCTGCCGCTTTTCTGCCCATTCGACAAGTCAACTGGGCGGAAAAGAGTTTAATATGGTGGCGGTGTCTATTGCCGCCACAGAAAGGCATGTGGGAAGCACTTGCAGGGGCCCGTTGCGGGTCCCCAGGGACTCTGGGGGGTGGGGGTTGCACATGGGGGGTGCCTATGATACCCCCTGCATTTGAATATACAAAGTGGCAGGCACCCCGCGGTGCCTGTCATGTTGTACATTGAACTGTTTGACGTGCATTTTTTTTCCGCCCGCCGCAATGTAAAAAATGTGGGATGTGCCCTAATTGCCCAAATAGCACCCTCGCAGGTATGGCGGGCGGTCCCTTTTGGGTCCGGATGGCTGGTGGGCAAAGTCCACCCACCATCCTAATATGCCCCTTGGAGTCTATGGCACAGACATAACAGGAACTAATAAGTGTCACTCCTAAATCTCAAAACAACAAATTAGCAATTATTATTCTCAAGGCTTAAGCAATTTTTCCAGGATTAAATAGCTTCTGTGAAATTTCTCATATAGCATCACCCAAATGTCTGACAAGGGTTTACAGATCTATACTATTCCCACTCCAATCCAACCATATTGAGAAAGGTGTTGGACACTAAAGGGATAACATTTACTATTCCCACTCTAATCTATGCCAATTTGATGAAGGTGATGTACACTGAAGGGGTGATATGTACTATTCACACTCCAATCAAACCATATTGGGGAAGGTGGTGGGCACTAAAAGGGTGACATGTACTATTCCTTTCAATGGAGAGATCTTTACTTTTTTGCTTCATTTAGTGGCCATTTTTGTTTACCGCTACCTTCTATTTTGTAATCTATTTGTGTTACGTTTTGTAAATTTCCCTGGAACCTGGTCACAGTAAGGTGCTGCTACAGGTAAGTCATTTTTAAGGATTTTTAAAGGGTTTTTAGGGTAGCTGGGTTAAGGAGAGAGGTCTCCAAAATTGTTATAATGTGGGTTTTGTGCCTACTTCAATGTATTACTATTATTGAATTTCACTAGTTTGTAGTTTAGCATTTTTGTACACTATTTTTGTAATGTATCACTATGCGATGTTAAATTAAGTTATCTTAGTTATATTATGATGTTTAACTGTTATATATGCATTTCTTGGAGTTTCATGTGTTTTGTGGGAGGGTTTTGTATTTTAATTTACATTTTTTTTTCTATCTACAAATGTGAACTTTGGGCATTGGGAGGTTTTGCACTTTTTTGGGGGCTATTTGGATAATATTTTTCCTATTTTTGGAGGATTACTATTTATCATTATGTGGATACAGAAAACGATCTGCAGCTACAAGACAGTAAGTTTGATTTATTTAATTTCCTTTTGGGTGAGAAATTTAATTTTATAATGTTTGTGGGAACATTTTTTGATTGTAATGTCACATTTTTTGGTTTATGGGTTGCAATTAAGTTATGCTATAGATTGAGTTTGTTTTTTACTTTCTTGATTGGTGATGTTATTATTTTTATGTAATCAACACCTTTGTTTTGAAGGAGAGTTTGACTTTAAAATGTAGCATATTATATTTCTTTTGGATGGTATACTAGGTTGAGGGACAATTTAGGTAACAGATTGTTCCATTCTTAGTTGCTGCTACTTTTGCTCTTTTGGTAATGCTTCTATAAATTTGTATTATGCAGGTTGGGGTTCACCTAATGTGAATTGGGAGGCATTGAGCCATCCTTTCACTGCATTGA